>NW_023425357.1:14374679-15712179 GCF_014108415.1 Molossus molossus | reverse complement strand
TATGTTCCCTTGGCCGGAATCGAACCCAGGACTCATTGATCCGTGGGCCGGCGCTCTAATCGCTGAGCCAAACTGGCCAGGGCAAAAACTCAAGATTTTTAACTAAAGTCTTATGATGTGGTCATGTTGGTGATGAACTCTAATTGGCCCTTCATAGCTAAATGACACATGTGGCGGGGGTGGATTAAACACGGGTCTCAGGCCTTCACCCAGGGAATGAGCTCACCCCGTTGCATAGCCTGTCTTTGGTGGGTGGTTCTAGGCGCCCTCTGTTTGGGGTAAGAGAGGTGGCTTCAGACCCTGCAGTCTGAGGGTGGCCTGGGAGAGCTGCAATTGGCTGCCCACAGTCCTGCTCTACTAAAGGAACCCCCTAAAGGAATGCTGTTTGGGGTGCCTCCCATAGGGAGCCATTACACAACGCGGACCTGTCAAGAAGCTAAGAAACGCGCGTTGAACAAAACTGGTAACATTCGCTGAGGGGTGGTGGAGAGAGTGACCTTGAAAACTGTGGAGAGCACACACTTGCGAGCGAGAACGAAATGAGCACAAACTATGACATGTAACCCGTAGGGAGGCTGGCTCGGCAAGACCTTGCAGAGGGCGCTTCTGCTGAGCTACCGTGATGCAGAGAAAGGCCTGGAGAGGGGGGCAGGGCTGGTCCGGGGTGCCTGGCAGGTTCTTGCGGGCAGGCGTCTGAAGCCGGTGGAAGAGGCTAGTGCACAGTGGCCGTCCGCCTTCCAGGCCACCAGCCCGGTCCCTCCTCTTTTGCAGAGACGGCCCCTCCACCTCACGTTGAGCTCCCTTCGGACATCCAGGAGAACCAGAAAGTCATTCTGACCTGCTGGCTGGATTTTTCCTGCCCTGAGTACCAGATAAAATTGCAGTGGTCCCTGGAGGATTCAGAACTTCCCACTGACGTCCCCTCGACTTCCCTGACCACCACGACGGTCTCCACCCGGAGCCAGCTCACATTCTGGCCTCAGTGGACCCACCACGGCAAGAACCTGGCCTGCCAACTCCGGAAGGACGGGGCGGACGGGCTGCTCTCTCGGGAAACGGTGCGGCTCGATGTGAAGCGTGAGTCTCTCCAATGCTCCTATGGGATGGATGAGGGACTTGTCCTCTTCTCCTGACACCTCAGTGAGCGTCCAGGGTAGCAGGAGCCTCCACAGAAGGAAGCACAGTCAGTCTGTGGGCCCCTGAGGCGGAGAATGGTCCCGGCTGAGTTGGGTTCCCTCCCCCACCATCCCTGTTGTCAGCCCTGGTGCGTCAGGATTCCTTTTAGCATCTCCTTTGGTCTTAATGGAATAAAATATTTTCATCTCTTCTCAAGCCAGGCCATGATTTGGGGATCCTCTGGTTAGGTTTTATTGTTCTTCTCTGAGGAGAGGAAGGGAGGGATTTTTTTTCCACATCATTCATTCATTCGTTCAATAGATATTTGTTGCAAACCTACCAGGTGCCAGGCCTTACGGCTGCCAGGGAGACAGTCCTTGCCCACGCGGAGCTAGCATCGCCGTGGGAAAGGCAAACAAGACAGAGATCCACCAAGAAAGGGAGAAAATAGCAGTAGGCAGTGCTAAGTGTATTAGGGGGAAACCAAGCAGGGCTTGGACAGAGGGGGTGAGAGAGGGAGACTTCGGGGAGGCCGCTGAACTGGGGCTGAGACTTGAGTGAAGGGAGGAACTGAGGCAGGCAGATATTTTCCAGAAGATTCCAGGAAGAAGACCAAGTGTTGAGGTAGGAACTTGGTGTGTCTGTGACCACAAGCAACGGACCACAGAGCCCTGGCACTGTATCTGAGAGGCCCAGGGTAGGAAAGGATGGTTGAGTGGGACCAGGTCCCTGGAGCCTGTGGGCAGCCGGCGGGGTTTGGGAATTTACTCCAACAGTGGACTCCACTGAATGGCTTCAAGCAAGGGAGAGCCAAGGTCTGCTGGACAGTGTTAGGAGTGTCGCTGGCTGCTGGTGGAGACCGGACCTTCGGGGACAGTTGCCAGCCTGTTGACCAGGGTAACAGTGAGTGGCTGCTCACCCCGACGTGCTATCCGCAGGCCACTGCTTTAGAAGAAGAGAAAGCCTGGCGACTTCGCATTACTTTACAGCCTCTGAGAGTTCCCTGTCCCCTCCCCCATTGTCCCTCTGCTCCTCCAGACCGCCCCAAGTTGAAGACCGAGGTCATTCTTGGAGAAGCCACTGTAAAGTTGAAGACCGAGGTCCGTCCTGGAGAAGCCTATGTGACGGAGGGCGAGTCTGTGACCATGACGTGCCAGGTCATCAGCAGCCACCCAGAGTGCCAGTCTCTATCCTGGCGCAAGGATGAAAAGGTCCTGAAAAAGCAGGAGCCACCGCAGAGGGAGAAGACGCTCGTACTAGCTCTGTCCAGAGTGACCAGGTGGATGGGTGGGAAGTACCGCTGTGAGGCCCACAATGAAGTAGGCTCGGAAGTCTCAGAAGTGGATCTCCAAGTGCACTGTGAGCCGCCTGGGAGCCGCCAAAGGGCCGGCAGGGAGTCGGCAGGGTGGAGCCAAGGCCCTTAGGAGGTCAGCACAGGGGCTCTGCATGACTCCCCCGCTTGTCTCTGCTCCTTTTTCCAGATGCTCCGGAACCTTCCGAGGTTCAGATTCTCCCCTCACCAGCTCCGGAGAGAAGCACAGTGAAACTGACCTGTCTATCACAGGCCAATCCTCCTCCAACAAATTATACCTGGTATCACAATAAGGATACACTATGGGACAAGACAGACAAGTCCTTTCAGATCCCAGAGGTCCTCCTCAGTCACGCTGGGAGTTATTCCTGCTTGGCACAGAACAGTCTCGGTCTTGGACAACTTGGTCAGGCAGCTGAGTTGGATGTCCAATGTGAGTAGTCGCGGAGCCTCCGGGCTCTGGAGGGAGAAGGCGGCAGTGGGCAGAGGAGGCAGGCAGGCGAGTGCAGGGAATGGCTGGGTCCGAGGACAGCCAGCCAGCAGAAGCCAGGTCTCCAGACACGCGAGCCTCTTGGGGCAGCCGTTCTGCTATTGGTCACAATTGTATCCTCAGCACCAGAACAGGGCCTGGCTGGCGGTAGGTGCTCAGCAGATGTTTATTGAACGAATAAACTGCATGATGCCAAGCCCCAGGAGAGACATAGAGACTTGATGTCACTAGTCAGTGAGTAGCTGAGTCCCAGAAGGTGTCCTGAAGTTTCCGAGAAGAACTGGGGCAAAATGTGTCATGCCCTCTCCATCATCAGACCCTGTTCAACCCAGCAAATCTTGTCACTGAGTCAGGCCCAGGACAAAGAGAATCTCTAGTTGGTTTTTTTTTAAATCCTCACCCGAGGACATTTTTGCTTTTATCTTCACATAGAGCGGGAGGGAGAGAGGGAGGGAGAGAGAGAGAAACATCGATGTGAGAGAAAAACATCGAGTGGTTGCCACCCACAGGACCCCAACCAGGGCCAGGGACAAACTGCAACCGAGGTACATGCCCTTAGCGGGAACCAAACCCCGGATTCTCTGGTCCACGGGCCGATGCTTTCACCGCTGAACCAAACTGGCCAGGGCGAGAATCTCTAGTTTTTATCCTTGGACCCTGGAACATTATCATCTGGGCCAAATATGCTGATGGGAACGCCCAAAGCCTGAACATCTAGACAGCCCCAGATAAGTCAGCATCCATGTTTATTGAGTGTGTACGATGCACCACATCTTGTTTTGTCCTGGCAACAAGTCCACGGGGTTGGGTTCTCTTAGGGTCTCTTTTGACAGATGGGTAAACTGAGGCCTGCAGCTCATGGTCACGCAGCTCTCAGTGGTAAGGCCCGGCAGTCTGGCTCCAGAGCTGTGCATGTTGTTGTTATTGACCCTGGGCGGCAGCCGCGTGGCTATGTGCCCAGACCCTGGCAAAACCCCACAAATAGCACCGTGTGTTCTCTGTCCAAGCTGTGTTCTTTTTCTTTTTTTTAAATATTTTTTTTTTTTATCCTCATCCAAGGATATTTTTCCATTTTTTGCACAGATAGAGTGGGAGGGAGAGAGAGAAAGGGAGAGAGAGAGCGAAACATCGATGTGAAGGGACACATCGAGTGGCTGCCACCCGCACGACCAACCAGGGCCGGGGACAAACTACAACCGAAGTACATGCCCTTAGCGGGAACCGAACCCGGGTCTCTCCGGACCGCAGGCCGACGCTCTAACCGCTGAGCCAAACTGGCCAGGGCTCTTTTTCTTTTTTTCGTAAATAAGTGTTCCTTTATTGATTTGAGAGAGAGAGAGAGAGAGAGAGAGAGAGAGAGAGAGAAACATTGATGAGACAGAACATGATTGGCCGCCTCCTGCATGCCCCCCACTGGGGATCGGGCCCACAACCTGGGCATGTGCCCCGACCGGGAATCGATCTGGGACCTCTTGGTGTGTGGGTTGATGCTCAATCACTGAGTCACACCAGCTGGACCTGAGCTGTGCTCTTAACCACTACACCATCCTGCCTCGAAGCACAGCCAGGCCAAACAAGAAGGGCAGGGTTTTTGCCCTCAAGAGGGAAGCTGAGCCTTCCTGTGGTTAATCTAGGGACTGTGTGGATGCAGGGGACAGGGAGGAGGGACAGAGGAAGCAGGAAGGAGCCGGTGTTATGAACAGCTGGCTTTTCTTCACCCATTTCTCTCATTTTCTCCCAGATTCCCCCAAGGAGGTAACCACGGTGATTCAAAACCCCACACCAATTCGAGAAGGAGACAACGTGACCCTGTCCTGTAGCTATACCTCCAGCAACCCCCGCGTTACCAGATATCAGTGGATGCCCCAAGGCTCCTGGAAAGAGCTATTACCTGGGGTGGTGATGATTCAAAGAGTTCCCTGGAATGCCGTGCCCTTCACCTGTGCAGCCTGTAACCAGTGGTGTTCATGGGGTCGCCCCGTCAGCCTGCAGGTCCAGTGTGAGTGACCTGCGCAGGGGCATCTGGGAGGTGGCTCAGGTCGAATATGGGGCTCTAAGGGCGAGGAGCCTGGAGCCTGGCCCAGAATCTTCACAGAGAACTGAGGGATAAGAGTCAGGTCTCAGCAGCAAGGGGAGAGGAAGTCCTGGGGACAGGAAAGGGTCAGACTGAGGTCAGACAGAGGTCAGACTGAGGCCCTTGCTTTGCAGATGCCCCCAAAGGCGTTGAGATCCTGCTGTTTAGCCCCCATTCTGAGATTCAGTCTGGGCACTCCGTCCTCCTCCAGTGTAACTTCTCAAGTAGCCATCCCATGGATGTCCGCTTCTTCTGGAAGAAAAACGGAACCTTTCTGAAGGAAGGAAGAAAACTGAGCTTTGACTCCATCTCTCCAGAAGATGCCGGGACTTACA
The DNA here is from genome assembly GCF_014108415.1 of Molossus molossus. NCBI lineage: Eukaryota > Metazoa > Chordata > Mammalia > Chiroptera > Molossidae > Molossus > Molossus molossus. The sequence continues at coordinate 15,706,852 of NW_023425357.1, read as the reverse complement.
ACTGCTTGGTCAACAACTCCATAGGACAGAGCATGTCTGAGGCCCGGGTGCTGCAAGTGCTATGTGAGTGGCTGGAGCCGGACGCCAAGGGCAGAGAAGGGCAGGTGACTGGCTCCCCGGATCCTGACTTTGCTTGTCCTTCCAGATGCACCTAGGAGGCTACGGGTGTCCATCAGCCCTAACGACGGAGTGACAGAGGGGAAGAAGGCAGTCCTGACGTGTGAGAGCGACGCCAACCCGCCCGTCTCCCACTACACCTGGTTTGACTGGAATAACCAAAACCTTCACCATGATCACCAGACGCTGAGACTGGACCCTGTGAAGATCCAGCACTCAGGCGCCTATAGGTGCAAGGGATCCAACCACCTGGGTGTGGACCAGTCGCCCCCCAGCACCCTCACTGTCTACTGTAAGGCCCCTTCTCTCTTCTTCTCTGGCCTTGGCCACCCCTGTGCCCCGCCCCCAGGCTGTGCATTCCAGACCACTGACCCCTTCTCCCCGCCCCCCTCCCCTGCCAGGCCAGCCCAACCTGTGTGCTCAAAGGCACCCCCTGCTCCACACAGCTCCCCTGGCTCCCCGCCTTCCCACCCAGTCTCCCGGACTCTCTCCAGGGGGATCCCCTCTCCGGCAGCGTCCACCCACCACACATCCTGCGCTCCCACTGGGTCCCTCTGTCTGTCTCTCTCCGTCTCACCCTTGTTTCTATCTTTTGAAACTTAAGTGTGTGTGTGTTTTAAAAGACTCTACAAGTCCATGGTAAAAGATTCAATCAGCAGGAAAGGATAAATAGTGGGAATACAGACACCGCTCCTTTCTGGCCCCCTGAGAGCTCTGTCCCTCCTTCCGAGCCTTCACGGGGGGCAGTTTCCCGTGTCCTCGGAAAACCTTGTACAATGCGCGCCATACACCTGCGTGGACGCGCCCTTAGCTCCGGGACGGGGGTGGGGCTCACACAGCGCTGGGCTTGTCCCCAGGTGACAACGCCACGCAGAGATGCGTATACCAGGTGTCCAAAGAGCCTGGGAACATAGGGAAGACATTTAAGCTATTTATTATACTTTTCCAGCTTTATGACGGGAGCTACAGTTTTAAATTTAGAGGATCGTTGCGTGCAAAGATGGACACTGAAGGGAAATAGCCTGAGCGTGTGGCTTTGAAATGTAGCATATTGTATAAAAACGCGTTCCCTGGGCCTCCGCTTTGCAGACACCCTGGACCCCGGTCTCTTTCCTAAGGGCTGCTCTGTCTTCCAGTCCACTGCTTAGCTGACTGCCTGGGGCCAGCCTCAAGGCGTGTGCAGGCTCGGGAATAGTGCAGGACACATTCCTACACAGAATGGCTAGGCCAAAGGACAGTTCTTTGAAGCTCTAATAGTATGGCCAAAGTGCCTTCTTAAGTTGTACCCATTTATGGGGGTTACAAGCCTTGTGGGTGTCCCTGCCCGTCACAAAGCAGGACCTCCTAACAGCAGGTCCAGAGGACAGGGACTGGCTTCTCTCTCTTTGTCTGCGTTGTGTCCCCAGTGGTGAACATCATGCAGAAGGAAGGACGGGGCTCTGCAGAGCGAAGTCGAGGGTGCCCCCAGGCAAATGTCGAGGGGCAGAGTGGGTTGTATCTGACTGAGACAATGTCATCAGCTGATAGTGGCTCTTTCTCCCTCAGACAGTGCACAGACCATTAGCAGGCAGGTGGCCCTGGGATTGGGGGTCTGTCTGGCCATCATCCCCCTGGCATTCCTGGGGGTCAAGCTTCATCACAGGTGAGCTCCTCACAGTGCCCCCCCCCTCTCCCTCAGCCCATTCCAGAGAATAACTCCAGTTACTCAGCCCTGTGGGCCCCTGCTGGCCCACCCCACGGGGCCTTGTCCTCATTCCCCTGCTCCTCACTGAGCGGATCTTTATTTCTTAGCTGGAAGAGGATTCAGAGCCAGCAAGGGCTTCAGGAAAATTCCAGTGGGCAGAGCTTCTTTGTGAGGAATAAAAAGGTAGGATGGAAGAAAGAAAGAAAAAGAGCCAGGGCAGACCTTGAAGCCAAGCAAAGAAACCAAGTGAACGGGGCCGACGAAGAGAATGGTGGAGCCGCCCAGCCCAGGGGGAGGGGACGCGGTGGGCAAGGAGGGGTGGGAGCTGGAACCTGGTCTCTCCCGCAGATAAGAAGAGCCCCCGTCTCTGACAGCCCCCACCCCATGGGCTGCTACAATCCGGTGGTGGAAGACTCCATCAGCTACGCGGCTCTGCACTTCCCCTCCGGGGAGCACGACGCACCGAGGACTGGGTACTGAGGGCACCGGGAGGGTGACAGCGGCACCCTGGGAGGGCTGGGGGAGGAAATGCCCGTGTCCTACTGGCCATCCTTGTGCCAAGCCCATGCCAGGCACCACCATATACCCATTTCCTTGCTCCAGCTCCATGACATCCCGCCCCCTTCGGTAAGTAATGGTCTCGGGAACTGGTCCTGGTCCTTCAAGCCAGGGGAACGTACGCCCGAGTCAGTCTCCGTCACCGAGGTTAAGACTGTGGTACTCGCTCATTGACACAGTAGCGCCGGCTGTGAGCATTAGGCATACATATGGAGGGCTGAGGGGCTGGGGTGCTCTTGGGGTCTAGGGGAGTTAAAGGAAGGGGCAGAGTTCATGAGAAATGCTTCACTTGTGGTCATCTCTCTGCCCTCCCTCTCAGGGGTGCAGGGACCCCAGAGGCACGGAGACCTTCCCTACATAGGGACAACACGGTCACTTACTCCGTGGTGCAGAAGCATCAAGTGGTAAGAGGGCAAGGCAATGGAAGGCAGGGGCGTGGGGGGCCCGGTCTCCCCTGTGAGCCCCAGATGGGGAGACTTGGGAGGACTCAGTGATGTCAAAGGCCGGGCGCAGGGCGGGCACCTCCCCATCGGAGACACCAACGGCACAGACAAGAGTACTCCCGCCCGGGCTCCCGATGCCCCAGGGCGTCAAGGAGAGGGTGGGCAGACAAAGAGGATGGTGGGGGGCTGGGGCGCACGACGCCAAGCTGACCACGACGTGGCTTTCTCAGGGCGACTACGAGAACGTGACCCCACGTGTGCTGGAAGACGATGGGCTACATTACTCGGAGCTGGTGCACTTGGGGTTTGGGGAGCGGCCTCTGAGACAAGAGGAAGTGGAATACGTGACCCTCAAGCGCTAAAGGGTCAAACTGGCTGAAGTGGAGGTGCCTAGGGGACAGGATGGTCACGGGCCCTGCACCCCTGCTGCTCAGCTGAGAAGTTACACGGTCTCCCCTTACACACGCATGCACACAATGCACACGCATACATGCACACACACGAGTGCACACATGTACAGTTACTGCACCCCAGTCGGTACGGAGAACTTTGGGCATGGCCCAGAGACAGTGTTCCCTCTCGGCATCGGTAACCTCGACCATCCAAAAGGCCTGGCCCCGGTCCTATCCCACGTGCCTTCCCTCCCAGAAACGTACCTGAACACCTAGCCTGCACTGTACAAATCCCCCTGCCTGTCCCCAGGCGTCTGCCACCACCCACCCCCTCCAAAACCCGCCCCCTAGTTTTTCTTCTTCCCCTCCCTGTCCCCTTGACACTCCCTCCCACCCCCCTCTTATAACCCCACTCACTGATCTTACGCCTAATTCTGCCTCTGGAGCAAAGTCCGGAGAAAGGGACAGAAATGAGGAAGGAAGAGGAACCACGGGGCGCGGGTCCCCCTCTGTGTCTGAGAGGCATTGCGTGGCGGATGACTAAGCTGCGGCCCTCTCATCCTCTGGAGACAGAGGTGTGAACAAACATGGAACAGTCACAACGTTGCACAATAAAAACGGCTCGAATATGACCTCAGAGAACCAGTGAGCTATTTCTGTGGAGTCAGAGTAGGGCGGGACGTGGGGGAGGCTTCGTGGATGGGGCTTGGGGAGAAGGGCTAGGAGTCAAGGTAAATTCACGATCAGCTCAGCAGACTGAAGGGTCTGTTATCTTGTTGCAGAGAGTACACTGGGCGGGACTCTGAGTTTGCCTCTCCTACCTAACTAGCCGAGCCCTCTTAGGCCAAGTTCACCAGCTTATCGGGGCCTCAGTTTCTTCCTCTGTAAAATGGAGATGCCACCACCTCCTACACAGGTGCTTGGAGACAGGAAGTGATGTAGAATCTTACATTGCTGGAGTCCCGTTACAAGAAGCCTTAGGCAAGAGCCAAAAGTCCCCCAAACCGAATTTCTATCTTATTTGCATCTCTTGAAGAATGCAAAATGGGGAAGCCCGTTTGTGACTCACAGCTATGCTCAAAAGTGACCCCTCCGAGGTCTTTCACCATCCACAGCTGCCAAAGACCGTCTCGAGGGCCAGCTGCCTCGAGAAACCTCATAGCCTTCCTACCTCCCACCACCGCCCCCGCGGTTATGTTCACTAATTTCCACTTTCCAGTTAGGTCGGCTTCCCCTCCACTTGTCAGGTTTGATCTCTCCCCACCCAATCGCCTGCGTCTGCCAGTGGGCAAAGGCCCCTTCTCCGCGGGAGCAGGAACACGTGGCCAATCCATCTGGTTTGCTCAATACCAGAAAGCAGGGGAGGGAAGAGGAGGGAAGAGGAGGCTCTGGTCACCCTCGGAATTATGCAGAGTTGAGGCACTGATGTCTTATTCCTGTGTCCCCAGTTTGAATTCCTGTGAGCCTCACAGGAGGAAGAAGAGATTTAAATGAGAAGGGAAGGGTTTGGGGTGTTCTGCATTGGAAATGAGGTACAGTGTCATTTAGCCATTCAACCGTTCCTTCAGCAAACATTTACTGAGCACACGTCCGTGTATCCAGCACAGAGCCAGATATTGAGGTACAAAAAGATATGCCATAGTCCTAATCTGGGGATCTCTGGGGTGCCCAAAGGGTTTCAGGGCGGGATCCCCTTTGAAGAGGCTGGAGTCAGTCCTGAGCCCGATGAGGCCTGGCACAGGCTTCCTGGCAACCAGTGGGTTCCTTTCCATCCAGTCCCTGAGCCTCGCTGCTGATGTAAATCCACTTCGTGACCAATTGACCAAGAGATGTGGCCATCAACAGGCCCTGCTGAGGCGTGCACAGCAGGTGACCACAGACAGCCCTCTCCCCAGCCCCAGATGGCACCACCCTCCCGGGGAGCCGACCCTCGACTGTGCAACTCCCTGAGCCGCCACTATGTGTACGAAAAGCAGCAAACAAAGCACACAGAAATGTCGGCCCTCGCTGACCAGCATCCTAGCAGGGAGCCAGCAAATCTGATGTCTCGGGCAGTGAGGGCGCCGAATAAACACGACACCGGAGGCGGACAGGACTGGAGCAGGGAGGGGCCTGTTTGATGGAGGGATCAAGGAAGGCCCTCGAGGAGGGGGCACCGGCCAGAGGCCTGAACCACCAGGTGGCCGGCCCCGAGGAGAGATCTTAAAAGACCTGTCGTCTTCCTTCGCACCCAGCTTTGCTCTTTCCCCAGAAGCTTGGTGCTGGAGGTGAAACTGCACCCCTCTGGCTTTTGCCCTTGGCCCCCTGTGTCTCCCAAAGAGAACGCACGGTACCACAGGTGGCAATTCTACATCCCAGGAGAAGGACTGAGCAACAGCCATGGGACTTAGAAGGGAGGCCACCAGGAATCAGGTTAGTGACTGAGGTAGAGAAAGGAAACTAGCCGATTTATTTAGAGGGGGTCGTTGATGTGCAGCCCTCTACCTGAAGCCTGGTGAGAAGCACTCCCAGAAAACCACCCGAAGAAGCAGCGTATTTACTTCTTTAGGGTGACTTGGAGAGTGGGAGGGGCACAGTGGCTCAGTGACCCCCACCCCTCCCCCCACCAAAGAAAACTGAAGTCAAGAGGGTGTGTTGTCAGTCTGAGGCAGCAGAGACACACAGACAGGGAGACACATGCACACTGAGAGACAGAGAGACAGAGAGCCACAGAGATAAACTCAGGCCACTTTAACTACGGAGGAAGGCTTCCTGGCAGGGCCAGGCGACCCCAGCAGGAGGTAAACGGCCAAATTCCCAGAGTCTGGGAGAGGAAAGCTAAGCAGCCAGCCGGGGTACACACTGTGCTGACCAATGTCTCTACAAGTGCCCAGGGCAGAGCCCCCTTTGACAGACGCGCAGGCAAGAGACGCAGAGTGGAGAGCACAGCCCGGCTACTCCAGTGTTGCCAAACGAGACCGTCTCTCCTCCTCCCCTCCTGCCAACGCTGGAAGGTCAGAAACGAGGTCATCGGGCTGAAGGGAAAGGAGAGGGAGGGGGGAGATGGAGCAGTGCTCTCCTCCCAACACGTGCCCACCTGTGCGTGCGGGGGCGGGGTGGGGTGGGGGAGGCGCAGGCCATGCCCTGAAATAGTTACCCCTCCTGTGAGCGACCAGGTGGAGACAGTGAGGCTGACTACGGTGGCTGCAGGCTACAGGCTGCCCAGGAGCTCCTCCGGGACCAGAGAGGACTCGGCCCCCAGAGCAGGTGTGGACAGGCTGGGACAGGGGCCGGGGGACACAAGCTGTGTCCTGGTCACACGTCAGTCACCCACCCTGCCCCTTCAGGGTGCTGGCCATGCACGCCTCACTCTACCCAGTTCTGCCCTCTCCCCCTCCTGTGTTCACGTCACCCTAGACCCTCACCTCCTCCATCTGGCCTCAGCTCCAGCAGGAGATGCCCCATTAGCTGCTCACCCAGGCTGCAGGTGCCTCGGGCTAATTGTCCTGCCTCCCCACCCTCTCTCCCTTCCAGCTCACTGCCCATCCCGGGCCCTCCCTCAGCCGCAGCGGGGCTCCTGAGCCTCAGAGACGTCGTGGGCAGCGCTGAGAGGTGAGTTCTTCCTTCTGCTCTCCTCTCTGCGCCAACAGTTACTCCCCAGACTCCCAGATCCCCCCGCTGAGGGTGCCCCTGAAGTCAGCTAAGGATTCCCAGCGACAAGCCGGCGCCTGGCTTCCCTTGGGCTCTCTGCCGGGGACCCCCTTTGCCTGCCTTTTCCCACAACCTCCACCCTACCCAAACCCCAACCTCTCCTTCCGTTGGCTAGGAGTCGCCACCAACCCTCCACGGCTGGCAGGGGGTCCACGACGGGGGGGGGGGGGGGGACAGCTACTTCTCTTTGCTGGGAATGGGGGTCAGGGCAGAGGAAGCAGAAGTCGAACTTCCTTGTCTAAGAAGAGTGTGCACTGAGACCCAACTCTGTTTCGAATTCTCTCCCCAGACTCTCGGAAATCAAGCAGCTTTTGCTCTCGGGGACCCGCACACGTTCGTCCTGTCTTCTCCTGTTAATCCTCGACCACGTGCTTCGTTTGAAGAGGGGGTACAGTGGAAAGAAAGCAGAGGGCTGAGGGCGAGCAGTCTCGCTTCTAACCCAGGCTCCCCTGCTAACCGGCTGCCACCTCCTCCGGGCGCCTCCCTCTCCAGATGGCTTCTAAGACCCTGAGCAGTGTGTGACTCAGGAACTCCCCCCCCAGGCCGAGATCTGAGGGCAGGGAGCCGGCTAGGCCAGGGGCCCCATGGACCTGCCCCCCCAGCTCTCCTTTGCTCTCTACGTGGCTGCCTTCGCCCTGGGCTTCCCGCTCAATGCCCTGGCCGTGGGGGGCGCCGTGGCCCACGCCCGGCTCCGCCTCACTCCCAGCCTGGTCTATGCCCTCCACCTGGGCTGCTCAGACCTGTTGCTGGCAGCCTCTCTGCCCCTGAAGGCGGTAGAGGCCCTGGCCTCGGGAGCGTGGCCTCTGCCAGCCTCCCTCTGCCCCCCCTTTTCCCTGGTCCACTTCGCTCCGCTCTATGCGGGCGGCGGCTTCCTAGCTGCCCTGAGCGCTGGCCGCTACCTCGGAGCCGCCTTCCCCTTGGGCTACCAAGCCGCCCGGAGGCCCTGCTACTCCTGGGGGGTGTGTGTGGCCATATGGGCCCTTGTCCTCTGTCACCTGGGGCTGGTGTTTGGGTTGGAGGCTCCGGGAGGCTGGATGGACAATACCACCAGCTCCCTGGGCATCAACACACCAGTCAACGGCTCTCCGGTCTGCCTGGAGGCCTGGGACCCAGCCTCGGCGGGCCCTGCGCGCCTCAGCCTCTCGCTTCTGCTCTTCTTTCTGCCCCTGACCATCACCGCCTTCTGCTACGTGGGCTGCCTGCGGGCGCTGGCCAGCTCAGGGCTGAGTCACAGACGGAAACTAAGAGCCGCCTGGGTGGCAGGTGGGGCGCTGCTCACACTGCTGCTCTGCCTGGGACCCTACAATGCCTCCAACGTGGCTGGCTTCCTGCACCCCGACATGGGAGGCCGCTGGAGGAAGCTGGGGCTCCTCACGGGCGCTTGGAGCGTGGTGCTCAACCCATTGGTGACCGGCTACTTGGGAGGGGGTGTTGGCCGGGGGACATCCTGTGTGACAAGAATGAAAGGGGGTACCTCTCAGAGGTAGTAGCCTCTGCTGGGGAGAAGGAGCACGCAGCAGGGCCCAGCTGCTTCTCCCGGCCTCTGGTGAGGGCCGTGCCAAAGCAACGGCGAGGTGGCCTGGCTTGGCTGCACCCCTGGACCCGCCTATGGGAAGAACTGAGCCTGGTAAGACAGCGTCCCAGGCAGAGAGAAGAATGGAGGCCAGGAGCTGGGGTGCAGGAGGAAGGTAAGTTAACCTCTGCACACAACAGCATGACTCTCCACATCTGTCTCCTCTTCTAGGTCTTTACCTGCCTGTCTGCCAGTGTGCTCTGGGCAGAGGCCTTTTACTGGGGGGGGGTGGGGGGGGACGTTTGCTTCTAATGTAGAGGAACCGCCACTCTGATGATACGCTTTGGGAGATGCTCCTCCAAAGCCATTTCCTAGGAAAGAACCACTTAATTTCTGCGTGCGAGAGAAGGCAGGAGGCAAAATAATGACGCTGTGATACCACTGGAAAGTCACAAGGGGGCAGCACTAGAACTGTGAACAGGAAGTTGGGAGGAAGGGATGCTTCAGCGGGGGAAGGAAAATATTAGCAACACCAGAAATAGTCGCAAACAGATAGAGAGGCACTGATACGTGACAGTCACCACGCCAAATGCTTTACAAGTGTTGTCTCATCTCATCCTCACACATCCTTTGGTTAACCATGCAGCCGTTCAGGTGGGCAGGTTGCTCATTGCATGAGGGTGCCAGTCAGAGGGGCAAACACTGAATTCTACTGTGCTTTGCTCACTAAGCCATGTGCCTGGCACAGCGGGCCCTCCGTCCAGGGGGAGCAGCATCTTGTTATACTGTGAACGAAAACACCACCCACTCCTCAAACAGTACCCCTTGGGGCACAGCAGGTCTGTGCTCGCCTGGAGGGGGTACCTTTTCCTAATGTGCAGAAAGGCGCTGCTTGAGTTAGCTGCGGTTCTGAAGGCATTATCGTCTTTATTTCCCGGGGCCCTACTGCAAGGAAGGAAATGGGGGAGATCCCTCAAGGCAGGACCCCAAGGGTCAGGGGACCTTTGGAAAACTTAGGGTATTGGGTTAATGCCTAGCCTTGAGGTCTGTTTTGTGAAGGTGAGTGGTGGCACCCTGAACCGACAAGGAAGCGGGCAGAGGAGAGAGGCCATACAGGAGACAGGTACTTGGGCATCTGCTCTGAGAGGCAGGGTTAGGAGGCAGATCTGTTGATGATGTGCCATGAACAGACGAGGGCACCCAAAGCGGTAGCTACGTGCCCAGCACGTGAGAACTGGTTTATACAAGTTCTCTCTTCATGCTTAAATGTCTACAGGGGCAAGGGATTTTGTTTTCTTTTCTGATGTAACCCCGGCCCTTAGATGAGAGCCTAGCACATAGCAGGCTCTCAGTAAATGTCGGCTGCATGAGCGCGTGCTCACAACAGCCCTCCAAAGAAAGTTTTTAAAATATATATATATATATATTTTTAATTGATTTCAGAGAGAAGAAGGGAGAGGGAGAGACAGAACATTGGTAATGAGGGAAACATCAATTGACCGCCTCTTGCACGCCCCCTACTGGGGATCGAGCCCACAACCCGAGCAGGTGCCACGACCGGAAATCAAATTGGGGACCTCCTGGTGTATAGGTTGATGCTCAACCCCTGAGCCACACTGGCCAGGCCCAAAGAAAGTTTTACTATCTGTTTTATAAATATGGAAACAGGCCAGAGAAGTAGAGGAACTCGATGGAGGCTCTGTGGGAAGCAGAAACAAGTGTGTTCCCTGCACATGGTGACACCAGAGAATTTCACTAAAAGCTCAGGTGACCTCACTGCCCCTCCCATAATGCCGGGGACTAGTCTCTCTCCCGCTGCTCCAGAGCCACTACTTCCGGTCACTTGTGCCTCTTCCTCTTGGGGAAATCTCAGTTCCTCCCTGGGAACAGGATCTGCCCCGGGCATCCTCTCCTGACCCTTGCCCCTTGAGCCCTAAACCTTGCCCCAGTTCCCGCAGTAGGTCAAGCCCGTGCACCCGCCATTCCTTCTGGCCGCAATGCTTCCTCCGTGGCTCTCCGCCTCCCATTGTCCTCCACCACTCAGCCCCTCCAGCCCCCGTTCCTACACGTAAGCACCACGGCAGCAAAAACTTTGTCCTGCTCACTGCTTACTGGCGATCGCAGCTTATTCGAGATCAGATTTACATATCGTAAAATTCACCCATGCAATGACTTTTAGTAAATGGACTGAGGTTGTGCAGCGATCACTATAATCCAATTTGGAGCATGTCCTCACCCAGTAAGACCCCTCCCGCTCGGTTCCAGTAAATCCCGACTCCGCCCCCATCCCTCAGGCAACCAGTCATCCGCCTGCTGTCTCGATCAATGTGCCTGTTCTGGACATTTTATATACATGAAAGTGTACAATACAGAGTCTCTTACAGCTGGCTTGTTTCACTTAGCATGTTTTAGAGGTCTGTCCATATGACGGGACACACGGCCATTTCACGCCTCTTACTGTGAGTTCGTGTTTCATCATATGGCCATATGCCACCCAGTTTATCATTGACTCGCTGACAGGCCGCCAAGTGGCGTTTCCTTTTTTTGGCTGATGCTATTTTGAACATTTATGAGCAAGACTTTGTATGGACATACATTTTGATGTTTCTTAGCTAGATAACTATAAGGGCATTGGGTCCCATGATACGTTGAAGTTTACCTTTTTAAGAAACTGTCCAACTCCTTTTCAAAGGGACTCCACCACTTTGTATTCTCACCAGCAACGTGGGAGGATTCTTGTTTCTTCACATCCTCGCCAACACCTGATAGACTCGCTGAGAGCCATTCCAGTGGCGTGTGAATATAATGGTATTCATTGTACTCCACACATATTTGAATGAATGATCTCTGAACCCCAACCCTGAAAGGACACCTGGAAATCTGCTGAATTGTCTATTGAGATCTTCCCCCGGGATCCCCTCCCCCAATCTCTGAAGCTGGGCAGACTTGGGTTTGCATTCTGGTGGTGATACTGAACAAGGGGTGTTACCTGGAGCAAGTCACTTCCGCACCGAGGCACCAGGATTTCAAGACATCATGGTGATACCCTGAGAAGCAGAGTATCTGCTATAGATGATGTGCCCCCTAAAAGGTAGCTGCTACCATCACCGCCACCATTATTATTATTATTAATATCATCATTACTCTCACCCCAGAGACAAGCCCATACTAGTGACTGGGATGATGGCAAGTAACATCTGAGCTTTTTTTAAAAAATATTTTTTCCTTTATTGATTTTAGAGAGAGAAAGAGAGAGGGAGAGAGAGATAGAAACATCGACGAGAGAGAGCATTGATTGGCCACCTCCTGCATGCCCCCCACTGGGGACCGGACCCACAACCTGGGCATGTGCCCTGACCGGGAATCGAACCGGCGACCTCTTGATGCATGGGTGGGTCGACGCTCAACCACTGAGCCACACCGGCCGGACCCTTCTGAGCTTTTGACATGTATTAATGCTTTAATCTACACAACAACATGTGAGACTGGTACTATGATGATCTCTGCTTTCGATGAGAACGCAGAGATTCAGAGAGTTCAGTCATTTGCCCCACATCAGAATCAGTAAGCGACAGAGCCGACGCTGAACCCAGGCCACCCTCTCCGTCACTGCCTCTCGCTTGCCCTTCCGAGGCACCCTGGGTGAGTGCCATTCTAGAGGAGCAGATAAGATACAAGTGGAGAATCAAGGAAGGGAGGATGAAGCCTGTCGGGCTCGATGGGCCCCCGGCGGAGGCTGCCCTAGGAGCCAGCAGTGGAATTTGCTCTTTATTTTGCATGCCATGCAGCTCTGCTCCAGGGGCTCAAGGCCTCTTTTGCACAATGGCTCCACAGTGAGTGATGTCATGGGCACTGCCTGATCTTTATCAGTTCTGTCACATTAATATTAACCGCACTCACCCTGGAGGAGCCAGCAAGGTCCTGAGCTGCAGAGCCCTGGGGATCTGGAGTTAGCAGGTGAGAGCCGGGCCCTGCGTGACTCCGTGGAGGAGCAGGGTGGTGCTGGCTTTCCTGCGGGACGGGACAGGAGCCGGCGGGCTGACCCCGCCGGGGAAGAAACCCCAGGGGGCGTGGAAGTGGAGGTAGCCACGGTGTTCTCTGTGGATGGTGGAGAGGCTGCCGGTTCAAGACCTCCACCCACACTGCCATCCCTCTCCCGGTCTGTCTCACCATCTCTCTCTCTCTCTCTAGTGGCCAGCGCCATGAACGCAAGCCTGGACCCGTCCTCCGTCCACGGCCATCCCTGGCTGTCCTTCTCCGTGTACCTCTTCACCTTCCTCGTGGGGCTCCCCCTCAACCTGGTGGCTCTGGTGATCTTCGCCCGCAAGCTGCAGCACCGCCCGGTGGCGGTGGACGTGCTCTTGCTGAACCTGACGGTCTCCGACCTGCTGCTGCTGCTCTTCCTGCCCTTCCGCATGGCGGAGGCGGCCAGCGGCATGCGCTGGCGGCTGCCCTTCACCCTCTGCCCCTTGTCCAAATTCGTCTTCTTCACCACCATCTATCTCACTTCCCTGTTCCTAGCCGCGGTGAGCGTCGAGCGCTTCCTGAGCGTGGCCTACCCGCTGTGGTACAAGACCCGGTCAAGGTTGCGACAGGCCTGCCTGGTCAGCGGGGCCTGCTGGCTCCTGGCCACGGCGCACTGCAGCGTGGTCTACACCACCGAGCTCTTGGGGAACTCTTCCCACAGCACCTGCTACCTGGAATTCCAGGACGACCAGCTGGCCATTCTCCTGCCTGTTCGGCTGGAGATGGCCGTGGTCCTTTTCGCGATACCCCTGCTCATCACCGGCTACTGCTACAGCCGCCTGGTGTACCTGCTCGGTCAGGGAGCCATCCGCCGGCGGAGGAGGGTGGCGGGGCTGGTGACGGCCACGCTGCTTAATTTCCTTATCTGCTTTGGGCCCTACAACGTGTCCCATGTCGTGGGCTACGTCCAGGGTAAGAGCCCAACGTGGAGAACTTACGTGCTGCTCCTCAGCACCCTGAATTCTTGTGTGGATCCCTTGGTTTACTACTTCTCGTCGTCTGGGTTCCAAGCTGACTTTCAGAGCCTGCTGAAGAGGCTGATTGGAGTCTGGGTTTTTTGGGGGCCGGAGAGATGCTTGAAATGGAAGAAGAAGGAGGAGGATTCACTTCAGGAACTGTAGTGGGTACGAGGAGTCTTTCAAGGCATCTCACCCACAGGGCAGTTCCCAGTTCAAGTCAGGAGGGACCGGGGAGCGGCAGGCAGGGGACCCATGCAGCCGGGCAAGGCAGACACCAGCCTCCCTGAGCGTGTGCGCACCGGAGCCCGATTCTTATCTCGCCACACTTCCCTCCTTGCCCACCTGCCCACGTGCTGTGGGTTAGACCCTGGGAAGAAGTCGAGGGGGGAGAGAGCTCTGGAGAAACGTGAGCTCCCCATGGCAGCAGGCCAGGTCCTGCGCTTTTCTGGGCGTAAAAGAGGAATTGAGAGCCACGTCCAGGGTCCGAGGGAGCTGCCCAGTGACTCGGGACAGGACAGAAGAAGAATCAACCCTTCGGAGCCACTGACCCGGCAGGTCGGGAGTGGAGAACGCGGGACTCTGGGCACGAAGGAGCATCCTGCTCGCGCGTGGACTTCTCCAGAAAGTTTTCATTGTTCAGTAAATTCAGATTTTCAGAGACATGTATGAAAAATGACAGAACAAAAATGACCCAAATAAATTCGATAGCACGCAAAAGACAGTGGTCTTTCCTCGTTCTGTTTTCGTACGGTGCGTGGGTGTCCGTTGGAAGTGGCGGAGGGAAAGCTAAAACGCCTAGACTCAGAAAGGAAAAGACGAGCCCTGGCCAATTTGGCTCAGCGGTTAGAGCGTCGGCCTGCGGTCCGGAGAGACCGGGGTTCGGTTCCCGCTAAGGGCACGTACCTCGGTTACGGTTTGTCCCTGGCCCTGGTTGGTCGTGCGGGTGGCAGCCACTCGATGTGTCCCTTCACGTCGATGTTTCTCTCTCTCTCTCCCTTCCTCTCTCTCCCTCCCACTCTATCTGAACAAAAAATGGAAAAATATCCTCGGGTGAGGATTAAAAAAAAAAAAAAAGAAAGGAAAAGACGAAACAGGAGATGCCTGCATGCTGGGAGAAGATCTGGGTTGGAGGAATAACAATAGTAGTTGACAATCCTTCTTCAGCCCTCTCCATAACCACGTGGCTGGTAATATTTCTAATGTACAGATGAGGGAATGGGCCAGAGGGGTGAAGTCTCTTCCCTGAGATCCTGTAGCCAGTAAGGGATTAAGACCAGACCGGAAGGTGGGATCAGCTGACTTTGAAACCCACGCTCCGCCCTCTCCTGTTCTGCCACCAGCCAGCAGTGTGTTATCCACAGTGACCAGGCCAGTCCATCGTCCAGGGTCAGTGAGGCCGTCTGGCCAGGACAAATATCAACTGACCTCAGTGAGAAACAGGATGACATACAAAACAGGTCGACTGTCTGTACTGATGCTTCCTTATCCCAGTAAAGGAAGCGTCTCGAAAAAATAAATTAAGATTAGTCAGCACAGTTGGCTTGAAGGACAGAGGTATGTCCTTTTTTTTTTTTTGTATCCTCACCCGAGGACATTTTTGCATTTGCCCTCAGGTAGAGCAGGAGGGAGAGAGGGAGGAAGAGAGAGAGAAACATCGATGTGAGAGAGACACATCGATTGGCTGCCACCCACACGACCCCATTGGGGCGGGGACAAACGTGCCCCTAGCAGGAACCGAACCCGGGTCTCTCTGGTCCTCGGGCCAAAGCGCTAACAGCTGAGCCAAACCGGCCAGGACAGAGGTATGTTCTGAAGAGCTATTTTTATTGAGAGGTAATCGTTTAGTAACTTTCCTTTTTCTCATGATGGGTAGGACATGAGAAACAGTTGGTCAGGGCCTCTTCGGCCAGCAAGGCAACCAGAGACATGCAGGCAGCTTCAGTTCAAAAACACTGAGCACCTACCGTGTACAGAGAGGAAGGCAGGAGTTGTCTGTCTGTCCCATGGCTCATTTGTCTGTCCCAAGGCTCAAGCCTGGTGGCTGCTGAAATGTTACCGTGAAAGTCTGTGTGGTTCAGAAAGGGAACAGAGGTGAATCCTGTGACTCCCGAATGTGTAAGAAGGACTAAGGCGGAGGGGAGTTGAAAACCCTACATTCTAAAGAGAGCCACGGAGAACAGTCTGACCCTTCCCCCAGAGGTCCTGTGGGGAAATAAGAGGCAGC
Organism: Molossus molossus; assembly: GCF_014108415.1. NCBI lineage: Eukaryota > Metazoa > Chordata > Mammalia > Chiroptera > Molossidae > Molossus > Molossus molossus. The sequence goes on along the minus strand of NW_023425357.1, from coordinate 15,691,246 downwards.
CTAGGGCCTAGCTGCTGCCAAGCATCACTCAGCACCCCGCTCCCCCGCTCCAGTCTGTATAAGCTAAAGACTAAATGGGGAGGAGGAAACGCCATCAGAGGCTTGGGCAGTCATGAGGTGGTGGCGAGGGGAGAGAGACAGCATTTTCACTCTCTCTCAGAAGCCAAGGGAAAGAGGTGCTCAGAGAATAGAGGGTGTGTTCCGGGACTGCTGCCCTGTGCCCATCTAAGCAGTCACAGGAGACTGGTGGAGAGATGGCACGGAGCATAGGTGCGGGTAATGGGGCATCATGCCACCTGGCAGAGTAAGTTAGGTGCGAGTCTCTCCTGGGTGAGGGGCCTGCAGTTACGAGGGGAACTCCTAGGGGTGTGGGAAGAGGTCAAACCAGGTTGGATCTACCAAGACAGAGGTCGGAGGAACTCAATTCTAGCTGCAAAAGAGAGCCCACCTTTGGGCACCTGACTCACAGTGGACACCAAAAGCTACTCAGTATTAGCTGAAGTACCTGTTCTCAAACATTTTCGTATCATTGTTCCCTAAGATATTTTTTCCTACTTAGCACCTTCCTCTCCTTACCCATGAAATGTTAATGCAACAGATATACTCTATATCTGTTTATGGGTGTAACACTTTGGAAGGTTACAAACCACTATAAGATTTTTTTTTTGCTCTCCCAGAACTAATTTTCACTTCTTTTGGGGAGCAATCTTGCCTCACTGAGAATGCACAAGTTAGAGAAATGGTTGCACCCAGTAAAGTGATAAAGCCTGTGTCACGTAACTGTACCCAACAAAGTTAGGTTTATTATCTCGCTGGAGCAAAGGAGACCACATTCCAGAAGAAGTGTGGGGCACCTCACACAGGAAGGGGCGGGGCTACTGTAGAATTTGAGGTAAGAGTGATGTGTAGGTGGAGCATCAGATAGGCTCAGAGCAAAGCAGGGTTCCACGTAAAGACATCGATACGAGGCCTGGGCTGAGAAGCAGAGTCCGGGTCCTATTTCTTTGGAAATACAAAATAAAGACAGAGGTTGAGGTTTGCATTTGAACGCTCCTTCTCTGAAGCTCTGGGGGCTGAATGACAGGCCTGCTTCTCAGAATCACAGGCTCCAAATAGCAGTGTGATGTTTCATTCTTACTAATATGATGTCAAACAGTCAAGGCTGCTCAGCCATATAATTTTGTTAATGAATAAAGTAAGTTTTTGTCCAGCCAGTGTGGCTCAGTGGTTGAGCGTCGACCCATACACCAAGAGGTCGCCGGTTCGATACCTGGTCAGGGCACATGCCCAGGTTGTGGGCCTGATCCCCAGTGCAGGGCATACAGGAGTGGCCAATCGATGTCCTCATCAATGTTTCTATCTCTCTCCCTCTCCCTTCCTTTCTTTCTAAAAATAAATCAATAAAGAAAAAAATATTTTAAAATTAAATAAAGTAAGTTTTTAAAGGTTTACAAAAAGAATTGATTGATGGCCAGGAAGTAGAAGGGGTTCTTCCATCCTAGAAGGAAGGGTCTCCCTTCACTAAAAACTAGCCCTGGCAGGTTTGGTTCAGCGGTTAGAGCGTCTGCCTGTGGTCCAGAGAGACCTGGGTTCGGTTCCCGCTAAGGGCACGTACTTCGGTTGCAGTTTGTCCCCGGCCCTGGTTGGTCGTGTGGGTGGCAGCCACTCGATGTGTCCCTTCACGTCGATGTTTCTCTCTCTCTCTCCCATCCCCTCTCTCCCTCCCACTCTATCTGTACAAAAAATGGAAAAATATCCTCGGGTGAGGATAAAAACTAGAGCAGCACAATGCGGAAGGACAGGAGGAAGCCTAGCCTGAACCCATCCCCCCACCGCTTCCCTGGGCCACAGGTCAAGTCTCAGCGTATAGGACAGGGAGGTGGCTAGAAGTTTTAAATCACCAAGTGTGACCAGAAGCCTAGTAAAGCTACCCAGGAAGTCATTATGAAACCCAGCCCGGATGGTTCCCTGCAGCCTGGCTGAAGGCAGTGAGTGGAGAGACCACCGTCGGCTTGTGCATGACAAGCTGGGACTATTCATAAAGCGATGTCAGTCAGAGGAGCAGGTGGCAGGCGGGAAGCGGAGGGGACGCGAGGCCGACTTGCTGCCTTCTCCCAAGTTGAATGTATCACCTGCGGCCAGGGCCTTTGGATACTTCAGCAAGTGGCCTCTCCATTTGCCTATGTACCCGGTGGGGAAGCAGGAGAGGTAAATCTGCCTCAACTGGATCCTGGAAGGGGGCAAAACTAGAGCAGGTCAAGGTCGGGGGAGGGGGAACAGAGGTGAACAGTTGGGAGTGAGCAAGAGGCCCGAGAGCCTGCAAGTTGGTTGCAAGAATCATCCAAAAGGAGGAAGCAGAGCAGCAATAAAAGTAGGAAAGGGATGTGGGGGGAAAGTCAGGCCATAGATTCTGAAAGAGGAGAAGGAGGTGGGAGACAGAATCTGGGTGGGGTAAAAATAGTGATATAATGTGAGAAAGTGCTCAACATTTTTTTTTTTTCCCTTTATTGATTTTAGAGAGAAAGCAAGGGAGAGGGAGAGAGAGATAGAAACATCAATGAGAGAGAACATCAATTGGCCACCTCCTGTACACCCCCACCAGGGATTTAGCCCACAACCTGGGCATGTGCCCTGACTGGGAATCGAACCGGCGACCTTTTGGTGCGTGGGTCGACGCTCAACGACTGAACCACACCGACCAGGCAGCACTCAACTTTCTAACCTTCCTCTCTCTGACAGGACTGTCTCTACTTTAAAACAAAACAAAACAAAACCCCAAGCAATGCAGGTAATTGTGGCCCCGAAAACCTTGCAAGGGCTGTGAGAAGCCTGCCGACTTCCTTTAGGCCAGTTCTGAAAAGCAATCCATATGGAGGGAGATCAAAGCATCAAGATGCTGGCTCTTGTTATGGAAAAAGGATCACATTCCAGAAAAATAATGAGATAAAAGGAATGAAATCTAATAAACACTGGCGGAAGTGGGAAGGTTCACAGAATCCCCCCCACCCCCACCCCACTATGGACACATGGAACTAGGGGATAGAAAATGTTGCAGGAGAGGAAATGGGGTACAAAAATATTTTTGGAAGGGGGTGATTTTACTGGATATAGACTAGAGGGGTACAGTAAGACAATCCAATCAATCATCCCCTGTTGCATATCCCCCAGCCCCAGGGGTCAAATTGTAATGGCACTGATCGTGATAATCTTGGTCCCTTTTTATTAAGGTGGCTGCTCTCAGGATGGTCACATGACCCAATTCTGGCCAACAAAAGTATGAAGTCTGCTAGGAGTCTCTGGGAAATATTTTTCTCCATTCTTTTTTTTTTTTTTTTTTATCCTCATCTGAGGACATTTTTCCATTTTTTGTTCAGATAGAGTGGGGAGGGAGAGAGAGAGAAACATCGACGCGAAAGGGACACATCGAGTGGCTGCCACCCTCATGACCCAACCAGGGCCAGGGACAAACTGCAACCGAGGTACATGCCCTTAGTGGGAACCGAACCCGGGCCTCCCTGGACCACAGGCCGACGCTCTACTGCTGAGCCAAACCGGCCAGGGCTCCTCCATTCTTAAAGGAGAAAAATGTATGTTGCACTGCCCTCTCCTTTCCTGGAAGCTTTTATGTATGTGATACTTGGAGCTGTACCAGCCATTTTGGAGCCACAAGGCTGCAAAGTTGAAGAAGAACGCTAACGAGCTAAGGGTGGCAGAGAAGAAAGATGAAGGGACCTGAGCCCTGATGACTTTATTGAACTGGGACTACCACCTCCAAACTTACTGTTAATAAACATTCCGCCCAGCTGGTGTGGCTCAGTGGTTGAGCGTCAACCCATGCGCCAAGAAGTCACCAGTTTGATTCCCAGTCAGGGCACATGTCCAGGTTTGTGGGCCCAATCCCCAGTGTGGGGCATGCAGGAGGCGGCCAATTGATGTTCTCTCTCATCGATGTTTCTATCTCTCTCTCTCCCTCTTACTTCCTCTATCTCTAAAATCAATAAAGGAAAAAAAAGTTTTTAAAAAGAGATCATGTATTAATTGTCTTTCTCTGACTGACTTATTTCGCTTGGCATAATACTCTCCAGGTCCCTCCAAGCTGTCTCAAAGGGTAAGCAATCCTTCTTTTTTACAGTTGCATAATATTCCATTGTGTAAATGTACCGCATCTTTTTTTATCTACTCATCTACTGATGGGTACTTGGGCTGTTTCCAGATCTTAGCTATTGTAAATAGCACTGCTATGAACATAGGGGTGCATATATTCTTTCTGATTGGTGTTTTGAGATTGTTAGGATATAGTCCTAGAAGTGGGATCATGGAATCAAACGACAGTTCAATTTTTAGTTTTTTGAGGAAACTCCATACTGTTTTCCACAGTGGCTGTACCAGTCTGCATTCCCACCAGCAGTACACTAGGGTTCCCTTTTGCTCCACATCCTCACCAGCACTTGTTATCTGTTGATTTATTGATGGCAGCCATTCTGGCAGGTATGAGGTGATACCTCGTCGTCATTTTAATTTGCATCTCTCTCATGATTAGTTACTTTTAGCCCTTTTTCATATATCTCTTGGCTGTCTGTATGTCCTCTTTGGAGAAGTGTCTATTTAGTTCCTTTGCCCATTTTTTAATTGGATTGTTCATCTTCCTTTTGTTGAGTTGTATGAGTTCCTCATATATTTTGGAAATTAACCCCTTATTCATGAATTATTGGCAAATATATTCTCCCATACAGTGGGTTCCTTTTCATTTTGAAGATTGTTCCTTTTGTTGTGCAGAAGCTTTTTATGGAGCTTGGTGTAGACCCGTTAGGTTTTTTTGTTTCTTTTGTCTTAGGAGATGCATCTGTGAAAATTCTGCTACGTGAGATGTCTAAGATTTTGCTGCCTGTGTTTTCTTCTAAGATTATTATGGTTTCACAACTTACAATTAAGTCTTTTATTCATTTTGAGTTTATTCTTGTGTATGGTGTAAGTTGGTGGTCTAGTTTCATTTTTTTGCATGTACCTGTCCAATTTTCCCAAAACCATTTATTGAAGAGACTGTCTTTACTCTATTGTATGCTCTTGCCTTCTATGTTAAATATTAATTGAACATAATGGCTTGGGTTGACTTCTGGGTTCTCTGTTTTGTTCCATTGATCTATATGCCTGTTCTTATGCTAGTACCAGGCTGTTTTGATTAAAATAGATTTATAGTATAATTTGATATTCAATATTGTGATTCCTCCCACTTCGTTCTTCTTTATCAAGATTGCTGCAGCTATTCAGAGTCTTTTTTGGTTCAATATCAATATTTGGATTATTTGTTCTAGATCCATGAAATATGCTACTGGTATTTTAATAGAAATTGCATTGAATCTATAGAATGCTTTGGATAGTATGGACATTTTAATGATATTAATTCTTCCCATCCATGAGCATGGTATATGTTTTCACTTCTTTGTATATTCCTCTATTTCTTTTTTCAATGTCTTATACTTTTCTGTATACAGGTCTTGTACCACCTTGGTTAAGTTTATTCCTAGATATCTTTTGTTGTCATTGCAATAGTAAAAGAGATTTTTTTAAAAGTTTCTCTTTCAGAGAAATCATTATTGGTGTATAAAAATACCATTGATTTCTGGAGGTTAATTTTGTATCCTGCTACTTTGCCAAATTCATTTATTACCTCTAGTAGTTTTTTGGTAGAATCTGTAGTGTCTGGTATGTTCAATATCATGTCATCTGCAAATAATGACAATTTTACTTTCTCCTTTACATTTCAATGCCTTTTATTTTTTTCTTCTTGTTTGACTGCTGTGGCTAGGACTTCCAGTACTATGTTAAATAAGCGTAGTGAAAGCAGATGTCCCTGTCTTGTTCCTGCTCTTAAGGGAAATGTTTTCAGTTTTTGCCCATTAAGTATGAAGTGGGCTTTAGGTTTAGTGTATATGACTGTTGTTATTTTGAGGTATGATCCCTCTAGTCCCACTTTGCTGAGAGTTTTTATAAAAAAAAATGGGTGCTGGATTTTGTTGAATGCTTTTTATGCATCTATTGATATGATCATGTGGTTTTTATCCTTCATTTGTTAATGTGATGTATCCAAATATTGTACCTGCCTTGCATCTCCAAAATAAATCCCACTTGGTCATGGTGTATGTATGACCTTTTTAATGTATTGCTGGATCCTATTTGCTAATATTTTGTTGAGGATTTTAGCATCCATGCTCATCAGGGATACTGGCTTATAATTTTCATTCTTTGTAGTGTCTTTATCTGGTTTTGGAATTAGGACAATGCTGGCCTCATTAAAAAAAAAAAAAAAAACTTGGAAGTTTTCTGTCCTCTTGAATTTTTTGGAATAGTTTGAGGAGGATGCGTGTTAGTTGTTCTTGGAATGTTTGGTAAAACTCCCCTGTAAAACCATCCGGGCCAGGACCTTTGTTTGTTCAGAGTTTATTGATTATTGCTTTAATTTCATTAGTTGTTATTGGTCTATTCAGGTTTTCTGATTCTTTTTACTTGAATTTGGAAGATTGTATGTTTCTAGGAATTTGTCCATTTCTCCCAGGTTGTCCAATTTGTTAGCATATAGTTGTTCATAGTAATTTCTTACCATCCTTTGCATTTCTGTGGTGTCAGTTATTACTTCATCTCTTTCATTTCTGTTTGATTTTTTTGGGTCCTTTCTCTTTGTTTCTTGTTGAGTCTGGCTAAAAGTTCATCGATCTTGTTTATCTTTTCAAAGAACTAGCTCTTAGTTTCATTGATCTTTTTGTTGTTGTTGTTGTTGTTGTTTTTTCTTTTGCTTTGTTTTAGTCTCTGTCATTTATTTCCACTCTGATTTTTAATATGTCCTTACTTCTACTTACTCTTGATTTTTCTTGTTGTTCTCTTTCTAATCCTTTTAGGTGTAAAGTTAGATAGTTTATTAGAGATTTTTCTTGTTTCTTGAGGTAGGCCTGTAATGCTATGAACTTCCCTCTCAGGACTGCTTTTGCTGTGTCCTATACATTTGGGGTTGTAGTGTGTTCATTTTCATTTGTTTCCAGGAAGTTTATGATTTCCTCCTTGATTCCACTGGTAATTCATTCATTGTTTAATAGCATGCTATTTAGCCTCCATGCACTTGAATGTTTTTCAGATAGAGTAGAAGGGAGAGGGAGGAAGAGAGAGAGAGAGAGAGAAACATCAACATGAAAGGGACACATCAAGTGGCTGCCACCCACACACCCAACCAGGGCCAGGGACAAAGTGCAACCGAGGTACGTGCCCTTAGCAGGAACTGAACCCGGGTCTCTCTGGACCACAGGCCGATGCTCTAACCGCTGAGCCAAACCAGCCAGGGCACATTTGAATGTTTTTGAGTGTTTTTAATGTAGTTGATTTTTAGTTTCATGCCATTATGATCTGAGAAGGTGCTTGATATGATTTCAATCCTCTTGAACTTGTAGAGACTTAGTTTGTGTCCTAATGTGTGGTCTATCTTTAAGAATGTCCCATGTGTACTTGAGAAGAGTACATATTCCGTGGCTTTGGGGTAAAGTATACTGTAAATGTCAATTAAATCCATCTGATCTAGTGTGTTGCTTAAGGTTGCTGGTTCCTTGTTGATTTTTTTGTCTGGTAAATCTATCCAATAATGTCAGTGAGTTGTTATGATTGTATTGCTGTCAATCTCTCCCTTAAAGTCCTCCAAGAACTTAGTTATATATTTAGGTGCTCCTATATTGGGTGCATATAGATTTACCAGGGTTATATCATCTTGTTGGATTGATCTCTTTAACATTATGTAGTGGCTTTTGTCTTGTTATAACCTTTGCCTTGAAGTCTATTTTGTCAAATATAAGTATTATGACACCTGTTTTGTTTTTTTCATTTGCATAAAAAAAAATTTCCATACCTTCACTTTCATCCTGTGTGAGTCTTTTGTTCTGAGGTGGGTCTCTTGTACACAGTATATATATGGGTCATTTTTTTTTTTTTCATCCATTCAGCTACCCTATGTCTTTTGATTGGAGCATTTAATTCATTTATATTTAAGGTTATTATTGATAGGTTCTTATTTATTGCCATTTTATTCTTTATGACTATATTCCTCTCTCTCTCTCTCCCTATTTCTTCTTCTTTCAGCAGTTCCTTTAACATTTCTGGCATTGTAGGTTTAGTAGCAATAAACCCCTTTAGCTTTTTTCTTTGGTCTGGGAAGCTCTTTATTTCACCTTCAATTTTGAATGATAGCCTTGCTGGATAGAGTCATCTTGATTTTATTTTATTTATTTTATTTTTTAAAACTTATCTTTATTGTTGAATTTATTACAGATATTCATCATTTTCCCCCAATTGACCCCCCTCCTCCCGGCTCCCACCCCTCTCTTGCCTTTCCTCACACTGTTGTCTATGTCCATTGGTTATGCATATATGCATATAAGTTCTTTGGTTTATTTCTTCCTACCCCCAAACCCCCTTCCCTTTGAGGTTTGTCAGTCTAGCAACTAATTTGTACTTCCAAATCTCTTCACCTTTTCACCCATTCCCCCACCACCCTCCCATCTGGCAACCAACAAAATGTTCGCTGTTATCTATGAGAATGTTTCTGTTCTGCTTGTTCATTTTGTTTGTAGATTCAATTGTCGATAGATATGTATTCATTGCCATTTTGTTTGTTCATATATTTTATCTTTTTCTTCAAGAAGACCCTTCAACATTTCATATAATAATGGTTTGGTGCTCTGGCCGATTTGGCTCAGCGGTTGGAGCATCGGCCTGCGGTCCAGAGAGACCCGGGTTCGGTTCCCACTAAGGGCATGTACCTCGGTTGCAGTTTGTCCCCAGCCCTGGTTGGGTTGTGCGGAAGGCAGCCACTCGATGTGTCCCTTTCACGTCGATGTTTCTCTCTCTCTTTCTTTCTCTCTCTCCCACTCTATCTGAACAAAAAATGGAAAAATGTCCTCAGGTGAGGATAAAAAAAAAATTAATAATAATGATTTGGTGGTGATGAACCCCTTTAGCTTGTTCTTGTCTGGGAAACTCTTTATATGGCCATCGATTCTAAATGACAGCTTTGCAGGATAGAGTAATCTTGGTTGTAGGTTCTTGCTTTTCATCACTCTGAATATTTCTTGCCACTCCCTTCTGGCCTGCAAAGTTTCTTTTGAGAAATCAGCTGACAGTCTTATAGGGGCTCCCTTGTAGGTAACTAACTGCTTTTCTCTTGCTGTGTTTAAGATTCTCTCTTTGTCTTGAACCTTTTGCATTTTGATGATGATATGTCTTGGTGTGGGTCTCTTGGGGTTCATCTTGTTTGGGACTCTCTGTGCTTCCTGGACTTGATGTCTGTTTCCTTCATCAAGTTAGGGAAGTTTTCTGCCATTATTGTTTCAAATAGATTTTCGATTTCTTGTTCTCTCTCTTCTCCTTCTGGCACCCCCAAGATGCGAATGTTGGCATGCTTGAAGTTGTCTCAGAGGCTCCTTACACTATCTTCATTTTTCTGGATTCTTGTTTCTTTTTGCTGTTCTGATTGGGTGTTTTTTGCTTCCTTATATTCCAAATCAATGGTTTGCTTCTTGGCTTTACCTACTCTACTATTGAATCTGTGTAAATTATTCTTTATTTCAGTTAGTGCCTCCTTCATTTCTGACTGTGCATCCATAATTTCTGACTGGTCCTTTTTTATGCTCTTGAGACCCTCACTAAGTTCGCTGGGGTTCTCGCTACGTTCATTGAGCATCCTTATAAGCAGTGTTTTGAACTCAGCATCTGTTAGGTTGCTTATCTCCATTTAGCTTAATTCTTTTCCTGGAGTTTTGTTCTGTTCTTTCATTTGGGACCTATTTCTTTGTCTCCTCATTTTGGCTGCCTCCCTGTGTTTGTTTCTATGTATTACTTAATGAGAGGTATGGGGCCAACTGAGACCAGATGCCTCTTGTTTGAAAGAATTTAGGAAAACCTGAAGCAGGATCTAAGACAGGCCAATCCTATGGTAAAGCAACTGGCAACAGCTTGGGTGGGCCTGAAAGTTGGGTGGGGCGGGGCCTCAGGGAGTCAGCAGGGCGGGGCTACCAGTGTGAGCCAGGTTGCTGGAGTCCCAGATATGGCGGTTGTCTGCCAACCCAGGGAAGGGCTCACCAAAGGAACAAAGGCCTCTGACAGGTCATCTGTCCCGGAGAAAACCCCCTCTCCAGCCCTCGCTCCAGTGCCAAAGAGCTCCGTTCTTCCCTGTATGTCTCTGGCACCCCTGGAGCTGCCTCCCCTCCAAGCTTAGAGGAAGTGAGTCTGATAAGTCCCTGCGCAGGCCCTTTAAGAGGAGCTGCCTGGGGTTCCAGCTGCCTCAGCCTCCCTGAACCTCAGTTCCCGCTGGTTTTTCCAGCCAGAAGTTATGGAGACTTCTCTTCCTGGCACTGGAACCCTGAGGGGGGCACCTGGTGTGGGATGGGGACCCCTTAGTCCTCAGGGAGGACCTTCCCAGCTGAGGTGTCCTCCTGATTTTTATCCGCCACACGTGGGTGTGGGACCAGCCCCTCCGCCTCCACCTCCGCCCCTCCTACCAGTCTGGATGTAGCTGCTTTAATTCCGTAGTTGCAGGACTTCCATTCAGCTTGATTTCAGGCAGCTTTGAATGATGGTTTTTCTGTAGTTTAGTTGTAACTTTGATGTGGTTGTAGGAGGACGCGATACCACGTTTACCTACGCCGCCATCTTGACCAGAAGTCTCTTCTTGATTTTAGATCCTTGCTTTTCATGCCTCTTCCTTCTGGCCTGTAGTGTTTCTGTTAAGAAATCAGCTAACAGCCTTATGGGCACTCCCTTATAGGTCACTGACAGTCTCTCTCTTGCTCCCCTTAACATTCTTTCCTTGTCTTTAATGTTTGCCATTTATTATGAGGTGTCTTGGAGTGGGTCTCTTTGGGTTCATCTTGATTGGTACCTTCTGTGCTTCCTGAACTTGTGTGACATTTTCACCAGCTTAGGGAAGTTTTATGTCATTATTTCTGCAAACAGGTTCTCTATCCCATGCTCACTTTCATCCCCCTCTGGTAACCCTATGATGCAGATATTGTCCCAAAGTTCCCTTAAACTGTCCTCATGTTTTTTTTTTTTAATTGTTTTTTTTTTCCTCACCCGAGGACATTTTCCCATTTTTTGTTCAGGTAGAGTGGGAGGGGGAGAGAGAGAGAGAGAGGGAAACATCGACGTGAAAGGAACACATTGAGTGGCTGCCACCCGCACGACCGACCAGGGCTGGGGACAAACTGCAACCGAGGTACATGCCCTTAACGGGAACCGAACCCGGGTCTCTCAGGACCGCAGGTCGACGCTCTAACCGCTGAGCCAAACCAGCCAGGACTGTCCTCATGTTTTTTAAGTATTTTTTTTCTTCTCTGATTGAATGTTTTTTTCAACCCTGTCTTTTAATTCACTTATTTGATCCTCTGCTTCATTGAGCCTGCTTTTAATTCCTTCCAGCATATTCTTAATGTCAAATATAGTATTCTTCATTTCTGCCTGGCTCTTATTCATGATTTCTATGTCTTTTGTCATGATCTATAGTTCCCACTAAGTTCCTTGTAGTTTTCACTAAGTTCCTTGTAGTTTCCATTAAGTTCTTTGTAGTTCTCAGTAAGTTCCTTGAACATCTTTCTAACCACTACTCTATGTTTGATAACTTGCTTACCTCCATCTCATTTAGGTCTTTTTCTGGTGATTCCTCCTTTTCTTTAGTGTGGGGGTTGTTTCTTTGTCTCTCCATTTTAGTTGTCTGTTTGTGTTTGCAACTATGTATTAGATATACTTGTATTAGATATACAGACTCCCAGGCTGTGTGGGTTAGGCTTTTATAGTAAATGTCCTGTGGGACCTCGTGGTGCAGTCTCCTTGTACTACTGAGCTGGATGCTCTAGGAGTGATCCTTTTGTGGGTTATTTGGGTTCTCTGGTTGTAATTGGGTCTTTGTTATTGTTGTCCCTTTTGTGGGTGTGCTCTCCTCTCAGGCTGGCTAACTGTAAGGCTCATCCACAACCGCATCATGTGAGCTGTTGCATAGGTGCTGACAGAGCAAAATAAACCAAGCAGGAAAGAGACAAACAATAACACCTGGCTGTTTTTTAGTTATATCATTGTTATTTTTTTGTTAATCCTCACCCAAGGATATTTGTTCATTGATTTTTAGATAGAGTGGAAGGGAGGGAGGGAGGGAGAGAAACATTGATATGAGAGAAACACGTCGATTGGCTGCCTCCCACATGACCATTACCAGGGCTGGGGATCAAACCTGCAAACCAGGTACATGCCCTTGACTGGGAATCGAATGTTCAACACTTTGGTCCATGGACCAATGCTCTAACCACTGAGCAAAACAGGCCAGGGCTTCAGTTATATTCTTTTATAATAAACCAGTGATCTAGTAAGTAAAATGTTTCCTGAGTTTTGTGAGCCACAGTTAATTGAACCTGGGAAGGGGGTTATGGGAACCCTGATTTATAGCCAGTCCAGTCAGAAGCACAGATAACAACTTGGCATGCGACTGGAGTTTAAAGTGGGGGAAAGTCTTGTAGGACTGAACCCTTAACCTGTGGGATCTGATGTTATCTCTAGGTAGATAGTGTCGGAATTGAGTTAAATTGTAGGACACCCAGCTGGTGTCCAGAGAATTGCTGGGTGGTGGAAACCACCCCACCTCAGACTGGAATTGGTATCAGAACCTCGTTACTGACAGAAAGCAGATCAGTGGTTGTCAAGGGGAGTGGATTGTCTGGGAAGATGCTAGAGGGACATTTGAGGGTAATGAAAATGTTCTGTAACTTGACTGAGGTAGGAGTTACGCAGATTTCTGCATTTGTCAAACTTACCAAACTATATGCTTAAATGGGTGCATTTATTGTATGTAAATTAAGCCTCAATAAAAACAAAAAGTTGCCCTGGCCAGTTTGGCTCAGCGGTTAGAGCGTCGGCCTGCGGTCCGGAGAGACCCGGGTTCGGTTCCCGCTAAGGGCACGTACTTCGGTTGCAGTTTGTCCCCGGCCCTGGTTGGTTGTGCGGGTGGCAGCCACTCGATGTGTCCCTTCACGTCGATGTTTCTCTCTCTCTCTCCCTTGCTCTCTCTCCCTCCCACTCTATCTGTACAAAAAATGGAAAAATATCCTCAGGTGAGGATAAAAAAAAAAAAAAAAAAAAAAAAAAAAAGTTGATGAAAAAGAATGGTGTCACTGTACTTCTGTGCCCATTCTATAGGTATACATAAAGTCATCAATCACTCTTCCCGTTTCAACAAGCCAAGCAGGTAGCTGCTTTAGCTGTGCTACTCTGCAGAAGTTGGGACTGCCGTGGGATAACCCAGGTTATACAAATGGGCAGAAACCATGGGCCAAACAGATGATAAATGGCAACCAGCTCTTATCCTGGTGCTGGAGATCTGCAGGAAGCAGTGGGACTATGGCCAACGGAGAATGCATGGTTCATCTAAATTTAAGTCCTGGCAGCCTGGCCGGTGTGACTCAATGGATTAAGCATTGTTCCATGGACTGAGAGGTCCCGGTTTGATTCCTGGCCAAGGCACATGCCTGGGTTGTGGCCTCGATCCCCAGTGAGGGGTGTGCAGGAGGCAGCCGATCAATATTTTCCCCTCACATTGATGTTTCTACCTCTCTCTCTCTAAAAAATCAATAAAACATATGTATATTTATTTATTTATTTATTTATTTATTTATTTATTTTTTTAAATCCTCATCTGAGGACATTTTTCCATTTTTTGTACAGACAGAGTGGGAGGGAGAGAGAGGAAGAGAGAGAGAGGGAAACATCGATGTGAAAGGGACACATCGATTGGCTGCCACCCGCACGACCAACCAGGGCCGGGGACAAACTTCAACCGAGGTACATGCCCTTAGCGGGAACCGAACCCAGGCCTCTCTGGACCGCAGGCTGACGCTCTAACCGCTGAGCCAAACCGGCCAGGGCTATGTATATATATTTAAATTCTCACCTAAAAACATTTTTCCATTTATCTTCAGATAGAGTAGGGGAGAGAGAGAGAGAGAGAGAGAGAGAGAGAGAGAGAGAAACATTGATGTGACAGAGACACATTGATTGGTTGCCTCCCGCATGACCCCAACCAGGGCTGGGAACTGAACTGCAACCGAGGTACATGCTCTTGACCGGAATTGAACCTATAACTCTTCGGTCTTCAGGCCAACGCTCTAACCACTGAGCCAAGCCAACCAAGGCCAATAAAACATATTTAAAAAATTAAATGTAAGTCCTGGCAGATGGGTGAGCTCAATGCTATAGACCTTCCAATTTTTCCAGCTGAAAGTCCAGCTGTTATCGCTGTCTTGAAATCTTATACTCTGATAACCAATTCAAAACGCTGAAGTATTGGTGTGGTTTAAGTGTTGAGGCTTGTGAATTGGCGTAGATTCCAGTTTGTGGCCTCCGCGACAGTGGAGGCGGAGGAGAGCTCAGACGTTGGGGATGGGAGGGGGAGGAGGCAAGAGTTAGTGTCATTTTGGCATAAGCGCAGCTCATGGATACCTTTGACAACTTTAGAAAACCATTCTTACCAGTCCCTTGTTCTCAGTTCAAAGTCCTTGCCCACCCCAGCAGCCCTGCTCTGAGAGCCACAAAGCATGTCTCTGAAGAACACAGCCAGGCAGAGGAGAGGAACTCCTGGGACCCTCAACCCCAGGTCCCTCTTATGCCCACCCTGTCTCCTCCTCCTGCCCCACGTCCTGGAGACATTGTTCTAGAAAGCTCTCCCTTTTTGCTCTTCCTGCTCTACACCCTCTTCTCAGGTGTTCCAATCCATTATAGCAACTTTGATCACTGATGACTTCAAACATCTGTCTCCAGCGCCAGAGTCTTGTACCCAACTGTGTATAGGGACATCTCATCTTCGCAAGTTCACACCAAACTTTTCATTTTCTCCCCCACATCTGACGGTGCTTCCCAGCCTAGTCCACCTCTGTAAAAGGCAACACCATCTACCTATATGCCCAGGCCAGAAACCCAGGCATCATTATCTTTAATCCTCACCTGAGGATATATTTTATTGATTTGAGAGAGAGAGGGGGAGAGAGAGAGATGTGAGAGAAAAGTATCAATCAGTTGCCTCCTGTATGTGCCCAGACCAGGGATCAAACCTGCAACCTGTTGGAGTACGGGACAACCTTCCAACCAACTGAGCCACCCAGCCAGGACCCCAGGCATCATTTTTTTTTTTTAATCCTCACCCGAGGACATTTTTCGATATTTTGTTCAGATAGAGTGGGAGGGGGAGAGAGAGAGAGAGAGAAACATCGACGTGAAAGGGACACATCGAGTGGTTGCCACCCGCACAACCCAACCAGGGCCGGGGACAAACTGCAACCGAGGTACATGCCCTTAGCCGGAACCGAACCCAGGTCTCTCCAGACCGCAGGCCAACGCTCTAACCGCTGAGCCAAACCGGCCAGGGCCCAGGCATCATTTTTTAAAAAGACTTCATTCCTTTTCATGGAGGGGAGTACAGGGACTGAAAATAGGGGATATCTGTAACACCATCAACAACAGTACATAAGTAAATAAGTAAATAAATAATACAATGATCACCCAATAAAATGAAACTTTTTCAAGTGTACATTTTTCCACGTGCACAGTTCTGTGAATTTTAACACACATAGATTCCTGTAACTGCCACCAAAATCAAGATAAAGAGCCGTCACAGTCACGTCTGCCCCTCACCCCTAACCGCTGAGAACCACATACTGTTATCATGGCAGTTTTTTATCTTTTCAAAACTGTCACACAAATGGAACCATACAGTCTTTAACCATTTGAGACTGGCTCCTTTCACTCAGCATAATGCCTTTAAGACATTGCTTCCTAGTATGTTTCCTTTTATCGCTGACTAGTTTGTTCCATTTTACGAATGGACCACAGTTTGCTTATCGATACATCCACTGAGAGACAGTTGTGTTGTTTCAGTTTAGGGCAGTTACAAACAGAGCTGCTCTAAACGTTCACACACAGGTTTTTGAATGGACTTGTTTTCATTTCTCCAGGTCAAATATCCAGGTCAGAGATGGCCGAGTCCCACGGTAATTGTGTGTTTAACTTTTTAAGACATCTTCAATCTGTTTGCCAGAGCGGTTGTACCATTCTGCATTCCTTCCAGGAATATACAAGAGGTTCAGTTGCTCCACATCCTCGTCAGCACTTGGTGCTGTTGGTGCTTTTATTTTAGCCATTTTGATAGGTGTATAGTGGTCGAAAAGCCACGCCCGACGCCTTCTCATTTACTACCTGCGTTCAATTCCTCATCACGTCCTATTTCTTCTATCTCCGGAATATATCTTATACAAATCTGTTTCTCTCCAACTCCATGGCAACCATTCTCTCGCATCTGAACTATTGCAAAATCTTCTAACCTGGTTTTTCTTCTTGTCCTCATCCTCATCAGTTCATTCCACAGCCAGAAGAAGCTTTGAAGAACATAACACGGAGAATGTTATTGCCCTGAATAAAGCCTTTTATGGCTTCCCATTCCAATCCCTCTTCACGGTCTACCAGGCTCTGTGCCTTCTGGCCCTGCCTCTCTCTGCAGTATCTTCTGCGGCCACCTCGCCTGCACCGACACCGCTCTGCTGGCGTGGCCCCAAGCGGGCCAAGCTCTCAATCTCTGCGGACACCGTTTCCTCCACACTTTACCTGGCTGGCTCACCCCCTTCTTACAGCTTCTCTCTCCAATGTCAGTCTTTTTAATATATATACACACGCCCTGGCCGGTTTGGCTCAGCGGTTAGAGCGTCGGCCTGCGGTCCCGAGAGACCCGGGTTCGGTTCCCGCTAAGGGCACGTACCTCGGTTGCAGTTTGTCCCCGGCCCTGGTTGGTCGTGCGGGTGGCAGCCACTCGATGTGTTCCTTCACATCGATGTTTCTCTCTCTCTCTGTTCCTCTCTCTCCCTCTCGCTCCATCTGAACAAAAAATGGAAAAATGTCCTCGGGTGAGGGAAAAAAAATAATATATATATATATATATATATATATACACACACACACACATATACATATATATATATAAAATATTTTTCTTTCAATTACAATTTCCATGCAATATTATATTAGTTTCAGATGTACAACATAGTGACCAGACATTTATATAGCTTACAGTGATCACCCTGTCCAATATCAGCCTCTAGATAGGCTTTCTCTGATCATCCGGCCTCAAGCACCCTCCCCATTGATGCTATCTTACATTGTGCTATACGACAGTTTGATTTACATATTTGTCTGTTCATTTGTTTACTATGTGATTTCTCCCTCTAGGCTGGGAAGCTCTCGACAGCAGTCACCATGTCTGTTCTATTCATTACCACCTACCCAGGTGCCTAAAACGGCACATAAACACAGTACAAATGGCATTCGATAAACAAATAAAAAATGAAGCGTATCTCTTATTGTTCACTGTTATAAAAATGCTACAGGAACATCCTTTTACATACATGCTTGTGCACTTGAACATGTCCCGAAAGTGGTACAGCGGGATTAAATGGTATATGCATCGGAAATTTGTATAAACACTGACAAATCACCTTCCCCAGGTAAACCAACCCTCTCTCCCCTCACAGTCTGTAAGAAACGCCAACCCTGCCAACAAGAGAAAATATGCTTTAATTTTTTTAAGTTGATATTTAAAATTTTAGTATCTCAGTGTATTAGTCAGGGTCCCCAGAGAAACAGAAACAATAAGATGCATACACATAGAAAGAGACTTGTGTAGCCCTGGCTGGTTTGGCTCAGTGATTAGAGCGTCAGCCCGTGGACCAGAGAGTCCTGGCTGCGGTTCCCATTAGGGCCACATACTTTGGTTGCAGTTTGTCCCCAGTTGGGGTCGTGTGGGTGGCAACCACTCAATGTGTCTCTCTCACGCCAATGTTTCTCTCTCTTCCTCCCTCTCTCCCTCCGGCTCTATCTGAAGATAAATGCAAAAAATGTCCTCGGGTGAGGATTAAAAAAAAAGGCTTATGTTAGGGACTGGCTCAGGTGACTTGGTGGTGGGGTGAGTCCAAACTCTGCTGGAGGCGGCTGACAGGCTGGAGACTGAAACGGGCTGTGGTTGCAGTGGTCGCAGGTGAAGTCTGAAGGCAGCCCGCTGGGGAGCTGCCTCTTGCTCAGGGGATGTCAGCCCTTTGTTTATCCAGGTCTTTTTTTTTTTTTTTTAATCCTCACCTGAGGACACTTTTCCATGTATCTTCAGATAGAGTGGGAGGGAAGGAGAGAGAGAGAAACATCAATATGAGAGGGACACATCGACTGGCTGCCTCCCGCATGACCCCGACCAGGGCCAGGGACTGAACAGCGACCGAGGTATGTGCCCTTGACCGGAATCGAACCTGCAACTCTTTGGTCCAAGGGCCGATGCTCTAACCACTGAGCGAACCAGCCAGGGCCTATTCAGGTCTTTAACTGATTGGAGGAGGCACACCCACATTATGGAGGGAAATCTGCTTTACTCAAAGTCTACTAATTCAGATGTAAATCTCATCCAAAACATCCTCATAGAAACATCTAGAATAAAGTTTGAGCAAATATATGGGCACCATGGCCCAGCCAAGTTGACACATAAAATTAACCGTGTACTCAGTACCACTTTAACTTTAATTTCTCAGCTAAAAATTAATTAATTAATTTAAAAATCTATCAGATAAGAAGTGAAGTAGAAAATACTGCATATTGTATATAATCATTTATGGTTTTTTCCTATTCTTTGCCTCTTTCTTATTTGATTTGTCAGAGTTCTTTGAATATTAATATATAAACCCTTTATCAGTTATATATGTAGAAATATAGTGGTCTTTTATTTTGTTAATAATAATTTTTCCAAAACATTATATTTTTATGTGCTTGTTTCTTTGATGACTTCTACATTTATGTCATGCTAGGAAAAAAACCTTCTCATTTCTAAGGCTTAGAAGTAATCTTTTTTTTTTTTTTTTTATCCTCACCCGAGGACACTTTTCCATTTTTTGTTCAGGTAGAGTGGGAGGGAGAGAGAGGAACAGAGAGAGAGAGAGAAACATCGATGTGAAAGGAACACATCGAGTGGCTGCCACCCACACAACCGACCAGGGCCGGGGACAAACTGCAACCGAGGTACGCGCCCTTAGCGGGAACCGAACCCGGGTCTCTCAGGACCGCAGGCCGACGCTCTAACCGCTGAACCAAACAGGCCAAGGCGAAGTAATCTTATATAACACCTATACAACTTCCATAGCTTTAAAACATATATTTGATCTTTAATACACCTGGATTTTGCTTTTACTATTTAATTACAGCTTTTCCCACTGAAGAGGCAACTATCTCAACATTATTTGTTGACTAGTCCATTCTTTCCCACACTGACCGAAATAAACACGGGTCATTTAATGAGAAAGAATCCTCGACGTGTTATCTACAACAAGCTATCATCATTTTACCCATCTCATTAGCCAAACCGCTGAAGATTCAAAATATCCAATGTTGAGCGAGGGGCACAGAAATGACGCGTGTCGCACCTCACAGTCATCTTTCTCGTAGGTCCCCGCCTGACCTCTGAGAAGCCCTGCTCTAAGGACGTGGTTCATCCTTTGGTTGTCTCACATCAGAACCCTTTCTCTTGTTTAAGGAACTGCCCACGTATGAATTCTAATCTTGGTAGGAAGCGGAGCCCGGCTCCCACTAGAGAAGTTTGTAACGCTGAGACTGTTTTCCACGCATCCTTGCTATGTAACGCAATCAGGTGTGCCTGCCCAAATTCTAAATCTAAGGTACAAAATGGTACAAGAAGGCGGGACAGTGGAGAGTTAATCCTGGTGGTGGCAGTAGGAACGCCAATAGAATGTGGATCTAGGGCCCAGTGTCCAGTGCGTGTGTGTTTGGGGGAGGGCTCCTGGGTCCTCATTGGACTGGGTCAGTGGCATGACTTTTATGTGGTCCTGGTTGCGCAGCTTGTTTTACTCTTCAAGTCTGGTTCTCCAGCTTTCCTGGAAAATCAATGAGCCATCAGACATTTTTTATCATATAAATTAGCCAGAGTAGGCCTCTGTTGCTGCAATTAAGACCCATCACAATGATGATGAGCTAAGAAAACCTGCATTCTAATGAGAGCTGCTCAGCGCATTAGTGATCTCTTTGCTGTATTAAAAGGGCAAAGAGACATTGCTTGATATCCATTCAGCTGGCGAATCCTGGAAGCTAGACAATGCCAAGTATGGGTGGGAGCGTGGCTCAGAGTTTCAGTGGAGGTGAGGCTGCTGCCTCTGCCCTTTTTCTTTTTTCTGTCTGCTTGGGTCCTATCCACTCTCCCATCTGGGCCACCTAATGGAAGAAAGGGCTGTGGCTGGGCACTGTGGGCCACACTGCTGGCCACTTCCACAAATGATCTCATCTTAGTTCTAGGTTTTCTCTGTGATAAGCAACATAGCTCATAATAAATGCTCAATAAATGTTAGCTACAAATATATATTTTTTGCTTTTATTTTTTTTTGAGCAATATTATACACATATACTCAGAAAAAAAATTAACTGTCTAAGAGGCTATACACCCCTGGCCAGTTTGGCTCAGCAGTTAGAGCATTGGCCCACGGACCAGAGAGTCCCAGGTTCGGTTCCCGCTAATGGCATGTACCTTGGTTGCAGTTTGGCCCTGGCCTGGTGGGGTCATGTGGGTGGCAACCAGTCTATGTGTCTCTCTCACATTGATGTTTCTCTCTCTCTCTCTCTCTCTCTTCTTCCCTCTCTCCCTCCAGCTCTATCTGAATATTAATGTAAAAATATAAAAAATGTCATCGGGTGAGAATTAAAAAATAAAAAATAAAATAAAAGGCTATACAAAGACAAACTGCTAAGTCCTGCCAGTGTGGCTCAGTGGTTGAGCATCGACCCATGCACTAAGAGGTCGCTGTTTCGATTCCCAGTCAGGACACATGCCCAGGTTGTGGGCCCGAACCCCAGTGGGGGGCATGCAGGAGGCAGCCAATCGATGTTCTCTCTCATTGATGTTTCTATCTCTCTCTCCCTCTCACTTCTTCTCTCTCTAAACTCAATAAAGGGGGAAAAAATTCAAAAACAAAAAGACAAACTGCTAACAGTTTCCTGGGTATACCGCCCCCAACCTCATCCTTACCCAACATCCAGAGGGACCCTTTGGAAATGTGAAGTGGATGACAGTACACCTCTGTCCATCACACTCCGGATGTCACTCTACATCCTGACACGGCCACAAGCCCCACACAATATGGGCCCAGCTGACCACCCTGACCTCATTCCCATGACTCTCCCCTCACTCAGTCACTCTGGCCTCCCTGCTGACCTCCTTTGACACTATGGCTCATCTCAAGCCTGCTGTTCCTTGCTTGAATACCCGCAACAGGGTCACACCTCGTATTTTTCTTCCTTGTGGGTCCCTGCTCAAACATCACCTCTTCTGAGAAGACTTCTAGGACTGCCCTCACTTTCTGTGCCCCGCCCTCTGTTTTTCCAGTCTCTGTGTCCTTCAAAGTGCCAGCCTAGCCCCTGGCTTGATGTTATATATCTGTTTCCCAATCTGTTCCCCGTCTTCCCTCAACAGAACATCTGCTTCGTACAGCAAGGCCTGTTCACAGCTGATTGCCCAGCATCGGTGAGTGCTGCCCCCTGGGGGCTGCTCTGCAAGTGTTCACTGAGTGCATGTGCCGGTATATGTCCCCTTCTCTTACAACTCACCTTTTTTTTTTTTTAATCTTTATTGTTGAATGTAGAATGTATTACAGATGTTCCACATTTTTCCCCCATTAACCCCCCTCCTCTCCACTCCCGCCCCCCTCTCACTATTTCCCACACTATTGTCCGTGTCCATTGGTTATGCATATAAGTTCTTTGGTTTATTTCTTCCCACCCACCCCCATCCCCTTTCCCTTTGAGGTTTGTCAGTCTAGCAATGAATTTGTACTTCTTAATCTCTTCAACTTTTTCACCCATTCCCCCAACCCCCTTCCCATCAGCAACCAACAAAATGTTCTCTGTATCTATGAGAATGTTTCTGTTCTACCTGTTCATTTTGCTTGTAGATTCCATTGTTGATAGAAATGTATTCATTGCCATTTTGTTTGTTCATATAGTTTATCTTTTTCTTCAAAAAGACCCTTCATCATTTCATATAATAACGGTTTGGTGGTGATGAACTCCTTTAACTTTTTCTCGTCTGGGAAACTCTTTATATGGCCATCAATTCTAAATGACAGCTTTGCAGGATAGAGTAACCTTGGTTGTAGGTTCTTGCTTTTCATCACTCTGAATATTTCTTGCCACTCCCTTCTGGCCTGCAAAGTTTCTTTTGAGAAATCAGCTGATAGCCTTATGGAAACTCCCTTGTACGTAACTAGCTGCCTTTCTCTTGCTGCTTTTAAGATTCTCTCTTTGTCTTGAACCGTTTGCATTTTGATGATGATATGTCTTGGTGTGGGCCTCTTGGGGTTCATCTTGTTTGGGACTCTCTGTGCTTCCTGGACTTGTATGTCTGTTTCCTTCACCAAGTTAGGAAAGTTTTCTGCCATTATTGTTTCAAACAGGTTTTCGATTTCTTGTTTTCTCTCTTCTCCTTCTGGCATGCCCAAGATGCAAATGTTGGCACGCTTGAAGTTGTCCCAGAGGCTCCTTACACTATCTTCATTTTTTTGGGTTCTTTTTTCTTTTTGCTGTTCTGATTGGGCGTTTTTTGCTTCCTTATATTCCAAATTGATGGTTTGCTTTTTGGATTTATGTACTCTACTATTGAATCTGTGTAAATTATTCTTTATTTCCGTTAATGCCTCCTTCAATTCTGACTGTGCATCCATAATTTCTGACTGGTCCTTTTTTATGCTCTTGAGGCCCTCACTGAGTTCATTGAGCATCCTTATAAGCAGTGTTTTGAACTCAGCATCTGTTAGGTTGCTTATCTCCATTTCACTTAGTTATTTTCTTGGGGTTTTGTTCTGTTCTTTCATTTGGGACCTGTTTCTTTGTCTCCTCATTTTGACTGACTCCCTGTGTTTGTTTCTGTATATTACTTAACGAGCAGTATGGGGCTAGCTGAGACCAGATGCTGCTTGTTTGAAAGAATTTGGGAAAACCTGAAGCAGGATCCAAGACAGGCCAATTCTATGGTTAAGCAAGTAGCAACAGCTTGGGTGGGCCTGAAAGTTGGGCGGGGCGGGGCCTCAGGGAGTCAGCAGGGCGGGTCTACCAGTGTGAGCCAGGTTGCTGGAGTCCCAGATATGGCAGCTGTCTGCCGCCCCAGGGAAGGGCTCACCAAAGGAACAAAGGCCTCTGACAGCACGTTTGTCCCGGAGAAAACCCCTTCTCCAGCCCTCGCTCCAGTGCCAAACAGCTCAGTTCTTCCCTGTATGTCTCTGGTGCCCCTCGAGCTGCCTCCCCTCCAAGCTTAGAGGGAGAGAGTCCGATAAGTTCGTGCGCGGGCCCTTTAAGGAGCTGCCTGGGGGCTCCAGCCGCTTCAGCTTCCCTGAGCCTCAGTTCCCGCTGGTTTTTCCAGCCAGAAGTTATGGAGATTCCCTTCCTGACACTGGAACCCTGAGCGGGACACCTGGTGTGGGATGGGGACCCCTCAGTCCTCAGGGAGGACCTTCCCAGCCGAGGTGTCCTCCTGATTTTTATCCGCCACCAGCCCGCCGCGCCACCTGCGCCTCCGCCCCTCCTACTAGTCTGGATGTGGCTGCTGCTTTAATTTTGTAGTTGTGGGACTTCCATTCAGCTGAATGATGGTTGTTTTGTAGTTTAGTTGTAACTTTGAGGTGATTGTGAGAGGACGCGATACCGCATTTACCTACTCTGCCATCTTGACCGGAAGTTCCACACTCACCATTCTTATACCTCGCTTTTTTCATTTAACAATACATCTCGGAGCTGGATCTCCACTGGCGTATGTACATCTGCCCCATTCTTTGTTAATAGATGGATAGTATTTCTGCTCTTGGATGCCCCATAGTTTTTATCTAACCAAACCCTTTATTGATTACTATAAATTGTTCCCAGTCTTTTATTATTATAGAACAAACAAACAAAGAGAAAACTGTGATAAAAATTTTTCTTTATGAACATGGGAAATCATAGAGGTCCACTTGTTGGGTCAGATGGTGTAGGATTTTTAATTTTGAAAGATATCATCAAATTACACCCCCAGAGAAGAGTCCCAAGTAACAGGGGGAAAGAGAGAGAAGTAGATGAGCCAGAGAGTGAGGGGGGCAGGAAGCGGACACTGTGGATCTGTAAGCCACTGCAGGACGGTGGCTTTAACGAGATCTGGGGAGACTATGGGATGAGGGGTAGAGGATGGACATGACCTACTTGTGTTCTACAGGATCATTCTGGCTGCGGTGTGGAGAATAGACCGAAGGGGGCCACATAGAAGCAGGTGGCCCAGACAGATGGCGGAGTGATGATAGCCTGAACAAGAATGGCAGCGGTAGCTGGAGTGAGGAGGGGTTGGATGTGGGGTATTGTTTGAAAATTTGCTGACTGACAGCGTAAATGGCAGAGGAGGAGAAGAGTCAATGATCTCTTTCAGGTCTTTCGCTGGGGTTCCTGGGACGCTGTGAGTGAAGGCCTGGAGAGGCAGCTACCGGTGAGGGGGAAGCATCTAGAAAGCCTCAATTTCCTAACAGGTAAGGTTTTATGAGCTTAGCTGGTTTGTGTAGTTTCAAAGGGGTACAGCTGAACTTCAGTGAACCCAAATAAAAGGCAAATGAGAGCAGAGACTGCCTCGAACCTCGTTCCCTGGTGGGGCCCTGCCCCTCCCTTCTCGTTGCTTTCCCTGTCAGTGCATGCTGCAGTATGTATTGCTGGACACTTCTGCTCCCTGTCATCCCACGGTGTTTCCTACTCATTCTATTTTTAGCATCCCCACATCGGGCCTTCACCGTGTCTGTTGCTGCTGGATGCTGAAGAAGACAGCAATGGTGTCAAGAGATCAGGAGGGCTCTGAACCAGAAAGGGGCTATCGGATTCTGACTGGCTGCAGCAGCTTATCAGGACATACCCAGGACTAGGAGAGGAAGATGAGATCAACAGATGAGACAGCATCTGGTTTGAGGTCAACCAACTCCAGACGAAAGTCAGCCCTCTCAAGCTCGCTCCTGTGACCTCCCGTCACGGTCCACAGGGCTGAGCAGCCCGACCTGTCTTCCACTCAGCCTTCTGTTCCTCCTACACAGTGAGCTTCTTCCCACCACAGGGCTTTGGTACTTGCTCTTCCCTCCACCTGGAATGCTCTTCACATGGCTGGCTCCTTCTCATCAGTTCAAATGTTCCTTGTCAGCTCGGGCCTTTGACATCTCTCTTTTAAAAGAAGCTCATGCCAGTCTCTCTCTCGATTTCCCTTTTTGCTTCCTTCCTTCACTTGAAATCACCTGGTTGGTTCGTTTATTTGTTTACTCTCTGTCTTGTTCACTCATGTTCTCAGGGTAAGGGCTCAGGGTACTTGATGAATAGGAAGCAGAGTGATGGCGAAAGGTGTGGCATTGTGGAGAGGAAGAGCACATGGATGATCCATGCAAATCAATCTGAACTTTGACTCAGTTGTGTTAGACTTGAGATAATGCCTCTGCCTGCTTTCATGATGCAGCTGTGTGTGAGGTCAAGGCAGCCTTATGTTGTAAAACAGCTTAGTCTGAATTCCCCTTTCTACCTCGGTGACCCTAGGACCCCAGCGCCAAGATGTCCGTTACTGATGACTTGGCTGACAGACTAAGGATGAACGAGAGCAAGCAACAAGCACAGGTTCTGACCTCCTCTTTGCTTGTATCATCAGGTAGCTCGGACAGCTCCCTTCAACGTCCATCCTTTCACTCCATGCATTTAAGTGCCCATTGTATGCAAGGGACTATGCCAGGTTCTTTTCCAAGGGCCAACTTCAAAATAGTTACTTCCAGAAGAACCAATCTTACTCAACACTCGCGCCCCATGAGAAGGGGTGGGTCACCCCTGGAGGCACTGCCCTTTTCCAGGCTGAAAGGGGACTTACTGAGAGACTCCCGAAGTCTTAAAAATTGCCCATGGTCCCGGCACCTGCTACAAGGAGGGTTCTGCTGCCCTGTTCCTGACCTGGGAATCAGATCTGCACGGTTGTGGATGGTGATGGAGAAAGGAGGCCCCACCCCAGTGTTTTCAGATAATAAGAGAAGCCGTATCCAGTCATCTTCGCCTTTCCAGTAAGTTTCTGTTCTCCAGTCAAATGCAGGCAGTAAAGTGGCATGAAGTAATTTGGTAGAGAATAAAAGATTATTATGTTGCTTTCATCCCATGTATATCAAACATCAAAACCGTTTCCTGAGTGCCCATTTTAGGACAGGCGCGGTGTGGGTCAGGGAGGGCCAGACTGTGGGAATGTGGAGAGATCGCTTGGGTGCAAGGTCGAGAGTAATGAGCCAAGTGAGAAGAGGTCATTTCTTCTGGAGAAAGTGATCTGAGGGTCACTCTTCCAGGGGAAAGAACAAGGGTCTCCCTGGGCAGGGTCAGGCAGAGGAGAGACAAAGCATCCTCTGTGTCCATATCTTCACGTATCTGCCTCGAGGCACCATCATGAAACAACATGGACCCTGCACAGGATGATGAGGGGCCAACTGAGAAGTCAGGGGCCTTGAGAGAAAAGATGGGGGAGGAACAGCAGACGAAAGAGCAGAGGGAGCAGGAAGTGGATGTGTGTGCAAGATCGTTTGAAATAACTGTCCACGCAAAGGAAACAGAGAGATCACTTGGAATGCAGAAGAAGGAGGAAGCCCAAAAGAACAGTTGTGATCTGGATTCTGGGAGAAATAAGTTTGGTGGGGACAAAATTTGGAGGGAGACCCCGAGGGTCAAGCTTCCTTGCAAAGAGCTCAACTATTGACCTTCATGTTTTCGAACATGTTCGTGGAAGAGAACAAGGTAGTCCAGTTGGATGAGGTTGCACTTGCTTCTGAGACCTGATGTGTTTGAAAAGCCATCTGTCTGCCTCCATGAAAAGACAAGGCACCCAACTTTGCTTATGCCCAGGGAAGAGGCCATTGGGATTATGACCATAGGAGGAGTTGGGCTAGAAGGAAAGCCTGTAGATAAACTCAGGGAGGGGGAACAGAGTATGGGGTTTACTCTCCAAGAGGGGAGAGAAGAGGCCGTAGAAAAGCGAAAGTGGCAAGGACCAGGCACTGGAGAGATGTTGCTAGTGAGGACCGGAAGCAGGTGGGAGCAGGAGGAAAACAAAGGTGAGCTCAGTGCCAACTGGGCGCGAACCTCCCTGTTTCACTTGGTTCTCTACAAGGGTCTCCAATTCGGGAATGAACTGCACAGATGGATGCCAGTTCATTTGTCAGCAGAAACAGGTTAACTCCTCCAGCTTTACTTGAAATGTCTACGTTAATGAGAAGTTAGAGGAGATGAAAGGTGACTCCTGAGTGACGTAAATCTCATGCACATATACTCTCTTCAGGGGGAGAGAGAGGGTGAATCTGCAGGCAGAATGCTGGGAGTTGTGGTCGTTCTGGTGAAATCACTGGTTATAGGTGGTGCAGAATGAAAACAGGCTGATGCTGAGAAGACTTGGAGGGATTTTCCAGAGTCACATGACTGATCTGAAGCATGACTGGGACTGGACTCCTGGTGACCTGACCCAGGTCAGGCCCCTCCTGTTAGCACACCCAAACCTACAGGTTTTCTTTGAATGGCTCAGCATATGATCAAGAAATTGGGCATCTGGGATTCACCTTGGGTCTAACCTGCTTTTCCCTCAAGACTTAATCAAATCCCCATGTTCAAACATGGAGCTGAGAAATTTGTATTCAAGCCCAATGTCTTAAGGCCAGAGAAGAAAAAGGAAATCTGCAACGATAGGGCGAGGGGAAAAAGCCACAACCAGGCTGAGCAGAATATGGAAAAACTCAGAGACAAAACAGACTTCCTCCCTCTTCGTGATAAAGAAGCCTGTCTCTTTCCTCTCCGTCCATATAGCCATTCACTGACTGTCAGATATTTGTTGAGCACCTACCATGAGACAGGCACAGTTCTAGGTGCTAGGGACACAATGGTGGACAAGACAGATATTGTCATTGCTCTCACAAAAGGCCCTTTCCAGTGGGGACTTGGACACCTCAGAACTTTTTCTGTGGGAGCATCTGAGACGTCAACATTCCTAAAAGACTAAATCAATCAATCTCTCTCTCTCTCTCTCTCTCTCTCTCTCTCTCTCTCTCTCTCGGCTGGAAATAGAGAGGAAGACAATGCTAAAGAAGTTATTTGTTTGGGAAGCAAGGAGGCCTTCTTTCTCCATGACACACAGGAAGCAGAACAGTACTCAATTTGAAGTGTTAGCAATAAACACCCAGTGGATCAGGGAGAGGAGATGCAATGAAGCTGAGAATGATTTGGAGCTGGGAAACCATGGTCAGAGAAGATCTGACCCCGTCTTTTCTCTGTCCAGAAAGGATGGCCCCAAGTCCTAGAAGCTTGGGATTTCTCTTCTTGTACATCATTATCTTTTCTCATCAGTCTCCCAGCCAACCTCCTGGCCTTGCAGGCCTTTGTGGATCGAGTCCACCAGCCCCTACCCTACACCTGTCCACAGCCTCCTGCTCAGCCTGATGCTGGTGGACCTGCTGCTGCTGCCCTTCAAGATTGTTGAGGCTGCATTTGATTTTTTTGGCCCTTGGGGGACATACTCTGTGCCCTCACTGGCTATGGCTCCTGGCGGGCATCAGCATGGAGCGCGACCTAGGAGTGGCTTTCCCTGTGCAGTAGAAGCTGTTTTGCTGATCTGTGTATTGAGTGATTGCTGCTTGGGTCTTCTGGACCTTGTCCTTTAAACACTGTAGCATTGAGGTCATTGTCCCATAACTTACCAACCAACAATGTGATGAATGATGCTATCAGAACTTCTCCCAAGAGCTGGGCATGGTGCTTCCTATGAGGCTGGAGCTGTGTCTTGTCCTCTTCTTCATCCCCATGGTGGTCACCGTCTTCTGCTACTGGTGCTTTATTTATATCATGCTCTCCTGGCCCCAACTGGGAAACTAGAAGTGCTGGAGGGCCATGGGGTTGGCCACTGTGACCCTCTTCAAGTTCCCAGTCTGTTTGGGGCCCTACCATGTGTCTCATCTGATGAGTTTCTTCCAGAAGAGAAGTCAAAGCTGACGGGTGGGTGTGGTGTTGCTCGGCGCTTTCAATGCTTGCCTCGACCCCCTGGTTTCCTATTTTTCCTCCTCGGTGTTCATAAAGCCTTTGATGAAAGACCACAGAGGCCACAGAGCATTGGCGCCTTACTGTCAAGGTGCTAGAGGATTAAGAGTTAGGGAGCCATCTGCAAAGAGAGGAAAGGGGAGCTTAAGTATGGCCACTGTCAGCTTCACAGGAGACTAAATTTGTCAACTTGTTACTTCCGTGCAGGGGAAGGCTCAAAAAGGGGACAATGAAACAGAGCTAGGGCGAGTTCTCCCGTGTCTTGCTTGAGCATCTCAAATCCAATTCATCCATTTGGGTGAGTGTTTTCGTTTTGTTCCCCGGTGTTTGCAACATTTCCTTATTTATGTTTGGTATTGCTTCATGGTAAGCCACAGGCTCTGTTCTCCTGCAATGTCACAGTCCTGGAATTCTTTGTCTTCCCCACTCAGTATGTATAAGATGGTAGCATTTACGTATATACTGCAGAGCTCCTTGCTTGCATCCTTTGCTCTAATTTGTGGAGGAGGGAGTTCCACATGCTGGTTCTGAACATCCAGCACAGGCAAGGTCTGGAGAGCCAGACAATCCTGCATGTGAGCTCCGAGGACCAGCACCCCAGTCAGAGCAATTGCTGGTTCGGGACTATGAAGCATGCAAGAAAAGAAATAATTCTTCAGGAAAGAGTCGGTGCTAGTGTGAAGAAACTCGAGTTAGGATACTTTTCAGTAGTTATGTCCTACTTTCAATCCCCAACATTCTGGACTTGTGTCTTCTTTTTTATCTTGATCTGTCTATTCATTTGTCTTTAAAAACAAACAAACAAACAAACAAACCAAGATCTTCTCTGGCATTTATTTTTTGTTTTCTGTTTTATTAATGTCTAGTTCTATCTTATTATTTTCTTCCTTCTATATGGAGTCTTTTTAGTTGTTCCTTTTCGAACTCTTTAAAGTTGGATGCTCGTTAATTTTTTGCCCATTTGCTAATATAAGTATGTAAGGCTATACATCTCCCTCTAAGAGCAGCTTTAGTGGGATGCTACAGGTTTTGATTTGCAGGATTTTCATTATTTGGAATCTAGATCAGCTCTAATTTCCATATAGTTTTTTTCTTTGACTCTTGAGTTTGGAAATGTGTCTTAATTTTCAAGCATATTGATTTTTTCCCTCGATCCTTTTGTTGTTCATTTCTTTTTTTTTTTTTTTTAATCCTCACCCGAGGACATTTTTCCATTTTTTGTTCAGGTAGAGTGGGAGGGAGAGAGAGGAACAGAGAGAGAGAGAGAAACATCGATGTGAAAGGAACACATCGAGTGACTGCCACCCTCACGACCGACCAGGGCCGGGGACAAATTGCAACCGAGGCACATGCCCTTAGCGGGAACCGAACCCGGGTCTCTCAGGACCGCAGGCCAACGCTCTAACCGCTGAGCCAAACCGGCCAGGGCTTGTTGTTCATTTCTAACTGGATTGTACTATGGTTAGAGAACACTGTTTGAATGATACCAGTTCTTTAACATTTGTTGAAAATTACTTTTCGGCCCAGGATATAGTCAATCTAATGTTCTAAGTGTGACAAGAATATAGATTCTGCAATTGTCGAGTGCTGTGTCCTCTCTATGCGCCTTAGATCAAACTTGTTAATTTGTGATGTCTAAGTCTTTATAACCTTCATTTATTTTGTCTATTTGGTCTATCAGTTACCATACAACACATGTTACGTGCTTGTCTATGATGGTGAATTTGTCTGTTTCTTCTTGTACTTCTGTCTTCCTGGTGAAACTCATTTTTCATCATTCCTTTTACCTTTAAAACCCTTGTCTGGTATTTAATATAACCATACCAGTTCGGGGTTTTTTTGTTTTGGGTATTTGCCTAGTACATCTTTGTCTTTCAAACTTTCTATATCCTTATGTTTTTTTTTTTTTTTTCCTCACCCGAGGATATTTTTCCATTTTTTGTACAGATAGAGTGGGAGGGAGAGAGAGGAAAGGAGAGAGAGAGAGAAACATCGATGTGAAAGGGACACATCGAGTGGCTGCCACCCGCACGACCAACCAGGGCCAGGGACAAACTGCAACCGAAGTACGTGCCCTTAGCGGGAACCGAACCCGGGTCTCTCCGGACCGCAGGCTGGCGCTCTAACCGCTGAGCCAAACTGGCCAGGGCCTTATGTTTTAGATGTATCTTTAACAAGCAGTATATAAAGTGGTTGAATTTTTTGTAATCTGGTTTGACAATTTGACAATAGTTGTCTTTTGACTATTTCATTTTATTCATTTATATATAATTATTTTATATATGTTTATATGTTTATATAATTATAATTATTTTCTATTTAGATTTTATATATTTATAATTATTTATATTTATATATTTATATAATTTTCAATTTATTTCTGCCCTGTTATTGTTACACACTTCTGTTGAAGTATACGCACATACTGAAATATCCATGCGTATACCAGGCTTGGCCAAATAACAATTGTGCTGGTCAAAGGAATTATCACCGTGAACACAGCCACTTAAGTAAAAAATGAAACATCTACTATCTATTCTGTGCTTTCTTTTTTCTCACCTTATGATATATATTTTTTTCTCCTCTTGCCTTCCTTTGGGATTAAGTTGCTTTATTTTTTATTTTTTCCATTTCTCATATTCTCATATTCATTTCTCATATTGCTGACTTGGAAAGTATATGCTCTGTTTTTATTATTTTAGTGGTTATCTTAGACATTTTAGTGTTAGGAGTCCCTGAGTTTGTTTCTTTCTCCCTCCCTTTTTTTCTTCTTCCCTTAAAACACACACACACAGTGCCCTGGCCCTGGCTGGTTTGGCTCAGCGGTTAGAGCTCCGGCCCGTGGGCCAGAGAGACCCAGGTTTGGTTCCCGCTAAGGGCATGTACCTCAGTTGCAGTTTATCCCAGGCCCTGGTTGGGACTGTGTGGGTGGCAGCCAGTCAATTTCTCACATCGATGTTTCTCTCCCTCTCTCCCTCCCACTCTATCTGAAGATAAATGCAAAAATGTCCTTGGGTGAGGATAAAAAAGCAAACAAACAAAAACACACAGCGAAGAAAGCCGGTTCAGGAGACATGCGGGTGGGTGACACCTGCAGGGCAGTTTTGCCAGTGTGGTCAGAAGACCCCTGTGGGGTCCAGGGACCCTTTCGGGGATCTGTGAAGTGAAAACTATTTTCATAATGGTACCAAGATGCTGACTGCTTTTTGCACTCTCGTTCTTTTACGAAGGGACGTCCAGGGGCGTTTTCAGAGGCTGCCCGACAGCGGCCCCACAGACTGAACGCGAGCAGCCACGAGGGTGCCCGTCTGCCTTGTGCTGAGCCAGAGGTTGAAGAGGCTGCAAAAAGGCAAAACAGTGCCACTCTGCCCAGTCATTTTTGAAGATTTCATTATTTTTATAAAAATATTTTATTTATATTAACTTTATGATGATTATTATTTTTAAATACATTAGTACATATTTTAAAATTTTTTCTGTTTCAATTTCTAATATGGTCGATGTCAATAGCTATAACCTACATAAACATAAAAGAGCTTCTTGGGGTACTTAAGATTTTTGTTGTTGTTAATCCTCACCAGAGGATATTTTTCCATTGATTCCTAGATAGAGTAGAAAAGAGGGAGGGAGAGAAAGAACAAGGGGTGGGGGAACACGGATGTGAGAGAGACACATTGATTGATTGATGTGAGAAAGATACACTGTGGCTGACTCCCGCACAACCCTGACCAGGGATGAGGACCAAACCTGCACCCCAGGTACATGCCCTTGACCAGAATCGAACCCACAACCCTTCAGTCTTCAGGCCGACGCGCTAATCACTGAGGCAGACCAGCCAGGGCCTCATTATTAAGTTTTAAAAGTATAAAAGAACCCTAAGGTCAACAAGTGTGTGAGCTGCTGATCTAGTGATGTGATAAACTGTGCTTGTTCTGCTGAATGTCGCCACCTGGTGTATAAGCGTTTAATGATTCACATTTTTGAGTTAAACTTTAATGCTGCGTCAACTCCCAGAGATGTGATTTAAAGTCTGCCTGGTCAAAGGCAAAGCTTTTTGATGTATTAAATATGAGACCTAAACACCAGAACTATTCCGTCATGAGATAAAGAGTAACGAAGCTGTCAGGATTTGGCAGCTAGTGCTGAAAGAAAACCCTTGACTGCATCCTCGCCCTGGGACTGTGCCGGTGGCAGCTGTCACTCAATGGCACAGAGGGGAAATTAAAAAAAAGACTAACAAAGCTGGTTCAGATGGAAAAGGTATAATGGCTCCGCACAGACAGGGTGGTCATTACTTCATGCTAGTCAGGATTCTGTTCAAAGATTTTCTGAACTGCGGGTTTTCTCCTTGTTTCATGGAGCGGGAATACTTCGTCTACATTATGTTGATCCAAAATATAAGTGGGATTTCTGATCTTAGAAATTGTCTGACCTGGAGGAGGGGGAAAGCTCAACTCCAATTATATTTGCCCTATATCACCCTGGAAAAAAAACTGTGCATGTGATTCTTGTCAGCAAAGGTTAAAGAAAGCTTGTCAGGGCCAAAGTTACAAATGCACGTGGTGTGCTTTATATCAGAAGGGGAGTCTCGCCGAGCTTGAGTACGCGATCACATCGGGTTCACATCATCTAGTTCGTGCAATTACTGTGGCACCTGCTGGTCCGTAAATGATTCCGGGGGCATTGTGTTAGGGGGGAAAGGAAGGGGAAAACCAGAGCTCCCTCTGGTTTTCGGGGTGGTGGGGAGGGTAAGCTTCCACTGGAGAGGGACTCTGACGTGAAGTCACTTGGTTTATGTAAATGGAAGTGAGAGCTTTCTCCTTAAGATAGCACACCCGTACCCGGCCAGTGTGGCTCAGTGGTTGAGTGTTGACCCATGTACCAGGAGGTTGCAGGTTCGATTCCAGGTCAGGACACATGCTCAGGTTGTGGGCACAATCCCCAGTGGGGGGTGTGCAGGAGATGGCCAGTCGATGTTCTCTCTCATCGATGTTTCTATCTCTCTCTCTCTCCCTTCCTCTCTCTCTCAAATCAATAAAGAAGAAAAAAAATAGCACACTCCTGACCAGCACTTGGCAGTCACTGACTGCATACCTTTTGACAACATGCTCATTGTCTGCCGTTGTGTTACATGAAACAAGCATTATTTGGCAAAGATAAATTATATTAAACATGCATTTTCAATCCATTATTCCATTCTACTTACAAAATCCCACTCTGACATTCTGAACAGCTCATTTGGCAGAGGCTCTGACCCCGCTTGGGTAGAGAACTTACAGGAAGGAAGGGAGGGAGCGAGGGAGGGAGGAGAAGGAAAGTAGGAAGGAGAGAAAGAAGGAAAGAAGGAAGGAAGGAAGAGGAGAGGGAAAGAAGGAAGGAAGGAAGGGAGGAAGGAAGGAAGGAAGGAAGGAAGGAAGGAAGGAAGGAAGGAAGGAAGGAAGGAAGCTAGGGAGGGAGCTAGGGAGGAGGGAGGAGGGAGGATAGCTCCAGCATTCACTGCAACTCCCATGTGGGAACCCCACAACTGGGCAAGATGCAGAGTGATTAAGAGGGAGGCAGGGAAGACGGACGGATCCGTGGACTTGAAGATTATAGTTTCATCACAACCTGCACTCCAATCCCTTTTCAGAAATGAGGCCGCCATCAGAGATAGGCGTTTGTTGCTTTGGGTTCTTGACAGCACCCACCTGCCCACCCTGGAGGCGGTGTGGTGGAGCTGACCTCTTTCCCCACTGCGTGCTCCAGGGGTAGCTGTGTGACCCAGAATCAGGGCCCTCAGCCTAGTTCCCTTCTGACCACAGCGATGGTTCACATGTGTGCATATGACTCAATCTAGGCCAAGGAAAGTAGCCCAGAATGTCTTCAGCTATTTAGGAAACAGAGCCTCCTCTTTTCTACTGAGCTGAACCTGGATTGCATGCTGGCCACCGTTCTGGGGGCCACTTGGAGGAGAAAGGCTGAAGACAACCTGAAGGAAGGCAGGAAGAACAGCAAAACGCCTTGTCCGGGAACTGCCTGTCCCTTCAAAGCAGATGCACTCTGGGATTTTTCAGATCTGAAAACCAAAAATTCTCCTGGTGTTGGGTTTAGCCATTTTGAATTGGTTTTCAGTCACTTGCAGCCAAAAGAAAGGTCGTTTCACAAACTATCATAGTTGCAGCAAGTTTTTCTTTATTATTTTTAAAATTTGGATTAAAACTCTAAGTGTGGTAACTTAGGAACATAAAAAGAGTGATATGCCAATCATGCAGAAAGGATGCTTATTAATAGTCGTATTTCTTCAGATTTTTTTTAGGTAAGAGAATTGTATTTCCAGAAAAGTCACAAAGATAAACAAAATTTTATGAATACAATTTTGTTAGTAATAATTAACAGAACCAGGAGTGGCTTAGTATATATCAGTTGATACGTGATACACATTAAAAGAGTTTTCTACTACTTTTATCCATTTGTTTTTTTCTATGTTTCAATTTTTAACAAATCTAGACATAAGACAGTATACATGGAACAGATTTACTAATACCTCTAAATTATGCTAAGATACTAAGTCAAGTCCTTTTAAAACCATCTGCATTATAAAAAAAAAACCATCTACATATTAAATGGACTTTACATTATAATTCCTAAATTTAAAGAAGTTAAGCAGCAAATAATAAAAATGCATAAAAGAAACTGTCATACATTTGTTTTAAATGATGACATTCGCAATATCATAAATCAACAAAGAAGTTTCCAAACATGATTGCAAATTAAGCTACATGAAATGTTTTGTCATGGTTAAGTCTAGAATATTTTTGCTTGCATCCTTGCCCATCAGCTTGAAAACACCAAAGCACTGATCTGAATGTGAAAGGACCATTTTTGTTGTTGTTGTTGTTGTTTTTATCCTCACCTGAGGACACTTTTTTCCATTTTTTTTTTGTTCAGATAGAGCGGGAGGGGGAGAGAGAGAGAGAGAGAGAGAGAGAAACATCGACGTGAAAGGGACACATCGAGTGGCTGCCACCCGCACGACCAACCAGGGACGGGGACAAACTGCAACCGAGGTACGCGCCCTTAGCGGGAACCGAACCCGGGTCTCTCTGGACCGCAGGCCGACGCTCTAACCACTGAACCAAACCTGCCAGGGCGAAAGGACCATTTTTTAAACGAATAGTAGAGACAGCACCTGTCGTTTTAAGGGTAGAAGAAATATGGACTCTACATACTTGAATTTGGAAATAACTCTCTTTATCCAAGTAACACTCAGTGTTCCCATCGTCCTTGAATGACAAGATTCTTGAAGTCCTGGGTGAAAGAGAACATCTTCTGCTGATGGAAAGCTTCTAAACTTCTCCGGGCTGAATGTTCTGGATGTCTCTTGGCAAGTCCCTTATGCAGGAGCCTCTCAGTATATGGTGGCCAAAGATAATCACGAATTTTGACATATGGACCATGTGGAAGAACATCAAATAATCTATTCAAAAGACTCTAACATTTCTTTTTCTTTCTTTCTTTCTTTCTTTCTTTCTTTCTTTCTTTCTTTCTTTCTTTCTTTCTTTCTTTTTGATTTCAGAGAGAGAGAGAGAGGAAAGAAGAGGGAGAGATAGAAACATTAATGAGAGAGAACATGGACTGGCCGCCTCCTGCATGCCCCCCACTGGGGATCAGGCCCACAACCTGTGTGTGTGTCCTGACCCGGAATCGAACCGGTGACCTCTTGGTGCATGGGTCAACGCTCAACCACTGAGCCACACCCACCGGCGACTCTAACATTTCATGAGTGTTAGCTGTGTAGCTGATTCTAGCCTAAACCTCCTTTAGATGTTTAAAGTTGGTGTTCTGCCTCACTGGATTTCCTCTCTTCTTCGCCAGAGGCCGTATTATTTTGGAATTTAAGTGTCTTTTCTGTCCATGAAGTGCACTTGGTGCTTGAATCCATACCCGCAGTTTTGTATTCTTTTGTGTGTGTGTTTTTTTTAATGTTTATAAATATCATGGCACAAGTCATTCTGTGGCTATTTTCCACCCAATATTATCTTTGATATCTACCCTTTTGATACTTATCACTAGAGCTTAACAGATCTCATACATTTCTTTTTCTTTTTTGTTTTTTTTTATCCTTACCCAAGGACATTTTCCCATATTTTGTTTGGATAGAGTGGGAGGGGGAGAGAGAGGGAGAAACATCAACGTGAAAGGGACACGTCAGGTGTTTGCCACCCACACGACCCAACCAGGTCCGGGGACAAACTGCAACCGAGGTACATGCCCTTAGTGGGAACCGAACCTGGGTCTCTCTGGACAGCAGGCCGATGCTCTAACCGCTGAACCAAACCGGCCAGGGCTCATACATTTCTTTAGTCTGTTGAATAATATTCCCTTGTATACCTTAGGCATTTTACTTTTTCCATCTTTCTATTTATAAACATTTAGATGATCTCCCTTTTCGTTAGCATAAACACGCAGCTGTGAAATCCCTGCGCATGTCTCCTGGTGCCCGTGTGGGCGAGTCCCGTGAAGGAGGAAAGTCTGGCTGGCACGACCCGTGCGTGTACTTCCAGCAGAAGCTGCCAAACTACTCTCCAAAGT
The DNA here is from genome assembly GCF_014108415.1 of Molossus molossus. Lineage (NCBI taxonomy): Eukaryota > Metazoa > Chordata > Mammalia > Chiroptera > Molossidae > Molossus > Molossus molossus. The sequence continues at coordinate 15,653,494 of NW_023425357.1, read as the reverse complement.
GATCACGTAAATCCAGCTTTCTGTGGAAAGGCTCATAGCACAGAAGCCCCTGCCTTCCTACTGGTCCCTCTTCCGACCCTGGCCCGGCAGCCAACACTAGGTGGCGAATGGGAGGGAGCAGGCTCCGCGTGCCAGCCGGAGAGAGTCCGCTGAGGCCAGACACCCTCCACCTACCCAGTGGGCGGGCATGCAGTGGACTCTGGGGGGACCCAGGGGGACAGACAACCTCTCCCGGACTCTAGGGGTAAAGGAGTCGTCCACCTCCCCATTTCTCACCTTTCTGAACCAAATCCACATGGTCGCGAGCGTTCAAGAAAAGCGTAAAGGAGAAACCGTATCCTTCATCCAGCAGAGAGGCGTTTCTCTCACCATCCTGTAGTTTATGTCGCCGTTCACTCGGGCTGGTGAGAAATAGGGACTGGAAGGCTAGAAATTCCTGGTCCTGGAGGAGAGCGCACACTGACAATGGAGTGAAGGGAACATAGATGCTGGGATACTGCGGGGGCTTCTGGGAGGCAGGGGGTCAAGTGTCCTGGTTCATGAGGATGAGAATGTAGCCTTTGTTCGACTCTGGGCCATATACCGTGGGTCAAGGTGAGACATAGTGTATGAAGAGAGAGAAAGCATAATCTGTCTGTCATGTGTGTCTGTCAAATGGCTTCCATGGCAACTGGAGACACCTTGGGTCTATATGGTTTAAGCAGAGAAGGCAGGGTGCTGCAAAGGCAGGGGCGGGGCCCTGGGAGACAGAATCGGAGCCCACCTGCAACGGGCAGTTGAGGACCCCCAGCCCTCGATGAACATTTTAACACCAGCCCCACTTTCTTCTTGGGTGCTCATGTGTCTAGGGAGTCTAGAGAGGTTTTGTGAGGCAGAGCTGACGAATAACCGATCCAACTGGATCCTGACCGGAAAAACGGGCCAAGCAAGGAGTGTGACCAGGGGCGGGCTGGGAGTACAGGAGAAAACTGATAGTGTGCAGACTCACTGGGAAGAATCAGCCTGAGGAATGATGTAAAAGAGGAAGCCTGGGTTACGAAAGCAGAACAAAGTCTGGAAGATGAATCATGCCTGGAGATCTAGAGATCAATTAGACTTGTGGGATCGGAGTTTTGGGGGAAACAGAGAGGGCTGAGTAATTGGAGAAAGAGCTCAATTCTTGACCTTCCCCTTCCGGACACATAGCAAGTTCAAGTGTAAACGCTCTTGGCTCGTGGGAGACCCTGAAATGCAGAACTGCACCTTGTTCCCCACATGGGTAAATGTCCACTTAGGGCTGATCCCCAAGAGCCATCTGCTTGGGAATGGGATGAGGCTAGATGCCTACATTAGTGACCAAGTGCTCTAGATTTTAGGGAGAAGGCACCCTAAAATCTAACCCAGAAAAGAAAGGGGATGAAAGGGTCACCCAGCTGGGAAACAAGGTGAGATGTTCATTCCCAGTGGAGGGGTGAAGCCAGAATGGTAAAAGATCAAGACAACGAAATGAGAACTCAAGAGAGAAACCGGTGGAGGGATCAAACAAGTTGAGGTGGGAGGCACCCAGCCCAACTGACCTTCCTCATTGGAGTAGAGAAATGCTCTGTTATTCAACCGGCCAATAATTAAATCGACCTCACGTCTGCCAGCCTGTCTGCTGTGTGACAACCTCCTGGGAGTGGACACCTGGAGATCATTTGCGCACCTGGATCTGGCCGTTCCTGAGGCACCATTTTGCCCTAGACTCTTCAATTACGTAGCCGATACATTTCCATTTTTACTTAATCAGCTGGGGCAGGTTTCTATTGCCTAGAATCGTGATAGTAACACAAACAATTAGCAAATTACTTGTCACTAATAATAAAGAATAGATGTTTCTAAATTATATGATATTTTTAAATAAACTAGATTCAAGGCTAACTGTATAATAATCTCACTAAATCACTTGTACTCTGACACACAAGGGTTAGAGCCACAGCCCACGGGCTAGGAATGGCACGTAGCTCTGGGCATGCTGATAACTGCCTGTACTCACTGGCTTAACAACAATAACTTAAATCAGAAATGTGTTCTGCAGTTTTATTTATTTAGTTAGTTAGTTAGTGTTTTTTGTTTTTTTTTCTTTATTGATTTGAGAGAGAGAGGAAGGGAGAGAGAGAGAGAGAGAAACATTGATGAGAGAGAACATTGATTGGTCGCCTCCTGCATGCCCCACACTGGGGACCGGGCCCACAATCTGGGCATGTGTCCTGACCGGGAATCGAACCAGCGACCTCTTGGTGCATGGGTCGATGCTCAATCACTGAGCCACACCTGCCGGATTGCTCTGCTTTAAAAGTATTTCCACACATATGCTCACACGCAAGTCATAACACAATCTTGTGAGGTTGGTTTCCTATGCCTTCTTCCAGAGAGGCTAAACGCCCTCCTCAACGTTGCACAGCCACGCAGTGCTCAAACCCGGCCGGGAACCTATGTTGTTCTTCCAGGTCCAGTGCTCCTTTTATTCCACCAGCTTCCTCAGAAATCAGCAGCCAGCGCACGGGACTCAGGACAGCAGTGCAGACTCTTGTCCAGCAGCAGCTTGTGTGGTGCAAGGAACACAGAAGGGCTCCATGCTAGGACCCTGGGTGGGGAACTTGTCTGTTGGACGTCTGCCTGGGTCCCCAGGGAACAGGAAACGTTATAGAGAACTTGTTGTTCGCATGTCTCACATGCTCTACCCGCTGTGCTAGCTCTCCCAAAAGGCTCCGGTTGCAGGGCTTGGGGAAGACGCAGACCCCTGCCTGCACCCTCACCTGTCCCTCATCCCTCCTTTCAACCATGTCTGTGGAGTACCTGCTCCATGGCAGGCCCTAGTCAAAGTGCAGGGACACTGTGGTGAGTGAGACGGAGAAGTGACCAGATCTCATGAAGTGTATGTTCTGGAAGCATGCTGGGGTTCAGGCGCACCCCCTCAGGCCCAGCACTGGGGCTCCCAAGGAACCAGACACACTTTCGATCACTGCTACGTGACTGAACTAATCAAAGACCTGAGATCGTTAATAATGTGTTGTTGGTTTTTTTATATATGTAATGTGAGTGTGGCTTCTTCCTCCCTGTTTCTGGGCCACGGGGTGGTGAGAAGTAGCAAATAAAAAAATACATGTTTATTTCACCTGAAAGGATATCTACGTCTGCATCTCTAAGTATTGGGCACAACAGCAAGTTTTACTGGGGCGATATCAAACCAAGACTGTGTCTCAACTCCCTGTCACCAGGGCCCGCTGACAAACAAAAGGTAAATAAACAGCCCTCTTCGGTTTGGCTCAGCAGTTAGAGCGTCGGCCTGCGGTCCAGAGAGACCCGGGTTCGGTTCCCGCTAAGGGCAGGTACCTCGGTTGCAGTTTGTCCCCGGCCCTGGTTGGGTCGTGCGGGTGGCAGCCACTCAATGTGTCCCTTTCACGTCGATGTTTCTCTCTCTCTCTCTCTCATTCTCTTCCTCTCTCTCCCTCCCGCTCTATCTGAACAAAAAATGTCCTCAGGTGAGGATAAAAAAAAAAAAAAGGTAAATAAACAGTGTCAAGTCTGGAAAAAACAGAACAGAGCACTACAACAGGAGGAGAGGACTCCTTTAGACGGAGTTGCCCAGGAAGGGCTTGCTGAGGAGGGACAGAGAAGCCGCAGCGGCTGGAGGTCTGCCGATGACCCTGCAGCCTGGGAAACCACCGGCAGAGCCACAGGAGGCCGAGGCCCTCCCGCGCTGCCCCTTCAGTAAGGAGCCCAAAGACTTCCTCTTGGAGGCTACGACCCCCTTGCCCAATAAAAATGAGAAGGAAGCAGGTTCCCAGGTGGCTGCCTGTGCTCTGGGTAAAGACTGTCGGTGGCCTGGAGTAAAAAGAATCGGGAGAGGGCCACACTGGGGGGGACAAGGCAGGAGGTTCGGTTCCAAGGGACAGGCATAACCAGGAAGGGGAAAGACCTCAGAAAAAGAGCAGGGTCAGAGAGGTGCTTATGGAGAGACTGCATGGTGCTGGGCTGGAGAGGGGAAGAGGGAACAGATAAGATCACAGCCACAAAGCAGACATGTCTGCTGCCCCCTGGGACTTCTGACTCAGAGGCTGTGGCCATTCCCTCTCCCGAGCAGGAGGGGACTGGGAGAAATTGCAGCTGGTGTGCTCTGGGAGTCTGTCCAGCAGGTGAGTACAATCTGTCCCATGTGTGTCCACTGGAAAAAAGTTGAAAATTGCTCTTTTTTTTAAAGTGTTTTTATTGGTTGTGTGGATGTGTGTGTGAGAGAGAGAGAAACATCGATCGGTTGCCTCCCGCACCCCCCGCCCCACTGGGGATCAAGCCCACAACCCAGGCAGGTGCCCTGACCAGGAATTGAACCGGGACCTCTCAGTCCATGGGATGTTGTTCAATCCACTGAGCCACACCGGACGGGTGAGAATTGCTCTTATAAAGAGTTGAGTTGTCTGGTTACAGTTGACAACAGAGAAGCGTTTGCAGTTTTGCATTGTGTTATCACATTTACCTCATGTGTCCCCCCCGAAACAATCCTGCTCTGTTCACTGAGGACTACAACACACAATGAAGCCCAGAGAAGTTAGGTGACTTCCCAGGACCTCCCAGCTGATCAGACGGAGCCCACTGGGGAATACAGGCCATCTTCCCCAACACTTGGCTGACATTCCTGAGCTCTGCCTTTGGAAAGTTCAGGAAGGAACCAGGCCAAAGGTATTCGCCGTGGTCAGCTGTCTCCCTCTGTCTCTGGTCCCCATCTTCACAACGGAGCCTTATAGTTTCGCTGAGCACCAGGCATCCAGAACAGGACTGTGGACCTGAACAACCCCCAAACAGCTACCAGTCTCATCCTTCCTCTGTTCTAGTGGCTCTCAGACCTTAGTGTGCACCAACATCTCCTGCAGGGCTGGCTAAAGCACGCATCTCTGGACACCATCCCCAGAGTTGCTGATTCAGCAGGTCGGGGAAGGCGGTCAGGCTGTGCATTTTCAGCGGGTTCCCAAGTGAAGCTGATGCCACTGGCCCAGCGCCCACACTTTGAGAACCACTGAGCTATGATATAATAGGTATCGTCCCCTATTTTGGGACTCTGGACTCCTTAGGAGAAGAATTCTTCTTCAGGTGGAGAAGTAGAAAGAGTTCAACAGAGACCCAGGGAGCTGGTTTGTCATGACGCACAGGATTGAAAATCGAGCAATGAAACGCAGCAGCAAAGGAAACAGAGAATAAAGTCTGTAGGGACCAGTGTGATGGGACGTAGAGGACAGAGTGCCGTGGTCTAGCCTCGTGTTTTACTTCTGTGGTCCAACGGCAGTGTCTCAGCTTTTACTGTGTCCATGTACCGCCTGCAATAGGATTTACTTATAGAATTTTTAAATTTGACAGTTTTTTTCCACATATAATCTAGTCTTATCCTAAACAAAAATAAAATAATAATAACAACCAGTACTCATAGTGTGCCAGGTACACACACATACATACATACATTTATGCACATATGTTCACATGCACACATATGTCTACACATTCATGTCAATCCTCATAGCAACCCTACAAGGTAAGTATATTATTATCCCCCCCATTTTACTTTTTTTTGGTTAATCCTCACCCAAGGATATTTTTTCCATTGAATTATTTTGTTTCTTTTTTAGAGAGAGTGGAAGGCAGGGTGGGAGAGAGAGAGATTAATGTGAGAGAGACACATCAATCGGTTGCCCCCTGTACAACCCCAACCAGGTCCAGGGATCGAAGCTGCAACCAATGTATGTGCCCTTGACCGGAATCGAACCTGAGACCCTTCGGTCCACAGGCTGACGCTCCAACCACTGAGCCAAACCGGCCAGGGCATTATCCCCATTTTTTCCAATGAGGACACTGAGGCCTGGAACAGATGAGTGACCCTGCCCAAGGTCACACAGCTAACAAGTAGCAGAGCCAGGATTCCAACCCACACAGCTGGCTCCGTACTCCTCATCCTTGAAATTAGGGACTTAATGGGTTAACTCTAGGTTAGGTGACTCGACAAAGAAGGGATGGGAACCGAGATCTGAATGGGAGAGCGACCCGAAACCTGAGTGTGGGAGTCCTCCGCTGGGCCCTTCAGTGGCAGAGGTGGGGTGAAGGAAGAGCGTGTGGAGCTGGGGTGGGTGTGGACAGGAGTTTGCAGCCCAGCCCAGAGAAGTCCTAGGCACAGCGCCCTCCATTGAGCGGGGCTTGAGATGCCATCTTGCCTTCTTGGTACCTCTAAACCTTTAGTAAAAACAAACCGAAAGCTGCCTTTCACTCATCCATCCCACGAAAACAGCTATTTTTGGTTTTCTTTTTTTATTCCTCACCTGAGGACATTTTCCCATTTATCATCAGATAGAGTGGGAAGGAGGGAGAAAGAGAGAGACAGAGAGAAACAGCGATGTGATAGAGCCACATTGAGTGGCTGCCTCCCGCAGACCCGACCAGGGCTGGGCACAAACCGCAACCGAGGTACATGCCCTTGATTGGAAATTGAACCCGTGACTCATTGGTCCACGGGCCGATGCTCTAACCGCTGAGCCAAACTGGCCAGGGCTATTTTTGGTTTTCTTTTCAAGCTAAGAACCATGGCTCTCTCTCTCTCTCTCTCTCCCTCCCTCCCTTCCACTCTCTCTAAAAATCAATGGAAAAAAAATATCCTTGGGTAAAGATGAACAAAACAAAACAAATGAATTAATTTAATTCAATTTAATTATATTTAATATACTTTTTCAAAGTGCTTACTCCGTGTCATCCCACACCCTCTCTCCTCAAATATCCTACTGCCCCCCCGTCTTCAGAGATCCTTACAGGGGTGTCAGCCAGGCCAGGGAAACCAACACTGCCTGCATGGATGTTTCTTAAGGCTCTGTCTTCAGTGTGATTCCCCGATGACCCCGAAGAGCACCGGGCAGGTGCGGGGGCGTGCCATGGAGGTGTGGTGGTCTCATACCACCTCCGACTGGAGGACTTCCTATGAAAGGGGGAAGGAGCAGTGGCCGGCTGGCAGAGAGGAGGAAGTCCTCGGCTGTGCCCCAGAGTGGTCCTTCCAAGCCAGAAACTTCCCTCCTCTTCCTGCCCAGCCAGGCTTAACTCCAGGAAATGAGCACACCCGGAGTGCCCCTCGGTGACCGGGGTCAGACAGGAGGTAACAGCGAGGGCTGCAGGTCATGTGACTTGGCTTCTGCTCCAGAGCCCAGGTTCCTCACTCTCTGCACAGCTGGTCCCTGGTGCGGGCAAAGGTGGCGGCCAGACTCTGGGGGACAAAGCACCCTTCGTTCTCCATGGTTCCTTGCCAGTGAGTTTGTGCTGTCCGCTCCAATCCAGAATGTCTTGAACGATTATAGAAAACAATAAAAGTGAAACGATGCAAGGCAAGCGAGTCAAGAGAAAAACAGCAGCCTCTTCCTTTATGCTCCCCTGACCTGGAGAGTGGGTCCGTGCAAAGGGACCCCGAGGCCTGGACACGGAATGGAGCGCAGGTGACGGACAGCAGATCCTCGCGGGCTCCCCTAAGACCTGGGGGACAGTGAGACACACCTGCACTCCAACAGGTCGCCAGAGGGGTCTTCGAAAACCGCAAATCAGATCATGTCATTTCTCTGCCGAAAACCCTTCCGTGGTTTCCTATCACTCTGAGAGTCAAGCCCCAGTCCTTGCCTCGGACAGAGACCTGCCTGAGGAGCCTCCGTCCCGTGGTCACGGCTGCTCCGTGTGCCCGGCCACAGCGCCTTCTCTCAGTTCTCCCGTCATCTGGGCTATTGTGCCAGGTTCTTTATTTTATTTTAATTTTAGTTGTTTTTTTTTTCTTTATTGATTTTAGACAGAGAGGAAGGGAGAGGGAGGGAGAGAGAAACATTGATGAGACAGAACATTGATTGGCTGCCTCCTGCATGCCCCCCACTGGGGATCGGGCCCACAACCTGGGCATGTGCCCTGACGGGGAATCGAACCAGCGACCTCTTGGTGCCTGGGTCGACATTCAACCACTGAGCCACACCGGACGTGCCAGAGTCTTCAAACAAAGGGGTTGGTCTGCCCAGCGCGCCCCTCTCCCTGCTCCCTGCACTCAGAGCTCCTCAGGCCTCTGCTCGAGTGCCACCCCTCAGGGAGCACTTCCTGCCACTCAGGTGAAGGACCCGCCTCCCATCCCACTTACTCCATGACACTGTCCTATTTATTTCTGTCATAGAATGCGCCCCGACGAGAAATTATCCTCTCGATTCATGCTGATGCTGCTCTCTTCGCCCTGCCCCCACTGGAATGTAAACTCCATGAAAGGCAGTCAGGCAGTCTTGTCTGGGGCGGGGTCCCCATCCCTTCATGGAGAGACGGAACCCCTGATCTGACCGTCACCTTGCCCTCAGCTGCCTAGACGTACCCGGACTTTCAGATGCTTCAGCGGAGGGTAGGCCTCTCCTGGGCCTCGAGAGACAACACTGGGACAGAGGACATATGTAGGAGCCTGGGTCCCTAGACAGCGACGAGCTCTGTGGAGCCACCTGGGCTGAGAGCGTGTTTCGGGGCTGGCTAGAGCCCCCCAACCTTGGAAGCCAGTGGGCCAATTTCGATGAAATGCACTCCACGGGTGGAGGAATGCCCCGTGATGCAAAACTGGAAGAAAGATTAACCTGTTTTGACTGTGTCATGCTGGGAAGGGAACAGGAACTTGAAGAACTTGCTGGAATCATCAGTCCGGGGTGGGGGTGGAAAGAAAGGGAGGTGAACGGAGAACAGCAGGAAGGGGTAAGCAACCGCTGGAGAGGAAATTCCCGGAAAGAATCCTCCGAAGCACTGCTCGCCTGGGGGGCGAATGTAGACAGTGGCCGGGGAGACCCGTCAGAACGTGCGTGCCGAGAGAGGGGGTCCGATTGCAGGGGCAGAGACCTGGCGAAGCAGAGTACCAGTGCCTGCTCTGAAGAGCTTCCGCGTGCTCTCTGTGACGAGGGACTCCGTGGGTGGGAGAGCTAGGTGGCCATGGACAGGACCGTGTCGAGGTGCCTGCAGGCTGTGTGCCCTCCCAGAAGCCTGGAGACATTCCCTGGGAGCTCAGTGGGGAGCACCCTGCCCTCTGTTTGTGTCTGGGGGAGGGGAGCACTGCGGCACCCCAGAGGGCACCGGGACTTCTGGAGGACTACGTGGAGGGTGACACTCTTGTGAACAATCTGACGGGTGGCAGCAGGGACGAAAAGCAGATGGGACCCGAATGTGGATGTGGGCACAGGTGCTGGGCCAGACAGGTGCCCCAGGGGGTCGGAGCATCTCTAGTCAGGCTGGGATCCTCTCTCCACTCACCTGCTCCTCTCAGTCTGCAGTTCTCAAAAGATGTGTTGAGACATGCTGGTATGTGGCAACCAGAGGCAAAACATAGAAGTCAGTGGTTCCTGGTAACACTGGAAGGACCAGGGTCCGTGAGTTGAAGTAAACAGACCTGAGCAGAGGTGAGGAAGCCGGGACGTGTCAGTTACGAGTGTTCCATCACGCCGACTGGAGGAGCAAGGAGGGGGCGCATCACTGTGCAGACAAAATCACACAGCTCGTGCGAGTAGCAGGTCCTGACACAGAATCCCTCTTTTGGTGTTTTGGGGAGTCACCCTTTCCCATTCTGTTTCCATGGTTCGAGCCGAGCTGACCCAGTCTGCATCCCGCTAAACCACTCTGAGCCGCAGGGCGAGCGAGAGCGCCTGGCTGGGACCTCAGGACGGGAGACGCGCTCTGCCCAGGTGGTAATCCTGAACAGCCCAAGGCCACCGTGTGGCATAATCTTACTGAGAGAAGAGTCATCAAGTTCCTCTCTTCGCTCAAACCAAGTTCCCCTTTTCAGGGGGGCCCACAAAGCCTCCTCTCTTCATGTGGCCCGAAAACGCTCCTGGAACTTCGAAGTCCACGTGAGAACGTTTCTGGGCCAGGAAGGGTGGAAGTGAAGGTCTGAGGGGTTGAGAAGGGGGCCAGGCAAGTGAGGAGTCAGGATGGGACATCTGCTGAGCAGAATCTTGACCCCCATCCAGGAACTTCGCAGGTTCTGTGACAAGCGGAGAAGGAGGCGCTAACAGGTGTTTCAAAGAAGCAGATGGTAGAAACGCAGTCCGTTCAGCCTGGGCTAAAGCATGCGAAACAAGGGAGGTGCCTGCCCCCACGTTTTCCTAACGCAAGCAGGACATTCGCAGAGAGCCTCACTTGATTCTGCGATTCCCTTCAGCGATGACAAGCCTGGCAGGCTCACCCGCGTCCTTAGCCCGATGCTGCTAGGATCTGACGTTCCCACGCTTTACAGGCAGCGAAGGCCCCGACCCCCGGCCCCTTTCTGATGCCTCTGCCCAAAGGGAAGCGACGTCTTTGCCCAGCCTCACCTCTGCGTCCACAGCGTCCGCTGTCGCCCCGGGCTCTCCGCTGGACCGCCACGGAGAGGTATTGCACGTGGCTTTCCTGAACAACAGGTGCTGCTTTCGTGGCCAGACTCCTGGCTCCCATCCCACAGTGCTGTGGCCGAGTTCTCACACCAGGAAACACACGGCACTTTTGTAGGAAAAAAACCCAACAAATGAAAACAAATAAAAGTCATCCCAGTGATAGCTGAATGGGGTGCTGACAGAATACGCATATCTAATTGTGGGTCCCTAAGACACAACTGAAGGCTACTCTGAGAACTTGGTTTGAACAATATTCGCTCAGCGCCAGGATGGACTGCAGGGGCCATGGAAGCACAGAGCCACGGGTCTGGTGCAATGCTCTGCTCTTTTTTTTTTTTTTTTTTTTTATCCTCGCCCGAGGACATTTTTTGATATTTTGTTCAGATAGAGTGGGAGGGAGAGAGAGAGAGAGAAACATCGACATGAAAGGAACACATCGAGTGGCTGCCACCCACACAACCCAACCAGGGCCGGGGACAAACTGCAACCGAGGTATGTGCCCTTAGCGGGAACTGAACCCGGGTCTCTCGAGACCGCAGGATGATGCTCTAACCGCTGAGCCAAACCGGCCAGGGCCAATGCTCTGCTCTTTCCCATCTGCCAAGGGTCCCCGGAGAAGCCCAGGTCAGATATGTAAGCTGAGACATGCTCTCCCTCGGGTATACACTCCGTCTTCAGTGTGCAACGCAAAGGGTGCAGAATTGGAGGGGAAAGAGCTCATCTGCAAAAGTCGCAAAAGTGCAGTTTGGAAGAGACTATCGGTTTGTTCACTTAATTAAAAAGTCCGATCTTTAACAGCATATTGCATCCCAGGTAAAAAGCTGTTTCCCAGCCTTCTTTGCAGCTAAGTTTGGTTATTTGACTAAGTTCTTGCCATTGAGTTATTAGCAGAAGTGTTGTGTGGAACTTCTAAAGAGTCTATTAGATTGAGAAGGGGCAAACCATTTCTTTTTCCCTTCCTAACTGTTCTCCTGCCAGGAACATAGATGTAGTGGCTGGAGCTTCGGCTTCCATATTGGACCATGAGGTCAAAGGCCACCCTAGGATTGGTAGAGAGCTAGAGGAGGACAGGTCTTCCTGAGGCTGCCAAAGACGATCCTGGACTACATATCTCCAGGCTGCTTTTATATGACAGGGAAATACAATTCCTTGTATTTCTTACGCCGCTATTACTTGGGGTTTTCTTACGCCGCTATTACTTGGGGTTTTCCTATTATGTGCAGTGGAGTCCAATCCTAACGGATTGGAGTTTCAGCATGTATCAACTTTATAGCAAACTAAAATTTATATATTTAGTTTTTGATGACACTTTAAACAGGGTTTCAAAATGGAAATAGAATAATTTAAGGGGTAAAGGAAAGCAGCAATATCGCCAAAGCAACCATTAGTTTGGCCTGATTCTTCTTCCCTGTTGTTCTTCTTCACCCATCATTTGTTTCCTTTCCAAAATTTTGTGATGGTTACTATTCCTCTCTCAGGGGTGGAGCTGGAATAATGGTCATCTCGGTCTGGGGGGGCTGCAGGCTGAGAGGGGCACAAAGGGGCCCTCCAGGGCCCCGAAAATAATTTATATCTTGACTTACACGGTGGTTACACAGATGAACACATGTTAAGTCATCAGCTGTACCCCTAAGATTAGAACATTAGTGCATGTATGTTACACTTTAATAAAAATAATTTCTAAAAATTCTCTCTAAAATGTCACTCCTTTCTGTGGCCACCATAGATATTTCAGTCTTAGAAGTACTCTTTCTCCCCGTATTTGCAACTCGAGAGTTGTATAATTTCGGTACTTACCTCTTACTCCTTACCCAATGTTGTCGGATTGGGGAAGTGCCCAGTAAAGAACCATTTTCCCAGACTCCCTTGCAGCCAGGAGCTGTCATGAGATGTAGTGCTAGCCAATGAGAAAGAAGCAGAAGCCCCCTGGTCGAGCCTCTAGAAAAGCTCTAGTTTTCTTGATTTAAAAAGGAATAAATGTGGCCCAGCCGGTGTGGCTCAGTGGATTGAGTGTCGCCCCACGGACTGAGAGGTCCCGGTTCCATTCCCGGTCAGGGCCCATGCCCTGGTTGCGAGCTTGATCCCTAATGGGGGACATGCAGGAGGCAGCCAGCCAATGTTTCTCTTTCACATGGATGTTTCCATCTCTCTCTCCCTTTCTCTCTCTCTCTAAAAAGTCAATAAAAAATATATTTTAAATAAAAAGCTTTTAGCTTTATACAGCCAAAGATTTCTTGAGACACTAGGGGACTCTCAGGTACTAATTCACTGTGGCTTCATGGCATGGCAAGGGCCCAAGGCAGAGAAAGGGGGGAGCCCTAAAGAATTCTCCCACATGAAACCTCCATCTGCGGGCTTCCGTCCCGGCTTCTCTTGATTGCAGTCTTCACGCCCTCCATGGGAGCTGAATTCTTCTGGAAGGAGCTGGGGGAGGGTGACTCAACATACCGAAGACCTGGGTTCATAAAACCTTTCTGAGAGCTGGCAGTCAGGTCTTACATCACTGCATCACTGTTTCTCAATCCCCGCTGTTCATAAACACAGACTGTACTTTCTCCCGTTCACCCTGAGAAAACCAGGGCTTTCCCCCTTCGGGGAAACTTCCCGAGCATTTCAAACCACATGAACTGCCATTCCCCTCAGCCAGGAGTTTCTGATCATCTTACCACACTTCTTGAGTCTCAGCGGTCTCGTTTGAGTTTCTTAAGAATCTGCAAACAGGAGAGAAACCCTGGTAACTCCAGTGATGCCACAGCTGGTGGGGAAAGTCAGACACATGAGAGACGCAGGTAGAGGGACAACAGCAGAGGGAAGGCTAAGCTGGGGAAAGGAACCCGGTTTGGCTCACCTTTTGCACCTGATTTTGCCTCACCATTTGCACCTGATTTCGGCTCACCTTTTGCACCTGATTTTGGTTCACCTTTTGCACCTGACTGTAGGCACTTTCCTGGGGGACCCGCGCCACTCCTGGGCCAGAGAGACTCTCCTGCTCATCCTCCTTTGCTCAAGGTCAACACTGAAAGGCAGTACCAGGTGGTCTGAGCCCAGGAAAGCTACCCAGTGGTCTCCCCTGAATGCTGTGTGTGGCCAAGAGGATGAGGGGGTGGGCTTTTATTTATTTATTTATGTTTTTGCATTTATCTTCAGATAGAGCGGGAAGGAGAGAGGGAGAAAGAGAGAGAGAAACACTGATGCGAGAGAGACACATCAAGTGGTTGCCACCCGCACAATCCCAGCCGGGGCCAGAGACAAACCGCAACCGAGGGTACATGCCTTTAGCAGGAACCAAACCCGGGACTCTATGGTCCGCGGGCCGATGCTCTAATCGCTGAGCCAAACCGGCCAGGGCGAGGGGTGGGATTTTTTTCCAGTGTATTTCCTGGTGTGAAGGTCAGCTTGGCACGGGGAGCCGACGAAGCAGGAGGACAGGGAGGAAGGAAAAGGTTAGGCAACCTTTTAAGGATTTCAGTCATAAAGAGCCTCTTCTCAAGTTCTTATTTCTGTTTCACAATCAAATCCAGATTCTTATCAACATTCATGCTCATTTTTGTTGTTGTTGCTAATCCTCACCTGAGGATATTTTTTCCACTGTTTTATTTATTTATTTATTTTTAAAGAGAGTGGAAAAGGTGGGGGGAGACACACACACACACACACACACACACACACACACACAAAACAATGTGAGAGAGAAACATCCATTGGCTGCCTCCTGCACATACCCTGACTGAGGTCAGGATGAGCCTGCAGCCCAGGTACATGCCCTTGACTGGGAACTGAGCCTGCGACCCTCTGGTGCGCGCGCAGGCTGACGCTGTAGCCGCTGAGCCACACCCGCCAGGGCAATTCATGCTCATTTAAAAATGCTAAGTGGCACTGTGGATCTAGTAGCGAGAAGCAGTAAATGGTATCTCCCCATCTACTTCTCTGTGTGTCCAAACTATTTAGAGACAGGGAGGGAGGGACGGATGAAAGATCACACCTGGGATCTGGAGTTCGAGCAGGATCTAGAACATAGGGAAGGCTGGGAGTTTCCTGGATCTTGGGAAAATGGGGTTGAAGGTCATTCTTTCCTTCTTGGTGTCAGGGAAAGAGTAAAGGCCACTGTCGGGAAGCCTGGTGACCATGAAGACACTCCCTGTGGGAAGTACGTGACATGAAAACCTGGCCTGTGCCCCTGTATCCTCCTGCGTGGCAACTCCAGGACTTCTGGGGTCTGCTAGGGAAGTTGGGTCTAACCTGCACCCTCCCAGTACAGTGGGGAGCATAGGGCAGTGTTGAATACCATGACTCTGGAGCCAGAAAGCCTGGGTCCCAAGTTCAGAATTCAGCTCTTCCATTTACCAGCTGTGTGACTTCAGAAAGATTACTTACCCTCTCTAGACCTCAGTTTTCTCATCTGTAAAATGGGGATGAGTGTGTCAAAATGTGGTAAGGATTAAATGAGTTCATCTTTGTAGAGCTCTTTGGCATAGTACCATGGAATGGGCTTTAAATGTTGGTTGTTGGTCCTTTGCCTGCTACAACTAATGGCCACAGACTTGGTGGCTGAACACAGCAGGAATTTATTTTCTCACAGTTCTGGAGGCCAGAAGTCCACTGGCTAAAATAACGGTGTGGGCGGGACCACGTTCCTTGTGGAGGGTCCTTGCCTCGTCCAGCTCCTGATGGCTGTTGACATCCTGGGCTTGTGGCCACACCACTCATCTCTGCCTCTGTGATCTCATCACCTTCTCCTCTTCTGTCTGAAATGTCCCTCTGCCTCCTTCTTTTGAAAACCTTTGTGAGCCCTGGCCGGTTTGGCTCAGCGGTTAGAGCATCAACCCGCGGACCAATGAGTCACCGGGTCGATTCCAGTCAAGGGCACGTACCTCGGCTGCAGTTCGTCCCCGGCCCCGGTTGGGGTCATGCAGGAGGCAGCCACTGGATATGTCCCTTTCACATCCATGTTTCTCTCTCCCTCTCTCTCCCTCCCTCTCTATCTAAACAAAAAATGGAGAAAGTAAATACATACATACATACATAAACAGAAAACTTTTATGATTACATTAAACCCAGGTCATTCCCCGTCGTACAATGGTCAATCACATCTGCAAAGTGCCTTTTTGCCAGGTAGAGAAAGCAACATCCACAAGTTTCAGAGATGAGGACATGGCCATCTTTGAGGGGGGCCGTCATCCAGCCACCACAGCTCGTATTTCAGGCCAGCAGTGAAGTCTGGGGACAGAGTGAGGGCAGGAGAGGTCTCTGGCAGGGAGGGCGTGGTGAGGGTAACAGCGATGGGTGGCAGAAACCTACAGTGCCCGCTACAGAGACCAGCAGAGATGGGATCTCAAGACTGCCCCCGAGACGCTAGTCCTGAGCTGCTCCCGTATCTCTTCTCTAGCAGCGCGCAGCCCTGGGGATGGACAGTGAAAGCCGCAGAATTGGGGGCACCACGACTGGAGTGACAGAGGAAAGGCTGAACAAGCGGCAAATGATGGAGACGCGAGCAGGAAGGGCACGCGCGTCACCTCGCACCCTCGGGGCCTCTGCGGGCTCACGAAGGCTAGTGAAACACGCGGACAGCAGTGAAATCGCGGTGTGTTTGACGAACTGCTGTCGAATCATCTGCCCTCTTCCTCGCCGGGAGAGAGTTCCCGTTCTCTCGGGCATCTCGCAGTTCTTCGCTGATTGCGATTTATTTAAATGTATGCACCCCAGGTGACCACAGAACTTATATGCATGTATGCATGACCAATGGACATGGACAACTAAGCCGGGGACGGGGCGGAGGTGGGGTGGGGTGGGGGGGTGCCAATGGGGTAAAAAGGTAAAATATCTGTAACAAAAAAATAAATAAATATTCATAAAAAAATAAAATTAAATAAATAAATAAAATAAAAAATAAAATAAAATAAAAAGTAAATAAATAAATAAATAAAAATAAAGGTGTGCACCCCAAATCCCAGCCGATCCTCTCTCCCCCCATTGCCACGTTCCCCGGAATCCACGCCATCACCCGGCCTCCCTGAAGGACTGTAATGCACTTCTAGTTACCGCTCAGCTTCCCACGTACTCCCTCTGGAGAACATTCTTCACAAAGCAGCCGGCCTCATCTCATCGAGTAAAAAATCTCATCATGTCCTTCTCCTCTTAGGGCACTTAAGTGACTTCCCCCTGCTGACAAATGGAATTCCGGCTCTTCACTGTAATCCACTGTCCTCTCGTCCCCGGCTGTAATCGTCCTGGGTTTGCCATGCTCCAATCATAGCGGCCTTTTGGCCTCAGCACACAGGTGCTTTCTGCCTTGCACTTAGTCCCCGGCTCCCCACTCCGACCCTCCTCTGCCGGGATCTCGCCCAGCCTCTTCTCAGAAGTCAACTCAACCTCCCGGTTCAACTCAACTCAGCCGCTCAGCCTAACCTCAGAGACGGCTTCTCTGAACCCTCCAACTAAAGGAGTCCCTGCCACTCCCTGACTACTCTCCACTCATCACCCTGCTGCATTTCCTCCATAATGTCTCCATAATTCCTCCTCTGGTCATATTTACTTGTTAATGTCTGTCTCCCTCCATTAAAATGCAACCACCTTCTATGGGTGCGCGACCATAGCTACTTTCCCCCCCGCTGATATCCCTGGTACGTGGTGCAGATCCCTCCGTATCTGAGGGAGTAGATACATATTTGTCGAATGAATGAATGAAAACAACAGCTGTTTTGTTTTGTTTTGTTTTGTTTTGTTTTGTTTTATCATGATACTGGTGAAATCCTACATTTCCCTTCACTTTGAATATTTTGTATCTATACCTTCCTCAAAATTGCTAAGCAGTATCTACATAATAAAGGTATAGTCGCCTGAATTATTAATACTCATCCTGAGAAAAGATCCCTGCAGCTTCCAGCAAAAGTAGTAGGAGTGCCTTTAATCTCCAAGAGAGCTCTCAAGTGATTACTGCCTGGGATTTCTTATGATAGGCCCAGAAGGAGACAGAATGGGGTTTTGAAAATGGACTTTTATCCATTTCAATTCTTCCACTTATCCATCCACACGTCAACCAGGGAATAATTATCGAGTGTCTAATACATGCCAGGCTCCGTGCCAGGCCCTGAGGATATAATGGTGAGCAAAACAGCCACGTTCCCTGCCTTCGTGGATAGTCTTGTAAGGGAGATGGACATTAAGCAAATTTTCACACAAATACATGTACTATTATCACCTGAGCTATGTGCTCTAAGGGAATAATCAAAGATGCTATGAAAGCAATGAATAATGAGAAAACAAAATTTAAAAAAAACAACAATTAAATCTGCAATAACCTCAAAAAGACTCGGGAATCCATTTAAGAAAAGATGTAAAATCCTCTATGCTGTACACTAGAAAGAACTGCTGAGAGAAATTATACTCCTAAATAAATAGCGATATATATTATGTTCATAGATTGGATGGCCCAATATTGTTCCAATGTTGATGGTCTCAAATTGTTCTATTGATTCAACATAATTCCAAGCAAAATTCCAGCAGGCTTTTTTTTGTAGAAAATAATTCATATAAAAATGCAAATTACCTAGAAAAGCTAAGGCAATTTTTAAAAGGAAGAACAACATTGGAGAACTTATACTATCAGATTTCAAGATGTATTATAAAACTACAGTAATCAACAGTGTGTAGAAATGATGAAAGGGAAGACATAAGGATCATCGAAGCAGAAAAGAGATTCAAGAAATAGACCCGATCCAAACCAATTCACTTTCAGTAAAGGTGCCGAGGTAATTCCACAGGGAAGATCAAATCGGGAACTGGACAGGTAGATAAAGATTTCTTAGGACAGGAAAGCACAAACTATAAATTAGACTTTATCAAAATTCAGAACTTTTGTTCTTCAAGAGACAACTAAGAAAATGAAAAGGCAAGTCATAGAGCTGGAGAAATATTTGTAATACATACACCTAAGAGATGACTAGTACTCAGAACGTAATAAAGAACTCTCAAAACTCAATGGCATGAAATAATTCAATAAAAATGGGCAAAAGACTTGAACAAAGACACTTCACAAAAGAAGATACACAAAAGGCCACTTGAGTACTTGAGAAGATGCTCAACATCAATAATCCTCAGAGAAATGCAAGTTAAAACCACAATGAGATGCCCTGACACTATTAATCGGAATGCCTTCGACATAAGACAGACACCGAGTGTTGGTGGCCATGTGGAGCAGCAGGAATGAGCACACATTGCTAGTGGAAATAAAAATGATCCAGTCTGGTCCTGGCCAGTTTGGCTCAGCGGTTGAGCCTCGGTCTGCGGACCAGAGAGTCCCGGGTTCGGTTCCTGCTAAGGGCACATACCACACACAATAAAAAGATCCAGGCTGGCTGGTGTGGCTCAGTGGTTAAGCGTCAACCCATGCACCAAGAGGTCACTGGTTCGATTCCTGGTCAGGACACATGCCCAGGTTGTGGGCCCGATCCCCAGTGGGGGGCATGCAGGAGGCAGCTGATCGATGTTCTCTCTCATTGATGTTTCTATCTCTCTCTCTCTAAAATCAATAAAGAAAAATATATTATTGAAAAAATGGTACAGCCTCCTTGGGCAACTGGCAGTTTCTTAAAAAACTGAACAAAAAGTTTAACATGCAACCTGGCCAATATACTCCTAGGTGTTTGCCCAACAGAACTGAAAACACTTACTCATACCTAAACAACAAGGTGCATAAGAGCTTTGTTAACACAAGCTAAAAACAGAAGGAAAAGATGTCTAGCAACAGGTGAATGGATGAATAAAATATAAAATATCCATTTAAAAAAGCCCTGGCTGATGTGGCTCAATGACCATCACTGAAGGGTCATGGGTTTGATTCCTGGTCAGGACACATGCCTAGATTGTGGGTTCGATCCCCAGTCCAGGCACGTGTGGGAGACAACTGATCGATGTTTCTCTTCTCTCCTTTCCTCTCTCTCTAGAATCAATGAAAAAGCCTATCCTCCGGTGAGGATTAAAAAAATGAATGAATAAAAATAACAACAAAATAGCCATAGAACAGGACACTATTCAGCAATAGAAAAGATGCTATGGGAATTTGTAGCAAGGGAACCTAGTTGTATCTCAACATAAGCCACCCTCGTCTGTTACCAGGGTTTCAACAGGGGCCATGACCAGCTCCCTCAGAGCCATTCACTTCTAGTTTGGGAGAGAAGGTCTAAAGTCAGCTCTGGACACACTGGATGTGAGATGCCTGGGAGACATCCAAATGACAGTGTCTACCAGGCAGGTGGACACATAGGCATGGAAGCTCATGGAAGCCCAGGATGGAGATTCAAAATGGGGCATTATGGCCCTGGCCAGTGGTCCAGAGAGACCTGGGTTTGGTCCCCGCTAAGGGTACCTACCTCGGTTGCAGTTTGTCCCCGGGCCTGGTTGGGTCATGTGGGTGGCAACCACTCGATGTGTCCCTTTCATGTCAATGTCTCCCTCTCTCTCTCTCTCTCTCTCTCTCTCTCTCTCTCTCTCTCTTCCTCTCTCTCCCTCCCACTCTATCTGAACAAGAAATGGAAAAATGTCCTCGGGTAAGGATTAAAAAGAACAAAACGGGGCATTATGAAAATGGTCATTAATGCTGCAGAAATGGATGCAGTAGATGAGGCAGACAGCACAGGACCAGGATAGAAAAGAACTTAGAACCAAGTCTTCAGGAACTTCAACATTTGGAGGACGTAGAGGTAAAGGTGAGCTAGCAAAGGACATTAAGCTGTGACCAGAGAAAAAGCAGGGAAACGAGAAAAGCATAACCTAGCAGAATTCATAGAAAGAATTCAGGATGGGTGTGGAAACTGTGTTGAACGCTAATCAAAGCGTAAGAAAATATCCACGAAGAACAGATCCTATGAAAACATAGGGATGTCACCCAGATTCGAGTAGGCTGAGGGGTGGACTAAGAAATAAGGAAGTGGAGAAAGTGATTTTACATTTAGATGCTCGATTCAACTTCCTAGCATAACAAGTTGGGTTATAGTGATGATGAGAAAAAAACCGAACTTGAAGAGGTTGTGCAAGATACTGTTTTGTGAAAGCCCAGCCCTTGAATTCAGCTTAGGAGGTTGCATTTCCTTTTCCTGCGACAGAGGTGAGCATCATGAATCATGAGTTCAAAAGTTTCCTTTAGTATGTTCCCTTCATGGGGGGAGGGCCTTCACCATCGGTCATACACACCGTGACATGACAGAGGCATGAGGTGGGGAAAGAGCAGACAGGAATAAAGAAGCAGGCCCGCCCTGGCCGGTTTGGTTCAGTGGTTAGAGCGTCGGCCTGCGGTCCAGAGAGACCCGGGTTCGGTTCCCACTAAGGGCATGTACCTCGGCTGTGTCCCCGGCCCTGGTTGGTCATGCGGGTGGCAGCCACTCGATGTGTCCCTTTCACGTCGATGTTTCTCTCTCTCTCTCTCTCTCTCTCTCTCTCTTCCTCTCTTTCCCTCCCACTCTATCTGAACAAAAAATGGAAAAATGTCCTCGGGTGAGGATAAAAAAAAAAAAAGAAGCAGGCTCGCTCCTCAACATCTATTTTCCAGGAAGGTTTTGCTTTGCAATTAAATTCAGAGCCTCGTGAATATTTATAGAAAATCATAAACGCTCAAGGACACAGATATCAGTCAAGTAGCAAGCAACTGAGAATGGTCTTTTCCTTAGTGCCCCCTTTGATCTGGGAGGTGCATGTCTGTGCCGAGGGAAGGAAATAAATGAAAAGGTAGAACTCCTGCCTGGCCGCTGGTGCGGCTCGGTGGATTGAGAGGTCCCATGGACTGAGAGGTCCTGGTTTGATTCCTGGTCAGAGCACATGCCTGGATTTTGGGCTCCATCCCGGTGGGGGGAGTGCAGGAGTCAGACGATCGATGTTTCTCTCTCTCTCTCTCCCTTCCTCTCTCTCTAAGAAGTCAATAGAAACATATCTTAAAAAGAAATAAAGAGAAGGTAGAATGAGAGGAGAGGAGAGCTGAAGAGGAAGAAAAGCTAAATATTAAGATACCTGGACGCTGGGGTTCTAGGCCACAAAATGAATGAATGGATGAATGAAGGAATGAATGAAGGAAGGAATGAATGAATGGATGAATGAATGGGCAAGCAATAGGAAATCAGTCTGTCCTTGAGAAAGAATGGAGATTCTGTAACAGGAATCAGGCCACAGATGGCAAGACAGAGACCCATTCTTTAGGTCAAGAGGAAAACGTGTTGTGATTCTTTGTTTCTTCAGGTGTGGGTTTCAACAGGACTTTGAGGAGCTTCTAACCCGGAGCCATGTAGGTGAAAATCGTGAGAAAAGAACGGGGCGACGCAGAGGTTGGGCCCAATTCACAGGGAGAAAGACTATATGGGGGGAAGGACCGGAGCCTGAGCACCATCACCCTAGGAAGGGCCACACAGGCCCCTTAGGCCCACGGAATCCCGGACACTTCCTCACGTCGGATGGCACGTCCGTGTCCTCGGCCTCTGGATAGTTTACGGAGCGGCTCACTCTCTCCGAAGCTGTCCAGTGGGCTTTCGGGGGAGGGACCACCTCCCTTAGGGGCACCCGTGAGGCGCTGAGCACTGGCCCGTATGCTTTACATGTGCTGCCTCACTGACTCCTCCCGGAAAGCCTGGGATGTAAGTATTCCCATCCCCACTGGACTGAAAAGGAAACTAAGGCTCCGAAAATCGATCTGCCCCAAAGTCACAATGCAGGGGACTTGGACTGAGCCCGCACGTGCGTGGCCGTAAACCCCACGCTACTTCTTCCAGGACGGGAGAGACAGGCCGGGACAGACCCGTTTCAACTGGTCACAGAAACTTACGGGGAGCAGCGGGCAGGAGACCAGACAGAAAGAAGGAAAAAGAAAAGAGCTCTAAAAGGAAGTAGAAATCTTCTTTCTCTGAGAATGCGTAGAATTGCAGAAGAAACCGCCTCGCGAAGACAAGAGAATCTGCCTTGAGACAGGAGGACAGTGGCGGGGGTTTCTCCGGGGTGAGGGGACGAGGCCGGCGCCTTCTCCTCCGGGTGGAAGGGAGACAGTGCTCAATTACTGACCTTCCTCTCTCGCGTCACGTGACTCGTGGTGGTATAAAAGCTTCCCAGCAGCCAGGTTCCTTACACTCTGTTCCTGTGAAGTGGGCGGCAGCCGTGGCTGAAGCTCTGCTTCTCAGAAGCTCTCAGACTTTCCTTTTCCAAGAAGCCATCTATCTGGACCGAAGACAAGGCAAGGCAGCGACGGCAGGTTCAGACCGGGAGGGAAGGTGTCCGGGGGCTGGAGCCAGCCCTGCAGAAATTGAATAGAAGGATCGTAGCTGGAGCCAGGAGCCAGGGTGAGGGGCCAGGAAAGGCAGCCCGGACATCGAGCTCGGGAAGAGGATGGAGGGGCCAGGTTGAGTGGGTGGTGAGGGTTATAAACTAAGTGGAAATTGAGTTACCCCGTTAAGAAGAATCCTTCTGTTTATAGTCAAAACACCAGGCTCAGAAGCCAGGGACTGCCTGTGGGCGTTCCTGAATATTCTCTAAAGCCTTTTGGGGCGACAAGCCCCCCAAATAGTGCTGGCTCATTCTTTCTCCCCCTGCCCCTGGCCCCATACTTCACTGGCTTCCCTTTTTTTAAGACAGTCTCAGTCTGGTACTGGACAGGGGAGGCAAAGGTGAAGGAGAATCTGTGTTCTGCAAAAATAAAGGACAACGAGGGAGGGAGATGGGCCGGGGGCCGGACACCTGCTTCCTTGGCGTGCGAGGGTCCCGTGGGGGACCTGTTCTCACAGTGTCCCCCGTGTGAGAAGGCTTGCCTTCACTCTCTGAAGACCTCTGACCGAGGAGGGGACTTGGGGAAAGTTGGACACTGATATTAGTAACTTCCTGTATCTGTGAAAGCCAGAGAAAGGCTGAGGAAAGCAGAGGGGGAATTCCCTTGGGAAGCCAAGGGTTGGTCTGCCCCAGAGACACGTGATGGCAAATGTAATAGCTCTGAGTTAATATCCCGCCCCAGGCAAAGTCAATAATTGCTCTGGGCCGTTCTGACAGGTGTTGCGAGCAAGCAGTGGTGGCCGCAGAAGCCCTGGCCTGGGAAGGGGAGAGAGCCAGAGAGGATGTCTTCTTCCTGAACCAGACTCAGTCCGCAGGCTGTGAGCGGGGACTCCTGACCTTGCCCTTTCTCATCCTCTTCCAGAGCAGCCATGCCAGACACGAAGAGCTCCTTGATCCTCGTGGCCTACATCCTTATCTTCCTTACTGGTTTCCCTGCCAACCTCCTGGCCCTGCGGGCCTTTGTGGGCCGGGTCCGCCAGCCCAACCCCGCACCCGTCCACATCCTCCTGCTCAGCCTGACGCTGGCGGACCTCCTCCTGCTGCTGCTGCTGCCCTTCAAGATGATCGAGGCTGCCTCTAACTTCCGCTGGTACCTGCCTGAGCTGGTCTGCGCCCTCACGGGTTTCGGCTTCTACAGCAGCATCTACTGCAGCACGTGGCTCCTGGCGGGCATCAGCATCGAGCGCTACCTGGGAGTGGCCTTCCCCGTGCAGTACAAGCTGTCCCGCCGGCCCCTGTATGGCGTGATTGCTGCCGTGGTCGCCTGGATCATGTCCTTTGGTCACTGCACCATCGTGATCATCGTTCAGTACTTGAACACAACCCAGAGGTCCACGGAGGAAATTACCTGCTACGAGAACTTCACCGAATATCAGCTGAAGGTGGTGCTTCCCGTGAGGCTGGAGCTGTGCCTGGTCCTCTTCTTCATCCCCATGGCCGTCACCATCTTCTGCTACTGGCGCTTCGTGTGGATCATGCTCACCCAGCCCCACGTGAGGGCCCAGAGGCGGCGGCGAGCTGTGGGGCTGGCCATCGTGACACTCCTCAACTTCCTGGTGTGCTTCGGGCCTTACAACGTGTCCCACCTGGTGGGCTTTTACACGAAGCAAAGCCCCAAGTGGCGGGCAGAGGCCGTGGTGTTCAGTTCCCTCAACGCCAGCCTGGATCCACTGCTTTTCTACTTCTCTTCTTCCGACGTGCGCCGAGCCGTCGGAAAGGGGCTTCAGATACTGCGGCACCGGGGCTCCTCTCTGCTGGGAAACAGAGGCAGAGAGCCAGCAGAGGTGACGAATGGGGACAGGGGTGTGAGTCAAGCAGAGGGAGTAGCGAGTTCTGACTTTACCACAGAGTAGGGGTGTACGGGACCTCCGGAGGCGCTGGGGGCACGTATGGGTGGAGCGGGCTGGGCGCGGGAGGGCAGGAGGGTTCCAGACTCGGGAATCCTCCGACCGAGTCCACGACTGGGACCGGAACAACCCTTCTCACCGGCTTGCTGGCCCTTCCTGACTGCACCTTCCTTCCCAGAGGAACACAGAAGGAGAAATGGTTAGGCATAGAAGCACTGTCAGGCCAAGTCTCGGAAGCCACGGGGCCAATATGAACTCAGTCCTTGTGAGGTGCTCGGAAGCTGGGGATGGTCGGGTTGAAGCAGAGGATCCTGAGGCAATCTGGCCATAAGCTTTGAGACGACACCTAGATGCTGGGCTAGCTGTTGATGCTGGAAAGAAGCCAGGGCAGAAGAGATGGAAGAGAAATACTAAATGAGGTTAAAGAAGGCTCGGGAGAGGTCTGAGCCAAGGGAACTAGGAGGAAGGGCTGAGGGCTCGGGTCTCTAATGCTCTAGATTTCTGCTGTATCCATCCGACCGGCTGCTTTGTAACTGAGCTGCAGTCATCTTCATGTGTGTGTCTTGTGTTCCCCCTTAACCTGGGAACTTCCTGAGGTTCGGGTCTTGTCTTCCTCCCTCATGGCACTCCACACAGGTCCGGATACAGCCTGGTACCCACCAGCCAGAGCTCAAGACTGACTAGCACAGGCGTAGACAGCCTGGTCTGGCAGGTTGAAAATAAAGATGCTAAAACTCTGAAGTGAGTGTCCACAATTTTTGTAACATTTCTGCCAGCACAGAGGGCAAAAATGGGACGAAGAACCAGACTCCATAGCAAAGAGGGACAGTGAGGCATCTGAAAGCCCAGAAACACTTTAAGGAAAAGAATTAATACGAGTGGACTAAGTGAGGGGACTGGGGCGGGGGTGATCCTGTTGAGACTGATGAATGGAGACCAGATTTAGAAAGAGAAAGTGGGCTGAGTCCTGATTCGGATGTATCAGAGGGGGCTTAAAATATCCTGCTCTCCTGCTTAGAAACCTGCAGAGTTTTCCGACCATCCAAAGTTGGAGGGGGGTTGGGAGGATGGGTGGAAAAGGAGAAGGGATTAAGAAGTACAAATTGTTCGTTAGACTGATGAACCTCAATGGGAAGTGGGGAGAGGGGATGGGAAGAGATAAACCAAAGAACTTATATGCATATATGCACAACCAATGCACACAGACTATAGTGTTGGGAAGGCAGGAGAGGGGCGGGGATGGGGAGAAGGGGGTGAATGGAGAACATCTGTAATACATTCAACAATAAAGATAAGTGGGAAAAAAAGTTTTCCTCTCAGGAACTCATATCATTCCATTACCTGCTTTGTGTCCTCTCTCACTTCCCAATTCCATTTACCTAACTTGTTTCTCCACAATAAGAACCCATAGACGACGCTTTCTAGGTAACTGACCCTCCAGACCCTAATCCAGTGGTTTGCAACAGAGGCTGTTCATCAGAATTACTTGTAGAGATATAAAAATAACACAAGTGGCCATCTCCAATCTACTGACTCAGAATCTTAGGGTGGGGGAGGCACAGGTGAGCTTTAAGAAGCTCCCCAAGTGGCCTGGCCAGTGTGGCTCAGTGGTTGAGCATCGACCCATGCACCAAGAGGTCGCCAGTTCAATTCCTGGTCAGGGCACATGCCCAGGTTGTGGGCCCAATCCCCAGTGGGGGGCATGCTGGAGGTGGTCAATCAATGTTTCTATCTCATTGATGTTTCTATCTCTCCCTCTTCTTCATCTCTCTCTCTAAAAATAAATAAAGGAAAAAAAAATTTTTTAAGCTCCCCAGGTGGCCTGGCTGATGTGACTCAATGATTGAGCGTTGTCCCATGCACCAAGAGGTCGCCGGTTCGATTCTTGGTCAGGGCACATGCCTGGGTGCAGGCTCAATCCCCAGTAGGGGGTGTGCAGGAGGCAGCCAATCAATGTTTCTCTCTCATTGATGTTTCTATCTCCCCCCCCTTTCTCTCTCTCTAAAAATCAATTTAAAAACATTAAAAAGCTCCCCAGGTGATTATGATAAACAGCTCAGTCAGGAATCACTGTCCTAGCTGAGAGGCCCAATGTGTCCAAGAAATTACTCTTCAGAGAGACCTTTCCTGCTATAAGTCCCCCTTACCTCAACCCCATGTACCCTCATCTTCTGATTGCTTCTTATAAAACCCCAATAATATTTAATTTCCCCGGAAAGACTTCCCTTATTATTTCTATGCAACCGAGAGCTCATTTTCTCTGATTTCCTTCCTCAAAACAACACTGGACGGGTGTCATCAGAGCCCTGCCCTCAGTGTTGGTTCTGCTTACCAGCTGGATGACCTTGAGCAACCTCCAGCCTCCATTTCCAAATCATCATAATGAGGCGGAGGTATGTCTCCCAGGGACGTCTGAGGATTTACGTGAGACTGCATATATAACCCTGCTGAGAAATCATGGCAACTGAAGCACACAGAGAGATTTAAGCACAAGTAGAAATTTGAAATGCTGCAAGTAATATATTAGATAGCAGCTATATAAGATAGTTCGATGGTAAAGTGTGAAGGGGAAGAAAATGGGGTTTTCAGATGTATCACACCTTCCAAAAAAGCTCATTTGATTTTGGGTAGTATTCAAAGAAAGAACGTCTAAACGAGGTCATTTCACTCCACCGAGGTCTATTCAGTAGCGTGTTCAGTACTGAGCAACCCATTTTATAAAGGTCATCAACTCGAGGAATCAAAGGGTAATAACTTGGCTAGTCAGAAAAATTAACCAAAATAATTTAGACTTAAAACCTAATAAAAATAAAATAACAACCCGTGAAATACCAGGCACGATTTCTAAAGAAGGAGCCCAAGATGATGAAAGGAACTCTCCAAGGTTGATAAGTAAAAGGGAGTTTGAATTCAGGTCTTCCTGACTCCAAAGTACCTACTTATATTCACTGACACATGAGAAGAAAATGAGAGAATACCGGGTATGCGGCTGGGACAAGGTAAGTTCCACTGCGTGGAAGACGCTGTCTGTGCAGCCCCACCAGGAAAAACAAGGGTTGTGGACAAAAGAAGCCAGGAGTTACATCTTTTTTTATTTTATTTAAAATTTTTTTCCTGTATTGATTTTACAGAGAGAGGAAATGAGAGGGAGAGAGAAATAGAAACATCAATGAGAGAGAACATCGATTGGCCGCCTCCTGCATGCCCCCCACTGGGGATTTGGCCCACAACCTAGGCATGTGTCCTGACCGGGAATCGAACCAGCAACCTCTTGGTTGATGCTCAACCACTGAGCATCGGTCGGACTGTGACTTACATCTTAAAGAGTCAGGGCTGTTTAAAATGGAACTCACACCCTAGCCGGTTTGGCTCAGCGGTTAGAGCGTCGACCTGAGGTCCGGAGAGACCCGGGTCCGGTTCCCGCTAAGGGCATGTACCTCGGTTGCAGTTTGTCCCCGGCCCTGGTTGGGTTGTGTGGGTGGCAGCCACTCGATGTGTCCCTTTCATGTCGATGTTTCTCTCTCTCTCTCCCTCTCTTTCCCTCCAATTCTATCTGAACAAAAAATGGAAAAATGTCCTCCAGTGAGGATAAAAAATAAAAAAATAAAAATAAAATAAAATGGAACTCACTACCTCAACAAGCAATCACCCCCCAGTCTCCAGGAATACGAAAATAGAAGATAGAAAATGCCCATCTTAGGACACTGGGGAAATGCACACATCTGGTAAAGACTAACGCAGTAACTGCCAAGCCCCTTCCAATTTGCGATACCCAGGGTGTTAGGGACATGGGTGCTCTTGGCTAATCGGGAAAGTGCAAGAACAACTCTGGAGCCCTGGCCAGTTTGGCTCAGCGGTTAGAGCGTCTGTCTGTGGTCCACGGAGACCCAGGTTCGGTTCCTGCTAAGGGCACGTACCTCAGTTGCAGTTTGTCCCCGGCCCTGGTTGGGTTGTGCGGGTGGCAGCCACTCGATGTGTCCCTTTCACATCGATGTCTCTCTCTCTCTCTCTCCCTCCCACTCTATCTGAACAAAAAAATGGAAAAAATGTCCTCGGGTGAGGATAAAAGAAAAAAATTAAAGAACATCTCTGGACCTGGTCTGAGACTTTCAGGGGGAAACTGTAGCCACTCACTAACAAATATTGGCTCTTCATTAAGTCACTTGATATAGATCCCATTTCTTCACTGGAAAATTAGTCATTCAATTGTTCAACAAATATGTATTGATTGCCTACCATAGGATGGAATATATAAGGAGCTGGGGAGGCAGGATGTGTGAGAGACAAGGTATCTGTTCTTGGGGCTTCCAGTCTAGTGAGAAAAAATAGTTAATAAACACATGAACAAGCAAGGTGATTTCGAACGTGGCAAACGGACTTGACAAACAGATATGGGATGTGGGAGAACGTGAAAGGAGAGATTTGAGAGTGTTCAGAAGATCCTCTTGCTTCAGTGGTGTTCAGCTGAGACCTGAATGAGGAGAAAGTTGTCCCTCAAGGACCCATCAGAAGAACATTCTAAAAACAGGAACAGCCGGTTCAAAGGCCCTGAAGAGGGAAGGAACCTTAGCATCTCAAGGCCAGTGTGGAGCTTGAGCAGTGGTTTGCAAACTTAAGCATGTGTCCAGTTCACATAGAGAGTTGGCTGAAGCATGAATCACGGTCTTCCCTCCCCACTGTTTCTGAACCAGTAGGTCTGGGATGGGACCCAAGAGTTTGTATTTCTAACCATCCCAGGTGATAATGATGCTGGTGCTTCAGAAACTACGCTTCGAGAACCACTGGGTCAGAATACTGTGCCCTGAGGACAGTGTGCGATGGAAGATGATGCTGAGGTCAGCAGAAACCAGACCCTGCAAAGATTTAGGCCTCAGACAGGAGGTTGAATTCATTCTAAGAGTTTTTGAAGTCATTGGAGGGTTTTAAGTAAGAGAGTGGAGAATGATCTGTTTCCATTTTGAGGTGGTCATTCCGGTATCTGTGCCTGTCACTGAAGGAAGATGGTTGTTAGGTTAAGGAGATAAGGTGCATGACAAGAGTTAAGGAACCATAAAGTGCTATTGCAAACATACGGGGTTTTCACTAGGCTGGAAGCTCCGTGAAGGTGAAGCTGTTCCCTCTTTCATTAGAATACAAGTTATGCAGCTCCTTCCTAGATAGATGTTCCCAGTGGTATGCTGGGAAATGTTTCACAACCAACTCTTGGAATGAAGGGGGTAAGAAGCAGGGGAGTTGGAGGTTAGGAAAGGCCCTGAGTTGTTGCATTTGCCAATTTCTGTGGCAGACACATGCCACCAGGGTCAATTTCTATCAACACTGAAGACACTGAATATGGGTTTGACAAGAGACGCCAATAATCAGCTCGTGCAAGCCAACTCAAGTCCCATCACTAGATACACGCCCAGCACGTACGCTCAACTGGCAGACAGATCACATCCTACTTGAGAAAACTTACTCTCTGGCAACATTAATACAAGGCTCTGGCACAGTAAATACTAGTAAATGTGCCTGGCTGGGCCTGATCCAAGAGAATCTGTGTGGCTGGTTAGAATCTGTGTGGCTGGTTAGCTTGCAGGACTCCTCTGAATCCCCTGCAGATGACAGATGGGTAAACAGAAATATTAGTGTCTGGTTAATGAATAACACAGACAGTAGTTGCAGAGCCACTACCAGGAAACAGTGTGTGTGTGTGGGGGGGGGGGGGGGGGGATCTGGCTCAGTCTGACCTAGGAAAGGGGAACCTGCATTGACTGTCTCACTTCCTCTTTCTATTGCGCCCCTTCCTCAGAAATTCTCCTCTGACCACACAGCCAGAGTTCGTGTGTAGTGTGGTTTTGTGGTGATCACTGTGGTCAGAGAAGGCAGGGGTGGGCCATGCTGGAGAGGGAAGAAGGAAAACACACAGCCAAGATTCCAAATCTGCTCCCTTAAACCTGCCTGCCCCTTAGCCCCAGGTTTCTGTTAGTTCTCTTTCTCTCTCTCTCTCTATTTTTTTTTTTTCAGCTTTCTCTACTTCCTGTTGTGAGATACTTTGGCCCCATTTTTTTTCTTTTCCTTATTTTTCTCTAGTCATAGGAAATGAGGACATTTCTCATCTACAAATTGCACATGCAACCAGGAAATTGGGCCAAAGATCTCTAAGCCCTCAGAAGCAGTAGTCTAGTAACCCACTTGGCAAA
Organism: Molossus molossus; assembly: GCF_014108415.1. Taxonomy (NCBI): domain Eukaryota; kingdom Metazoa; phylum Chordata; class Mammalia; order Chiroptera; family Molossidae; genus Molossus; species Molossus molossus. Next base: position 15,622,771 of record NW_023425357.1, on the reverse strand, counting down.
GGTTCAAATGTCTGGAAAGGTTGCAGATGAGGATTTAGCTCTCTCAAATACATGAACACACCCTTCCCACTCTGTATCTTTCTAATAGAGTTACATTATAATTGTGTTAGAACAATACCCAATGTTTACATTATTGTGACTATGTAAATAGGGGGGCTCTAGAGTAAACTATGATTACCTTTTCTACCCTGCACAACTTTCCCCCTCAGCCCCTGGAATTAATAGTTGCTTTCTTTTTTATTTGCTTTGTTTTCTAAGTCCTCCCCAAGCTCTTTGCCAATTGTCTTATATCCTCTCAAGACTTTCAGAGGTATTGGTAGGATACAGATTTCATCTTCCCAAAGAAATCTCTCCCAGAACTCGCTGACCTGCTTTTGGACTGGTGGTAGTTTATGCTAGGTATACAGCTGGCCCCTAGACACTCTTGGGAGGCCTTTTGCTTCTCTGTCCCTGTTTCTCTTCCTTGGTTTATGCCCTCTACCAGTTACTTTAGAAAGCATTTCGAGACTGTGCATATCAGAAAATGCCTTTATTCTGTCTGCCTGTTTAATTTATATTGGGCTACATGTGGAACTCTAGATTGGAAATCACTGTCCTTCAGAATTTTCAAGGCCTTGCCACACTGCCTTCTAGCTTCCAGCCTTGTTGAAAATTCCCCATAGATTCTGATTTTTGATCTCTTGTGTGAGGCCTATATTTTTCTCCCTGGAAGCTAGAAGAGTCCTTACCTTTCTGGTAAGTATTCTAAATTGATCCATTGTGCTAGACACTCGATGGAGTTTCCATCTGAAAAATAATATCCTTCAGTTTGGAGAAATTCTCTTAAAATATTTTATGATGATTTTCTTTTCTTCATTTTCTCTCTTCTCTCTTTCCAGCACTCCTATTATTTGGGGGATATTAAACCTGCTAGACTAATTCTCCCTTCTCTCCCATTTTCTCTCTCTCTCTCTCAAGCCTTTTGCTCTACTTTCTGTGAGCCTTCCTCAAACTTATATTCCTGTCCTTCTACTTGATTTTTCCCTTTTGCTCTCACCTTTCACTTCCAAGCACTTTCTGTTGTTTTTGATCTTGTTTTATGCTTGTAACATCCATTTGGATCTCTCTGAAGAACCTTCATCTCCCTGCCCTGAGTTGCCTTTTTTGGTCTCCATCCTTTGGTCATCAGACATCTGGTGATCCTTGATATCTGCTCAGTTTGGGGAGAAGGAAGGAGACTAATCTCTTTTTAGATATATAAAAAGTATATAAAGGTAATGTGATGTGATGTCTAGGGTTTGCTTTAAAGGCAGAAAAAGAAAAGGAATGGGAATATGGAAAAATCTCAATAACTGTTGGATCTGGAAAATGGATGAATTCGATTCTATTGTACTATTCTCTTTACTTTTGATGTTGTTTGAAAATATTCACAATAGCCCTGGCCAGTATGGCTCAGTGGTTAGAGAGTCAGCCACACACCATAGGGTCATGGGTTTGAATCCTGGTCAAGGGCATGTACCTGGGTTGCAGGTTCAATCTCTGGCCCCAGTCAGGGTGGGTGTGGGAGGCAATCAATCAATGTGTCTCTCTCACATCAATGTTTCTCTCTCTCTCTGTCTCTCTCTCTCTCTCTCTCTCTCACCCCTCCTTCCCTTCCACTATCTCTAAAAACCAATGGAAAAAAGTATATATTCACAATAAAAATATGATTGCTGGCAGGATTCAATTTCTTGAAGGCTGTTGAACTGAGGGCCTCAGTTTCTTACTGGCTGAGGGCTGGAGGCCTCCCTCAGTTCCTTACCATGTGGTACTCTCCTTAGGGCAACTGGCTTCTACTGAAGCAAGAAAACAAGAGAGGACAAGATGAAGAAGTCTTTTTATGAACCTAATCTTCAAAGTAATCTTCTATTGTTTGGGTTCAGCTCATTCTTAAAGGGAGAGTGAATTATACAAGAGTGTGAATGCAAGGAGGTGGGATTGCTGGGGTCATTTTGGAGGCTGCCCTCCACTGGTACTAAATAATGAATGAAAGCTATGAACACCTGGATTAGGCTTCATTGAAAAGTGATTCAGCTGGGTCATTTAGTTGGGGGAAACTCCAATGTCACTACTTAGGGATTTTCTTCTTGGGCTGATCAAATTTCCCAGAAAAAAACTTCTTCTATTCTCCTGGAGGGGGAAAGTTGAACTGCCAGAATTGTAGAAACCAAATGGAAAAGAGAGCTGGGGCAGAGTGGGGGATGGGGTCTCAACACCCAACTTTCCTTTAACCTCCTATTTGTATTACGTTGCTCCCTCTTCCAACTCTGCCTGGTATCTCACATTCCAAAGACCCTTTGTGTTATTCTCTCCACAGAATGAAGCTTCAGTCTTTCCCTGGGTGAGGAGCAGTTGCCTCACCTCAGGAAATTGGAGAAGACATCTGAGGATTCTTTTCAAATAAACTTTTAAACAATCTTCTTATGTTAGCTTGCCCTTCACCCTCATTCCCAGAGGTGTTTGTTGCCTCACAAGCCTTGTGTGGATCCTGCAGTAGCAACCTAGTTGAATTTTGGCTTTTCCTCCTACTGGCTTTAGATTCAACTTTCATAGGTCTGCCAAGTCAGTTACCAGTTATCACCCTTTCATCTGCTTTCCAGGTTCCAAAATTCTGGTGTCATTGTAGCTTCTTTTGTTTTTCTTCCTGTCCTTATGGGTTGAGTGCTGATCTCTTTACTGTCCTTACAGTGTGATTTCAAAAGAAGACAAAAGAGATGGGTATAGTCAATTCATTAGCCTCAAGTATTTCTTTTATTATTATTATTATTATTATTATTATTATTATTATTTGTGTGTTTATGTGTTTATGGTCTGTCTTCCTCTCTTGAATGTGGGTTCCAGGATAACTTATCTACTTGGTTCACCTGTACATCCCCAGCACCCAGAACAATTCACCGAATGACTGAATCAATTTGTTGGCCAAGGAAACTTGCTACTCGCTATCAACGAGTTGGTAGCAGACTCAGGTCTCCTGAATGTCCATCCAGTGCCCTTCCTCCCACAGTAGGGGCGCAATGTGGGTGATTTTGCTAACTAATGATACCTAACCAATTTTAAAGTGCTGCACATATTACAAAGCAGTTTTAGGATCTTATCTCATTTGATCCTGACAACAGTCCACGGGCCAGATAGAAAAATAATTATTATTGGCCCCGCTAGAGTTATGATCCTTTCCAGAAAGTATCCTGTGCTAAAGGAATCACCAACCTTGTTCCTGACCTGTCACCCCAGGTCACTTGTGTTGCCACTCCTATCGCTTCCTGCAAATGGTACTTTTAAGTCTTGTCGTTTCTCAAAGAAATAGTCCTCAGAGTCCAAGACCAGCTCTCTCATAAAGAGAAAAACAGGTACAGACATGGGTAAGTCATACAAGAGCCACTGAGCAAAGAGAATGTCTGAGTTGTGCATGGTTGGCGAAGAACACAAAGAGAAGTGGGACTGTCTAAGTCAGTATAACAGAGAAGAGGCACTGGGAGGGGGCTAGACCCTGGAAGGAGAGGAATCAGTCCTGGAAATGAAGAGCACTCTGTGTGTCGTGGGGAGAGAAGTGGTATGAAAATAACCATCTACCATAATCAATCGACTCTCTAAAAAAAAATGAAAAGAAAAACTATGATATAATCATAAAGCCAGTTACGCAATGCTCTAGACAGCAGGTTCTATAAAACAATGACATCAAGATCTTAGGATCTAAGGTGAGCTTGGTCTCCATCCTGCCTGAACCACCCCGCTCCTGCTCCCAGTGAAAAGTGAAAGCGGTGTATGTGGTCCCCTTGATGAAAACAAGATGTGACCTCAGAAATCACACCAAGTCCCAAGGGCACAGGTCACAGAGATAAAAGGCTGTGAGGGCCCCACATTTTCCTTGTGCTACTTGCTGTCCTCTCTTGGAATCTGCCTGCCACCTTGTGGGTAGATGGGGCTATTACCTGCCTCCTAAGCCTGGGAGCCCCAGGTACCACAGAGGCTATGGCTGGTACTCACGTGCAGCCAATAATCTCTCAGAAGCAGAAACTTAAAGGATGAGGAGTCGGCAAGTCGTCCACCTCCTTAACCTTGCATCAAATACGGATGAACCTTGGTGCGGAAAGAGGTTCAAGACATCTGACTAAGCTACTAAAAGCGTTGCAGAAGAGCATAAAGGAAATGTTATTGTCCGTTATGTTAAAATAAGTATATATTATAATTATAATAGCAGCTAAGTGTCCTGAGATCTGCAACATGTGGGCACAGCAGTAATGCTTCTGCACACATCCTTTAGTGACTCTACCAAAGCACAGTGTCGGCACTGTCATGACTTTTCTTTTTACAAAACGGAAAATGGAGACGTAGAGTGATTGTTAAATAACTTGCCCAATATCTCATAGCAAATAAGTAGCAGGGGTGGGACTAGAACCCGGGTCTGTAGAACTCTGTAGTCTGGAATCTCGGCAATTATCTTACACGCCTCCCCAAGAAGCACATAACATGCGTGTATGCAGGCACGTCAACAGTGGTCTTTGAGGGAGTTAGGGGAAGGGGAAGTAGGTCACCTTTCATTTTCTATTTTTCCAATGAAAAATATTTTCCGGGAAAATATTCTCAGGGAAAAATATATTTTCAATGAAAAAAAATATTTTTCCTAATAAAATACAAAAACTTATTTTAGGTAATAATTCTGCTCCCCAAAGACACACACGGAAGAAAACTCAAATGACTCTACGCCCTGTTTACTGAGCAATCACTTTGTGCTGTGTTGAGTGCTAAGCACTTCACAGTCAAGACTTCACTGCATCCTCACAACCACAGCTGGAACGGGGTGGTCTCATTAACCCTCTTTACAGAAGAGGGACCTGAGGCTCCGAGGTGCCCGTTGACCTCACCAAGGCCACATAACGATGCAGGAGCTCAGCTCGGGTCTGACTGGTTTCAGAATCCATGATTTTACCTACCTCAGTATGCTACTGCGGGAATGATCACGATGCTAATAACAGTTTAAGTGCTGACCGTGCCCCAGGCCTGTGCTTATCACGCATGATCTCATTAAGTCTCCACGGCAATCCCCATATTTCAGATGAGGAAGCTGAGGCTCAGCAGTGAGGGTGTCACTTGTTTACCCAGGCTCAGCCAGAAGTGGGACTGGCGCTCAATCAAGTCACCGTGCACGGACAGGCGTCCACCCAGTGGCTCCTACCAAAAATTCAGTCGTTATCCTTGACAGTTGTTCTCTTCCCATTTACTCCTCAGGTCTAATCCATCGGTCCCATTTGGTCTCAGCTTCCAAAATACTTACTCGTTTCTCAGTATCCAGCTGCTGCAGCCCCAGTGGCAGCCGCCCTCTCTCATCTGGGCCACTGTGACGGTTTCCTCACCTGCTTTCACTCACCCTTCGCCCCTGTCCCATCCGCTCTCTACACTGCAGTCAACGTGATCGTTTGCAAATCTCTTGCTAACTGTCCTCTCATTCAGCATGTCTCAGGGCCCCGGGAGAGAATTAAACCCTGCAAAGAATCGTATAAGTGACTGTTTTCTCCCTTTTCCTAAGGATGATACTAGCTAATACCAGTCTCTCTCTAGTACAATAGGAGATGACCTAATTCATTACATGCAATGGTTGCCTCAGAGTGTTAGGACTTAATTCTCCCCAAGAACTGGGAAGAAATGGCTACAGAGGTTTCTTGTCACACTTCAACTGTTAATGACCATAGCCTACTTGGCCCTTGTGACCTGCCAGCCACCACACTTCCACCTCTGCAGGCTCATTGTCTACTAACACAAGAACTTTCTTGAACACAAGAACTATTTTCTGTTCCTCATTCACAGAAGCCTCATTCTTGCCTCGGGACTTTTGGAAAGGCAGTTTCTTCCGCCTGGAACCCCTGTCCCCAGGCCTTCTGGGACCAGCTCCTTCTGTTTTTTGTTTTGTTTTGTCTTTTATCCTCACTCAAGGACATTTTTTCATTTTTGTTCAGATAGAGTCGGGGCCGGGGGGAGAAACATCGATGCAAAAGGGACACACCGAGTGACTGCCTCCTGCACGACCCCAACGAGGGCCGGGGACGAATTGCAACTGAAGTACATGCCTTTGACCGGAATCGAACCCATGACTCATTGGTCCGCGGGCCAATGCTCTAACTGCTGAGCCAAACTGGCCAGGGCCCAGCTCCTTCTGTTAGTCATTCAGATCTCAACTCAGATGCTACCAGCTCAGAGAGACCCTCCCAGACATCTTAATTAAAGATACACTGCTGCCCTAGCCGGTTTTGCTCAGTGGTTAGAGCATCGGCCCAAGGACTGAAGGGTTGTGGGTTTGATTCCTGGTCAAGGGTACATACCTGGGTTGCAGGTTCAGTTCCTGGCCCCAGTCAGGATCATTCAGGAGGCAACCAATTGATATGTCTCACATTGATCTCTCTCTCTCTCTCTCCCTTCCACTCTATCTAAAAAAGCAATGGAAAAATATCCTCGGGTGAGGATTAACAACAACAAAAGATATACTGCCAATACCTGCTGTTCCACTGCCTGTTTATTTATTTTATAGCACTTATGTACCATGATCTGAAAATGCCTTCTGTGTTTATTTATTTAATCCTCACCGGAGGATATTTTTCCATTTATCTTCAGATAAAGTGGGAGGGGGAGAGAGAGAGAAACATTGATGTGAGAGAGACACATCAGTTGGTTGCCTCCAACACGAACCCGACCAGGGCCGGACACCAAAGGCAACAAGGTAGGTGCCCTTGACCAGAATGGAGACCGTGACTCTTCGGTGCAAGGGCCAACACTCCAACCATTGAGCCAAACAGGCCAGGGCAGTGTTCACTTACTTATCGAGTGTCTTCCCAAGCACAGCTGAGGGCCACAGGGCAGTTCTATTTTATTCACAGCTGAATTCTCCATAACTGGCAGAAAGGTTTGCATAGGGAAGCAATCTGTCAAAGTGTATTGGAGAATGTACCAGACACTGGGCTAAGTGCTCTGTCACCCCGGCATTGTCCATATAAGCCACTTTTAATAATAGCTAATAGCCACATTAAAAGAAGTAAAAGAAGCAGATTAAATTCACATTAATAACATATTTTATTTACCTCCAACATGTTCAAAGTATGACCTTCTTGTCAATTGATTTAAAAAGATAAATTTTATGAATTTTTATTGATTGATTTGAGAGAGAAAGAAGGAGACATCGATTTGTTGTTCCATTTATGGATGCATTCATTGATTGCTTTATTTAAATAAGTTTTTATTGATTTTTTGAGAGAGAGAGAGAGGAAGGGAGAGAGAGAGCGAGAAAAGAGAAAATCCATGTGAGAAAGAAACATCGACTCCACGCACCCGGACTGGGGATCAAACCCGAAATCGGGGCACGTGCCCTGACCAGAATCAACAGCGACCTTTCTGTGCACCAAACGACTCAGCCAACGAAGCCACGCCGGCCAGGGCCTTTGGTTGTCTTGTACGTGCTCTGACCAGGGATCGAACTCACAACCTTGGCGTATCAGGAAAACGCTCAAACCAACTGAGCTACCCGGCTTCCTGTCTGCCTTCTAGGTCCTGAGGAGCTCACTGCTGTGGAAATTCACAGGCTCTCACTAAGTCCCAAGCCTCAAGCGCTCCAAGGTGCAGTTTAGCTTTCCTGCCTTTTCTGTACGTTTCCCAGCGTGTGTACACGGGTCAGAGCTGCCTCGCAAGAAAGCGGGAGGCCTTCCTGTGTAAATCAGTTAAAACAGATGTGATAAGTGGCGACTTGGCAGGGATCTTAACCAAAGTGGGTAGAAAACAGCCAAGAAGGGACTCCAGAACCAGGGAGCATGGCAGGTTAGCGCTGACCCAAAGCGCATGAGGAAACATGGTAAATGACATGTGCCACCACCGTTGGAGGCAGAGATGACCCTCCTGAAAAGAAGCCAATGGACCCAGATCACGCAGCTCCGTGCTTGAGGTTCTGCCCTGGCCATCAAGGTGAGGGAGCTAGAAGGAGGCGTTGGCGCTGGTGTTGGAAGCCAAACTGGAACTGGAAATTGACTTCTCACTGAGGATGTAAGAACTGTTACGTCTGAGCTTCCAGGGGAGGAGGACTTCTTCCTGGCCAGTCTCTGCTGGGACAGGGCTTCCCTGAGCTCAAGAGAGACCTTGAGAAGCTTCTTTGAGGTGGACTGAAAAATGTTAAAGTAAAACGTGCTACAAAAATTGTGCTATGTTTTAAAGGTTTCCATTGAACGAATGGTACAAAAACATCTCCAGGGCAACATGGTTCTGCAGGCAATTTGATTGATAAGAAATACCGAGGCCCTGGCCGGTTTGGCTCAGCGGTTAGAGCATCAGCCTGCGGTCCAGAGAGACCCGGGTTCGGTTCTCGCTAAGGGCACGTACCTCGGTTGCAGTTTGTCCCCGGCCCTGGTTGGTCGTGTGGGTGGCAGCCACTCGATGTGTCCCTTTCACGTCAATGTTTCTCTCTCTCTCTCTCTTCCTCTCCCTCCCTCCCACTCTATCTGAACAAAAAATGGAAAAATGTCCTCGAGTGAGGATAAAAAAGAAAAGAAATACCGAGGTGGCTGGCAGTGGGACACTGTTTTTAAGCTGTGCGTGAATGAGACCTTGATTTCTCAAGCCAGTCACCCTGCCTATGTAACTCTCTGAAAAAACCCAATTGGAGGTCATTTAAGGGGATAAAAGTTAGTTTTCCTGGTTCCTGCTTCCATAGGGAGAGATCCCAGATGTTCTGTTGGGAATTAGTGAGGGGGGCTGTCCTGAGAAGAAGCTGGAAGGGGGATCTGTGATAAACGGAGGTCCTGAGAGATCTTTCACCAGGTCCCCAGTACTGCAGGGACACTGATCCCCGATGCCACACAGGGAATTAGTAAAGAAGGGTGCTGTGTGAGGAGTGTAGGCTTAGGCATGGCCAAGGGCTGGTCCTTCCGTCAGTTCTCAGATGTTTACCGAGCATCTGCTCTGTGTCAGGCGCTATGTGCCAGGGACACAGTGGGAAACACGAGAGTTCCCATCTTCAGAGGACTGACCAGCTGTATCTACTAGAAATAGCATGGGAGCCCCATTTATAATTTTAAATTTCCCAACAGCCAATTTTTTAAAAAGAAAGAAGAAACAGGTGAAATTAATTTAAAATTTAATCCATTTTCTTTAACCCAATATAGCCAAAGTATTTCTCAATGTGTAATGTAAAGATGTTAGTGAGATGTTTATACCCTTTTTGTTTTTGTTTTTTGTTTGTTTTCAATGTCTTTAAAATGCAGTGTGTCCTGTCAGAATGGCCGCCATCAACAAATCATCCCACAAGTGTTGGCAAGGGTGTGGAGAAAAGGGGACTCTAGTACACTGCTGGTGGGAATGCAGACTGGTGCAGCCACTATGGAAAACAGTATGGTGTTTCCTCAAAAAATAAAAAATGGAACTGCCATTTGACCCAGTGATCCCACTTCTAGGAATATATCCTAAGAAGCCTGAAACAGCAATCAGAAAGAATGTATGTACCCCTATGTTCATAGCAGCACTATTTACAATCGCCAAGATCTGGAAACAGCCCCAGTGCTAATAAGTAGATGAGTGGATAAAAAAGCTGTGGTACATATATACAAAGGAGTACTATGCAGCTGTAAGAAAGAGAGATCTCTTACCCTTTGAGACGACATGGAGGGATCTGGAAAGTATTATGTTGGGTGAAATAAGCCAATCAGAGAAAGACAAATATCACATGATCTCACTTATTTGTGGAATATAATGAACAAAATAAGCTGAGGAACAAAATAGGCCCAGAGACATAGAAGGAGGGATCAGACTGGCAAACCTCAAAGGGGAAGTAGGGATCAGACTGACAAACCTCAAAGGGGCGATTGTGGGGACAAGGGAGGGAAGAGATCAACCAAAGAATGTATATGCATGTATGCATAATCAGTGGACATAGACAACCACACTGTGAAGAGGGGGCAGGAGCGGGGAGGAGGGTGTCAATGGGAGAAAAAGGAGAAACATCTGTGACAAAAAGAAATTAACTAAAAATAAATAAAATGCAGTGTGTGTGTGTGTGTGTGTGTTTACACTTGCCCCATAGCTCAGTTATGATTGGTCACATTTCAGGTGCCCAACAGCCACACGTGGCTTGTGGCTACTCTCCTGGACAGTGCAGCTTCGGAGGGCTATAAAGATGACACATTAATAGAGATGTTTCTGGTGGTGATAGATGCTATAACAAAATAAAGCAGGGTTAGAAGATCCAAAGGGCAAGTGATGCTTTTGGTCGGGTGGTCAGACCAGGAAGGCCTTCCTGAGGAGGTGTCATGTCAAGAGACCCGAAGGAAGCGAGGGAGCAAGGAAGGAGGGAATGAATCACGCAGGCAGAGGGCAAGCTCGGCCTGCTGGAGGAGCCCCAAGGAGGAACCAAAGTAGGCAAAGTAGTTGAGGGAGGAGGGAGATTGAGGCCTATGGTAAAGTCTACATGGTTTTATTCTGGAAGCAATCGGAAATCTTTGAAGGTTCGAGAGTAGAAAGATGGGACAATCTGGTTTAACATTAAAAGGGGCTTTCGGGGCTCCTGGGAGGTGAGGGAGGGTCCACTGGGAGGGTCGCAGCAGGGGGCACGGAGGAACATCACCTCAAGTCACCAGATAGTGGGGAGACGCAGGTTCCCGGGAGGAGCAGAGGAACGTGCGGGGTCTGTTAGCAGGAGCGGGCTGAGGGCTTTTCATTTGTTTGGGTTGTCATTGGTTTGGGGAGGAGCACCCAGGAATGCCGTAGGTTCATCTGTTGGGTGTCAGGCAATGCCGGGGGAGGTTTTAATAAGAGGATAGTCATCAAGGACAGCGTGCTGTGTTCACGGGCTGAGGGTATTTTATCTGCCGAAGTTCCTGGGCCGGCCTCCACAGTGGCCTCCTCTGTAATGAAGCGCAGCAGGCCTGTGGGAGGGCTGGGTTTAGGAGCGAGCGAGGAGCTCCCTGCCAGGATCCCTCAGGCTGAATGGCTTTGGGCAGGTTTAAGTGGAGGTGTCTCTATTATCATTGCTTGAAAATATTTGATTATGAAGCATTTCAAACATAAGAGAAACCATACTAACGATGCCCAGTGTATACATCCCCCAATTTCATTCACCTGAACATGTTGACCTGTTCATTTCAGACTTGTTTTAAGCGCTGGAAACTAGGGAAGCCCTAGTCATCCCTTTCTTGGTCTTATTTTCTTCCCTCCAGAAGTAGCACAATCCTCAAGTCAGTGAAGGACTCTTTTCCCATCCGTATTTTTACATCTTCCCTGCAAATGGATGGACCCACAAACTTCTAGTATTGCTTTGCGTGTTTTTCAGCTGTGAGGAAATGGTTTCACACCATAGGTGAGACTGTGACTTGGTGGCTGTTTTTTGACTTAACGTTCTGTTTTTCAGACTCCATCTGGTTGATACATGTAACTCGACCTCATTTCCACCGTTTGATAGCTGCCATTCCACTGAGTGGATGCAGCATATTTTATTTTTCTACTCTCTGATTGACGGACATGTAGGTGGTTTCCACCTTTGAACCATGGCAAGCACTGCTGCTGTGAAAACCATTATATCTACCTCTTTTTTAAAAAAATTTTTTTTCTTTATTGATTTTAGAGAGAGATAGAAACACTGATCAGAAAGAAGATCGATTGACCGCCTCCTACACTGGGATCGGGCCCACAACCTGGGCATGTGCCCTGACCGGGAATAGAACCGGCGACCTCTTGGTGCATGGGTCGACGCTCAACCACTGAGCCACACCAGCCGCTATATCTACCTTTTTGTGTATATATGCAAGATGCTCAATACCTGGGAGCTTTTCTGTGTTGTGTAGATAGGAAAGTGAAAAGGTTAAAACTCGGACTTTGGAGCATACAGAACCTGGGTGTAAAACTCAGCTCTGCTCCTTCCTCTGTGGGTGCCCCTGGGAAAGTCGCTTCGCTGTCCTGAGCTTTAGTTTCCTCGTCCGTTATAAAAGGGGCCACGGAGTGCAGTTGTGAATATCTGTTCTTTAAAAATCTGTCTGGCCCTGGCCAGTTTGGCTCAGCGGTTAGAGTGTCGACCTGCGGTCCAGAGAGACCCGGGTTCGGTTCCCGCTAAGGGCACGTACTTCGGTTGCAGTTTGTCCCCGGCCCTGGTTGGTTGTGCGGGTGGCAGCCACTCGATGTGTCCCTTCACGTCGATGTTTCTCACTCTCTCTCCCTTCCTCTCTCTCCCTCCCATTCTATCTGTACAAAAAATGGAAAAATATCCTCGGGTGAGGATAAAAAAACAAACAAAAACAAACAAACAAACAAACAAACAAAAAATCTGTCTGGGTCATGATCTGACTGGAGTTGTACAGCAGAATCGTAACAGCCACCATTTGTGAATAGGAATAAAAGTAAGCTAAAGTGTGTTGTTTCCTAACTCCTATGAAGTATCAGTATGGTTGTCACTTTACAAATGATGAAACTGAGACCCGCACAGAGTGGCCACCCGGAGGTCACATAGTTAATAAAATGGTAGGAACAGAATTTGAAACTCGGTCTGGGCTGATTTAAAACAGGTGTTCTAAAAAAAGAAAAAAGAAAAAAGCCCTGGCCAGTTTGACTCAGTGGTTGGAGCATCAGCCTGCAGACCAGAGTCCTGGGTTCAGTTCCCGCTAAGGGCACGTACCAAAAACAAACGGCTGTTCTAACTACTAGGTTCTACTGCCTTCAGCAACTTCAGCAGCTGCCCACCATTCTCAGCAGTGGTTTCCAAATATTTTTGGAAGGCAGGGAAAATTTTGCCCAGCACAATCTTATATGGAACCCCTGTTTATAAAGCAAATGAAGTTAGAGTCACCCCAGTTAAAGCGGGGGTAGCAGCCTAGGTGTGTGCAGGTCTAATCCTGGCTCTGCCAGGAACTGGCTGTCTGAGCCCAAACAAATTGCTTCATCTCGCTGAGAGTCAGTTTCTTCTTTTGTAAGATGAAGATAATGATGCCAACCTCACAGCATTGTTATGCGGATCAATGGAGATAATCCATGCAAGGCACTTGGCGCAAAGCCTGGCTCGTGATAAGAGCGGCTGTGGTTGTTAATGACTTCAGGACTCTCTTCACTGACCACGGGATGGAGTGGAAATTTCTCAGCCTTGGATGCACGGCCTTCTACCATCTGACCAAACCAGCATTTCTAGCCTTCGCCGCCCCCATTATAGTTGATAAAAAATTGCTCCTGCAATTTTTTGAATTAGGTCGCCGATCCCCTGCCCTGCACTTTCAGGTCTGTGTCCTGCCCCGCCCGCTGGGAGGACCCCCTCTGTCCTCTCTCTCTTGGCTCCGAAACTATGAATGTAGGTTTTTTTAAAAAGTCGTATTTAAAGCTTTCATGAGGGAAAATTTCAAAACATACCAAAGTAAAAGGCTAATATAAAGAACTCTCATATCTCTATGACCTAGCTTAGTCATCACTGACATTATTTCCTATATGTACCCCGAGCTACTCAACCCACTAGACTATTTTGAAGCAAATCCCAGTTGGTCATTTCTTCTGTAAACTCATCTGTGCTCTTGTAAACGCAGAACTACAGTAGCATTTTCACATCTCACAGAATGAATACTCTTTTCATGTCAAACTGTCATTGTTCAATTCTCTTCATCACCTCGTACATCTTTTATTAGTTGATGTGTTCGAATCAGGATACAGGCAAAATCTACATGTTGCATTGAGGTGATATGAACCTTAAATTTGTTTTTATCTTTCATTCCTACCCCCTTCGCCTTTGCTCCTGCAATTTGTTGTTGTTGAAGAAACGGAGCCATTGGGCCCCTAGAATTTCCCATGGGAAATACCAAGAGGATTTTGTTTATTTCTTCTCCCTGGACCTTTTACCAGGTTCCTCTGTACCCGCCTCCCGCCACCACCTTTGGAAACTGGTAGTTAGATCTAGATTCTAGAGGTTTAATCAGATTTGGGGTTGACATTTGGCAAGAATCCTTCATAGGTGGTGACCTGAGCCTTGTCTTTGCTCAGATATGCAGAGGCAGGTCTCATCTCTCTCTTCATGTTGGATGGGTCCATGGGCCCACAGACCGTCAACCTGGCCCACCATTCAGAAGTTCCTTGTTGTGTCTTACCTGACAGTCTCAGTAGTCATTCATGCTAGCCTAGACCCACCATTTTACAACGTTGTGCAAAGATGATAATATTTTAATTGTATTATTCCACCTACATTTATTAGCTGCAAATCCTTCTATAAAGAAAAACTTTTTGTGTGCCAAATTTCAAAATGATGAATTGGTTCCCAGCAGCCTCTAAAGGTAACCAAAGAGTTTGGTGTTTTTTTAGTACCATGATGAATTCTTCAGTACCCAGCTCAAAAACGACTTCTCTTAGTTTTCTTACCCTGATTCTAAAGGACATTCTCCTTTCTCCTGAATTTAATTTAAACACATCTTTTCTAGTGATATCCAGCACTATCTACCTGTGCACGTCCTTGATCTCCAGCTGGGTCATAAGCTCCTTGAAGGCCATCGGTACAGTGCTTGACATCATGTCTCAAGCAGTGCTTCTCAAACTTCACTGTGCGCATGAATCCTGGCGAGGTGGGGTGGGGGACGTCTAATTAAAATTCATATTCTGATGTATTGTCTCTAAGGCGGGCTGAGATTCTGCACTTCACACAAGCCCAGGTGATGCTGATATTGCTGGTTCAAGGACCACACTTTAAAATACAAAGTTTGTATGTATGCATGTGTGAGTGTGTGTGTGTGTGTGTGTGTGTGTGTGTTATAAGAGAGTTTTATTTTAAAGAATAGTTCATTTATTTTGAGAGAGAGAGGAAGGGAGAGAGAGAGAGAGAAACATCGATGTGAGAACGTAACATCCATCAGCTGCTTCCTGCACGATCCCACAGGGGACTGAGCCCGTAACCCAGGCATGTGCCCTGACCAGGAATTGAACCAGTAACCCCTTAGTGCATGGGATGACGCCCAACCAACTGAGCCACACTGGCCAGGGCGAGAGTTTTATTTTTTACTTTTATTTTTTAAGTATAGTTGGTATACAATATTATATTAGTTACATTAGTTTCAGGTGCAGAGTTTTAGTTTTTAAATTTATTCTTTTGAATATGTAATAGTATACATGGTAAAAAAAAATTTTCTTTTCATAAAATAAAAAAATTAAAAAAACACCCAGAGGTGATCACTGTTACTTCTTGAGCTTTATTCTAGAAACATTTTTATACATAGAAGAGCATATATTTGTACCCTCTCTCTTCTTTAAACATATTATTCACACTGCTCTGTCATTTTCTTTTTACTATATCTTAGAGATTGTTCTATATCTCAACACACATCTCTACGCCTTGCTTGGTGGGTGGCATGGTGTCCACACAGGTGTATTGGGTATATTTATGAAGTATACAGTAAAGTGTGACCACTTCTTGGATTCATCCTCATCCTACACATTCCCCAGAGAGACCACGTGTCTTGTCTTCCATTCTTCCAGTTCTCTGAGTTACCTAGCTCATGTTGGTACGTTTTCGTCAGTTTCATTGGCTCTAGAATCCATCCATCACTCCTATACAAAAGCATGTCTACACTTTTTTTTTTAGGTTCTAGTCCCTCCCCAGACTCAAATTGTTTCTTTGCTCTGTATTCCCTTAGTGCTCGCAAGTTACTCAAAGACATTCTTTTGTTTTAATAACATATTATTGTGAAGACACATAAGTATGTATAAAATGTATACTGACAGAGTACAGGACACACTACCTCAAAATAGGATATCTCCGCATATTCAATATTCCAAGCTGAAGGAGTTTGAGAAAATAGATGCAGGAATGACTTTCCCCCGAAGCAGGTCCTAAGACCCTCATGTGAGAAGTGCCCTCAGTCCGGCCCGTGTGGCTTTATCTCTGAGACCGAGGGACGCCCAAGGGGAATCTACTAAGTTTCCCACGGTTTACCACATGGCTGTCCTATCACATTTCCCATGACTTCCCACTCTTCATCAAACTGAGCACAAAAACATACAGGTCTAACCTCTCTTCTCCAGGTCTTCATTTTCTTATGAAGGCTCCCATGTCCCATAAAACTTATATTAAATAAATCTGGCCTGGTCAGTGTGGCTCAGTGGTTGAGCATCAACCCATGCGCCAAGAGGTCGCCAGTTCGATTCCCAGTCAGGACACAAGCCCGGGTTGTAGACCTGATCCCCAGTGGGGGGCATGCAGGAGGCGGCCAATCAATGTTCTCTCTCATCAATGTTTCTATCTCTCTCCCTCTCCCTTCCTCTCTCTCTAAAATCAATAAAGAAAAAAAATATGTATCCTTTTTTCTTATTAATCTGTCTTTTGTTGCAGAGAACCAGCCAAGGACCTGGAAGGGTAGAGGGAAATAGACTTTTTCCTCTCCTGCAATATATTTAAGGAAAAAATGAAAACACTAAGAGTGGAAGCCTCCTGTCACCCACTTCCTCCTCCACTTTCCCCAGCAGGGGAACTCCTACCCTGAATTTTGCATTAGTCATCTTCTAGTTTTCCTTTTCTCAGTGGTTCTTGGGCTCCGGCAGGGGTGGGGAACGGTTTCTCTGCCAAGGGCCATTTGGATATTTATAACATCATTCACAGGCCGTACAAAATTAGCAACTTAAAAATGTGCCTGCTATATTTGGTCAAGCTAATTTGGTGAGACGTGTGATGTGAGCTGGTATTGATTTATTGGGCTTCATGGCCCCCTACCCTCCCCCCCCCCCACCCTGCCCCATGAGTATCGTGCATCAGAATCGCCTAGCGGGCTTGTTGAAACACAGAGGGTTGAGCCCTGCAGTTTCTGCTTTAGTTGGTCTTGTAAGTTTCTGTGCTGCTGCCGATCCCAGGACTGTGCTTGGAGAGCAAAGGTAGACTATCTACCTCAAAGATAGTCTTGACTTCTGTGTGATGACTCTTGTCCTTCCCTAAAACCTAGTCACTTGAAAAAATGTGTCTTGCGATCTCCCTTCATGTTCCCTCTACTCCCTTTTCTATCACCCAATTCGTGAGCATTCAATCTTTGATTAATATTTTAATGGATTTTGGCATTTCACCAGTCTCCATTTTTTTGCTTTTCTGTTGATGATCCCACTTACAAGTTGCTTCTCACATGTGCATGTGTGTGTCTATTATTGTTAGTGAGCCAGAAGGAAAGGTATGAGCCACACTTACATGTCTTAGGCATCTAGTCTGTAAGCTCTTTGAAAGCAGGAACCAAGTGAAGGGGTTCAGAATAGGCCACCCCAAAGTGTGCCACTTTGGTACATTGATGATTTGGGGCTGAAGACCCTTGAGACAGAGAGGATGCAGGAAGGGCTCTCTGTCCTCCCCTTTTCTACCTAAAAGCAGTTATAACATTTTCCTTGAGAAAAGTGCCCTCCCGCCCTGGCCAGTTTGGTTCAGTGGTTGAGCATAGGCCTGCAGACCAAAGAGTCCTGGGTTCGGTTCCTGCTAGGGGCACATACCACACAAAAAAATAAGAAAGAAAAGTGCCCTCCCTGTACCAAGAAGAACAATATTTATCACCAGAGTCTGGGAGTTGGCTCCAGTCTGTACAAACAAACCTACTAAACTAACCCTGGTCTTCTGTTAGTTTTCCCCCTCATTTCCTATTCACTGTCCCACAGTTGATTGCCCTAGTCCAAGCCCCTTTGTGTTGTCACATCCTCACAATTTGTTGTTCTTTGTCTAAAAAAGTATATAAGCCCAGCTGGTGTGGATCAGTGGTTGAGCGTCGACCCATGCACCAAGAGGTCACCGGTTCAATTCCCAATCAGGGCACATACCCAGGTTGTGGGCCGGATCTCCAGTGGGTGTGCAGGAAGCAGCCAATCAATGTTCTCTCTCATCGATATTTCTCTCTCTCTCTCCCTCTCCATTCCTCTCTCTCTAAAATCAATAAAGAAAAAAATTTTTTTTAAATAAAAAGGTAGATAAGCTTTTGGGCCTAATGGCTTCCTTGAGTCTTTATTTTTCTTCTGAAGACTCCATTGTACATGTAAAAGAAATATTAAATAAGTTTGTATGCTTTTCTCCTGTTAATCTGTCTTATGTCCATTTTCTTCTTAAGCCAACCACAGAATTTAAGAGAGTAAGAAGTTTTTCATGCCTCCACGCAAATTTAATTTCCCTTGGTAGTCCACTTCCCCAAGTTAGCTCCAGGCCACAGTTTGCAAACTCGGCCGCAGACAGAGGCCAAAAGGCGATGTAAACAAGTGAGGCCTGCCAGGTGGACTTGACTCATCTGGAAGCCATGTCCGTGTGAGGAGGGCACCTGTGACTTCGATTTAAGCCAATCACAGGTCTATTCTCTGATTTTCCCAGTTTTCAAGAGAAACCAACAATGATTCCAACTAATTCAACATTTTAAGAGACAGAGTAGGCACGCAGAATACACAGAGATTCCATGCCAAATACATCTGCAGGAACTGAAACTGAATCCATTTCATGTTTCAAGACCTTTGCAATGATGGATGGATGGATGGATGGATGGATGGATGGATGAGTAAATAATGAACCTGGGTCACGCGGCAGCTCTTTGGGGGAGTGGAGGGAACAAGCTATTGTTGAGTATCTACTACATACTTGGCCTTGTGCAAGGGACTTCACATACCTTATCTCATCACAACACCACAAGGTCATTATTATCATTCTTGTTTATTTCCATAGATAAAGAAATGGTTGCTTAGAAAGGCCCAGGATCACACCACTCAAGATCATACCACTCATTTTCTTTATATATAACCTACCTAATAAAAAATAAGAAAAAGAATTTCAGATGGTCTCATATGATTTACGCTGGGTCCTCAGCCTTGGACTCCAGATAGCTCTGTTATACCAAATTGCCACCACCGAAGGAATGTGGTTCTCAAAGGGCAGGAGGGGAAGGGTGCCAGTAGTTTGGGAGCAGGTTTGATTCCTTAGGCATCTTACCAAGCAACTCACAGCTTCACGCTCCTCAAGGATGTCAGCCAGTGCTAAGGAGCTAAGACACAAGGGGTGTCTTGCCATCCTGAAATGCCCTTCCCACCTCCTCCCATCTTACTACTTACTACCTTCTCAGAACTCAGGACTGTTTGCCTACCAGCCTTGGAGCCCACTCTATCTGAATCCCTTCCTAGACCCCGGTAGGATAAGGACAGAGACGCAGATGCAGGAGCTATTTGGTTGGAGAACATTTTATTGGAGCTACTGAGCCAGGACACAGTGACTGTAGACTGGTGATCAGATCCCACATTAGCCCTGTCTTCCGGTGCTGGGTCTTGCAGGGAGTGATCACTGGGAATCAGGAGTTGCGCTCCTCAATCCTTTCAGCTGGAGGGAGAGAGGGACGGTCAGACTCGGGACCCCTGTGTGCAGGAAGCTGCAGTTCTCCATAAGCGAGCCCATGACAGGGCGGGGCACTGGGACCCTCTGCCCAGTCTAAGCCCCATTCTCTAACCACTGAGCTGAGCGTTCCCTCTGGTGAGAAGGTTTATCTTCTGCTCACTCTCCCCACTCCCCCTCCAGATCCTCTGCTCTCCCCCAACTCCAGCCTCCTTACCCTCCCAAAGCTTGCTGCCTCTTACCTTGGGAAAGGCATCCCAGTTGAGGAAAGGAAGCTTCTTTTTGATCATCTGAAACAGAAAAAGAGCATGAGAGACGGGCCACAGGTGAGCTGAGCACGGATCAGCAAGCACCCACTGAATGAGCTCTCTGGCGCGGCGATGGTGTTACTGTTGTGTAATTGGTAAGAACTAACATGTCCTGTGTCTGCCACGTACTCACTGCTGTACAGGCATGATTTCATGGCAACCTTCTCAGGTAGGTACTGTTATCTCCCACGTCACAGTGAGGAAACTGAGGCTCAGAGAACTGAAGACATTCGCATGAGGGCACATAGCAAGCATGTCCCGGCATTGTCACCGAATCCGCCTTCTCAGTTGGGGTAAGCCGCCCAACTCTGGACCTTAGTTTCTCCATAGAGGATGGGGGGATTCAAATAAACTCTTGACTACTCGAGGTCTTCCTTTTCTGCATTTGTCTTTGTGCCCCTGCTCCCCCCCTGCCACGTTGGGAAAATAAGGGCTAGCCTCCTGGGGAAACTTTCTTCACTGGGCGGATCCAAGCAGGGCAGCTGTTGTGTCCTAGAACTCAGGAAGGAACCCAGGGGCCAGAGCTAGCATGTGTTGCCACTACCCTGGGCAGGCTGCAAGCAGTCAAGGGCAATAAAAAGCACCGGGCACTGACCTCGAAGAGGGCATGCCAGTTCAGGAACTCGTCGGTCTTAAAAGCCTGTGGGGAGAGAGAGACCAGAAGAGAGTTGGTTCCAGGAGAGGACAAAGCTTAGCCCTTAGGTCTCCGGAAAAGGTGAAGGGACCGTGACAGCTTTGCAAGCTCGCTGCCCAGGTCTCCTTTCTGACACGGATATTCGTGGGGGCAACACCAGGGAATTGTACTTACAGATCGCAACTTGTCGATGTTCAGGAACTGAGTGCTGACGGCCTAGGAAAAGAAGCGGGTGTTAGAAAAATTGCTAAGGAGCCCGAAGATGAAGAGATGGAGACTAGGGTACAGCCTGACAAACCTCAGAAGAGGGGATCGGGGTGGGGGGTCAGGGGAGGGAAGAGATAAATCACAGAACATATATGCATGTATGTGTAACCATGGATTTAGACAACAATGCTGGGGATGGGGTGGGGGCAGGGGGTCGAGAGGAGGGTGTCAATGGGGGAAAAAGGAAAAATATCTGTAACAAAAGTAAATTAATAACAAAAGAGGGTGGGGGACAAACTCATGGCTGCAGGGTGGGAAGTGGGGATTTACCTCGGGTCCTGCGGCATAATTACCAATGGTGGTTTCTTCCTGGAAAGTGAAGGGAAGAAAGGAGTCAAATGATCACGTGACAGCAAATCCCCCGTCCCAAATGCTCTCAACTAGCTCTGCCTTCCTCCCCACCCCCACCCCCCGCCAGTCCAGAGCATAGAGCCCGTTCTCCACCACGGGGCCTCCGTTAAACGTTTGTTCCCACAGGCGGATGGCAGACAGATAGATGCACAATGTGAAGAGAAGGGCATGCGTAACAGAAGTCAAAACCCCAGAGCTGCATCAGGTGGAACGGGTGGAGAAAGAGGACTCCTCCCCGGAAAAACGAGCTCCAGTTGTTCTGCAGTTGACTCGGGGTGTTCCTGAGACAGGGACACTTAGCCCAGAGAGCTGGGCGGGGGACATTATCATGCTGGCGGAAGCCAAGCTGCTGAAGTGCCCTACCTGCCCTGAACTGATTAAGGTTGGTTTGCTTTGTGACTTTATTGCCACCAAAATCCCCGTCTCTATCTCTGTCCTGCATTTGGTAACTCCCCCAGACCTCCCTGCGGCCCATCCTATTGCTCTCCCGGCGTGCCCATCTTACGGTCTCTTATTCCTTCCTTCCCACAATAGAGGTTGCAAACAAGTTGCCTACAGGCAAAACCCAAATGTTTAGATCTCATAGTAGATTGGCCGTTTTTTGTTTTTTTTAATTAAACATTTTTAATTAGTAAGAATTCATAAATCAGCTTTCCAGTTTCTCCTGAACATTTTAAAACTCTGGCCACACTGGGTACATTTTTCCTCTTAGCAGCAGGCAGATGGGATACAGACTGTCCCCTTTTAGACGGGGCAAGTTCACCCCACCTCCCCGGAGGCCCCGCCAGCCCTTCTGCTCATCAACGTCGCCTGCGTGGATCCTAAGCGGTTGAGTTTGTGAGCCCTCTCATAGGCTTTTCAATTCAGCGTGCACATTCTCCCTCCACCTCGAGACAGGACGGAGAGAGAGGGGCCTCAGGATTCATCCTGGCTCTAGACACTGGCTCGCCAGGATCTTTGCTATGGCCTAGGCTCCAGGGGCAGGAAAGGAACTTGCAGGCGCCTGGAAACCATTCCCAGGGATATGAATGAAACAAAGGTGAAGCTGAACCCAGACCACCAGCCTCAGCCCGTCTCCTCCCAGAGTTCAGCCGCCCAGTCTCCACCCTATACTTCACCATCCCTTCCAGAAATACAAGCATCTCCATTCCTACAGGTCTTCCCAGGAATGCTTTGTTTCCTTCCCCCTCCCTTCCCTTCCTCGGAGCCCCAGCTTCTCATTCAGCCCCTGATAATAGTCAGAAATAAGAAGCACTTATCCAGGAATGGACAGAAGGTAAAGACATGGGAGAGTAAGTGAGGTCACCGGCATCAGAAAAAGAGAGTCCGGGCGAGGTGCTCACCTCCGAGCCAGCCAGGGGAACACCCTGGGCAGAGTAGAGCGCCAGAAGAGAAAGAAGAACCACAGCAGGAAGAACCGGGATCTTCATGGTGTCAAGGTTGTGGTGCTCTGAGGCGGGGCCTCACCGCTTGTCCTTTATATTTCCAGGGAGGCAGATGCGAGCAGAAATGGGGTCCCCACCCCACTGACTCACCCCCAGATCCTGTCGCTCATCCTTGGGGCTCTGGGAGGGGAGGTGTGGACGGTTCCCCATTTACCTCGGATTTCTCAATTCACACCCTGCCTCGGGCAATCGCAAGGTGAGATGGCAATGCGGTTCTTCATGCAGATGAAGCTGGGATGGAGACAGGTTGGACCTGTCCTTCCAAGGGATTGGCAGTGGCACCCAATCTTTCTCCTTTTGTCTGTCTCTTTTCCTTGTATCCTTCATCCTCTCCTATAATTCAGGCTCTTTTCCACCCTACCCAATTCTATCTCCACTCCTTAGACTGGCTTTGAAGACCTTCCATGCTCTGGTCTCAACCTGCCTTTCTAACTTTTTCTTCTTACGCTGACTTCACACGTTCCTTACATTCTGGCCAAACCAGACTCTGTAGCAAATATACTCTTCTTTTTCCTCCTCTAAGCATCTTCCCATGCTGTTCCTTATTCCCCAAATGCCCTTCTCTCATCTCTGATTCTCAGTACCCAACAGCTATCTTGGACGAAGCTTCTCTGATTTCTCCCATCGTCCTCCTGCCCCCTCCCCCATACATTTCGCCCTTCTCAGAATTGCCATATCGATTCATTTGTAGCTCTCTGACATTGCGCCTAGAGTGACTCATGTTGTTTTCTTATTTTCCCCTCAGAATATTAAGTTCTTTGAGGTCAGAACTATATCTGAACCACCTTTCTACCCCCCAAGCACTGTGCCTTACACAGAGTACAGGTGCAGCCAACATTTGTTAGATTGGAATTCAAGCATCCTTCCACCAAGGTGTACACTTTCCTCCTTCGGGGAAGGAGCCCTCCCATTATCCACCTGCTCATCTTTTACTATTGGGTCTATAGAGAGAGGACTGTTTTGAGCTAAGACACGGAACAGAGAATAAATGCAAAGCAGGTCTTAGAGCTAACCAGTTGGAGATGGGGCCAAGGTACTGAATTTTGAGTGCCTACTCCATTTCATTGACTTATCCCACCCCCTCTCCACTCCCCCAGCCTAGGAATTGATCACTTCAGAGTAACAAAACATCCTAATCAAGCAACCTTCTCCACAATGAGGTTCAGGTGGCCCAACCAGTTCCTGGTGTAATAGGGTGGTTCTAAAACACGGACTAGCGCTGCCAAGACAAAGCAAGACCTTATTTAAGAGCCTCTTCACCCAACCTGATGCAATGCACACAGGCGGCAGGCGTAGAGTGGGAGGGCTACAGTCATTCACGAGCAATTTTTATGAACCCCAGAAGCACTTCAGTTCAATGGTCATGCTGCCCCCACACGCCAGTCCTGGACATCCTGTCCCTCTCTGGCCGGAGGAAGCCTCCTCTGTGTTCATAGAGCTACCGGAGGAGATGAAGCTTGAGGGACACACACTAAGCACAGATGGCCTGGGACAGGGATGCCACGTGCACTTGGTGCTACTGGAGGGGCCACGTGAAAAACTGACTGCGGTGGGCGGAGCACCTCCCAGGAGGTTTTCTGGAGGACACAAGTTTTCGTGTGTAATGAATTCTTACTAATTAATAAACAGTGACTGAAGGAGCTCATTAACTGCCATTCTGTCAGCATAGAGTCAACTCCGGGAGCAAAAGGAATGAAGAACTGACAAATGAGAATGGCTGTGGTCAGGTCCACTCTGGCCAGACATGCTAAAGCGGGAATACTTTGGCCTCTACAGCAACAGACGATCCGGACACCTCCGAACACCATCATCCATCGGGCTCTAGGGTTTTTTAGCAACCAATCGACTTCCCTGTCTTCCTAATACTAACGCTGCTGATAATGTTAGCCGGCTTATTGATGTCTCCCCACGTGGCAAGTCTTGCGCTAAGTGCTCTAGATGCCCGGTCTCATCAAAATATCACAGTGGTCTGGTGAGGTAGGTACTATAATTATCCACATTCTTTGCATAAGGAAACCACAGCATACAGAGGTTAAGCAATGTACCCAGGGTCACACAGACAGTGTGGCAAGGCCAGTGTTCAAACCCCAGGATTCCAGAGCCTGGATCGGTTTTGCCTCTTTATTGCCCTGTGGAGCCATGGCCTTCGAAGGGCCCCAGCCAGCCCACGCACCGCCTCGTGTGAACTAGACCTGTGCCCTGAGAGCTGGGGGCAGGCTGCCTTTAGTCCCCATCAGCCCTTTGACCAGGCGTCCTCTGTGGCGCAGCCCACACGGCCACCGGCGGCACTGGAGCGCGTGCCTGTGTCGATCTCAGTGAATTAACTGTACTCTCCTGGCAAAACGGACACAGAGAGCTAAGAGGTTAGCGGCGCTCAGTGAGCACCTGTCCCAGGATGAATCTGCAGTCGCCGTGCTTTCCAGGTGCCCACGTGGTCTGAGCATCTTGCCACACCAAGTATGTATGTAAAGCTAGTTCTAGTTCTGGCTCGAGTGTCTAAAGTTCTAGCGTTTAAAGATGGGTGCTTTTAAGCTGATGAACAAAACAGACCTGAAGACATAAATTGGAGTACGGTTTAGACTGACAAACCTCGGAGGAGGGGTGTGGGAAGAGGGATGAGATAAACCAAAGAACTTATATGCATGTATGCATAACCGATGGACATAGACAACAATGCTTGGGGGATGGGGCAGGATAGGGAGGAGGGTGTCTGGGGGGGGGAGAAAGAAACATCTGTAACAAAAATTAATTAATTAATGAAACAAAAAAAAATAGGTACTTTTTTTTTTAAGCCTCATCCGGGGATATTTTTCCATTTGTTTTCAGACAGAGTGGGAGGGAGGGAGAGAGAGAGAGAAACATCGATGTGAGAAAGACACATCGATTGGTTGCCTCCATCCCGACACTGACCAGGGCCAGAGATTGAACCTGCAACCCAGGTACAGGCCCTTGACCGGAATCGAACCCGTGACTCTTTGGTCTGCAGGCTGACACTCTAACTGCTGAGCCAAACCAGCCAGGGCAAAGATAGGTACTTTTTAATAATGCCTCTAAACACAAGCCAGCCGCTTCACGTGCACAACCAGAGAAATTCTGTTCTTGTGCTGGAGAAAATACTGGTTGTACTAGACATACGATATGTTTCCATTTGGTGCCTTCCTGATGGAACTTCAAGGACGGTTTCAGCTGATGGGACTTATGGGGTAAGTGCTCACCAGTGGCTCTGCCCGAGCTCCTGGCCCGCCCCCGTCTATACTGTGAGTGTGTTTCCTGAATGTCCAGTGTCCAGTGGTTGGCAGGTGGGGGTTCTCTCTGGGAGGGCCCAGCAGTTCAGGTAATGGCTGGCAGGAGAACTGGCCTGGGTTCTGCATTGCTTTGGCTACGTCACAGCAGGTTAATGGTCAGGCAGAGCCAGGAAGCTGGCTCTGCGTCAACTGTTTCCAATGCTGGTCGATCTCCTAGTTCCCTCTCTGAGCATACCAGCAAACCCCTGTTTTCCCACAGGCCTGCCCCCACCCTACCTCAGATCTGCCAGAACTTGAGTGTGGGTAGGAGGTGAGGCCCAGCCCTGATTGCCACATGACGGGCACACCTAGGAGCTGGAAGCTGACCTCCTGGGTTCAGGGAACGAGTGTGAGACTTGCAGGGCTGCACACCGGGGTCCTGGGGCCTTGCTGAATACCCAGGTGGCCAGCCTCGCAGAGAGAGGGGGCTGGGTGTGGGTATGGGGGTATGTGGAGGATTGGGAGGCAGAGCTCAGGGCATCCCTGTCCCGCCCTTTCCTCCCTCTGCCAGGGTTTATCATCACACCCAAAAAGTAGCCGCACTGCCCAGCAGGTCTGGTTTTTCCCCTTGCTGCCCACCCTCTGTCCCTTTTGCTTAAACTTCTCTCAGAAAGACTTCGTGGATGGATCTAACTTCATTCTGATCCCTCTTTTTATTCCCTAATTTATCCCTTAATTCATGAATATTTATCCTCTTTTATTCCCTAATTCATGAATATTTACTGAGCAGCCACTGTGGCTCTGGGTGCTGGGACTTGAAGATGGACATGGTACCTGTTCTGCGGAGCTGATGTTCTGATGGAGGAAACAGATCAGAATCTAACCCCCCCAAATGAGGAAACAGATCATCTCAGAGAATGACACGTGCTGTGGAGAAGCTAAAGTAGGGCGGTGTGAGAGGGTTATGTAGGTATCGTTGGCTAAGCTGGCTTGGGGACGGACATTTGAATTTAGACCTAAAGCTGCAAACTTCTGAAGATCCCGGGTTCTAGGGCAGATAACAGCCCTGTTCCCCAAAGGCCCTTCCGGCAGGTCGGGGGCGACGTGGGGGAGAAAGGCTAGAGCCAGAGCACCCTGAGCCGTGGGGCGGAGTGGGGATTTCATCCCAGGGCTGATGAAAAGCTTGCGGAGGATTCTGAGCAGGAGATCCTCCCTGGCTGTCATGAGAGAATGGCTTTTAGGGGGGAATGAAAGGACATGGGACAGGTGCTTCAGGGATCCAGACAGGAGGAAGGGTGGCTGCCCTTCACTGTAGCCCTTCACACCAGAGGGCCTTGGCCTGCTTCAGCAGGTACTTCAAGTTGTTGTTGTCGTTAATCCTCACTCAAGGATATTTTTTCATTAATTTTTTTTTTCTTTATTGATTCCCGAGAGACAGAGGAAGGGAGAGGGAGAGAGAGATAGAAACATCAATGAGAGAGATTATCAATTGGCCATCTCCCGCATGCCCCCCACTGGGGATTTGGCCCACAACCTGGGCATGTGTCCTGACCAGGAATTGAACTGGCGACCGCTTGGTGCATGGGTCTATGCTCAACCACTGAGCCACACCGGCCGGGCTCCATTAATTTTTAGACAGAGTGGAAGGGAGGAAGGGGGAGATCGATGTCTCCCGCAAGACCTTGGCCGGGGCCTGGGGATCAAACCTGCAACCCCGGCACATGCCCTTGACCGGGAATCGAACTGGCAACCTTCTAACCACTGAGCCAAAGAGCTGCTTTAAGCCCTAGAGTCCGGGACCATGTTGACCACCTCAGCTTCTCCCTCAATCCCTCTGGGACTGGCTCCAGGAGACCTGCATTCGGCTACTCCTGAAGTCTCACCCACACTCCAGGACCTCCTGTCAGCCAGCCAGGATTGAGTGTGGGCCCTGAGACAGCTGTGTTCTCCCCCCTTGTGGCCACAAGGAGGTACTGCATGGCTGTCCCTCTACAGTTGAAACCCAAGACCAACCCAGAGCAGTAGGCCCAATTCAGGGACGTAAGCAAGAAGAAGGAAGGAGCCCTGGCCAGTTTGGCTCAGCGGTTAGAGCGTCGGCCTGCGGTCTGGAGAGACCCGGGTTCAGTTCCCGCTAAGGGTGCGTATTTCGGTTGCAGTTTGTCCCCGGCCCTGGTTGGTCGTGCGGGTGGCCGTCACTCGATGTGTCCCTTCACGTCGATGTTTCCCTCTCTCTCCCTCCCACTCTATCTGTACAAAAAATGGAAAAATATCCTCGGGTGAGGATAAAAAAAAAAAAAAAAAAGAAGAGGGAAGGAGTAGTTCTCCTTCTCCCAGGCAGGTGGATTTGATGAAGTCGGTTTCCCAAGTCCATTTGGGGCATGGATTCTTTCATTTAGTCAATGTTCGAGGCCGACCCTACCCCCTGCCAGGCCCTGTGCTAAGCACTGGAGTTGGAGCAGCCACCCAGGCAGACAGGTCATGCCCTCAGAAAACGCGC
The DNA here is from genome assembly GCF_014108415.1 of Molossus molossus. Taxonomy (NCBI): domain Eukaryota; kingdom Metazoa; phylum Chordata; class Mammalia; order Chiroptera; family Molossidae; genus Molossus; species Molossus molossus. The sequence goes on along the minus strand of NW_023425357.1, from coordinate 15,594,730 downwards.
AGTCTCAGGGAGAGTCTCTCGGGCTAGCAGGGTGTCTCGGGTCCTCCTTTTACTTCCTGGGTTCCTGCAGGGATGTCAGGGGTGAGTAATGGGGGCTCCTTAATTTGGATACACATTGTGGCCTTGATGGGACTTTGGCTCAGTGACTCTAACTGGAGACTCTCCGGCCCTGTCCTCAGGGATGCTGGTTTTTTTGTTGTTGTTGTTTTTTAATTTCTTTTCTTTATTGATTTTAGAGAGAGAGAAGAAGGGAGAAAGATATAGAAACATCAATGAGAGAGAACATCGATCAGTTGCCTCCTGCATGCCCCCAGTGGGGATTGGGCCCACAACCTGGGCATGTGCCCTGACCAGGAATCGAACCGGCGACCCCTTGGTGCATGGGTCAATGCTCAACCACTGAGTCATACCAGCTGGGCAATGCTGGGATTTTGATAAGCCTGGAATCAGCCTGTGCCCTCTGCCTGTCTCACTGGTACATTACTAGAGTAGAAGAGTTTTGCTGCCCGTCTGTGTCCTGGAGACACAGGCTGCTGCTTGTGAGAAGATGCTAGATAGGAGCTGCTCCCCCCTTCTCTCTCAATGTCAACCCAAGCGCCCCCTCATCCCCTTCAGTGCATTTACGAGGCCAAGACATATTTTTATTTATTTATTTATTTATTTTTATCCTCACCCAAGGACATTTTCCCATTTTTTGTTCAGATAGAGTGGGAGGGAGAGAGAGGAAGAGAGAGAGAGAGAAACATCGATGTGAAAGGGACACATCGAGTGGCTGCCACCCACACGACCAACCAGGGCTGGGGACAAACTGCAACCAAGGTACGTGCCCTTAGTGGGAACCGAACCCAGGTCTCTCTGGACCGCAGGCTGATGCTCTAACTGCTGAGCCAAACCGTCCAGGGCCCAAGACATATTCTGTACCCAACCCTCAGTCTTGTTCTTGCCTTCTCCCTGACCCTCTGGGACTGGTCTCTCTTTGAACAGGCTCTTTACTCCCGCCTTCTGATGTGAATACCCCCTTGTAGTTTTTTCAGCCGTTTCCAGGGCAGTAAGCATTGTATTCAGATATAGGTTGGGCAAAGATTCTTTTTTTACAGATGGGGAAACTGAGGCCTGGTGAGAGCAGCTAGCTACTTCTTGTCAGGTCTACCCAGGTCTTATCTCTCTCAACCCAGCATTTTGGTTCTTTTTTTAAATCCTCACCCAAGGACTTTTTTTTTTTTTTTTGCATTTATCTTCAGATAGAGCAGGAGGAAGAGAGAGAGAGAAACACCCACGTGAGAGAGACACATCGACTAGTTGCCACTCACACGACCCCATCCGGGGCCGGGTACAAACTACAACTGAGGAACGTGCCCTTAGCAGGAACCAAACCCAGGTCTCTCTGGTCCGCGGGCCGATGCTCTAACCGCTGAGCCAAACCAGCCAGGGCTCAAACCAGCATTTTGTATATCAGTCTCAGGAGGAAGGCAGATAATCTGTCCCTAAACATTTTTCCCTGTTCCTTGATCCAGGCCATCAATATAGTGTTTGAAGAATAAAATTTGCAAAAGTGTTAGAGAAACAAGGTTTATGTTTTATTTCCACAGAGAAACTCAAAGTGGGAAGCTCCTCCTGAAAGATTGTCAGTGACTTCAGGTCACAAATGGAGTCGGTAGAGAAAGCGGCTGGTTTATTCGTTGAGGCTCGTGGTCAAGGAGACCACATGGGATGGGAGGAAACAAGAGGCAGACAGACCAGGTCCCCAACCTAGAAAGAGCAGGTGTCAACACCCAGACCAGGCCTGGCACAGAGGGAGGGCTGGGGGAGGGGCGCAGTTGGGCTCCTTGATGACTGATGCTTTTCAGGGCCTCGGGTGTCATTGGGAGTAGTTTTCTAGAAGAAAAGAAGAGAGCAAATGCTAGAACGTGACTACTCCCAAACTGGTCGAAACCAGGTGTCCTTTCCTCCAGCTTCTGCACGCCCACGGTTCCTTTGTGTCTTACCTGTTTCACCCGCCATCCCCTATAACAGGTTGTGTGGTTCTGCCAAGTTAACTATGACTTCTCCCCACCTGGGGACTCACTTCTTCCTCCTGCCTCTGACCCTTTACACCTGAAAGGCTCACCTCTCTACAGTTCCCATCCCATCCCTCTCCTTAACCTGTGTACCATTTTTCTTCTTCTTGTACCTGTCCCTGCATGCTCCCACTTCCATCAGGCCTTCACTCAGCTCTCAGAGGTGCTTTCTGAGTAGATCATAGCTTAGGAGCTTACCTCCTCAGTACCTTTAGAGTATCCACCCAGAGCTAAGCAAATGCCATGATCCCAGCCCTGCCCCTGGGTGATGGAGCCTTAGCTCCTGGATGCAGCTGAGCGTGGCTCCCTCTAACACTCACCTACCAGAACTTCACCCACTTCAGCAGGCCAGGTTGCACCCGGGACGCCTGCAGGACAGGGAGAGTGTCTGAGTGACAGCGCAGGTCCCCTGCACAACCTCTGGCCTCAGACCCCTTCTCTCACAAACCGGATTTCCTTTGCTCAGTACTTACCGAGGAAGAAACCGAGACTCCCCCCTGGAAAGAGAAGATCAGAGTGGGTGATGTGGGGGCTACAGTGGCCTCTCGACTCTGTCATGTTCTTGGGGTTCAGGCGGGGCCCCATGGAAGGGGCAGGCTCACACCAGTTTGTCTCAAAGGTCCTTTGGTCTAACTGTGGACCTTCAGCCCACGGAATATTTTTCACAGCAGAATTTATTATTCAAAGTACATGTTCCCCAAGATGATGCTGAATGTGGTCCCTTCGCACACGCTGCCCACGGGGAGTGACCGGGAATAGGGAGGTCTCCCTCCACCTTCAAGTGGTGGCTGGAGATTGGCCACCAGTGATGGGCACTATGGCTGCCTCTTTGCCTCTCTGCCAGCAGAGGGTTTCTAACCTCAGTGCAAGGCCTCTCCGTGAGGACAGAGCTTCGTTGTTCTGAGAGGTGGAGGAAAATGCCACTGGTTTTTGCCTCACCCGCCCAATCAGTATGTAGCACCTTCATTTACGCCCAATCAGTATGTAGCACCTTCATTTACGCCCAATCAGTATGTAGCACCTTCATTTACGCCCAATCAGTATGTAGCACCTTCATTTACGCCCAATCAGTATGTAGCACCTTCGTTTACGGAATTTATCAGACCGCCTTGTTTGCAACTGACTGCAACAACATTCTCAAGCGATCTTTGTTTATTTCCTTTGTGGAATGAAGCATCCATTTCCCACCAACCAAGAGTTCCTGGGTTGGCTCTCCTCCCGCCCACCGCAAGGTCAGCAGTTAGAGGTAGAGAGCCTGCTACAGAGGACTGTTTGCTCGCCAGGTTTCTGGGACCTTTGTGAGGAGCACAGATTTCTCTTCGACAGGAGAGAAGTTCCCGGGTTTCCCCATGATGTAGCCACTGCTCCCCTGTAACCTTACTTGAGTGTGGTATAAAAAGCCTGAACCTTCTTCTCTCCACTTCCAAACTGCTCTTGGGGAAGATAGGAGGTGTGGAGAGACATGACCTTTGGCCCCCGCTAACCCATGCAGAGAACCCTGGCGGTGAGAGCTCCCCGCCTCACCTCCACGCAGAGACCCCAGTGGGAACACAGGGTAAGTGCACGTCTTACCTTGGCTGGGGCCTTGGCTGCGTACTGCCCGCTAGAAGCAGTAGGGTACACCTGCTGGTTGTAATTGTGGTTCTGCAAAACAAAGCAGGGGGCGGGGCGGGATGAAGGCATTTCCCTCTGGAATGAACACCCCACCTCTCTGCCTTGTCTGGGCCTTTCTCAAAGCCCCTGCCTTCTCGTCTCTCTGAGTGTCATGTGGTTTCTTTTCTAGAACCTTCTTCAACCATCCACAGTCCACCTGCTCACCTCTTTATGGTCCTATAGCCCAAATGGCTCTGCCTCCTTCCCCCTCCCAGCTCAAGTGTTACTTGGGAAGCGGGGGAAGGAGACCAAGGAAGGAAGTGAGGTCCACATTGGGCGGTCACGCGGCAGGTATCTTACCTTAGAAGTTTCAGCTGCTACCTCCTGCCATCCCGCACCAGGCTGAGAAAACTACCGAACGAGGAGCAAAGGAGGAGGATTTCAGATTGGCCAGACCCAGGAACAAAAGACTGAGAGGGCGGGACCAAGGGTCTCCCAGGTCGGTCCGCGGGCAGAGACTTACCTGGTCAGCACCGCCTGCTCTCTTCTGCAGCGATGATGACGGGTAGTCACCCTGGAAGAAAGAGGGCGCCAAACTTAGGGCGTCTCCAGGGTCTTTCCGATCTGTGGGACTCCCGCATCCTGCTCCCCGGGCTCTGCCCTTCTTTGGAGCACCAGCATCCCCCCACCCGCCACCCCGCTCAGGGGTCCACAGAGCTGCCCGCAGAGTGGCCAGTGAGCCTGCAGGAAAGTGATGGCCCAGAAAGATACGGGCGGGTTTCCACACGCAGGGCCGGGGAGTGGGGTAGAGAACTGCGTTTAGCAACACCATCCCCGCCCAGGCACCTAGAACACGGGCAGGCTGGCCCGAGACCAAGCTAGAATGACAGATGCCTGGTGCCCACACAGGTTCCCATGGCGGCAGCCCCGGGCCCCCCAGCCCCAGAGTTTGCTGACACCAAACCCGGCTCCCCTCCTAGGCCCTTTTATCCCAGTTCACAAACGCTGTTCCCCCAGAGGCAGAAGGAAGTGTGTGACGCTAGCCCTGGGTCACAGGGGAGAAGCACAGGGAGCAGATGAAACTAGTGAGCACGCGAATGCCCGGCACCCCTCCCAGTAGAGGCCGGGAAGCTTCTAAGCAGGGGAGAGAAGTTTAGTTCCTTCCGTCAACAGGTCCCTCCTAGAGCACCGCTGTCACACAGGGCTAGTCTGTTCTTAGCTCTGGCTTCACTCTGCACCTGACACCGAGTTTCAACCACCCTGTGAGCCCGAACACTGAGGTCCCAAACTGGTTGACCACCGGCCTCCAGACATCTTTCACTTAGTTTGCATGTTTTAAAGTGAATTTAGTTGCGAGCAATTAAAAATCAGATTTCGAACTTTTTGTGAAGAATCCGGCGGCGTGGTCACACCGGCGCTGCCTGGATCCGTGGCCACGCGTGGCTGGAAGGCCTCGGCCCCTCCCTCCCTTGCAGGTTCCCACCTGTCCAGCCTCACGTGCCCGGCCCGTGGACGAGTGAGTGGGCAGCCCTTGCCTCAGCGCCTAGGGGATCAGCCACTAGCCATGCAGAATCGAGGTGTGGCTTTCTGGAGACCCAGAAGTCCTGCCCATCCTTCCCAGAACCCACATAGTTAGACCCTGCGCACCTGCCTGCAGTTGACAATGACCTGCCCCCTCCCCCCATACCTGCTGTTTCCCTTCTGCTTTCCTTCCTAGTGCCCCCCTTTCCAGTCCTGGATTCCCCCCTCCCCACCTCATGGTCCCCACCCTGCAGTACCCACCCAGTGCTGGCTCCCCTGACCAGGCCATGCTCAGCAAGAGCAGCAGCGGAGCCGAGACAGTGACCAGCCTCGTGTTCCTGGGCCTGTGAGAGCCCTCAGCCTGGGCTTTTATCCTAAGGAGGACCTGCCACCCCGCTGTGCTTCGGTGACTCTCAGCTCCTCTCCCCCACCCTCCCCTACTCGCGGTGTCCCGTCAGGGAAGGTGGGAAGGAAGGGGTGTGCTCTCCCTCCGCAGAGAGGACAGGGAACCCGGACAAGCTGCAAGCCATTCCCGGGGACCCAGAACCCCACCCCCCCAGGGCTGAGCTTCCTGACCCCAAAACGAGAGTTTCTGCTGCCCTTACCTCAATAATGGCTTTCCAGTTCAGGAAAGGAGTGTTGTGTTTGAAATCCTGGAGGAAGAAGGAGAGAGCAGGGGGCGTGGGCCACAGGGAGGCACAAGGCAGAGGCTGGGGCGTGGTGGCTCGTTGGGAAAGTTTCATGACCACACAGAAGAATGGGTTTTGGAGCCTGGGTGCGGCTGGGGTTAGATGAAGATAAGCTCATCGAGGGTGTCAGAATTTCTGATGGTATTCGTGATAAGGTTTGGGTGAGAGCACCCATCTCCGAAAGAAACAGAGGGGGAGTTTTGTGCCGGGTATAGGCTGCCACTTGGGGTTGGCTGCCTTGGGGGAGGTGGAAAGAGGGACAGGATGACCAGGAGCCCAGCTCTTAAGAAAGTGAGACTTGTCCTACCTCCCAGAGTCGACTGAAGTACAGGAGGGCGCGAGTGCTGGGGGATGGGACTTGGCCCTGTGGATGAAAGTGGGGGGCAGGTTAGCAGAGAGCTGGACCCCGGGTCACCTAAACCCCTGCGGTCCTGCTCCCACCATGTCTCAGCCTTCACACTTGGCATTGTGACCACGGTTTGGGGGGAAGCGGGGTGTCTTTAGGGATCAGAAAACTATTCTTGCAGACAGAGGAAGAGGGAAGCTAGCTCTCTGGAGCCGTCAACCATCCTTCCCTGGCACAGACACCGTGTTCCCCTGGGTCCCACTCTCCCCTTCGACTGCACGTAACTGCTGCAAAGCCTCAGGACCGAGCCCTGCCCGCAACTCCTGCCTCGTCACGGGCCATCCCACCCCCAGCTCACCTCCCACAGCTGAGACACCCCTTCCAAGCCCCCTGGGTTAACAGTTGAGACGTAAGAAAGGAGCAGAGACCAGGAGTGGGGGGCAGCTAAGGTTTATTTCAAGGGCGAGGGGTGAGATTAGTGGTGAGATAGTGCCGTGTTAAGAACGGGTAGGGGGCTCCCATCCATCCGGTAGCTCCTTGTCTGGAGGTCACGGGGTCAAACACTGCTCTCATCCTGGGCAAAGAAATAGGTTCTAAGAGGGAGCTTAAGGAATAGAACTTCAGGGAGCAATGGACAGAGTCAAGGGTAGATTAGACGCCCTGCTCTAGAAATCTGCGGGGAACTCTTTGAACCAAGGCTGTGAGCCAGTCAGATCCAGATATTCCAGCTCGGGTGGGAAGCTGCCCCCCCACCTTGCCTGAAATGTCATGTATAGTCCCCCTGCCTTCACTACTCTGGAGGAAGTCCTCAGCCCCTCACCCCCACCGTCAAGGAGCTGGGCTCCCCCTTCTCTTCTTCACCCAGTTCCGTCTTGCCCCTCTTCTGAGATCTGCTCCTCCAGGAAGTCACCCCGAATGAATCCCGCCTAACTGCAGGCACTCACTTTCCTGCCCCCCTGGATGTCTGTCCGGCCCTCTGGGAGGCGTCTGTATGTGCCCCGGTTCTCCCAGCAGCCCCGAAGTGCCCCGTGCTCAGGGGCCTGGCCTCCCCACAGTTCACAGTAAGCAGCTGTGCCCTGCCAGAGACTGTTTTCTCTAAAACAGAAACCGTCTGCTTTGTTCATTTAGTTCATGCCAACCAGACTTGCTGCCTCTGGGAACATCTGTGTCTGTTTCTTCCACTCCCCCTCATCCCCAGAGGGCAGACTTTGCCTTCCCTGAGGTTTGGGCTGCCTCTTTGCCTCCCCCCTACCACCAGCTCCTTCCCCCACAAGTTTTGGGGGGCAGGATCCTAGTCTTCATTCTTCTTTTTTTTATTTTTTTATTTTTTGGCACATGCCCCTAGCAGGAACCGAACCCGGGACTCTGTGGTCCGCAGGCCGAGGCTCAACCGCTGAGCCAAACCAGCCAGGGCTAGTCTTCATTCTTTTAAGTTAAGGGTTAGAAACGCAACTGGAGGCGGGCCAGTCAGGCAGCCAGAGTGACTGTGACGGGCGGGGAGCCCGGCCGCAGCAGAGTGAGCGCCCCCCGCAAGAAGCCACAGCATCTCAGCCTCAGTTGACTGCAGTCTGTGGAAAGGGGCCCCGTGTTGACAAATTATTCAAGAGACATCAGAAATCCAAGTCACGTTGTGAAGTCTAACCATTTTTCAACTTTGGCATTGTTTGTTTGTTTGTTTGTTTGTTTTATGTATCAAACAATGCACATAGTTGGCTGCCGGTCAGTCGCCTTTGGGGTTTGTTTGGCTTGTCTGCCCTCATCCTCTCCTTCCAGTCTCCTCTCTCTACTATGCTGGTGTCACGCTGGCCTGGCCAGGGGTTCCCCTGCCAGAGGAGGGGGTGGGCAGGGAGGAAGAAGGAAGGGGTCCTGAGCCCCAGGCATCCCCTGAGGTTATGTATGTGTAGGGCCCCTATCATGCCTGCAGCAGATGCGGGCTTCCTCCCTCCCCCTCTCTCTGTCAGTCCTCACGTGGCCTTGTAGCTCCACCTGACTATTCAGTCCACCCTCCGGCCGGCCGAGGCCTCTGTGCCTCTCTGGTTCCCTGAGGATCACACCTACTTCCTCTCCCGTTAACCTCCAGGTCTTGAAGGGGAAACTGAGGTTCTGACCTGTTCAGGTCTACATGTTAGGATATGAAAGAGGCCTATTCGTTTCTCATCCCCAACGCCCAGCTGTTTGCAAAAGCTGCCTCTCTTTTCAGATCTCTGCTGTCCTTCCTCTTGTTTTCATCCTTTTGTTTGTTTGTTTGTTTGTTTGTTTAGCACTAGCCAGAATGCTCTTCATGGCCATCACCCTTATTTCCCCAGCTCAGAGGTGTGGCTTTCTTCTCTGTCTCCCTCTCCCACAAACATCGAACGGCATGGCCTTCCAGCCCTTACCTTGTTGATGGCATCCCAGTTAATGAAACCCAGCTTGGACTTAAAGTTCTGCAGAGAGAGAGAGAAAAAAAGGAGACTGGCCAAATTGGATCCTACCAATGTCATTGGCTCAGGGCGAGAGAGGTCAAGGGGTTATTGGTTATTACACTGATGGTTATTACAGAAAGGGGGCTTCATCCCGAGGGATCGGGGGACAGAGTTTTGGTTTTTTAACTGGGAATGGATGGGCAGAGCAGTCTTGCTGAACTCACCTTCCAGAAATTGTCAAAGTTGAATTGTCCCGAAGATGTCGGAGAGTTCTAAGGAGCCAATGAGAAGTGGGATGAAGGCAAGAACCCGCTATGCGCACAAGAGGCAGGGGCAGGAGCTATGGGTGTCTGGAAGGTCCTGGCCCAAGGTGGGGTGATGCCTCCACTCACCAAGTTATTGATTCCACCGACAGCTTCACCTCCCCCACTGGACCCTTGCCCCTGGGTGGGGAAAGGGGGACTATTGTTCAAGGCTTATGTATCTCGTCATGCACACCACCCATCAGCCTCCTCCTGGCCCACTCATCTTTGCCTTTGCTCAACTCCTGTATACCCTCCGTAAAGCCACCTCTCTTCACACAGCACCTAAGAACCCCACCTCCAGGAAGTCTTCCTGGACTGACTCATTATCCGCTTCCTAGAATAACCCTGCCCACCCCCTAATGCGTAGTCTTACTATGCGCCAGGCACTCACTGTGCCTTGTCCTGCCGTGTTCCCTTGTGGACATGAATCCATTTTACAGATGAGGAAACAAACTAGAGCTGTCGGGCCTCAGGCTCGGCCTCCAAGTCAGACTTCAGTGTCTGGACCTGAGCCCCCTGGGTCAGGTTATGATGCAGAAAAGTCTGCGGTCACTGTGGGGGTGAGACAGTGAGCTTCACTGTCCCCGTTTTCCCCCGGAGGGAAGCCAGGCCCACAGAGGTCACCTGACTGGCCTGAAGAGTCGCAGATGACAAGTGACCCAGCTGATGTCTGGCCTCCCAGTTCTAACTCCAAGTTCACCCTCTTTCTACTTCTCAACACTGCCATCTTAAGTATGATTTTTAAAATGTCCCCTTGGCCATTCTGCTATGTCCACCTGCTTTTCCCCCTCACGGAGGTAATACTGTGGTTGCAGTTGGAAGGAGGGAGAGAACGGGTGAGTCAAGGAGGACAATGGGGATCCCGGACCCCTGCTGGGTCTCCTGGTAGTCACCCGACACAGATTCAGAGCAGCTGGCAAGAACATGTTTCTCTTCCCTCTCCCAGGCCCACACTCCCCATCCCTCCTCTTAAAGCCCATCCCTGCTCACCTGATAATTGCCTTGGGAGCCGCCAACCAGGCGACTACCTTCCTTGCTTATTTCCTGAGGAGAGAAAATGGAGACGGATTGGTGGGGAGGTGGGCAGGATGTGGGGTGAGGGGTCAGCGAAGGCCTCCTGAATCCAGGGACTGAGGGGGGAGCATGACTGAGGATTTCCCACGACCCTGAGAGAGTCTCTTCTCTCTGGGGAGCTCCATCCTCCCTGGTGAACCTTGGCTCACCCCCTGTGGATGGGGCTATTGCTCACTGATGATGCTCTTGGGTACCGTAACCACCTGTTTCTATTCATGTCCACAATTTAATAAGAAGGGCCTTTGCCACCAAAGAATTTGCCCCCAGTGTTAAAGCAGGAACCAGCCAGGCGGTTGTACTGAATCCATTCAAACGGCAGGACCAGTCTGGGCTGATGTTTTGCGTTGGTCAGAAGGTGATGCCAGCTGGAGCCCGTGGGAGCTGAGGTGGCACTAGACTGTCTAGTCTCCTCCTACGTTAGACGTCAGCCCCTTTGGGGTTCTGCTTTCGCTGTCTGTATGGATCCCTGACCATCGGCACCTCTTCCTTCCCGGAGCTGCAGTCTAAACCCGGCCGGGAGGTGGGACTCTGCCCGGTTAGAACTGCTGCTGCAGCGTTGCCCCCACCCCTGACTGCCACCCCAGTCCCTTCTCTCAAGACCGGTGTCTCCTTACCCTGATGTCACCAGAGCCGCCGGGACCTCTGAAGCCCTGAGGGACAAGACAGTGAAACACAGGTTATTGTTTTAAAGTTACACATGATTTAATACAATTTCTCAGAACATCCTCATGGACTTCTCCTTGGAACTTGTCAAAATCATCCGGAAGCCCTGGCCGGCTTGGCTCAGCGGTTAGAGCGTCGGTCCGTGGACCAAAGAGCTCACAGGTTCGATTCCGGTCAAGGGCGTGTATCTCGGTTGTGGTTTGTCCCCAGGCCTGGTCGGGGCCGTACAGGAGGCAACCGGTCGATGTGTCCCTCTCACATGTATGTCTCTCTCTCCCTCCCTTCCTCCCTCCCGCTTTATCTGAAGGTAAATAGAAAAACCTCCTCAGGTGAGGATTTAAAAAAAGATCATCTTGAAGTTCATTTGGAAGAATAAATGTCTAAGAATAGGTAAGAAACCCTGAAAAAGATGAGCAGCCAGGGGGCACTGGCACTGGAGACATCACTACTATAAAGCTACCCTAAATAAAGACCGCGGATACATCGATGTAACCAAACAGAACTCCAGAAGCGCCCCCCAAATATTAAGGTATTTATAAGTGATGTTTTGAATCAGTGGTGGAAATGTGCCAATTCACAGGGCTGGGAATACCAGTTCAATTTGGGGGGGGGGAACTTTTCTATGCATTACCAGTTTCCTCTCTTCTCTTTTTATCTGGCCGTCTCCTCCTGGGGGAGCACACAGATCGGATCCAAACTGGAGGGTCTGCCTCACTGGACCACACAGTATAGAGCAAAATGACCCCCAGGTGGATTCAAGAGTTAAAGTTAACAATGACACTGAAGAAGTGTCACTAATGCTAAGAAGAAAATAAAGACCTTTGTTATCAAGAGCAGAAACTATAGAAAAAGAAACTTCGGTATGCAAAAGATTAGGAAAAGAGTTACAAACTGGGGGGAGAAGCTGTCTTCAAACCTGCCTCCTCCTAAAAGGCTAGCATCCCCGATATTTTAGGAGCTCTCCAGAGAGCCTTGTTAACTGCGCACACCCGGGCACAGAGCAGGAGTACCAGCCTCACCCAGTGCCTGTGAGAAACCAGAATCTCAGCCGCACCCCAAGCTGCTGAATCAGAACCCACATTTTCACAAGACCTCTAGGTGACTCGTGTGGAAACTGCGTAACACCGCCTCGGCCGGCATCGCAGGTGCCGAGAGAAAGCCCGCGTTTCTGGAATAACTAGGAGGGGAATGTACGTTCTCAAAACGCCGATTCACAACTATCAAAGGGGTCGCCAAATGATGTTCACGAGCCAGGTGTAGGACCCCTGAAACGATTATGTTTCTAAAAGGACCGGCTTTCCTACGATTTTTCACGGTCCCATCTGTGGTGTCAAGTGGGGTGTGTCACATAAAGATTTGCAATTAATTGTTCCTTTGGAGATGGTTAGTAATGTCACGCTCCTGGTTTCGTCCCCTAAATTGCAGATGCCCCACAGACAGGGCTGGCGTGGAGATTAGCCCTGGGAGTGGGGCTGAGCAGAGCTGAGTGACCGGGAGTGGGCACAGATGCGGTGACGAACTGGAGTAACCACACGTTTGGCTCTCACCTGACCCCTGGATCCTCCGGACACTCGGACATCGTTCCCTGGGTTGTCACACTGAGGGAGAGAGAAAGAGAAGATTTGTGCTTGGTCTCCACCCAGACACCAATCCTAGCCCTCAAATTGCAGCTTTTGAACCCGAGGCTCGCCCACAGCAGCCCCACCCCCACCCCCAGCCCCAGCTGTCACTCTCCCATCACCCAAGGGGCCTCTTCTTTCCCTGCCCACGATTTCAGGGAGATCGGTGCAGGTGTGAACTCGGTGCAGGTGTGAACTCCAGGCACTCACCTCGGGTCTGTTCCAACCTCCACTGCCCCCGCTGTTGCCCCCGCTGCTGCCCCCGCTGCTGCCCCCGCTGCTGCCCCCGCTGCTGCCCCCGCTGCTCCCGCTGTTTCCCGAGGAAGAGCCGGAGGAGCCGGAGTTGTATCCCTACAGGGGAGAGCAAGAGGATGTGGCATCTTAAAAGGACGTGGAGGGGGTAATTCCCAGCCATGTTCACCCCCTCTCCCCACCCTCTATCCTTCCCGACTTCAGCCGCCGTTCCCTGAGGAAGTTATCCAGAGCAGAGGGAAGACCAAGGTGGCCCAGTGTACTTGGAAATGTGGGGTAACTGGGGGTTCTGACCTGTTGCTTCCCAACTCCCACCACACGCCAGGGGTGAAAAGGCCCCTGGAGCCCGACTTCACAAAAGCCCCCTGACACCCGAGGGCGGGCTGGGGCTCCTTCGGCCCTGCCCCTGTCTCTCCGTTCCCCTCGCCCTCTCCTGGAACCCAGAACCCCTGGTCGGAGCCTGATCCAAATTCCCAGACTTTCGCAAGGGTCGCTCTTCGATGGGGTAAAAGCCTTAGTCAGGGAGCAGCCCACTAAAGCAGCTCCGTCGTCTGGTTTGTCCTGGTTGCTGCCCTCCTCCTGCCCTCCGGATTCCCAAGGAGACCAGCTGTGCTCTCTCTGCGGGTCCCGCTCTTGGAAAACCCCCTAATCCAGCTGGCTGCCGGGTGGAGGCCCCTTCCTGGCCCTTGCACCCCTGGGGGCAGGGCTGCATGTGTGCACCCCATGTCTCAGTTGGGCGGTACCACAGCTCTGTAAATGCCCCCAAGCGCCCCCATGTGCCGGCTTGCCCCTTCCCCTGGGAGCTTCCCTGACAAGTGTGATGCTTTTCTGTGCCCACCTCGCTTCTCCCACGTGTCACCCCCAGCTGCAGTCAGACTTGCCAAGTGGCCACGACTGCAGGAATCAGGGTAGACAGGAGATGGAACAGCCCGGCCACCATGGAGCAGAGCCGGGGACAGAGTGAGCAGAAGGCGGGAGGGCACCTCCTCTGGGGACTCAGGAGTGACTCTCTGAGGAAGCCCGCGTGGCCGGGCTGGGGAGGTGGGAGCAGAAGCGGAAGGAGCCACAGGACGACAGTTGTCGGTGATGCCCCCTCCCTGAGGCTGGCAGTGTCCAGAAGGACCTTGGAGTGCCTCTCCTCAGCAGGGACCCGGCTCGGCCCCATCGCTGCCTTCAGCGTAGGGGCAGAACTCACCCAGTTGCTTCCAGAACTGCCTCCACGGCTGCCGCCGCTGCTGCCACCGTTGTCACCGCTGCTGCCACCATTGCCGCCGCTGCTGCCACCATTGCCGCCGCCGCTGCTGCCACCATTGCCGCCGCCGCTGCTGCCACCATTGCCACCACTGCTGCCACCATTGCCGCCACTTCCGCCGCCACTGCTGCCGCTGCTGCTTCCCTGAGGGCCCAGAGCAAGGACCAGAGGTGAGCACCCAAGGTCGCTTTCCCCCACCCCCTCCTCCTTGCTCAGGCCGCCCACCCAGTCCCAGGGAGCAGTCCCCGTGACCGCCCAGTGCCAGCACCCCAGTGCCCGTCCTCCTACCCAGGAGTTGCTAGAGCTTCCGCTTGAGCCAGAGGGCGGCGCGTTGGTGCACTGCAGAGGAGAGGGGACAGGTGAGTCACACTCAGGGCCCTCGACAGGCCAGATGCTCCTTCTCCTTGCAGCCCGGCTTTCTTTCCCGACGTGCGTCGTTCCCTGCCTTCTCGGCGACAGCCCCTCTCCCTTGCCTCCTCCCCACGCCATCTCCTCCTGGGCCCATCTGCCTCTTACCGTAAGCCCTGCCCTCCCCCTTCTTGTCTGTCCTGCTTTCTGTCACATGCACCGGGACACCCTCTTCTTCCCTCAACTCTTCCTCTTACCTCCGCGCTTGGGTTGCTGTTGCCCCTCACTGAGCCGTAACCAGGTTGGGCCACAGCTCCCTGCAGGGAAGGCGAGACTGGGGGTGGGATCTGAAGGCTGAGGGAGACCTGGAGGGGGGGCTCGAGAGAGGAGGCCGCAAGGTCCGGGCAGGGGCGCTCACTTTACCTCAGGGTTGGTCCTCGCGTTGTACGGTCCTCCGCTGCCTCCTTGGCCCCAGGAGCTCCCCTGAGAGTTCGCTCCAAAGCTGCCATCTGAGCCTCCAGTGTGTCCGAGGTCCCAGGGACTGCCCTGGCCTTGGGGTCCGAGGTGACCCTGAGAACCAAAGCTGCCCTGGCCTCCAGATGAAGGCTGGCCGTTGATCCCCTACAGGGACAACAGGTGTGCAGTTAGTGCCAGTGACCTTATCACCCTGTGATGGGGCAGGGCAGGCAGAGCTACTAAGCCAGAGAGGAGCCAGAACAGGGCATGGAGAGAGGCAGGTGGAGACCCCAAGATGAGACCACCACAAGTAAGAGGCCCCTCGATCCTCTCAGCTGGTCCCCAAGATCCTGCACCCGGCTGCCCACAGGCTCCCGTTTCCACACCTAGCTTCCTTCCAGCCACTCACCCAAGCACCGTGGCCGCCAGGATTCCCCTGCCAGGCGCTGTGGGCAGCATCTAGTCCATGTCGAATAACAGTCTCAGCCTGTCTGCCGGCCTCACTGCCCGAGTTCCCAATAGCATGGGCTGCTTCCCCAGCCCCCTGGTAGATGGCCTCTCCCACCTTGTGGCTGAGGGCCTCACTCACCCCTGGGCCAAAAGCATGCCTGATCCCAGAGCTAACTGCCTCTGAAACCCCTTCGCCCACGGCCTCCCCGATGCTATGACTAATGGCTTCTTCCACCCCGTGTCCAATGGCTTCCCCAACACCTGCTTCAACGCCTGCTCCCTCACTGAGCAGTGGGCCAGCCTCCCCACTGCCCAGGCACAGGGCCAGCAGGAGGCAGGCCAGGGACCCCTGGAACTTCATCTCTGCCTCGCTCCCTCTCTGTCCTGAGTGTCTTCTTCCCACCAAGTGTCTGCTGGCCCTTCTCTTTCTATGTCTGTGTGCCTCCTCCGTTCTCTCTTCCTCTGGAGTCCTTCCCTCCGTCTAAGTCTGCAGCCTTCTCTCTCCTTTCCCAGACTCCCCTGACTTCCCAGAGTCCTCCTCCCTGCCCCTACTCCTTATACTGTAGGTTGGGAGAAGGTGACAGGGCTGGGCAGCCCTGAGTCCCTCCCCCCAGTGACTCAGGCCGGCCACCGATAGGGTAATGAGCTGTAATTGGGAGTCTGAGAGTCTGTGTTGAAACAGAGAGGGAGCCGGTGCATCAGGGAGGGAGGGAGAAATGGAATGAGATGGCTGCAAAAATGTTCCAGTTTCCCAACCCCAGGAATTTGGGGCGCAGGGTGGGAATGGGGGCATCTGAGGAGAGAGTCTGTGGGTGTCTCCTCGAGGTGACAGGCGGAGGGGAAGGCCCCACCAGTGGGGCAGGACCCACCCTAGGAGTAAGCCAACCTGGGTCTTGGGCACCAGAATGGGGGTTGGTGCCCTTTCTCAGAGGTTCTCTCAGCTTCCGTCGGTCTTTGCCTC
Organism: Molossus molossus; assembly: GCF_014108415.1. NCBI lineage: Eukaryota > Metazoa > Chordata > Mammalia > Chiroptera > Molossidae > Molossus > Molossus molossus. The sequence continues at coordinate 15,578,739 of NW_023425357.1, read as the reverse complement.
GCCTGTTTCTCTCCTCCCCCGTGCTGTCCCTTGGAGGTGACTGGCCTCACCCTCCTCCACACCGTCCAGCCCAGAGAGCCTGGGAGCTGTGAGGCTGGCCTCAGGTCTCAGTCGGGACCCCAGGCCTCTGGGAAGGATGTGACCACAACCCTGAGGGTGGTCATCAGGGTCTCAGTTAGCATCCTGGTGGCTCTTGGCTGAGAGAGCTGGGTGTGGAGCAGCGGAGCTGGGCGGGCCAGCCACCCCCAGGGAGTGAGTGGGAGGGAAAGCCCTTGGGAGGGAGCGGCTGACCCAGGCACCCATCCTGTTTACCTGTCATGGAGGGGACACGTGTATGAGTTCACGGCCTCCTGGGAGGGCTAGCGCTGCACCAGCTCACCCCACCCCACCCCCCAGCCTCTCCCAGGAGCAAGGGAGGAGGGGTTAGCGCAAGGGTAGGAGCCCGAGGTCAGCAGCGTGACACTCTCGGGGTCCCAGCTCGGGATGCAGAACAGCATCCTCCCCAGGTCTCATCCCTGCTTAGCGAGCACGGCTGCCTCTGTGCTGCAGGAGCCCGGGCCCTCCCACCGGCCACTGGTATCACCTGGATTCATCGCCCAGGCAGGAGGGGCCAGTTTCCATCTGCCTTTCTCAATGCCTCCCAGTCAGTCTCTCTCCCCACCCCAGCACCCACACCCCAAGTTGTAACATTCAACACCTCTTACCATGTAAAAACAATCCCTGTCTGTCCTGGGCAGTTCCGACCTCCCTGTTATTCCATCGCTGACTCTTTAATGATGATAATAAATGGTGGAGGTAATAATAATGATGATGATTGCAGCTCCAGTCTATCAAGAGCTTTCTATGTGTCCAGCACTGGACTAAGTACTTGAAGGCTCAGACGGCCCTGGAGATCGGTCTTCTTCTTGCCCGTCTAGAGACGGAGAACTTGGGGTTCAGAGAGGACAGGTGCGGTGGAGCCCAAGCCCAAGCCCAGCCTGCCTCACCCCTAAGCCCCAACCCCGAGCATTTCCGGTCACCTCAGTGTCTCAGACCTCCCCCTGTTTTCAAAGCCCTCATTCTTCCCTGCAGAGAAGTGGTTTTCGTTTCACCCAGGGAACCAGGAGAGCCGAGGCCTCCAGGACTGACGATGGAGACCCCGGCCCTGAGCGCGCTGCCCCTCACTTCCCGGGACAGGACCTCAGGCAGGAGGCTCCCCGAGCCCTCCCACACTTCCCTCACGGGACCCTCCTTCCCAGTGCCACACCTCTGCCCTCTCCCTTCTCTGCTACTAATATCGTCCTTAGAGCTAGCTCGCTTTCGTAATCTATTTGAAGAATGCTTGATATCGCTGCTGAAAGGGGAGAGCCAGATGGCGCCCATACACAGAAAGCAGGGAAGCACCCGAGAAGCCGCTGGGACCACGCTGTGGGCGGCTGTCCTTCCCGTGTGCTCCTCGCGCAGTGGGGAGATGAGCAAGTGTGCGAGGTGGGGGCACGTCGGCCCAGAACTGGCGTCTTCCTCTGGAACATGGTCAGAAAGCCACATTCACAGACCACCGGGATTCCCCCCTGCCACCAGCAGGCTGGTGCTCTGCCTTCCGAGAAAAACCGTCAGACATCCCTGGGCCTGGGGAGTCGCCTCAAATCCATCTTGAGGCATCGTTATTATATACCCACCCAGGAGAAGATGGGGTGCTTTCACAGGCATGACCTCATTTAATCCCCGCTGTAACCTCAAGAGGCAGGTATTATTCTCATTTGACAGTTGGGGTAACTGAGGCTTAAGAGTGTTAAATACATACACAAGATCATATGTGAAAAGATTATGGTAAAATGAAGTCGTCAGAATTTGACCCAAATCTGTCTGACTCCAAACAGCTTTTTCCCTCCATCACCACGCCTCCCTTGTCTGGCACGTGATAACATCCACAGATCTGACACGCTCACGTCCTGTTCAAGACCCTCTGATTTCAGCTCATCTCTCTCTTTCACTACTTGATTCATTCAACACATATTTATTGAGCACCTGCCCTGTGCCATGACTGTTCCAGGCACTGGGAAGACCACCTGCGACAAGTTCATCAGAACCTCTCTCCTTAGAGAGCTCACACTCATTGTGGGGAAAGTTGAACAATAAACATATCAGGTAGTGATGAGCACTATGAAGAAAAATACAGTGGAGTGAGGGAATAGAGAAGACAGAGTGGGTATTTTATTTTATTTTTTCAATCCTCCCCCGAGGATATTTTTCTCTTTATCTTCAGATAGAGTGGGAGGGAGGGATGGAGGGAGGAAGGGAGAGAGGGAGGGAGAAACATTGATGTGAGAGGGACACGTCGACTGGTTGCCTCCTACACGACCCCAACCAGGGCCAGGGATGAACCACAACCAATGTACATGCCTTTGACGGGAATCAAACCCGTGACTCATTGGTCCACGGGCCAACACTCTAACCACTGAGAAAACCGGCCAGGGCAGAGTGGGTGTTTTATTTTATTTTTATTTTTATTTTTTTTTATCCTCACCCGAGGATATTTTTCCATTTTTTGTACAGATAGAGTGGGAGGGAGAGAGAGGAAGGGAGAGAGAGAGAGAAACATCGACGTGAAGGGACACATCGAGTGGCTGCCACCCGCACGACCAACCAGGGCCGGGGACAAACTGCAACCGAAGTTCGTGCCCTTAGCGGGAACCGAACCTGGGTCTCTCCGGACCGCAGGCCGACGCTTTAACCGCTGAGCCAAACTGGCCAGGGCAGAGTGGGTGTTTTATATAGGATGGTCAGGAAAGGGCTCTTTGAGATGTGACCTATGAACTGAGGCCCTAAGGAAGAGAGAGACTGAGCCATGAGGATATCTGGGGACAGAGTATTCCAAGCGAGGGAACAGTAGGGCAAAGGCTCTGAGGCTGGAGAGGGGGGAAATAAGAGGAGTTGAAATCAAAGAGGTAACCATTTTTTAAAAATTAAATGTATTGAGGTGACCATGCTTAATAAGATCATATAGTTTTCAAGTGTACATTTCTATGATACATAATCTATATAATGCATTGTGTGCCTCTCACCCAAAGCATCTTCTGTCACCATATTTTTGGCCTCCTTTGCCCTTTACTAGCCCCGCCCTCTTTCCTCTGGTAACCACCATTCTGTTGTCTGTGTCTATGAGTTTCAGTTTTACATCCCACATAGGAGTGAAATCATATGGTTCTTAGCTTTTTCTGACTGACTTATTTTACTGAGCATAATATTCTCAAGGTCCATCCATGTTGTCTCAAATGTCAGTATTTTATCTTTTTTATGGCTGAGTAGTACTCCATAGTATACATGTACCACATCTTTTTTATTCAATTCTCTCTTGAAGGACACTTTGGTTGTCTCCATGTCTTGGCCACTGTGAATAATGCTGCAATGAACATAGGTGTGTATATATCTTTACACATGAATGTTTTCAAGTTTTTCAGGAAGATACCCAGAGGAAGGCTTGCTGGGTCATATGGTAACTCTATTCTTAATTTTTCAAGGAACTCCATACTGTTTTCCATAGTGGCTGTACCAGTTTGCATTCCCACCAGCAGTGAATGAGGGTTCCTTTTTCTCCACACTTGTTATTACCTGTCTTATTGATAACAGCCATTCTAACAGGTGTGAGGAGGTATCTCATTGTAGTTTTGATTTGCGTTTTTCTAATAGCTAGTGAGGCTGAACATCTTTTCCTATATCTGCAGGGCATTTGTATGTCTCCTTGGGAGAAGTGTCTGTTCAAGTCCTCTGCCCACTTCTTAGTGGATTGTTTGTGTGTTGGCTGTTGAGTTGTACGAGTTCCTTATCTATTTTGGAAAGAGGTAAGCATTGTGAAGACTTTGCTTTTACTCTGAATGAGGTAGAACAGGCCGAGGGCTTGGAACTGAGGAAGGCTGTGATCTGACTTGGGTGTTAACAGGGTTCCTCTGGGGCACAGAGGTCAGGGAGGAGGCTTGGCAGGGAGTGGGGTATGGAGAGGAGATGAGGCCTTGGGTCTGGGCAGTGTCTCTGCTCCCTCCTATGGGGTCCTGGGCCTCCAACTGGCATCTTCTGGCTCATCTCTCCCACAGTGCCTGTCCTGGAGTCCAGGTGGAAATCCTATCTCCGCCACTGCCTAGCCGTGATCTGAATCCATCTGTACAGCAGTTTCCTTGTCTTAAGAGGGGCGGATGTGAGGGTTAAATGAGGTGACAATGCAAAGAGCTGGCGCACAGGAGCACCCAGTATATGTTCTTGCTGATGTCAGGTACGTTCATGCTGCTGGAATGCTTTCTCGGCAGTTGCTTAATTTGGAGACATCCACATGACCTCCTGAAAGGGCCAAATGTGGAAACGTATCTTTAAAGAGGACTTACTTGGAAGCTGCCCGCTCCCCCAGGGTCCCAGGGAAGCCACCTCGCTAGCAGAGATCCCCAAGCAGGGACGAGCTCTTGAATAGAGCCCGGCCAGCACCACTTCCTAGCTGGGTGGCCTCAGGCAATTCTGTCCCTTCCCAGAACCTCAGGGTTATCATCTGTAAAGGGGATAATCATGGTACCTGCTCCTGGGTGGTTGTGAGGATGGAATGAATCATGTCTGTAAGTGCTTAGCGCCGTGCCCAATAAAGATGGCTGTGCGGTCCCACCCAATTTCCCCTTTTCTCCCTGTTCTTCTGCAACTGCAGAAACTGGCCCCTCCTGTCTCTGTTGCTCCGCGCCTGGTTCCACCTACCTGTCTCAGGTGCCTCATTCTTTTTTTTTTTCTTTATTGATTTTGAGAGAGAGAGGAAGAAAGAGGGAGAGAGAGAGAAACATCGATGAGAGAGAACATCAGTTGGCCGCCTCCCGCAGGCCCCCCATTGGGGATCAGGCCCACAACCTCAGCACGTGCCCTGACCAGGAATCGAACTGGCGACCTCTTAGTGCGTGGGTCGACGCTCAACCACTGAGCCACACCGGCCGGGCAGGTACCTCACTCTTGCTCACATTTATTCCAAGGCCTTTCCAAGTCTGCAAAGCCTTCCCTCCACCTCTCCTAGCCTCGACCTCTCCTTTTGAACCTCTAGTCTAGAGGGGAAATGGATACGAGGTAAGTAAATATGTAACTACAAATTGTCATAAGCACTATGAGGAAAAAAATCAGTGTACCATGAGAAAGAATAACCGAGGTGGCCTTTGTTCAGACTGGGTGGTCAAGGGAGCTGAGACATGAAGGGTGAGGAGGAGCCAACATGGGGGACAAAGGGGGGTCTGTACCTCTACCTCCCCTTCACCTTTTTCACCTGACCCCCCACCCCTCTCCCCTCTAGCAACTATCAGTTTGTTCTTTGTATCTATGTGTGTTTCTGTTTTGCTTGTTCGTTTGTTTTGCTTTTTAGATTCTACCTGTCGTGAAATCCTATGGCATTTGTTTTTCTCCGACCATGTCACTTAGCCTAATACCCTGTAGGCCCATTCGTGTTGTTACAAACAGTCCGCTATACTGTAGTAAGAAAAGGGGAGCGTATAGAGAGTATTCTTGGCTGAGGGAATAGCACGCAAGGCCTGGAGGCCAGAAGGCGCCTCTTTTACTCTTCAAAACCCGCTAAGCTCTTGTTTTCCAGAAGCCTCCCAGGACTGACTCCCAGTACATATTGGTTTATCCCATATCTCGTTGGCAAACAAAACCCAGCAAGAAAGCGTGCATACAGGTAAAAACAATGAAAGCTTTTACTTTATGCAAGAACGACTCCTTTGCGTAGTCCCTTTTCAGAAGGGAGTCCTCCAGTCCCTAGGAAACCGCGGCCAGCACAGAAGAGACTTTCGGTAATGTGTGCTATGATGAATGCTCCTTTTTTTTTTTTTTAATGCAGGAAATGGATATTTGAAATGCATAAAAATGTATTGCTATGTGGCTAGACGGAGAGATGTGTGTGATGGACTGGTGTGTGATCAAGCATAGTCAAACGTTAGTGGTAGAATCTAAACAGCGGGTATGCAGGTATCCACTCTGAAGTTCTTCATCGTTGTGCTAAGTTTGAAATATTTTCTTATTTATTTATTTATTTATTTATTTTTTATCCTCACCCGAGGACTTTTTTTCCATTTTTTTGTTCAGATAGAGCAGGAGGGAGAGAGAGGGGAAGAGAGAGAGAGAGAGAAACATCGACGTGAAAGGGACCCATCGAGTGGTTGCCACCCGCACGACCAACCAGGGCCGGGGACAAACTGCAACCGAGGTACGTGCCCTTAGCGGGAACCGAACCCGGGTCTCTCTGGACCGCAGGCCGAGGCTCTAACCGCTGAGCCAAACCAGCCAGGGCTGAAATATTTTCAAGGTAAAGTATTGCAGGGGGAGAGAAGGAACATAAGTGATAAAAAGGATGACATTCTATGAGTAAGGAAAGATACAATGAATATAAAGTGTCAAGAACATCCCCCTTATCACGCACACCCTCCCTGGTGTGTCATTTAGTTCTCACTGGTACATCCTCGTATTTGTTTTCATATTCTGTTTACATGCCTTGTCTCCTCAGGAAGCCTGTAAATGCCCCAAGGCAAGAACACTGTCTCTCTCTCTCTCTCTATCTCTCTCTCTCTCTCTCTCTCTCTCTCTCTCTGTCCCTTGATTGATGGAATTTTGAAGCTGGAAGCCATGTTTCTGGTCCTTTCCCGCAGACACGCATCCCTGCTTTATGTAGGAGGAAAGTGTGGCCCCTTCAGGGGAAGCAGTGCCCACAGGCACGTGGTCCTGGTGGGAATGCAGGCCCCCCAGCAGGTTCTGGGGATAGGAAGGCCTGCTGCTTTCTCATGGGTTCCCCGGGCAAGTGCCCTGGCTCCTCTGAGCCTCCGTTTCCTCATCCATGCAGTGGGGTCATAGGCCTGCCTTTGGGTTGGGGGAGGTTTAAATGGTTACAGAGCACGGACTTTGCACACAGCACCTGGAACCTAGTAAGGCTCAGTGTATAGTAGTTGCTATGGTGATTCCCCGGGGCTGTGAGTCATCCACAGATCTGAAACCTGGACCTCCTGAGCCACCATCCCTGTCTTTGTAAAGAAGCTCTCTCTCTTGTCATCCGTGTGCCCCGCCCCCCACACACCCCCAGCCTTCTGGAGAGAGGATGTCCTGAATGTCTCTCTTTCTTCTCTCCTTGCTCACTGATTCCCATAGCTGCTGATGCCAAACAAGGAAAGGCCTCTTTGTTCTCAGAATATCCCTTGTAGCTCTTAGGCTGCTTCTCCCTCCACATACTATGTGACCTTGGTCTTGTTTCTTAACCTGTGCGAGCCTCTACATGCTTCTCAATAAAATATGGCAATAACAGTACCTCTTACCTAACCGAGTGGTTGGAAGGCTTCAGTGATGTCATGCATGTAAAGCACCTGTCAGGGAGGCTAGCAGCCGAAATTGCATAATAAATCCAAGTCATCATTGTTATTCCTTTGGTGCAACAGCGCCCGGTGTTTCGGCCCCCGCTACTGGCCTGAAGTGGCTTTCCCTGCACGCTGCTCCTCCCGGTGCTGACCACAGACCTTGCACACTAATGAAACTCGGTTTGTCCCTGTCACCGCCTTCTTGGATCCGATCAGCCTGAAATCTCCAGCTCAACCATACTGAACCTCAGACCCCCAGCTCCTTCAAAAAAGCAAGAAGAGACCAACCTCCCCACTAAGGGAGCATGTGGGCCATGATGAGGGTATGTTGTGTCATATTTATTCACAAATCTCCGTACAGTTCACTTAAGGGACTCCCGGAATCTACCGCCCCATCCCCAGTTCCTCCGAGTCATTCCAGCTGATACAACAACAGGAAAGCGAGTCTGCTCAGCAAGGCCCGTGCGTCAGTTCAGGGAATGATGTTGGCGATGCTCTGGAAGAGAGAGAGAGGAAGAGAGAGGGAGTGAATGAATGCAGGGCATGCAGTCATGGGGGCACCAAGATCTCTGCCCTCAAACCCCCTAGAGAAAGGAGAAGGAGACAGGACTGTGGCCCAGGAGTGACCTGTGTTCTGGGGAATACCCTCAGGAAGGTAGCACAGAGACTGAGAAAGTAGAAGGAGCCAGAACCCCCAGGCAGAGGTGTCAGGGGCCATGGGGGGTGCGCTATCGGAACTGAGAAGCCTCGGAGAATCCCCTGCCACCCCCCAGCCCAGGAATAAACGAGGTGTGCCTCGGGTTCCAGGAGCAGTCTACAGAGCTGTTAATCCCTGACCCTTCTGCCCAGCCTCAGGCAGCTGAGGACCTCAATCCAGAGAGCAGAGCCAGGACTTGACTTTGGACCAGGGTCCCACAGGAGCCTTTATACTGCAGGTGTGTGTGGTGGGGAGGGGGGCGGGGATCAACCCGGAAGAGGACAGAGCTCCAGGTTCTCACCAGGGCAGCAGGGGTGTCTACAGTGAGTTGAGGGAGAGAGGGAAGGAGGGAGGGAGTTGCAGGGGAGATGATGGGGAGAGATGGTGGGCAGATGGAGGGGCGTTTCCGCCACCTCTCTCCCTGGTTCAGATACACATGCGCCCCTGGAGTTCTCTACCAGCTCGTGTTCATTTCAGTGGGAATGAATAGAGCCCAGAAGATGAAGGCAGAATGCGAAGGGCAAGGGGCAAGTGGAGCCGGGAAATGGGCTGGATGGTCTCTGAAGGGCTGAGAGTCTGTCCACAGTGAAGTTGCCCATGAACAGGCACTGGGGAGGGCAGTGTGTGAATATCTCCCAAGGAAAAGAGCAGAAATCGGGAACCGTGTGGGCACTTACCCTCCACAGAGCTGGAAAGTTGATGAAGGGCTTGTTGACCGAAGCCTGGAATTCAAGGACAAGAGGGTCAGCGCCCAGCATCCATCCCACCATCATCCTGGGAGGGCCCCTGCTCCCCCGCCTCCGAGTCTACGCTCTGCTTGTGAGACTTACTCCAGATGTTAATGTAGTGGTTGCGCCCCCTGCGTGATGGCCGGTGGATCCGCCTGAGTGACCATTCTGTGGACAAAGCGCAGACCAGCATTACAACCCCTCAGCCCTTGAGGGTCTCCCAAGTTCCTTCTCCCCAGTTACCTGCTGTCCTCTAGGGTGACTAACTTCCTCCCCCCCTCACTGTCTAGAAAGAAACCCAAAGGCCATGTTGCTGTGGTAATTCTATGGGGGATGGGGAGAAAAGCCAGTAAGGACATCTACCCCTACTGACTAGTCTTCCCCCAATTCCCTCTTATTTTAGTTAAGGAGATGCTCTCAGTCACCGAGAAGGGGTCTGACTAGAAAGGAACCCAGAGGACCCACACAATTAACCTCAGCCCTGACCTCAACTCTGCCTCTTTGACACACACTGGAGCCTGATCCCTAACTCGGGTTGATCCTCATCTTTAATGCTATCCCCAGAGACTCAGCGGCGGCAGCCAGCTTGGAGTCCTATCACAGACCTCCTCTCCTGCCTCTTCGTGGTGAATCCTGCCATCTGTCTCAGAGCCCTTTCTCCTACCGGACACACTGTCTACCTAGTCCCTTCCTCCCCTCCCACCACCCTGGCTCCAGTGTGGCTACGGGCTTTGAGACCTGGGCCAGTCCTCAAGATGGTGCCCCAGAGACTCCCCATGGAGTCTGGAGAGCGGAGAACTAGGCGGGCAGGAGCCAGCCTTCTATTGCCAAGTCCTCGCCCTGGTGCCTGTTTGGCCTCTCCTGTCCTCTCGTATCTGTTCCCTCTAATAAATGGGGATCAGAAATCTCCTCCAGGGGACCTGCTCCGATGGGGCAGTGTGAAGGAAGAGAAAGAACCTGGACCTGTGATTTGCCAAAGATGTGCCAGCCGCATGCCCTTGGCAAAGCCCCTTCCACCTCACTGAGCTCCGGTTTCTTTATCTGAGAATCGGGGAGTCATGCCAGCCTCCTGTCTGCCTACCTCAGAGTCTCATTATGAAGATTAAACAGAAAAGGGCGTATCTCCAAAGCTCTTCCTCAGGTTCACACTCTGAGGTCCTGCTTTTTCTCAGCACTCATTCTGCTCCCACTGGACTAGATCTGGGCTCAGTAACTGTTCCCTGTTCCCCAGGAAAGGCTCCATGGTCCTCCCTCCAGGCCTCCTCAACTAGGAGGGCGGCTCCCTGAAGGGGGGGCTGCGTCACATTCACACTGTCTGGCATAAGGCTCTGCAGATAAGATGGCTTGACCCCGCTCCTTTGTGAAGAAGGAGAGGAAGGAGGACACGGTGATGTAGCTGCCGAAGCTTCTTTCACCACGTGAAGGCTCCATGGGCTCCCCAAATGTCTCAAGGGTTCCACCTCTCCCTCCCCCACCCCCCCTTACCCCCATTTCCCCTCCCTTGTTCACCTACATTCAGCAGCTGGTTGGCCTCCTTGCCGTCTTGGTTGACCCCATTATGAACATTCTGTTGCCACCTGTCCACCTCCTTCCCGGCCTGGCCAGCAGCTTGGTGGACACCTTGGCCAAGTTTCTCCGCTTCCTTTCCAGCCTGGCCAGCAGCGTGGTTGACCCCTTGGCCAAATTTCTCTGCCTCCTTCCCGGTCTGGCGGACCCCATCATAGAACCCTTGGGCTACTTTGTCTGCCTCCTTTCCGGCCTGTTCAGCAGTATGGTGAACTCCCTGGATAAAATGCTCCTCCTCCTTCCCAGCCTGGTTGACCCCAGGATGGACCCCTTGGACTATTTTGTCTGCTTCTTTTCCAGCCTGTCCTGCGGCATAATGAACATCCTGGCCGAGCCGCTCCGCCTCCTTCCCAACCTGGTTGACCCCAGGACGAACCCCTTGGACTATTTTGTCTCCATCTTTCCCAGCCTGCCCAACAGCATGGTGGACCCCCTGACCAAACTTCTCTGCCTCCTTCCAGGCCTCATTAATCCCATGGTGAACCCCATGGCCAAACTTCTCTGCTTCGTTCCCAGCCTGCCCAGCAGCATGGTGGACCCCCTGACCAAACTTCTCAGCTTCCTTCCAGGCCTCATTAATCCCATGGTGAACCCCGTGGCCAAACTTTTCTGCCTCGTTCCCAGCCTGCCCAACAGCATGGTGGACCCCCTGGCCAAACCTCCCTGCCTCGTTCCCAGCCTGCCCAGCAGCATGGTGGACCCCCTGACCAAACCTCCCTGCCTCGTTCCCAGCCTGTCCAGCAGCATGGTGGACCCCCTGACCAAACTTCTCAGCTTCCTTCCAGGCCTCATTAATCCCATGGTGAACCCCGTGGCCAAACTTTTCTGCCTCATTCCCGGCCTGCCCAACAGCATGGTGGACCCCCTGGCCAAACCTTCCTGCCTCGTTCCCGGCCTGCCCAGCAGCATGGTGGATCCCCTGACCAAACCTCCCTGCCTCGTTCCCGGCCTGCCCAGCAGCATGGTGGATCCCCTGACCAAACTTCTCTGCCTCGTTGCCGGCCTGCCCAATAGCATGGTGGACCCCCTGGCCAAACTTGTCTACCTCCTTCCCGGCCTGCCCAGCAGCATGGTGGATCCCCTGACCAAACTTGTCTACCTCCTTCCCGGCCTGCCCAATAGCATGGTGGACCCCCTGACCAAATTTGTCTACCTCCTTCCCGGCCTGCCCAGCAGCATGGTGGATCCCCTGACCAAACTTCTCTGCCTCGTTGCCGGCCTGCCCAATAGCATGGTGGACCCCCTGACCAAACTTTTCTACCTCCTTCCCGGCCTGCCCAGCAGCATGGTGGATGCCCTGGCCAAACCTTCCTGCCTCACTTCCTGCTTGGTTGACCCCATGATGGACCCCCTGAAGCACTTTTTCTGCCTCCTTCCCAACCTGTCCAGCAGCGTTGTTGACCCCATGGGCAAACTTCTCTGCTTCCTTTCCTGCTTGTCCGACGCCATTGTTGATCCCATGGGCTACTTTGTCCAAGCCGTGGTTGAGCCCCTGGGCGCCCTTGTCCAGCTCCTTGCCGGCCTGGCTTCCCATGTTGCTAAGTCCATTAAAAACTTTTTCCACTTCCCTTCCAGCTTGAGTGATTCCATTATTGATGCCTTCCAGGGCCTTGCCCACCTCTCTCTCTGCAGTGCTCAGCCCTCGGTTGATCCCTTCAATGACCTTCTCAAGGGGGTCATCATTGGCCGCCCATCCAGGCAGGGCCCCCAGTAGCAGTAGGAGGGAGCAGGAACTGACCAAACTGGCAAGACGCATATTGTTGGGAGGGTGGAAAGATGCAGAGAGGAACCAGCGAAGCCAAGCTGCTATTTATCCTCTGCCTCCCTCCCTCTTCTCCACCCCTCATGACTCAATTACCCCCGTGAGGCACTGACTGGATCCCTAGTCAAGGAGGTATTTCCCAGGGAGTTTTGAGGTTGAGCAACGAAGAGGAGGAGGAAGAGAAGGTGAGTCATAAATGGAGAACACTCACGTGGCATCTTTGCTCCTTGCCCCAGCTCAGGTCCTCCACCCGAGACTGTCCTTCCAACTACCTCCTCTTTTCATTCCTCACCCACTAGCCAGGCCTCCTCGCTCCCAAACCCACCTTAAATCCCTGGTTCTCAGCATCTTCATTCCTCTCAGGGAATCAAGGATCTAGCTTCCCAGCAATGAGATTCTAGAAAGATGGGAGGTGCAGTCAGGAGGAGAGGAACACTGTCAGGGAGTTGAGAGAATCATCAGACCTTGTTTTTATTGTTCTTGTTGACTCCCCCAACCCCCACATACATACACACTTACAATGCTTCAGCCATCCAGGCCTTCTCACTGGTCCTCAAACACACCAAGCTCATTCCTGCCTCATGGCCTTTGCACGGGCCATTCTGTCTGGTCCTCAAACACACCAAGCTCATTCCTGCCTCATGGCCTTTGCACTGGCTGTTCTATCTGGTCCTCAAACACACCAAGCTCATTCCTGCCTCATGGCCTTTGCACTGGCTGTTCTATCTGGTCCTCAAACACACCAAGCTCATTCCTGCCTCATGGCCTTTGCACGGGCTGTTCTATCTGGTATGCAGAACTCAGGTCTTCACCTGGCAGGTTCCTCCTCATGCTGTTTTTGGCTCAAATGTCACCTTCTCAAAAAAACCTTCCCTGGCCACCCCCACCCCCCAGTTATACTTTGTAATATCATCCTATGGTTTTTATAGCACTTACTACTACAATCCAAAATTACTTTTTTTTTAATTGTCTGTCTCGCCTACGAGATTATAAACGTCCAGAAGACAGGGTCTTTGTCTGTGTTGGTTACTGCTATATCCCCAACTTCTAGAACGTTGCCTGGAGTTCGGTGAGTATTTATACGTTGAAGAAATGGATGGATTAGAAGAAACCAAGGGAAGAAAGGCTAGGCCTCAGCCTAAGTCTCAGAGGGTCCCCGGGTCCCCAGAGCAGTCTAGGGTCCCTTGGGGAGGGTTGCAGATTTTAGAGCCAGGATCACATTCTCATCATAGAACCCTAGCCTCCTGCCTCCCAGCCCTCGGGCAAGGGCAGGGGGCTGATTGCCATGCGCCCGGACAGGATGCAGTGTCTCCTGAAAAGCCGGTTGAGGCAGCCATGGGGAGGGGCTGCAGACCCGGAGCAGCAGGTGACTGTCAGCCAGAACCTGGGCTGGGGGCCAGGAGCTCATTCTTCCTGACCTCCTCCCTCTGGAGACTCGAAAGTCCCAACCTGAAACCCCAAGTGTTGACACGGCAGCAAGGGTTGGAGAGGGGAACAGCTGAGAGTCTGGCCTGGGTGTGAAGAGGGGCATCAGGAGGAAGGGCAGGAGGTGGCTGGTAGATCTGTGGCAGAATATCTGTCTGGAGCTAGTTTAGAGGGAGGCAGACACCAGAAGGACAGGAGCCAGTGGGTGGGTACATTTGGGCGCAGGGGTGAAAGATATTTGGGTTTTGGTGCCAAGGGGAGAGACTGCGAGAGGGGGTGGAGGTGGGATTGCTAGTGGGAAGGCCAGGCAGGAAGGAATGTGCAGGGTGTGAGCACGTGGGGGTGGCAGAGCTATGTGTGTGGGTACCCAGGTGTGGTGAGAATCTGCACGTGTTTTCAGGCTTTGCTCAAACCAGGGCAACGAGGCCCACTCCCCTCGGCAGACCCAGGGCTCCACCCCAGATCCCGAACACTTGGCTGGACCCAGAACCAGGCTCCCCAGACCGAGGCCCAGGAGCTTCTGCCTTCTCTGTGCGCTGCCTGGAGAGAGTGACTAATTGTACCATCTCTCCATGCTTGAGCTCATCAAATGTGTTTCCCAGTTTCATGCTCCAGGGATAAAACCAAGTCCCTGGGCAACCTCGGGTGTGGCTTTTCTGCCCTGGCCAGTGCCAAGAGATGCTGGGTAGGGAGTTCCAGAATCCTATTCCTCCTTGAGATTGACAGGTGGGGTTTCCCACCTCTCTCTCTCCCCCACCCTACCATCTTCTGTCAGCCTCAGTACCCCTCCTCAGTGCTCCTTTCCCATTGGCCGCTGTCCGGTTCAGGACTTGGGCAGCTGTCTCTGTGAGGTTGGCCTGCCATCCTCTGCTGGTTTGGGTAACATGGCCATGCTGCTCTCCTGGAGTGAGTGGAGATGCTTTCAGTCACTGAGCCATCACCGCTCCCCTGAAGGCCTCCCAGGAGGTTTGCCACGAAAGTACACACAGTGTGCCTGCCGATCCACGGAGCCTCTGAGCATGCGCCCTGCCCGGAGCCTCTCTGCTCAGGAGGTGCCGCGGGCTTTCCAGCTCTGCTTAGGATCGCAGCACTCCGCAGGGACTGGCAACATTTGCTCCCCAAGCTCTGGCAGATCTCGTCATAAGATCGGGATCTGAACCAGCCTCTGGGAGGATAGATCTCATCTCTTGGTCTCTCGTCATTGGCCTACTCAGGTTTGCCATTTCTTTTTGTACCAGTTTTGATCCTTTATAGTCTCTAAGAAATCTTTTAATGCCATCGAGCTTTTCATATGTATTATTGTCAAGTTGTACAATTAGGCCTCTCTTCAGTCGTGGTTTTATTGGTACGGTCTTTCCACCACCGCCCCCCTCCTTGATCATACATGTGAAGTTTGTCCCCCTTTGTTTAATTACTATCTCTTCTTGGTCTTGGTTGATTGACATCTCCCTATCTGTATGTACACCCAGTTCGGTTTCAGTTCCACCTCTCGTGGGTCATCCAAGCAGGAAGGCCTCACCCCCACCCTGTCCCATGGCAGTTGCTTTAGCAGACTGAGTTCCCATGGAGGTGTGTGGACAAGGTTATGTCATTGTGCCCCTTCTTGCTTCCACATCTCTCCACAGGATGGTGACTCCTTCCTGGCACAAGTCCCCACACCCCTAAATCTTGGTCACAGCTATGTGCCAATTGGCCCTGCAGGTGAAGGTCCTTGCCTGTGAGTCACAGATGTGCAAGCAAGCCCCCACCCGAAGTGTTTTAGGGGAAGGGAGCCATTCGTCCATTTGTTCTTCCCCAAAACATCTGTAGAAGCCTGCTTTGTGCCAGGCACGGTTCTGGGTGCTGGAGGCCCAGTGGTGAATAAAACAGACAAGAACGCATGCCCTGTGGGAGAGACAATGAACAAGTAAATCTTAACTAGATTGTGACAAACTGTGTGGAAAGCCACAAGGGGAAGAATGGGATCCTGTGGGATCTTATGGGAGGATATGGCTTGGAGGTTGCTTTAAGATTGGCGATCAGGCCAGCCAGTGTGGCTCAGTGGATTGAATGTCCTCCCATGGACTGAGAGGTCCAGGTTCGATTCCCAGTCAGGGCACATGCCTGGGTTGTGGGCTCAATCCCCAGTAGGGGGCGTGCAGGAGGCAGCTAATGGATGTCTCTCACATCAATGTTTCTATCTCTCTCTCCCTTCCTATCTCTAAAAAATTAATAAAAACATTTTTTTTAAAGATTGGGGATCAGAAGAAACCTGAGGTGACATTTATTTATTCATTCTGGTATTATTTATCAAGTGAGCCCTTTTGAATGCCAAACATTCATGTAGTCAATGGGCTATAAAAGTGATGGGGTAGACAAGTAATCTGCCCTCACAGAGCTTGGTCTAGTGGGCAGAGACCATTGGTAAGAAAACAAATGTACAGGATGATTTTTTAGAGACAGACAGGTTGTGAGAAAAATAAAAGTAACAGAGCGGAACCCTGGAGGAGTCTTGCACACTGGGACATCTAACCCAGGACAGGAAGTCAGACGAGGTTTCCTGAAAGGTGAGTACGTTGAGGGAGTAAGGCTGATGGCAGCTGGTGACTGAGAAAGAAGAGGACTTTAGCCCTGGCCAGTTTTCTCAGTGGTTAGAGCATCGGCCCTCAGACCCCAAGGCCAAGGATTTGCTTCCAGTCAAGGGCACGTGCCTGGGCTGAGGGTTCACTTCCAGCCAAGGGCACGTGCCTGGGTTGCAGGTTTCCCTGGCCCTGACCAGGGCTGTGTGAGAGGCAGCCAATCAGACACATCGATGCTTCTCTCTTTCTCTACCTTCTTTCCTTCCTCTCTCTCTAAAAAAATAAACAAATGAGGAAAAAATTGTTTTTAAAGGAGAGAACTTTAGATGGAGAGTCAGGAGGATCTCTTTTCAAGGGTTAACACCTGCCTGGCCAGCGTGGCTCAGCTGGCTGAGCTTCATCCCAAGCACCAAAAGGTCACTGGTTTGATTATTCACCAGGGTACATACCCAGGTTGTGGGCTTGATCCCCTGTAGGGGTCCCTGTGAGCCATTCAATCAATGTTTCTGTCTCCCTTCCCCTCTCTCTAAAACCAATAAAAACCTATTTTTAAAAAATTAAATGAAGGGTAACACAAGAGGGAAGGCCTCCAGGGGCTTCCGGGCTGACACAGCAGCTGGGGTCACTCGGGCACGGGCTGTGTCAAGGACCAGCGCGGAGCCAGTGTGCTTAGGGAGAGAGAGGAGCATGGCTTTGAGGACCGGTGTAAGAAGTGGGATTCCCTTCTGGACGCGAACGGGGGCCTTGGAACGCGGGGGCAGTGTGGAAACGGCCCACGCCCCCACTGGGACGGGACGGGCCCTTCGCCCCATGGCCTCTGTGACGTCACTGGACTGTCAGCTGTGGCATCACAGCAGGAAGCTCATGCCCCACTAGCTCCGACGCCCCGAGTCGCAGTAACATCCAGGCGAATTCTTGGGCCACTAGGCCATGAAACTTTAGGAGGCCATGTCGAAACGTGACGTCGTCCTCACCAATGTCACCGTCGTCCAGCTGCTGCGACAACCATGTCCTGGTGAGGGAGGAGGCGGAGAGGCCCGCGGAGGGAAGGACGGGCGTCGGGAAGCCCCCTTCCTCGAGCGAGAGAGGGACGGGAGGAGGCGGCGCGGGCTGCGGGGCTCTTCCATCCCGAGCCGCCCCCCAGCCCTCCTCCCCCGACGGCCACCCGAGTTTGCTGGCAAAGTAGTTTCTCTAGCGAGGGTGGAAGGGGCGGGGACCCCACCTTGAGGGTGGACTGTGCGCCCCTCGCCCGTGGAAGGACAGGAGCGGGGCGGGACCCAGGCTGGAGGCGAGTTTTCGAGGGGGCATCTCTGAGGACAGTCGCCGGCGTTCAGCCGGGCGAGCAGGGTTCACGTAAAGTCGATGCTCCGTGGACCAGGGTGGAACCGCCTGAGTGGATGGGCTTTGTCCCTCCCTGTATCGCAACCTTCCAGGGCTTTGCCTGCGCTTTACAAGCGTGCACTCACTGAAGCCTCACGACCACCTAGTGAGGTCAGTGTATTCACTGCCCCCTTCCCAGAGTGCGAACCACTTTCCTTAGGTCCCCCACACCGGGAAGGTCCTTGCAACCGCGAGGCGGCTCTCTCTCATCCAGCCGGAGGTCAGGTGCGCACGCGCGCGCACACACTCCAGCCGGACCTAGGTCTTCGGGAGGGCAACCCCATCCCCTCCTGGCCTCCTCATTGACAGCCAGGGGCAGGGGACAGCCAGGAAGCTCCGACCCCGCGTGGCTGGGCGGGCCGAGGCTCAGGCTCGGCTCCAGGGTCGGGGAGACCGTCCCGCACGCGGTGCTGCTGCAGACAAGATAATGGCTATGGGCCTTAAACCCCTTCCCCGCTCGGCACTCGCTCCGTGACCTCGGGCCTCAGGTTTCCCTCTGTGAAGTGGATTTGTAGCGCACTGCCCCCGGAGCCTGTGAGCCCATCCACGTGGGGCTCAGCACCGCACCTGGTCCTTGGTAGAACCCAGGAAATGGGAGGGTCATTGTAATTGGAAGAGCGCAACTGTGCCCGTGTTTCACCTACCAGGTGATGCCTCATACATGCAGTTTCCCCGGGCTCCTCCTCCCCAGCGCGGTAGCTTTTCTCCAGCCCATGGACCCCACCCCTAGAGGGGAAGGCTGAGGGAAGTTAGGAGAGGAAGACTACCTGAGTTCTCAGTTTCCGTCTGGGAGTGGACTCATCCCTACTTTTAACCCAGATGGACAAGTCTCCTTTTGTTACAGCCAGAACAGAACCCCAAGGAATGCCAACACCCTTAAGGTCGCTAATCACAGGGTCTCTGCAACCAATAAACTAATACTTTTATGAACTTGTACTTCTACAGTAAACACCCACAGCCCAGCCTCAGGCCACAAGGTCTGTGACAGCCCAGAGGTTCTGGGAGACAACAGGCCCTCTGGCCCCTGGCTCCTAGCCCCATCTCTTTCTGGGTGCCTTTGATTCTAGTGCCAAACCCAACTTCCATCTTCATCCTCAGGCCTCTCTCCAACCTTCTCTCCCTTTCCTCAGGAATACTTAGTATCAGACTTCCTCCCCTCTATTAAAATCAGCACCTACTGAGCCTTGAGATCTCAGAGTCCTCACAGAAGCCCCCAAGTGGTGGGTCAGATGTGATGACAGGAAACAAGCCAGAGAGGTTCATTAACTTGCCCATGGCCACACAGCTGAGCCAGGGCTGACAACCAGGCCTGATCCCCACTGTGAAACCCTCTGCCAGGCAGGCCCCTGATGGTCTCCACATCTCCCCTCCTCTCAGGAATTCACCTGCAGCTCAGGCAGCACATTTCCGAGCACAGGTGTTTTAATATGCAGTATGGGAGTGGGGGTATGTGTTTAGGGAGGCAGAAGCTGATAAAGGTCTCCATCTGTGTCATGTTCTGGTACACCGATATTTCCTAAACTTCTCTGAGGATTAGAATCATCTGAAGTGCTTGTTAGAAACATTTGGGCTTCAGAACAGACCTACTGAGTCAGATTTCCTTGAGAGATGCTTCCTGGATGATGCTTATCACAACAGTTTGGGGTCCACTGAGCTACATGAATTATCAGACCATTCAGGAAAAGATCTTTGAAATAACTAATGTATGCGGAATGTTCACAGACTCTTGTCATAGCACTACATATATTATTACCTCATTTAATCCTCACAGTGACTTCTGAGAGTACTTTATCTCAATTTTAGGAGGACACTGAGTCACAGTGTCACCCCAAGCAACTGTTAAAAATATACTGAATTAGAATCTCCAGGGAAGGGGCCCAGGCATTGATATATTTTTTAATATGTATGTTTTTTATTTTTTTTAGAGACTGGAAGGGAGAGAGAAATAGAAACATTGATGTGAGAAACATCGATTGGCTGCCTCCTGCACGCCCCCTACTGGGGATCAAGCCTGCAACCCAGGCATGTGCCCTGACTGGGAATTGAACAGGGACCTCTCAGTCCATGGGACAATCAACCCACTGAGCCACACCGGCCAGGCTGGCACTGATATTTTTAAATAAGCCCATCCCCTGCTCATTCTGTGAATCAGGTAGGTTTGGGCAACACTGGGCTAGATGGTTGGTCACCAGAGGCCAGAAGCCAGCAACAGGTCCTGGGGGACAAAAATGGTTCATTCTCTCTCACTGTGATGGTGCAATTCACTGCCACCCCCACTCCTTCTAACAGTGACTAGAGCACCACCCCCACCAGCGCCCAAAGTTGAGCCGCCACCACCACCACCACCACCACCACCACCACAGCCACAGCCAATCAAGGAAGACATCCCACCTCCTCCACCCCCTCCACCTCCTCCACCTCCAAAGGTTCTTATGACTCGAGAACTGACTGTTGGCATCAACGGGTGAGTCAGCCCTGGCCCCTGAACCTTCCCGAGCCTACGGCCCAGGCTTTCCTCCTGCGTGGGGCATCTCCACGTCTCTGTCAATGCTTCCCTTCTGTCCCCCCTGGAGAAAAGGGAACAGGTGGACAGGGCTTTGCCCCCAGAGAGCTCACATTCTGTTGGGAAAACAATTAGGACCATCTGGTTTGGTGATGTATGAACAGTATGGAGTATGGTAAACTGGAGAGGCCAGTTTTAGCCGGGGTGTCAGGGAAGACCTCTGGGAGGTGGCACTGGAGTGAGGCCCAAGTGGCAGCTATGCAGCAAGCAATGGCTCTGGGCAGAGGTGGCAGTTCAGTGGGCAGAGGACAGGCAGGAATGCGGTGTGCTGGCGTGCGGCAAGCAAGGCAGAAGAGGAAGGAGTGCGGTGGAAAGCAGACGGGCCTGGTAGGCCACGGTAAGGAGTTTGGATCTGGTTTTACTGATAGAGTTGTAGAGGTTTTCAGGCCAAGAAACTTAATCAGACCTGAAGTTCTACAAGATCCATCCAGCTCCACGGTTGGGAATGGAGTAGAGGATGGATGGTTGAGGAAGAAGGTAAATCAGTTAGGCTGGCGAGGTCATCTGAGCAAGATGACAGTGGCCCACACAGAGCTGTTTGCCTTCTTCCCCTAGACCGAGGAGTCCCACCCACTCCCCTTGAGGAGCCTCCTGTTACCCCCTTCTTTCCTATCCCTTCCTCTGCCTGCTGGCCGAGGATTCTGAAGACAATCCCACAACCCTTGTCCCTGGACAGATTTGGACGTATCGGTCGCCTGGTGATGCGTGCCTGCATGGACAAAGGCATTAAGGTGGTGGCAGTGAATGATCCATTCATTGACCCAGAGTACATGGTGAGCAGCTGACAGAGGGTAGGATCAGGGTGGGGAGGCTCCCAAGTGCAATGTGGAACCTTCACCAAGGCAGGGATTCCTCAGGGACGCTCGCTCCCCCACCCCTGCCACCCCCAAGATGAGGAACCATTCTGTCTCCCGCAGGCGTACATGTTTAAGTATGACTCCACCCATGGCCGATACAAGGGGACTGTGGAATACAAAAACGGACGGCTGGTTGTGAATAACCAAGAGATCAGTGTCTTCCAGTGGTAAGGGCAGCTGTCTGATGCACGCCTGCAACACATTAATGGGGGGGGGGGGGGTTTAAAGATGACAAGAATGGGATTACTGCCTCTCACTCAGGGTTCATAACCCCCAGATTGTGTGTGCACATGTCTCTCAGTACTGGTTTGAAGAGGGGTTCTCAGAGAAGTCCCTGACTGCTACAGTGTTTAAGCACTAACCTAGAAAGATACTCCACTGTACTTAAGAATAATTTTTATTTAACACACATCTGCAAGTGTTTTCATAGGCATATCCATTCAACATGTCTAGAACTCACCTCTTGATTTTCCTTCAATCCCCAAACATGTTCATCTCCCTTCCCAGGAAACAGCAACGCCACCTGGCCAAGCACTTCTACCCAGTTCCTACACAGCAGCCACGGGGGCTTTTTTTTTTCCTTTATTGATTTTAGCGAAAGAGGGATAGAGAGATAGAAACATCGATGAGAGAGAACAATGTCCAGCCACACACCCCCCACCCTCCACTGGGGATCTGGCCCACAACCAGGGTGTGTGCCCTGACCGGGAACTGAACCAGCAACCTCGTGGTGAATGGGTCGACGCTCAAACACTGAGCCACACTGGCCAGGCCACAGGGGCTTTTTCAAACATCAACTGGGCCTCGTTACCTCCCTACTTAAACCCTCCCATCACCCCACGAATAAAATTCCAGCTCCTGGTAGGGCCCCACAAGCACTGAGCCCTATGCCTAAGCCTTCTCGGGTAACCTCAGCCACACTGGCCACCCACCTCCTGGGACCCCGATCCAGCACCTCTTACACCTGAGCAATGCTTCTTAGTACCCATTCACATGGTTCTCACTGGTATTCATTTTCCTCTTCCATTTATGGATATGTTCAGAATCTGTAAGTCGAAAGCAACATTCGATATTTAATATGCTTCAAAGACATCAAAAAAACCTAAACATTTATGAAATGGGAAAAAGAAAACCTAACTGTATTTCCAGTGTAAAGTAGCCGCTGCGGCAGATTTACGTCCACCTGTGCTGCATGCTCACGAGCCTTCCCAGCACTCCTCCCAGCAGGACCTCTCAGCCCCTCGCCTTTTATTTGCTGGGGGGGTAGCAGGGTGCAAATCAAAGAGGGGCAAGGAAGGCTGGTAGTGAGGTGGTCAGGGTTGGGTGCAGGGGCTGGAGGTGGGGACTGGAGCATCAGGGAGAATGGGAGAAGCTGCTTGACCCAAGACTGAAATCGCACGGAAAACAATTCCAGCACCAAGGTCATTACGCACACACACCACATCCTTTCCTTCCCCGACCTGAGCACCGTCATGCCCGCCACTTGCAGCATTCCCCCCCTCAACGTTCACCCCTACGCGGGTGCTGCCTTGCCAGGCCACTGCAGCTCCCTCCTCCGCCCCACTCTCTGCCACTGCACTGTGGCTGCATTGCGGTGATGTTGCTTCTGTGTGTACTTTACCCTGCTCCACCCTTTCGGGTCAGGTGACCTTGGGCAAAGGAACTGGAGTTCCTTGAGCCTGTTTCTTCATGTAGCTGAAGGGGACGGTGATCATATCCACCACATCCACAGCAGGTAGCACCGCCAAGGTGAACAGGTGTGTGGGTAGCACTAGGAAGGCATTTTCCCACCAGGCTCCGGCCTCCTGGCAGGAAGAGCCCTGTCAGTGTGTGTCACTACTGTTGCTCTGGCACCTACAGTGCAGGCCCTGGCTCTGGGCAGACTCAGTACTTCCCTGAAGAATGAATGACAGGACCCTGGTAGGAAGGCAGGGTCTGACAGCCTAGGGGAAAGGGCTGAGGTCTCCTGAGGTACCAACTCTGCCCCATGCCAACTTAACAATTGTTGCAGAGGAGTTTGTTGAGTAGCCCTCCTCCCCAACTTAGAAGGCAGGAAATGGGGGGCCTCAGGGAAGAGCTAGTTGAGCCAGATGATGAAAAGTGTCACTTGACAGAGCAGATGACCAGGGAAAGAGAAGAACCAGGTGTGGTGGCCCAGGGGAAGAGAGGGAGCGACTCATTCATTCATTCACTTTGACATGCAGCCAGTACAGATCCTAGGGCCAGCCTGATGGTACTCCCAGCCAGCTCTGCCTCCTACCCTTCCCCTCTGCCCTGGCTTCTCTGAAGAATGTCAGTAGAGCATTTAGCCCTCAGATTGTGAGGGTTAAATGATTCAGTAAAGGTGAAGCACTCCGAACATGGGCACGTGGCAGGCGTTCAGTGAACATGTGTAGGACGGCTAATAAAAAATAACCCCACAAATACTGTCTGAACCGCTGTGGGAGGAACAGGCTCAGTGACAAAGGGAACGGACCCAGCCCTGTTGCCACAGAGTGGTCTAAAGGATGAGACAGATGGGAACAAAAAACTCACAAAAGCAAATACTGCGGTTGTGATAAGCCCTGTGAGGAAGAAAGTTTGTACACAAGCCCAGTAGAAAACAGCAGTGTTTAATGTTTCTAATGCAAATGTTTGATATACTATCAAGTAAAAATATAAATTCATAAAATAGGAAACTGAAAACATCCTTACCTTTCTGATGTAAACCACTAACCACTGCTGACCTCAGGGTGGCCTCGAGCTTCAGTTAACCCCTATTGTAGAAACTGAGTGGTAAAGACAAGAGAGACAAGGGCCATGGTGAGGTTGCCAGCGCAGAGAACCAGAAGCAGTGTGGCAGGAATCGCCCTCCTGGGGTCTACATTCAAGGCAACACATGTAGAAAGTGCCTGGCCTGGTTGGTAGTAGTCAGGGATGGCCCCCTGGGGGCAGGAGGTGAATGAGGCTTGAGTAAGGGAGGGGGCAGCTTGTACATACCCAGGCATAGCAGGGATGAGGCAGCTAAGGAAAGTAGCCCACAAAGGGGTGTGAGGGTGAGAGGCAAGACCAGCAGGGTCAAATCCATCTGGGACGGCTAGGTATGTGTGGGGTGGGAGAAAAGATGGCTGCAGGTCAGGTGGGAAGGTGTCCCGGTCAGCCTTTCAAACAGTAAAGGCCATGGACTACGAATGCAGGGCCATGCAAGGGCCACTGACACAGAGTGCTGCCACTCCTCCACAGCAAGCTGCCCAGAGAAATCCCCTGGAAGTCTGTCGGGCGCCCCTTTGTGGTGGAGTCCACTGGCGTGTACCTGTCCTTGGAGGACGCTTCCGTAAGTGGGGGAGAGGTGCCCAGGGCTGGCCAGGGGATGTGATACTCAAAGCGTCTCATAAATTCGTGACATCAGTGTTCCTTCCTCCTTCCCTAGAGCCACATCGAGGCAGGTGCCTCACGTGTGGTCATCAGCGCACCGTCACCAGATGCACCTATGTTTGTCATGGGGGTGAATGAAAAGGAGTATAACCCTGCCTCCATGAAAGTTGTCAGGTAACAGCAATAACATGAAGTGTGTGGGTGGTGCCCAGAGGACACGCCAGCCTGTGCGGGGAAGGGATCAGACTCAGCCTCCCTATCCCCACTCCCACGGGTGCTTCTTTCACATCCATCTGCTTCTCCTCCCCAAAGCCTTAACAGCCACTCTTAACAATCCCCTAAAACTGTTAGAAATGCATGGTTTCCGGAGAACACGCTTGGGGAGCTTCCTCCAGCTGCACCTCTGGTGCCTCCTTCAGTCTGAAAGCACCCTCAATGACCTTTCTTGTCCCCATCCTGACTTTTCACAAAACCAAGCCTATGAGCATACCCCCCGAATGAGGTAAGGGTGGCAGGGTGGCTGGGACACCCACCTCACAGTGCCCTTGCATACTGGGCTGTTTCAGCAATGCATCCTGCACCACCAACTGCCTGGCCCCCCTTGCCAAGGTCATTCATGAGCGATTTGGGATTGTGGAAGGACTGATGGTAAGTTGGGGAGAGGGCTGGGGCAGGATGGATGGCAGGGAAACTCTCTCTCTTCCTCTCAAGACTTGCTTAGCGTGTGAAGTTAACGAGAAGAGACCGGTTTCAAGAGGAAAGGCCTGCCAGTGGTGAGGTCTTTTTAAACCCTGTGTAACGCTCAGGCAAGGCTGGACCCTGGCTTACAGGAGCCCCTCCTGTGGTCTGTAGTGGTGACCCCACCAACCTGCACTCCTGGCTCATCACCCCAGGCCTGGATAAAAGGCACAGGAGCTTAGGAGCAGGAAGGCCTCACCTCAGCCCTCTTGTTCCCCAAGACCACAGTCCATTCCTACACGGCTACCCAGAAGACAGTGGATGGGCCATCAAAGAAGGCCTGGCGAGACGGACGAGGAGCCCACCAGAACATCATCCCAGCCTCTACAGGGGCTGCCAGGGCCGTGGGCAAAGTCATCCCAGACCTCAAAGGGTATGAGGGGCAGGAAGCTGCAACCAGGGTGGGGGGCACACCCTGGGAAAACCAGACTGGCCTCAATCCTAGAGGTGTCTAATGAAAGGAAGGTGGAGGTGAGGGTGGATGGACAGAGAAGTCGGTAGGTTCTGACTTCCACCTCGATGTGGGTTTCTCCAGGAAGCTGACAGGAATGGCGTTCCGGGTGCCAACCCCAGATGTGTCTGTTGTGGACTTGACCTGCCGCCTGGCCCGCCCTACTCCATACTCAGCCATTAAGGATGCCATAAAAGCAGCAGCCAAGGGGCCCATGGTTGGCATCCTAGCCTACACCGAGGATGAGGTAGGAACTGAGAAGAGACCCTGGGGAGAACCTCTGGGGAGAGAGCATGACTTCCCACTTGCCAAGGAGCTGCTTACAATGTATCAAGATAGGAACTGCAGGGCTGGGAAGGTCAGATCTCCCTGCCTCAGAATCTGTGTACTTGCTGCTCCTTTGGTCTGGAAAGCTTTTCCCCTAGGTGGCCATATATATCTGTCCTCCAATTCTTTACTTCGCCCCTCTCCTCAGCAAGATGTTCTTTTAGTGGCCCTTCTCCTCATCTGAAATGCCATTTCATAGTCAATGTTGGTCCTGCTAGCACGTGCACCCCAAAAAGGCAAGGATTTGGGGGGCTATCCTTTCACTCTCTTCCATACTTCCAGCCATCCTCCCAGGGCCTGGCACACAGGTGCTCAATAAATACATGCTTCGTGAACAAGACAAAACATCCCATTGTTCAACACTTGCCCAGGGCAGGCCATGGGCAGATGCCTTCCCTGCGAGGAACAGACGTCACTGTCCCTTTGCTCCCAGCAGTGCCACTTCTGGTGCTGTCTCCCTGCTTTAGCTCCTGGAGGTCTTGGCTCTGTGACCCCAACTTACCTTCGAAATTCTCACACCCAGGTTGTCTCTACCGACTTTATCGGTAATACCCACTCTTCCATCTTCGATGCTAAAGCTGGCATCGCGCTCAACGACAACTTCGTGAAGCTCATTTCCTGGTAAGGGGGAAGGGGACGGGGTCGGAGAAGGTAGGGGGAGCAGGGGGTGGTGGGGAGGGATCCCCTGACCCCTCTACCGCCCTCTCCAGGTACGACAACGAATACGCCTATAGTCACCGGGTGGTGGACCTCCTCTGTTACATGTTCAGCCAAGACAAGTGAAGTGGGACAGCCCCTCCTCTGCCTCCCAGCGCTCCCAGTCCTGAACCTCTACCTCTCGTTCCGCCTTCGGCTGCCCCGGGGGAGGAGGGCGCCCTGCTCAGGAGGCCGGGGCCGCTGGGCCACCTGTGAAATAAAAAGTGCTCACAGCTGCGCCCCGTGTCTCTGCGCCGTTCGTGGTGGGGTCAGGGCGCACTTCCTCCGGCGGCGGCGGGCGGTGCGCAGCACAACTCCCCGCGGGGAGACTGGCCCGCGCAGGCTCAGTCGGCCACGCCCCGCGCCTCCAGAGCTCGTGACGTCAGCGCGCCAACGCCGTGGACTCCGCTCCCAGAAGGCCGCGCGGGCCGCGGCGGAGGCCGGGGCGCCAGGCTCGGGCTCAGGCGCCAGGCGGGCGAGGTAGAGACCTGCGCTCCGGAGGGCCGGGGGCGGCGCCATGACCTTGTTTCACTTCGGTAACTGCTTCGCCCTGGCCTACTTCCCCTACTTCATCACCTACAAGTGCAGCGGCCTGTGAGTGCGGGACGGCCGGGGGGCGGGGGGCACGGGCCCAGACGAGCCCTCACCGCCCACTCCTGCAGGTCCGAGTACAACGCCTTCTGGAAATGCGTCCAGGCTGGGGTCACCTACCTCTTCGTGCAGCTGTGCAAGGTGAGGGCGCCTGCAGCCGCGCGTCTGGCCCCCAGGCTCGCCAGACCCAGGGCTCCCCCCTGCCCAGACATCGCCGTGTGGGATGGTCCTCAACACTGCGCAGAGAGGAGGGGCCTCCAGGCAGCTTTTGCATAGCTATTGTACAATTGAGAAAACTCAGTTCGGAGGGATTTGACATGGTTCAGAACCACTGACCACCACACGGTGCTGCAAATGCTGCCAGGGGCAGCCTGCTCCGGCTCCTCCAGGTCTTACCCTGATCCCATGTGATGACCACAGAAAACTTCCAGGCCTCTACCTGTCTTCTCCCCTGGTCCTGTAATCTTGCCCCCATCTGGTAATCCCTCTCCACGTGGGAACCCCAGACCCATGTACACACTAACTTCCCACAAAACCCACGTAGTTTATCTTCTTTACCTTGAGGTGACCTCTGTTTTCCGTTCCCAGATGTTGTTCCTGGCCACTTTCTTTCCCACCTGGGAAGGTGGCATCTATGACTTCATTGGGGTGAGTAGGGCAAGGGAGGGAGGAAGGAGTGCAGAAGTGAGGCCCCCGGGCGTCTGTGCTTACTCAAGCCTCAACCTGACCCACAGGAGTTCATGAAGGCCAGCGTGGATGTGGCAGACCTAGTAGGCCTAAACCTTGTTATGTCTCGGAATGCCGGCAAAGGGGAGTACAAGATCATGGTTGCTGCCCTGGGCTGGGCCACTGCGGAGCTCATTATGTCCCGGTGTGTGCAGCAACCTGAAGCCCAGATTCCTGAGAAAGGACACCTGGGTTTCAGGGAGGTTCTGGAGGGTGGGGGCTCAAATTCTGGGTGCTGACGGTTTCTGGGTACTGGAAAATCCTTCCATTTGCCTTTTTCAGTTGCATGCCCCTCTGGGTTGGAGCCCGGGGCATTGAGTTTGACTGGAAATACATCCAGATGAGTATTGACTCCAACATCAGTCTGGTATGCAGTCCTACTCTCTCATACACACCTTTTTTCGCTGGTGGCAGTACTTCTCTCCAGAACATGGCCCTAACTTCCTGCCTCCCTTCAGGTCCATTACATCGTTGCATCTGCCCAGGTGTGGATGATAACACGCTACGACCTGTACCACACTTTCCGGCCAGCTGTCCTCCTGCTGATGTTCCTGAGCGTCTATAAGGCCTTTGTCATGGAGTGAGCTGGGTGGGGTTCAGGGCCAGGCCCAAATGGGGGTGGGTTATCTCTTTCACTTCTTTCATTGTAATGTTTCCCCACAGGACCTTCGTCCACCTTTGTTCCCTGGGCAGCTGGACGGCACTCCTGGCCCGAGCAGTAGTGACGGGGCTGCTGGCCCTCAGCACCCTGGCCTTGTATGTCGCCGTTGTCAACGCGCACTCCTAGGCTTGGTGTCCCAGGCATTCACATACCTTTTTTTGTCTCCAGGTTTTAGTGAAGTAAACAGTATTTGGAAAGTTGTTTCCGCCTACATCTCTCTCTGGAACTGTCTACCAATACCGCACTCACCTGCGAACCAGAGGCCCTTGTTCTGGCTTTGGAGCCAGGTGGACAACCTGGCCCTGATATGTTTTGTGTTCTTGGAGCCGCTCCTTATTTTCCCAGGGTAGACTGAGGGCTTGAAGTATAAAATCTTTGAGCAGTGGCAAATCAGAGAACAGGCAATAGAGAAGAGCTAGAATCCAAGAGATGGTTCTTGGGGACTTCTCGCCACCTTAACCTGGCCCTCTCCCACATGGGCTCTTCCCTCACTGGTCACCTCTTAGGATCCTGTCCCTAATCTCCTTTGATCTACCCTTTATATGACAGCCAAGGGGATCTAACTGAAACCCCAGTCTTACGAATTCACTCTCCTTACAACCATCTAGGGCTCCCCATTGCACACTGGACCTTTGGGGCAGACTTCTGTGATTCTGAGCTCCTCAGTTCTATGCCTTCAGATCAAATCCTGGCCTGAGTCTTCTTATTGTGGAGTTCAGAGATAGCTGCAGCCAAACAGAGCATTTGAGCCACCCTCCCCACCCTAACCCTTCCTTGGTCCAGTGGGGTCAGCTCCCTGCCCCATTTCTTCCCCCTCCCTGAGAGGGATGTCAGAAACAGGGCTTTGAATCTCATGTCTAAGCTCCGCCTTGATGCAAATCCTGCCCACCCAGGAAAATGCTCTCCAGTCCTGGAGTTCCCAGTCGGATCCCCCAGGGCATGGGAGAGGGCAGTTGCCCCTCCCTCACTATACCAGACCATGGAGGTCTTGCCATAATGTTATTTAACCCTGGGCCTAGGAAAGCACCGTGCACACTCTGTCCAGTTCTGCTATGGCTATCTTGGTGTTTTCAGAGGGAACCTACCACCACTATCTAGTCCCATCCCGCTTGCCCCTAGTCAGGACAAGGTCCACAGGTGTCTTGGGAGAGGCCTGGGGAAATGACTGACTGGTCCTCCTGACTTTGACTTGAAAAGGGATTAGAGCAGGCACTCCCCCAGCCCAGGTAAGTGGATATGTAATGGGGTCTCTTTCATACCTTTATCCATGCACCACCTAGCTTTTGACACATATTGGGACAAGTGAAGTTTGCAGAAATTATTCTACAGCTATTTGCTGAGCAGGGACTCTGATCCAGGCCCCTTCTGGTGGCCAACTGTCTGTGAACTAGTCCCAGCTTTCATAGGTTACAGACACCAGAGTGGTTGGGGCTGGGGTGGAGCACAGGCCAGAGGGATCAGGGCTCTGATGGGTCTGATGGGCTTAAACTACAATGATTAGGGCTGTGATGTCCCAGAGGAGCCAGCTGACCCAGACTAGGGGGCAGGCTGAGCTCCTTGGAAGAAAGGTACGAGCCGAGACCTGAAAGATGAGTTAGTGGGGCAAAAAGGAGGAAAGCAGGTGTCAGGTTCCCTTTCCAGCAAAACAACTGGTTGGAACAAGTTCATGGGGGCTTGTGAGACAGAAGTCAGCAGGGTCCAGATCCCAGAAGGCTTTGAGGAGTTGACCATGGGCAATGGGGAGCCACAGAGGGTTCTAGGTAGGAGGAAGACAGGGTCAGATTTGGCTTTGGGAAGATCTCTTTGGCCACTGTTGGTGGGGAAACAGGCCGGAAAACCGGGACTGGACCAGGACAGGGATGGCAGAAGTAGGAAGAGAGTCGCAATAAGCAGAGCAGAGGTGGTGGTGACCAATAGGCTGTGTGTGTTTTTCCATGGGGGGGTGGGGGTGGGGAATAGGGGAGATGACCGGTGAGGAAGGAGTGAAGAGATCTTCCCCAGGACTCATCACATTTTCCAAGGAGAAGGAACCCACTGATGGGACAGTGGATGGGAGCAGGTTTGGAGGATGAGACAGACCAGTGTGGGTCCCCTCAGACATGCCTAGGGAAGCTAGAGACATGGGTATCACTGCAGAGACAACTGAGATTAGGGTAGGAGGTGCTGGGGTGAAGAGGAGGGAGAAGCCAGGGGACCAGCCAGAGACAGAAAAGAAAAGGGAAAGGAGGCAAGAAAAGGTGTGGCCAGAGGGAGGTGGAGGGCCCAGGACGGGAGTTTCTGGCAGTTGGAAGCTTAACTTTTCAGGTGAGAGGGTGTAAGGAGCCTGTGACTTTCACGGCCAGGAGTAGGTTGGGATGCCCGTTGCTTCCGCAAAGGAGTAAAGAAGTAGAATCAGAGTGAAGACATCTGTAAAGGTTGCGGGGCAGGGTTTGCCTGAGGTGGAAAAGATTTTGACACCCAAGGAGCTTCCCCAGAGGGAGAATGGGTGCTGAGAAAGGAGAGAGCCCAGAGGCAGTGTTTAGGTTAGTGGAGTGGTTAGAGTGCTCTGGAGAGTGCCTGTGAGCCATCTCAGCCTTAAATGCTATAACCCTAGGCCCTGGCCCGTTTGGCTCAGTGGTTAGAGCGTTGGCCCACAGACCAATGAGTGGCGGGTTCGATTCCGGTCAAGGATACCTCAGTTGTGTTTCATCCCCAGCCCTGGTCAGCCCTGGTCTGGGTCATGCAAGAGACAACCAGTCAATGATGTTCCTCCCAATCGCTCCCTCCCTCCCACTCTACCTGAAGATAAAATGGAAAAATATCCTTGGGTGAGAATTAAAATTTTTAAATGCTGTAACCCTAGGCAAAGAAACGGTAATTCATTTCCCCAGGAAGGGTTATTGAGTACCTAATGTGCCGGGCTGTGTTTTAGGAACTGGAGACACAGCCCTGAACAAATTAGCCCCTAAGCTGTAGGATTGTGAGGTACCAGGGGCTCATGTAAACCACTTAAGACGGTGCCACACCAAATTAAAAACCACAGTGAGCTGGTTTATTACTATTAGGCAGACACACACATGTTTTTAAAGAAGAGCCCTCAGGCACCCCCACCTCACAGGAGCTACTAGCTCCTCCCTATCAACCCCCACCCCTCAGATGGGGGCTTCCCCAGGCCAGCTCAGAGGACTGGGCCCCGGGACTTTCTTCAGGATGTTGGGCCCCTTTGGATGAGGAAAGGGAGTAGGGAGGGTCCCTCCAAGGTTGGGGTGCCATGGGCTACAGGAACAGACAGACAGGCTAGGACTCTTGATTGCTCAGATGTTTTGGTGGCTGTCCAGTTAGTTCCATGAGTCTTGCCCCCACCGGGCTGTGGTGGAGGCAGGGATGACTTGAAGGCAGCGGCCCTTCTAATAGTAGAGTTCCTGGTCCCACCAGCCTGGGAGAGAGAAAGCAAAGACTCAGTGCTGGGGGAAGGGTAGGGCCAAGGTCTCAGAGGTTATGGCAATTTGATTTGGAGGTCAAGTGTTGAAGATCAAAGGTCGGGACAGCTACTCTGAAACATTTCAGTCCCTGATCCCCAGGTCCCCAGTCTCCACACTCACTCCCTGGGCAACAGCGAACTCCAAGTTTCCGAAGCTCATCATAGACAAAGATGAGGAGGCCAAAGGGCATGGGGACCAGCCACCACTGGAACCTTAAGACACAGGGGAGATGACAAGGTGAAGTTATCCCCGGGTCTGTGTCCCGTATGCCCAACCCTCTACTCTCAGCTCATGACCCCTCACCGAATGGGCATGAAGTTGAAGATGTTGGGCATTCCAGGGCAGTAGCACAGGAAGCAGCCGATGCAGACCTGGAACACGATGGCGAGCACCAGTATCTTGTTCCTGCAGGTGGCACAGGGTGGAACAGGCTTAGGACAAAGACAGCCATCAGGAATTGGGGGCCAGATAGAAATAAGGTACTAGGTCAGAGGAGGTCAGATGTCATTAGCAGCAGGGAGATGTTCTAAACATTTAACACGGGAGTGGCCCGCTCCTCTGCAAGAGTGGATGCTGGCCCTGTCAGCAGCATCTTTTTAGTGGATGAAACGGAGGGGCCGGTTGAAAGGCACATGGTGGGAGCTACTGACCAGCTATCAATAAGGAATAATAGCACCTGGCACCAGCACATCTGTATATTCGGTGCTGTTTGCTGGCTACAGTAAGCCCTGGTCAGGACCTGATGGAAGCTGGGACTAGGGGGCAGGGCAGGGCTGGGCAGGGCTGGGGACACCTGAAGAAACCCTGCTGGAAGGCAGAGAGGCGGCGTGTCTTTCTAATGAGAACGTCGGCGATCTGGCACATCTCGATGCTGATGAAGAACACGGTGTAGCAAGTATACTGCTGGTACAGACGCTGCCCAAATGTCTGTGGGACGGGGAACAAAAGCAGCCTGAGCCCAGACGGAGAGCTTCTGCAGCCAGCCGGGCTCCCAGAGCCTGGGGCCAGGAACCCCTAACTGCTCTTGCCCTGCATCAGAGCCTAGGCGGGGGGAAAGGAGAGGCACAGGGTCTGCCAGGTTTGCAGGACCCCACAGTGTGAGGCCCAGAAAGGGTCTGGCAGAGCTTGGGTGTCAACGCATGGTAGGTGGCAGGTCAGGCCAACTGCTTTCTAATGAAAGGAGGTAGGTAGAGTTTCCTGGGCGCCTGAAAGAAGGGACCTGGGGAAAAGGAACTGGAATCTCAAGGCAGGATTTGCAAAGTCCAGTGAATCCAGGGCCCAAGCAGACAGTAAAAATAAGTGAAGTGGACCAGGTGGGCCTACAGGGAACAGGGCACTTAAAGAGGCAGTCACTATTCAACTCATTTCTGAATATAACTATTTTTAAGACCAGCTAATTCTGTAGGGAACACTTCCTATGCTCCAGGTACCAACTGTTTCACATGTTTTATCTCATTTAATCCTATATTCTCAAGAGGTACCCAAATTTTAGTGTGCATCAGAACCCCTGAAGGGCTGGTTAAAACCCCAATTCCAGGCCCCACCCCCAGAGTTTCTGACCCCAGAGGTCTGGGATGGGAGCTGATAATTTGCATTTCAAATAACTTCCTGTGTGATGCTGATGCTGCTTGTCTGGGGGCCACACTGAACATCACTGAGGTAGACATCAATGTTCTCTCCACTTTATAGGTGAGAAGACAGGCACAGGCAAAGCCCCTCACCCAGGGTTATGCAGCAGTGAGGAACAATGGCATACCATGAATCCAAGGCAGTCTGGCTCCAAGGTCTACATTCTTAACCATGGTAGTAAAGATTTAAGGGGAATATCCTGATCTGAACTCTACAGGGCAAGCTAAATACACCTGCCAATCAGGTCTGGCCTCTCTGTGCTCCAAACCTTCAATAAAGTTGGCCACAAATGCATATGCTCTTTGTTTGTGATGCAGGGGAAATAACGGAATAGGGGCCTGGTTCCACGCCTGAGATGATGTGTTACTGTCAGGGCAGGGAGAGGGCCCATGTGCTGCTGGGATCATCAGAAGCCTGAGTTTGGAGCTCAATACAGTAATAAGAAAGGCCCCCTAGCCCTGGCCGGTTTGGCTCAGCGGTTAGAGTGTCGGCCTGCGGTCCTGAGAGACCCGGGTTCGGTTCCCGCTAAGGGCATGTACCTCGGTTGCAGTTTGTCCCCGGCCCTGGTCGGTCGTGCGGGTGGCAGCCACTCGATGTGTTCCTTTCACATCGATGTTTCTCTCTCTCTCTCTCTCTTCCTCTCTCTCCCTCCCGCTCTACCTGAACAAAAAAAAAAGAAAAAAGAAAGGCCCCCTACCCCAGAACCGGCGGGGTGTCTGGGTGTCTGGGATGCTGTGGCTAACTAAGCTCAGTTTGCGTGTGTATCACACATTAGAAAGATGCCATTGGAAATAAGGCGGTGATGGGACTCACCCACTCCTGGCCATAGCTGTCCTGCAGATCCTGTAGGTGGTGGTTCTCCCATTGTGGCCGCAGCCCCACACACAGCAGCGGAAACCAGCCCTCCTGGGCCATGGCCGTGAAGTAATCAGTGAAGCCAGCAAACGACTGGATGGCACCTGGGAGAGGCAGAGAGACAGAGATGGAGACACAAAGAGACAAGGGCCCCAAGAGAGATTGATAAGGACACTAAAGACAGGGCACAGAGAGTGGCAGAGTCACCTGGAGAACTCAAAAATGCCAGAAGGCAACACCCCAGAGACAGGATCATAGAGAACATGGCCAGGGACACAGGATCATAGACCATTATGTATAGATAAGGACTCAGAATGACAGAGACCCAGGATCAAATGCAGACACCAAGATCCAGAACAAGCCAGAGCCCCAGTCAGAGACCCCAAGGGAGGTGAGCAGCCCTGCAGGAGAGCCCCAGGCTTCCAAGCCCCATGGGTACTCACCGATCTGGAAGTAGGAGTAGGCAGCCAGGGGCTCGTTGACTAATCGGTCACGCTTCGGGTTCCGTGGACGAAGATGCATGATGTCACTCTCAGCCTTCTCATATGCCAGGGACACAGAAGGGAACTGGCCAGAAGTGGAAGGAACCTGGGTTAAGGGTTGCCTGGGCCCCTGTCCCCTACTCTCTGGAGCTCCCCGCAGGGATAGGACTGAGGTGAGGAGGCAGGACGCAGTGACCACACAGCCCCACCTGCCTGGACAGCCTAGACCCAGCTGGCCCCTGTCAGAAGGACTGGTATGTCTACTCCACATCTGTGTCCACATATGTCCTGGTGTCCATCTCCATCAGAACATCAGCATTTATCTACATCACTGATGTTCTCTCCCTGTCTTTCTTTGTCTCCTCCCTTGCTGCCGCCGCCTCCTTCTCTCCCTCCTCCTCCTCTCTCTGTCTGTGCTTTTTCTGTGGGGTACTTTAGTCTTAGCCCCTCTTTTTCTCTCCCTTACTTTGTTTCTTTGTCCCTGTCTCTGGTCTTTCTCTGTGACTATGTCTCTCTGTCCCTGTCTCTATGTCTATCACTATCTGTCTCTCTATCCCTTCAGTCTCTCTGTATCCTCCTCCCCATCCTCCACCCCATGTGTGTGACTACAGAGTGGCAGCAAAGTATGCTGATCAAGAGCACAGGCTCTGGGGCATCTTGACTGCCTGGCCTCAAATCCCAGCTGTACCTCTAATTATCTGTGTGACCTGGGGCAAGCTACTCTACCTACCTATGCCTCAGTGAGCTCATCAGTAAAATAAGGATGATAAATAAAGCCTGTGTCATAGAGTAGTTATAAGGACAAAATTAAATTAATGTGTGTCTGGTCCAGGCTAGGCATTATGTATCTTGTTGGATAAACATGTCAGCATGGCCAGCCTCTGGCTACATTTGTGGCTGTATCTATGGCTCTTGTACATCTGTCTGCCCTTGGGGTCTATCTGATGGTATTTATTTCTCATACCTACTGAGAGATGTATATTTATGATCCAAGTTTAGCCAGACATCTGTATCTGTTAATATCTTGTTTATCTGAGTGTCCGTATCTGAGTCCATGTGTGTCCATGGGTTTTGTCCATGCCCACCTGAGTGTCCACCTGTGTATCCAGGTCTAGTTCTGTCTGTGTCTACCTCCCTGCCTGTGTCTCCACATCTGGCTGTTGTACACACATGATATGTGTTGATCCGTGTCCAAGAGTGTCCATGGTTATCTCTGCCCATCGTGTCTGTTGACAGGCATATGTCTACGGGCATGTGTGGGTGGGGGCATTAGGGCTGCAAACTCACAATGTCAGTGCACAGTTCTATGAAGAGGATGGTGATGCATCCGAGGGGCAAGGGCACGCTGACAGTGATGTAAATGAGGTATGGCGTCAGTTCAGGGATGTTCTTGGTCAGTGTGTAGGCGATCGACTTCTTCAGGTTGTCAAAGATCAGTCGGCCTATGGGAGTACAGCAGGCACCTCAGCCTCCTCACAGCCCACTTCTTCCGGTGCCCCCACTGCCTGCCCCTCTCTCTGACCCAGTCCAGACCCTGCTCCACGCCTGTCACAATGGAGGCGAAGTTGTCGTCCAGCAGGATCATGTCAGCTGCATTTTTGGCAGCATCCGAGCCGGCAATGCCCATGGCCACACCAATGTCTGCCTTCTTCAGGGCTGGGGAGTCATTCACACCATCCCCGGTCACAGCCACGATTGCACCCTGTAGGGAGTGGGTGGAAGTGGGCAGTGAAAGGCCATCCAAGGGCCAGGCCAGCCCAGCGCATCTGCCCACCTCCATCAGCAGAGTCGCACCAGTCGCTGGCAGCTCTCCACAATCACTAGCTTCTGCTGAGGACTGGTGCGAGCAAACACCATCTCAGGGTGGGTGCGCAGCACCTCGACCAGCTCTGACGGGTCCATGTCCTTCAGCTGCATGCCATTGATCACACAGGCACGGGCATCCCTGGGGAGAAAGATGGGAGGGCATCACTGGGGCCTCAGTCTATATAGGGTATGGGAAGAACCATGGGGAGGGCTCAAAGGGGCTTACTTCCGATTAACCTGGTCCACAGGCACACGGAGGCGGGCAGCGATGTCCTCCACTGTCTCGCTGCCTTCCGAGATGATGCCCACGCTGGCCGCAATGGCCTTGGCCGTGATGGGGTGGTCACCTGTCACCATGATCACCTGTGGGAAGGACCAGCAGACCCTTGACTCCTTCAGATCAGCCCAATCTCTCTGGTGATATACTCATTCCTTTATTCAACCAACTGTTACCACCTGCTATGTGCCTTGGAAGTAGCAGGGATAAAACAGACAAAAATTCCTGTCCTCATGGAGCTGACATTCTGGTGTGGGAGACAGAAAAAATTTTAATTATAAATGAATGATATAGCATGTTAGAAGAAAAGGAAATTTTTAACTGGGTAAAGGGAATGGCAAGCTTTGGGTAAAAAATAATAATAATAAGTGTGTCCAGGAAAAGCCTCGTTAGGGTGACATTTGAGCAGACACCTAAAAGAGGTGAGAGTTGGCCACATGGAAATTGGGGAAAAGTGTTCTGGGCAGAGGAAATAGCCAATGCAAATGAGAGGTGAGAACATACCTGAACTATGGGAGGAATAACAGGCAGGCCAACATGACTGGAGATGAGTGAACAAGAGGTAGAGGGCTAAGGACTGAGCTTAGAAAAGTACCAGTGCCCAGCCATGGCCAGTTTGGCTCAGAGGTTAGAGCGTCAGTCCATGGACCAATGAGTCACGGGTTCAATTCCGGTCATGGGCACATGTGTATCTCAGTTTCAGTTTGTCCCTGGCCCTGATGGGGTTGTGCAGGATGCAACCAGTTGAAGTGGCTCTATCACATCGATGTTTCTCTCTGTCTCTCTCCCTTCCTCCCTCCCTCCCACTCTATCTGGTAATAGAAAAATATCCTCAAGTGAGGAATAAAAAAAGTACCAGTGCCCAGATTTTATAGGGTCTTACAGACCATGGGAAAGATTTGGATGATGCTTGCTCAGCACTGGCTCCTCCACCCTTGATTTGTCTTTGGGGAACCACCCCTCCCCTCAGTTTCAAGTTGAGGTCTCTGGTCAAAATGGGCAAGTAAGCCCTGATCTGGCCAAACAAGGTATTCCATCGCCCAGCCACAGTGACTGGCTCAGGGATGAACATGTGACCCAGTCTAGTGCAAATGCAAGAAGCACAGAAAGACTGGGTGGCTAAACAGGTAAGTTGGAGCTGCTGGGGGACACTCACCTTTGTCTACCACAACGGAGGGACTGCTTGAGGATAAAGCCAGCAGAGCTGACACATGAAGGCAAATTCCTAATGACACTGAACACTTGGATCCAGCTCTATCCAGCTTCATGCCCCAGAACTTTTTAGGTTCATGAACCAATATATTCCCTTTTTGGTTCAAGCTATTTTCAGATACCACAGGGTTCCTCATCCCCCAATACTGCCATCCTCTGTTCTCGCCCCTGCATGGTCCTTTCCCAAGTGGCATACCCGGATGCCTGCTGTGCGGCACTTGAGTACAGCATCAGGGACCGTGGCCCGGGGTGGGTCTATCATGGATACAAGTCCCGCAAAGCACAGGCCACTAGTTGGAAAGTTCATGGCATCCACGTCAAAGGCATAGCCGGGCGGGTAGTCCTTCTCACTCAGGTAGAGCTGGCAGAAGCCTGATCAGAAAACAGGGAAGTCAGAGAAGGGCCCTGGGGGGACCCTTCGCAAGCAAGACCAGGTGATGAGCAAAATAACCAGGCCCCTGGCACCAAGCACCCATGGATGCCTGACCCTGTGCTGACTCCTTCATTCACATTACCTGAGTCCTTCCTCACTCCCACTCTATGAGCCTACTAGTGTTCTCATTTTGCAGATGAAAAAACAGAGAGGAGACAATTCTTGCCAGTGGTCACACAGCAAGTACAATGAAAACAACAGAACTGGACCACAGGTGTGTGCCTTCCAGGCTAGAGACAAGGCTTAGGGACGTTTAAGAAGTTAGGGTTGGGGAAAGTCTTGAGTTGAGGTAAGAATTGGGGGAAGGTCCAAGGGTCAAAAGAGGACTTTGAAAGGTGGAGGGGAAAACAAAGGCGGGTCATCAGTTGGGGCAAGAGCTGGGAAAACCAACGGGTCAGAGGTAGGAACTGAGGATAGACAGGGGTCAGGAGTGAGACAGGGAAAAACAGAGGTGGGTGTGTAGCCGGGCAGGTCAGCCGCCAGCCAGGGATGGGAAAGGGCAGGGGCAGGGCTGTCCCGGGAAGACGGGCCTCGGTCTGTGCTCGCTCCTCGCACACCGGTTTACCCCTCCCCACCCGCTCTGGGGGTCTCACCCAGCACGCGTTCGCCCAGGCCGCCCAGGCTGAGGTAGGCGGTCTGGAAGGCCTCACGCCACTGCTCGTCCAGCGGCAGCTCCTGGCCCTTGATGAGGATGGAGCTACAGCGCTCCAGCACGCGCTCGGGGGCGCCCTTCATCACCAACACGTGCCGCGGGTCCCGCGGGTCCTCCAGCGTGTGGATGGACAGCTGTGCGGATCGGCGGACAGCGTTGGGGGCGGGGTCAAGGGAGAGGGGGCGGGGCTGACGGCGCGGACGCGCTGCGGCTGGGGCGGGGGGGCGGTGAGGGGGGGCGGGGCAGGTCCTTCCTGGAGGCCGCGGTTTGGGGGGCTGTAGTTGGCGGCCTGGGCCCCCGGAATAGACTGAATTAGCGTCGGAGTGGGGCGGGCCGGATCTGGATTGCGAGTACCGCCCACCCACCCGAGGCCCGCCAGCAGAGAGCAGCGGAGAGCCCGCGCGGAGGGGCTGCGGCGGGCGGGACCGGGGGGCGGCGGGAGGGGGCAGAGCGCAGCCCCGCCGCGGCCAGCCCTGAGTGCGCCGGGGCCCCAGGGAGCGGGCTCCTGCGGGCGGGGCCGGCCCGGCGGGCGCACACCTGGAACTTGTTGGTGGAGTTGAAGGGGATCTCGCAGACTTTGGGGAAGCGCTCGCGGTAGCCCATGGCGTTGCCCAGCGTCAGCTCCGAGAATTTTAGCAGCGCGGTCTCAGACGCGTCCCCGATCACGATGCGCTGGGAGCGGGGGCCGCTGTCAGATGGGGCCAGGCTGCACCAGGCTCCCGTTATCCCCCGAGTCCCCCGGCCCTCACCTTTGGCACGGGCACCGCGTCCTGGCCTGACTTGAAGGCAGCTCGGTTGCACAGGGTGAGCACGCGGCACAGTGCCCGCCACGT
Organism: Molossus molossus; assembly: GCF_014108415.1. Classification (NCBI taxonomy): domain Eukaryota; kingdom Metazoa; phylum Chordata; class Mammalia; order Chiroptera; family Molossidae; genus Molossus; species Molossus molossus. The sequence goes on along the minus strand of NW_023425357.1, from coordinate 15,538,688 downwards.
CTCCGAGGACTGGTCAAACGTCTGCCCTGGAGGACAGACGTCCAGCTGGGGCCGCGGGGAGACTACACCAGACTGCACCGGACCCAGAGCGGCGCGCTCCCGCTTCAGAACCGAGCCCCTCCCCCTAGGTTTAGGACAGGATTCCCCTCCCCAGACCCGTGTGCGACCAAACCCTTCCTTCAACACCCAAAGCCTTCTCTCCAGACCCAGTATGGAGCCTCCTATGAGTGTCCTATGAGACCCCATACCAAGCCTCTCCCTAGACTCTGGACCCACCGGGATGGAATTCCTCTCCATCAATGCAAAGCTCTCCCCAGGTTCCCTCCAGTAACCTCAGAGCTCCCTCTGAGCCCCCACCAGATTCCGCTGCAGCCCCTCCAGTCTCTGCCCACTCCCAAACCTGACTGATCTTCCGTAGTGTCCGCTGAGTGGATGTGGTTGTCGAACCACAGATGAGACACCGTCATGCGGTTCTGGGTGAGGGTGCCGGTCTTGTCAGAGCAGATCACCGACGTGGAGCCCAGTGTCTCCACTGCTTCCAGGTTCTTGACTACACAGTTCTTGCTGGCCAGCCTCTTGGCTGTCAGAGACAGGCAGACCTGGGCGAAGGGCGAGAAAAGCCTACGTGGGGACCGGGGACCGTCTTTGCTTCCAGTCCCATCCCCCTCCTCTCAGCACTGGGATCCTTCTCCCCAGCCACAGTACTGATAAAACAGCATTTCTCCACAAAACCCCGGCTTTGTCTTGCCTCCACCCTTTTGTCCAATCTGTGCTTTCCCAATTCGCCCAGATAAACGTAGCCAGGCCCCTCTAAGCTGCCCTAGCTGAGGTTCTCTGAGTTCCCTTATCAACACAATTAAAAGGAAAAAACAAACATTCCCTCAGCCTCCTCTGTTGAAGGCTGTCCACACCCTCAAGCCTCAGCCTCCTCCCGTCAAGGACCCTGCCCATTCATCTGAGTCCTCAGCATGTGGTGCAGGACATGGCCCACAGTAGCCTCAGCGAACATTTGCTGAGTGGATGGATAGGTGGAGAGACCGGGGGTGGGAGGGAAGATGGATGATGAGAAGGTGGGTGGGAGGATGGGAGGTGAATGAATTGATGGACAAATGGGGAGATGGTGGAGGGAGCCTGGACGAATGGACAGATGGACAGCCCTCTCAGCTCTCTTCTGCCTCCCCAACTCACCGTGACAGTGGCCAGCAGCCCCTCAGGCACATAGGCTACCACAATGGCCATGAAGAAGACCATGGCCCGCAGGAAGGTGTAGCCGATGCACATGGCCACCACAAAAAAGGTGGCACCAAAGAGGATGGCCAAGCCCGCGATGATGTCCACAAAATGTTCGATCTCAATAGCGATGGGCGTTTTCTCATTTTCTACTCCCGATGCCAGTGATGCGATGCGCCCGATGATGGTGCGGTCACCCGTGTTCACCACCAGACCCTGTGCTGTGCCTGCAGTGGGGCCAAGAGGGTGACGTGGGGGGACAGCAGTGAGGCGTGCACAGCAGTGTACACTAAAGGAGGAGCAGTGACCTAAGGCAGTGGGAGCCGGGAAGAGGGTAGCAATAATGGGGCTAGAGAGACAGGACGACCTAAAGAGGTGGCAGTCATGTGAAACGGGAGGCAGTGTGTCTCCAAGTGCAGCGGCAGCCAAGGGGAGTGTGGGGGCCTCACACACCCTCAAGGCACATGGTGGAGAAGAAGGCGATGTTGCGGGTCTCCAGTGGGCTCTCGTGTGTACATTCGGGGGAGCGGGTCTGTGGCTCAGACTCTCCAGTCAGCGAGGAATTGTCCACCTTGCAGCCCTGGGCCTGGAGGATGCGGATGTCGGCTGGCACTCGATCCCCACCTTTCATCTCCACCAGGTCGCCTACCACAAGCTGGTCTGCGTTGATCTGGAACTTGTCCCCATCTCGGATCACAGTTGCTTGCTATGGGGCGGGGGCACCAGAGTTGTGGTGAGCAGCGGGTGGGGGAGGGAAGTCGCTGAGTAAAATGGGGATGTGGGGTAATGAACCAGGGGGTGAGTTGAGGACCTGTGGGGAGAGATGGAGGCCAAGGACAAAGGGCAGGCTGGGCCTGATGGGAGGGGGCCACACAGATGCCAGGAGCCTGCCGGAGCCCGTGTGGAGTCTCTGGAATCTGAAGTGGTGAAGGGTGGGGGACCCACCTGGGGCACGAGGTTCTTGAAGCTGGCTATGATGTTGGTGCTCTTGAATTCCTGGTAGTAGCCAAAGCAGCCGGTGACCACAACCACAGCAATGAGGGCGAGTGCCAGGTACAGCTGGGGGAGGTAGGGAGAGAGCCAGCGTGTGAGTAGGAGCAGAACAAGGTCACCTGCCTGCTCCCTGGTCCCCTGGTGTTCAGGGTCACTTAGGCCATGGTTTTCCCCACTCTTAGGAACCCTCATGCACTGTTCCCTGTGGCCTTTGCCTCCTGTCCTCATATTCTTCATATCAGCTGCCCTGCACTCTCAGTGTCATATGTCCCTGTGTCCCATAGTCTCTGGCCCCCCAATCCTAGGTCTCCTATGTCCCCATATCCTATGACTTGTACCCCATGTCACCAAGTACCACGGTCACATGTATTCCCTTTGCCTGTGTCCTGAAAGTCTTGCATTCCACATGTCCACTGCCCATTGTCTCCTTATGGTCCCACGTCCGTATTTCCTGTGCTCCGAGTTTCCTATTCTGTTTTCATAATCCCTGTGCCCTCGCGTCCCCGTCCCCATGCGTCTGCGTGCTGTCCGTCTTATTATGCTTCATAGTCTGCGAACGCCACACTCAGTGTCTCTGGTTCCAAAGTCCAAGTCCCTGTGTCCAGCGTCTTCCATGTCTATGGACTTCTGAGTCCCCATCCTATGTCACATTCAATGTCACATGTCCCTAAGTCCCATGTCTCTTGTTCGGACCCCTGTCGTATATCTAATGTCCTCTTGTCCTGCATCGTGATATTCTCTGTGTTTGTGCTCCCATGTCTATGTTTCATGTCTCCCCACGTACTGTGTCCTGAGTCTTTTGTCCTTTATGTCCCTATGGCCTTGTGTCCTATGTCTGAGCCCCAATGTCCCCTGTGCCCTCTGTGCCCAATCTGTCCCATGTCCTCCATTTCCCAAGCCCCATATCTTTATTTTTACTATGCTGCAAACATTTTAATGATTATTATTGAGCACACATTTTGGAAATGTTTTACTTCAAACTCCAAGTTAAAGAAACGTTTATAATGTACACAGAAAATGCAACCAGAAGTAAAACTTGCTTTAAGCATGCCTCACAGCTAGACCAGTGTTTGTTTTTCTTTTTCTCCTTGATATATCTTCATTTTCGAACTGCACAGACACATAAGAATTTGATCTTTACAGTAGGGCATTTAGGAAATAAAAATATATTCCCACTTCAAAGAAATAAAAGGTCGGGCATGATTATGTGCCAAACAAAGAGAGACCACTAGAGTGACATCATCAAAAAGAAAGAAAAAAGCCCTGGCTGGTTTGACTCAGCAGTTAGAGCGTCGGCCCACAGACCAAAGAGTCGCAGGTTCGATTCTGGTCAAGGGCACGTACCTCACTTGCAATTCAATCCCCGGCCCTGGACCAGGTCCTGCAGGAGGCAACCATCAATGTGTCCCTCTCACGTCGATGTCTCTCTCTCTCTCTCTCTCTCCCTCTCTCCCTTCCACTCTATCTGAAAATCAATGGAAAAAATATCCTCTGTTGAGGATTTTTTTAAAAAACAAAAAAGAAGCTTGAGATGCTCACTAACTCTCTATGTTTTAAAGAAGCTTAAAAGCCAACAAAACAGCTTTGGAGTACCTCGTTTCTTTGTCTTTGTAACCCCACCTATGTCCTCCCTATCTGAGACACATTCTCTGCCGTCTCCTGTGACCTTGGGTCTGTCCTTCATCCCCACCCCCACGACAATGTCTTGGAACTGCATTTCTGTGTCTCTGTATCCCCACCCTATGCCCTACTGTCCTGAGTCCCATGCTTAAAATTCTCTGTCCTCCATGTCCCTGTGTCCAGTGCCCGCCCCCCAGCACCCAACACTCACATTGTCGTCAGTGGTGAGGTCACCTTCACTGGCCTGGATGCCAAAGGCAATGAGGCAGATGCCAGCAGCTACCCACATGAGGCACTGCAGACCGCCGGCCAGCTGCCGCGCGAACTTGACGTACTCCGGGGTGCCCTTCGGTGGCCGAAGCGCATTGGGCCCATCCCGCAGCAGCAGCTCCGCGGCCAAGCTGGCAGACAGGCCCTGGGGACGGGGTGCGGTGGGGTGGCAGTGGCTGCTAAGGGCTTTTCTCTCCCCATACACCCTTCAGGGGGTGGCTCTCCTGTCTCTCCTTCCTCTGCTTCCTTCTCTCTGCTCCTCCCATGTCTTGTGCCTCCTTGTTTCTTTCTCCCTGTTTGTCTCTGTTGCTGTCCCTTTCCTCTTCCATCCTTTATGTCTCTGTATCTCTCCCGCCTCATCTTTCTGTCTCTGTCTTCCTGTTGTCTCTGCCTGTTTCTCTTTCTTGCCCATTTCTCTGCCTCTCTGTCTCTTTATCTGCTTCTCTTCCTCCCTTCCCTCTCTCTCATGCATTTCCCCTTTTTCTCCCTCTCTCTCTCCCTCTCCACCTTTCCCCTCCTCTGCACCCACTCCTCCCTCTGCCCCCAGCTCACCTTGGTCGCACTGGTCTGGTATTTCTGTTCCAGCTCCGCTACTGACAACTGGTGGTCATTCTGTGTGGCGGGGACAGGACATTCGCTGTCCAGCTCTCACTGGCCCGAGCCCAGCCCCCACCCAGCCCCTCGGCCCCACGCTCACGATCTCCATCTCCTTCTTCATGTTCTCCAGCTTATCCTTTCTCTTGCCCCCTCCACTGCCTGCCTTCTTCTTGCTCAGCTTGGCGGCCATGTCCCCACCGGGGCCAGGACCCAGCTCTACTGAGTACAGCTCGTAATTCTCCTGGGCACGGGGGGAAAGGAGAGGCATCAGATACCACTGGGACCCCTGCCTCCAACCTCCAACCTCTCCCCCCACACTCCTGGCCCAAGGCCACACTCACTGCCTTCCCCATGGTTGCCGGTGCAGCCACACTCCTTTGCCAGGACAGAGCCCGGGTTCGGACCAGCCCTGATATACCCAGGGAGGGAGGAGGAGGAGGTGGGGCAGGACCGGCCTGATTACAGCTGATTACGGGGCTCCTTGGGGTGACCTCTAGGCTTGGGCAGCTCAGGCAATTCTTACTGGGCAGCCCAACCTGCCCAGAACCCACTGCCCCCTGCCACTGAGACCAGGAAATCAGTGGGTATATCCATAGCAACGAGAAAAACAGCAAACACAGGTGCCAGGCACTGTGCCGAGGCCTTTCACGTGTCACCCTCACAACAACCCTGTGAAGTGAGGACTGCTTTCACCCTGCCTTACAGGGGGGGAAACTGAGGCACGAAGAGGTGAAACCACTTTCCCACGGTCCCCGAGATAGGGTGTGAAAGGGTCAGAACTCAGAACAGATAGGTTGGTCACAGAGTGTCTGAGGTTAGGACATACTGCTGGTGCCACACCTGGAGGGGCGCATGCTCCCAGCAGTCACCATAATGGCTGTCGCTTCGGGGTACTTACCACGTGCTGGGCTTTCCCCGTGTGCTCTGTGCAAATGTTTCACTAGCTCCTCATAGCAGCCCTATGGAGTTATGTTCCCCTGTACAATTGAGGAAACTGAGGGACAGAGAGGTTGTAACGAGTATCAGGAACAGGATTCCAGCCCACAGGGGACCCAAGAGGCTGGTTCTCATAAGAAATCACCAATGAAAAAACCAAAACGTCACAACTGCAGTGCCACACATGTGTAACCTCATGGATCCTTGCAACAAACCCCTGTGAAGGTGACACTATTATTCCCGTTGTGCAGAGGGGGAAACTGAGGCTCCGAGAGGTTCAAGGAGGATCCCTAGAGGTACTGCACACATCCAGCTATAGCCATCACAGCTGTCAATCATTCCCCTGTCTCCACCCCAACCTGCCCAGATGGGGAAACCAAGCTGCAAAGTAGGGAAAAGGTGTGTCCAAGGGTCCTGGCTTGATCTTGGACTTGGTGCTTGGTGCCAGGTTTGAGGTCTGAGGACCTCCTCCCAATCCCCCAGGCAGGGACCTCTGTGGACAGCAATGAGACTGAGGACAGCAGAGGTCCCTCTGTTGGACTGGTCGAATGGTGGGTCCTTGGTATCTCATGCTGGGGCCTCAGGGGTGGACCTGTCTGCAGAGGCAAGTGTGGTATAGCCGATAAGATAATTGCCTTGGCGATGTCCTTCTCCTCTGGGGCAGGTCACCTGAGAAAGTCAAAGCTACTGAGCAGTCCCAGCTCCTTCCCACCCCCACCCAGCTGGTGATCCCAGCCTGCTACAGGAAGCCGCAAAAGAGAGGCAGGTGGGGCCACAGTCACATTGACTATCCTCACCATGTGTCTACTTGCTTACTGGGATTTCATCTCTCGGGCCACACATGTAAAACAACTTGCGTCACTCCCCTGCCTACAACCCTCCAGGGGCCTCCCTTTTCTCTCGGAATAAACGCCACGATCATTCCTACGAGATCGGGCTCCAGCTTACCTCTCCTGGCTCCTCTATATGGTTCCACTGGCACTGGCCTCCTTGCTGCACTTTTTAGAGACCATGGTCATTCCTGCCCCAGGGCCTTTGCACTTGCAGCTTTTCTGCCTGGTACTCTTCCTTAGATATCTGCATGGCTCTTTCTCACCTCCACATCTCAGCTCAAATGTGACTTCTTCGGAGAGTCCTCACTTGTAGATTGCACTCCCATCAGGCTCCATCCACCCACCCTTATCCCAATGTGATGTATTTTATTTTTATTTGTTTGGTGAGAATCTTGTTGTACTAGAAGGAAGACTGGGACTAGGTTGTGTTTGCTGATGTCCACATAACACCCAGAACAGTGCCCCGGACACACAGTAGATGCTCCATAGATATTCCTCAATGTTGGACAGGATCCATCTCATCCGGTGGTTGGGCACGTTCACCAAGCCTGGTGCACTGGGCGGGCCTGGGACTCCTCAAGTATCCCTTCCTGTCTCCAGCCCTCCCACCCTGGCACCAGCTCACTACCCTCCAAAGTATCCAGGGCCTGAGGCAGATATGGGGTTGTATCTGCACTGATTAGGGAACCCCACAACCTACGTCACAGATGCAGAGACTGGGGCACTGTGACTGGCAGCAGACCTTTGTCAAAACTCAGGGATTGTCCTCTGGTCTCTGCCTCATTTAGTTCTCATTTCTTAGCTTTTTTGTTTGTTTGTCTACTTGTTTTTTTATTCCTCACCCGAGGATACTTTTCTATTTATCATCAGATAGAATGGGAGGGAGGAAGAGAGAGAGAGACAGAGAGAAATATCGACGTGATAGAGCCACGTTGACTGGTTGCCTCCCGCACGACCCGACCAGACCCGGGACCAACCACAACCAAGGTACATGCCCTTGACTGGAATCAAACCTGTGACTCATTGGTGCACGGGCTCTAACCGCTGAGCCAAACTGGCCAGGGCATCTCATTTCTTAGTTTTATTCTTTTATGTCAATTTCCAACTTTTGATTTTAAATATTTCAAACCTACAAGTTATAGGACTAGTAAAATGACCACCTGCCTACCCTTCAACTAAATTTAATGATGTTACCACATTTGTACTAGTAGATAGATAGATAGATAGATAGATAGATAGATAGATGATAGATATATAGATGAGAGTGTTTTATTTTTTTTTAAGTTTTGACTAAATCATTTGAGAGTAACTTGGAGACAGAATGTTTATCCATAAATACTCAGGCATGTGTCTCCTAAGAATAAGGACACTCTCTTATATAACCACAGTCCAACGACTAAATTCATTATTGATATGATATTATGAACTAATCTAGAGAATGTAATTGAATTTCCCCAGTTTTCTCATGTCCTTTTCTTGGTCCAGGATCTAATCCAGGTTCACCCTCTGCATTGACTTGTCCCGTCTCCAGAGTCTCCTCCAATCTGTGACATCAGTCTTTCCTGTCTTTGATGACCTAGACAGTGGGAAAGAGTATCCACCATTATGGAGAATTCCCTTCAAATGGGTTTGCTGGTGGGATTCAGGCTGCGCACTTTGGGCCAGAACATAGCGTGATGAATGCCCTGCACAGCACATCTTGTCAGGACAAACCTCATTTTTGACTCTGGAAGAAGGCAGACATTTGGGGATATCAAGAGGCTTGGGGAGTGGGCAGAGGGCTAGTCTGTGATCGCTTACCCGTCTACTGAAAACATTGTCACAGCCACGCTGGCGCTCAGCTGGACTGATGACTGAAGTAACAGAAACAGACACTGCCTGAGCCCCCAGACCTCCCACCCCGACCACCTCACAGCGCTGCTGGCCCAGCCCGACCCTGCTCCAGCCCCATGGCCTCGTCCACGTTGACTGGCTAGCACCCAGCCCTGTCGACGGTTAAATATTTTTACCAGCCCCTTTGACTGCACAGCCTTTCAATGCTACTCAAGTTCTGTGTATCTGGGGTAGGGGGGTGTTCTCTGCTTGAGCATTTATTCTTTCATTGTGTGTCTGAGCAATCCTAAGCTGTGTCTGGGCGTGGACACAGGCTGTTGTCCACAGCAGAATCTGGGGGGGGGGGGGCAACACCTTTGGCACCCTGAAGCGGAGCCTGGTAGACTGTCACGCCATTTCAGGCTGATGGGCAACTCTTTTTTTTTTTCTTTATTGATTTTAGAGAGAGAGGAAGGGAAAGGAAGAGAGAGATAAAAACATCGATGAGAGAGAACATCGATTAGCTGCCCCCTGTACGTCCCAAACTGGGGATCGGGCCCACAACATGGGCACGTGCCCTGACCGGGAATCGAACCGGCGACCTCTTGGTGCATGGGTCAACGCTCAACCACTGAGCCACACCGGCCGGGCTGATGGGCAACTCTTGACCGGATCAGAGGCTTCTCACAAGAATGTTGTGGGTGTGACATGATCCATTAGCACAGTACTGCAAGGTTTCTCTGAGCCTGAGCACATGGATCATTGGGGACTTTTGAGAACAACAAACAGCCAGAATTTTCTTTTGAATTTTTTTCCTGAGGAAGACAGGGCAGAGGACATACTATTAAATGGTGAATATGGTGTGGGTTTTAAGGGGAATTTGAACGAGTCTCCTAGAATCATGATCAAACACTTTAGGGATTCAGCCCTACAAGGCCCGACGCCACAGTGTCCTTTCATGCCGTAGGGCTCGGTGCACACACTCCCCCACACCCCGCCTTCTGTTTGTCAAAAGTAGCATGTCAACCTCTGGCAGGTGTGGCTCAGTGGTTAAGCATCGACCCATGCACCAGGAGGTTGCCGGTTTGATTCCTGGTCAGGGCACATGCCCAGCTTGTGGGCCCGATCCCCAGGAGGCCGCCAATCAATGTTCTCTCTCATCGATGTTTCTCTCTCTCTCTCCCCCTCTCCCTTCCTCTCTAAAAAAATCAATAAAGAAAAAAAATTTTTTTTAAATAACAAAAAATCGTAGCATGTCAAGACCTTGGCACATGCAGTTTCCTCCCCCTGCATCCTCCCCGTGTTCAGCTGCTCCGCGTCCCTCCTGTTCTGATGCAGATGCTGCTTCCTCTAGGAAACCTGGAACCGTCCACCAGGCTGGGTCAGGTGCCTCCCCTGGGCTGCCACAGAGCCCCGGCTTCCCTGTCCCAGCTCCGGCCACTCTGAGACACCATTTCCCCATCAAACACCTGAGCACTCTGGCTGTCACTATTTGGTGACATTTCCTCTCCCCCCTGATCTCATGAGGACATGATCCAAGATGTCTCCGTTCCCACGTGGTGCCCACTGTGCCCTGCATTGCCCGGCCCAGGCTGGCCTCGGGTAGTGTTTGCTGAGTGAAAGGACTCATTGTGACCGTGACTTCTGATATGTGTTTAGTCTCTCTGATAAGATAGTGGAGTTAGCCATGCCCTTCACCTCCTGGGCAGGTCACCCCTGACCCCACCCCCAGACCCTGGGAAGACTGAAGCTAGGGGTGGACAGGCAGAGACCTTCTCCTTCCTCTTGAAGCTGGCAGCCAGGCTGCCTGTGTTCTGCTCCTCTCCCACTTTTGTCCAGATGTGGAAAGGTCAACCATCCTCAGAAAACCGTCAGGCTGTCCCGATCTCGGATCTTAAAATTATATCCAGAAAGCGACCATCTCTCCCCTTTCCTGTATTCCCACTCTGGTACAACCTCCATCCTCTCCCTCATGGATGTCACGGCTGCCTCCTCCCTGGTCTCCTGCTCCGGTCCCCAACCCCACAGAGAGGGAGCACGTGAACCCGGGATCAGGTCAGGGCCCTCCCCAGCTGCACCTCACTCCTGGTGAAAGCAAAGTCCCCACATTGCTGCCTAAGCCCTGGGTGATCTGCCCGGTTGCCTCCCCGACCTCAGCGCCCAGCCTCCACCTGACCTGTTCCACTCCAGCCACACTGACTCCCTGCTACGCCGCAGACACAGCAAACAGCCTCTGCCTTCTGGCCTTTGCCTTTGCTGTTTCCTCTCCTTGGAATGTTCTTCCCCCAGATATCGTCATGGCTCCTTCTCTCCCTTCATCAGGTCTTTACGCCGATGTTACCTTCCCAGCGAGACCTCCTTGACTAATCAAAATTGTAGGCCGCAGCGTCCCATCGGCTCTCTCCATCTCCATTACCTTCGTCGCCGCCCCCCCCACCCCCGCCATAGCACTTATCACCCTCTGACAAACTATATTGTTTTTCTTATTGGGTTGCTTGTGTATTTTCTAAATCCCTGATAGAATATGAACTCCATGAGGACAGGGATTTTGTGCGATTTTATTTTATTTTTTGGAGGGGTTTGTTTTTGTTTTTTTGGACTGGCATGCCCCTAGTACCTAAAATGGCCAACAGTAGGTGCTTCATAAACTTTTGTTGACTGGATAAATCTCAGGGTCTCTGGAACACTCAACAGCATGCTGCAGCCGTCATGACCAAGATGCTAACACAGACACGGAATCCTGCCTTGGAATGATGTCCTTTGTCCAACACAACCCCAACATAAGCAGAGGGTTGGACACAATGACAGGAGACGATGATAACAGCTAACACTCATCAGAACTCCCTGTGCTCAGCCCTGTCTCCGTGCTTTTTTCTTTTTCTTTATCCTCACCCGAGGACATTTTTCCATTTTTTTGTTGTTGTTGTTCAGACAGAGTAGGAGGGAGAGAGAGAGGGGGAAACATCGATGTGAAAGGGACTCATCGAGTGGCTGCCACCCACACGACCAACCAGGGCCGGGGACAAACTGCAACCGAGGTACATGCCCTTAGTGGGAACCGAACCCGGGTCTCTCTGGACCGCAGGCCGACGCTCCAACTGCTGAGCCAAACTGACCAGATCTTCGTGCTTTATATGTACAAGCATGTTCCATCCTCACAATAATCTCATGAGAAAGTAGTGTTTTTATTCCTATTCTACTATGAGGAAACTGAGGTGCAGAGAGATTAAATGACTTGCCCAAGGTCACACAGCTAATAAGTGGCAGAGTCAGGATTGGAACCAAGGCAGCCTGGCTGGAGAGTCCTCAAAGACCTTTGAATACACTGAATCACACCAGATGCCATTTGACAAACAGGTCTCTCATTAAAACTCTCCTTCCTTTAATTATTTACTGAATGTTTACTGAGCATCTATTATGTGCCAAGGTTGTTTTGTTTTGTTGTTGTTTTTTTGGTATGTGCCCCCAGCGGGAACTGAACCTGGGACTCTCTGGTCCGCAGGCCAACGCTCCAACCACTGAGCCAAATCGGCCAGGGCTGTGCCAAGCTTTTTGTTAAGCATTGGGATCTGCAGTGAACAAAACAGTGGTGGTCCTATCCACAGTGTTGCATGCTAGGGGGAGAGGCAAGCATTACTAAGTAATCAGAAAGATAAATATTTAATTGCAAATTGTGAGAAGATGAAGGAAAGTAACAGGGTACTTAAGGAGAGAGGCAGAGGGGAGGATCCTGAATTAGACTAGGGTTTCATCAGAGAAGGGTGTCTGAGGAAGGAACACTTGAGCTGGGGCTTTAAAGATGAGGATGCAGCCCAACCGATGTGGCTCAGAGGTTGAGCATCAACTCATGGACCAAGAGGTCACCTGTTCAATTCCCGGTCAGGGCACATGCCCAGGTGGTGGGACCGATCCCCAGTGCGGGGCATGCAGGAGGTGGCCAGTCGATGTTCTCTCTCATCGATGTTTCTATCCCTTTCTCCCTCTCGCTTTCTCTCTCTCTAAAAATCAATAAAGAAAAAAAATTAAAATTAATAAAAATCAATAAAAACATATTTAAAAAAAAAAAGATGAGGCGACAGTGGGAATGATCTGGATGAAGGAGGAACAAACAGCCTTGAGGTGGGAACAGAGTAAGTTGTGTCAGGGTTGGCAAGGAGGGAGATCGAGAGGCTAGAATGAGGTTAGTGAGGGAAAGGTGACAGAAATTGAGGACGAGAGTTCATGTGGGGCCTTGTAGGCCAGGGTGAGGGGGTAGGGTTTCAGTTTAAGAGCAGTTGAAGGCATTTGAGGTTTGATCAGAAAACCGGCATAGTCAAGACTGAGCTTTAGGAAGATGCCCCTGGCTGCACCCCTATGTTCATTGCAGCACTATTTACAAGAGCCAAGATTTGAAAGCAGCCTAAGTGTCCATTAGTAGATGAGTGGATTAAAAAAGCTATGGTACAGCCCTAGCCGGTTTGGCTCAGCGGTTAGAGTGTTGGCCCAAGGACCAATGAGTCTCAGGTTCGATTCCGGTCAAGGGCACGTACCTCGGTTGCAATTCAGTCCCCGGCCCTGGTCAGGTCATGTCGGAGGCAACCAGTTGATGTGTCCCTCTCACGTTGATGTGTGTGTCCCCCCCCCCCCCCCCCCGCCCCATCTGAAGATAAATGGGAAAATATCCTCTGGTGAGGATTTAAAAAAAAAAAAAAAGCTGTGGTACATTTACACAACAGAATTTTAACTACTCAGCTCTAAAAAAAAAAAAAAGAAAGGCCAGGGGTTGGGGGGGCCAGGAGTGGGGCATAGGGGGGGTAAATGGGGGACATCTGTAATACTTTCAATGATAAAGATACATTTAAAAGAAAAAAGAGTCCTGGCTAGTGGAGCATTGGGCCTGAGGACCAAGGGGTTACAGGTTTGATTCTCAACCAAGGGCAACTGCCTGGGTTTCAGGTTCGATCCCCGGACCCATCTGGGTCGTGTGTGGGAGGCATCCAATCAATGTGTCTTTCTCACATTAATCTCTCTCTCTCTCTCTCTCTTTCTCTCTCTTTCTGTCTCTCTCTCTGTCTCTCTCCCCCCTCCCTCCCTGCCTTCCACTCTATCTAAAAATTAGTGGAAAAATATCCTCGGGTGAGGATTAACAAAAAGTATTATTTTTTTAAATATTTTAAAAGGAAAAAAAAAAAAAGGAAATCTTACCCTTTGTGACAGCATGGATGGACCTGGAGAGTATTATGCTAAGTGAAATAACCCAGTCAGAGAAAGACAAGTACTGTATGATTTCACTCAAATGTGGGATCTAATGACAAATAAACTAACAAACAAGATAGGAACAGATTCATAGATACAGAGACTGACCGCTCGCCCTGGCCGGTTTGGCTCAGCGGTTAGAGCATCGGCCTGCGGTCCAGAGAGACCCGGGTTCGGTTCCCACTAAGGGCATGTACCTCGGTTGCAGTTTGTCCCCGGCCCTGGTTGGTCATGTGGGTGGCAGCCATTCGATGTGTCCCTTTCACATCGATGTTTCTCTCTCTCTCTCTCTCTTCCTCTCTCTCCCTCCCACTCTATCTGTACAAAAAATGGAAAAATGTCCTCAGGTGAGGATGAAAAAAAAAACAGAGACTGACCGCTGTCGGAGGGGAGGGACTTGTTGGGGCTGGGGTAAAAGGTCATTGACTGTACTTGAATACAATTGTATCTTTGACAAAGCACCTTGGAGTCGATATTTGTGAACATCTTTCACCTTCTACCCACTTAGAACTCCCTGCAAATTTGCCCCTTACATCCTCCATTCCCGTAAAACTTCCATCTTAGGGACCTGTCAGCTAACACCCCGTGGGATTAGCATCCACTGATGATTCTTGCCTGATTCGGTAATTATTATGGTGTTTGAAATGTTAGTTTTCTAATGATGCACAACAAATTCCCACTAACTTAGTTATTAACTCAGAGTTCTGTAGGTCATAAAGGCTGGGTTCTTTTCTCAGAATCTGACAAGGTGAAAATCAAGGTGTTGGCCAGCCTGCATTCTTATTTGGAGTCAGGATCTCTTCCAAACAAATACTGTTATGACAGGATTCAGATCTTTATTGTTGTAGAACTAATGTCCCTATGGCCTTGCTGTTAGCTGTGGCTACTCTCAGCTAAAGGCTGCCTGTTTTCTTTACCTCATGGTCCCATTCATCTTCAAACCAGCGATAGAGAATCTTTCTTGCCTGCAATCCGTCTCATGCTTCAAATTTTTTTTTCTTCCACCAATAAGATCCAGTGCCTTTTAAGAACTCCCCTGATTTGGTTAGGCTCACTCTGTATGTTCTCCCTTTCTTAAAGTCAGCTGATTGAGAACCTTAACTACGTCTGCAAAATCCCTTCACAGAGACACATAAATTAGTACTTAATGGATAACGGGGAGAAAGTATGTGTACCAGGGAGCAGAAATCTTGGGGCTACCTTAGAATTCTGCCTCCCACCATGTGGCACCCATTTGCATCATTCCATCCACATTTACTAGATGACATTTTACTTTAAGAAAGACCTTCCCCTTTTTTACCCTTCTCTGTTCTTTCTGGCAGTATAGACTAAATCATTCTTTTTTTTTTTTTTTTATCCTCACTCGAGGACATTTTTCCATTTTTTGTTCAGACAGAGTGGGAGGGAGAGAGAGGAAGAGAGAGAGAGAGAAACGTCGACGTGAAAGGGACACATTGAATGGCTGCCACCCACATGACCAACCAGGGCCGGGGACAAACCGCAACTGAGGCACACGTCCTTAGTGGGAACCCAACCCAGGTCTCTCTGGACCGCAGGCTGACGCTCTAACCGCTGAGCCAAGCCCGCCAGGGCTAAATAATTCTTTTTTAATTTAATATTTTATAATCTGCTGACATAATTCATTTTCCTTCCCTCTGTTTGTAAATCTCCTAGTTTTCTTGCTGGGCCTGTCTACTTTTCTCCTGCAGCTCTGGGAGCCATCCCTGGTACTCCCTTCCAGCCCTATCTGCAGATAGGTGTCTGAGGGTGAAGGAGGAGGAGCCAGGATCCAACCTTATGGCTTCCAACCAATCCCTATTAGGGTGGGCAGAGTCAATGTCCGGATAGAGGATGGAGCCTGGCTTGTCCTCTTGAGTCTGGGAGGAGCTGAGAACCCCCAAGACCACGCCCCCTTATGTGGGCAACCAATCAGAACTTGAGGTGCTGGTTTCTTCATTGTGAAGAACTGGCTTCTGATGTTTGGGTCTTGGGATTCTGGCTAGAACAAGGGGAGGCGTAGCGGGTTTGGCTCTCTGATTTCAAGACACTCCGGGTCTGTCTTTGTCTGGGTGGAAAGATCATGCCCCCTGGGAAACAGGACGCCGCCGAAGCCCCCGCAGCCCCCGCAGCCCCCGCAGCCCCCGCAGCCCCCGCAACCCCGGCAACCCCCGCAGCCGCCCCAGCCACCACAACCGCCCCACCTGCGGACGAGTCTACACAAACACCTGAAGAAATAGCATTTTATGCACCTAGTTACATAACTCTGACCATCCTGGCCTTGATATGTTTCTTTCCCCTGGGATTACTGGCTGCGATCTTCAGTTACAAGGTAAAATAATGCCTAAGCCATGACCCGTCCCGTCCTCTACCCGCCCCTTGCGTATGCTTCTGTCCTGGGACCTGGGTAGGGGTTTTCCCTCAGTGACAGCAGGTCTCCAGCCATTCCCCAGTGGGGTCACAAAGCTGAATTCAGAAACCCACATCTAAAGCTCCCATCCCTACAGACCTGCAGGGCTAACAGGAACAGCAATTGGGAAGAAGCTTACCGCAACTCAGGCCGAACTGGTTGGCTGGATGCATTTGCTATAATCATCGGTTTAGGCATATTTTATTACTCTAGTCTATGGGTATGAAAGCCAGGCCCAGTAGGATACAAGTCCACCTCCTAACAGGAACTATCACCAAGACACTAACAAGCCAGATCAGCCACCGTGCAAGAAACCAACAGCTGAGACATCTCTAACCTGGAAAGCCACAGGCCACGAACTCAACATCCACGCGATCCACTAGCCCAGGAACACCATACTACTTCATCCTCTTGGCCTCCAGTGCTGTCTTCGCCTACCTTGGGGGTCTTCAGTTTCATGCCCTCAGTGCTCTTGGCTGCCCTGATACTGGACTGCTCTTTCAGGAAAAGTATTTAAACCAATAAAATTGAAGGGAGTGTTTCAGCTTTTCATGTGTATGCACGTGTGTCTGTTTCTGAGTCAGTATCTGTGCTTCCCTGGTGCTACCTGTTTGCCAGACCACATGATAATCAGAATGTCCTAATGGTGAAGTTCATGGAAATCAGGTAGATTGTGAGTTTACATCTCACCTTTAACACTTCGAAACTGTGTATCCTTTCCCTGGCCGGTTTTGCTCAGTGGTTAGAACATCAGCCCACAGACCAAAGAGTTATGGGTTCGATTGTGGTCAAGGGCATGTACCTTGGTTGCAGTTCATTCCCAGCCCTGGTCAGGGTTGTGTGGGAGGCAACCAGTCAATGTGTACCTTTCACATCGATGTTTCTCTCTCTCTTTCCCTCTCTCTCTCGCTCCTCCCCACCCCCCAAAAAACTCTGTATATCCTTGAACAAAGCAATTTTCTTGAGTCTCGTTCCTTTGTCTGTAAAATGGACATAGTAATTGCCAATGTGGGGTGATACTTAGAAATTTGAATCACTATTCTCTAGGTGTTTCCCCGATTCGAGCTGGAATTCTACTGTCTCAGATACAAGTTCACCCCCTAACGGGCTACCACCAAGAAATAGGACAACAAAAACCTCCTCCAGTTTTTGAGATCCAAAGTCAAACTCCTAAGGGAAAAATGGAAAGACCTGAAGAAATGAGCAATAGAATTAGCAAAGAGCTGATGAAGCCCATCTCTCTGAGTCCTGAAAGATCAGCGGTCCCCTACTCATAGGGGAAGTAGAGAGAGATTAAATGAAAGTATATCCATAGGAAGATCCCTGGAGTTTACATCTCAGGAAGAGGCCAGTGTCAAAGACCCTAGATATTATCTGCACTCCCTCTTTACAGATAAATTTTAGAGAGACTCCGAGATCTCAAATCGGTTGCATGGTATGAAGGTCTAGGAAGAAATGACCTCAGACAGCCAAGTCAAATATCTTATATGTCCCAGTTTGCTGAGGAGGACGTGGGGGTCTACACTTGCTATTTTGTTTTTGTTTTGGGGTATTTTTTCAAGTTTTTTCTGTCTTTCTTTTTATATATTTTAATGACATTATCGCAGGAGTCCCCCTCCTCTCCCCACCTCCACTCTCTGCTTTTTTTTTTAATAATTTATTTTATTTAACCTAATATATGTAAAATATTATCCTTTTGACATGTAATTAATATAGAATAATGATGAGATATCTTACATTATTTTTCTGTTCTGTCTCTGAATCTGATGTGCATTTTACTTACAGCACATCTCAGCTCAGACCAGCCTCCTTTCTGGTGCTCAAGAGCCACAGGGGCACCTTGTGAGCAGCAAATTACAGGCTTTAATGTGAAAGCTCAAAGCTGATGAACAGGAATCGAGCAGAACACCAGTTGCAATCTCAGTTGAAGACAGAAAAGTAAGATCTAAACTGGCCGGTGTGGCTCAGTGGTTAGGCATCAACCCATGCACCAAGAGGTCGCTGGTTCAATTCCCGGTCAGGGCACATGCCCAGGTTGTAGGCCAGATCCCCATTCGGGGCATGCAGGAGGCTGCCAATCGGTGTTCTCTCTCATCGATGTTTCTATCTCTCTCCCTTCCTCTCTCTCTAAAATCAATAAAGAAAAACATTTTTAAAAAGAAAAGTAAGCCCTGGCCGGTTTGGCTCAGCGGTTAGAGCGTCTGCCTGTGGTCTGGAGAGACCCGGGTTCGGTTCCCGCTAAGGGCATGTACCTCGGTTGCAGTTTGTCCCCGGCCCTGGTTGGTCGTGCCGGTGGCAGCCACTCGATGTGTCCCTTTCACATCGATGTTTCCCTCTCTCTCTCTTCCTCTCTCTCCCTCCCACTCTGTCTGTACAAAAAAATGGAAAAATGTCCTTGAGTGAGGATAAAAAAAAAAAAAAAAGAAAAGAAAAAAGAAAAGTAAGATCCAACTATATAGTGTCAACAAGAAACCAATGTTAAATATACTGGTGTATGTAGAGTTAAAATTGAGACTTGGGGCTCTGGCCAGTGTGGCTCAGAGGTTAGAGCATCGGTCCACGGATCAATGAAACCCAGGTTCAATTCTAGCCAAGGGCACGTACCTCGGTTACAATTCGTCCCTGGCCCTGGTCGGGGTCGCACAGGAGGCAACCAGTCGATGTGTCTTTCTCACATTGATGTTTCTCTCTCTCTCCCTCCCTCCTAATCTGTCTAAAGATAAATAGAAAAAAATGTCCTCGGGTGAGGATTAAAAAACAAAGAATTGGGGGAAAACAATATGCAATACAATCACTAACAAAACAAAGATGGAGGTTATATTAACATCAGACAAAGTAACTGTCAAGAAAGGATAATTAACAGATAAAGAGGGCCATTAAATAATGATAAAAGGAACGACTCAACAGGAAGACATAACTATTCTAAATATATGAGTACCTAGCACAGAGCTTCAAAATACATGAATCAAAACCTGATAAACAAAAAAAGGAAATGGACAAATCCACAATTATAGTTGGAGACTATAACATTCCTCTCTCAATATCCAATTTGACAAGTAGACAGAAAATAAGCAAGGATATAAAAAAAACTGAATGCCATCAACCACTGGATCTAATTGCTACTTATAGAACACTCTATCCAACAAAAACAAATTTACATTCTTTTCAAGTGCACATCAAGATAGAAAATATCCTTGGTCATAAAACAAACGTTAACAAGTGTTAAAAAGTTAAAATCATGCTAAGCAAATCATACAAAGTCATATTATCTGACTGTGATATGCCGAATTCTAATATGCCCGCCCCCCAAAGTTGTATTCCATGGTGTGCAGTCCTATGTAATCTCTGAGATGATTAATATGATGGGCTATCACTCCAATGATTAGGTTAGGTAGTTAGCTTTCATAAAGAGAGATTACCTGGGTGGATCTAACCTATCTAGGTCTATAGATCAGAAACAGAGGAAGGCAGGGACTCAAAGTGTGAGAGTGATTTTGATCGAGGGAGATTCACTATTGATGGCTTTGAAGGTGGACTTAAATTTAGGAACTGAAAGACCATGGCTGCTAGCCAGCAAGAAAAAGAGAATATGGCCTCAGTCCATAACCACCAGGAAATTAATTCTACCACAACCGTGAGTATAGAAGAGTATTCAGGGCTCCACGTGAGAACACATTTTCATAAACCCATTGATTTCAGCCTCATGAGAACCTGAGCAGAGAACTCAGACACAGACACCCTCTTCCTGGACTTCTCACCCACAGAATTGTGAGCTAATACATGGCTATTGTTTTAGCCCACTAATTGTGTGGTCATTTCTTTCTTTTATTTCTTTTTATTGATTAGAGAGAGAGAGAGGAAGGGAGAGGGAGAGAGAAATAGAAACATCGATGAGAGAGAACATCAATTGGCCGCCTCCAGCATGCCCCCCACTGGGGATTGGGCCCACAACCTGGACATGTACCCTGACTGGGAACCAAACTAGCGACCTCTTGGTGCATGGGTCGATGCTCAACTACTGAGCCACACTGGCCAGGCATGTGTGGTGATTTCTTATATAGAAAACTAATGTGCTGAACATAACAAATGAAAACTATGAATCAGTAACAGAAAGATAACAGGAAAATCTCCAAACACTTGGGAATTAAACCATACAAGTCAAACAAATGTATGGTTTGGGGAAATCAGAAAATGTTTTTAACTGATCAGAAATGAAGTATATAGTATACTAAAATTTGGGATGTAGCTAACTCAGTCTTTTGAAGGAAACAATCTCAAATGCTTATATTAAAAAATAAGCCCTGGCCGGTTTGGCTCAGCGGTTAGAGCATCGGCCTGCAGTCCAGAGAGACTCGGGTTCAGTTCCCGCTAAGGACACGTACCTCGGTTGCAGTTTGTCCCCGGCCCTGGTTGGTTGTGCGGGTGGCAACCACTCAATGTGTCCCTTTCACATCGATGTTTCTCTCTCTCTCTCTTCCTCTCTCTCCCTCCCACTCTACCTGAACAAAAAATGGAAAAATGTCCTCGGGTGAGGATGATAAAAAAAAAAAAAGAAAAGAAAAAAATAATAAGAACTGTCTCAGTGTGACATCAGCATCATGGTAGTGAGAGACCTCCAGGTCTCTCCCCTTGAAGTTACAAGTTGGACAGCTATCATTCACACAAACATGTCTGAGAGATACGCACATTGAGACACATGAAGGTAGGCATATCTAAGCAAACAGAGGAGGTGGGATGGGAAAAGGACAGAGATGAGAGCTCACAGATGCAGTCTGGGGCTGGTGATGGTCCCAGCAGATGGGATAGCAGTGAGGAGTTGAGGTGCAATTCCTGCTAAGCACACCAGAGGGGCTGATGCAGCAATCCAGCCTGAGTGGCCAGCACACGCTGAGGCTAGGCTGAGCCCAGGGACAGGGACAGGGACAGAGAAGTAGTGCAAAGAGTGGCAGCAACCCACAAAACACCATCACCAGGCAAAAAAAAGCAAATACACAGGAATCCGCCCCATCCTCCTGTGGCCCACCTGGTATTGCAATTCTTGCTGGGCAGATCATAAGGGGCAGAAGCAACTTTCTAGACTGAGTGCTCTGTACCCACTGCAACTGAACCCACTGAAGAGAACAGAGCTACATCCACTCCTACCCCACCATTCTCCAAGGAGCCTGGCAAAGGCAACCGGGACCTCAGATGGAGCAGTGTGGCTGGCAGCTTCTGGCTGCAGGAATGTGGTGCTAAGAACAAATAGGCCAGGAGACCTATAGCCCGCCACATTGCAACACAGGGATGGTGCCCTAAAATCAAGACAACGGGTCCAGTTGTAGAGAGGATGCCCACCTCCTCAGGCAATACAGGACAATTGCCACAGCTGAGGCGACAACACCCCACAGAGATGGCCGAAGTCCCAGTAGTGCAGGTAAGACAAAACAAAACTTGAGCTATACTACCACCTACTGGAAAACAAAAGAAAGACATCTACTTACCCACCTGCTAAACCTTTATGAGACAGTACTTTTTTTAAAAAAGCTTTTTTCTGGACTTCCGGTAGAGATGGCTGCGTAGGTAACCGAGGTATCGTGTCCTCCCACAACCACATCAAAGTTACAACTAAACGACAGAACAACCATCATTCAACGCCGCCTGAAATCAAGCTGAATGGAAGTCCTACAACTACAAAATTAAAGAAGAAGCCGCATCGAGACTGCTTCAAAAAGGGATTTGAGGGACCCAGTGGAGAACACGAATTCATCACTCAAGGATATGGATTGAGCACCAGACGTGTACGTCACCACTTTAGTACCAAAAAAACAGGAAAGATGAAGGCACAGTTGCCCCTTCTCCACAGTTCGGTGACCATCCCGAGCCAGGCTCCACTCTTGGAACCCCTATGTCACCTTCCATCAACCTGGAGCTACAGCTGGGACTGGAAATCAGTCCTTCCAACAAGGCCAGAGAGCAAGTCTGCGCTACAGGATGAGTGGTGTGAGAAGAATTTTATTCACAGAGTCATTGGCCGCCTGCCTGAAACACTATGGAAACATGGAGAACATTCCAATAAGGAAACTGCTGCTTAGGGAAGGTTCAGTGACCTTTGAAGACCCTCCTCCGGGAAAGAGCAGAGCTGGGCTGGCAACCAGTGTGTCGTTTCCAGTAGGCCCTGTTCATTTTACCATGTGCAGCTATAGTGAAGATGGATCTTACCTAAATGTGTCATGAAATGAAAAATTAAGTAAAACAAATTGACTGCTTTTGCCAAAAAAAAAAACTTTTTTTCGCCATGCCAGTTTGGCTCAGTGGATTGAGCATCACCCCATGGACTGAGAAGGCCTGGTTAGATTCCCAGTCTGGCCCATGCCCAGATTGAAGACTTGATCCCCAATAGGGGGCGTGCAGGAGGCAGCTGATGGATGTATCTCTCTCACATCAATATTTCTATCTCTCCCTTCCTCTCTCTCTAAAAAAATCAATAAAAACATATTTTTAAAAAAGAACAATGGGCCCAGCTGGTGTGGCTCAGTGGCTGAGCGTCAACCCATGCACCAAGAGGTCGCTGGTTTGATTCCCAGTCAGGACACAGGCCCAGTCCCCAGTGGGGGGCATGCGAGAGGTAGCCAATCGATGTTCTCTCTCATCGATGTTTCTATTTCTCTCTCCCTCTCCCTTCCTCTCTCTCTAAAAATCAGTAAAGAAAAAAATTTTTTTCTAAAGAACAATGGGTATACCAAAAGTAGAAGAGCAGAAGGGAACAGAAGAGCCTATCTGAACAAATAATCAAGAGAACTTACCAACCTATGGAAAGAGCTAGACCCTCGGATCCAAGAAACTAACAGACACCTGATTATCTCGATAAAAAACAACAGTCTCCAAGGCACATTACATTAAAGCCCTCAAAAGTTAATGATGGCCCTGGCCGGTTTGGCTCAGCGGTTAGAGCATCGGCCTGCGGTCCGGAGAGACCCGGGTTCGGTTCCCGCTAAGGGCATGTACCTCGGTTGCAGTTTGTCCCCAGCCCTGGTTGGTCGTGCGGGTGGCAGCCACTCGATGTGTCCCTTTCACGTCGATGTTTCTCTCTCTCTCTCTCTCTCTTCCTCTCTCTCCCTCCCACTCTATCTGTGCAAAAAATGGAAAAATGTCCTCGGGTGAGGATAAAAAAAAAAAA
Organism: Molossus molossus; assembly: GCF_014108415.1. Taxonomy (NCBI): domain Eukaryota; kingdom Metazoa; phylum Chordata; class Mammalia; order Chiroptera; family Molossidae; genus Molossus; species Molossus molossus. The sequence goes on along the minus strand of NW_023425357.1, from coordinate 15,515,599 downwards.
AAAAGTTAATGATGAACCTGGGCGATGTGGCTCATTGGTTGAGCATGGACCCATGCACCAGTAGGTCACCGGATCGATTCCTAATCAGGGCACATACATACCCAGGTTGTGGGCCCAATCCCCAGTGGGGGGCATGCAGGAAGAGGCCAATTGATGTTCTCTCTCATCGATGTTTCTCTCTCTCCCTCTCCCTTCCTCTCTCTCTAAAATCAATAAAGAAAAAAAAGTTTTAATAAGTGTGTTGTTGGCAAACAGATATACACTTTTACCAACAGAACAGAAGAACAAGAAACCCGCATAAATATGGCCAATTTATTTTTAAAAGAAGTCCAAAAGCAATTTATGGGGAAAAAAATTTTTTTTCTGTAATGGTGTTAAATTTGGTGAAAAGCCATATGAAAAAATGAATCTCGCCCAGCCATTGTGGCTCAGTGGCTGAGTGTCAACCCATGCACCAAGAGGTCGCTGGTTCGATTCCTGGTCAGGGCACATGTCCAGGTTGTGGGTCCAATCCCCAGTAGGGGGCATGCAGGAGGCAGCCAGTTAATGTTCTTTCTCATCAAGGTTTCTATCTCTCTCTCCCTCTCCCTCTCTCTCTAATACCAATAAAAGAAAAAAATCTCTACTAAAACCTCACATTTTATACAAATATTAACTCAATGTGAATTATAGATATAAATATACAAAGTAAGCTATCAAAAATTAGAAGAAAATCTTCCTGACCCTGGGTTAAGCAACGAGTTCTTAGACATAACACCAAATGTACATCCCTATAAGAAAAAATAATAATTTAGATTCCAAAAATAGTAAAGGCTTTTGCTCTGCAAATAACTGTTAGAAAATGAAAAGATAAGATAGAGACCAAGATAAAATATTTGCAAACCACATATCTGACAAAAGGACTGTATCCAAAATATATAAATGACCCTCAAAACTAACCTGTAATAAAAACAACTCCCTGGATTAATCAATCACACAAGAAAGTAGGAAGGACCCGCGCTCCATCAGACCAATCAGCAGCCAGGCAAGTATTACTGTCTTCCCCGTATCACAGACAACCTCCAATCAGCCAATAGCAGTAGAAAGCAGGGGGCGGGGCCTGCATGGTCTCTATGGCAATCCCCAGCGGGTTGGAATGAGGGAGAGGCTGCATGTGGCCAGATTCAGATGCCCAAATAGGGGTACTTGAGGGGGGCGGAGAGGGAATTTATGGGGGGACAGATGAGATCGAGTTAGAGGGGAATGAGGAGATAAGGAGGGCTTCATAAGCGGGCAAAGAGGGTGTTAAAAGTATTTAGAGAGAGCACAGGTTTAAGAGAGTAGGGAGGCCGTAATAAGTGGACGCAGAAGGAGCTCAAAGGTCAGAAAGCCAGTTGGAAAGGTAGAAGTCTCAGAGGGAGGAAGGGCAGGCCTCTATAAAGGGGCAGAGAAAGGCTGTGAGTGGCATGAAAAGGATTCTGAGTTCATAGGTGCTCAAAGAAGGTCTTAGAGGAGCCTAGTGAGAGTTTATGGATCATAGCTGGACCAGACCGATTTATAGGAACAAAGTGAGGAATATTATAAATGGGACAAGCAGAGAGCTATTATGACATTTGAAGTTTTACAGGGTGAGAGTTTTTATAAGGGACAACGAAGGTTTTACAGATAAAGTGAGACTGTTAAAAGTGTTGAGTGAGGCACTGGCCGGTTTGGCTCAGCGGTTAGAGCGTCGGCCGGAGGTCCCGGGTTCGGTCCCCGCTAAGGGCACGTACCTCGGTTGTGGTTTGTCCCCGGCCTCAGTTGGGGTCGTGTGGGTGGCAACCACTCGATGTGTCTCTCTCACATCGATGTTTCTCTCTCTTCCTTCTTCCTCCCTCTCTCCCTCCCGCTCTACCTGAAGGTAAATGCAAAAATGTCCTCGAGTAAGGATTTTAAAAAAAAGTGCTGAGTGAGGGTCTTCTTAGTAGGGTGTTTTATAGGGGCAAAGACACAGCTGCTTGGGGGACAATGAGGCAGTTATAGAACAAAGTGTGACAGTGGATTAGTTGAGGTTTCGGGGAGAACAAGTGAGAGTCATCAGTCAGAAAGAGATTTGGGCAGACAGGATGGGGCCAAGAAAGACATGCTGTAGAGGTCTGAAAAGAACTTAATGAAGACAGGGAGGAGGTTATAGGAGACACAGAAAGGGTTGCAAGGAATAGAGAGCAATTAGGGAGTGGGGGCCGGTGGGTGCTTGGAGTTCTAGGGGACAGGGAGATATAAAAGAGAAAAGGGAAAGGTTAGAGACGATATGGTGGGAGTTAGATAGAGTCAGTGAGAGTTTTAAATGAGGAATTTACAGGAGCCAAGGAAAGATGTTAGTGTGAAAAGGGATGAGGTCAGAGGGGATGGAAGAGTCCAGAACAGATACTAAGCCATAACCCACTCTCTGTCCCCAGACATTTGAAATTTTGCATGACGAGCCCCCGGAAGATTACCTGTGCCTGTCCATTTGTGCCCTCCTCTTCTGTTTTCCCATAGGCATCATAGCCTTGATCTTCTCTCTCCAGGTGGGAATCTGAGTCATACCATCCTCGCCCTCCCTCCCTCTTCCTCCTGGTCAGCACCTGACTCAAATTCTTCCCCGTTTCTCTCCCGTGGGTTCAGGTCCCCACCCTACATCCATACAGTTCCATGGTTTACCCCTATACAATAATCCTTTTAAGCCCATCTATTCCTGTTCTATCTCTCCCCTCAAATCAGACAAAGCACAGCAACAGGTGGAATGAACGAGCCTTGGCAGCTGACACCTCCCACCAAGCCTTCTACATTGCAGTCTTGGGGATTGTTATGGGAAGCCTCATCACACTCGTCATCTTGATTTTACTTATGATGGACTTATTTACTCGGTAACATCCTCTTCAAGTTCATGAAGTAACAAATATATACAACTGTGTTACTGACCTTGGCTCTAAGTATTAGTTGGGCCAGATGGGACTCCTGCTCCTCCATGTCTGGAGAGCCAACTGTTGCCAGTCTGAGCCTGCAGTTTGAGGTGGTTGACGGGAAGGAAGTGGCAGCTCAGGCAGCCCAGTGGACCAGAGCTCAAGACCAACCCTGGGACAGGGGCCATGGGAGACAGGGTAGGGCACTGTTTCCCCAGGGCAGCCTCCCCTCCTGCCGACATCCATGCGTTCACACCACAAGTGTATTCATGTCAACCAGGGGCCTTGACTGTGCTGCCTGACTCTGGGGACACAGCCGTCATCACTTAAGCTCCAATCTCACCCCCACAGAACTTGTAGACCAGGGTGGAAGATAAACATATCACCAGACAGTGACAGTTCAGAGCAATCTAATCTCTAATGGGGGAAACTAAGGGAGGTGGTTTGCAAAGGCCAGACCTAATCGGGGGTACAAACCGACAAACCAGGAAGTCAAGCAGCTGTCAGGGAACTGGTTAGAATTCGGCTCATGTTCTTTTTTTTTTTTTTATCCTCACCTGAGGACATTTTTCCATTTTTTGTTCAGATAGAGCGGGAGGGAGAGAGAGGAAGAGAGAGAGAGAGAAACATCGATGTGAAGGGACACATCGAGTGGCTGCCACCCGCACGACCAACCAGGGCCGGGGACAAACTGCAACTGAGGTACGTGCCCTTAGCGGGAACCGAACCCGGGTCTCTCTGTACCGCAGGCCGACACTCCAACCGCTGAGCCAAACCGGCCAGGGCTCATGTTCTGATTGTAGAGAGCTTCTATGACAGGCATAGATTGCCTCCTCTCCCCCTGCCACCACCCCAGCCATCAAGTTTGTGATTTATTCATCATTCAACAAATGCTTTCTGAACACCAACAAGGTGCCAGGCACTGCACTAGGAACTAGAAACACAACAGAGAAAAATAAATAAGACACCTTTCTTTTTTTTTTAATTTTTTTTTTCTTTATTGATTAGAGAGAGAGATACAAACATCGATGAGAAAGAATATCTATTGGCGGCCTCCTGCACGCCCCCCACTGGGGATCAGGCCCACAACCTGGGCATGTGCCCTGACCGGGAATCACACCGGTGACCTCTTGGTGCATGGGTCGACGTTCAACCACTGAGCCACACTGGCCGGGCAATAAGACACCTTTCTGAAGGAGCCTACATTCTAGTGGGGAAGAAAACTACAAACAAATAGACCTCTAAATAAGCAGGAAAATTGCGGAGAATGGAAAATGCTATAGAGAAAGAAAAAAAAAGGGACATAAGCAAGGGCAGCGCCAGTACTGGCCCACCACTGTTAATGGTCTGCAACAAGATAAGTGCAGAAATTGCCAGTATTTTGACATTGCCATTGCATCCAAGTATATGATCAAGAGACTTGTCTCGTCAAATAGGGTATAGACCAAAGAATCAGTCCATGACATATTGGAGGTATCAAAAAATGAGTCCTGCCCTGGCCGGTTTGGCTCAGCAGTTAGAGCGTCAGCCCACAGACCAGAGAGTCCTGGGTTCAGTTCCCACTAAGGGCATGTACCTTGGTTGCAGTTTGTCCCCGGCCCCAGTTGTGGTCATGTGGGTGACAACCAATCGATGTGTCTCTCTCACATCAATGTTTCTCTCTCTCTCTTCCTCCTTCTCTCCCTCCTGCTCTATCTGAAGATAAATGCAAAAATGTCCTCAGGTGAGGATAAACAGAAATGAGTCCTACGCCACAACCACAATAGTTAGAGATGCACTGAGAGGGAGCAATGAGATCTACAGGGTATTTTGTTTAGGGTCTTGCTAGCAGCTGTAACAAACTTCAAATCAGTGGCTCACAAAATAGTTTATTTCTCGCTTACAGAACCTACCAATATGGGCATTTCTGGTGATCCATACATTAAGTCAGGGATCCAGGCTCCTTCCACTTAGTGATTATACCATCTCCTAAGAGCTCAGAATCCAGTCAGAAAAAGAGAGAGTGAGGAAGAATGCACACTTGCATTCTTTCATTATCCACTTAAACTGGGGATAAGTTTCCTCCACTCGACCCCTGGTATCCCTCCCACCTGCCCCCTGCTATGCTTCAACCTGTCATCCCTTTCTCTGGTTCCCTGCCCAAGCCTCAGTCTCCTCCTGTTATTTACCCTCCACAGAACAACCAGAATGTTCGTTCCCACCTTTTAAAACCTTTAAATTAAAAAAAAGGGGGTGGGGGGAACAGAATGCAAGAAGGCTATCAAAACTTCTGGGATTCTACAGGATGGGACAATAGAGTTACCTATGTACAAACAAGCGATATCCCTCAAGAAAAGAGATGATTGACTATGAAGGCACAGAGGAAAGGCTACTTGAAGATACAGAGACAAAGCTGGGGTAGCAATACTTATATCTGACAAAACAGACTTTAAAACAAAGGCCGTAACAAGAGACAAAGACAGTCACTACACAATACTAAAAGGATCAACCCAACAAGAGGATATAACCTTGGTAAACATATATGCACCCAATATAGGGGCACCTAAATATATATATTTTTAAAACTCTTGGAGGCCCTGGCAAGTTTTCTCAGTGGTTAGAGCATCGGCCCATGGACCAAAGAGTCTCAGGTTCGATTCTAGTCAAGGGCACGTACCTCAGTTGTAGTTCAGTCCCTGGCCCTGGTCAGGGTCCAGCCAATCAATGTGTCTCTCTCACATCCATGTTTCTCTTTCTCTCCCTCCCCGCCTCCCTCCCATTCTATCTGAAAATAAATGAAAAATATTCCCAGGTGAGGATTTTTAAAAATAAAAAATAAATAAAAACTCTTGGAGGACTGTAAGGGAGAGATTGACAGTAACAGTCGCAGTAGGGGAATTTAACACCCCACTATCATCACTGGATAGATATTCCAGACCCCCCAAAACAAATCAAGAAGAAAACAGCAACCTCAAATGACACACTAGATCAAGTGAATTTAATTCATATTTATAGAAAATTTCATCCCAAAGCAGCAAAATATACATTCTTCTCAAGTGCCCATGGAACATTCTCAAAGCAAGACCACAGGACACAAAAGAAGTTTTAACAAATTCAAGAATTTTAAAAGCATATCAAGCATCTTCTCCATTCACAATGGCATGAAATTAGAAATCAACTACAATAAAAACACTCAAAAACATTGACACACATGGGGGCTAAATAGCATGTTATTAAATAATGAATGGGTTACCGATGAGATCAAGGAAGGAAAAAAAAAACTTCCCGGGTTGTGTGGGAGGCAACCTGTCGATGTGGCTCTATCTGTTTGTTTGTTTGTTTTAATCCTCACCCGAGGACATTTTTCCAATTTTTGTACAGATAGAGTGGGAGGGAGAGAGAGGAAGAGAGAGAGAGAGAGAGAAACATCGACATGAAAGGGACACATCGAGTGGCTGCCACCCACACGACCAACCAGGGCCGGGGACAAACTGCAACCGAAGTACGTGCCCTTAGCGGGAACCGAACCCGGGTCTCTCTGGACCACAGGCTGACGCTCTAACCGCTGAGCCAAACTGGCCAGGGCGATGTGGCTCTATCACATCAATGTTTCTCTCTGTCTCTCTCTTTCTCCCTCCCTCCCATTCTATCTGATGATAAACGAAAAAGTATCCTCGGGTGAGGAATAACAATTTTTAAAAGCTGCGGTAGCCTAGCTGGTGTGGCTCAGTGGATTGAGCATCATCCCATGGACTGAGAGGTCCTGGTTCAATTACCTATCAGTGCACATGCCCAAGTTGTGGGCTCGATCCCCAGTACAGGGCATGCAGGAAGCAGCCAATTAATGTTTCTCACGTCAATGTCTCTCTCTCTCTCTCCCCCCCAAAAAATCAATAAAAACATTTTTTTTTTTTTTTTTTTTAAAAAGGCTGTGGTACATTTACACAATGGAATACTGTGCGGCTGTGAAAAAAAAAATGGATCTCTTACCTTTTGTGATAGCATGGATGAACCTGGAGATTATTATAAGGAAAATTAACCAGTCAGAGAAAGACAAATATCACATGATCTCACTTATACGTGGAATCTAATTAACAAAATAAACTGAGGATCAAAATAAGTCCAGAGACATGGATACATGGAACAGATGGACAGATCTCAGAAGGGATGGAGGTGGTGAGAGATGGGAAGATATTAACCAAATAACATATGCATAGCCCATGGACACAGACAATAGTGATGAAGGCCTAGGGTGGGGCAGGGGTTGGGTAGAGAGGGGCAAAAAGTGGGAGGGGGCATGAGGGACATGTGTACTATCGTCAACAATTTAAAAAACTAATTTTTAAAATTTATTTAGATAAATCTGCTTCTTCTCCAAGGAAACACCAAATGACAGACGATGCCAGTGCCGCAGGAAGGCCTGGAGTTCTAGGCGCACTGGAATGGGAGGCTGTGGCAGCTTCCATGGAGGATTTGGCAGTAGCATCCAGGGCCAAGGTCATGGCTGGGGTCAAGGCTGGGCTGAGGCCATGTAGCTGGCAGAGGCAAGGCTGAGGACAAGGAGTAGATCCCTGTCACCAAGCTGGGCCACCTGGTCAAGGACATAAAGACCACATCTCTGGAAAAGATGTGTCTCTCTTCTCCCTACCCATCAAGGAATCTGAGATCACTGACATTTTTCTGGGGGTATCCCCAAAGGAGGAGGTTTTGAAGATGATGCCTGTGCAAAAGTAGACCTGTGTTGGCCAGAGGACCCGGTTCAAGTACTCTAAGGAAGTAGCCATTGCCATCCATGTGGGCCACCATCCTGGCCAAGTTCTCTAGTGGACCTGTGCAGCAAGGCTCCTGGAAGAACAAGACTGACAAGCCCCACACTGTCCCTTGCAAGGTGACCAGCTGCTGTGGCTCTGTGCTGGTATACCTCATCCCCGCCACCATGGGCACAGACATCATCTCAGCCCCCGTGCCCAAGAAGCTGCTACTGATGGCCGGTACTGATGACTGCTACACCTTGGCCAGGGGCTGCCCCGCCACCCTGGGCTACCTTTGATGCCATCTCCAAGATCTCCAGCTGTCTCACCCCTGACCTCTCAAAAGAGACTATGTTCACCAAATGTCCCTGTCAGGAATTCTCTGACCATCTTGTAAAGACCCACATCGGAGTTTTTATGCAGAGGAGCCAGACTCCAGCTGCGGCCATCACACAATTTTATACAAGAAAAATAAATTAAGCCTGTTTTTTTTTTAAAGCTTTCAAATCTTACAGACTGTACAGAAAGAGTCTAACAGATGACCATGTAACATCCAGATTTGATAGATGTAAACATTTTCCTGTATTTGCATCAGATCTCTTCTCTTTAGAAATACAATATTATAGACACAGATTAAGCCCCGGCCCCTCTCCACTGTTCCCTTCTTCCCTCCCTCCATCCCTGGAGAAAGCACTGAACTCAGGTTGTTGTGAATCACTCCTATGTGTATTTTGCACTTTTACTCAATATGTGTAGGTACACTTGATGAAGCAGAGTTGCTGTTCTGGGTGTGCAGTAGTCCTTAGTGACTTCTGCAAAATCCGTCCAGCTCTTCATCTTCCAGGCCACACACTCTGGGTCTCTCAGTTGGCTCAGCTGATGTCGATTCACATGATCATATAAATGTCAATTGTTACGAGGAAATTAAAGATAGGATGGTCTAAGAGGTGCCAGATATTGATCACATGTTTTAAAACTGTATATCCAAGAAACAAATGATAAGATCATGTCTGGCAATTAATGGTAATAAAAAAAGTTTCATCCCCCAAAAGTAGTGTGCTACGGACTGCACTCCTTAAACATCAATATGCACATGAATCACTAACAGATTTTGTCAAAATTCAAGTTTTGATTCAGTAAATTCAGAGGTTAGGGGGCAAGGGATTCTGCATTTTTAACAAGTCCCCCTGGCATGCTGGAGATGCTGGCCTTGAGCACCTTCTCAGTTTGGAGACAAAAATCATTTTGCCAAGTATATTGAACAAACTGAATACAGAGAAGGTACAAATATTACTTATGTTTTTTGTCCTGAGAGTAAGATGTTAATCTCACCTTTTTGCATCAGATTTTTTTGGGGGAGTGAAGAATACCCCTCCTCTTATGGGAGAGAGGAGGAGCAAAGCCACTGCAACTTGTCCACGAACAAGAGCTTGATGTAACAGTGACTTCTCAGACATCAAAAGTCTCTGCTTACAGAGTGTATCAGGTTTCAATCAGAGAGGCAGAGAGGCAGAACCACTAGGGGAGATATATTAGATGACAGATAGATGATAGCCAGATAGATGATACATACATACATATATACATACATACATACATACATACATACATACGTAAAGATAACAGGGATTTGACCCTGTGCAATTAGTGGAGTTGTTAAGCAGTCCCTAAGATTGTCTTAGTGTCTAATATTCACCCTCAAAGTGCACAGGGCAGGCAGTTAGGAAGAGAAGACAGGTGTACAGTGAGGAAAAGCTAGGACAAGCTAGAACAGACTTGCCTCTGCCCTTGGTGGTATGAACACCTACAGGAGAAGCCGGCATTCTTCATCATGGAGCTAAACACACGCCTGGACCAGGAATTGGAGAAGTTGCAGGAAGATCCAGGAGGAGGAATAATTGCTGGCCTGGCTGCTGCCCTATGCAAAAATGTAGAATGCAACCTGTGTGATCTACAAAATGGCAGCTGCTTCACTTCTGACCTCCAAATCTTGGCCAAGAATATTTTGGCCCATCCTAATTTGATACATACAGAGAGGGCAACTCCAGGATGTAGTTCATTCAGCCTAGTCAAGCTGACAGATTACAAAGCCACCACGCAGAGACTGGAGGAGAGCAGTGAGATGGTGAGTGGCTATTGGGGAGATGGTCACATGACCAGCTCTGCTCTCTCTTAGGTATCTTACAGGATGTGTCTAATAACAACTGGGTGGCTTTCTTTTTAGAGTTGGGGGGTGGGTAACCACTAGTATTTATCTCTTATCTGGCTTTAACTTTTCCTCCAATACATACTTGTCTTTTAATTCTCTTAACAATCAATACTTTTTTAAAGGCTCATAAACCCATGGCAAACATGCTGTCTATTGATTTTTTTTTTTTAACAGAAAAACCCTCCACAAAGGGCAGAAGGGTGGAGATATCTGAGAGAAATGACAACTGTTGAGAAATCAGGCATCATGAAGTAGCAGCTGCTAATCTTTCTTCCAGGAAGCCCACCTGGATTACATCAGCCCCTAGCACCCTCTTCTGCTTCTCAGTCCTTATGAAGCATTTGACGCTTCTCCCCAAAATCTGCTTTTTCAATGGTGATCCCATGGCCCCCTTGTCCCTGGGCCAGACTCAGCCAGCCCTTAGAGGTTTCCCCTTGGCTCCTCATATGGATAGAGTCCCACATTGTTATCAGCACTTCCCTTCTTTCACATCCCCATTTCAAGGTCTGCTCCACCTTACCCCCAGCCCAGAGCCCTGGACCTCATGCTGAATGCCCCCAGCCCCCACAGCCAATCAACTCTATCCACTTAGTCTCCTCTCTGCTCCACGGCCCTACTGGGCACCAGCACTGTCCTTGCCCCCACTCATCATCTGCTCCATCCTCCTCCCTGGGTTCCCAGCTTTAGTATCACCCCACCTCCCCCGCCACCACCACTACCCTTTTTTGCCCCCAACAATTACAGAGTGGTGACCTAGGCAAGCACGTTGAATGAAAGGTCCCTGAATGTTTCCATTTTTTCGGAGCTCTGTTTGAGGCTGAGTGGGCTTTCCAGAACTCCAGCCCTAGTATCCAGTGCTTTCTGGGGCACCCCACATACCTCTGACACTCCCCGTATTCCAAACTGACCCATCCCTGCTGCTTATTTTCTACCATCCCTACCTGGTGATGCGTCTATTCCTCAACTAAACTGTGAGCTCTGTCGCATGGACACTGGGGCTGCCTCGGCCACCGCGGTGTCCCCAGCACAGGGTAAGCTCATGCACGTTATGGAATGGTAAGGGCACACGAGTCTGGAAGAAACCACGCGAGGACCATATTAGGGCCATGCTATCCGCCCTCTACCCCTCACTCAGTCCCGACATACCCCGTTTCTGAAATCAAAGAGCAGTAAGTTTGGCATCTCCTTGCCTAGCTCTCATCCTCCTAGGATGAAAGTCCCATTTTGTCAAGAAAATCGAGTGAGGCATTAGGGACCTTTTGCCTGCTAGGGAACAGCTAATAGTGAGAGGGAGGACGCAGAAAGCCAGCGGGCCCCGCCGTTTCCCACGCCCCTGCCGTCTTCACGCGGCGGGACCCATCCTGGGGGAGCGAGAGATGCGAACCTTCGCGGGACCCTGCAAAGCGGGAGGCCGCTCCGCCCGGAAGGTGGTCCGTCGCCGTCGGCGCGCTCGTGACGTCAGAGGCGGGCGCCACTCTTGAAGCGGGCGCGGGAGGCGGCGGCGGGGCGCTGTCATGGAGTTAGCGCAGGAAGCGCGGAAACTGGTTTGCTGGGCGGCCGAAGAGATGGAGGCGCCCGAGGTAGCCCGGGCCCCGGAGGCGACGCTGCGCAGGTGAGGGCCGCTCGGGAGTGAGAACCCCATCTTGACTGAGGATGCCTTCCTCCTCCTCCGCGCCGAACCTCTAAGGGCGCGTCCCCCACCCGCTGAGTAGATCCGGGAAGAGGACCCTGGATCTGAGTGAGGACGTCCAGGCGGTAACCCTCACACTGCACCCCCACCCCGTGAGGCCGCCCAGGGCTCCTTGGCACCAGTGAGGGTCCTCCATGAATTAGTGAAGCCCTTCTTCCCGTGTGTAAAGAGGATCCCCTGGGTAAGGGAGGCTGTCCCTGCAGCACCTCAGCCACCCACCACCCAGCCAGCCAGTGAGGACACGCGAGTCAGCAAAGACCATCCCACGGAAGATTAAATCTATGGGAGTGATGGCCCGTATCCAGTAATGACAGAGCACTTCCTGGCAGTATATCCCCCACTCCCACCTCTGCAAGTGTCTGGAAGTAACCCTTTCCCAGGAGTATGGAAACACCCCACCAGGGAGGGAATAAGACTACCCCCACACCCAGTGAGAGGCCTATCCTCTCAGTGACCCACCCAGGAAGGAGTATCTTAGCCCCCAAAATATAAATCCTCCCTTCCCTTGAGAAGTGAGAATTCCCTAGTAAAGACCTCACCACCACCACCCTGGGAATGAGGATCCTCCACCCTGTGTGATGTCCCAGGCATACCCTTACATGCTGTCCCCACAGGCTGTGTTTGGGCCAGGGGGCTGACATCTGGGCCTATGTCTTGCGGCATGTGCACAACCAGAGGTAAGCCTGGCTGCATGAGGGAGGCTGTGGCAGGGGAGGAGGACACAGGCAAGTCCCACACTAACTCCCTTTCCTCCTACCTCTCCACTGTAGGAATGTCAAGAAGATCCGGGGAAACCTCCTCTGGTAACTGGTCCTTAAAGCTATCCCTTTCTATTTTCCCCAGTCCCATCCAGCCCTGTCCCCACCCACAGCCTAACGCCTCCTAGAAGCCCCTGTGATCCCCTAACTCTGGCCTCATTTCCTCAGGTATGGCCACCAGTACAGTCCAGAGGTGAGAAGCACGTGCTACAAGATTTTCTTTCGTTAAAAAAAGAGGACTTGTAGATCATCTGCTCTAGGCCCACCCTTATATTGGGTGATAATGGGGACACTGGATCACCAAACAGCCTTGATCCAAGCACTCATAGGGTTTACAGTCCAAGGGGAGACAGGCATGAGCTAGGGGAAAGGGGAACACATAGATATGAGGTATCAAAGCTGATGAGGGTAGATGGGAAAATGGACTAGCTTGGGAGAGATGCTCAGGCCAGTGTGGGACTCAGTATGTGCAGTGGTCCAAGTGAGTTAGGTGGATGCTTCCAGGAGACCTCCGGACTCCTAGATGAGGGGCTCACGAGGAGATGAGGACTGGGGCGGAAACATGCTGCCATCAATGCAGAGACAGGAAACAAGTTGGGAGGGTGATATGATTTCAGGAGGAAGGAGGGGGACCAGGAACCTTAGTGTTCCTCTGGTTCTAGAGGTTCAGACATAGTAACTGCCTAGGAAAAACCCTCTGCCACCCTCCTGGGCAGGTGAAGAGACTGGTGTTCCACAAAGGACAGTCAGGCCAGGCTGAACCGCGGCCAGGTCGTGTATATGACCCTGTACCTGATCCCACCAGGCCTGTCGGAAGTTGGAGCTGGAAGCTGCTGTTGCCCACCTACGGGCAGAGATCCAGGAGTTAGACCAGAGCTTGGAGCTGATGGATCAAGAGACTGAGGCTCAGGGTGACTCATGGGGCTGGACAGATGGGCAGCAGAACAGGTATTAGGGAGCTACTGATGACCACCCTGTTCCTCCCACAGACATCGCTATGGAGCAGGCACTGCAGAGCATGCAAGACACCCAACGACATGCTCTCCTCCTCCGGGCCCAAGCCGGGGCCATGCGAAGACAGCAGCGTGGACTCCAACATCCCTTGCAATGGGTACAGAATCAGCTCAGGCGCCTGCAGGACATAGAGAGGTGGGCCTCAGGTGCCAGGGACCAGCCTTCAGCAGGCTGGGTGGAGAGACATTTCCCTTAGAGACCCCAGTACACTTGCCCTGACCCCTTCTTGAGTTCCAGAATCCTGGATTTCAAGTCCATGAGACCAGGAAGTTTTGTCATCTCAGCCACCTGTAATTGTGCCTAGAATGGTACCACCTGTATATCTAGAACACCGCTGATGGGAAAGAACAGTAAACAAGGAACAACCCTGCCCTCATTAGAGATTATAGTCTGATGTAGAGGAGACAGATGGTAAACTAGGAAGCAAACAAACCCTGTAATTGCAAGTAGAGATAAGTGCTATGAAGAAAGGTGATGTGATAGAAGGGGAGAAGGAGATGCTATTCTAGGTAGGATGGTCCAAGAAGGCATCTCTGAGGAGGTAATATTTGCGTTGGGGAAGGAATTTCCATGAAGAGGGACAGCAGGAGCGGAGGCCCTGCTCTTGGCATGTGGGAAAGAACAGCCAGGAGGGCAGTTCAGCCTAAGTTTCACAGGCAAGAGGGACAGCATGAGGAGGTGAGGTTGGAGAAATGGACATAGTACCATGAAGGCACTGGAATTCTCTGAGGCTGAGTTCATGCCCTGGCTTGGTCACTTACAGCTGTGTGACCTTGGGTGAAGTTTGTGCCTCAATTTCTTTTTTTTTTTAATCCTCTCTCGAGGACCTTTTTTCATTTATCTTCAGATAGAGCAGGAGGAAGAGAGAGAGAGAGAAACATCGATGTGAGAGAGACACATCAACTGGTTGCCACCCACATGACCCCAACAGGCACCAGAGCGAACTGCAACTGAGGTACATGCACTTAGCAGGGACCAAACCTGGGACTCTCTGGTCCGCAGGCTGATGCTCTAACTGCTGAGCCAAACAGGCCAGGGCTGTGCCTCAGTTTCTAAGATCTATAGAATGCAGATAATATTACCTACTTTACATAGTAGGTATGGTAATTGAGTTAAATCATACAAAGTGCTTAGAAGAATTTCTGTTACACATTGTTATTCTGAAGGTGATAAGGACACATCACATTGTTTACAAGGGTTTTGAGCAGAACAGCGACATGATCTGTCTGAGGTTTTAATAGGATCACTTAACTGCTGGGTGGAAAACAGACCACAGAGAGCAAAAGTAAGGAAGAGGAGGCTAATGGAGCCATCCAGCCAGGAGATGGCAGTGGCCTAATTTTGGAGGTGGCCTGAGATTCAGACTCAGTGATCCCTGTGACTAGCTTTGCTGGCAGCAGAAGGGGACACAGACACCTGTTCTCCCAAGTCCCTCCTTCCAGGGACCCCAGCCCCCACTGCATTCCTCTTTCCAGGAAGGCTAAAGTGGATATAACCTCTGGGTCCTTGACATCAGCAGCCCTGGGCCTGGAGCCTGTGGTCCTGGTAAGAGTCCTGGGCCATGGGGGCAGGAGTGGGGAGTCTGGTGTCAGATGGACCCCTGGGTCCCCTGTATGTTGCATCCTCTTGTTCCCAGGGTGATGTCCGAACAGCCTGCACCCTCCGAGCCCAGTTCCTGCAGAACCTCCTGATTCCTCAGGCCAAAGGAGGCAGCATTCCGTAAGTGTCACCCAGCCCCCAGAAACCCTACAAAAAACCTGGGCTTTGGGAAGAGTTACTTGTTAATTCCTCAGACACTGAACCTCTGGGCTGTGTCAGCCCCAGGGCCTGCCCTGACAGGGCTCCCAGGCTGGGAAGAGGTAGAGACAGACCCATCGCAGACAGTGACAAGCCAGGCGGTTAGAACTGTTGGGAGGTGGGGAAGCCAAATAGGCTCTGAGTGCCGAGAGGAGACACCCAGCGAAGGAAGCAGGGAGGACAGTTCTCTGGTGAGGAGACAGCAAAGGTAAAAGGCCAAGAGGGTGCTCCAAGCAAGCAGCACATGTGAACGGGCCCATGGGCAGCAAGTTGGTATAAGAGGGGAAGTCAAGTCTGGCAAGCATGGATGAACTTGGTTTCCTCATCTGTAAACTGGGCACAGGGACAGCTCCCACTTTATAGGATGGTGGTGATCATTAGAAGAAAAATTGATATGTCTTGTAACATTCTCTGTCCCCTACTCAACCCCACAGAAACCCTCAAGATGACCATTTTGGAACTTCCTATCAGCAGTGGCTTAGCTCAGTGGAGGTGAGCGGGGTTCTCAGGAAAGGCCACACCCACTGCCCCATGATCAAACCTCAGGGTACCAGGACCTGATTCTTCATCCCTGCCCCGTCCCCATGTGGTCCCAGCTCACAGCCCTGCCCCCATCCTGCCCTGACTTCACCCCTCTCCACACCAGACACTGCTGACAAACCACCCTCCCAGCCACGTCTTGGCTGCCTTGGAACACCTGGCTGCAGAACGGGAGGCAGAGATTCGGTCCCTGTGCAGTCCGGACAAGCTCCAAGATACAGAGACAGCCAGGTGTGCCGGAGAGTGCTTCCATCGTCAGGCATGGTGGGTGGCTGGGTGAGCTGGGACAGGGCCGAGATCGGGCACAGTGATCTGCCGATGGGGGCAGAACTGAAATCTGGAAACTAAACTCAAGTGGCTTGACAGTGGCTACCCTCAAGAGTCCAAGCAAGGAGACAGGGCTCCTCCCTCAGCAGTTTCTCCCCATCCCCAGGTCCCAGGTCCCAGACCAGTCAAACTCCAGCCAGGCCCTGCCGTCTGTGATGCATCTCATCCAGGTGACCCCTAACCACCCTTCCCAGACTCTGTCCCCTTCCCATCCCAAGACCCACTCAGTCCTCTCACCCCCGGGGATGATGCCCACCCTGACTTTATCCCCCTGCCCCAGGAGGGCTGGCAAGCTGTGAGTGTGCTGGTCAGCCAGCGGGGCCCCCTCCTGAAGGAACATCAAACCCTGACCTGGCGCCTGCAGAGCTTGATGAAGGAGGTGGAGAAATGTACCCTGGGATCCAGCGAGAGGTGAGGGGGCTTCCTGGGCAAAGGCCTCTCGGACATCTCTCTCCCTGGGGTCTCAGGACATTAGACTTTTTCTGCCCCTGTGGCTCTCATTTCTGCCTCCCTTCTCTCCTTGCGTTTGTGGCCCCTTGTGCATCCTTGCAGATCTTATCTCCCCTCCTCCACTGTGAGTCTTAGTCACATCCCTCTCCATCGCTCACTTCTGCTTGTTCTCCAGGCGGGCATTGGTGCTGGGGCTTCGGGGCTGTGGCCTGTTGGCAGAGCTCAAGGCCCTGTGTGCCCAGAGCCAGGAGCTGGAGGAGGCAGCTGGACGGCGGCAGCTTCTACTGCAGGAGCTACTAGCCAAACAGCAGCGGATCCTGCACTGGCGCCAGCTGGTGGTGAGAAGCAGGATTCCAGGGGAAATGGCTGGGCCCGGTGGAGGGTCAGAGTGGGGCTGGGAGGCTTAGGGTCCAAAACTGGGCCTCTTGGTCAGGGGAGAGGCCCACAGTGAGTCTCCCAAGAGGAAGCAGGACCTGTGGAAAGGGGAGGGCAGGGCAGGAGACTGGGAGTTGGGAAGGAAAAGCAGCCTGTCTTGGTGGCCTCCTGGTTGTCCAGGGGGAAACACAAGAACAGGTCCGCCTGCTCATCAAGAGCAACTCAGCCAGCAAGACGCGCCTGTGTCGGAGCCCGGGAGAGGTGAGTTGGGATGTGGAGTGAGGTCTGGGTAGGGCCAGGTCTCCTAGGGATGAGGCTGGGTGACCTCAGGCTGCTCCCCATCCCTTTCCTTCCCTAAAGGTGCTAGCTCTGATTCAGCGAAAAGTGATCCCCACATCTGAGGCGGTGGCGCCACAGAGCCAGGAGCTACTTCGCTGTCTAGAGAAGGAGGCCCAGCATCTGCCCCACCTTCTGCTGGGCACCCTGCTGCGGCACAGCCCTGGAGAGTGAGACTAGGCCACCCCTTAAATCCCCTCCCTTGGTTGACTGTCCCCCTCCAAAAATATAGTCTGCCCACTCCAAAAAAACAATCCCAGACCCCAGTGTTCCCAGGCTGTCAGACCTCACCCTCAGATCCTCAGCCTCACTCTGGAATTCTAGTCCCCAGACCCACCTCCAAGTTCCTGGACCCCCCAAGCCCACCTCTCAGCCCCCAGAGCCTCTGCAACCCAAGCCTCCCTGTCAGTGCCTCACCCAACCTGGACTTCCCCCCAGATTGAGGCCCCTGCCCACAGTCCTGCCATCAATCCACCAGCTGCATCCTGCGTCCTCAGGGGGCTCTAGCCTCATAGTGCTTAGCCACATGCTGGGGCTGCCCACAGGGAAGGTGAGTGCCTGGCCCCTAGGACTATCTTTCCGACCCTACCCCCACCCGAAGTGATTGTCCCTTCCCCCTCCTTCTAGGCTCCAGAGCTGCTCCTCCCAAAGGCCGCCTCTCTTCGCCAGGACCTTCTGTTCTTCCAGGACCAGTGGAGCCTCCGGTGCCGGCATCTGCTCCACATGAAGACCAGCCTACCGCCAGGACCATCCACCCAGAGTAGGCCTGCCCTGCTTCTATAGCCAGCATCTCTGCCCATTCCCAGGACCATCCGCCTCCAGAACTGATCACAGACAACACCCATGGCTGACAGAGCCTTTTGAACTCACAGTGCTTTAAGCACGTTCAGTAGTTTCATCTGCACAGCAGCCCCAGGGGGTTAGTGCCATTCTCCCTTTTACAGAGGAGGGACTTGGATGCAGAGGCCTTGGTAGCTGCCCAGACGGCAGAACTAGGATTTGAATCCAGGCAGTCTGACTTCTGATGGGTCTGTGCTCCTAACCACTAGGAAACACTGCCCATCTAATTGCCAAGTACTCATTTGTCACCATCCAATAGTTAAAAGCTGGGCTGTGGGCCCTGGCTGGTTTGCCTCAGCGGTTAGAGCGCCAGCCCACAGACCACTGAGTCCTGGGTTCAGTTCCCGCTAAGGGCACGTACCTCAGTTGCAGTTTGTCCCCGGCCCCGGTTGGGGTTGTGCGGGTGGCAACCACTTGATGTGTCTCTCTCACATCAATGTTTCTTTCTCTTTCTTTCTCCCTCTCTCCCTCCTGCTCTATCTGAAGATAAATGCAAAAATGTCCTCGGTGAGGATTTAAAAAAAAAAAAAAAAGCTGGGCTGTGGAGTTAAACTACCTGGATTCTCTTCTCAGCACTATGTTTTGTTGTGTGATCTCCCTGTGCCTCAGTTTCCTCCTCAGTGGAGCTAAGGACCTGGGAGGAGGGAAAGATGTGGGAGAGATGCTGAGGTCAAGACTAGGTGACTGAAATTTACTTGGTGACCCACTGGCTGCAAGGCACCAGGAAGCAGAGGACTCAGTGCTGTCTCCCGGGCTTTTAATCTGCAGAGTTGCTGCAGACTTGTGAATCCCAGGAGAAGGAGCAGAAGGAGAGCCTGGGGCAGGCCCTGAAGCAACTGGAGAACCTGCTGGAGCAAGCCCTGGAGCGGATCCCCAAGCTGCAGGGAGTTGTGGGGGACTGGTGAGAGGGGTTGTGGGGGCTGGTAAGGGGGGTAGGGCTGAGCTGGGGGGTGAGGACTGTGGGGGCAGGGAGACTGGTGACCAGCAGGGCATGGTGTGGGGAAACCAGTGAGGCTGGAGACCCAGGCCTTGCCTCTGACACCATCCCCTTCCCCAGGTGGGATCAGCCAGGTCAAGTCGCCCTCTCAGGGGAACTCTGCCAGGGCCTGTCCCTGCCCCAGTGGCGGCTGCGCTGGGTCCAGGCCCAGGGAACCCTGCAGCATCTGTGCAGATGAAGAGGGGACTCCAACAGGAGTCAAGAACTGTGCATTTGTTCACCTCACCTCTCTCAATATGGAAAAAAGCATCACCTGGGTGTGTCGCCCATTGTCTCTACCCACACCTGCCCTCCCCCTCACAGGCTGTTCTGTTTTCTCTCAACGGCCTTACCCCTGTCCTTTCATCCCACCAAAGCCAAGAGAATGGGGTGCTCTGGACCCCACCCCAGGTCCCCCTGAAACCCTTCATCACTTTCACCCTTGGCAAAGAGTAACTGAGCACCTGCTCTAACACTGAGGGTCCAGCGCTAAACAAAATGGACAAAAGTCCCCACTTTCAGGGAGTTGTTCTAGGACAAGGAAACAGACCACTGGCAACATAAATATGGAGTATATTGGAAGATAAGTGCCATGGAGAAAAATAAAGCAGGCTGTGGGAGGTGAAGTTTTAAATACAGGGCTACACAGCAAAGGTCACATGGTAAATGTTGTGAGAGGCACGCAGAGACCTGACTGCAGACCGGTCAGTGTAACTGCCAAGGAGACAGGCAGCTTCCGGGGCGAGGAGAGTTAAGAGATGAGACTGTCTTCTAGTTTTTATACAGTTTCTTTTTTTACATTTAAGTCTCTGAGCCATTTGGAATTTATGCAAATGGACCCATATTTGTCTTACTTTACATAGATCCCAGTAGCACTTATTAAAATAGAGCAGTGGTTGCTTCTGAAGGAGTGGTAGGTGGCAGGGATTAACAAAGCAGGAGACAAGGGAACTTTCTGCAGTTGGAAATGTATTAGTTAACCCTTGAATAACCCTGGGGTTGGGGGTGCCAACCACCTGGCGTAATTGAAAACCCACATATAACTTTTACTTTAGACTCCCCCAAAATTACTAATAGCCTGCTCTTGACTAGAAGCCTTACAGTCAATTCATATTTTGTATGTTTTATGTGTTATATACTATATTCTAAGAATAAAGTGTGCTAGAAAAAAGAATGTTTTAAGAAAATCATAGGAGAAAATACATTTATAGTACTGTATTTATTTTTAAAAATCTGCATGTAATTGGACCCACTTATTTTTTCAAACCTGTGTTTACTAAGGTCAACTGTTTATGAGTGGTTAAGGTTACACAGGTGTTTAGATTTGTCAGAACTCATCAAGCTGTACTTTTTAGGTTTGTGCATTTCACTGTGTGAATTATTCTTCAATCTATAAAGTAAAACTTTACCCACCTAAACTTTATAAAGTAAAACTTGTGATTTGAGATGCCACCTTTCAGACACTAAATTTCCATGAGTAATTGGGTTGTATCTGGGTTCTCTCCAAGCCCCCCGTCCGACTTGTGTGTGCCACCCCCATGGTGTTTTATTTATTTTCTTTATTGATTTTAGAGGGGGAGAGAGAAACTCCCAATGAAATGAACTTTATACCCAACTTGCTTGGCTTCAGAAGAAATACAAACACAGATGGGAGGTTTATTGGGGTTGCAGTAAGTTTATGAATCAGGCAGATCTGACATCTTTGTGATCTTGAACCTGGCTTTCCATCTCCTTCTCACAACTCCTCTCTTGGCCTCCAGAGTACTCTACTCTCTCAAATCTCCTATCCCTTACTACTCTTCTTCAGTCTTGATACATTTGCTTTCCTATGTGCCCCTCCTCCCTTTCTTTATCTGGGCTCCCAAACCCCACCGTCCTACTGAATGTGGGGTCCTTCCCCACCCCCTGCTTAATTTTTCTCCATAGCATATCACATCTTCTAACAAGCTGTGTTTTACTTTATCTTTCATTGGGCAAACTTTCTGAAATATGATTCAAAACCCAGATGCAATAAAGGGAAATATCAACAAAAACAAACTTGCATGGCAAAAAAAAATGACAAACTAGGAATAAACTGTACAACCTTTGCCCTAAAGAGGTGTGTGCGTGCATGCACACGTGTGTGTAATATCAAAGCTAAATTGAAAAATTCCAAGTCCATGGGGAAAATATATGAATGGACTATTTTCAGAAAATATGCTCAAAATCATAACAGAAAACAAATTGAAACCACACTTTGATACATTTCCCATCTCTCAGACTGGGAAAAAGGAAACCCAAAATTTTGGCAGCTCACTCTGTTCGCAAGACTATGGGAAAACTGCACTCCAATACACGGGTGGGCATACATCATGTAAAGTCACCTAAGAGAAAATCTCCACCAAAACAAAATATGAGCCCTGGCCAGTTTGGTTCAGCAGTAGAGCATCAGCCTGAGGACCAATGAATCACAGGTTTGATTCCAGCCAAGGGCACATATCTCGGTTCTGGTTCATCCCCAGCCCTGGTCAGGGTCCTGCGGGAAGCAACCAGTCGATGTATCCCTTTCACGTCAATGTTTCTCCTTTTTCTCTCCCTCCCACTCTATCTGAAGAGAAATAGAAAAATATCCTCGGTGAGGATTAATATATATATATATGAATTCACTCTTTTGACCAAACAGTCCTGCTGTTACAAATCTATCCTGGGCCCTGGCCATTTGGCTCAGTGGTTAGAGAGTCGGCCCATGGACCAGAGTCGCGGGTTAGATTCTGGTCAAGGGCACATACCTCTGTTGCAGTTCAGTCATGTGGGTGGCAACCAATCTATGTGTCTCGTATCAATGTTTCTCTCTCCCTCTATCTGAAGATAAATGGAAAAATATCCTGGGGTGAGGATTTAAAAAAAAAAAGTCTATTCTATGTGAAACAAGTTGTGGAACCTTGCACTAAACAACTAGACTGTATTCTTTTTTTTGTTCAGATAGAGTGGGAGGGAGAGAGAAGAAGAGAGAGAGAGAAACATCGACGTGAAAGGGACACATCGAGTGGCTGCCACCCACACAACCAACCAGGGCCGGGGACAAACTGCAACCGAGGTACGTGCCCTTAGCGGGAACCGAACCCAGGTCTCTCTGGACCACAGGCCGACGCTCTAACCACTGAGCAAAACCGGCCAGGGCTAGACTGTATTCTTCAGAAGGTCACTGCAGATAAGCTAGGGACTGGTTCAGATTGATAGCCAAACAATGTGGGATCTTGACTGAATCATGGATTTTTAAAAAGCGTTTTGAAGTACATTTTGGGGACAACTGGGGAAATCTGTATATTGGAGAATATTGTATCTTGGTTAAATTTCTTTGTATGCTCAGTTGGAGCGTTGTCCTGTACACCAAAAGGTTGTGGGTTTGTTTCCCAGTCAGGACACATACCTAAGTTGTGGGTTCAACCCCAGGTTGGGGCGTGTATGGGAAGCAGCCGATCAATGTTTTTCTCTCTCTCCCTCCCTTCCTTTCTCTCTAGGAATCAATAGGAACATATCCTCAAGTGAGGATTTTTTTTTTTTAATTATTATTCTTTTATCCTCACCCGAGGACATTTTTCCATTTTTTGTTCAGGTAGAGTGGGAGGGAGAGAGAGAAACAGAGAGAGAGAGAGAGAGAGAGAGAGAGAGAGAGAGAGAAACATCGACGTGAAAGGGACACATCGAGTGGCTGCCACCCACACAACCCAACCAGGGCCGGGGACAAACTGCAACCGAGGTACGTGCCCTTAGCGGGAACCGAACCTGGGTCTCAGGACCGCAGGCCGACGCTCTAACCGCTGAGCCAAACCGGCCAGGGCTCAAGTGAGGATTTAAAACAAAAATTTCTTTGGTGAGATAATGGTATTGTGGTTATGTGGGAGAATGTTCTTAGAGGATGTGTGTAAAGTATTAAAGGTGTTATCTGCAACTTTCTTTTTTTTCTTTATTGATTTTAGAAAGAGAGGAAGGGAGAGGGAGAGAGAAACATCAATGAGAGAGAACATTGATTGGCTGCCTCCTGCATGCCCCCTACTGGGGATTGGGCCCACAACCTGGGCATGTGTCCTGACTGGGAATTGAACTGGCAACCTCTTGGTGCACGGGTCAATACTCAACCACTGAGCCACACTGGCTGGGTGCAATTTATTTCAAATAATTCAGGCCGGAAGAAAATAAGGTAGAAAGGAGATGGATGGAAGCCAAACATCTCTAAATGTACCTTGTTTCATACTTTTTTCTTTTGAATTTTTTTGAGAGTATTTGACCCAAAACTGCTAATTGCCAGGAAGCAAGATCTCAAATGCATCTGTTTGATACTTGACTGTGGAAACGTATGATAATTTTAAAAAGTGAGAAAAAGGAAAAAGAAAGAAATCCCTAAAAATTCAAAACAACCTGAAATAAATGATCCTAATTCTGTATCAAGTTGGTAACACAATTGTTTCAGACAAGAATTCTGTCAGGTGATGTTAAAACACAGTAGTTTTAATTGATGCCTCCAGTGGTACATAGATCCTAACAGAAAAAGAACGTCAATGAAATTTAAAACTAAATTTAATAGCCTTTATTGTTCATAATAATACTGGTGTTTTTACTTTGAAAAAATATATGGCTTAAAATTTTTAGACTCTACATTATCTTATTTTGAAATTATATAGCGCTGGCCGTGTAGCTCATTTGGTTTAGAGCATCATCCCAATACACTGAGATTGCAGGTTCAATCCCCCCAACCCACGGTCAAGGCATATACAAGAATCAACCAATGGATACACAAATAAGTGGAACAACAAACAGCTATCTCTCTCTCCCCTCCTTTTTCTAAAATCAATAAAATTAAAAATAAATAAGTAAATTATATATTTAGACTAAAGCAAATAAGTAGCTTTGCTAATGTTACTGGAAACCAAGATTTTTAATGTAAATAAAGAGATACATATATAAAATCAAAGAAGTGAATACCTCATAATCTTTCATTTGAATTGCAAATATCAGATTGAACATTCATGAGTCTTTCTAGAAATATATATATTTCCTAGCTAAATCCACAGAAAAGGTCTAAATATAATAACAACCCAGTAACAGTGAGCAACCCTAGTTCCCAGACTGGTCTCTAAACACTATTTCTGACTAGAAGGAAGCCCGGTTCCTTGGAGAAATAGCTGATTTCCAGGAAATGTACAAAATAAGTATGGGGTGTCTGTTCCAGAAAGCAAGGAAGACCTCCAAGACTACTGGAATTGAGTCAAAAGAACTCAGGAGGCAATCCGAAGGGGCTGCCACTTGCCAAAGATATTAAGCAGCAATAAGAATGACTGCAATGATTTGAAGCACATCAAATATGTTTGAAAATGTAAGTTTAAATGGACACATACACACATTCATTGGTCACCTTTGAAATGTGCTGGGAACCAACTCGTTTGGAATTTGTTTTTTCATAAAATAGGGAAAGAGTCAAGCATGTTCTCTTTTATGAACAAGTAACCAAATTCCTGATGAGTAGGAAATTTATTTGAAATTATGTGAAAGAATCACTAATAATTGCAAAGAGAAGATAAAATTCAAGAACCACTATTTTCATTACATTAATGAAGTAATAGATATAGATAATGATGGTCAAGGGTTGCTAAAACTATTAGTGGAAAAGTTGATTGGGCTTCATAAAACAGATGCCACAGAATGACACTGCTAATCAATCTTCGCATCACCAAAAAAAGGACAACCAGACATGTGCTGATGGGATACACTGCAACAGCATTACCTAAGAAGTATTTCACCAAATTAAACCTAACAAATCAAGCTTCTAGCTGTTACTATAGGGAAAGGGAGGGAGCACTGAAGAACAAGTGAAACAATGTACTGTAATTAGTTAAATTCAAATTATGAAACATCCTGTAGGACAACTGATTCGATTTCTTTAACAAATAGAAGGCCAAAAGTGAGACGGGGGATTGAGGGGGGAGGAGAAAGAGGGGGGAAAGGCAGGAGAGAGGAAATGTATAGATTTTAAACGACAAGACTTTAAGAGCTGGAACAATTTGAGCAACAAAATTAAGTAGTGTTGAATTACAACCCAAAATATAATAGATCCATAAGTCCATACTGATATGATTTAAAAAGTAAAAGGCAGAGAATAGGCAAATCCCATGTACAGAAGAATCCCAAATAATTTATGCAGATATTCCACTCCCCACCCCTTAAGTGTGGGCTGGGAATGAATAATGACTTCGTTCCAAAGAGCATGTAAAGGGAGTTGGGTTTTTGTTTATGTTTTAAGTAACATTATAGTGAAGAAACCTGACGAATGCTACCTTAGCCAAGAGATCAAAGTTAACATGAACAGTGGTCAGTCATGTTGATAGTATGTATCCTTGATATGATATGGTGAGAATTGCACTTTACTTCTATGGTCTTTTCCAAAACAACAACAAAACATAAACCCAGCCTAATGATGAGAAAAACGTCAGAAAGATCTCAAATGAGGGAGATTCTACAAAATACCTAACCAGTACTCCTCAAAACTACTGAAGTCATGAAAAACAAATTGTGCAGAGCAGAGAAACTGACTAAAACATAACTAAATGTAAGGTGGTATCCTGTTTAGAATGCTCCAACAGAAAAGAGAGATTAGGTAAACACTAAGGAAATATGAATAAAGTATGAACTCTCGCTAATAACAATGTTTTAAAAAGGCTTCCTATTCTTACCACATCCCTAGCACAGAAACAAAAGCCAGTATTTTAACAAAGCATTTATTTGTGCTGACTCAAGACTGAAAACTTCAAGAAACCAGGTAGCCAATAAAATTGTTTTAACAACAACAACAAAAAAGACCAGCCAACCAACCAACCAAATGCAATGTGTGTGTCTTATTTGGATCCTGATTTTACAATACTATTGTATAAAGACATTTTGAGGCAGAGAAAATTGAACACAGTCTGGGAGAAATTAATTTTCTTGGGTTTGGATTTTTTTTCAATAGTCTTTATCTGTTAGCGAAATATCATGAAGCATGAATTGGCAGATGGCTGATTTAATGTACTTCAGCAAAAAAAAAATTTTTTTTAATAAGAGAAATATAAATGAAACAAGAAAGGTGGAATAGTAGTAATTGTGGAGAAGTAGGGGAAGTTATATTATTCTGTTACAAATTGTTTAAAATATTTATAATAAAACATTTTGAGGGCTACCAAAAATGGAGGGGTCAGCTGTGTCAGAAGGACACAGACCAAACTTACACACGTGACCTTCTGAGTTGACGCTCTTGACTACCGTCTAGGCCTTTACATGCACTATTCGTCCTACCCAGAACATCTCTTCCCGTTTTCATCTAGCAAAAGCCTTCAGCTGGCATATCCTCCAGGAAGCGTCTCCTCTGAGCTTCCCACATAACGTCCCTCGTCTTTCTGGGAATCACTGTCTGGTACCTTGTCTGTCTACCCCAGATTAGGAGCTCACGGTCCCCAGCTGCCTCCAGCCTCGCCCAGTCCCAGGCTGATGCGGGTTTAAGTGTTTTAAAACTTCCGGAACGGGTCTCGCAGCGGCCCCGGAGGGGCCTCCGAACTTTCCCAAGTTCTCAAAAGTCCAGTTTGCACTTTAGGGACAGACCAACTCACTTTCGAGCGATCTCATTTGCCTGTGTCCCCGGGAAGGCCCCACCGCCCCTCTTAGCTGCACTCTCACATACTCAGATTCTTCCATTGGCTCGTTTCCCAGCACTCTGATTGGCCCATACTCTTCCTTGGCTGGGTCTTCCGGGTGTAGCCAGATTCTCACTGGCCCTCGCTCTAAAGACTGGCGTATGACGTCATGCACCAGCGCGTGTTGCTTTCGCTTACACGTCATCCGCGGGCGCCGACATTGACGACGCCAGAGAGTAGACAGCGAAACCGGTGGAGGCCAAGCGGTAGTAGCGGCGACAGCGAAGGCAGCAGCGATGGCTGGGGCGGGGCCGGCCCCGGGACTCCCGGGTGCAGTGGTCCCGGGCGCTGGCGCCGGCATTCCGGGCAAGAGCGGCGAAGAACGTCTGAAGGAGATGGAGGCGGAGATGGCCCTGTAAGGCCCGAGACACGGCGGGATAAAAGCTGCCCCAGAGCCAGGGCCGCCGAACCCTGGAGCCTCCAGGCTACGATAGACCCGATATATGGTTCTATCATGGGGAAATGGGGCCTTCGGGATTGTGGGGGCAAGAGTAAGGAGAGGTTGGTAGGGTTGAAGGCGCTGTCTTGATATAGCTAGCATTCCAGAATTGATGCAAAGTCCTGAGCTGTGGTGTCATGCTCCCCCAGGTTTGAGCAGGAAGTTCTGGGGGCTCCAGTAACAGGAATCCCAACTGCAATGCCTGCAGTGCCCACGGTAGAAACGATGCAGGTCCCAGCAGCTCCTGTGATCCGCCCAATTATCGCGACCAACACATACCAGCAGGTACGTCTGAACTATGGCATCTAAGCCAGAGAACACAATGCCTGTGTTTGTATACAGAGAACTAAAGACATGTTTGCTTGTTGATTAATTTGCATGACAAATATTTTATGTGCCAGGCACTAGGGAAACAGTAATGACTAAGGCAGACAATATTTCTGCCCTTTGAGAGTGTATATTCTAGAGCATTATTGTTTAATAGAACTTCTTGCAATGATGGAAATGTATCTATTTAAAATATGAGTTAAATAGTGCCCCAATCTCATTAGTCATATTTAAGTGCTTAATAGCTAGCAATATGTGTCTACTGGAGAGACAAGTAAAAAGAAAACAATTAGCCTGAGCCAGTTTGGCTCCGCGGTTAGAGCGTTGGCCTGCTGATCGAAGTGTATCGGGTTTGATTCCCAGTCAAGGGTAGGTACCTGGGTTGCAGGTTCCATCTTGGCCCTTGTTGGGATTGTGCTGGAGGCAACCAATCAATGTGTCTCTTTCACATCAGTGTTTCTAGCTTCCTTTCACCTTCCCTCCCTCCCACTGTCTCTAAAAATTGGAAAAATATCCTCGGGTAAGGATTAATGAAAAAAGGAAAACTAAATGAAACTTCTTCTTTCTGTCAACAAATAATTATTGGGTGCTAGGCACTGTGCTAGGAATTAGACATATATAGCAGAGAATAATATAGAACAACAATCACTACCTTTTTGGAGTTTACATTTTACTTGGGAGAGACAAGTCAAAGTACAGTTAGAAGGACAGAGGATTATCGGTGCAGTCAGGGAAGGCCTAGCTGAGGAGGTGACATTTAAGCAAAGATATAAAGGACATAATGGAGGGAACCATGCAGATATATGGAGGAAGAGCATTTACAGTAGAGAGAACTGCTGGTGCAAAGGCCGTGAAGCAGGTGCGTACCTGACATGTTCAAGGAACAGCAGGGAGAACAGTGTGGCTGGAGTGGAGTGAGCACTGGAGAGGGTAGGAGGAGATGAGGACAGAGACACCAGATTTGGTAGTGCTTTGTGGGCCACCATAAGGTCCTTATTTTTCACTCTGAGATGGGACCACTGAGGGATTTTGAGCAGAGGGGTGATATGGTCCAACTTAGATGTTAACCAGGTTGCTCTGGCTGTGTTTGGAGAACAGACTGTAGGGCAAGACCAGAATCAAGGAGACTGAGGAAGAGGCTACTGTAGTGATCAAGGCAAGAGACAGCAGTGGCTTGGACTGGGGTGGTGACATTGGAGATGGTTAAGACAGGCTGGACATAATTTTAGATAGTGCTAAGTGCTATGGGGCAGATAAAGCAGCATGATAGTGAGAAAAGTTGCTGCTAAAGATGAGCTAAGGAGAGCTTTAGCTAGTGTGATCCCAAAACCTCCCTGAAAAGTGCCCTAAGTTAAAAGTGCCCTTTTAACTAAGCCCTAAAGGTTGAGAGACAACCAACCCCACACACAGTGCAAAGAATGAAACCCTTAGCATTCAGGCTGAGCCAGCCAGTGCAGTTTGGGAGCACTGAGTCAGGCCCCTTACCCCAATCTCCTTCCCAACAGGTCCAACAGACTCTGGAGGCCCGGGCAGCTGCTGCAGCTACAGTGGTTTCTCCCATGGTGGGTGGCCCTCCTTTTGTGGGCCCAGGTAAGTAAGGAGTGATGGGGTGAGGGAGCCAAGGGATTAAGCAGGGTGGTAAGAAAAGATGCCCAGGACTCTTCTCCTACCATCCTTTTCTCTCTCTCTCTCTCTCTCGCAACAGTTGGCTTTGGCCCTGGTGATCGGAGTCACCTGGACAGTCCAGAGGCTCGAGAAGCCATGTTTTTACGGCGAGCAGGTAGGTCTGGGGCCAGGAAACCCACATTTAACCAAGCACTATTCCAGCTACTTCAGCCTCTTGCCTGATTCATTCCTCTTATCTCACCCTGTTCATTTCACCCTCACCTTGATGTTGTCATCTTCCTAAAACACAAACCTGATTCTGTGTTTCAAGTCATTTTGGCCTTAATAAGGCTTAATTTGATCATTGCAAACCAACCTCCTGTCACTCCTAATTCTTACCCTTTGCTGTGTTTCTTCATAGCACATAACACCTTATAACAACCTGTACAATTTACTTATTATCTTTTGCTTCCTCTAAAATATAAGCTCTGTGAGGGACAGAAGTCTTGGTGTCTGCCACATAGTAAGCATTACATGCTATCTGTTGATAAGATGAACAAACCATCAAACAAGCACCAAGCTGTTCACCTGGCAGTCAGAACCCTACATTTCCTGGCCCCTTGCAGGAAGACATCCCCACTTCATCCCCTGAAGCCTTAAATATTGCTGAGATGTGCCTGCGATGCTCATGTTGAAGTTCTCTCCCCTGCTCACTGACGCCCAACTGTAACCTTCTAAAACCTATCAACTAAACCAAAATGAAACTAACGAAAGTCAACCAAATCTCTCCTTTTCACTGACCATTCTTTCTTTTTGTTGTTGAGGTGAACATTATACACATAGTCAGTTTTTGTGGTATTACTTATGTGTATGAAAAGGATATGTGTTCTCTAAAGTTCTGGTACAATTTCTATTAGATCAGACGTGTTACTTAAATCCTGTTGTACTTTTTTTATCTGGTATCTGAGAAATTTTAACATTTCTTACTCTTTAGTATTGTTTTTTTTTGTTTTGTTTTTTTTTATTTTTTTATCCTCACCCGAGGATATTTTTCCATTTTTTGTACAGATAGAGTGGGAAGGAGAGAGAGGAAGGGAAGAGAGAGAGAAACATCGACGTGAAGGGACACATCGAGTGGCTGCCACCCGCACGACCAACCAGGGCCGGGGACAAACTGCAACCGAAGTACGTGCCCTTAGCGGGAACCGAACCCGGGTCTCTCCGGACCGCAGGCCGAAGCTCTAACCGCTGAGCCAAACTGGCCAGGGCTTTAGTATTGTTTTGATTAAAATGCAAATTAGACCTAGTGACCCTGCCCAACTTCCAACCCTTCTGTGACTCCTTGGTGCCCTCAGGAGGACATTCATGGCTCAGCCAATAAGGCGATTGGATGCCTTCTGACCTCTCCATGTTCTCCAACCCCGACTTCTTCTATTACAATTATATGAAACTGAAAAGGGGGAAAGATTTTGTTTTAAAAGGTTCTCCTTTGCCAGTACTTTTCCCACTCGTCTTTTGCCTCACTCTTCATTATCCTTTGGGTTTCAGCTCCCAGGTCCCTTTCTTCAGGAAACCTCTCGTCCCCCTGGATAGGTCAGAGGGCTCCTCTGGGCTTCCCCTTCATAGCCCCAATCACCTGCCCGGACTTTCCCCCGTCCTGGCCCTAATCATTCTGGGCTGTCACTCTCTGGTAATGGGTTTATTCCCTGCTACTCTGAACCAGGAGCTCCCTAAGAGCCCTTGGTCTGTTGGTGTGTCCCTGCCATCGCCCAGGTCAGGGACAGGCACAGAGGAGATCCTCAGTGATAAGTTTCTGCTGAATGAACAAATGGAAAGACCCCTGCATCTCCCAGAAGGCCCCCCACACTCTTCTCCGGGATTTTTTGGATGCTGAGAATACCCTACCCACACACACACCTTGCCCCAAGTGCCCTGGTCCCCCATGACACACACCCCCATCTCTCTCTCCCACAGCTGTGGCCCCCCAGAGGGCCCCTATCCTGCGTCCGGCCTTCGTCCCCCATGTGCTTCAGAGAGCAGGTGAGGGGCAAGGGTCGTCATCTCTGCCAGATAAACACCCCCCAAGCCCTCTAACTCCCCCACTAACACCCTGACAGATTCTGCTCTTTCTTCTGCAGCAGGAGGTCCTCGCCCTATGGCCCTGCGGCCCCCTCACCAAGCCCTCGTGGGCCCCCCTCTGCCTGGGCCCCCTGGACCACCTATGATGCTACCACCAATGGCTCGGGCCCCAGGGCCCCCCCTGGGCTCCATGGCTGCTCTGAGGCCTCCCCTGGTGAGTGGACAGGGAGCGGATGGTCAGAGGTGCAGTGTGTGGGGAGATCCTTGATCCCGGCCTGATAGACTGTGTTTAAGTCTGCCTTTTTCCTGGCTTTTCATGTCTCTACCTTCTCTGTCTCTCCTCATGTTTCGATGGTCAAATCTCTGTTTTTCTTCCTTTTTTGAGAAAAGTTTAGAGAGAAACATAGGCCGTGAGTGTATTTCTGTCTCTATATCTCCATTTTTCCTTCAGTCGTCCCTCTCTGTTTTTTTCTTTTTTTTATAATTTTTTCTTTATTGATTTTAGAGAGAGAGGAAGGGGGAGGGAGAGAGAGAGAAACATCAATGAGAGAGAACATCTATTGGCCGCCTCCTGCATGCCCCCCACTGGGAATCGGGCCTCCTGCATGCCCCCCACTGGGAATCGGGCCCACAACCTGGGCATGTGCTCCGACCGGGAATTGAACCAGCGACCTCTTGGTGCATGGGTCAACGCTCAACCACTGAGCCACACCGGCTGGGCTGTTTTTCTTTTCTTGATGTCTTTCTTTGTCCTTGTGTCTGTGTCTCTGACTGTGTTTCTCTGTCCCTGTGTCTATCTCTGCCTCTGCCTAGAGATTCCTTTCTCTGTCTAGAGATCTCTTGCCTGCTCTCTGGCCCCCAGGTCCTTGCTTTGTTCTACAGGATTGGAATGGATCTGAACCTTGAGCTGACCCCCTCATCCCCCCCCCTTTTCCCACAGGAAGAACCAGCAACACCTCGAGAGCTGGGCCTAGGCCTGGGCTTGGGCCTGAAAGAGAAGGAGGAGGCAGTGGTGGCGGCAGCGGCCGGGCTGGAGGATGCCAGCACAGCTGTAGCTGTGGGGGCAGGAGGCGCCCCAGCTGGCCCTGCTGTCATTGGGCCCAGCCTACCGCTGGCCCTGGCCATGCCTTTGCCTGAGCCAGAGCCCCTGCCCCTCCCTCTGGAAGTTGTACGAGGCCTGCTGCCCCCACTACGCATTCCTGAGCTCCTGTCCTTGCGTCCACGACCCCGGCCCCCACGGCCGGAGCCACCCCCTGGCCTCATGGCTCTTGAGGTAAGCAAGGAGCACTCCAGTGGGGGATACAAAGGACTGGGAGGGCCGACATGCACCCCCACACACAGAAACACATGTAGTCCTCTATCGATGGAGGTGAGAGGGGCTGGGAAGACATGGGGGAGAGGGTGGCATACACACATACTACCCCACACCCACGAGCACATCTAGTCTTTTAATTATGGAGGCAGGAGGACCTGGGGGAAAAGAGGTAGGAGGGGGGCAGATGGGTCCAAAAGACTCCAACTCCAAGCCTTTGCTCCCCTTTCTTCTGCAGGTTCCAGAGCCACTGGGTGAGGACAAAAAGAAAGGAAAGCCAGAGAAATTGAAACGCTGCATTCGCACAGCAGCTGGGAGCAGCTGGGAAGACCCCAGCCTGCTGGAGTGGGATGCAGGTAGGTGGGCCAAAGTCCAAGGTCAGGCATTGCTCAGCCAAAGGCAAGCCAGGCTCTGTTCCTTGGGGCAGAAACACAGAAGGAGAACCAGGTAACTCCACAACTGCCTCCTCTCTGTAGGGCAGGCACTGTTGTTAGCACAGCTCATGGAGGACTAGGCTGTGGCTCCCCAGCCACTGAACAGAACTTGGCGGAGGTGATTGGCACCTAGGACCTTCTGGCCTCTGTTTTATTCATGAGGGGCCTGGCTTGCTAAAGGTAAAAGAACAGTCTTTTTTCTCCCAACTTCTTTTGAAAAATGTTAAACACTGAATTGCACAGTGAACAGCCATATATCCACCATCTAGATTTAGCAATTAATATTTTGCTATATTTATCTGTGAGTGTGTGTGTGTGTGTGTGTGTGTGTGTGTGTGTTTTCGGGGTGGGGTTGCTTAGTCATTTGAAACAAGTCATAAATTATCACTTTGCTCCTAAATACCTCAGTATTCATCTAAGAAAAGCAACATTCTCTTTCACGTCATAACACCATTAACACATCTAAGAAAATTAACAATAATTCTGTGGTATCTCATGTTCCATTTATATTCACATTTACTCAGTTCTCCCCTAAACTATCTGTTAGAGCCATTTCCCCCCAAATCAGGATACATGCAGCTTTATGCCTCTAGATTATATTTTAATGATAATGGTCTCCCTCCCACTGCCTTATCTTGTGTATAATAGTTATATGAAGTGCCCAGTTGTCTTGTAGAATGTCTCACCCTCTGAGTTTGTCAGATTATTTTCTCCTAAGTTGGCCTAACTTGTCCTCAGAGTGTCCTTAATTACCACAAGAACCATGGGGCAACCCCAGTTGTAGCTGAGGAGAGGTACCTGCCTCCCATCCCAGTCCATGATTTCTGCCTCTTCTCCTGGGAGCATCGACCACCCAGGCCAGGGCCGTGGCATCATGGGTCCAGATGTGGCCAGTACAGGATGTAGACCCTAGTTTTATCACATTGGGCGAGTCACTTAGCCTTTCCAATCTCATTTCCCTCATCTCCAACAGGGAGATAATACTAGTGTGTGCTTTGTGGGGAAGATAATACTAGTGTGTGCTTTGTGGGGAAAGGATTTTTTGGGTGTAGTATGCTCAGCTGAGGCTCAGGCCCAGCCCAGGGGATATGCCCGGAAATGGCTTCTCAGGTCAGCCTTGGAGAAGGATCGGGCGATGTGTTCAGGTTTCAGGGACTCAGGCAGGACAGAATTAGGAGCTTCGTTGTGGGAATGGGTAAGATGGCCGTAGGGTGAGGAAGAGGAGTGCAGTTCATTAAAAGTAAGAGCTCTAGAGCCAGATGCCTGAGTTCTTGTCCCAGCTCTGCCACTTCCTGGTTGAGTAACTTTGGGCAGGTGACTTGACCTCCCTGTGCCTCAGTGTTAAAGGGTTGTTGGGAGTGCCAGGTGTGTTAAAACCTCGTGAGTGCTTAGCACAGAGCTTAATACGGGATAAATACCATACAGGTATTGGCTGTTATTACTAAGGGGACCGTGGGCAGAGACTGCTGGAGATGCTGAGGGAGGATGGCTGGGGGTGGGTGCCTCCAGAGAAGGTGGGGCTCTTTAAATAAGGCAGACACTGGGTCAGGCATCTGCATCCTCTGACCTCTCTCTCCCAACCCCAGATGACTTCCGGATCTTCTGTGGAGATCTGGGCAATGAGGTGAACGATGACATCTTGGCCCGCGCCTTCAGCCGCTTCCCATCCTTCCTTAAGGCTAAGGTGATCCGCGACAAGCGCACAGGCAAAACCAAGGGCTACGGCTTCGTTAGCTTTAAGGACCCCAGCGACTATGTGCGCGCCATGCGTGAGATGAATGGTGGGTGAGGCCTCTCCTAGGGACAGTGGGTGTGACAGGCATCTAAACCCGACTCCAAAGCTGACCTTGAACCCTCCATCTCCGCAGGGAAGTACGTGGGCTCGCGCCCCATCAAGCTGCGCAAGAGCATGTGGAAGGACCGGAACCTGGACGTGGTGCGCAAGAAGCAGAAAGAGAAGAAGAAGCTGGGCCTGAGATAGGGTCTGTGGCTGGGCACCCGCTCCCACCAAGCCGGGCGCTGGCTCCTCCCCGCAGTTCTCTTTGGAAAACCCTCCGCTGTCCACTCACCCATTCTCCTCAAAACCAGTGTCAATAAATTTTTGTTCATTTCCATTCCTGGCTGGGCTTTGAAGCACTCTTTGGGGTGCAGAGCTTGGCATCCCCCCCACCTGGGAATAGTGGGGAGCCTTGAAAGTTGACCCAGACAGAAATGCAGACGGGGATTTTTCAGTTCCTCCTGAGTGCCCATGGCACCTTCTGGAAACCTCTTAAGTGCACACAGTGCAGCCTGTTCCACAGAAGAGGAAGCTGAGGCTCATGGCAGGGCTGAAGCCAAGCTAAGGCTCAGACCCACGCTCTCCTGACCAGCCAGTGTTCTCAGCACATGGTAGGGAGTCTTCTGGGCCCTGCCCTTCCGGAGCTCACAGCCTTCTAGCCTCTCAGCAAACACCTAGGGCCTGCAGTGCTGGAGGCACACTGGTGACTGAAACAGTCAGCTCCTGGTCCAGTGGCAGAAGATAGGCCCACTGCCGGTCAGTGATGACTCAGTGGTCGGGGTTGGGATGGGGTGGCTCGGAGTGTAACCTGGGAGTTTGGGGCTTCCTGAAGAAACTGGCCACTTCAGAGACTGTGTCATTCTCTCTCCCAGTCTGTAGTTCTCACTCTAGATCTCTCAGACTTGCCCAGTTTCTTCACGCTACCAAACCGCAACCAACTTCTCTTGCTGTCTGTCTGCGGGGTCTCCTTGAATGTTTCTCCGTGAGTGCCACTCTGTCTCTTTCTCTGCATCTGGACCAATTCAAATCCCTCTGAATCAATTCTCTCTGTGTCTCTGGGCCTCTCCCTCCCACCCTCATCTCTTCCCAGCTCCAAGCTTGTCTGTGCCTGTCTGAAGAAGTGTCCGTGCAGGACTAGACTAAGAGCTTAGACTTCACCCTGAAGGCAGCAGCCAGCCCCAAGCAGCTGAGACAGTTCAGGCAGGGAACTGGCACCATAGGTCTGCACTTGAGAAACCAGTCCTGAGACTACTGTGGACTAGAGGGCTGGAAAGAGGCTGGGGCAGGGCTGAAGCTGAGGAGGGAGACTGCATGGATCCAGCCTGAGGGAGGGATAAGGGTCTCCCAGGGGCATAGTGATCAGAACCCTGGATTGATAGAGGGGAAGGAGGGAGGTGGGAAACTGCCAGGGCCTCTCGGAAGCTAGTCACCCAGGAGAGGTGTCAAATTTCCGCTGTCCATCCTCCTTTACTGCCCCCTCTGATGTCACATTTTCCAGTCTGGTCAGAGGGTGAGGGCCTCTTTCCCCAGCAGGAAGTGCCCTTCAGTCCCCAGCCACCTGGGCTGGACCACCCAGCCTGGGGACCCTCAAACCCTACCCCCACATCACTAGTCCTCCCTACTCCTGCCCTGCTTCTGCTCACTAACTGTGGGGGCAAAGGAGATGGAAAGGAGAATGATGCCAGAAAGCAGGGTTTAAAGTGGGCATTTCAGTCTTCTGAGGACAGAGAGAGAGAGATCCATCATGGGTTGAGACAGATGGACAAAAATGGAGGAGGGGGGGAGATGAAGAGAAGTGAGAACCGTAAGGCAGCACAGTGGGACTGGAGATGCGCAGGAGAGAGAGGCTCAAAAACATGGGGATCACTTGAAGCAAGTTACAGACATAGTACTTCATCTCTAAATCTCAGTGTTCATTTCATCACAGAGACATCTTTCATATCATGATACCATTATCACATCTAGAAAATTAGTAATTCTGTATCTTATACTCAGTTTACACTCAAATGTCCCATTTGTCCCAAACTATTATAGCATGCAAGGGCACGGATTCTGGAGATGAAGAAAAGGGGGAGGAAGCCTGCCTCAATTTCCTCTTTCATAAAATGGAGATAAGGCTAGTGCCTAGCTCATAAAATTAAACGAAGGCCCATGGCACTGTTAGTGGCATGCAATGAGCCCTCAGTGAATGTTAGCTATTAACTTGTTATTGTTTATTTTGCTGATACTATTGTTATCATGATTGATGTTCCTCCAGAGCAGCCCCAGAATGTTCTCAAAGCCCTGGGAGGGAGAGAACTCAAAGTCTGGTTGAAACACACACCCCCATCCCCATCCCCCTCAGTCCCCCTGTGAATTGTGACGTAGGCACACCAAGGGTCTGGCCGGAAATCCCCCTTCCTGTTGCAGATAAGCCTGGAGCTGCCCAGCTGTACCCAGACCCTCCTCCCCACAACCACCACCCATGTCACAGGATCAAGTCCCCAAGACAGAGAACTTGTCCACCAAGCCCCTTGCCCTACTCCCATCACCCCAGAAATCCCCTGCACCTCCTGTCACCCAGCCTGCTGCTCCCCAAGTTCCTGTCCAAGTCCAAGCCACCCCTACAGCAGGACAGCCCCAGCTACCAGGAGTCAGGCAGCCACCCCTGGGGTCAGGGGTGAGGGGGGGTGTAGCTCAACCCCGCCCCAGCCCCCTGCAACTCGACCCTAGCTTCGACCCCCAGCTCTGACGTCTTGGAAAATTCCCCCCCCGCCCAGGCCCCTAGGGGAGGGGACGCATGGTATGAAATGGGGCTGAGACCCCCAGCTGGGGGCAGAGGAACCTGACAGAGGTGAGCCATGAACTGGGGCCTGGAGGTCTGGGGGCCTGGACTCCTGGGTCTTAGGAAAAGGAGAGCTGAGGTCCCCACTCGTGGTCTGAGAGAAAAAGGCACTGGAGGCCAAGACTCCAGAGTCCTGGGGAAGAAGGGAGCAGAGGCCTGGACCACTGGATCTGAGGGAAGCAAGGGCTGGGGCCCAGACTGCAGGGTCCCTAAGTGTCACCAGCTCACCCAGTGTTTTTTTCCCCCCTACCCAGAATATTCACAAGGAGCATCCATGGATTTGTGGAACTGGGATGAAGCATCACCACAGGAAGTGCCCCTGGGGAACAGGCTGTCAAGGCTGGGTATGCTGCTGGGGTTGAAACAGCGTGTGTGTGTGTGTGTGTGTGTGTGTGTGTGTGTGTGTGTGTAGGGGGTGCCCAGGTGTGGGGGCCTCCACGGACCCTGACCAGCCCTAACCTCCTGATTGCCTGCAGAAGGAGCTGAGCTCGGCTTCTATTTCCCCGAAGTGGCTCTCCAAGGGGACATGCCGACGGAGGACACCTGCTGGAAAGGTGTTTATGAGCTGGAACCCCTGCGTGCTGGGGCAGGTTTGTTCTGAGGGAGGAAGGGGGTGTGCCTGGACTCCTGGGGTTTAGTGGGGGAAGGACTGCCGGCTTGGACTCCTGAGGTTGAAGGAGGAGCGGGTTGAGGTCCAGAGTCCCAGGTCTGAGTGAGTAGAGGCAGGACGGAATAATGACTCTGGGTGCCTGACAAATAAAGACTAGTGGTTCTCCAGTGGTTGTTCACACCCTTCTCTAAACTCAGCTACATTTTTATGCCTCGCAGGACTCCCAGGGCCGGACTGGAGCTCCGAGTCACCGCACCCAGAAACTCCACGGGGGACGGGTGAGTTTCTGCGGAGAGGCAGAGCAGGGGGAGTCTGGGGTCTTCCACCGTGGTTGAAGTTTAGCCTCCCTGATGTTTGAGGGAGAACGGAGATAGGGCTGTGGACACCTGTGTCCTCCAGGTGGCCTGGCCCAGATCCCAGAGCCAGGGGCCTCCGGCGCCAGGGCC
Organism: Molossus molossus; assembly: GCF_014108415.1. Classification (NCBI taxonomy): domain Eukaryota; kingdom Metazoa; phylum Chordata; class Mammalia; order Chiroptera; family Molossidae; genus Molossus; species Molossus molossus. The sequence goes on along the minus strand of NW_023425357.1, from coordinate 15,477,101 downwards.
CAGGGCTTCAACTTCTAGAACTCCCAAGGGGGCCGGGGAGCGGGACACCTGGGCTCCCCTCACTTGGGGTCTGTTCCTCCTCACAGAGCATGCCTCTCAGGCTCCTCCGTGGTCAGGAGACTGGGCACAACTGGGGTGCACCGACTGGGATGCTTGGAGCCGAGTCTCGCCGGCCCTGGGACCCGCCCTCTTCGCTGGGTCTTTAGGGGTCGCCGACCAGAACACCACCGCCTCCACGGGAGAGACCAACTCGTGGTCCTGCGCCCCAGCCCCAGCCAGCTCCACCAGCTGGGACCGTCCTACTGGCTCCGACGGCGCCGAACACTGGAGCAAGGGCCTCTGCCCGGAGTGGGGCGCCGACTCGATCATTTCCTGGGGCGGGCCTGGGGCCTCGAACTACCCCACCTCCTGGGACTCGGGGCTGCACACGGACTGCACCAGCTCTTCCAAGGAGTACCAGCGTTCAGATCTCACCACTTCCTCCGAACCGAAGCAGCAGTCGGACCGTGCAACTCTGGCTCGTTACCCCAGAACTAACCACCGAGGTGAGAGGTCCGCGAGACTGGGTCCGGAGGGAGCGATGACCGAGTCTATCGAGGCGGGGCCTAGGCGCCCAAGGGGTGGGGCCCTGGAAACGGATGGCGAGGGGGCCGGACTTAAGTACCTAAACTGGAGAGGGGAGGCCGCCGTAGCTCTCACTCCTGAGCCCTAAGGGAGCGGAGGATTAAGACCCTGGTTGTCTCCCCGCTGGTGTGGCTCAGTGGTTGAGCGTGGACTCTGCACTAAGAGGTTCGGTTCCCAGTCAGGGCACATGCCCAGGTTGTGGGCCAGTCCCCAGTGGGGGGCATGCAGGAGGCAGCCAATTGATGTTCTCTCTCATGGACAGATGTTTCTCCCTCTCCCTTCCTCTCGCTCTCTAAAATCAATTTAAAAAAAATTTTTTTTAAAGTCCCTGGTTGTATCCCTAGAGAGCAAAGGGAGAGGACCTAGGCTCCTGAACTAGGTGAGAGGGAAGACATGGGTCTGGATGACCAGGTGTCCGAGGCAGCCAAACTCCTAAATCTCTGAGATGGGGGCCCGATGACTGGGTCCCCGAGGCCGACTCTTAGGTTAGGTCCTTTATGTGGAAGGATTCGGACTCGCTGGTCCCCGACGAGAAGGGGATCCGTCTGGACCCTTGGACCTGTGGGGTGAGGGAGTCTGGACTCCTGAGCCATCGACATGACAGGGACCAGGGCCAGAAAACCTGAGTGTTCACCTGCCTCCACCCTGCAGGTCCCATTCAGCTGTGGCAGTTCCTCCTGGAGCTGCTCCAAGACACCGCGCGTAGCAGCTGCATCCGCTGGACTGGCAACAGCCTCGAGTTCCAGCTGTGTGACCCCAAAGAGGTGGGGCAGCTCCCCTGACCCAGAGAGTCGGGCCCCAGTCTCCTCTTGTTCAACTTAGCCTGACCATTCATTTTGCTTAGCCTTTTGCCCTGCCCCAGCTGCATCCTCACCTCAACCCCACTGAACTCCGCACCCTGCACCCCGCCCGCCCACTATTGCTAAACCTTCCGGCTCCCACCTTCTCGGACTCAGCCCGGCCTTCCCCCTAGGTGGCGCGACTGTGGGGCGAGCGCAAGAGGAAGCCTGGAATGAATTACGAGAAGCTGAGCCGAGGCCTGCGTTACTATTATCGTCGAGACATCGTGCGCAAGAGCGGTGGGCGCAAGTACACGTACCGCTTCGGGGGCTGCGTGCCGGGCCTAGCTTATACGGACCCCGCTGGCGTCCAACAGGGGGCCGCAATCCAATAAAAATACCCAGTCAAACCTCCTTCGTGTGCTGTCTGCATCCTTCTCAATGATAACTGACTAGACTCCTAGCCCTGCTGGGGAGGCTGTGTGTACCCTCTCACCCACCCAACCCTCTCCCCACCTGTGTGATCCTAAGCCACACCATGACCCAAACAGACCCTTAGGGGAAGAGGAGGTCAGAAAAGGTTTCCGGGAGGAAAAAAACAGCTGATTCGAGAAATCAGGCAAAGAAGGTTCCAGGCAGAAGAAACAGCATGAGCAGAGGTAGAAGATCTCACAGCACTGTTCAATGAACTAAAATATCACTGTGGTTGAAGAGGGGACCCTGGGTCAGTTCACAAAGGTTCTGTGGGGCCATGCTAAGAAGCCTGGGTTTTGTCCTGAGATCATAGAGGGATTAAGCAGGGAAAGAATTTGGGCTTTAGGAAGATCTCATTGAAGGGAGTGAATAAAGGCATGTAAAGAGGTAGTTCCACAAATAATCACAATATTGATGGACACAGAATGTGTAAGAAGCCTCTGATCCAATAAGGCCTGGGCACTCTACTCAACACAGTATATGGGAGGCTTTGGAGGACAGACCAAGAGGAGCATGAAAGCAGTTCTCCTTCACACAGCTCCTTCATCCAGTCCCCAATAGGCACTTTTTTCACACAAGAAATTCACTCCTTCAACAAATATTCATAGAGCACCTCCTAGGTGACAGGTGCTTTAAAAAAAACTTTTTTTTTTTAAATTGATGTTAGAGAAAGGAAGGGAGAGGAAGAGAAACATCAATGAGAGAGAACATCAATTGGCTGCCTCCTGTATGCCCCCCAATGGGGATCGGGCCCACAACCTGGACATGTGCCCTGACCGGGAATCAAACCGGCGACCTCTTGGTGCATGGGTCAATGCTCAACCACTGAGCCACACCGCTGGGCTGCCAGTGCTATTTTAAGTGCTGGAGATACAATTGTGAATAAGACAAAATTTGCTCCTTTATGATCGTCTATTATACTGAGGAAGACAAAAGAAGGTAAACAATAAAAGGGAGGATATCGTATCTGAGAAGGTAAGTGCTATGGAGAAATAAAGTAGCGAAGGGAGTTAGAAGCTGACAAGATGGCAACTTCAAATATTTGGTCTGAGAAGGGCTCACTGAGAAGGTGGCATCTGAGCAAAAAACTGAAGGAGGTGAGGCAGGGAGCCATCTGTGGGAAGAGTATTTCAGGCCAAAGGGGACAACAAGTGCAAAGGGCCCTTTGGAGAAAGCCAGTCCACATGTTAAAGGACCTTTGAGATGGCCAGCTCCCAGGCTGGAGCAGTGAGAGTGAGAAGACGGGTAGGAGATGTTGACTTAAAGAGGTAAACTGAGGCAAGCTCCAAAAAAATGAGTTTATTCAGGAATAGTAGAGGAACTGAATTCAGGACAGGCAAACTGGAGCAAGCTATAGGCAAGTCCAAAGAGATAAGGGTCAGTTTTTATTAGATTTTAGGAGGAACTTAGGGAGGGTTGTTTAGAACAAAAATCCATTGGAGGACAACAAGAGTTTGAGGTTGCAGTGGTTTCTCATTGGCTGCAAGCGGTGGCTAGTGTGTTGTTGGGGATCTTTTTTTTTTTTAGCAGGAGATAAAAGTCCCATGTGAAAAATGTCCTCCTTTGAACCAGATGAAAAGTAACATTCTTATTATCACTAAAGACAGGAAGTTGCAAAACAGACCTTGTTAAAATAATTCTTTGTGGGGGAAGGGGGGTTAATCCTCACCTGAGGATATTTTTCCATTGATTTTTAGATAGAGGGGAGGGAGGGGGCGAAAGAGAAAGAGAGATTAGTTGCCTTCCATAGGAGACTACTGGGGCTAGGGATTGAACCTGCAACCCAGGTATGTGCCCTTGATTGGGAATTAAATGCACAACCCTTTGGTCCATGGGCCAACGATCTAACCACTGAGCAAAACCAGCCAGGCCTTAATTCTTATCTTTCTTTTTCATTATGCATGTTGCAACAGATGGTACAGTGCATGAGAGCTCTCCCTTCAAGGCTTCCCAGCTCCATTTTGAATAAGGTTTCCTTAATCAGTTTTTACAGAGATAAGAGTATAACGGGGGCCCAACTATGTAGGTCATTTGTAAGGACTTTCACTTTAGATTAAGTCAGACCAGACACCAGGGTGGGGTTCCAGGCTAAGGAAGTGAAGTGATCTGACTGAGGTGTTAGCAGGGTTCCTCTGGCTGAGTGGACTGATTGTGGAGGGCAGCAGGAAAGCAAGGAGGCCAGGCAGTGGGCTACTGTAATAGTCCAGGCTGGAGGTACTGGTGGCTCAAACCAGAGGTCAGAAGATTCTGAGCATATTTTTAAAGATAGTCAACATAATTTCTTGATAGATCAGCTATGGGGTGTGAACAGAGTCGCCATTTTCCGAGAAGGACTGATTTCTGCCAGATCCTTCACAGAACCAAAGCTTTAACTCTTTTCTTTTTTTAAATAATTTTTCTTTATTGATTTTAGAGCAGAAGGGAGAGGGAGATAGAAACATCAATGAGAAGAACATCGTTGGCCGTCTCCTGCAATTCCCCCACTGGGGATTTGGCCCACAACCTGGGCATGTGCCCTGACAGGGAATTGAACCGGTGACCTCTTGGTGCATGGGTCAACACTCAACCACTGAGCCACACCAGCCAGGCTAACTCTTAATCCCTCTTCTCCGTGATGCAGGACTTATTTCTGAGTCCTCAGCCACCCAAATCTTTCTGGGGTTTAGAGGTGGAACCTGGGCATTCCTCTTTGTTGTTGTTGTTTTGTTTGTTTGTTCTTTGTTTTTTGGTACCTGCAGGAACCGAACCCGAGACTCTGGTTTGCAGGCCGAGGCTCCAACCGCTGAGCCAAACCGGCCAGGGCTGGGCATTCCTCTTCACTTGACAAATGACCCTGGGAGAAAGGCTGGTTCTTCTTCAATACCCTAACAATGGGCCTCCTAATAATCATAATGAGGGTATGGATTGCGGTCTTTCGTCCAGCGACGCATCCCCAACCCTTACAGAAGTACCTGGCATTCAATAAATACTTGCACGAATAAGAGTACTTCCGCTTGGGTATTTCCCCAGGCCCAGTCTCGAGCCAGCACCAGGATCCAGACAAAATTTCTTTCTCCAGGCAAAGCTAAGGAAGCGATGAGAACCTGTAACAAGTTGGTGTCCCAAGTCCCAGCTCGAAACCCCTCTAATGCTACGCAAGCTCTTGATTGGGCCGGAGTGATGATGAACGGCTATTTAGCCCAATAGAAGATTGGAGTTCTCCTGAATGGGCGTAGCCTTACTGGCCTCAGGGACCGCCTCCCCGAGGGCGCTCTAGCTGGGTGGAAGACTCACTTATACCCTGCCCGGCTTCCGGTCTGTCTTAATTCCGCTTCCGGTCCGACCGAGGCGTCTTTGCTGAGGGTCACATTGAGCTGCGAGCCGCTTCAGGGGCGTCTTTAGGTGAGTGTGGAGGGTTCCGGAACCCGGGATCCCATCCTGGGGGCTGAGGAGCCGGACCCTAGCTTCCCCGAGAACGAGGTGAGGTTTCCGGCCGGCGGCGTTCGGCCTCCCGGGGGCCCTGGGGTCTTGTGTTAGTAGTCAAAGCTAACAATGATTTTATTCTTCCTTAATGCCAGGCAATATACCAGGTGACTTATATTAATTCATTTAGTCCTCCCCTCAGCCTGTGGTTGTCCCTTTTGACAGTGAGGCATCTGAGGCTCAGAGATACTAAGCTGCTTAGCCAGCGGCCAGGAATTGGACTCAGTGGTTTGGACTGCGGTGCCCTCAGTCATCGGGCCGCAGGCGTGGCTCCCCGCGGCTTGCCTGGGCCGCAGGCTGGCTCCCTAGTGTGTGGACCCTCCTCTCCCCCTCCCCCGTGTCATCCGAATCCACCCCCACTCCCAGATAGCAGGTCAAGATCTTGCCCCAAATTACTATTGCAACCGCGCCTGTGTCCCAGCGGCTGGTGTTCAACCCCTTCCCCACTTCCCTACGCCTTCCCCCAGACTACTCTGGTGTCCCAGATCCCCACCACTACCTTGGATCGCTTCCATTTAACGCTGGCTTGCGCACCTCAGTGTAAACCCACGACTCCTCGAAATTGCTGGAATTGAGGCAGCTTCCCCCAGATTCCCTGGTGAAAACTGGGTGTCACCTCATAAGAGACATTGTGGCAGAGGTTTTTAACCCTGGGTCCACAGAAAATGGAGCATTCAAGGAGTTCTAGTACTCCAACAGAGGAGAATTGTATCTGTATTTTTACTAATCTCCAATTGAAATGTAGCATTTGCTTCAGTTAGGCATGGAGGCAGCAACCTCAGGAGAATTGGCAGCATCTGTGACTTTGTCAGCAATCAAAATCACAGGTCATCTTATACTACATTATGGTTGCAGATAGTACAAAATATTTTTTACCCACGACTTCAAAATGAATAAATCCTCAGCTACATATAACTGGTTATTTTTGTGAGCCTGTGCAATTTCATAATGCATTTAAACATGTTCTGAGAAAGGGATCACTAGACCCTTCTGCAGAGTTCATGGCACCAAAAACATTAAAAACCTTTGCATTGCCCTGGCCGGTTTGGCTCAGCGGTTAGAGCGTCGGCCTGCGGTCCAGAGAGACCTGGGTTCGGTTCCCACTAAGGTCATGTACCTTGGTTGCATTTTGTCCCCGGGCCTGATTGGGTCGTGCGGGTGGTGACCACTCGATGTGTCCCTTTCACGTCGATGTTTCTCTCTCTCCCTCCCTCCCACTTTATGAACAAAATATCAAAAAATGTCCTCGGGTGAGGATAAAAAATAAATAAATGAAAATAAAAACCTTTGCATTGTACATTATGTCAGTGATTGAGTGCAGCTCCACCACTTGTATGCTTATGACCTTGAGAAATCATTTAGACACTGGTTGTCCCTTGTCTGAGAAACAGTGATAGTTCTTACCTTTTATTAGACTGGCTGTAGGAGTAAAGCTGTAAGAGTATTGGACAGCACCTGGCCTGTGGTAAGCACTCAATAAGTGTTAGTGTTATTTTGTGACAGATGAGGCCTGATTTTACCAAGGAGTTGATCCTCCCTCCCAACCTTGCTGTGACTTCCACAGTTAGATGTATAGATTTGCCCTGTCCTTCACCTTTGTGTGCATGTTGAGAGGAAGCAGGTAGGCTCAGATACAGCCCATCTTCTGTATCTGGGCCCATGTTGGGCCTGGCTGGGCTGGCATGCCCAGGTTCAGGCCCCATAGAACCCCTGCTAATACCATTCTCTTTGCCTCCAGGAGTCAGCAACATGGCAGAAGACATCAAGACCAAAATCAAGAACTACCGGACTGCTCCTTTTGACAGCCGTTTCCCCAACCAGAACCAGACCAGGAACTGTTGGCAGAATTACCTGGGTAAGCAGGGTATGGTGGTCGGGGGAATGCAGATCATCCCCTGCTCCCACACCTGAAGTTACTCACCTCTTTTCTCCTTGGGGACCCATGAATTTCGGGCCTTTTTTATTTTTGGACATCCTACCTTACAGCTGCTTATCATCAACTGTGTTCAAGATCCGAGCCAGTATCATAACCTTTGGTTTCTACAATGATTTCTTTTTTTAAAGATTTATTTGAGGCCCTGCCTGCGTAGCTCGGTTGGTTAGAGTTTCATCCCAATATGCCATGTTTGTGGGTTTGATTCCTGGTCAGAGCACATATAAGAAGCAATCAATGAATGCATAAGCAAGTGGAACAAATTGATGTTGCTCCCTCATTCCCTCTCTCTGTCTTTGTCTCTAAAAATCAATGAGAAAAAAAAAAAAGATTTGTGTGTGTGTGTGTGTGTGTGTGTGTGTGTGAGCGAGAGAGATGGAACATACATACAGGAAGTACAGAAAACATAATGTATAGCTAAATGAATAATTCTAAAGTAAACCCTGTGTAACTATAACCTGGATAAAAAAGTAGATATCGCCTGAACTCTGAACTCCCCTGCCTACTGCAGAGCCTGCATTGAACACAACACCCTACTCTCCCCCAGTAGAGATGTGACCCACTGACTTAAGGCGATCACATTTTGGTTTTCTCATCATGATTAGGTTTGCCTCTTTGTGAACTTTGTTTTTTGGATTTTTTAAATCAACGGTTTTGAACATCCAGCTGTGCTGTGACATGTAGTTTGTTCGTTTTCATTGCCATAAAGTTTTCCACAGTTTATTCATGGACACTTGTGTGGTTTCCAGTTTGGGGCTCTTATGAATAATGCTGCTATATACATTCCTTTTGATGTAATTTGATGTCCACGTGAATGCTTTTCTCTCTAGGGAATGTGCTTAGAAGTAGAATACTTGGATGATTTTTTAAAAAATTAATTGCTTACATTTACTTATTTGTCTACTCATTTATTTGAGAGAGAAATATTGATTTGTTTTTTCACTTATGTATTCATTGGTTGATTCTTTTTTTTTTTTTTTTAATTTATTTATTTTTTAATCCTCACCTGAGGACATTTTTCCATTTTTTGTTCAGATAGAGTGGGAGGGAGAGAGAGAGAGAGAGAGAAACATAGACGTGAAAGGGACACATCGAGTGGTTGCCACCCGCACGACCCAACCAGGGCTGGGGACAAACTGCAACCGAGGTACATGCCATTAGCGGGAATTGAACCTGGGTCTCTCTGGATCGCAGGCCAACGCTCTAACTGCTGAGCCAAACCGGCCAGGGCCATTGGTTGATTTTTTTTTTTTTTTTTTCCTCACCCGAGGACATTTTTCCATTTTTTACTCAGAGCGGGAAGGAGAGAGAGGAAGAGAGAGAAACATCGATGTGAAAGGGACACATCAAGTGGCCGCCACCCACACGACCAACCAGGGCCGGGGATAAACTGCAGCCAAGGTACATGCCCTTAGCGGGAACCAAACCCGGGTCTCTGTGGACCACAAGCTGATGCTCTAACCGCTGAGCCAAACCGGCCCAGGGCCCATTGGTTGATTCTTGTATGTGCCCTGACTGGGGATCAAACCCAAAAACTTGGTGTATCAGGTCAATGTTCTAACCAACTGAGCTATCCTGGCAAGGCTAATTAATTGCTTACTTTTTTTTTCCTTTATTGATTTTTAGAGAGAGAAGAAAGGAAAGACAGAGAGAAGATGAGAGAGAACATCAATTGGCCACCTCCTGCCCACCCTTGACTGGGGATCGAGCCTGAAACTTGGGCATGTGCCCTGACCGGGAATCAAACCAGTGACCTCCTGGTGCACAGGTCGACGCTCAACCACTGAGCCACACTGGCTGTGCGATTGCTTGCTTTTTTAAAACTTTTTTTTTTTTCTTTATGGTTTAGAAAGAGAGATGGAAACATTGAGAGAACATCGATTGGCTGCCTCTTGCATGCCCCTCACTGGGGATCGGGCCCACAACCTGGGCATGTGCCTTGACCGGGAATCGAACCTGCAACCTCCCAGTGCATGGGTCAGCGCTCAACCACTGAGCCACACCGGCCAGCTTTTTAAAAACTTTTTTTAAAAATATGTTTTTATTGATTTTAAAGAGAAGGGAAGATTGAGAGAGAAACACCCATGTGAGTGAGAAACATTGATCAGCTGTTTCCCGTATGCCCTCTACTGGGTATCAAACCTGCAACCTGGTCATGTGCTTTGACCAGGAATTGAACCAGTGACCTATGGGTGCATGGGCCTATGCTCAGCCACTGAGCCACAACAGCAGGGCTAATTACTTTTATTCATTCATTCATTCATTTTGATTCTTTTATTTTTTTATCCTCACCCGAGGACATTTTTCCATTTTTTTGTTCAGATAGAGTGGGAGGGAGAGAGAGAAGAGAGAGAGAGAGAGAGAAACATCGATGTGAAAGGGACACATCGAGTGGTTGCCACCCATACAACCAACCAGGACTGGGGACTAACTACAGCCAGGTACGTGCCCTTAGCGGGACCCGAACTGGGGTCTCTCTGGACCGCAGGCCGACGCTCTAACCGCTGAGCCAAACTGGCCAGGGCGATTTTGATTCTTTTAAATATACTTTTTTTTTTTTTTTTTAAATCCTCACCCAAGGACATTTTTCCATTTCTTTTTCAGGTAGAGTGGGAGGGAGAGAGAGAGAAAGAAGCATCGACGTGAAAGGGACACATAGAGTGGCTGCCACCCGCCCGACCAACCAGGGCCAGGGACAAACCGCCACCGAGGCACACGCCCCTAGCAGGAACCGAACCCAGGTCTCTCAGGACCGCAGGCCAATGCTCTAACCACTGAGCAAAACCAGCCAGGGCCTTTTAAATATACTTTTATTGATTTTTTTTTTAGAGAGAGAGGAATGGAGAGAGAGAAACATCCATGTGAGAGAAACATTGATCAGTTGCCTTCTGCACGCCCCTTACTGGGGATCATGCCTGCAACCCAGGTATGTTTTCTGACTGGAAATTGAGCTGGGACCTCTTAGTCCATGGAACCACGCTCAATCCACTGAACCACACCGGCCCGGTTGATTACTTTTAAAAGTCAGATTAACCCACTCCTGTCTCTCTCTCAGACTTCAGCATCTTAGCATCAAGACTGTCTTCCCCGATGGACATAGACAACAAAACTAGGGACAGGGTGGGAGGAGGATAGGGAAGAGGGAGTCAGTGTGGGGAAAAAGAAACATCTGTAACAAAAATAAATTAAAAAAAAAAAAAAGGCTGCCTTCCCCTTCCCTTGCCCTGGTTCTGGATTTCCATAATCCCTACACACGCCCCTCATATTGCCCCATCAGTCCTGGCCCCAGAGTTTTCAAGTTCAACAGCAGTTCTCTAGAGGTTCCAAAGTCAGTTTAGTTAGGTATATCTAGCCTTTTTTAGTACACTTGTAAGGGTATATGTTTTTTGTGAAGAGTGTGTGTGTGTGTAACGTGTGAGGTAAAAAGTATTTCTGAGTTTTGTTCAAATTGTGTTTTAGCCGTTTGTCTTGGCTGACCCTGAACCCCTTTTTCAGACTTCCACCGCTGTGAGAAGGCAATGACTGCTAAAGGGGGTGATGTCTCTGTGTGCGAATGGTACCGGCGTGTGTACAAATCCCTTTGCCCTATATCCTGGGTAAGTGACTCCTGCTGGGGCCCTTGCGGTGCTGGGGTGGGGTCTTAGGAGAGAGGAGTTTGGAGACTTGGCGGGAGCTCAGCTACAAGAGGTGAAGGGGAGACAGCATCACACTGTCCATGGACTTGACCTTTTCTTTCTAGAATTGCCTCCCTTTTCTTTCATCCATGCTCTCAACAACTCAGGGCTCTCAGCCACGGTGACCAGAGCTGTTTTCTTGTAAGTCCGTCTCACTCATGTTCTCTACGGATACATACTCAGTGCCGGGTCTCTGTCCCTGTGGAGCTCACCATTTTGTGAAATCCTGTCCTTTTTTTTTTTTTAATCCTCACCCGAGGACATTTTTCAATTTTTTGTTCAGATAGAGTGGGAGGGAGAGAGAGGAAGAGAGAGAGAGAAACATCGATGTGAAGGGACACATCGAGTGGCTGCCACCCGCACGACCAACCAGGGCCGGGGACAAACTGCAACCGAGGTACATGCCCTTAGCGGGAACTGAACCCGGGTCTCTCCGGACCGCAGGCGGACGCTCTAACCGCTGAGCCAAACCGGCCAGGGCTCCTGTCCTTTTTTATTGTGAACATTTTCAAATATAAAAGTAGAGAGAATAATTCAGTGACCACCAAATATACCCATTACCCAAATTAAATAATGTCAAGATTTTTTTTTCTCTTTTTTTTTTTGTTTGTTTGCTATGTCAAGATTTTTTGACATTTTCTTCATCCCTCTTTTTTGTCTTTCCTTTGCTGCTGAAGTATTTTGAAGCGAATCCCAGACGTGTCATTTCGCTCTTCCTTACCTCAGTGTACATCTCTAAAAAACAGGGACACGAGAAGGCAGTCCTTTTTGCCCTGATCTGCCCAGACCTTTAGTCACCATTTAATACTCTCTGCTATACCCTGTTTTTTATTTTATTGACTTATTTATTTTTATTATTTATATATTTATTTTAAACTGACATTTTTAAAAATCTGTTTGTTTTCATGTGTTTTTATTGATTTGAGAGAGGGGGGAAGGGAGAGGGAGAGAGGCAGTGAAACTCTCAGTTAGCTGCCTCCTGCACGCCCCCTACTGGGGACTGAGCCTGCAACCTGGGCATGTGCCTGGCTGGGAAATGAACTGGCAACCTTTTGGTGCATGGGACTATGCTCAACCAACTGAGCCACACCAGCCAGGGCTAATTTTAGTGATTGATTTTGAGGGGGAGAGAGAGAGATTGAGATTTGTTCCTCTTACTTACGCATTCATTGGTTGCTTCTTTTATGTGCCCTGACCAGACTGAACCTGAAACCTTGGCATATAGGAATGATGCTCTAACCAACTGAGCTACCCAGCCAGGGCTGCTATATTCTTTTTCAATAATAAAGAGTTTATGTTTAACATTACTCTGTTTCATCAAATCAAAGCCCCCATCAACTACAAGAAACTTGAGAGATGTTCAAATCTTTACTTAAATACTGGAAGTGAATGTATCAAGCATACTGATTTAAGAGATATTAAAATGAAATACCATTTGTCTTGGAATTGAAATAGGATACTATTGCAAAAGTATTTAGTAGTGCTCATTTAAAAAAAACAAATATGCCCTGACCAGTTCGGCTCAGCAGTTGGAGCATTGGCCCGTGGATCGAAGGGTCGCAGGTTCAGTTCCGGTCAAGGGCACATACCTTGGTTGCAGTTCAATCTTCGGCCCTGGTTGGGTTGTGCAAGAGACAGCCAATCAGTGTGTCTCTCTCACATCAATGTTTCTCTCTCTCTCCTCCCTCCCTCCCTCCCTCCCTCCCACTCTATCTGAAAATCAGTGGAAGAGTATCCTCGGGTGAGGATTAAAAACAAAAACAAATGTGAGCAGAACAGTAAAATAAATAGTCGAAATCCTCTTGTGTTCTCTCTCTAACCCCTGTCCTCAGACGTAACTACTGTTAATTGATTCCCTTTTCTCTATATGAATGTATCATACGTAAGCCTGTGGCACTTTCTGTGTATGAACGGTTCATACAGTTCTGTTCTGACTTGCTTTGACTTATCAGTGTGTCTTGGAACCTTTTTTATGACAATGCTTAGATCTACCTTATTCATTTTAATAACTTACAGATGCTTTTATTTAACTGGCCCTCTTTTGATGGAGATTATGTTTTAATTTTTCAGTATTTTAAGCATCCTTTTTGATGTCTTACCATCCCTCCTTTAGCCTCAGGAGGCCTACATTGGGTACATGCTGGCCAGTGTGCTAGGTTCATGCCTTTGGTCCTGATGCTGCCCCACACCCTTACCTGGGGAGCATGAGATGGTGCGGTTGCCTCAGGTGCCTGTTGTGTCTGCCCTGTTAGAGCTGGATACAAACGTGCTCTGCACAGGCCCTTTTGTACGCACAGCCCTGGCTTCTTTATTTCAAAAACCTGATGCAGTAGAAATAAGTGTTTTATTATTGCTGCTGTTTTTTTTTTTTTTTTTTTTTTTTATCCTCACCCGAGGACATTTTTCCATTTTTTGCACAGACAGAGTGGGACGGAGAGAGAGGAAGAGAGAGAAAGGGAAACATCGATGTGAAAGGGACACATCGAGTGGCTGCCACCCGCACGACCAACCAGGGCCGGGGACAAACTGCAACCGAGGTACATGCCCTTAGCGGGAACCGAACCCGGGTCTCTCCGGACCGCAGGCGGACGCTCTAACCGCTGAGCCAAACCGGCCAGGGCTATTTTTGTTTTTTATAAGCAATGTAATAAATTCACAGAAACTTAAAAATAGAGGAAAGGGCAGAAAAATGTTCCTAATCCTCCTGATCTCTCCAATAATATTATAACATCCTCCAGGTGTTTTCTTTCTTTCTTTCTTTTTTTATTGTTGAAAGTATTACAGATGTCCCCCTTTTTCCCCATTGACCCCCTCCTCCCCACTCCTTCCCCCCTCCTGCTTTTCCCACTGTGTGGCTTTTTCAGTCTCTGATCTTAGTCTGCATATTTTGGGAGGGGTGGGGGCAGGAGTCCAGCATTTTTTTCTATATGAGCATTTAAGACTTTTTTCCAACCACCTTTTCTTTTCTGGTTTAAAAAAATCTTTAGTTTCTCCCCACAAAAAATAGCATTGGCTTTTTGTAGGATCTTCAAAATGAGAGATTTATATGTAACCTAGTCACTGCTTCTGAGTCCTAAAATTAACTCTCCTTAGGAATTTGGTGTAAATCTTCCACTTCCTTTTCTGTGTGCCAATGTATGTGTGTTTGTTTTTTTTTATGTACTTTTTATATAGATACAGATCGTACTCTAGATACTAATTGAATTTTGCTTTTTATCCTTAATATGCATTGCATTCCTATTTTCGTATCAGTGCAGTATGCTCAACTATTGGGTAGCCCATGTTCCCTTCCCCTTTGTCTGGACACATTCTTTTTTTTTTACTACTTTAAATGATATTTGATATGCAAGATATGTTTTCCCCTCCATTTGCTTTATTGATTTTTTTAGAGAGGAAGGGAGAGAGAGAGAGAGAAACATCGATGACAGAGACCATCTATTGGCCGCCTCCTGCATGCCCCTCCCCCCGCCGGGGATTGGGCCCACAACCTGGGCGTGTGCCCTGAGTGGGAATCGAACCAGGGACCTCTTGGTGCATGGGTTGAAGCTCAACCACTGAGCCACACCAGCCAGGCTTTCCCCTCCATTTGAATGGTTTCCTTAGTTTCCTTTCCATGAAGAGGGATTATTGCACAAAGGGTAATTTGCCAAAGGACCAGACCAGCCTGATCCTTTAATTTTACAGGGGGATAGGAATGTAAGCCCAGCAACTGAGAAATTCACACTTAAGAGAACAGTGGACTGTAAATAATACAAGTCCAGTATGAAGGAATCCACGTGAATCCCAAACATGAAAAGATGTTTATCCCCATTCAGGGAGATGTAGCTTAAAACAGCAAAAATGATAAAGATTGATAGTGCTAAGTGTTGGTTGCTCAGACTGGTCCAGTCACTTTTGGGGTCAATATGGCAGAATATTTCAAAATGGAAAAATACATACGCTAGATGTGGCATATTTTTCAAAATGGAAAAATATTACACTCTAGACAACTACAAAAATGTTCATATACAAAGATGTCCATTGCAGGTTTTTGTAATGGGGAACACCCAGAAACAACCCAAGTTAGAGAAATGATACATTTATCTTGGATCTACATGGCAGTACAGAAAGAGCCCTGAGACTTGTGGGGAAAGCAAGTTACAGGATGATCTATATAATGGCCCAGTCTATATATAAAGTACAGAGTGTCTGTGATGTGCATGTAAGTAAAGTAGGTAAATACAGGGCACTTACTATGTGGGCCAGCTACCTTGTAAGCGCTTTATATCATATAAAGACAAAAATGCTAAAAAAAAAAACAAAACAGAAAGAAATAGGTACTATTATCAGTATCCTCAGAAATAGGTAGTATTATCAGTATTACAGAATTGGAAACTGAGTCCCAAGTTCACACAGCTAGGAAGTGATGAGGGGGTATTCAGATTCAGTCTCCCTTATTCATGCTTTTATCCATTACCTCTACTATATAGCACATAATTGTGTGTTTGTGTATGTGTGTGTGTGTGTGTGTGTAAAAAAGTGAATATGTTTCTCACTGCCTGTAGGAGGTTCCACAAAAAGCAGAGTATTACTTCTGGGGAGTGGTAACAGTAGGATGTGTGTGTGTGTGTGTGTGTGTGTGTGTGTGTGTGTGTGTGTGATCAGCGCTAGTCCGACTATATTCTACTTGGCAGCTTTTTGCACTTGACTGTGTCTTGGAGATCCATTCGTGCTGGAGCATAGATCAGCCTTACCTTTTTCACAGCTGCCTAGTATTTCTTTATTCTGACAAACTTCGTTGAGTGTTGACTCGGGTTCCTGCGCAGGGCATAGCCACTCTCTTGAAGCATTGTCCCTCACACGTCTCTCCAGGGACAATCCTGCAGTGAGCCCGGGATTTTTCTACATGTTACTTCTCCTCCCCCCACCCCCTCAGTGGTTCAGCTTGTGTCAGTTCATTCTGGACAGTGATTCTTATCTTTCTGGGTCTCTGCTGGTTCCCCAGCTCCTGGAAGAGTGTAGGTACTGGGGTTACTTGTTGGCTGACTGAGGAAGTGAACAGGTGGGCAAAGTGAGGAAGATAAAGAAGTCCTCCCGCCTGGTTTCCCCACAGAGGAAGGGAGTAACCCTGGCTGTCTTTCCCCAGGTGTCGGCATGGGATGACCGCCGGGCAGAAGGCACGTTTCCTGGGAAGATCTGAGCTGGCTGCACCTCACCTGTCCTCTGTCCTCCATCCTTCTCCCAGGGAGGTGAAGGGGGGCCTGGGTACATCCCACCCTAGGATCCTGAATTATGGCTTAACTAATAAATACTTGTTGGAAAAGTGTAAGACTGTGTATGTGTAAAAGAGTCGGATGATTGGGCAAAAAGCTGGGTTGGAAATGGTACCTGGACCAGTAAGAGGGGCTTCAGATGAGTTTTTTTAAATAAAAATTTGACCACATCCTCTGTGCCAGACAGTAGAGTGAATGATTACATGAAATAGCCTTAAACCCGTTTGTGCTAAAATTTATCTGTATGTTCCCTTAATTATCTATAATTTTCATTTCTTTTTTTTTTTTTAATCCTCATCCGAGGACATTTTTCCATTTTTTGTACAGACAGAGTGGGAGGGAGAGAGAGGAAGAGAGAGAGAGGGAAACATCGATGTGAAAGGGACACATCGAGTGGCTGCCACCCGCATGACCAACCAGGGCCGGGGACAAACTGCAACCGAGGTACATGCCCTTAGCGGGAACCGAACCCGGGCCTCTCCGGACCGCAGGCGGACGCTCTAACCGCTGAGCCAAACTGGCCAGGGCTATAATTTTCATTTCTTTTTCTGAAGTTTTATTGTTAGTATATAGGAATGTAGTGAGGTTTTTTGTTTTGTTTTGTTTTTTTTGGTACATGCCCCTAGCGGGAACCAAACCTGGGACTCTCTGGTCCGCAGGCCAATGCTCCAACCGCTGAGCCAAACCGGCCAGGGCGTAATTATCTATAATTTTTAAAACTTTTCTTAGGTAATGAAAATAGTATAATAAAAACACACGTGTACCTTCCCTAGCTTCAACAATTATCAACAAATGACCAGTTTCATCTTTAATGACTCCCTTCTCCCCTCTAGATAATTTTAAAGTAAATCTTAAGAGATCATAGTTTATTTAGAAATAAGTATGTGTATCTCTTATACGTGTTTTTTAAAACATAATCACACTATTATTACACCTAAGAAATTAACAATACATGCCCTGGCCGGTTTGGCTCAGCGGTTGGAGTGTCGGCCTGCGGTACAGAGAGACCCGGGTTCGGTTCCCGCTAAGGGCATGTACCTCGGTTGCAGTTAGTCCCCGGCCCTGGTTGGGTCGTGCGGGTGGCAGCCACTCAATGTGTCCCTTCACATCGATGTTTCTCTCTCTCTCTCTTCCTCTCTCTCCCTCCCGCTCTATCTGAACAAAAAATGGAAAAAATATCCTCGGGTGAGGATAAAAAAAAAAAGAAATTAACAATACATGAATATATTCTGGCTGGAAAAAAGGGGGGGTGCTCTAACAGGGTCAGTATACACACAGAGAGGCAGTGCAGTGGTTATGGGTAGGCACTGTCTGCATTCAGCTTCAGGCTCCACCATTTACCAGCTGTGAGACCTTAGGCAGATTATTTCACCTCTCTGTGTCAGTTCCTCGTCTGTAGAGTTAACTGACATCTTCCTCATGGGACTGCTTTGCAGATTGAATGAGAGGTTCCATGTAAAGTGCCTAGGACAGGGCCTGATACTATTTGTGAAGTGCTCAGCGCAGCGCCCTTGCTGTTGGAAGTGCTCTCTAAATATTGTTGCTCCCAGCACATCAGTTTCCCTTCTAGGCTGTGGCACACCAAGGACATGTCCTTCTCCCAGTCTTTTTTTTTTTCCTCAATCAGAAGGACTTGGGCCCCCCATGAGTGGCGCCGGGGGTGGGTCTTCGTATTTTTTTTTTATTTTTCATATGCCCTGGCCGGTTTGGCTCTGGTTAGAGTGTCAACCTGCGGACCAGAGTCCTGAGTTCGATTTCCGCTAAGGGCACGTACCTCGGTTGCAGTTTGTCCCCGGCCCCAGTTGGGGTCATGTGAGTGGCAACCACTCGATGTGTCTCTCTCACATCAATGTTTCTCCCTCCCACTCTATCTGAAGATAAATGCAAAAATGTCCTCAGGTGAGGATAAAAAAAAAAAAACATTTAACATGAGATTTACTCTCTTAGTAGATTGTTAGGTGTACAACACCATTGTACATAGGCACAATGTACAGCAGATCTCGAGAACTCTATCCTACACAACTGAAATGTTTATGCCCATTGTTTAGCATCACCCCATTCCCCCCAACCCTTGGCAACCACCATTCTACTTGCAGCTTTAATGGGTTTGACTCTTTTAGATATCTCACATAAGTGGAATTGTGCACTATTTGTCCTTCTGAGACTGCCTTATTTCGCTTAGCACAGCGTCCTCCAGGTTCTTCCGTGTTGTTGCATATTGCAGTATTTCCTTTACCAAGGCTGAAATAACCCACTGTGGGTGTATACCACAGTCCCTCTGTCAGAAACGTTCTTTCCTGCCCTTTACCGCTGGCCTCAGACTCTTCCTCCGATGTCCCTCTCTTCAGGAAGCCTTCCTCTGCCCCAAGCTGGGTCAGGTGCTTCCTCTGGGCTCATACAGTCACTCTGTTTCCCCATTGTGGCCCTGGTCACTGCGACGTGGGATTTCTCAGTGCCTGGTCACCTCAGCATTCCCCTGACCACTCTGGGCTGTCACACTGTCTCCTGTGAAAGCAGAAACGGACCTTTCTTGATTACCACTGTGTTCCCAGCATTGCCCCGCGCAGAGCTGGACGTGAGAAAGCTCATTATGTTATATGCACCGTACCCTTACTGCCTAGTTTAGGCCTGATCATATATTTGGTGCTCAATAAATTTGAGAAAAAAATTAAAAGACCTTTTGACTGTCCCCACAGTAGTGCTTTCCTCTTTGCTTCACCACCGCACTCCATGCCCTCATCTCCCCAGACCCCTCTTTCCCTTCCCTTTCTTTTTAATCCTCACCTGAGGATATTTTTCCATTTATGTTTAGATAGAGTGGGCCGGGAGGGGGAGAGAGAGAGAGGCATTGATGTGAGAGAGAGATGTCAACTGGCTGCCTCCTCACAACCCCGGACTAACCGCAACCGAGGTACGTGCCCTTAACCAGAATTGAACCCGCGACTCTGGTCCACGGGCTGATGGCTGTAACCGCTGAGTCAAACCGGCCAGGGCTCTCCTCCCTTTTTACCTCTCTCCTCATCTCAACTCACACTGGTCCCACCTAGCTCAAACATGTCTCTTTCTTGGGCACAATATTCAGCTCTCCTCCTACCCATGAATTCCAGGCCCTCCTTTGCTTAGCTGACCCAAGGAGCTGAGATTCCAGCCTTTACACATTGATTTAGTGCCCAAACTTGAGGTTTCAGAGTGTTGCTAAGTCTGCATACCTCTGTGCTGCCGTTGATGACATCTTTGCTAAACTGAATTTATTTGGAAACAAAATTTTAACCTATGAAATACTCTTTTTTTTTCATCCTCACCCGAGGACATTTTTCCATTTTTTTGTTCAGATAGAGTGGGAGGGAGAGAGAGGAAGAGAGAGAGAGAGAGAGAGAGAGAGAGAGAGAGAGAAAGAGAAACATCGACATGAAAGGGACACATCGAGTGGCTGGCTGCCACCCACACGACCCAACCAGGGCCAGGGACAAACTGCAACTGAGGTACATGCCCTTAGTGGGAACCGATATGTTTTTAGCCCTGGCCGGTTTGGCTCAGCGGTTAGAGCGTCGGCCTGCGGTCCTGAGAGACCCGGGTTCGGTTCCCGCTAAGGGCGCGTGCCTCGGTTGCAGTTTGTCCCCGGCCCTGGTCAGTTGTGCGGGTGGCAGCTGCTCGATGTGTTCCTTTCACATCGATGTTTCTCTCTTTCTCTCTGTTCCTCTCTCTCCCTCCCACTCTACCTGAACAAAAAAATGGAAAAAATATATATATATGTTTTTATTGATTTGAGAGAGAGATCAACAACTGCCTCCTGCACGCCCTCTACTGGGGATCGAGCCTGCAATCTGGGCATGTGCCCTGATCAGGAATCGAACCAGCAACCTCTGGGTGCATGGGACGATGTTCAACCAACTGTGCCACACCAGCCAGGGCCTGTGAAGTATTCTTTTATTTTTTAAAACTTATCTTTATTGTTGAATTTATTACAGATATCCTTCCCTTCCCCACCCCTGACCCCCTCCTCCATACTTCCACCCCCCCTCCTGCCTTCCCCACACTGTTGTCTGTGTCCATGGGTCATGCATGTATGCATACAAGTTCTTTGGTTTCTCTCTTCCCGCCCCACCTCCCCGCTTCCCTTTGAGGTTCGTCAGTCAAACATCCGATTTGTACTTCTTAATCCCTCCTATGTAGTATTCTTGCACAAAAAGTGGATGAGCTAGAGCCACATATGTGATCAATAAATCTCAAAAGCATAATGTTGAGGTGAAAAAAGTTGCATGAAGATATGTACAAACTATATGCCTAAAGTTTACCAAAACATTTAGAATTATTCTATACATTGTTGATGAATATATGCATATATGTTAAAAATGAAAATGTGTATGGGAGTGAAAACTAAAAATGCTAACAAACACATTTGAAAAGATGCTCAAAATCATTAGTAATAAGAGAATTGAAATAATGGCAGTATCACTTTACAAGGAATTACTCTGTCCAAAACGAGAATGCTGGATAATGCCAGGTGTAGGTGGTAATGGAAGGATACAGGAACCCTCATGAATTCTTGGTTGCTGGGGACAGCCATTGTGAAAAGCAGTCTGGCACACACATACCTATGACCCAGCAATTCTGCTCCCTAAGAAAAAGACATATAGCACTGGCTGATTTGGCTCAGCGGTTAGAGCATTGGCCTGCGGACCAAAGAGACCCGGGTTCGGTTCCCACTAAGGGCATGTACCTCGGTTGCAGTTTGTCCCCGGCCCTGGTTGAGGTCATGTGGTGGCAACTAGTCGATGTGTCTCTTTTCGCGTTGATGTTTCTCTCTCTCTCTTTCCCTCCCTCTCTCCCATTCTATCTGAAGATAAATGCAAAAATGTCCTCGGGTGAGGATTAAAAAAAAAAAAAAGACATATAGGTCTCTGAAGGGCCATGCATGAGGGCGCTCATTGAAGCATCACTTACAGTGATGATGCAGGGAGGGAGAATTGGAAGTAGCTTGGGTGTCTTCCCTGGGGAGGGGACAGTAAACTATGGTGTCCCAAGCAACCAAGAAGCCATGGAGTCAGTGTGTCCAGAGTAACATGGATGGAGCTTAACATCGTAGTGCTGAGCAAGAAACTTAATCGGATGAGCTATTTAACTCAGTCGTGGGTATGTAAATTAGAAAACATGTGCCAAGGAAACCGTGGTACCTGTTCTACAGGAACACACACAACAAAAATAGATATGGGCATATGAGAATGTTTGCCAGTAGGGGGCACTGAAAGGACTGTGATACAGGGATATAAGGAAATATGAAATTTAAAACAAGAGGTGCCGTGTGGGGAATGATGAGCTATGAAACTGAGGGTATGAGATTAATTCAACCCATGACACCTGAGATCTGAAAAAAGAAGACAAAAGGGGTTGGAGGATGATGAGTTCCAAATTTAGTAGTGAAATTATCTCTGAGGTGAGATCAGGTGTCTTCAAATGCCATCTGCAATGTATGCCACTTCAACATAAGCAATCTGGCCCTGGCCAGTGTGGCTCAGTTGAGCATTGTCCCATATACTGAAAGGGGGCAGGTTTGATTCCCGGTCAGGGCACATACTGGGGTTGCAAGTTCAATGCATTCGATGTTTTTCACTTCCTCTCCCTTCCTCTCTCTCTCTCAAAAAAAAAATAATAATAATAATAATAATAAAACTATTTAAAAAAATAAATCTACAGCGAATACAGAAAATTACTTAGGACAAAGCTGGGTGGTGAGGATGGAGGTTGTTACTTTATTCTCTACATGTTCTTGTATATTTGAGTAACTTCAAGAAAACTTTCCTTTCATCACTGACCATTAAAAACAAAACATCTTGTCTTAAAAATACAATGAAAGTATGTTATTAAATTCTAGCCAGACACAGAGGCCAGTTGAGAGCTGCTCTGAGCAAGGCTGGGAACGTCTTGAGGACAGAGGAGCATCAAACTCCTGAGCTTTTTCTCCATGCCACCAGCAGGATTAAACTGGATCATTTTCTCATCACATGCGTTTTATGTCATTTCATGCTATTTCATTTCATGTCCATGGACAACCTAAAATTATCTCATGTGCCGCTATTGGAAAATACCACTTTAACACATTGAATATGTCTTTGAAAGGATTTACCCTCTTTAGAAGGCATTGTAACAAAGTGTGTATATTTGTTATGTATACGAGAAGTGTACTTACTGTTAACTATACAACTTGATGAACTTTCACAGTCTGAATGCCCCCATGTAACAAGTGTCCAAATCAAGAAAGAGAAGTCTCCTTGTCCCTTCCAGTCACAGTACCCCAAGGGTAACCTCTCCCTTGACTTTTATCACTCTAGATTGGTTTTCCCTGTTCTAGAACTTCACAGCTACAGTATCATACAGTAGTAGTCTTTTAAGTATGGCTTTTTTCATTTTGCATAATCCTTTTGAGATTTATCCCAGTAGTTGAGGTTTTTTTGTTTTTGTTTTGTTTTTTAATCCTCACCTGAGGATATTTTTCAATTGACTTTCAGATACAGTAGGAGGGAGGGAGGGAGAGAGAAACATCGATGTGAGAGAGACACATTGAGTAGCCGCCACCCACACGACCCCAACCGGAGCTGCGTACTGCCTTCAGCGGGAACCAAACCCGGGACTCTCTGGCTGACGCTCCAACCGCTGAGCCAGACCAGCCAGGGCCCTAGTGATTCATTTTAATTGGAAAACATCTCATGTTGTTTACTACCAAACCAGTGTCTTGACAATAGAATTTTTAGTTCAGTTTGTTGCTCATTGTGCATACACCCAGAAGCTGCAGCTCAGACAGAGAACACTACCTGTCCTGGCCCTCGGGCTTGAGAAGTTTAAGACAAGAACTGGCCGCCTCCAGACACCACTTTCGCCTGCGGAACCAGCCTCCTGACACTAGGGGGCGCCATCGGAGAGGCCATGCGCCTCCCGGGAGCGCTGCTGCCGAGGCTGGCTCCTTGCACACCAGGACTAAAAGACATCCTTGGAACATGTCACTGAGTTCCCGCTGCCTCCCAGGAAAGTAGTCTTGTTGATACCCATTCCTCAGATGGACAAATGCACACGCTAAGTCACGCAGTACAGAGGAAATGGAACTGGGAACTGAACCTAGGACGTTTCCATACTTTGGCTCCTCCCTGTGACCTGTTTTGTCTCTAAGTGTGTGGTGGTGGGACGGGGACTTTTTCCCCACCAGGCCCATTCAGTGTGCCCCCTCCATTTTCCTAGCACACTTCTCTTCCCCCTCATTGTACACTCACCTCAAACTCCCCTCGCACACCCATCTCCTGCCATCCTCTCCCCTCACCCACAGCGCATGCAGTCAGCCTCTGAGCCCAGCTGCCTCCTCATCTCTCCACCACCCTGCCTTGGGCTAGCCCTGTCCTCACCTGCCAGGGTCCCTTCCTGGGCCTCCCCCTGGGCTCCTACCTTGGAGAGACGGAACCACCCGCAGAAGAGGCAGGATTCCAGGATTCATATGCAGGTCCGACTTGGATCTCTCTTCTGCTCCCAGGAAGGCCCATGTCTTAAAGGAGAGACATCAGGTGGTGCACTCACGCTCCCAACCCCACCTCTCTCCACCACCAGGGCAGCCTTCCCAGGGGCACATCGCCCTGCCCATGTGGCCAGATACTAGCACAATCTGGAATATCAGGTCTATAAACCGCTTGGGGGTGGGGCACACAAGGCTGTTCTCTCATGCTGGTCTGCCTGCTTGACCTCTGTCCCTTTCTCCAGACACCCTCCTCCCTTCCTGGGAGTCTGGGCCAAGGAGGGGCCTGGGCATATATAGGGCACCGCTGTGGGAGGGGCTGGCCAGAGAAACTTCAGGCAGAGAAGGTGAGGTGGGGATTCTGGGGGTCTGGATGGGCAGAGGGAACTGAAGTGGTCTGAGGCTCAAGGAGGCCCAGTGCTGAGCTCTGGCCGGTGACTGCCCTGCCTGGGCCTCACTATCCTCTTTTGTAAAATGGCCCACCGACAGGGGTTGTGGGAAGCTGGGCACACTCAGTTCCAGCCTGGACCTGGCAGAGAGCGAGGAGCAGCCGCTGGCATCTGGGGTGTGGAGTCGGGGCAGTGGGTCCTGCTGAGCCCTGCCCCCCACCCCCAGCCTTTTCCTGGCCTCATCCCTGCTCATGTGTCCCAGGCAGGACCATGGCTTCTGCAGCAGCAGAGGAGGAGAAGGGATCTCCAATTGTGGTGGGGCTGCTGGTCGTGGGCAACATCATTATTCTGGTGAGACATCCCCCAGTGCTGGGAGCAGGTGGGCAGGTGGGGAGAAGGGGGCAGTCCCGAGCCTGGGGGTGGAGGCTAAGGGCCCAGGACTCCCCAGCAGGCCAGGGCTGCAGGCTCTCAAGTCAAAGCAGCCTGGATTCGAATCTCAGCTCTGCCGCTCCCAGCAGTGTGATCTTGAGCAAGTGGCTTTAATTCTCTATGCCTGTTTCCCCCTGGATAGATTATGTCCTCATTGTGGGGATATTTGTGTAGATCAATCCATGTATGACCCTCAGCTTAGAAAAAGTGATTAACAAATGCTAGCTATCAACATTAACATGGTTATGGACTTAAAGTGCCTGTTTGGCACACAGGAGGCCCTTGATAATAAATAATAACAACGTATTTTACTTGCTATTTAATGTTTTGTTTTGTTTTGTTTTGTTTTTTAAATGTGATGCCTGACCTCGGTTGTAGTTTGTCCCTGGTCTTGGTTGGGGTCATGCACGTGGCGACCACTCTATGTGTCTCTCTCACGTCGATGTTTCTCTCTCTCTCTTTCCACCTCTCTCCCTCCCGCTCTATCTGAAGATAGATGCAAAAATGCCCTCAGGTGAGGATTAAAAAAAAAAAAAATGTGATGCCTGTACATGGCTCTGGGGCCAGATAGCCTGGGTTCAAATTCCAGCTCTGCAACTTTCTATTGTGGGACCTGGGATCACCTCCCTGAACCTCAATTTTCTCATCTGTAAGATGGAGATAAAAAAGTAATGCTGAGAGGATAAAATGAGTTACTGGATTAACGTGCTAAGTGCAGTCTGGAAAAGTGATGACTCTTTGTATTCACCATAACAACAAGGTACACCACAGCTGGTAACAATAATGGTCACCACACAGTTACAGACCCATTGCCTGGCACACAGTAAGTACTCTAGGTATGTTAATTTGATTGTTGTCAGTAGGAGTCCACCAAGAAGTTTCCTCTCTTTTGTTCCCTATTCCTCATCCCACAGGTAACCAGGTGTTTAGTTTTTCCAATATGCAACCAATGCAAGATATAGGAGCTTATATAGCTATTTTATCCCCTTTTTTGCCCCAAATGTACCTCAGTGCACGTCCTTTTTCATGCCTCCCATTTCCTCCCACTCACATAGCCTGTAGGCCACTCCACAGAAGTCCTCGAGAGAGCCTCCTGGTCCTTTTTCACAACTGCATAGCACTCCATTGTGTGGCATCCTGGTTCCTCGACCCACGGTGCTGCAGGGGATCACCGTGTGGGTTTGTGATTTTCCTACATAGGCAGGTGTATGTGGAGGGTTGATTTCTGCAAGTGGAACTGCTGAACCAAAGGGTTGATGTATTAGTAATTATTCCAGGAATCATACTAGTAAGGGAGGGCAGGTTGACAGAGCATCTCTGTGCCAGTCATTCACTCTAGGCTTTGCATGTGGCATCTCCTTTTACCCTTGAAGCAAACAACAGTGCAGGGAGGAAGGGAGTTCTGACTGGGCCCTCCCTTCCTTCCTGGCCTCTGTCTAGCCTCAGCCCTGCTCATGAAAGGTGATGCCTTCGCCTCTCTTGTTACATGCTCACTTGACGGAACAGGCAGTGGCGGTTCAGAATGAGGAAGCAACTTGCTCTCGGAGACTCACGCAGCTGGGGCTGTTGCCCCTGACTGAGCAGGTCTTTCTAACCAGCTTCTCTGTCTAGCTGTCAGGCCTGGCCCTGTTTGCCGAGACAGTATGGGTGACAGCTGACCAGTACCGTGTGTACCCACTGATGGGCATCTCAGGCAAGGATGACGTCTTTGCTGGCGCCTGGATTGCCATTTTCTGTGGCTTCTCCTTCTTCGTCGTGGCCAGCTTCGGTGTGGGTGCAGCGCTCTGCCGCCGGCGGTCCATGATCCTCACGGTGAGGCCCAGGAGGAGGGGATGGGGACAGGTAGGCACAAAGATCACGCTCACAAAGTCGTAATAACCACCAGCACTGCAGCCACTAGTATGTGTTCAGCATGGCACCACACCTGGCAATCATTTTAGTTCACCGCCCCACAACCCAAAACACCTGCCACCATTATTTCAAAAAGAAAACTGGGGCCCAGGGGAGGAAAGGAATAAAGCTTTTGAGGAGGACAGCTCTTGAGTAGCAGGACTGGGATTTGAACCTCAGCTGGCTGGTTTCCAGAGTCTACGCTCATGAGTGCTGGTGATAATGACAATAATCACAGCACAGGTATCATGGAATGAGTGCTCACTGCTTTCTAAATGCTTGACGTGGCTTAGTTCATTTATTCCTCACAACTGTTATGAGAAACTCTCATTCTCCTCCTCCTCGTCATCATCATTATCATCATCATCGTGAGCCCACTTGACAGTTGAAATGGAGGCTCAGAGAGGTGAAGTCAGTTCTCCAGGGTCACACAGCAAGTGAGTGGCAGAGCCAGGATTTACAGCTGAGAAGTTCAGCTCCTGAGCCTGTGCTCTCAATCTCTGCCAACAACAACAGCTGCACCAACCATATCCATACTTCCCAGGGTGCTGGCTAAGCAGTTTATAAAATGAGCTCCCTCGACCCTCCCCCAAGCTCTCTGAAGTTACTGCTTTCCTGCTTATGTACTAGAGGAGGACACTGAGGTTCAAAGAGGCCAAAGAGGTAGGGAGAGCAGGGATTCCAATCCCTTGACACAGAGCCAACACTGTGCTTCCTCTAGAGATGAGAGCCCTTTAAATTCCCAGAAGCACCTACTTATTCAATCAACAAGTGCTAATTGAGCCAGAACCATGTGCCAACCCTGTGCTAGGCGCTGGGGCTATCCAGTGAGCAACCTATAAAGTTCTCGTCACAGGGAAGATGCTCGGAGGAGGGAAGACAGTGACCAGGGAAGGGTGAGCTGACGCTGGGGAAGAGGGGAGGCCTCGCAGCCAGAGAAAGTAAAGGCCTCGGGGAGGTGATGAGGGAGCCTGTGGGTGTATCTGCAGGAACAACAGTCCAGGTGGAGGGAACGGCAAGAACAAAGGCTCTGAAGCCAGAGGAAGCCAGGAGGCCAGTGTGGCTGAAAACACATGGGGGAGGGGGGAGGGGCGGAGGGGGGGGGACAGCGGGCGGTGGGCACGGAGGGAAGGAAGGGGAGGTGGGCCTACCAGGTGGGCCTGACCCGCCTCGGTAAAGACTTGGGCTTTACCATAAGATCAAGCCATGGAATGGCTCTTTTCCTCTCCTGTTTCCCTTCTTTTTAAAATTTCTTTCCTGCATTTAATTCTCTGGCATAACAATGTAACCAAAGCCCTAAAAGTTTCCCCCAACTAGTAAAAAAAGGTTGATATCTATCTATGAGTTTGTCATTAACTGAGACGCAGAAGTGTTTTAAACATTATTATGGGACACTTGAAACAGACTAGAGTAGAGAGAATGGCCCGATGAAACCCGTGGACCTATCACCTGGTTTCAACCTGGTGAATCACAGGCCGGCCAATTTGTCTCGTCGACTCGCTCTGCCTGCCCACATTTTTCTTGCCTGGGGTATTTTGAAGCGCATTCCAGACACCAAGTCATTTACCTATAAATACTTGAGGGCACAGTTCCTTGCGTGATAAGGACATTGTTTTGAAGCAGTCGGGCATGTCATGCCACACCATCTCATCTCTCGGCAGTGTGGTTGGCACATCCACACCCTGGTGGTTTACTTTCTTTTTAAAAAAATTTTTTTTTTTATTGATGATTAGAGAGAGAGAGGAAGGGAGAGGGAGAGAGAGATAGAAACATCGATGAGAGAGAACATCGATTGGCCACTTCCCGCATGCCCCCCACTGGGGATCGGGCCCACAACCTGGGCATGTCCCCTGACCGGGAATCGAACCTGTGACCTCTTGGTGTGTGGATCGACGCTCAACCACTGAGCCACACCGGCCCGGGCTGAAAATTATTTTCATTAAACACCAGTCAAAGAAGTTTTTCTGTTTTGCCCAACCACCACGCTGCTGTCACACCTGCAAAATTCACCCTCATTTTTTTTTTTTTTTTTTTTATCCTAACCTGAGGACATTTTTTGTTCAGATAGAGTGGGAGGGAGAGAGAGAGAAACATCGATGTGAAAGGGACACACCGAGTGGCTGCCACCCGCACGACCAACCAGGGCCGGGGACAAACTGCAACCGAAGTACATGCCCTTAGCGGGAACCGAACCCGGGTCTCTCGGGACCGCAGGCCAAAGCTCTAACCGCTGAGCCGAACCGGCCAGGGCTCTTTTTTTTTTTTTTTTGTATCCTCACCCGAGGACATTTTTTTTTTTTTATATTTTGTTCAGATAGAGTGGGAGGGGGAGAGAGAGAGAGAAACATCGACATGAAAGGGACACATCGAGTGGCTGCCACCCGCACAACCCAACCAGGGTCGGGGACACACTGCAACCGAGGTATGTGCCCTTAGCGGGAACCGAACCCGGGTCTCTTGGGACCGCAGGCTGACGCTCTAACCGCTGAGCCAAACCAGCCAGGGCATCATTTCTTCACATCTATCTCCCAATACCCAGTCTGTGTTCAGATGTCCGGTTATGTCGAGAATATCTCCCGCCACCTTCTAGAGTAGACATTTATTTTATGGCATCCAAGTATATCGTTAACTTCAGGAAATACTTTACATATATTTTCACTTCACTTTCCCCTAATATTTTATTATGGAACATTTCTAACATACAGAAAAGGTGAAAGACTTGAACAACGAACACCTACATACCCATCACATACATGCTACCATTATTGTTATTCTGTACTTTTTTTTTTTTAATTGCATTTCTGGCACTCGCCCTCCCTGGAGCACTCAGGGCCTTTCTCCTCCGCCTGCCCTTCCCCCACCAGCATTTCCTGAACTCTAAGGGGCCCCTCAAGGCTGGCAACCAGGGCAGCAATGGGCAGCGGCAGCGTGTCACAGGCAAACCCCCTTTTCTCTGATTTCTTGATGAGCCAAAGCAGACAGCCTAGGCTCATTTCCCCAGCCCTTTCTTATTTCATCGTCCCTGGGTTTTTTGGTTTTTTTTAATATGTTTTTATTGATTTTTTTAGAGAGAGAGAGAGAGAAACATCAATCAGCTGCCTCCTTCATGCCCCCCACTGCGGATCGGGCCCACAACGCATGTGCCCTGACTGGGAATCGAACCGGGACCTCTTGGTCCATGGAATGTCACTCAATGCACTGAGCCACTCTGGGCAGGCTCACTGTCCCCAGCTTTAATAAATGTCCTCTAGCCTGGCCAGTGTGGCTCAGTGGACTGAGCGTCATCTCATGCACCGAGAGGTCACTGGTTTGATTCCTGGTCAGGGCACATGCCCAGGTTGCGGGCTCAGTCCCCAATGGAAGGGTGTACAGGAGGCAGCTAGTGGATATATCTCTCACATCAATGTTTCTATCTCTCTCTCTAAAAAATCAATAAAAACATTGAAAATAAATGAATAAATAAATGGCATCCTCTAGCCTTGGCCAGTGTGGCTCAGTTGGTTGGGTGCCTCCTGTGCACTGAAAGGTCGCCAGTTCGACTCCCAGTCAGGGCACAAGCCCAGGTTGTGGGCTCGATTCCCAGTGGGGGGGCGTGTAGGAGACAGAGATCAATTGCTGTTTCTCTCTCTCTCTCCTTCTCCCTTCCTCTCTCTCTCAAAATCCATGACAAAAATCTTTAAAAAATTTAAATAAAAATAAACGTCCTCTAAAAAAGAAATTGCACTTCTATCCATCAATCCATCCCTTGAGGGGGTGTGATTTCATAGGATTTGGCCTGACTGAGCTGTTTGTTCGTCCCTCTCTCTCTCCACAGTACCTGGTGCTCATGCTCATCGTCTACATCTTTGAGTGTGCCTCCTGCATCACATCCTACACCCACCGGGACTATGTGAGCCAGGCGGGGGCCAGGGGAGGGGCATGACTTCCGGGGGGAATGATGGGGGTGAGGGTCTCGGGCTAAGAGTGGAGGTCGACTTTTCTCCCCACCCATCTCCACTGGGCCCTGTTCTTCCCGGCCCCCCACAGATGGTGTCCAACCCATCGCTGATTACCAAGCAGATGCTAACATTCTACAGTGCAGACACCGACCAGGGCCAAGAACTGACTCGCCTCTGGGACCGCATCATGATTGAGGTGAGCGAGCATAAGCCAGGGTGGGCACGGAGGCCTGGAGGACCTGAGGCTCTGACTACAGAGGTGGATAGGGCTCCCACCATGCCTGCTGGTGTATGATATCCACTTATTTGGTTCTTATGAGGGAGGCTCTGGCCATTGTCATTTTCCAGACGGGTAAACAGGCTCCCCAAAAGGGAACGTGGCTGAGCTGGCATCCAAACCTGGCAGCCTAGATCCAGAATCCCAGCTCTTAATCATGATGCATCCTGTATTAACAACAAACAATTAATGAGCACTGACATCTGGGTAGCACTGTCCAAAGCACATTGAAAGCTTATCTAATCCTCACGACTACCCTACAAGGGAAGTCAGCTTTTCAGCAATGAGGAAACTGAGGAAAGAGGTTGAGGGGCTTGTACAAGGTCACACAACTGGTAGGTCACAGAACCAGAAGGATTCAAACCCAGGATGCCAGGTTCCAGAAATCACATTCTTAGCTAAACCCAACTTGGCATGGCAGCGCAGAGGAGAGCGTTAAGGATTCAGGGGAAACTGGGGCCCCAATTCGGCTCAAGTCCTACAGCTAGCCAGGATGGGAACCCATGTCTGAAAGGGCCTACGTCTTCATCTTTCAGGGACCACAAAGTAAACACCCACAGGGACGAGACAAACACAGAAATCCGCCTTTTGGTGTCACTTAGCTCAGGTTCTGTTGGCAGTGAATTCAAAAGAATTTTAAAATAAGTTACAAGTGTGGCTTTGATCCAAATCTCCCACCAGTCTCTTGGTTCTGGAACAAATATCTATCTCCTGGTCCTTGCTCACACACATGGACCCCGCCCTCCTCTTGGGGGCCCAGGACACGACACGGGAAGGTGGGCCCAGCCGTGGCACGGAACAGCCTGGTCCTTTCTCACTGTCGGACCTCAGGCAAGCGGAGGTCTGCCCTGAGCCGGAGCCTGACCCCTGCCTCTCTCTGCAGCAAGAGTGCTGTGGCACATCTGGTCCCATGGACTGGGTGAACTTCACATCGGCCTTCCGGAAGGCCACCCCGGAGGTGGTGTTTCCCTGGCCCCCACTGTGCTGCCGGAGGACTGGCAACTTCATTCCCCTCAATGAAGAAGGCTGTCGCCTGGGCCACATGGACTACCTATTCACCAAGGTACGTCCCTCCTGCTGCCCCTGTCTGTGGTCTCTCCGGCCCTCCCTGATTCTTCTCTCTCTTCCTCCCTCCCACTGTCTGTTACTTCTTCCTCCCCTCTCTGGCTTTCTCTCTCTCTCCCTTCTCTCAACTCTCCCTCCATTTGTCGCTCCCTCCCTCTGAAAGTCAGCGGGATACACACAGGGTCTGTCTGATTTAGACCTGGCACCTGCAACTCTTCTCAAGTTGTCTGGGAACGTGAGCAACATAATAGCAATAGCACAGCACCAAGAAGAACATTTATTGTGCTTATACTTTGTACCAGGCATCCTTCTAAGTGCTTTAAGTTTCTGTCTTATTTCTCACCACAACCTGATGAGGTAAAGATGATAATTAGCCCGTGTTACATGTGATGAAACAGGGGGTCACTCACTAGTGAGGGATGGAGCTGGGGTTTGATTTTAGACAGTTAGGCCCCAACAAGGTGCTTTAACTGCAAGGGGAGTGCAGAGGCCGAGAAAGAAACCGGAGGAGGTTAGACTAGGAGAGCTGGTCCCAGGGGCCCTCTGGCTGCTCCTGGCTGCCTGGGGCCCTTCAGCACCATGTCTGAGGTCGGCATGCTAACCATCACCACTCTCAGCATGGGACGGTCATGTCCCCAGCCCTGACTCTGTGCAGCGTGCTGACATGCATCCTCATGGAATCTTCACAACTGCTCTCAGAGGACAGTGCTGTTTAAATCATCACTTCGCAGACGGGAAAACTGAGGCTCATGTGGTCAGAGTCATATGTAGGCCCCATAGCCAACAAATGGTAGAGCTAGCCCCCCACTCGGTCCTGCCTGACTCCAGGGCACACACTCTAAACCTTTGTCCTTGGCTGCTTCCAAGTTGGGGCATGAATGTGTGGGGCTCTGGACCCCCTCAGCCTCATCTCTAAATGAGGAGATGTCAGTAGTGGACTGATCCTAAAGGCATATTTCATTTATTTATTCATTTGTTTTTTTAAATCCTCGCCGAGGATATTTTTCCCAGGAAGGAGAGGGGGGAAGAGAGAGAGAGAAACATCGATGTGAGAGAGACACATTGAATGGTTGCCTCCCGCATGACCCCAACTGGGGTCAAACCACAACTGAAGTACATGCCCTTGGTCGGAATCGAACCCAGGACTCCCTGGTCCGCGGGCTGATGCTCTAACCACTGGGCTAAACCGGCCAGGACCCAAAGGCGTAGTTCAAACCCTTGGAACTTGTGGGCAGCATGGAGAGCCGGCTCTAAAGAAAACCCCCCTCAGGCTGTCGGAGTCACCACCACCGCAGCACCTACTTACACAGCGCCTGGGTTCAAGGTCACCTCCCTGCTCTCTGAGACCCTCTAGGAGGTAGACACCAAGTGATCCCCATTGCACAAGGGAAAAACCAAGGCTCAAGAAAGGCAGTGACTTCCCCCAGGGCATCCAGGGGCTCTTGCTTTCTCATTCCCTAGGAATGTTCTCGAACCCTCATTTTCCCCTGCCCAGGGCTGCTTCGAACACATTGGCCATGCCATCGACAGCTACACGTGGGGCATCTCGTGGTTTGGGTTTGCCATCCTGATGTGGACGGTGAGAGGCCGGGAGCCTGTGGGCTGGGTGGGGTGTGGGTGTGGGGCTGGAGTGCCCCTAACCCGACTGCCTCTTCCTCCAGCTCCCCGTGATGCTGATCGCCATGTATTTCTACACCACACTGTGAGGAGCGAGAAGGGATGGCCCCGTGCACACCTCGGCCTCCTCCTCCTCCTGCTTCTGCTTCCTCCGGCTGAGGCTTGGCTGGCCGCCTCACTTCTCCCCTTTCTACCTCCCTCACCCTTCCCTCCGTCTACTCCCAAGGTCTTTTACCAGGTCTCTGAGCTCTGCTAGGAATTGGGGATGCCCTGAAACCCCTGGACACGTATGCATGGACGCTTAGCCCTTAACCTCATTTCAGTTTGATTCCTGCTCCATCTACCAGTGGCAACTTACAGTCCTGTCCTTAGACCTCACCACCCCGTCCACGGATGCCTCCTTCACGGTGGATGTTGCCATTATTACTGAGTGGTTTGTGATCGTCTATTTAAGCTCTGGCCGACTGGGATTGCTCTGAGGGGAGGGACAAGTTCTGTCATGGTCATTCATTGTCCCCAGCATCGCCCAGCACTGGGCTGAGCATAGATATTCAATAAATACTGTTTGCCTGAGTTAATTTGTCTTCTTCTGGGACAGAGGTGAATGAAGGACAAAGGAGAATGAACTTCCCATGGAAAGGGCAGAAACCAACTGGCCCTGACTGAAATACAAAAGGAAATGTACTCACGTAGCCGAGTCATGAGGGCTGGATCCAGGAGCTCAGACTAGGTTTCCAGGAAGCCGGCCTCGTTCTAAGGCAGGAACTACCTGCAACACCAGATGTACATCTTTATAGCTAAGCACCAGAGCGGCGGGAAGGGGTCTCTGTCCCAATAGCTTTAGCCAAGGTCAAGGATTAAATTTCACTGTCTTGGTTCAGGTTGTAGGCCCACCCTTCGGTTAGGGAAGGGAGATCACCGACCGAATGATCCTGCTAAGGATGCATCAGGGAGTCGTGTTGAGAAGGAGGTTGTTCATCAAAGGGAAATCAGAATGCAGGGCTGATGGGCCAGTACGGGTGATAGACATCCTCCTGTTAGGGACCAAAGCTTCCAGCAAGTTCTCTAAGGGGTGCATGACAGACAGCAAACTTTAAGACTCTCATCACTGCTCTTCTGTTCTCTCTGAAGCAAGCTCATCCTCAGGGGCATTTTATTGCAATTAGGCCCTGCCAGGAAAGCCTGGCTCCCTTCCCCAACAGATGAAGTTTCTCAGGATCCTCGTTGACTCCCCTGGTCTGTGGATGGAAAGGCTAAGTTCAGATATCAGTTTTTAAAAATCTGTAATGGTGCCCTGACCAGTTTGGCTCAGTGGTTGAGCGTCGTCCTGTGGACCAGAGAGTCCCGGGTTCGGTTCCCGCTAGGGGCACATACCACCAAAAAAAAAAAAAAATCTGTAATGGTCAAAGAAGTCTCTTAGGGTAAAAAATTAGAAACAACCTAATATCCATCAGCAGGGGATGGGTTGTATGTACAACGCATGTTATATCCTTGGTCTGGAATTCTCAGTGGTGGTTAAAAACAAGATAGATCTATGTGAGCTGATATAAAAAGATGTCATAGCCCTGGCCAGTTTGGCCCAGTGGTAGAGTGTCAGCCCGCAGGCCAAAGGGTCACAGGTTTGATTCCCAGTCAAGGGCACGTACCTCGGTTGCGGGTTTGATCCCAGCCTTTGTCGGGGTTATGTGGGAGGCAACCAATTGATGTGTCTCTCTCACATTGATGTTTCTCTCTCTCTCTCTGTTCTTCCCTCTCTATCTGAAGATAAATGCAGAAAAATGTCCTCGGGTGAGGATAAAAAAACAAATAAAGTAAAACAAATAAATAAAAAGATTTCACAACACCAGTCTAGGTGATTTTGAGAGCATGTTTATTAAAGCTGGTGACGGTGAAACACAGGAAGGACTTAGGGTAGAAGGAGCAACAGGAGCGTGCCTAGGCGGTGCCTGCTTGGGCTCCCTAGGAAGTCATGGAAGAGAAGTGAGCCAAGGTGGGGCTGCTTTGAACTTACTGGAAAGTCAAACGAAAAGGAGGCTTGGAGACAGGATCGGAGGGTAAGCCGGGGACAAGCCGTCACTGGGATGCTCTTCCCCTTGTTGCAAGTCTTGCGGGGACCCTTAGAGTTTAGGAGGAAGTAACAAGTTCATACCTGAGAACAGGCATGGGCATGCTCTAGAGCAAGCCTGCACCAGGTCTTTGTCTTGAAGGTTTTTAATCTCTCTTCTGTGGGCGAGAATCTTAGGGGAGAGTTTCAGTAGAATACTCATCAGCTTTCCAGATGCATTTTCAATATGTTGATGCATCAAAATGAGTGTATGGGGGATTTGGGGATTTTTCTTTGATCTACTTTACTGTTTTACTTTTATCTTGGGTTTGTCTGGCTCTAATCAGGTTTATTTGTTCTCCTGGCTTCATCCATCCTTGGGTTTGACAGGCACAAAGGGCACTAATTGAGTCTCTGTTACCTATCTCCCTGACCAGGGTGATTTAAGCTGTTTATTCTCTGGTTAGGGAGGAGGAGGTATAAACCATTCGCTCTCAAGTATCCTTGGTTAGGGAAGATAAAGTCTTGTGATCCACTAGCTGGCTGTAAATTGTTCAAATTGTTTGGCCTTGTTTAATTATTTTGTCTCAGTTTCCCCATTCCACTTGCCCAGGAATTTTCCTGGCTTATTATCCTGCCTCAGGAACGTCCATGTTGCCCAGCTGGTGTGGCTCAGTGGTTGAGCATTGGCCCATGCACCAAGAAGTCGCCGGTTCCCGGTCAGGACACATGCCCAGGTTGTGTGCCTGATCCCCATTGGGGGGCATGCAGGAGGCAGCTAATCGATCTTCTCTCTTTCATCAATGTTTCTATCTCTCTCCCTCTCCCTTCCTTCTCTTTCTAATATCAATAAAGAAAAAAAACATTTCCCATGTTCCACTCCCACCCCAAAATTTCTCCCACGCCAAATCGGGTCCAACCCCCTACCTAGATAACTGCTATTAATACATAATAAAATTCCTTTTTGACTTTTCAAAAGTTTATGTAGACTGATTTATATTACTTATGTAAGCACACACATATGTTTAATAAAACATGCTTTAAATATTGCTTTGCAACTTGCTTTCTTCACTTAACTGTCTATATTATGGTTATCTTTCCATGTCAGTATATATGAATTCACCTCTTTTTTTTTTTTTACTATTGCAATGTATTTCAAAAAATAGATGCATCCTAAATTATCATGATCTGTTGTTAAGTAAACAAGGCAAGGAGCAGAACAGTATGTATAAGTGATTTCATTTTTATAAAAATCATGTATACAGCCCTGGCTGGTTTGGCTCAGCAGTTAGAGTGTCGGCCTGTGGTCCAGAGAGACCCGGGTTTGGTTCCCGCTAAGGGCGCGTACCTCAGTTGCAGTTTGTCCCCGGCCCTGGTTGGTCGTGTGGGTGGCAGCCACTCGAGGTGTCCCTTTCACGTCGATGTCTCTCTCTCTCTCTCTCTCTCTCTCTCATCTGAACAAAAAATGAAAAAATGTCCTCGGGTAAGGATAAAAAAAAAATTATGTATACAATCAGGCTAATGTGACTCAGTGGATTGAGTGTCACTGAGAGGTGCTGGTTCGATTCCTGGTCAGGGCACATGCCCAGGTTGCAGGCTTGATCCCCAGTAGGGGGTGTGCGGGAGGCGGCTAATCAATGGATCTCTCTCTTTCTCCCTTCCTTTCAAAAAAAAAAAATTAGATAGATAGATAGATAGATAGATAGATGTGTGTGTGTATATATTTAATTATGTACACATATTTCCCATGAAGGACTCCTTTGAGAGGGAGAGTAGGATAGAGGGCTGAAAAGAGGAAGAATTTTCACATCATATGTATCTTTATAATGTTTGAAAATATTTTTGTAAAGATCATCTCTTACTTTTCAAAAACAAAGACTAGTAAAGGGGTTTGTAAAATACTAAACAATATACAACTTTACTTTTGAAGCCAGAATTTTAAAACACCATTTAGATGTGATGTGCAGCCTATTTTAACACACGAGGGCCCCTCCAGGTACCGGCCTAACTGGCTTTTCTGCCGGTCCTGGAATGAAACTTCCCCGACCCTGGGCACATATTTGGCTGCCTTGTAAACATGTCAATTCCAGCCTAATCTACTTACTTTTATTTATTTATTTTTAATTCTTTTTTTTTTTTTTATCCTCACCCGAGGATATTTTTTTCATTTTCTGTCCAGACAGAGCGAGAGGGAGAGAGGAAGAGAGAGAGAGAGAGAGAGAAACATCGACATGAAAGGGACACATCGAGTGGCTGCCACCCGCACGACCCAACCAGGGCCAGGGACAAACTGCAATCAAGATACGTGCCTTTAGCGGGAACTGAACCTGGGTCTCTCTAAACCACAGGCTGATGCTCCAACCGCTGAGCCAAACCAGCCAGGGCTAATGTACTTACTTTTAAATGTAGGTATGGCCTCATGAGCAAGTTCACAGTGACCTAGTCTGTGACCGGGATTCTCTGAGAGAGGCCAAAAGAGGCACCGCTGGGTCTTCACCAGCCCCTCCACACTCTGAGCCTCAGTGTACCCCTCCGTGAAACGGGCCTTTCAACAGTCCCTATCTTATAGCATACAGCCCAAACATTCTAAGAGCTCAGGAACCGGTAGACCGTTTTATTATGAGTCAAGAATTTTCTCGACCCTGGGTAATCAGAAACAATTGCAGAAATACACTGTGTACTGAGGTTGTGGCTGTTTCTGGTAAACCCCAATTTCAAATGTTTGGGTCTCTACTATCCTCATATAGAAGCTGATTCTCTGAAGTGACTCAGATATTTGCACTTATGAAAGTAAAGCCATACTTGAAAATGGCTGGTGCTTTCTCTGAGAGATGGGCGCAGCATATGTTACAATTAATATGATTTTATTTATTTATTTATTTTTGGTTGAGGGAGGGTCTTTAAAGAACATTTGTGGAGCCCAGCCAGTGTGGCTCAGTGGTATAGTGTCGACCCATGCACCAGGAGGTCACTGGTTTGATTCCGGTCACAGCACATGCCTGGGTTGTGGGCCTGATCCCCAGTGGGGGGCATGCAGGAGGTGGCCAATTGATGTTTCTGTCTCTCTCTCCCTCTCCCTTTCTTTCTCTCTAAAAAAATCAAGAAAGAAAAAGAGAGAGAGAGAGAGGGAAGAAAGAAAGAAGGAAGGAAGGAAGGAAGGAAGGAAGGAAGGAAGGAAGGAAGGAAGGAAGGAAATAAGGAAGGAAGGAAGGAAGGAAGGAAGGAAGGAAGGAAATAAGGAAGGAAGGAAGAAAGGAAGGAAATAAGGAAGAGAGGAAGGAAGGAAGGAAGGAAGGAAATAAGGAAGGAAGGAAGGAAGGAAGGAAGGAAGGAAGGAAGGAAGGAAGGAAGGAAATAAGGAAGGAAGGAAGGAAGGAAGGAAGGAAGGAAGGAAGGAAGGAAGGAAGGAAGGAAGGAATAAGGAAGGAAGGAAGGAAGGAAGAAGAAGGAATAAGGAAGAGGAAGGAAGGAAGGGAAGGAAGGAAGGAATAAGGAAGGAAGGAAGGAAGGAAGGAAGGAAGGAAGGAAGGAAGGAAGGAATAAGGAAGGAAGGAAGGAAGGAAGGAAGGAAGGAAGGAAGGAAGGAAGGAAGGAAGGAAGGAAAGTTAGGAAGTTTGTGGAACTAATGGAGACTAATATGCATTAAATCAGTTTTTCCCTTAAAAATCACACTGCAGCCCTGGTTTATTTGGCTCAGTGGTTAGAGTGTTGGCCTGCAGTCCAGAGAGACCCGGGTTCGGTTCCCGCTAAGGGCATGTACCTCGGTTGCAGTTTGTCCTCGGCCCTGGTTGGTCATGCAGGTGGCAGCCACTCGATGTGTCCCTTTTGTGTCGATATTTCTCTCTCTCTCTCTCTCTCTCTCTCTCTCTCTCTCTCTCTCTCTTCCTCTCTCTCCTTCCCACTCTATCTGAACAAAAAATGAAAAAATGTCCTCGGGTGAAGATAAAAAAAAAAATCACACTGCAGCCCTGGCCAGTTTGGCTCTGTGGTTAGAGCATCGGCCTGTGGATCAAAGAGTCGCAGTTTCAATTCCGGTCAAGGGCCCGTACTTCAGTTATGGTTCGGTCCCTGGCCCTGGGTGGGGTCATGCGGAAGGTAACTAATCAATGTGTCTCTCTCACATTGATATTTCTCTCTCTCTCTCTCTCTCTCTCTCTCTCTCTCTCTCTCTCCTTCTCTCTCCCCCAATCTGTCTGAAAATAAATGGAAAAATATCCTCAGGTGAGGATTAAAAAAATTCATACTGCAAAAGAATATTTAATGTCATGGGGAAATACTTGTAAATTGTTATGTGAGGAAAAAAGATTACAAAATAGCATGCCAAGTATGATTGCTTTTCTAATAAAAATATAAACATGTGCACATTTGCATTAAAATTGTTAACAAAGGCCCTGGCTGGTTTGGCTCAGTGGTTGGAGCATCAGCCCACGGACCAGAGTGTCCAGGGTTCAGTTCCCGCTAAGGGCATGTACTTTGGTTGTAGTTTGTCCCCGGCCCTGGTTGGGTTGTGTGGGTGGCAACCACTCGATGTGTCCCTTTCACGTGGATGTTTCTCTCTCTCCCTTCCACTCTATCTGAACAAAAAATGGGAAAATGTCCTTGAGTGAGGATAAAAAAAAATTTGTTAACGAAGTCTTTCAGAGGTTAACACTGGTCCTTAAAGAAGAGGAGCCACCAGCAGGGGATTTTTATTTCATTCTTTGGGCATTTTTGGTATTTTCCAAATATTCTATGATTATTTCTTTTGTCCTCCAACAAAAATCAAGAAATAAATGTTTATAAAAATGTCATGCTGGACATGAGATGTGCATCGAGCAAAGAGTTAGCCACTAAAAATTTTCCGACTTTAACTGAGCAGTCCAGACAGGTCAGGCCTTGGGGTCAAGAGGCCTCTCCAACTCTGTCGCGTGTCTGCCACCAACCTCTCTGGCTCCATCTGGCCATATACCTGTAGAGTATGGCTCAGCCAGACTGGCAGCAGTGTGACCTGTCCAAGGCAGGCCTCAACCGGTGGGACAGGTTAGTCTGCCCTGGTCCTTCCCCTCAGAGGCCCATTCCTGTGGGTGAGAGGGGAGCAAAAACATGAGTGTCAGGACACCCAAGAGAGAGGCAGTCATTCAATGGCTGTTCCTACATGACCACGTCTGTCCATGGCTCAAGCCAGCCTCTAACCCTCCATGGCTCCCCAGTGCCCTCAGCACAAAGTCCAGCTGCTCAGTCAGGCCCTGAAGG
Organism: Molossus molossus; assembly: GCF_014108415.1. Taxonomy (NCBI): domain Eukaryota; kingdom Metazoa; phylum Chordata; class Mammalia; order Chiroptera; family Molossidae; genus Molossus; species Molossus molossus. The sequence continues at coordinate 15,436,527 of NW_023425357.1, read as the reverse complement.
GCCCTTATGGCCTGTCTCCTGGCCACCTCCCCAGGCTCTCGCTCTCCTGCCCCCGTGAACCAATCTTTCTTTCACCATCTGAGATCATAAAATGGAAAGAATAACCTACAATGTCAGATGGCAATCAATCAGGAACACCTCTCTGACTAGATCCACTATATTTTCCGTAAGGGCAAGTCGGCTTAAAAAATATGAAACTTACATCCCTTTGACTCAACTGATTCCACCTCTGGGAATCTATCCTGCCTGTATACTCGTGACTTCATACAAAGACCTACGCACAGGAGTAACTGAAAAGCAATAAATGAGAAACATCCTAAATCATGTCAGGAGGGGACTAGTTATATAATTCGTTTGTTCACACTATGGAGTATAATGCAGCTAAGTTTAAAGTTTCCCCTTCTCAAGAAATTTTTGTCCTAATAGCTTTCATTACTAGAATGTGTTCAAGGAGAAAAACAATTTTTTTTCTAAAATTGAGAGAGTATTGATGAAATAAGAAAGGCAGAAAGGCCCGGCTGGTATGGCTTAGTGGTTGAGCGTCAACCCACATACCAAGAGGTCACCAGTTCAATTCCCAATCAGGACACATGCCCAGGCTGTGGGCCAAATCCCCAGTGGGGGACATGCAGGAGGCGGCCAGTCAATGTTCTCTCTCATCGATGTTTCTATCTCTCTCTCCCTCTCCCTTTCTCTCTCTCTCAAAATTAATAAAGAAAAAACAAATTTAAAAAAGAAAGGCAGCCTTAGCCGGTTTGGCTCAGCGGTTGGAGCGTTGGCCTGTGGTCCAGAGAGACCTGGGTTCAGTTCCCGCTAAGGGCACGTACCTCGGCTGCAGTTTGTCCCCGGCCCTGGCTGGGTTAGGCGGGTGGCAGCCACTCGATGTGTCCCTTTCACGTTGATGTTTTTCTCTCTCTTTTCCTCTCTCTCCCTCCCACTCTACCTGAACAAAAAATGAAAAAATGTCCTCGGGTAAGGATTAAAAAAAAAAAAGGCAGAATGTTGATAGCAACTGGGTGATAGGTACATAGGGGTTCATTAAACCATCCTCCACCCTGGCCAGTTTGGCTCAGTGGTTGAACATCGACCTGAGGACCAGAGAGTCCCAGGTTTGGTTCCCGCTAGGGGCATGTACCACAAACAAACAAACAAAAAACAACAAAAACCATCCTCCACATCAAATAAACACCTCCTTCTGTGACTCTGCATGGCTCCTAGGAGAATGCCAGCAATCCTGAGCATGGCCTACTAGGCAACATCCTGCCAGCCACCCCCAGCCTCACTCTCCTCTGCTTCCCCTTGCTTTGCCCTCTCTGCTTCATCAACAATGAACTTCCAGACCATGCTTCCTCCTGCCCCAGAGCTCTGGAACCCATTTTTCTAGTGCCTGGATGAGTCTCCCCAATCCCTCGTCTGATTAGTGAATATTCATTCTTCAAATATCAGTGCAAGCATCACTTCCTCGAGGAAGTCATCCTTAAAAACCCTGGCCAGATCAGAGTCTTGTCTTACTTTCTTTTATTTACTTATTTATTTATCCTCACCTGAGGACATTTTTTCATTTTCTGTTCAGATAGAGTAGGAGGGAGAAAGAGGAAGAGAGAGAGAAAGAAACATCGATGTGAAAGGGACACATCGAGTGGCTGCCACCGCACGACCAACCAGGGCCAGGGACAAACTGCAACCGAGGTACGCACCCTTAATGGGAACCAAACCCGGGTCTCTCTGGACCACAGGCTGATGCTCTAACGCCTGAGCCAAACCAGCCAGGGCTTGTCTTACTTTCTTAAAGTATCTATCTTGGAGTTTTTTGGGGTTTTTTTCCTATATAGCACTTAATGCAGTTTTTCTTGCAATTAATAAAAATAGCTAACATTTAATGAGCACTTACTCTGTGCTGGAGCTGTTCTAAGAACTTCATAGGTGTCTATTCATTTGATTCTCTCAAGGCACAGAAACTGAAAGTTGCTCAAGGTCACACAATTGGTAAGTAGTACAGGTCAAACCCAAACCCTGTCAGAGCTGACATCTATTTTTTTTTTTTTTTAAACCTCACCCGAGGACATTTTTCCATTTTTTGTACAGATAGAGTGGGAGGGAGAGAGAGAGAGAAACATCGATGTGAAAGGGACACATCGAGTGGCTGCCACCTGCACGACCAACCAGGGCCGGGGACAAACTGCAACCGAAGTACGTGCCTTTAGCGGGAACCGAACCCGGGTCTCTCCAGACCGCAGGTCGACGCTCTAACCGCTGAGCCAAACCGGCCAGGGCCAGAGCTGGCATCTTAACCATGCGGCCCTCCCTGTTCCCTCCCTCTGAAGTAATGATATGCATTTCCCCTACCAGACTGATCCCCTCCGTGACAGAGATTCACTGTTATGGACTGAGTTGTGCCCCTCCCCCACCAATTCATATGGTCAAGTTCTACCTCAATGTGAATGCATTTGGAGGTAGGGCTTTTAAGAAGGACATCAAGGCCCTGGCCAGTTTGGTTCAGTGGTTAGAGTATTGGCCCACAGAGCAAAGAATCTCAGGTTTGATTCCGGTTGGGGGGGCCTGTGCCTCAGTTGCAGTTCAGTCCCCAGGCCGGGTCGGGGTAATATGGGAGGCAGCCAATTGATGTGTCTCTCTCACATTAATGTTTCTGTCTCTCTCTCTCCCCCTCCCACTCTGTCTAAAGATAAATGAAAGTGTATCCTTGGGTGAGGATTAAAAAAACAACAAAAAACATCAAGGTTGAATGAAATCATAAGGTAGGGCCCTAATCCAATAGAACTGATGTCCTTATATCTTAGTCCATCTGGGCTGTTATAATAGGTTGGGTACTTAAAAACAACAGAAATTCATTGCATACAGTTCTGAGTCCAAGATCAAGGCTCTAGCAGATTTGAGAGCTGGCGAGGGCCTGTTTTCATAGATGGCTATCTCCTCACTGTAACATCACTTGGTATAAGGGGTTTCTTTTATAAGGGACTAATTATTCACCAGGCTGCACCTTTGTGACCGAATCACCTCCCAGTGGTCCCATTTCCTAATACTGGCATATTGGGCTTTAGAATTTTAGCATATGGATTTTTTGAGGGGGGCAAACATTCAGTCTATGGCACCTTATAAGAAGAGGGAGAGCCCTGGCCGGTTTGGCTCAGCAGTTAGAGCATCGGCCTGCGGTCCGGAGAGACCCGGGTTCGGTTCCCGCTAAGGGCATGTATCTCGGTTGCAGTCTGTCCCCGGCCCTGGTCGGTTGTGTGGGTGGCAGCCATTCGATGTGTTCCTTTCACATTGATGTTTTTCTCTCTCTCTCTGTTCCTCTCTCTCCCTCCCACTCTACCTGAACAAAAAATGGAAAAATGTCCTCGGGTGAGGATAAAAAAAAAAAAAAAGAAGAGGAAGAAACACCAGGAATGGGGGCACAGAGGAACGGCCATGTGAGGACAAAGTGCGAAGGTAGTCATCATCAGGCTAAGGAGGGAGGCCTCTGGAGAAACCGACCCTGCCAGCACCTTGATCTTGGACTTCCAGCCTCCAGATCTGTGAGAAATTGATTTCTGTTGTTTAAACCATCCAGTCTGTGGTATTTTGTCATGTCAGCTATAGCAGACTAATACATTCAGTCTCTTCTTACTTGCCATTATATACTTTGTACTAAGCACCATGTGTAGCATGTAGTGAGTTCTCCAAAAACATATATTCAGACATCACCTTTTCTGGAAAGTCTTCCCTCACCCTTCTCCCTCCCCCGGGTTAAGTGCCCCTTCTGGGTTTCAGCTGCTATACTTTCCAATTGGTTCTTTAAGGATAATTCTTTCCTTAAAGGTTACATCTTTGGCCCTGGCCAGATAGCTTAGTTGGATAGAGCATCATTCCTATATGCCAAGGTTGCAAGTTTGATCCCCCATCAGGGCACATACAGGAGTCAACCAATGAATGTATAAATAAGTGGAAGAACAAATTGATCTTTCTCTCTCCTTTCCTTTCTCTCTAAAATCAATCAATACTTTTTGTTTTGTAAAAAAAAAAGGTTAAATCTTTGAATTTACAGGTTTCAAAGGGGCTAGTCTTCTCCAGGGCTCAGCACACATGGCATGTGCTGACAGAGTTTAATAAATACTTGAGTGAATGTAAGTCTGCTGACCCTTACACATGAGCCCTGGATAGGGAGCAGGAAGATGAACTCTAAGCTTTATGAGTCTCAAAAGTAATCATGGGCCTGGCTGGTGTGGCTCAGTGGACTGAGTGTTGTCCCATGCAACAAGAGGTCACCTGTTCAATTCCAGATGGGGGCACTTGCCTGGGTTGCGGGCTCGATCCCCAGTAGGGGGCATGCAGGAGGCAGCCAATCAATGTTTCTCTCTCACCAATGTTTCTTTCTCTCCCTCTTCTTTCCTTTCTCTCTAAAAATCAATAAAAACATTTTTTTTTTTTTTTTTAAGTAACCATGGCCTTCGGTTTATCCAGAGATCAAAGCTTGGAGAAAGTTCTTCATGTTCTGAAAAGTACAGAGTAATTTTTGTGTCTGTTATGAACACTTGGGCAGTTGAGCTGAACTCCTGAGCCTTAGTCATCTGCCTGGCTCCAGTCTGACTTTTTGCTGTATCTCAAGCATACTAAGTTCACTCCTGTCTCAGGACCTTTGCACTTGCTGCCTCTTCTGAGAGCACACTTCCCTCAGATTTTTCCATGGCAAATATATGGCCTTAATTTTCAGTGTCAAATCAGGTGGCGGTGACTGTGAGGAAGCAACTCAGTTTCAGGGTGTTGGGGGGAAGGGATGTCACTGTTCTAGTTGTTCATTTAATCCTCTCTAAACAGCCCTGGCATGTATTTACTATCACTATCCCCATTTTACAGATGAGGAAATTGGGGCCAAGAAAGGTTAAGTAACTTGCCAAAGGTCTTACAACTATTAAGTAGCAGGGGTAGGACATGAATCCAGGCAGTTTGGATCCAGTGTCTCCAGTGTCCAGCTTTTTTTTTTTTTTTTTTTTTTGGTACGTGCCCCTAGCGGGAACCAACCCCAGGACTCTCTGGTCCACAGGCTGGTGCTCCAACCGCTGAGCCAAATCAGCCAGGGCCAGTGTCCAGCTTCTTAACTACAAGGTTCTCTGCTTCTCAATGTATATTAAAATTTATTTAACATAAGGTCTGACACAGGATAGTTACTCAATAAGCTGTAGGTATTTCTCTACTCTCCTTAGGCATTTGACTCTCCTTCTCTTACAATCCAACCCCCAGAATGAAGTCAACAACCCTTCCTACTCCACCTTGCCAGAGCCAGGGTCCCCTACTTCATCTTCTTACACCTACCTATGCTGGGTAGCTGGATTTCAGGGTTCTCTGGGTTCTCATCTAGTTTCTACTGTTCACTAGCTCTGCTAACAAATAAGTGTTACATCCCACCCTGAGTCTCAATGTTCTCACCTGTAAAATGTGAATGCTTTCTACCTTGCCTGACCCATAAGAGGTATTCAAGTCCAGCCAGTATGGCTCAGTGGTTGAATGTCGACCCATGCACCAAGAGGTCGCTGGTTCGATTCCTAGTCAGGACACGTGCCCAAATTGTGGGCCTGATCCCCAGTGGGGGGCATGCAGGAGGCAGCCAACCGATGTTCTCTCTCATCGATGTTTCTAACTCTCTCTCTCTCTCTCTCACTTCCTCTCTCCTCTCTCTCTAAAATCAATAAAGAAAAAAATTTTTTTAAAGAAGTGTTCAATAAATGGTAGCAATTATGACTAGAGTTTCTCAATGAGAAGCTCCCAATGGTCCTGAGGCTGTAAAATACACTCCCAACCACCTTTAGGGCCAAAGTTGAGACGAGACGAACTCATTTGCAGACAAGTCTAGCTGGATGAGAAGACCTCTCACCTGATCCAAACCAGGATCTACCAGACAAGTACTTCCTGGAGGCAGTGTGGTTCAGGGCATGATCTCTTGGGTCTGGTAGATCTAGGTCTGAATTCCAGCTTTGATTTCTCCTGGGGGTCTCATTTTCTTCATCTGTCAAATGGGAAAGGAGCAGTGCAAGGAGTGATTAAGGATGTGGGTGTGAGCCCTGGCCAGTTTGGTTTAATGGCTGGAGCATGAGCCTATAGATGAAAGTATCCCGGTTCGATTCCAGTCAAAGGCACGTACCTTGGTTGCAATTCGATCCCCAACCCTGGTTGGGGTTGTACAAGAGGCAACTGATCGATGTCTTTCACATCGATGTTTCTCTCTCTCTCTCCCTCCCACTGTATCTGAAGATGAATAGAAAAATATCATTGGGTGAGGATTTAAAAAAAGAATGTGAGTTTGAATTCAGAAGGTTATGTATTCTTCTTCTCCTTGCTCTGCCAAGGACCAGCTGTGTAAACTGAGTGTCTTCACCTCCTTGCACCTTGGTTGTCTGTTCCAATGGGTTAAAAAATTTTTTTTCCTGCCCTGGCCAGTTTAGCTCAGCAGTTAGAGTGTCAGCCTGCGGTCCACAGAGACCCGTGTTTGGTTCCTGCTAAGGGCATGTACCTTGGCTGCAGTTTGTCCTTGGCCCTGGTTAGGTTGTGCGGGTGGCGGCCACTCGATGTGTCCCTTTCACATCGATATTTCTCTCTCTTCCTCTCTCTCCTTCCCACTCTATCTGAATGAAAAATGGAAAAATGTCCTCGGGTGAAGATAAAAAAAATTTTTTTTTTTCCTTTATTGATCCCAAAAAGAGAGGAAGAGAGAGGGAGAGAGAGAGAGATAGAAACATCGATGAGAGAGAACATCAATTGGCTGCCTCCTGCATGCCCCCCACTGGGGATTTGTCCCACAACCTGGGCATGTGCCCTGACAGGAATTGAACCAGCGACCTCTTGGTGCATGGGTTGACGTTCGACCACTGAACCACATTGGCCTGGCTATTCTAATGGGTTTTGTCATCATTCCTCTTCCTAGGGTGGCTAAGGATTGCCAAGGATCATGTGTGCCCACACTGTGGACATCGTACCTGTTAGGATGGGAGGCAGTGTATACCAATGGTTAGGAGCTTAAGTTCTGGATTCAGATTGCAACAGGCCCAGTTCAAATTGCTGCTCTGGCAATTACTTCTGGTGAGATCTTAGGGAAATCAATTTCTTCTCTCAGTCTCAATTTGCTTATCTGTTAAGTGGGAAAAATAATAGTAAATATCTGATAGAGCTTGTTATGAGGACTCAATCAAATGATGTACATAGCCCTGGCCGGTTTGGCTCAGCGGTTGGAGCATCGGCCTGCGGTACAGAGAGACCCGGGTTCGATTCCTGCTAAGGGCACGTACCTTGGTTGCAGTTTGTCCCCGGCCCTGGTTGGTCATGCGGGTGGCAGCCACTCGATGTGTCCCTTCACATCGATGTTTCTCTCTGTCTCTCTTCCTCTCTCTCCCTCCTGCTCTATCTGAACAAAAAATGGAAAAATGTCCTCGGGTGAAGATAAAAAAAAAAATTAAAAAAAAAAAAAGATGTACATAAAGCACTTAAAACTGGCCTGGTTCAGTGTAAGTGGTGAATAAGTGGCAAAGATATTATGAGGTTGATTTTTTAAATATTCTTGTCCAGAATGCAAATGCATTCTGTTTGAGGAGTTGCAAATATGTGCTGAATCATGAAGACCTCAGGATCAGATTCAAATCCAAAACAAAACAACAGCAACAAACCCTCATTTACAAATGAGGTAAACCAGGGTCATCAGACCCCACCCCACATCTACAAGATCAACTCTACTTAATCGTAGTGTACCTGGACTGTTAAACTCTGAGCAGAGCAAGGTCGGAGTCTCAGCAATTCCCATACTAGTTGTGAGACAAGTAACTGCTTCTGACCGAGAAGTTAACCTGGCATAGTAATCGGCTCCCTTCATAGAGTTATTTAGGAGTCAATGAGATGACGCAGAAAGCTGGTACACGTTAAGGCCTCAGTAAGCGGAAGCTGCAGTCACTGTTACAACGACTATCTTCCCTACTCTTTGAGGGGTTCGCTCCCACGTACTGTAATAGACACGTTTCTTAGGCAGTCTCCCTCCGGTTTCAGCTCCGTCTACGGTCCCAGGCGCCTCCGCGCGTCCTCTCCAGGCTTCTCCTGCCTCAACATCCCCACCCCCCACCCCCAGCTACCCAGCTAGCCGCAGGGCAGGAGGCTCCAAACAACCCTCCGCGGAGCCTGGGAGCTGAGCCAAAGCACAGGGACAGAACCCTAATCGCCTGAAACTAACTGTTGGGCTGGGCTCCAGCCGACCGGCCCTCTAATCAACTAAAAGTGAAGCTATCCCGGGGGTGGCCAGCGGGGACCGAGAAGAGATAAACCAAAGAACTTAAATACTTATATGCATAAGCCCATGGACGCAGACAATAGTGTGGTGAAGGCCTGGGGGCGAGGGACTGGGCCGAGAGGGTAAAGAAAGAGGATGGGGGACATCTGTAATACTGCCAGAGTGTGTGTGTGCGTGTGCGTGTGCGTGTGCGTGTGTTTAAGCAAAGAAGCTAAGCCTCGGGACCAATCACAAGTGAAAGCAGTTGCGCAATGCCTGCCTCCTCAAAGCGCCCTTGCACCTCATTGGATGTGTCAGAGCGTGAAGCCAAAGCTAAGCCACTTAGAAGAGAGTGGAGCCAGCCAATCAGCGATGCAACCGCAAAAGGGCCGGTGGGAAAAGGGAGGCAGTTGGCCCTCGCGGGCTGGCGCGGTACGAGGTTGCAGTCTGTCCGCCTAGGCAGAAAGCCCGCTGGCCGGGCCCTAAACCCGGACCCTAAACCCGGACCAATTAGTGGCAGGGCAGCGCAATGGGCTATTTTCTCTACGGTGTGGTGGGGGGCTGGAACACGAAGTACGCAGGTAATCCTGGCTCAGCTACAGTCAAGGTGTCAATGGGCATTTGAAGAGCGAGTATCTAGGCCAAGCCATTCACTGGTCAAGGCACTGCCTCCTCTTGTGTCTTCCTTGTCCCCACATACTTCCTGATGAGGCAGGGTGTGTTCTGCAGCCAGTCCGTGGTGGGACAGGGCAGGCGGTGGGAAAGGGGAGCTGCCTACAAGCACCTGAAGTCTGGCTGGCTCTTGAAGGCCCCCCGCCAATCACACACACACTTCTCCATAAATTGTAAGAAGTTGAGAGAAAGGTGAAAGGGTTTGCAAAAAAAAGAGCTACTCGGCGTGGCAAGACAGAAAGCAAGAAAGCAATAGTATCCCAGAGCTCTTGCAAAGAGAGCCTCCAAGGTTATTTGAGTGAAAGAGATTCAGGTCCCAGTCTCCTTATAGAAAGGGTGGGAGAAGGTAAATTCTGCAGCCAATCAGCACTGGGGGCAGGCTGGAGGTTTAGATCTCAGCCTTAGGGCCTGAAGCGTCAGTCCGAGACCGACCAGACTCAAGGGTCTAACCCTCCACTGAGCCAGAGCAAGCTCCAGCTTGCTCCACAGCCAACCAGCAGCGGGGCTCGAGGCAGGATCGACACCACGGAGCTGTCTAGGTGCCTCCCAGGCTGCCGAGCACGCTCATTAGGCGGGAGCTAGGAAAGAGGGTGCAGCCAGAGCTGCAACCAATCAGCATCCGCCTCGGGATCCAGGCGCGAAGAGCGCGCGCCCGCCTCCCATTTCTGGCGCAGCGACCATCCCCACTTCCTAACGGCTGCTCTAGCCTGCGCCACCCTATGTGTATGTGAGGCCAAGTGGGGAGAGGAACAGGGTCTGAGCTGGTGAGTGCCATGGTTTTTCTTACTCTTCTTCGAACTTGGGCTTGGCCCAAGTACAGATGGAATATGGGGGATTGAGTGGCCGCCGTGAGGGTCAGGAAATGAGGGCTAATGGCTTTAGGCCCTTGGAAATCCCTCTGCCTTGGAGAGGCTGGAAATGGGACCTCCTGGGCACCTTTGGGCCCTGGCTGGGCAGAGGCCAGGCCAGCATGTCCTGAGTTGGTCCATGATACCTGATGCCACCATGATTTGGAAGTGTGCTGTAGGACATTTGGAGGCCCTTAGAGCCCTGTGTGGGGTCACTGGCCATGAGGTATAGCCTCTGAACTGTGAGAGGTTGTCTGGGGTTTCTGGAATGAGTCTGGAGCTGGTGATGGAAGGAGAAACATGTGACTCTCCATAGGTTATTGGGAGTCACTGGCCAACAAATGAAACTGTTGTGCACTTGAGAGGTTTCTGGGGTCTTTGGATTAAGCCTGGGCTGAAGGGAGCATTGATGAGGTCAAAAGCTCAATGGGAAATTGTCAAGGGTCATTGCATCCAGGCTGTGCTGGGAACATGTGGCTGCAGACTTTGAGAGGTCTCTGGACTCTAGGTTGAGGAGCTCTTAGCAGATTTTCCAGTATTGGGTCCAGTTTGGACAATGTGGCTAGGAGGTTAGGCCCATGGTCTTCTGAGGATTCTGAGGAAGTGGGGGGGGGGGGGTGTCTTCAAACCCCAGCCAAATTGTTTGCCTTCCATGACGTATCATTGCCTTGTAGTGGCTCTAGACAAAACCAGATTGGATCATGTCTGGGGCATTTTAGTCTCTGTCCCCACCTCTTTCCCAAACACTTTCTGGTCACTCCCAGAAAATATCAGGTTGTAAGCATGGGGCAGGTGCATGGGATAAATGGACGTTGTACTAGAGCACAGGAAGAGGTATGTGAAATATCTTATTCTTTAGGAAATCACCCAGGTTGTCTTTATTGATGATTTTTTATACTTATGGGACAGGGTGTTGAAATCTAATTTCACTTAGCTTTTCCAGCATTACATGGTATCAAAGCTTTCAGAGTGCTTTCATGTATACCCAGAGTTCTTTTTTTTTTTTTTTTTCTTCCTTTATTGACTTTTAGAGAGGAAGGGAGAAAGAGATAGAAACATTGAGAGAGAACATCGATTGCCACCTCCTGTATGCACCCCCCCACACACACTGGGGATCAGGCCCACAACCTGGGCATGTCCCCTGGCCAGTAATTGAACTGGTGACCTCTTGATGCATGGGTCAACGCTCAACCACTGAGCCACACCAGCTGGGCTATAGCTGGAGTTCTTAAACTAAGGGTGGCCCTGGCCGGTTTTGCTCAGCGGTTAGAGCGTCGGCCTGCGGTCCAGAGAGACCCAGGTTCGGTTCCCACTAGGGGCATGTACTTTGGTTGCAGTTTGTCCCCGGCTCTGGTTGGGTTGTGCGGGTGGCAGCCACTCGATGTGTCCCTTTCATGTCGATGTTTTTCTCTCTCTCTCTCTCTCCTTCCCGCTCTATCTGAATAAAAAATGGAAAATTTCCTCGGGTGAGGATACAAAAACAAACAAAAAAAACCAAGGGTGGGGGATAAAAGGGAGTGGTGGTCTATGGATGGATTTCCAGGGTCTGTGAACTCTTGGAAATCATAAGAAAAACAATGCATTTTGGATTTTGGGGAGAGAGGGGGCAAAAGCAGTAACAGGAATAAGTGAGGAGTATTTGATCTGTCCAATGATGGGCTTCAGAGCAGTCCATGAATTTCTTATCATTCATATACAAAATGGTATGAGAGTCTAAAATTTCTGATGTAAATAATTGATTCCATAACTTACATTTTCAAAGGGATGGCGACTCCCTTAAGAGGTTAAGGGCTACTGGAATAAAGTAGGCTCCCATATTATTTATGGAGCCTAGGCATGACTAGAAATGGAGATTCCCCTTTTTCTTCCCACACCTACTGTTGGCATACATTTCAAGGTATCTCGCATACTAAGTAGCCTGTGCGTCCAAGCTCAGTCTACCTGCCCTTCACACACAGTCAGATTTTAAGGTTACATCAGTCTTTCTGTCTACTCTCTGAGTACAGAGGGTTTGAGGCCCATGTAGGCCCTGGAAGTGGGCCATCTGGGCTAGGAGGTATAGGATTCTGAGTTCCCAGAGCATGGTCTAGAATGGGGGCGGGGGGGGGGGGGGCGGCAAAGGTTCCAGGTGGACACTTTCTAGATGTCTGTGGACTCCTCAGCCTATGGGGAGGGACATAGCCAGAGGGTGTCAGAGTGGGGCCCTCTCTCTGGGTTTAAGGCAATACTGGTATTAATTAAGTACAGTACTGGTCTTAAAAGAGTCCCTGTGAGGCAATTGAGGGTGGATGGAAGAGTCAGCCCCATATTAGGGCTGAAGAAAAAGGCCCCTCACTGTGAAGATGCAGTGAAGCCTAAGAGTTTTACTTCTAGTCTAGTTCTTTTTCCACTTAATCCACAAAAGGTATACTACTATAGGTTCTCTGTGACCTCGATTTAGCTCACCTAGTTATGACTATATCTGATTCTTGGGTTATGTAAACATAGATTTAAGAGAAGAAAGGCCCTGGCCGGTTTGGCTCAGCGGTTAGAGCGTCGGCCTGCGGTCCTGAGAGACCCGGGTTCGGTTCCCACTAAGGGCGTGTACCTCGGTTGCAGTTTGTCCCCGGCCCTGGTCGGTTGTGTGGGTGGCAGCCACTCGATGTGTTCCTTTCACATCGATGTTTCTCTCTCTCTGTTCCTCTCTCTCCCTCCCACTCTACCTGAACAAAAGATGGAAAAATGTCCTCGGGTGAGGATAAAAAATAATAATAAATAAATAAATAAAAAGAGAAGAAAGAAATAGTCTGGCCAGTGTGGCTCATTGGTTGAGCATCGACCCATGCACCAAGAGGTTGCTGGTTCAATGCCCAGGTTGTGGGCCCAATCCCCAGTGGAGGGCATGCAAGAGGTGGCCAATCGATGTTCTCTCTCATTGATGTTTTTATCTCTTTCTCCCTCTCCTTTCCTCTCTCTCTAAAATCAATAAAGAAAAAAATATTTTTTAAAAAAAGAGAGAAGAAAAAAGTGAATTTACTCTGTGGTTTTTCTTCTCTGGTATGCACTGAACAATCGAACATTTAAAAGTTTATGTAAGATTTGAATAATTGGTCTCAATCTATAAAAAATGCTCGGGGTGGATGTTGTTAGCCACCTTAATATGAGTAAAGAGATGTGTTCCTGGGAAGAGTTGCAAGTTCATAGAATTTTTCTAAATACAATCTTTTTAAAACTTAGCTTTGGGGTTACTCAATATTTAAAATAAGTGAGATAAAGGGAGAATGTTTTTCATAAAATAACCATCCCTCTAATTGGTCTATTCTGATTAATTTTAATGATAACATTTAAAGAGCATCCGTACTTGTATTGCTGTGTTGATATAAATTTTTATATCAAGCTTGTGCCTGAAGGGCTCTTGGTCAAGCTTATCAGTGAGAATAAAAAATACCAGATTTCAAACTTTACTTAGTAATATGAGTATTATAAAGGATCAGGAGGCAAAAATCATACCTCCTTTTCCCACATACTTCTCTTCCAATTATGTCCTACCTAATCTCTCCTACCTACTCTACCCTCTCCCGGGGTCCAGGCTTGCATCCTCATAACCCATGGTTCCCAGGGAGAAAACCACAGGTGATTCCTACTGAGTGAGCTTGGGAAGTGGAAAGTGGACAAGATTTCTGAGATTGGAGAGGGGAGACCTTTCAAAAATAAAAAGAGCGGTGTCCCTGTCCTTCCAAGTCAAAGTGCTAACTGTGCTGTCACTCCTTACTCCATACAAGATGGCTTGGGCTGTGCAGTAAAAAATATAAAGACAGAACCCTGGCCAGTGTGGCTCAGTTGGTTGAGCATCATGCTGTGCAGCGAAAAGTTTGCTAGTTCAATTCCCAGTCAGGGTATATGCCCAGGTTTTGGGCTTGATCCCTGGCAGGGGGCACGCAGGAGGCAGACGATCAATGTTTTGCCATCACATCGCATCGATGTTTCTCTCTCCTCCCCTTCTCTCTCTCAAAATCAATAAACACACACACACACACACACACACACACACGCATATGTGTGTGTGTGTGCGTGTGTGTGTGTGTGTGTGTAGAGAGAGAGAACCTAGAGTGACACCAGCCTAAGGGCTGAGGTGTAAGGAGCTCTAGAGACAACTTTAAGGAGGGAGGAAGTCTCTGAAGGGATATCCTTAGATGAAGTAGACACCAAGTGGGAGGCAAGATAAGGGTTTCCTATTCTTGGGGACTTTTGTTCACTGAATGGGGAGTTCCCTTGCCCCTTCTACTCCTTTTTAGGCTTCCTAAAAGCTTGTTGACACTCCCTGTCAACTACATTGGGCTTACAGAGGATGCTGCCTTTTGAACTGTCTCCAACTCTCTTGAACATCAATGGGCAAACCACACCGGTGGGGGTGTTGAGTCACAGACACATGATATGGGGCTGGGAGGTGAGGGGGACCACATCCCACTGGGTGGTGATATAATCTTCCAGAACTTGTCCTTAAACACTTGGGGTTTATTCTTCATGGTTTTTCCCACTTATCCCATATCTTCAGGGATTGTGTATTTCTGTGTTGGAAGTTATTTCCCTCTGTATACATAAATATCAGGCATTGGTCCTTCTATGTGTCCAAGCCAAGCATCTTTTATATGGGTGTCTAATAAGTCCCTGGGTGTGGTGGTGTGTGGAGTTAGAAAGCTCAGAAATGGAAAATATTTAACATTCAGAGTAGAAAATGAATACAGCTTGCCCATTTGCATTTTCCCTTTCATTCTGACTCATTTTCCCCTCTCCCCACCCTATTATTGCCCCTCTACTAGCCCCACCCATTGGCACACCCTGTCAATCTAGGAAGGGTTAATGTTGACTGTACCCAAGCTAGAATGAGAGGTAGAGGGAAGGCATGTTAGGTCTGGAAAGATAAAGTAAAAGGCTGGTCTGAACATTTTGGGGTCCTAGAACCAAAGAGAGAAACAGGAGTTTAGAGACACAATATTTGAGTCTAAGAGGGGACCAGGATCTAAGGGAGAAGCCTAGGGGGGAACCAGACTATGTCTTTTCACCAGAGTAGCTTACATATCTGAGCCTGACTTATATATCTTCCGGTTATTTATTGGGCACATGTAAGTGATTTATCACTTGTCAAATGAATGAAAATTTGCCACAGGATGAGGGATAACAGAATAATAAGAAACAAAAAGAAATTTTAGTTTCTCAGACCTCATCCTTCCCCCAGGTTAACAAGTGCTAAAATGTGAAAAGAGGGGAAATCTCTGAGAACCTTGACCCTTTGGGCAGGAAGTGAAAGAAACCCTGGAGTCGATTTCAGAGAAATGTCATTTGTCATCAGTCTAAGAAAAGGAGACCACCACAGACCCTTTCTGGGGTTGCCCCCTTCAAAGCTTGATGGGAAGATCTGAGTCACTCACATACCGAGTCCCTAGTGGTGGCCCAAATGACAGAGGTCATTCCCACAAAGCAGTCAAGGCTTCCTAGTACCAAGTTAGGCATGCTTTTGGCCCTCCTTCACTCTCTCCTTGGAATCTAGATATTTCAGTCTTTTTTACTTCTGAGATAGTAGAAACTGTCTGCTAGAGCTCAACTGACACTGCTAAGAAACAGAATTAATACTATTTGAATGATACTGACAAACCACTTTCACATTCATCATTTCATCTTCACCCCCACCTCCAAATGAGATAAGCAGAGGTTTACCCTATTTCACGGATGAGGTAAAGGAGACTCAAAGAGATGACTTGCTCAAGGTGACTCAACTAGTAAATGGCAGAGATGAGACTCAAATGCAGGTCTGATTAGTTCAAATTTTTGTTGCTTCAGATGCACTTCTTTGACTCCGTAAGTTCACAAATGAAATAAAGAGACAGGAAGTTAGGAGGCCTGGATTCTGGGAGAAGTGGTCTCTACTGGAGGGGTGAAGCAGAGTCGGGTATAAAACCACACCCCCTGGGGTAACTGTGGCAGACTGATACTTGGGACACCCAATGGAACACTGTGAGGTCAGGGGCGGGGTTATTGGGGTAGGGGTGGGCAGGAGCCCAAATAGCAGTTCAGAACATGCTGTGTTCAGGAGGAAGCTACAACTGGTGAGTGGCTTCTTATCTCCAGCTGAGACTTTTCTCCCATTATACCCCTCTTTCTCTCCACTTCCTGCCAACCTGTAGCCATCTCCCTGAGGAGTCCAAGTAATAATCCTCCCTCCCACAAGGGTCCTCACACCTAGGAATATGCCTGCTGGTCACTGAGACACTTGGGCCTATCTCTGTTCTGGGTTCCCAGTCCTCTTCTTAAAAGGCAATGTGGTGGTTTTAATGTGTGATAAATTTCTGCCTTGCCGCTTCTGTCTTTCTATTCTTCACTTTGGGCTTACAAAAAGCAAAATTATACCTTCTCCTTATCTTAACCTTGAAAGGAAATAGCCTCTCCTCTACAGTTCTCATTTCCCTTTCTCTCACTTCCTCAGGGGTCAGTCTTCTCCAAAACCTCTCTCCATCCTTGGGTCAAGAACCTTCTCTCTTGTGGCTTCTGCCCCTGCTCTCTTAACTCACTATTCAGGCATCTTTGGTCTCTTCCAGTTCCTTCTCTGAGGATGTGTTCTAGACCCTTCAGCCTCAAGCAGATGATCAATTGATGCCTTGGAGCCTGCCCTCCTGCAGCTATGACCCCTGTATTGCTGACTTTTCTGCTTCTCAGGACCCTCAGCTCCACATGATGAATTGGAATTGTGTGGGGACATACTAGCTCTCTAAACTCTCCTATGAAGCTATGTCTTGCTCCATCCCTAAGTGCCAGGGCTGACTGGGTTTTGAGGTAATCTCTGTCTCGAGTGAAGAGAGACTGGCCTGCTCAGAGGTCTTTCCCTGCAGACAGGCTCAGAAAAGCAAAAGTATCAGTGTCTGCTACCCTATAAGCCAGAGATTGCTAATTGGCAGGATCCATCTATAATACCAGTAAACCCTCTACTTGATACCGGTGTTAATTACCTGGTCCTTGCTCTTTAAGTCCTGACTATGGTCTAATTTCCATTCTCTTGTCACCCAACCCCAGGCCCCTATTAGAAGCTCAAGTCCTCTTTTGAGTTAGTTTATTTGCTCCATTCAGGAAAGAGAGCTCTGATCCAGAACAAGCAACTCACTCTTTCTCCCCTCACCTCCACAGGCTTGAGAATATGCTGTTCCTCCTTCCCCTTTCCACCATGGACCTCACACTGTGGCCTTTGTCTCAAAAACTCTGAGATTGGTATCCAGGCAAGGCAAAATGCCCCTGTCCCCAACAAGACTGCCTAGTCCCTATGGCTCTGATCGGCTGGTACGGCTAGCAGCCAGGCTCCGGCCAGCACTATGTGATACCATGATCACCGTGGGGAGCGAGGTGTTCCTTGCCCACAGCTTGGTGCTGGCAGGTGTGAGCCAGCAGCTGGGCCGCAGGGGCCACTGGACTCTGGTGAAAGGAATCAGCCCTTCCACTTTTGCACAGCTTCTGTACTTTGTTTATGGAGAGAGTGTAGAGCTGCAACCTGGGGAACTGGGGCCCCTTGAGGAGGCAGCCAGGGCCTTGGGGGTGCAGTCCCTGGAAGAGGCATGCAGGAAGGCTCGAAGAGACAGGGCTGGAGAAAAATTAAGTCGAGGGCTGAAGGAACATCAGGAGGAGCCAGAGAAACCCACAAGAGATTCTGAGAGGGGAGTGGGGGACCTTGGAGAGCAGAGACCAGAGTTTATTGGAGCTGGTGGGAGAGAACGGGAGACGGTGCACAAGCACAGGCCACCAAGGGAGAGCCCTGAGATAGCAGAGGCAATGCAGGAGGGTCAGGAGGAACAGACAAGATCAGAGAAACTCGACCAATCTCTTTTTGGTCACAGGGGAGTAGATGGGAAGCAAGAAGCGATCATGTGGGTGAGGGAGAGTCCAGGGGACTCTGAGGAAAGTCTGGAGGAGTTGCCTGGCCCCCCACCCCCACCAGGTTCCCTCCAAACTAGCATCACCTCTAGGCCCTGGTGGGCTGAGACCCCTTGGTTGAGGGAGGGCCAGCCTGCCTTGTGCAGCTTCCTGCTACTGCCACCCGGATATGGCACTCCCTTCTCCCATAGTACTCCCATCACTGCAGCCTGGCAAGAGGTCTGGCCTCAGGACCCGAGGTGAGTGAGGGGCCTAATGGAAGCCTGGCTGGGAGGGAGTGGCTCAGGTGAGGCAGTGGTGATGGGTGGAAGGGCACCACATCTTTCATCTCTCTTGTATATTTCCTGAGCTGGAGATAGGACAAGAAGCTCCCACTACGGGGGAAGCCAAAGCCCGGCCCCTGAGAACTCCTGACACCTTTCTCTCCAGGATGGGATCGGTCAGGATCCCAGGTTTTGTCAAATCTGTTACTCTTCCCCACCCCATCCCCAGGATCCCACTGCCCCTGAACCTCCACAAAGGGCTCTGGAGCCCGAATCAGCTGGCCTTCCCTAACCTTACCTCAGGTAAGCCCCTCACTGTCCTGAATGAACCTTGTCATACGGTCTCTCTGCTGGGGCTGGGGCTGCAGGAGTCCAGCCTGAGTAGGGTCCTACTTCACTCTGCTCCCTCCAGGTTCCCTCCCCCAGGGCCCTGCCAAGCTCAGCCCTGGGGAGATGGAAGAGTCTGGTCAGAAGCACACAGGTGAGTAGGGTGAGGGCACTTTTGGTTCGGTTTCACCATACCCCGATGTCTTGCCTGAGTGTTCCAGTGATCCGACTCTGAAATTCCCAGCTCTGCCCTTCTTTGTCCCCACAGGTGCACTTGCAACCTGTGTGGGTCATGTGGGCAAAGCAGGCTGCCCATCTCGGCAACACCCTCCCCCATCCCCTCCTGCTCGGTCCAGGCCCTACTCTTGTTCTGTCTGTGGAAAGAGGTTTTCACTCAAGCATCAGATGGAGACACACTACCGAGTTCACACAGGTATGGGCACCTTGCCCGGTGTAAATTGTCTGCTGCTCTCCAAGCACTGGTCTGCCTGCCCCAAGTTGCTCTCTGCGCACCTGGCTCCCACGCAACTCCCTTGCCCAATTGCCCGGATCTACCCCTAGGCCAGCCTTCACCCCCCTCTCGTCTTCACTGGCCTTCCCCTTCACCTGCCCTAGGAGAGAAGCCCTTCTCCTGTGGCCTCTGTCCCCAGCGCTCCCGGGACTTCTCGGCCATGACCAAGCACCTGCGGACACATGGGGCGGCACCCTACCGCTGCTCTCTGTGCGGGGCCGGCTGCCCCAGCCTGGCCTCCATGCAGGCACACATGCGCGGCCACTCACCCAGCCAGCTCCCGCCGGGATGGACCATCCGCTCTACCTTCCTCTACTCCTCCTCCTCGAGGCCATCCCGGGCCTCCCCCTCCATGTAGGCCCCATTCCTCCACCTGATGGGATGTCAGTAGCTTCTTTGGTTTCAGCCAAAGAATTTAAGAATTAAAGACGGGCCGGTGGGTTGGCTAGGCTTCTGACCCGGCACCCCGGCTTCGGCAGCCTATCAAATTCGGCGCTAAGCACCACCGCAGGAAGGGACTGAGAGCCCTCTCCCAGATGACCGCGGACGGCGGAAGCCTGGACCAGCGATCCTGGGTGGGGTGCGGTGAAGTCTGCACACGTGAATCCTAGCTATGCGGGGACTGTTGATTTCATCACCAAAATAAAGCGTTTTCTGTGCCTTCCTCTCGGGGCGAGAAAGCCAAGTCCAGACTAGTCTGCGCGGGGGTAGGGGTGCGCGCAGCCTTGCCCAGTCCTGTAGCGGCCCCTCGTGGCCGCCGCCTCCGTCTCCCTGTCCTCCCCCGCAGGAGCCGGCCGGGGGCTCGGCATTCAGGCTGACTTAGCAGCAAGCCCCGCGGGGAGAGGCTGTAAAAACCCCAATTACTGCCCCCTCCGCAGAGCAAGCACAGGCGCACGGAGTGTGAGTCTGGGGGCGCTCGGCCCGGGGCTCGAGGAGTACGCGTGCTCCGCTCTGCTCGCGACCCCCGCCGCCTCTCCGTGAGGACGAGGGCCGCGGCTCGCTTCCTCCCTCCGCGCTGTGGGGAACGGCGGCCGGGTCGCACTGGGAACTGAGACTAACTAACCCTGGGCCGCCGCCCCTTCCTCAGCCCGAGCCGCCTGCAGGCGTGAACTTCATTTCCCAGTGTCTTCGGGGTCCCCAGGGTAAGAGGCGCCTGCACCCTGGGAGCGGTAGTTCACGCGGGCCGCCGGCCTTCGCAAGAACGAGGGGAGGAGTCTGGGGCGAAAACCACACCTCCCGGCGGCTCCGGAGCTGGCCTTCTTTCTGGGTCGGGTCCAGCCCGCAACAGACCCGGCTCTCGCGGCCCTAGCTCCCGGCGGAAGAAGCGAGGCGCCTGGACTACATTTCCCTGAGGCCCCCGCGCTTCACCCCTCTTCGGCCGCGACGCGGGGTCTGTGCTCCTCAGGCGCGGTCTAAGGTGACGGCCGACCGGCCTCGGACTCCCGCTCCCGTGGTGCCCCGCGCGTGGCCGGCCCAGCCCCCGGCTCCCGCCAGACCCGCGGCGGCGCCGGTTGTTGTCGTGAGCCGCAGCCGCACCGCCCCTCCCCTCCTCCCCTCCCCCCGGCCCTGCTCTTGGGCCGCCCCTCCCCCTGCCTCCCCGGCCCCTCTCACGGTGCCAAGATGGCGGCGGCGGCGGGCGGCGGCAGTTGCCCGGGGCCTGGCTCCGCGCGGGGCCGCTTCCCGGGCCGGCCGCGGGGCTCCGGCGGGGGAGGGGGCCGCGGCGGACGGGGCAACGGGGCCGAGAGAGTGCGGGTAGCCCTGCGGCGCGGCGGCGGTGCGGCGGGGCCGGGCGCAGCCGAGCCCGGGGAGGACACGGCCCTGCTCCGCTTGCTGGGGCTCCGCCGGGGCCTGCGCCGGCTCCGCCGCCTGTGTGCCGGCCCGCGCGCTCAGCGGGGCCGGGGCCGGGGCCGGGGCTGGGGCCTGAGCCGGGACTGCGTGCCGGAGGAGAGCAGTGACGGAGAATCCGACGATGAGGTGAGGCGGTCGGAGGCGTCCCCAGCGCCGGGCGGGGCGGAGGCCGGGGGCTTCCAGGGGTCCGGGTGGCCCCGAGGAGTGACGTGGGGAGCGGGGTCCTCGGGGGCCCTGCGGAAAGGGCCCTGGAAATGGGCATGGGAAGAGGTAGGCTGCACGGAGCTGTCGGTGAAGGGGCCTTTCCAAGTGAATGGAGAAGCCCGAGCTGCAGCGGGGCACTGGGGCCGTGGCGGGTCCTACCGAAGTGTCCTGGGCTGATCCTTCTCGGTGGTCGGCAAAACCGGGGCAGTGGAGGTGTGGGCGAGGAAGCTGTGGGGACCGCATGCCCGGCCCGTGGTGGTTGACAGCAGCAGCTCGGCTCCAGTGGACGCAGGCTAGGGCTCCTGGCTCTTACCTGTGAACTGCCCCGCCCAGGCACATAACCCCTGACACAGCCCTGCTTTCGCCAGTGCCCCGTTTCCTCTTCTGACCTGAAGTGGAGAGAGGGTAGAATGGTGGAGGGCTTCCTCTTAGGGGCACAGGTGGAAGAGACATGGAAAGAGGGCTGAGACGGGGCACTCCAGCAGGTCTGAGTTCAGCTCGGGATTTATTCCCAGCCTCGCAGAAAAGGCCGGAAGGTGTGGGGATCCTAATGGGATAAACCGTGTGATACACACACACACACACCACACTTGGGTGGCCGTATTCCCATCTTCATTCTGGAAGAAACTAGGACCCCAGAGGGCATAAGCAGAGGTCCCACTTTGTTCTGAGTTGGAGTATAAGGGAATCTGAGGGTAGTGCCTACTGCCTGGCCTGTTTCCTTCTGTGCTGTTGTGGTCTGGCTTAGGAAGTAGGGGTTCAAAATACTCTGTGTCTTCATCCTTAGGTAGAGACCCTGAAGAACACTCCCTTCACTTCCCAGTCTTTTTAGTTCTTTTGTAAATAAGCAGGGGGAAATTAAGGGGGAACCTGGGAATATTCCTTGATACCTGAGTCTCAAGTGGAATGGGGGCTTTGGCACTGACTGCTGTTTCTCCCCTCCACCCCTGGTCCCCTAAATCAGGAGTTTCAGGGTTTTCATTCAGATGAAGATGTGGCCCCCAGTTCCCTGCGCTCTGCGCTCCGGTCCCAGCGAGGTGAGTGACGGGGAAACTCTACCTCTGTAGCTTTACAGGAATGTTATTCTTGCTCTCTGTGTCAGCTTTCCCCTGTTCAACTAGAGTCTCCGTCAGTTACTGAGTGTGTTCTGTGTTCAAAGCCCAAGCTAGGCTGGTCTGTGGGGGAAACAGACAAGTAAGACTAGTCCTGGCCCTCCTGGAGTGCCTTAGTCCGAAGGGCTAGCTTGACCCATCTCCCCACACCTATTCTCCTTTTAGGTCGAGCCCCTCGAGGCCGGGGTCGCAAGCATAAGACGATCCCCCTTCCGCCTCCTCGCCTAGTAGATGTGACGCCTACCCCTCCAAAGACTTCTGCCCGGAAACGGGGTGAGGAGGGTACAGAACGGATGGTGCAAGCACTGACTGAACTTCTTCGTCGGGCCCAGGCACCCCCAGCCCCTCGGAACCGGGCATGTGAGCCCTCCACCCCCCGTCGGTCTCGGGGGCGGCCCCCAGGAAGGCCTGCAGGCCCTTGCAGGAAGAAGCAACAAGCAGTAATGGTGGCAGAAGCAGCTGTGACAATCCCCAAACCTGAGCCCCCACCTCCTGTGGTTCCAGTAAAACATCGAACTGGCAGCTGGAAGTGCAAGGAGGGGCCCGGCCCAGGACCTGGGACCCCCAAGTGTGGAGGACAGTCTGGGCGAGGAGGCCGTGGAGGCAGGGGCCGAGGCCGAGGCAGACTCCCCCTCGTGATCAAGTTTGTTTCAAAGGCCAAAAGAGTGAAGATGGGACGATTGTCCTTGGGACTTGAATCAGGTCAGGGTCAAGATCAACATGAGGAAAACTGGCAGGATGCCCCCCAAGGAAGAGTTGAGTCTGGACAGGGAGAGGGCCCTTGCTGGAGCAAGGAGCAGAAGTTGAAGGAGGAGGGAGAGGAGGAGAAAGACAAGGAGGAAGGGGAAGAGAAGGAAGAGAGAGCTGTAGCTGAGGAAGAGATGATGTTAACCGATGAAAAGGAAGAGGCAAAGCTGCCCTCACCACCCCTGACTCCTCCAGCTCCTCCACCTCTTCCATCTCCCTCAACATCTCCTCCATCCCCACTTTGCCCTCCAGCACCCTCAGTGACCCCACCATCCCCTCCACCGCCTCCTGCCCCAGAGGAGCAGGAAGAATCCCCTCCCGTGGTCCCAGCTACCTGCTCCAGGAAGAGGGGCCGGCCTCCCCTGACTCCCAGCCAACGGGCAGAGCGGGAAGCTGCTCGGGCAGGGCCAGAGGGCACCTCTCCTACCACTCCAACCCCCAGCACCACCACAGGAGGCCCTCTGGAAGACAGCCCCACTGTGGCCCCCAAAAGCACCACTTTCCTGAAGAATATCCGGCAATTTATTATGCCTGTGGTGAGTGCCCGGTCCTCCCGTGTCATCAAGACACCCCGGCGATTTATGGATGAAGACCCCCCTAAACCCCCAAAGGTGGAAGTCTCACCTACTCTGCGGCCTCCTGTTGCCATCTCCCCACTTGCCCCCCCGGAACCAGCGCCAGCCCCCTCTCCACCATGTGCCCCAACTCCCATATCTGTCCCAGTCCCACTCCCTGAAAAGAGACGGTCCATCCTAAGGGAACCCACATTTCGTTGGACCTCACTGACCCGGGAACTGCCCCCTCCTCCCCCTGCTCCTCCACCAGCCCCACCCCCACCTCCTGTCCCTGTCACTCCATCCCGGAGGCCCCTGCTCCTTCGGGCCCCTCAGTTTACTCCAAGTGAAGCCCACTTGAAGATCTATGAATCGGTGCTTACTACTCCTCCACTTGGGGCCCCTGAAGTCCCTGAGCCAGAGCCTCCTCCCGCTGATGAATCTCCAGCTGAGCCTGAGCCACGGGCAGTGGGCCGCACCAACCATCTCAGTTTGCCTCGATTTGCCCCTGTAGTCGCCACCCCTGTTAAGGCCGAGGTACCCCCATCTGCAGCTCCAGCTTTGAGCAATGGGCAGCAGCCTCAGCCTCAGGCTCAGCTACAGCAGCCTCCACAGGCCTTGCAAACCCAACTGCTGCCCCAGGCACTACCAGCACTGCAGCCACAGTTACAACTGCAGCCACAGTCACAGCCACCGCCACCGCCACAGCCACCACCTCCACTGGAAAAGGCCCGGATTACAGGCCTGGGTTCCTTACCACTGTCTGGTGTAGAGGAGAAAATGTTTAGCCTCCTCAAGAGAGCCAAGGTGCAGCTATTCAAGATTGACCAACAGCAACAGCAGCAGAAGGTGGCGTCTTTGATGCCGGTAAGCATGGTGCTTTGGCCAGGCCCTTGCACCCAGTCATCCAGCCTCAATTCCCTGCTCCCTTAACCTCCTGCCTCCCTCCAACATTGCAGGAAACCCTCTAAACCAGTCTGTTCCCTGTCCCCCAGCTTCCTGTACTTTCCTGGCCTTGTCTTTCCTTATTTTCCAGCTTCTAAACCTGTTTATTATTTCCCCACCAGCCAAGCCCTGGAGGGCAGATGGAGGAAGTCGTGGGGACTGTCAAACAAATCTCAGATAGAGGTTCTGTCAGGTCTGAAGATGAATCGATGGAAACTAAGAAAGAGAGACCATCGGTATGGAGTGGGTGGAGAGCCCTCTGAAGGAGGCTGGTTGCAGGAGCATAAGTAGCAACTCCCCATTCATATTCCTGGTTTCTCTTCCCCTAGGGCCCCGAGTCCCCTGTGCAAGGCCCCCGCATCAAACATGTCTGCCGTCATGCTGCGGTGGCCCTGGGTCAGGCCCGAGCTATGGTGCCTGAAGATGTCCCCCGCCTCAGTGCTCTCCCTCTCAGGGATCGGCAAGACCTTGCAACAGAGGGTAGGGATGGGCGTCTTGTGGGGAAATTTGATGGCTGTGTCAAGTCTGGGAGCAGGTGAATACACCAAGAGCCTGGGAGAGTTGGGTGTTTAGGGCTAGGTCTTAGACAACGCGGGTTTAGGGGCATGTGGAACCTGAGCACCTCGAAAGTGGTGGCCAGAGGGCCCATTGAATGAGGTCTAGAAGAAAATAAGAGATGAAGTAGAAGGCCTGGTGACTCCGTAGCTCCATCTCCTCCTCTCCACTGTACCAGATACATCATCAGCATCTGAGACTGAGAGTGTCCCATCACGGTCACAGCAGGAAAAGGTGGATTCAGCAGGGCCTGGGGGAGACTCAGAGCCTGCAGGGTCTGGAGGAACCCTGGCCCATACACCTCGGCGCTCACTGCCCTCCCATCATGGCAAGAAGATGCGGATGGCACGGTGTGGACACTGTCGGGGCTGCCTGCGCGTGCAGGACTGTGGCTCCTGTGTCAACTGCCTGGACAAGCCCAAGTTTGGGGGCCCTAATACCAAGAAGCAGTGCTGTGTGTGAGTAGCTGGGATTCAGTCTCCATTCCTACCCATGGTTGTCTGTCACCAAGGCCCCCTGCCCCACCAGAGCAGTGGGATTGGCATCCTTGTGGAGAGCTTCCTCTCTTCCCCTCAGACCACCAGTCCCCTACCCTGGTGACGTGCTGCTCCCCTCCCCAGATACCGGAAGTGCGACAAGATAGAGGCTCGGAAGATGGAGCGGCTGGCTAAAAAAGGTAACAAGTTTTGAGGAGCATTTTTCTATTCAACCTTATTTAGACTCGTGGTATGGAGGAAACCACGTTTTCTTTGTTTTCCTCCTCTTATCTTTGCAGTTCACCACCTTTGTCTTTTTTTCCATCACGTGCTTTTATATCTCTCCTGTACTTGTTTTCTTCTGCCCCACTTCTTTCTGGCTTTTCTCCATCCAAATGTCCCATGTCCCTGGCTGAGATCAGATCCTACTAAGTCCCCTGTTCCCACAGGCCGGACGATAGTGAAGACGCTGTTGCCCTGGGATTCCGATGAATCTCCTGAGGCCTCCCCTGGTCCTCCAGGCCCACGCCGGGGGGCGGGAGCTGGGGGGCCCCGGGAGGAGGTGGTGGCCCCGCCAGGGCCCGAGGAGCAGGACTCCCTCCTACTGCAGCGCAAGTCAGCCAGGCGCTGCGTCAAACAGCGACCCTCCTATGATATCTTCGAGGACTCGGATGACTCAGAGCCCGGGGGTCCCCCTGCTCCCCGTCGTCGGACTCCCCGAGAGAATGGTGCGAATTGTTTGTGGTTTCCTCTGTCGGTTAGTCCTGTGTCGTTTGTGTGGAAGGGAGGGGGCTCTGACCCTAGGGTTCCATCTGTGATGGAGAAAGCAACTGAGTGCAGAGAGGGAGGTGGTAGTCTCAGGTGGATGGGGGAACTGGTGTGTGACGTGTTTGGTAGGTTATTGAGCAAGGCCTAACTAAAGGTCACTCTAGCAGACTTTGATTGGCTAAAGAAGCCCTGGGGATCCAGGTAATATTTGGGGGTTGTAAAAGAAGGGCAGTGGGGCAGGCAAAAGGGGGAAACTCACCACTTGTGTCGTGCCTAGAGCTACCAGTGCCAGAACCTGAGGAGCAGAGCCGGCCCCGCAAACCCACCCTGCAGCCTGTTTTGCAGCTCAAGGCCCGAAGACGCCTGGACAAGGTCAGCACGATCCCACACCAAGAACCCTGAGCCCTGTGGGAAGGCATGGCTCCTGCCCTCCAGGAGCTTCCTGGCAAATCAGGGTAATGATCTCACCTGAGTGTGTGGTGTGTCCACACCGGAAAACAGGCCCTGATGGGTGAGACAGCCTGTCCTTCTGGAAAGCAAAGGCTCTGGGCAAAAGACAGGGTCTGGCAGGCAGGGGGAGAGGGCAGTAAGGAGAGAAGCCTGTAGAGATGGGGTGGGCAACCTTCTGACCATCACCATCCCTCCCTAGGATGCTTTGGCCCCTGGTCCCTTTGCTTCCTTTCCCAATGGCTGGACTGGAAAACAGAAGTCTCCTGATGGTGTGCACCGGGTCCGTGTAGATTTTAAGGTATGGCTTTGAGGGGGAGGATGGCAAGGGCTCTGTTTGGAAGAAAGTTGTCAATTGTATCTGAGAAGCCAGGGCTTTAAGATGGATGGATGGATGGATGGATGGATCTGACTTACATTCCTGACTGCTCTTTGATCCTGTGTCCTTGTTTCCTTCAGGAGGATTGTGACCTGGAGAACGTGTGGCTGATGGGAGGCCTGAGTGTGCTCACCTCCGTGCCAGGGGGGCCACCTATGGTGTGCTTGCTGTGTGCCAGCAAAGGCCTGCATGAGGTTGGATTGCCACCTTTTTCACAACCCTTCAAGTCTCCATTAGCCCTACTGTCTGATTTCTTGGGCCCTCTCAGTGAGGTCTCATGTCCTGGCCTCTTGGCCTCACACTGTGCTCATTGTTCACTCCCCCCCCCCCCCAGCTGGTGTTCTGCCAAGTCTGCTGTGACCCTTTCCACCCATTCTGCCTGGAGGAAGCCGAGCGGCCCCTGCCCCAACATCATGACACCTGGTGCTGCCGCCGCTGCAAGTTCTGCCATGTCTGTGGGCGCAAAGGCCGAGGATCCAAGGTTTAGTCACTGGAGCCATGGGGGTGGGTGGAGGAATGGAGGTATCCCTATGCCAGTAGATCCTGCCATTGCTGTCTTTCTCCAACATACAACAGCACCTCCTGGAGTGTGAGCGCTGCCGCCATGCTTACCACCCAGCCTGCCTGGGGCCCAGCTACCCAACCCGGGCCACACGTAAAAGGCGCCACTGGGTGAGAGATGAGGCCCACACCCTTTGCTTTAGAGTTCTGATTAATGCTGCAACCACCCTCAGGCTTGCTGTAGGCCAGGGTTCTCATGAGGAGGGGAAGGTTGGAGGTTCTTTTGAGAGTTTGATAAACAACATTTATTCTTCGGGCATTTCACATAGACAACAAATTATATGTAATGTTTTTAGGGGTTAATGGATTCTACAGTCCCAGGCTCAGAATCCCTCCTCTCCTCCCGGTTTCCCCATCACCAGTCTTCCTGCTTCATTCCTCTCCTGTTCTCCTCTCACCCTTGCTTCCTTATCTAGTTCCTGCCTGCCGTCCACTCCTCTTTGCTCCTCCTCCCCTTTCACTGCTCTAGCCTGGTGTCTGGCTCTACCCCTAATGTTGCCCTGCCCACCCCGCTCCCCAGATCTGCTCAGCCTGTGTGCGCTGTAAAAGCTGTGGGGCAACTCCAGGCAAGAACTGGGACGTCGAGTGGTCTGGAGATTACAGCCTCTGCCCCAGGTGCACCCAGCTCTATGAGAAAGGTGGGGACTTGGCAGGGGCCCTGGGCCCTGGGTCCTGGGGGTCCACCAGGGAGTGGGCCAGGCTCCTGCATAGGCAGTTAGAACAGATGCTCAGAATTGGCTTTCACTCTCTTTTCACCATGGAATTTTTCCTTTGGTTTAGTGTACTCTTCCATAGAGGTTCCTCCAGTACATACAATGGACATAGTTTCTCTGAGGGCAGTGGAAGTGGAGGACCTGGGACCCCACCTTTGTGGTGGTCCCTGAGATGTTTCCTGGAACCTCAAGACTCCACTGAGCACTTTGAAAACCTGGGCTTTCCTCATTTATTCAGGCATCATGTTTAGCAAGGCCCTATATCTTATGAATCATTGGGGTTGCAGGGTCAGAAAAGAGGCTTTATCCTCAGCCAGCTTTTTGGGAATGGTAGGGACCCAGGATGGTGCTGTCACCTCTATGACAGAAATTCTTACTTGCCTTCTTCCCTCTTCCTTCAGGAAACTACTGCCCGATCTGCACACGCTGCTATGAAGACAATGACTATGAAAGTAAGATGATGCAGTGTGCACAGTGTGACCACTGGGTGCACGCCAAGTGTGAGGGACTCTCAGGTGAGTAGGTGGAGTGCCAGGGGTGTGACCTCAGCCCCGTGGGGATCCCTGTCCTACCCCCCAGCACACGCCCTCATAGGACAGGTGTGCTAAATGTCCTTGGTATCCTAGGGGCTGCTGAGAGCCCCAAACCATTTTTTCCTTTCTCACCCTGGCTATTCTAGATGAAGACTATGAGATCCTTTCGGGGCTGCCAGACTCGGTGTTGTACACCTGTGGACCGTGTGCTGGGGCCACGCACCCCCGCTGGCGAGAGGCCCTGAGTGGGGCCTTGCAGGGAGGCTTGCGACAGGTGCTCCAGGGCCTATTGAGCTCCAAGGTGGCGGTCCCATTGCTGCTGTGCACCCAGGTCTGGAGGGCTCGGGTGGCAGGAGGGCTCTGAGGCCAGGCCTAGCGCCAGTCCTGCTGACTTCCCCTCTTTGCAGTGTGGGCAAGATGGAAAGCAGCTGCACCCAGGGCCCTGCAATCTGCAGGCTGTGAGTCAGCGCTTTGAGGAAGGCCACTACAAGTCTGTGGTGAGTGGGACACTGAGAGGAGCAGGTGGATGCCAGGAGGAGAGAGGGCTGGGGTTGGCAGGGGCTTGGATCCTGACAAGCCCCCTTACAGCACAGCTTCATGGAGGATGTGGTGAGCATCCTGATGAGGCACTCGGAGGAAGGAGAGACCTCAGAGCACCGGGCTGGAGGCCAGACGAAGGGGCTCCTACTGAAGGTGAGCTCTTCGGGGAATGCTTGTAGGGTGGATTCAGTGATAGTGGGGAGGAGAGAGTGGGTCCTTCAACCCCTTTCGCCATCTCTCCTGGGGAAGCCAGTTCTTCTCATCCTGTTACCCACTCTCCAGCTGCTAGAGTCTACGTTCTGCTGGTTTGACGCCCACGACCCCAAGTACTGGCGACGGAGTACCCGACTACCAAAGTGAGCAAGGCTGGGTAGCAGGAGGGGAACCAGGGAGTGAGGGCAAAGGCCAAGGGCACAGAATCCAGGATCAAACTAGGCTGAGAACAGATGAGGAGCAGAGTTAGGATCTGGAGGGTGGTAGGACCAGGGTAACAGTCCCCAGTGGTTATAGACTAGCAGAGATTCAGACTGAGGACTTTTGCTCTACTTTGTGCAAGCTACTACTGGGGACAGCAGTGTTTGCGGATTTGGGCAGACACTGGTGACCCCGATGGTTAGGGTGGTGATGAGGAAGCCCAAGGGAGGTACCTGCTGGAGCCTAGGGCTTAAGACTTGCTAGAAGTGATTGGCGTCTAAGCTGAGAGGTGAAGGAAGGGTACTCCAGGCATGAGGAACAGCGAGCATTTCATGTGCCGAAGGTGGCATGAGAGGCCTGGCTTGAGAGGTGGCATTGAGAAATGCCACATGGGGTGAGGACAAAGGGTGTCATAGCATGTTTAGGCTGAGATTGTGGTTGGTCCCTAGTCCAACCACCCTTGTTAGACATGTCAGATGCTGACCTAGCCTATCCACAGCGGAGTCCTTCCCAATGCCGTGTTGCCCCCCTCCTTGGACCATGTCTACGCTCAGTGGAGACAGCAGGAACCAGAGACCCCAGAATCAGGGCAGCCTCCAGGGGACCCCTCAACAGGTACTGGGAAGTGGGAGCTGGAAACTAGATCCCCTGAGTTGGTGATCCAAGCTCTGGGTCCTGATTCTTAGACCTCCCTTCCCATATTCCTTCCAGCTTTCCAGGGCAAGGACCCAGTTGCTTTCTCCCACCTGGAGGACCCTCGTCAGTGTGCACTCTGCCTCAAATGTGGGGATGCGGACTCGAAGGTAAGGGCTACTGCGTGAAGCCCCAGGTCGTGGGGCCTGGTCCCTGAGGCCTCTCCTCATGTCCCTCCTCTGCTCCCAGGAGGCAGGACGACTCCTGTACATCGGGCAGAACGAGTGGACACACGTTAACTGTGCCATTTGGTCAGCTGAAGTATTTGAGGAAAACGATGGTTCCCTCAAGAACGTGCACGCTGCTGTGGCTCGAGGGAGGCAGATGGTGAGGGCATGGGCCTGGAGAGGTGGGCAGCTTCAGGGTCCCCGGTAGTGCCCCGCCAGTGGAGACAGCTCTGTTTCACAGTCTACTACAGCATGTCCTTTCACTACTGGTCATAGGTGCCTTGTGTGGTTGTCCCAGGACTGTGGTGCAGGAGACATAGTGGTTTTTTCCCCCTTTTTTGAGCCCTCCGGCCTGGGAGACTAGAAGTTAAAAGACCTCCTTTTGATTGATCCCGTGCTGGATGCTTCCTATACAGTTTGGCACTTGCCTCTTACTGCATCCCCGTGAGGTGCGGTATTGCCTGGGTTAGGATCCCCCTCACCAGTG
This sequence comes from Molossus molossus, assembly GCF_014108415.1. Classification (NCBI taxonomy): domain Eukaryota; kingdom Metazoa; phylum Chordata; class Mammalia; order Chiroptera; family Molossidae; genus Molossus; species Molossus molossus. Next base: position 15,405,631 of record NW_023425357.1, on the reverse strand, counting down.
TGGGACCTGTGGCATGCTCAAGCTCACGTCCAGAAGTGGCACGGTAGAGGTATCTACTACAGGGAGCAGATGCAAGCATTAAGTAAAACAGGTTCTACATTAGGGCCGTGTGAGAAAAATGGTAAATGCTACTCAGCAAGTGTTAGCTGTTATTTTTCTTTCTACTGTAACATTCTGCTTCACAAAATCTGAAATGGCTTTGATGTGAACCTGGCCCTGGATGCAGCTAGGTGAGAGGTTATGTTTGGTGAGTGCCCTTGTGAAGTGCTGGGCTAAACGGGCCCAAGCAGAATCTTAAGGACAGTGATGCTGAGTGTCAGGCTCTGGCCCCGGTTACTGGCTTTTCCCCTCAGCAGCCCCTTCCACCCGCAGCGCTGTGAGCTCTGCCTAAAGCCTGGAGCCACGGTGGGCTGCTGCCTTTCCTCCTGCCTCAGCAACTTCCACTTCATGTGTGCCCGGGCCAGCTACTGCATCTTCCAGGATGACAAGAAAGTTTTCTGTCAGAAACACACAGATCTGCTGGATGGCAAGGTGGGCCATTACCGTGAGGAAGGCAGCTCCCCACGGCTCTCTTTCCCCTTCCACTCAGGGATCCCCGCAGCACTCAGGCCTGGCCCCCGCTGCCTCTCAGCGTCTCCTTGTTCTCCCTGGGTCCTTGAGCCAAGCTCCTGCCTACAAGACCCCACCCACAGAGCCTTCCCTTGCATCCCTCTCACACCCTACCAACCCAGCAACCCCATTTGCCACCCACTTCCAGGAGATCGTGACCCCTGATGGTTTTGATGTTCTCCGTCGAGTCTATGTGGACTTTGAGGGCATTAACTTCAAGCGAAAGTTCTTGACAGGGCTCGAACCTGATGCCATCAATGTGCTCATTGGTAAGCCACTTGCTCTCTACCATCCTCTTCCTGACCCTGCCTGGCCCATCCTCCTGACCTCTCCTCTGCCCCCTAGGCTCCATTCGAATTGACTCATTGGGTACTTTGTCTGATCTCTCGGACTGCGAGGGACGGCTCTTCCCCATTGGCTACCAGTGAGCAGCCCGGGGGGAATTGGTGGGGCTTGGGACTTGGGCACCAGATCTCATTTTTCAAGTTGTTCTGATCCTGTGTCCCACATGCCCACCCATCAGGTGCTCCCGTCTGTACTGGAGCACAGTGGATGCTCGGCGGCGCTGCTGGTATCGGTGCCGAATTCTTGAGTATCGGCCGTGGGGGCCGAGGGAAGAGCCAGTTCACCTGGAGGCAGCTGAAGAGAACCAGACCATTGTGCACAGCCCCACCCCTTCCACTGGTAGGCCATAGAGCTACTTCACCTTCTTCCCTGAATGCCTCTCTCTCAATTCTTACTCTCCTCTCCCTTAAAGAAACTCCAGGATGCTTGCTGTTTTTTCCTTCATTGTAACCGCAATAACACAACTTAGTGGCTATGCATTGTGTGCCAGGGGCTGTGCTCAGCATTTTACAGAAAGTGAGGGGAGAGCACCGTGCTACCTGCTTTGGGGTGGGGGTGGGGGTGCCAACTTTTGTACAAATGTAAGGAGCTTTTAGGGCTACCTGACTCGGGGCTCCATGTTTATGTAATGCTCCCCACAGCTCTCTGAGGAAGGTACAAGCTCAACTGTACTGCAGCTCGAAAGGGTAGTCGCTCTCCACAGTAGCAGTGGTGGAGCCAGGATTCTAACCTGATCTGCTCACTTCCCAATCTGGCACCTTCACAGCCACGTTGGCACTCAGGGATGTAGCTGAGGACTGAATAGCACAGAGCAAAGAATGGGCTTGGAGATTGGTAAAGGGAGAGGCCATTGGGGGTTGAATGGGAGGAGGAAGAGATTGGGATTATGTTTGCAGGTAAGGGGTTTGTTCCAGGTTAGAGTCTGACATGAAGTAGAGAAGGGAGGAGTGTGCAGCTGTCCTGGATGGAAACAAGGGAATGTTGGGAGGAGGCGGCAGAGAGTGGCTTGTACAGGTTGGGTGGAGCCAAGTAATGGGGAGCCAAGAGTGCCAGAATGGGGCGGGTGCGTTTGATGTGGCAGGGATGCACAGAGAGGTAAGAAAGTGGTAGGACTGGCCGTGCTGGAGAGAGGGCAGTACCTCTCATGGCATGTAGGCCCTAAATCAGAGCAGTAGGCAGGCAGGAAGTGGGGAGATAGCAAAGGATGGCTGAGGAAGGGTCACAAAGGGACCCTGACCCAGTGTGTGCGGAGGTTTTGCAGAAGCCATGCAAGGGTATGGGGCCTGGGTGATGACTGGGGACCAGTGCCCATTGTGGCTGGGTTGGGCAGGGGTGGAGAAGATGCAGTTGGCTCAAAAGGAGAGAGGGCATGTGAGGAAAGGCTTTGACAAAGAGCCCCTGCCACCCTTGATGCCATTTTCTTGCCTCTTTAGAGCCCCCAGATCATGTCAACTCCCCACCAGATACAGATGCCCTTATCCCTGGAGCTCCTGAGCACCACTCACCTATTCAGAACCTGGACCCCGCTCTTCGGCCGGATTCAAGCAGTGCCCCTCCTCTGGCTCCCCGCTCCTTTTCAGGGGCTCGAATCAAAGTGCCCAACTACTCACCATCCCGGAGGCCCTTGGGGGGTGTCTCCTTTGGACCCTTGCCCTCCCCTGGTGAGTACTTGGGAGTGTTCAAGGGAGGGATGGGGTAGGTGAATCAGGAACACCTGGCTGACAATGACCCTTCGCCCCACAGGAAGTCCATCTTCTCTGACCCACCACATCCCTACAGTGGGTGACCTGGACTTCCCAGCTCCTCCCAGGCGCTCCCGTCGTCCCAGCCCCCTGGCCCCAAGGCTGCCACCATCACGGCGGGCTTCTTCCCCTCTCAGAACCTCTCCTCAGCTCAGGGTGCCCCCTCCTACCTCATTCCTTAGAGCCCTTACACCTACCTCAGGGGAGCTGGCTCCCCCTGGCCCTGCTCCATCTACACTACCCCCTGAAGACCTGGGCCCAGAGGACATGGAGGTGGTGTCAGGACTGAGTGCTGCTGATCTGGACTTTGCAGCCAGCCTGCTGGGGACTGAGCCCTTTCAGGAAGAGATTGTGGCTGCAGGCGCAGTGGGAAGCAGCCATGTGGGCCCAGGGGACAGCTCAGAGGAGGAGGCCAGCCCTGTCCCCCACTACATCCACTTCCCTGTGACTGTGGTGTCTGGCCCTCCCTTGGCCCCGGGCACTCTCCCTGGAGCCCCTCGCATCGAACAGCTGGACGGAGTGGATGATGGCACAGACAGCGAGGCTGAGGCAGTCCAGCAGCCTCGGGGCCAGGAGACTCCTTCAGGGCCAGGAGCAGGCCGGGCTGGGGTCATCGGGGCTGCAGGGGACAGGGTCCGACCTCCTGAGGACTTGCCATCAGAAATTGTGGATTTTGTGTTGAAGAACTTAGGGGGGCCTGGGGAAGGGGGTACTGGGCCCAGAGAGGAGCCACTCCCCCCAGCACCTCCTCTGGCCAACGGCAGTCAACCCCCCCAGGGCCTGCCCCCTAGCCCTGCTGACCCCACTCGGACGTTTGCCTGGCTCCCTGGGGCTCCGGGGGTTAGAGTATTGAGCCTGGGCCCTGCCCCGGAGCCCCCCAAACCCGCCACATCCAAAATCATCCTTGTCAACAAGCTGGGGCAAGTGTTTGTGAAGATGGCTGGGGAGGGTGAGCCTGTCTCCTCTGCAGTGAAGCAGCTGCCTCTTCCCTCTCCCATCCCCCCCACAACCCCCACTTCCTGGACTCTGCCCTCAGGACCCCTGCTGGGTGTGTTGCCAGTGGTGGGGGTGGTCCGCCCTGCCCCCCCTCCAGCCCCCCCTCCACTGACACTGGTATTGAGCAGTGGGCCCTCCAGCCCACCCCGCCAGGCCATCCGTGTCAAAAGGGTGTCCACCTTCTCTGGCCGTTCCCCACCAGCGCCTCCCCCAAGTAAGGCCCCCCGGCTGGAGGAAGAGGAAGAGGCCTTGGAGGATGCCCCCCAGGGCCCAGGGCTTAGTGGCAGTGGGTAAGTGAGTGTGCTGAGGCTGTGGAGGAGGGCAAGGGCGTTGGGCAGGAGAAGGCAGCTCAGGCTTCTCGTGGTTCCCCCACCACCAGTTTTAGCCGAGTGAGGATGAAAACGCCTACAGTGCGTGGAGTTCTCAACCTGGATGATCCTGGCGAGCCCACGGAGGAAAGCCTGAGGTGAGTGGCCAGTCCCTTTTCCCTGGAAGCTCTGGGATCTCTTTCCCTTCCTTCTTCTGACAGGTCTCTCCTCACAGGCCCCTCCAGGACCAATCCCCTCTGCTGCCACTTCCAGAAGGTGGTCCTCCCCAGGCTCCCGATGGTCCCGCCGACCTTCTGCTTGAATCCCAGTGGCACCACTACTCAGGTAGGGACCCGCCTTTTCTTCTCTCCGCCTTCTTCCTTGTGCTTGCTCAGCTGAGTGACTGACAGGTACAGTGGAGAATTGGTACACTTCAAAAAACACCTGCTGGGTGTCGCACATTGCACACCCGCCTGGGAACAGGCCTGAAGCTGGGTGTTAGAGTTATAGAGATGCCCTCGAGGAACTTATGGCCTGTGACAGAAACAGATGGAGATGAGAAGTTTCAGCTTGATGTGAGAGGGTCTCTGAAAGTGCCTTGTCCAGCATGCCCACGCGTCCCAGGGAGGGCTTGAGAGCCTAGTCTGCCTGGGTCAAAGGGTTAGGGACCTAGTAAAACCAAAGATGAAGTTCCGGGAATTATCCAGAGAGGATGGATCCCACCTAGGAGCCAGAGGAGGGGCAGGAACAGTAGGAAGGAGATCAGGAGAGTGGTGTCCCAGGGGCCTGGGGAAGGGAGTAGTCAGCAGTCCCAACTGCCACAGAAGGCCCTAGCATGCAGGGTCTGGGGTGGGTGTGTACCGTGTGGGCCAGTGGCACAAGGTGGGGAGGATATTGTGTAAAGACCAGAATCAAAAATGGTGATTAATGAGGAAGCCAAAACAACACCCAGGTGCTTTGCCAAAAAAAAAAAAAAAACGCCTGAGAATTTGGGAGGAGAGGGTGGGCCAACCACTTAGAAGGGTTTAGTATGAGGGCTGAGACAGCAAAGCCAAGGATGAAGGCCAAGGAGGTAAGAGAAGGCATGGCGGTCAGGTTGACTAGGAGGCCTCCCTGAGGTTAGGTGTCCCTGCGGACATCAGTACACAGGATGAGGGCACTTGGAGTCATTTGGCTGACAGTGAAGCCAGAGAAGAAGTACTCTGTAGGTCAGGGCGCACAGACAGAGGGCTGCAACCAAGTAAGCTGGTGTTAGGCTGAGATTTGGAATTTCTAGTGGCCCCAGTCCCTTTCTGATACGTAGATTTTCTCATTGTGTAGAATACAGCTGCTGAGCATGGCAGTGGAGTGAGGTAGACTGACTGTTTTACTGAAAGACGGCTTATGGGGTCAGAGAGGGTGTGAGGATATGGCAGTGACCGTGACTCTGACTGCCCTCCGGGAGCAAACCACATTTTTTTTTTTTTTTTAATCCTCACCCGAGGACATTTTTTGTTCAGGTAGAGTGGGAGGGAGAGAGAGGAAGAGAGAGAGAGAGAGAGAGAGAAACATCGATGTGAAAGGGACACATTGAGTGGCTGCCACCCGCACGACCGACCAGGGCCGGGGACAAACTGCAACCAAGGTACATGCCCTTAGCGGGAACCGAACCTGGGTCTCTCGGGACCGCAGGCTGATGCTCTAACCGCTGAGCCAAACCGACCAGGGCGCATACCACATTTTGGTAGAGGAAGCAGACACGCACGTTAGCTAGTGCACTGCAGCTTAGATGGCACTGAGAGTAGTGTTCAGAGAACAGATGGAGGGGAGGGTGGGAGAGAGCTAAGAAGAGGTGGAAGGAGTTCAAGGTGGGCCCAGGGGCACTGAGGCAGAGACATGATGTGAGTCATACAGCAAGAGTCAGGTTTAGAATCTTGCTTAGGGCTGGGAGTACGTGTGGGCAGGTTGGCCCAGGGAAGTGATGTGGGGAGAAAGAGCAGCCACATGAGTCCTGCCTCTCCTGAAGTGTGCTCCGCTCAAACTTGTGTTACCCCCGCTCCACCCATACACAGTGGTCAGTCCTCAGTCCCTATCCTCCTTGAACCAGCAGCATTTGGTGTGCTGATGCCTCCCCTCTTTGAAGCACTCTATTTCCTAGCTTCCAGAACCCCACCTCTCTGGTTGTAAGTCCTCATTGCCCCAACCTGTCAACTTGGGCACCTCCACGGTGCTGTTATCTAATTTCATGGTCCGAAATAGCATTTCTAATTCTGATAACCCCCAAGTTGCTAGCCATACTCCTTTCTCCTGGTGCCTGCGCACCATCTCCACCAGCAAGTTGCCAGGGAAGTTTTAATAAGAATCTGAGACTCAACGTGTTTCAAACTGAGCTCTCAACCTTCACCCCAAACTTGTTTCTCCTCCACTCTCACTATCCTTCCAGTTCAGACCCTAAATCTCAGAGTTTTCCTTGCCCCTCCCCCTTTCTTTTACATCTACGTCTCCTACATCTTAGTAAGCCCTGTCTGCTCTAGCTTTAAAACCTTTAGCCCCTGAGAAATCCCTTAAATAGCTCCTAATGTACATGTATTTGATTTTGTGAGTATGGTTCTACATAATAATAATATGTTTGTAATATTGAAAGCAATATGCTGCATATAAAACTATACATGTGCAAAATATCATTCTTTAGTATTTTTAATTTTTTGTGAGACAGAAGGAGGGGTGGGTGTTTATGGTAGATGGGGTTTGAGTAAGCCATAGTGTGTCCTACAGGGCCAAAACACTCCAAGCTACCGTGGAACCGCTCATCTAGCCAAGAAGTCGTGCAGAAAAGGGACCGCAGACTCTTTAGAAAAAAATAATGTTTGGTCTGTAGGGTTCACTGGACATTTAGATCCAGAGTCTGTGCTTGTGCCCAGGGAGGGAGGGAGGGTGGTGGGGAGCGGGGAGGTTTTGACTCCAGAAAAGGTGATCCTTACCTACTCTGACCTGCCCTGGGACCAGGTGAGGCCTCAAGCTCTGAGGAAGAGCCTCCATCCCCAGAGGATAAAGAGAACCTGGCCCCGAAACGGGCTGGCCCACATCTGCGCTTCGAGATCAGCAGTGAGGATGGGTTCAGCGTGGAGGCAGAGAGCTTGGAGGGTGAGTGAGGAGTAGTGGTGACAGGGAGGAAAGGTGTCCCATAGAACACCATCCTTACTGCTATGGCTCGGCGCTCTCTCCTCAGGGGCATGGAGAACTCTGATTGAGAAGGTGCAAGAGGCCCGAGGGCACGCCCGGCTCAGACATCTGTCCTTTAGTGGTAAGTGGGGGATCCACAGGGACTCTGGGAGCTGGGATGACTTCCTGAGGGCAAGATGGGCCACTGACATGACATGCATCCTCACCTTTGACTCCTCAGGAATGAGCGGGGCAAGGCTCCTGGGCATCCACCATGACGCTGTCATCTTCCTGGCAGAGCAGCTGCCTGGGGCCCAGCGTTGCCAGCACTATAAGTTCCGCTACCACCAGCAGGGAGAGGGCCAGGAGGAGCCACCCCTGAATCCCCATGGGGCAGCCCGTGCTGAGGTCTATCTTCGGTGAGAGGTCTGGGGTGTGATGCCTGGGTCAGGGGAACCCTATGGGCAATGAGTTCATATCAGAAGAATGAACCTCATCCATTCCCCTTTTGCTTTGTCTTCAGTAGTAATGGTATTCCTTCTACTCTGCCAGCAGCAGGCCCAGGCCAAGAATAGGGGGGTTGCATCTTGCAGGAATGGCTGTGAACCTCCTCTATTCTTTTCTACCTGCAGGAAGTGCACCTTTGACATGTTTAACTTCCTGGCCTCCCAGCACAGGGTGCTCCCTGAGGGAGCCACCTGTGATGAGGAAGAGGATGAGGTGCAGCTCAGGTCAACCAGGTATGGAGGGCAGGCCAGGGTTCTGGGGTGGTCTAAAAGGGTCCTAAAGAGTGACTAGGGGCAGAAGAGGTCATTCCTGGGTACCAGCCTGTGTGACACTGCTTTCCCCACCAGACGCGCCACCAGCCTGGAGCTGCCTATGGCCATGCGCTTTCGCCACCTCAAGAAGACATCCAAAGAGGCTGTGGGTGTCTACAGGTTAGTGGGGTTGGGGGGAGGAAGCCCCTTGGGTGGATGACAGGTGCCCTGGTGTGGGACTGCCCTGCTTCTGTCCCCCTGCCCCCTGAGCTCCCCTTGCCCACCCTGCCCTGTAGATCTGCCATCCATGGGCGGGGCCTGTTCTGTAAGCGCAACATTGATGCTGGCGAGATGGTCATTGAGTACTCTGGTATTGTCATTCGCTCTGTGCTGACTGACAAGCGGGAGAAGTTCTACGATGGGAAGGTAGGCTCTGCCAGGTCATGGGAATGGGGTGGGTGAAGCAGGGCCTACCCATGGGAGCAGAGCACCTGACTGCCCCACCTTGTTCCTGTAGGGTATTGGGTGCTACATGTTCCGCATGGATGACTTTGATGTAGTGGATGCCACAATGCATGGCAATGCCGCCCGCTTCATCAACCACTCTTGTGAGCCCAACTGCTTCTCTCGGGTCATCCACGTGGAGGGCCAGAAGCACATCGTCATCTTCGCCCTGCGCCGCATCCTGCGTGGTGAGGAGCTCACCTATGACTACAAGTTCCCCATCGAGGATGCCAGCAACAAGCTGCCCTGCAACTGTGGCGCCAAGCGCTGCCGTCGCTTCCTTAACTGAAGCTGTGGCTGCCCATGTCCCCCCGCTGCCATCTTTTCCCTGGTCTGGGGGCTCCCTAGTCCCTCCCAGAGCATCTCACCCCCACCCTCATGTTCAGGGTGGAAGTGGGCATGCAGGTGGCAAGGGCCCTGCCCGCACCCCTCCAGCCCACTCAGCAATTGTCCCCTTCTTGTCCTGGGGCCCAGAATGTAGATATTGTACAAAGGTTTCTAAATCCCTTCTTTTCTATGCACTTTTTTATTTAAGAGGTGGGATCCCAGGTGGGAACCCCCCACAATAAAGTCTGTCAATGTTTGGAGAGGTGGTCTTCCAGTTTGTATGGTGCTGGGGTCAGGTCGGAGCTCCCATTTCTCTGTGCCCCACACCCATTCTGAGCTAAGAAAGCCCATTAGCCTCATCATGGAGGTGAGAGGCCATTGTTCAGAATTAGAAGTAAGTTGTGGGGTCTGTCTTCAGAACAACAAATGTTCTATATATTGTAAGTTAGAACCCAGCTGGGTGCCTGGGGGTGAGCTCTCTTGGAATGGCAATTTTTCTCAAAAGCAGACCCTGGTTGCCCAGAGGCACCCAAGGCCAGCTCTCCCACATCTGGTCTATGTGTATGATAGAAAGGCCCCTTTTCTTGGGGGAGGGAGGTCAGGAAGTGGAGGATGAGATGTCTGTTGAGTCTTGACCCATTTAAGACTATTTCAAGAGGGATCCTAATGACTTCAGGAAACAGAAGGCACTTATTTCAAGGGAAACTTGACCCATACTAGGCCAGGTGAGCCCCAGATCAGGCAAGCTTGGACAGCACCTGCAGTGCATCTGCACGCCCTAGCTGGGCCAGGTGTATGCCAAGCTGGCCCAGAGAAGCAGAGGGCTCCTTTGCCACCACCACCTCAATCAGGGCACGCAGAGGCGAGCGACTGGGTCGCAGTGAGTAGGCAAAGGTGGACCAGGCAGCAGGCAGTCCATATTTTGCAGCCAGGTGTCGAGTGGTACCACAGGCCAATGCCCCACCAGGCCCAGGCTCAGGGTCCAGCAGCACAATCAGCTCCTCCAGCACCTCCAGTTCATCCAACAGGCAAGACAGGGGCTTCGATGTCAGATTTGACAGCTCTGAGAGACAGAGGGGTGAGGGGGAGAAAGGCTGGGCTTCCAGTCCATCTTCCTTCCCATTGGCATGTCTGGGACTAACCCCCAGCCACGAGTGGAAGCAGAGAAACCCATGATTCACCTGCTTCTGATGCCTCCAGAAAGCCTCTAGAGGTTTTGGAGTCTCTGGAAGCCAAGCCAGGGTAGCGGTGGCGGAGGCTGTGCCTTTGCAGGATGAACAGGAGGATAGCTGCTGAGGTCAGGAGCAGAACCAGCAGAACCAGGGGCAGGGCAAAAGTCTGCCAAGGGACAGTGTGCTCATGTGTCAGCAAGGAGCTGGAAATCGTCAGTGAGCTGGGCTCCTGGGAGCTTAGGACTTTGGGTGTTTCAGGCTTCAGAGGGCTGGAATCCTTGGTAGAGGACGGCTTCTGGGAATAGGGGGTTGGGGTGAAGCAGGAGGCAAACCCCACTCCTGCCCCCCTCAGCCCAAATCTGTCCTTATAAGCTCTCCATAGGGCCACATCCCCACCCAATCCAACCCGCACCGTAGTACTTTAACCCTAGCTGGTCACCCCCAGATACAATGTCCCCACCCCCATACTCTTCTGTGGGGCTACACCACCACATTTGATCCAAAACCCGCCCACCTGACCCAAAACCACTCCCTCCAGACATCCCCCCCTCCCCAAAGGCTGCCTTGTCCAAGCAGTCCAGAGCCCCGCCAACACCTGTTCGCCGTGCCACCCGGTTGTCGCGGGAGTGGGGGTCCTGGCTGTCCTGCCACAGGGGCTGCATTGCTCCGCGCTGTTGGGGTTGCACATCCCAGGAGGACATTCTTTGAAGGGGTGCCTTTCGTGATCACCAAAGTCATTGAGCCCGCAGTTTTCCGAAAACTCATGGCCTAGTGGGAGACAGGATCTCTTTTGTGGCTTCCTAGCCTCACCTCCTCTATAAGGTCCTTTCCCCTTTGTCCTGTGCCAACAGGCCTCGCCCCTTGGACTCTACCCAACCATCACCGGACGTGCTCACCTCCGTTCTTCCTTCCCCACACTAGCGCTGCCAGTCTCCCAACCACCGGCTGGGTACCCTTTACGCCCCTCCTGCTTCCGCACCAAGCTCCGCCCATGCAGATTTCTCTGCATAGCTCACTCCCTCGCCCCCTGGATCCCGCCTAACAGGCCGCAGCCTTAAGCGGTAGCCTCCAGATCTGCCTTATAGGATTAAGGCCTACCACCCCCACCCTGAAGCGAGCCCCCAAACCTCGCTCCTTGGGCTCCCTATCACCCCCTCGCTCCACCCGAACACATGCATAGGCGTACGCCCAGTCCCTGGTCCTCACCAGGCTTCGGGGTCCCGAAGCGCTGCAGGCAGCTGCGGCAGCTCAGGGTGTCAGGGTTCCAGTACTCTAGGGGGCTGCAGAACTGGGAGGCTTCCTGCAGCACCCCCTGCCCCAGGAGCAGCGCGGCAAACAAGAGGAGGCACTGGGGCTCCATCCCCGGCGGGGTCTGCAGCCTAGGGGCCCGCGACCGCAGGACTTCCGTTCACAGCGCCTTTGCGGCTTTCCCAGGAAACCAGGAAGAAGGAAACAGTGGACGTTGGGGCATAGGACCCCTAGACACCTGTGAAAGCCAGGACTCTACCTCCACCCCAGTCCAACTCCTGGCCCATACCAGAGGCCACAAGTCCTCCAGATTGCTAGAGCAAGGGCTCTGAAGCCTGACTGCGTGGATTCATATCCCATCTCGGCCGTTCCATCCGTATGAAGGCTAATACCACCTGTCTCATAAGGTTATTGTAGAGAATTAAAACTCTTACTAGAATCAACTGTAATTGAAAAATAAAAATGATTTAAAACACCTTACTAGAAGTAAAGCTCTTAGGACAGCACCTGGCATATGGTAAGCTTTATATTAGGTATTACTAACCCCCATTTCAGGGAATCGGGGATAGAGCCCCCAGGCCTCATCTACTTGATTCCCTATCAACTTCAAGGGACCTTACCTTGGCTCCTAACTCCAATCTCCTCTGGGCTGGGACTCCTCCAATTTGCCACACCAGGCGTCTTCCCCTTGAAAAGCCTCAGATGGATTAATGAAGTTTCCAGCACGAAGGTGCCCCCCACCCCTACCAGTCCCACTTGGAGGTTTCTAGGGTGTTGGGCCCTGAGTCCGATAATTTTCCACCTGCTTGAAGTTCTTCAGCTGCAGCTGTGGCTAGAGCCCCACCTACTTCCCCTTTTCGTCAGATGTGCAGGGTGGAAGGAAATCAGCCCACAGCTAGATCCAAACTCAAAATCCTCGATACAAAACCTTATTAGGGGAGAGGTGGTAGACCCTAGAGACTAGGGAAGATAGCCCTGGGGAATTAAGGGTTTTTTTGTTTGTTTGTTTTATCCTCATCCAAGGACATTTTTTTCCCATTTATCTTCAGACAGAGCAGAAGAAAGAGAGAGAGAGAAATATCGATGTGAGAGAGACACACTGAGTGGTTGCCACCCACACGACCCGAACCAAGGCCGGGGACAAACTGCAACTAGATAAGTGCCCTTAGACGAACGAACCCGGGACTCACTGATCCGCGGGCCCACGCTCTAACTGCTGAGCCAAACAGGCCAGCGTGTAAGAGAGCTTTTGAAACCAGACAACAAGCCCTGGCCAGTTTGGCTCAGCGGTTAGAGCGTCAGCCTGCGGTCCAGAGAGACCCGGGTTCGGTTTCCACTAAGGGCACCTACCTCGGTTGTAGGTTGTAGTTTGTCCCCGGCCCTGGTTGGTCATGCAGGTGGCAGCCACTCAATGTGTCCTTGATGTGTCCCTTTCACGTCGATGTTTCTCTCTCTGTTCCTCTCTCTCCCTCCCACTCTACCTGAACAAAAAAATGGAAAAATGTCCTCGGGTGAGAATAAAAAAGAAAACAGACAACAAATGGGTCCAGGCTTCCTGTTACTACTTGAGCCAATTAAGCAGAGACAAGGTTGAATCTCGTATATGAGCGTTTATTCCTATATTGCCGAAAGTATGGGAGAGCAGCCAAGTCATCCTGCAAAAATCTGCTCTGCTCTCCTTCCATAGCAGGTCGCTTATATCAGGTATTACATGGGGAAGTAGACAACAGGGAACATCAATGGGCAAAATAGTTGGGGAATTAGGCAAAGGGAGGAACACAGATTACAGGCATGGGGAAGTAATGGGAGCTGGAGAAAAGTGGGCTGTCTCTAGTGCTCTGCCTCCAAGACTCTAATGTTGTTAGTCTTTCCATGGCGGGGTGCAGGGACAGTTCTCAGATAAGGAGAATGGACAGCATTCCTGAGGTAAACATCCAGGGTGTACAGCTCCCAGCTAGGTCAGAATGGGCTTTCTTTAATCAGAACAAAGCAATCAAATTAACAGAGTAAGGGTTCAACATTTCTTGTAACTATGGCTAGCACCCTATTATGATTAGTTCTGTATTATTCTCTCCCACCCCTTTCACTTTGAGGGATCCTGGCCAGGAATATCTGTCAGGGGTGGAGCGTAAGAGGGCCAGGATCTCAGAAGCAGCCACGCCAGTGGTCTGGGGAATGTTGTTGGTTTCTTTCTTGGGGAAGGTGGTGGGTATGGGACCATGGGGGTGACCTGGGGACTGGAATGGAAAGAGGAGGGTTAGAGGCATGGGGCAGAGCAGGTGATGAAGTAACTAGAGTTCCTGGGGGGTGGTCTAGGATAGGTGCTCAGGGGCTGATCTCAGGATTAGAGATCCAAGCTCTTGGATTTGGATCTCAGGATGGTTTGGGTGTTGGGGCTCAGTGCTAGTCTTAGGATACCAAAGACTTGAGACACTGTTATTGAGGCATAGGATCAGATTCATCTCAAAATAAAGGAACGTTAGGGTATAAGAAGTCTTAGCAGGCTGGTCCTGAGATACCTATGCCTGGGTTACTACCCATATAGCTTCCGGGAGATGAGTTGCAGGTGCATAAAGTTGCAGAAGCCACCACGGGTACATTCTCTAGGTTGAGGATAAATGAATAAATGGATGACTGGAGGGGGACATTATCATTGACAGCCCCACCAACACACACACAGGGGTCTGGGACTCCAGGTGCCCATGCCACCCCTGTACTGCCATACCCTATCTCATACTGTTGACAGCATAACTCCCGGAAGTCGGAGACAGGAGACAGCTCAGCACGCACAGCCTGCCCACTCAACCAGCGGTTACTGAGTTCAACTCCTGCCGGCTCAGCATCCTCTTCAAACCAAAACTGAGGGGAAAGTCAGTCAGGGTCCGCAGTCAAACTCAGAAATCTTCAGGGGATTAGTTAGCAGCTCTGGGGTTGGACTGGATTTAGTGACGGACTTCAAGCTATGAAACTTCAGTGGTGGCCTTTACGTACTGAAATGCCCCTACTTCTGGGCTCTAATGGCGGGAAAGCAGGCACCTTCACAAAGACATTGCCCATGAGGTGGTTCCCCAAATTGTCACACACATTCATCTCTTCAATCTCCCTGGACTTCTCCTGCAGTTCTGTGAACAGCTCCTGCAGAAACCAGGAAGTGTTTAGCTGAGGTCCTGGCCCACAAGAAACTCAACCCACCCCTGCCAACCCTCACTTCAAAGAAGTTATCACAGTGTTCTTGTACCTCCACGTTGCTCAGGCAACCTGGAGAGGGTCGAGTGGAATCAGGGGGTGGCCTGCTGAGGGCTATCTGCCCTGCCCCCAAGAAATGGTCCCTCGCAGTGCCATTCGTCTGCGGTTTGGGCGGTGTTCTAAGGATTCCGGTACAAGCTGAGCAGCACTATGGTCTGAATAGAATTAAGAGGGGCAGAGCCTGAGCACAGAGGGCAGGGCTATGTGCAAAGGGGTTGGTGTGGGACCTTGCAGCAGAGAATGAAGGCTAAGCATCTTGAGTGCATCTGTGATGCATGTCCTTAAGGAAACCGGGACGTAGTCCGTATGTACGGGAGCGTGGCCAAGTTCCTGGGAGGAGGGCCTGAAGGTTGCGGGAGGAATTTGTAGAGGTTCGACAAGAAAAAAGCGGGGCGGTAGGGTGGGGGACCTAAGAAATACGGAAAAAGCGGGACCTCCTGATGATGGACAACAGAAGGGGAACGGCCGGGAGGCGTTAACCCCTTAGGCTCGGTGCCAAGTCTCACCTGGCTGAAAGTTGGTTTGTTGTGAAGCCGGGAGCACCGGTCCCCATGCCGGCAGACCCCGACCTTAAAATAAAAAGAGCAGTTAAGCCTGGAAGAGGTGCAAAGACAGAGGCGAACCGATGGCCAGGGAGGCTTGATACCCACGCCGCCCAGCAACCAGGGAACTAAGTACGCCGTTCCCGGCCCCGCGATGGGCCATTGCTTGCGCCCGTTCTCACTTGTCCTCAGTCTCGAATATCGCAGCTAAATATTCAGTCATTTTTACCCGAACCCTCTAATTCAGTCTGCTCTAAGTCACTTCCGTTGCTTAAGAGCATTGGGAGGTGTAGTTACTCGCTGCCTTCGGCTGCTTAGCACACGCTCAGAAACTCCCTAATGCGCTTGCGCATCGGAGGCCTGCGCCCGCGCCACAGTCGCCGACAGAAAGTCCCTGAAAGCGCATGCGTGCAGCTCTGCCTGGTAAAAAAGACTACAAATTCCAGAGAGGCTTGCGGCATCTCACGCAAACGTCGGTAGTTGAAAGCCGCAAAGGCATCCACCCGGAGGAAGTAAACTCCACTGGTGAGATGGGGATCGTTTTACGCACCCCAATAGACATAAAGAGCGTCCCAACGCAATCAGCTTGCTGGTGGGGGCGCAGGTGCCCTACTTGCAGCAAACCCATCCTTCATTTTATCTCTGTTTTGTCGTAAAAGGAGCGTGGATTTTCGCGATCCTTGCATCTCACAGAGTCAAGGCTTGGGTCTTGCCCCGCAGACCCTCGAGAAGACCGGCCCCAGCGCAACTATGAACTTGGAGCGGGTATCCAACGAGGAGAAGTTGAACCTGTGCCGGAAGTACTACCTGGGTAAGGGCCAATCTCCTAGGGTCCAAGGAGAAGGGAGCGGACAAGAATAAGTTCTGGGGGGCTGGATTCTTGGATCGAAGGGATGAAGCGGTTGGGAGCGCGGACTCCTGGGTCTGAGGGAAGGGCCTGGGTCCTGAGGAAGGAGGAGGCTGGGTCTCAAGAGCTTCTTGGTCCCAAAAGAAGAGGGGAGTTGAGGACTGGACTCCTGGCTCCTGAAAAAGAGATGGCTGAGGAGTCAGATTTCCTGGATCCCAGGGAGGGGCCCTCGATACCTGAGTCCCTAATAGCAGAGATCTCAATTTGAACTTGGGTTGGGAAGGACCTTCCAAATAAATCCTCTAGGTGGGCGTTGGGGAGGATACTCATTGCTTTATGTTCAGTTTGTTTTATTTCTCTTTAGGTGGGTTTGCTTTCCTGCCTTTTCTCTGGTTGGTCAACATCTTCTGGTTCTTCCGAGAGGCCTTCCTTGCCCCGGCATATACAGAGCAGAGCCAAATCAAAGGCTGTGAGTCCAGGGCACAGTTGAAGGAAAGCCATTGGGGGGTAGGGGTTGGGGAGTGGACGTGGAGCTTTGGTGGGATGCAACGATGGAAGTTCCAGAATTCTAGGGCTCTGTGGAAGAGGAGAGAGAACTGGTCTGGATGTGATCAGAGAGCAGGTGGAAGCCAACCTTACCCACTCCTGTTACTCCTTACAGATGTCTGGCGCTCAGCTGTGGGCTTCCTCTTCTGGGTGATTGTACTCACCACCTGGATCACCATCTTCCAGATCTACCGGCCCCGTTGGGGCGCCCTTGGGGACTACCTCTCCTTCACCATACCCCTGGGTACTCCCTGAAAACTTCTTCAGCACAGGCCTGGGACCTGATCATTCTCTCAGGATGGACTCCTCTACTCTGAGCCCACACTCTCAAGCCCCTAATACTTATTCCCGTCTCTTGTGTTCTCTGTTGACATCCCCCAATAAATGATCCTAATTCTCTATGTTGACTTCCTGAGATCTTTTGGACATTGAAACAAAATTATTAATATTCAGAAACATTCACTGAATTCTTACTTTGTTCCAGGGTTAGTGCTTCACACATTCTGTGCATTTTTTCCACTGAATACTACTCATAACCCTCTGAAATAGGAACTGTCCTGCTCCAAAAACCTGTTTTACAGATGCAAAAACAAGAAAGGAATAATGCTTCTATTACTAGGGGTTGCTATCCTGTACTGGTAGTATGTGAGTTTGAAAACATTACTTTCCCACTTGGCCTACGTACTCTCTGAAGTGTGGACCACAATGCTACCTCCTGGAATTTATCTGGGTCAAGACATATGAGGTAAAATGAAATTTCCCGTTTTCTGAAAGAGATGTTTGCTTTATTAGAGAAAGCTTCCTTAACCAAACTAACATTTCAATGTTTTGTTTATTGTTTATCCCCCATGCTCTAAAATATAAATTCTATTAGGACAAATATTTTTTTTGTTCTGTACACCGTGTGTCCCCAGTGCCTAGAAGAATGACGCACACACTAATAAATTATAAAGAATGAGGTTGTGAACCCAATTAAAAAATGGGCAGAGGACCTAAATAGACACCTCTCCAAAAAGGACATACAAATGGCCAAGAGACATAGGAAGAAATGCTCAACGTCACTGAGCATTAGAGAGATGCAAATTAAAACAACTATGAGGTATCACCTCACACCTGTCAGAATGGCTGCCATCAATAAATTATCCAACAACAAGTGCTGGCAAGGGTGTGGTGAAAAGGGGACTCTGGCACACTGCTGGTGGGAATGCAGACTGGTGCAGCCACTATGGAAAACAGTATGGTGTTTCCTCAAAAAATTAAAAATTGAACTTCCATTTGACCCAATGATTCCACTTCTAGGAATATATCCTAAGAAGCCTGAAACACCAGTCAGAAAGAATATATGTACCCCTATGTTCATAGCAGCACTATTTACAATCGCTAAGATCTGGAAACAGCCCAGGTGTTCATTAATAGATGAGTGGATAAAAAAGCGGTGGTACATATACACAATGGAATACTATGCAGCTATAAGAAAGAAAGATCTCTTATCCTTTGAGACAACATGGAGGGACCTCGAGAGTATTATGTTAAGCAAAATAACCCAATCAGAGAAAGAGAACTGCCACATGATCTCACTTATTTGTGGAATATAATGACCAAGGTGATCTGATGAATGAAATAGACGCAGAGACCTAGAAAGGAGTATGGTTCAGACTGACAAACCTCAGGGTAAGGGGGTGGGGTGAATGGAGGAGATGAACCAAGGAACTTATATGCATATATGCATAACCAATGAACATAGACAACAATGCAGGGGGATGTGGGGGGCTAGGATGGGGAGGAGGGTGTCTAGGGGGGGAAAAGTAGAAACATCTGTAACAAAAATTAATAAAAATTGGAAAAAGAAGGAATGAGGTTGTGCCTGAAAAGAGAGTAATAGGTAGCTGGCACCCAGCGAGTGCTCAATTAGAGGAAACGAAGCCTAACTCCAGACTTTTCTACCATTTAGGGGCAAGAGGAACTCCCACGGTTAAATAAGTCCTGTTAATATCTAAAGGGGTTTTATTCAAAGCTAACACTACCAGTTCCAAAAAACCTCGCGATGCCCTCCCACCGTGCCTCGCGCGGCGCAGGCGCGGTTTCTCCGACTGAGCTTCGGGAGCTAGAACTACACCTCCCAGAAAGCGTTCCGGGATGTCGTTGGTTTGTTTCCGGAAACCGGTCCCCAGCAAGGTGGGACTTAGAGCCGAGAGCCGACGGCAATAGCTGCCAATTGGTCAGGGTACGAGATCGACAGTTACACTGACTAATGGGAACAAGCGACTGTCGCTGGGGCCCTACCAAAGGGCCTTACTAGAGGTGGTGGCTGCGGCAGTGGTCGTGGTCCGACGCTGTTCAGGGTGGAAGACTTCCCGCACATGAAGCTTATTTTTTGACCGCTCCCCGTCTGCCTGCGGCCTTGACTTGTAATCCTAGGCCCTTTTAGGCTCCTCTGACTCAGCTAGCCAGACCCCAGACCCAAACCATGTTCCCGGTGAAGGTGAAAGTGGAGAAATCAGGTGAGAACTCGGATGTCGGGGGCCTGTAGGGGAGCACGGGATTGACCAGGGTACGGGAGTCCCTATCGACAGGGTTATCGCGATAAGGCAGACTGCGCGACTTCTCCGCGCAGCCCTTCTTGACTATCGCTATGCCAGGCATGGAACGATTTCTGCCACCTACATACCTTCCTGGGCTGTGCTCAAGATAACTTTGAGATTGAGTGGTGGTGGCTCGGGCAGTGTGGTGCCGCAGCCCTGTGGGGATTCCGACCCCGAGACTCTGAGAAGGACTCTTTTCTTGGCTGTGCCTCAGTTTTTCCATTTCCAGCAGTGGTCATGAGTCAAGCTCATTGTAATGAGTGCCTGAAGTACAAGGACTTTTTTAAAAATCTGTATTCCAGATGCCCCTCCCTTTTTAACCCCATTGACACCCTCCTCCCCGCTCCTGCCCGCCACAAGGAAAGTTTTAATCCTGGCAGTCACTGTATACCAATAATCCTAGAAGTCGGAAATGTGGTAGATGGGGCAACAGAGCTGAGAGAAAGGAAGTCATTTGGGGGTTGGGGCTGAGCTTATGGGTACCCAGGACTTGGCATGTTAAGGGCGGTGGGAGAGGCACAGAATCCAGACAAAGTATAGTAGTAAAATGATGTAGGATGTTACATGGTATAAGTGGCAATAAAGTGAAACAGGAGGGAGAATGTGAGATCAGGAGGCAGGCAAGGTGAGAGAGAGAGCCATGAGGATATGGGAGCAGACACAGTGAATCAGACAAAGGAAATAGCTTAGAAAAAGCCCTGAAGTGGTAGCCTGTTCAAGGACCAGTGGGAGGCCAGTGTGAATGGAACAGTGAGTGAGGTAGGTAGTGTGAGGAGACAGAGGCAAAGAGCGGAGGGGAGAGGAACAGATCTTGTGGGGCCGGATTAGGACTTTGGCTTTTGCTCTGAGGGAAATGGGGAGCCAAGGGAGGGTTTTCAACTGAGAAGTGAGTTAATAAAGATACCCTTCAAATGCCAAAAAAAAAATCTTGGGTGGAAAAGTCTAAGGGGCCTGCCCTGGCCAGTTTGGTTCAGTCAGCCTATGGACCAAAGGGTCATGGGTTTGATTCCCAGTCAAGGGCACGTACCTGGGTTGCAGGTTCGAACCCCAGCCCCAGTCAAGGTTATGTGGTAGGCAACCAATCAATGTATCTCTTTCACATCGATGTTTCTCTGTCTCTTTCTCTCCCTCCCTTCCACTCTATCAAAAAATCAATGGAAAAATATCCTCCGGTGAGGATTAACCAAAATAAATAAATAAAGAAAAGTATAGGGAGCCTGACAACAATGAGGGTGTGGGTAGGTATAGTCATGGAGGCCTGTGAACACCAGGCTGAAGAGCTCAGGCTATCTTGGGAATGCTGCAGAGTCATGGAGAGTTCTAAGAGGAAGATCAGGGTCAGGATTGGTTTTAGGAAGATATCCCTGGCCACTTTGTGGAGGGTGGATCAGAAGGGGAAACTGAGGTTGGGGGCCCAGGGGAAGGAAGGAAATGGACCAGGGTGAGCAGGGTAGGGTTGGGATAGGTGGGAGAGAAACTCAGGAAGCCAAGTAGACAGAGGTTGGTGGGTTGGGACGGAGAAGGGAGAGAGGTGTCCATGTTGAGGCTCAGGGAGGGACTGGGAGACAGCGGAGCTACCCCTGAGATGGGGGCCCAGGAAAGAGGGTAAGTTTAGAGAAACACTGGGGCCGGTGTGGGTCCCAGTAGGTAGGAGGCTGCGTGATGTCCAGGAGTCCGTGGGATCCCAAGGTCTGAGGTTCGGGAGAGAAGTAGGCACTAGAGAAAGAGATGTGGGCATGATCCATACCTTGGCTCCTGTCCAAGGCTTTTTGCTGGAATCTCAGCTGCCTCATCCCACACCCCTACCCTGTCTCCTCTGAGTGATGTCAGGAATCCCTGCATCTTCTGGTCTCCTTAGGAAGTCACAGGGCTGGCCAAAGCATAACCCCAAGTGTCCTTCCAGGCTTTGAGCACTGGACCAGAGCACCTACTAGTTGGAAGAGGAAAGCAAACACCTCACAGGGTGAGAGGAGAATATTTATAACATCATTATCTCCTTAAGTTCTGTGATGAAGGGAGGCAAACACAGGCTGTAGGGCCTGTGACATGCAGGAAGGTGGGTTCAGATCTCATTTTCTCAAGGGGGCTGGGGCAAAATGGGTATTTTGGGTGAAACTTCCCAATTAAACGTTGTGAACTCATTCAGATTTAAAAATAACACCACTGCCTCATCCAAACAAAGCGTATCTGGGGGCTAGGTTCTGCACCCAGTTTGAGTCTCTGCCTTATAACTTCAGCTGTGGAGCTAGATGGCCTGGGTGCATCCTTAGCCCTGCGATTTCTTAGCTGTGTGACTTTGGGCAACTACCTAACATCTCCGTGCCTCAGTTTCATGATCTGTCAAATGGGGAAAAAATCATATATATCTGCCAGTGTTATTGTGAGAATTCAGTGGGTGAATATGTGTGATATGCTTGGAACAATGCTTGGCACATAATAAGCGCTCTGTACATGTTACTTATTGCATTCTGCTAAGAGATTCATATGCAACATAGTTTATTTAAATCTCAGAAAAGTCCTAGCAAGTGGGTTTCATTTGGAGACCCATTTTCAAGATGAGGAAATGGGCTCAGTGAGGTAAAATGACACGTCTTAGGTGGGACAACCCAGGAACCCGGAGTTCTTGCTCATCGCTTCAGTAGTCTGCCCACTGCACGCTCTCAGCATGCCTGGGCCTGGCCATAGGATTGGCTACACATGCCCTTCCCCAGCCCAGTTGGCTGCCTACCTGCCTTGGACCTGGGAACTGACTTCTGCTTTGTACCCTCTTCCCCAGAGTTGGAGATGGCTAAGGCCCGGAACCAACTGGATGCTGTCCTGCAGTGTCTGCTAGAGAAGAGTCACATGGACAGGTTGGATCGTGGGCCAGCATGGAGTTATGGGGGTTAAGTTGGGCCCTCTGGTTCTAGGTGGATCTGGGTGGGACCCCAGAACCTGGCTTAGGGAAGAAGGGGCCCAGTGGAGAGGCCACTCATTGCCTTCCCACTCTGGGCCCTTGGAACCCTGAGCCCACAGTTCTCTTCTGCTAGCAGGGAGCGTCTGGATGAGGAAGCCAGGAAGACGCCCTCAGACACCCACAGCAAGTAAGTTTTGTTGATGGGATCTGTGTCTGAGGGTTTGTGGTGAATGACTTCCCTCACCCAAGCCCCGTGCTTCCTCTGCCATAGTTTAACCACTCTGTGTACAAAGACCCTGGGGCAGCAGAAGCTTAGGTCCTCTCATAGTTGGCACCTAGAGTCCCAGGGGTGTGGGTGGGACCCAAACCTATGAGGTTAGTGGGGTCCATGGGAGCATCTCAGGCTTGATCTCAGTATCCTTAGAGTATCCTCTGAGGGGTTTTGAGCAGGCATTTGTTCAACGGTCAGTCTGCTGACACCCTGTCTCTCCCCACAGGGATTGCTCCATTGTGGCCACCGGCAAACGGTAAGGTGGCAGGGGTTTCAGCCAAGTGACAAGAGGTCCACAGTGCTGGTCCTAATGTTCTCCCAACTCACACAGGCCATCCGCCCGCTTCCCCCACCAGCGGAGGAAGAAGAGGAGGGAAATGGATGATGGGCTGGCTGAAGGAGGGCCGCAGCGATCTAGTGAGTAGGTGGTAGCCCTAGAGGGCGGTCAACAGTAGGGGGCTATGTAAGCATGTTCACGTACCTCCCGCTCCCACCACCCTAGACACGTATGTGATTAAGCTGTTTGACCGGAGTGTGGACTTGGCTCAGTTCAGTGAGAACACACCGCTGTACCCAATCTGCCGTGCCTGGATGCGCAACAGCCCCACAGTGCGTGAGCGCGAACGCTCACCTGGCTCACCGCTGCCCCCACTGCCTGAGGATGAGGAGGTGGGATGGGTGGTAGCCCCTTGCCCAACAGCCAGGGAGGGAGTGGGTAGATGGTTACAAGGTACCCTCCCCACAAGCTAGTGGGATAGACAGGCACAGGTTTCTGTGTCCCTTAAATGTCTCCTGGATCCAGTGAGGCACACAGATGTGACTCCTTAGACTGGGGGAATGGATGGAGCTCTCCAGAGCAGACAGACATGGCTACCTGTCTGGGAGGGGGAGGGGACAGGGTTCCTCTGGGTTGATATGTGTGACCTCTAAGATTGGGATCCCCAAGAGCTGGGAGGCCGGAGAGGTGTCCTTAGTGTAAATAGGTGTAGCCACCTGATCTAAGGGAGCAAATGCCCCCCCCCCCCCCCCCCCGGGCTATGCAGACATAGATGGGAGGCTCTGGACTGGCTGGGCAGGGGTGGACAGGAGAAAATGGGGATCTCTGGGGTAGACAGACCTGACCCCCAAGCTAGGTTAAGGTCCCCATGCTTCAGACATGACTCCAAACTATAGGTCCTGGTGAGAACCTCATGTTTATTGTCACTGGGAAAGGGAGGAGAGGTAAAATGTGTACCCCTGGCCCTCTTCTCTGACTCTCTTGGGCCTGGTATGCGGCTCTTGTGTCCCCAGGGTTCAGAGGTCACCAACAGCAAGAGTTGTGATGTGTACAAGCTGCCTCCTCCCACAGCCCCTGGGCCACCTGGGGATGCCTGCAGATCCCGAATTCCATCCCCACTGCAGCCCGAGATCCAGGGTATCCCTGATGATGAGGTGGGTCTGCAAGGCTTGCCTGGGGCTATGTTGTGGGACTTGGGCATGGCCACCTAGCCTGGCTTCTCTGTCTACACAGCCCTCTGAGCCTGAGCCCTCACCCTCCACACTCATCTACCGCAACATGCAGCGCTGGAAACGCATCCGCCAGAGGTAAGCATCCCAAACCTGCTTGCCCCTTTATGTCTCCTGCCCCAACCGCTGACTCCTCCCTCCGCTTCCCCTCTCTCGCTGCAGGTGGAAGGAGGCATCTCATCGGAACCAGCTTCGTTACTCAGAAAGCATGAAGATCCTACGGGAGATGTATGAGCGACAGTGATGTTCCCCTGACTCCACCCCACCCCAATAAACATGTCCACTCTTCACACTGGCCTCTGGTTGCTCCAGCTCATCCTTCCTGGCTCAGACATAAAACAGTTGGCACAGCTGTAACACATTTATTGAGGGAGTAAGGGGATGTGGCAGCGGGGAATTCAAGGAGGGAGAAAGATTGTGGGGAATCAAAGAAAGCGGCTGTTGGACTGGGCCTTGGAGAATAAGGGGAAGGTCTGGAACGGGGATTGCCTGTGGTTAGAGACTTAGGGGTCAAGACAAGGTGACTGGAGTGTCCTTGGTAAAGTTGGAGATGGGGGTTAGGACATTTTGCAGGGTCTGGAGAGATGGGCAGAGTATCTACATTTTGAGGTTGAGGGTCCTGGTTGGCCTAGAATAGGTTTCCAAAGGTGGGGGTCAGAAAAGGGATTCAAGAGTCTGAAGGTGGTTGGCTGAGGTTTCAAGTCAGAAGATGGGTTGTGGGGTGGGGTAGTGGGGAGTAGAGTGTCTGGTTGGAATGAGGGGAAGACCAGGCCTGGATGGTCCAGTGTGGGAAGTCTGCAGTATGGGACTTTGGGGTGATGGGGGCGTTATACTTGACTGGCCTAGGGTAAGGACAGGGCTCTATCATAATCTGGTGTCAGAGTGGACATGTTTTCATAGATGAGTGAGAAGGAACTAGGAGAGAGTTTGGAGTAGGTTTATAGGGCAAAAAAGGGGTTAATGGGGATGGGAGACTATAGGCTGAGGGGTTGTGCTTGTAGGGTCTGGAAGCTAGGAAGGTGTTGGGATTTGAGAACCAGAGGGAGTGTGAGCAGGAGTGTCCCTGGAAAGGTGTAGGTTATCAGGGCTGAGTCTAGGTTGGAAGAGTCTGGACTGAATCCCAGATTGGTGTGTGCGTGCGTGTGTGGGAGGGGGTGAGAGTGGGTTTGTCTTGGCAAGCTCAGGATATCTGGCTGGGTGGAGTCAGGTCGGCTTTAAAGAGATGGCCTGAGGCGGCTCCCAGGGTTCAGGCCTGCCCAGACCCCACTTTGGCAGCAGCTGGTGGTGGGGCCTGGGCCAGTGGGGGTGAGGCCTGGATGGACAGAACGCCCTCAGGGGACAATGCTGACGTCACAGTGGCAGGGTCCACGCCAGGCGGCAAACGGTAGCGGCGGTGGAACTCTCGAGCCACATATCCGTGCTCGTCCTGGAAGTGGAGAGGCTTGATTGGCCCCATCCTCCCCTGTCGCTGCCCCCCTCCCTTCAGTCCGCGGATCCCGCCCTGGTTCTGGCTCTGGCCCGCCAGCAGGCTCACCGGGCGCTCCTCATGGCGAGCGTGCACTTCCACATGTTCACCAACCACCTTGACTGCGATTTCCTCTGGCGAGAAATGCTTCACGTCCAGTAGCACAGAGAAATGCCCAGGGTCGGTCGGCACCTGCGCACAGCCGGATTGTCATGGGGCCAGCCGGGGCTCCCAGGACCCAAGCAAGGCCTCTCCCCCCTAGGTTCTAGTGCAGCTGACCCTAGCCTCTGAAACTGGGGAGTCCCCTTTCCTACTCATAGCCATGGATGACCTCCTCATCCCAAATAACTAATCTCATCCTCTCATCCCTTCCCTGACAGGTCAGGGACCTCCACCCTCTCAGAGTGAGCACTCCCCCACCAGTGTCAACAACCCCATGGTCAGCGTGTCCTCATGGACACTGACTCCGCAAGCCCTTTCCTGTCAGAGCCCCAGGGGCCCTTACTGCCACACACACCTGGCCCCCCACCTTCAGAAATCGCCAAGATGCCTCTTCTCCCAACTCCAGAGTCGTTCTAACCTTCCCCTGGAGTCACGAGACCATTTGCACCCTCAGCAGTTACTAGTCCTCCTCCCCCACTTCTCAGAGTGGACAACCCCCCTTCTCAAATCACAAGACCCTCCCCTCTGCCTCTCTGGGATACATAGGGTCACCCCATACAGTCTCCAAATTCTTCCCCAGGAGTAACAAAACATTCCCTCTTCATAGAAGTCACTGGGAGCCCCTACGCCCTTCCCATTCCAACACCCCCCCTCCCATTCCCTGGGTTACTAGCCTCTTTCAAAGTCACCAAGACTCCCTCTTCAGAGTGACCTCTTCACCCTATCGTTCCCCTTAGAACTGAGACCCTCCTTAGATCGACGGGGACCTCCGACCCTCTCTAGTAATCTGGCCTCTACAATTCCATACTCCCGGAATTCCGGAAGCCCTTCTGAGTGCCCGGCCTCTTCATCCCGCTCAAAGTCAAGGGACATTCCCTCACCCCTCTCAGGGTGACCGGAACCCTGAGCTTTGGAAGTGGTCGGGTTACAGTCCCTCCCCAGGCCTGGCACCTGGGCCGCAGGCAGCGCCACGCTGGGTGCGCGCAGGTAGTAGGGCGCCAGCGCGGCGGGGCAGAGCGCAGCGAGCTCGGCCTCCAGCAGCCCCTCGCCGAAGCGCTGGTCGAAGAGGCGCCCGGGGGCCGAAAACCCGGGCAACGGGGCGGAGGCGCGGCGCAGCCAAGACGGCTGCACAGGCACCGGGATCTCCATCCTGCTCCTCCTGCTCCACCGGAGGCTCGGTAGTGCCCCTGCGTGCGCCGCCGCTGCTTTATAGTACGCCCTGTGTCCGCCCCTCGGCCGGCCGCCCGGGGACACTCGGACCGCGGCCAGACCCAACCACTAACAGAGCCTTATTTAGAAAGCCAACAATGACTTGGCCATTTATTAAGCTCCTGCTGGATACCAGAGAGGTATCAAGATTCTCCAATTTCCCAAAGGGAAACTAAGGCTGAGGAGGCGGAGCCTTGCCGGGAGTGGGGAGTACACCGCGGCACTTGGGACCCAGGGCCTGAGAAGTTCTCCGCAGAGCTCCCAGACCCTTAACTCCACCCCCGCCCCGCAGGCAGCTCTGGATTTGACGCAGATGGCAGTCTTAAGAGCAGAATCCTGGGTACAGAGAATGCGGTGGACTAGCCAAACTGTCAGAAGGACACAGGACAGACCCTATTCCCATCAGCCCAGCCCCCCGGCAAGCCAGGCCTAATTCTGTGCCTCTGACTCAGCCTGGGATGCTCAGGGTAGCGGGGTCTGCCAGGTGAGCAGCGGCCAAGGGGGCGGAGACAAGAAGAGTCCAGGCTGGCCCCCCGGGGGCCGTGCGCCTGGCCCGAAATAGCTCGTTTTGATCCTGCTACCTGGTCCGGAGCCCAGGCCTGGCACTTGGCGCAACCAGCTGCTCCTGCAGCAAGACGAAAGTAGTTAGGTGACCGGGCCGGATGGACCTTGCAGGTCCAACTGATGGAGGGAACGTCCGTTAGAGAGGGGTCAGTCTCCCTGATTGCCCTGCAACGAGAAAAACGGTTTTTGGACTCGAGTCTGGACGAGATTTCCGCCGCAAGAGGGGGCGTGGCTGGAAGACAGGACTGCAGGGAAGCGAGTGTACTTCAGAAACCCCTCCTAACCTCGAGCACAGTTTCACATTCTTCCCATTGGTCCACAGGCTTGCCAATTATGCGGCACGTTATGGTTCTCCAATCAAACACGCTTTCTCGGTCACGTGGATGTTACAGCCAGTTGTGAGACGCGCTCCCTTTCGCCACTTTCCAATTACTTTTTATCATTGGTCGCTTTGGAGACTGTTGTCTGGCCGCGAGGGCATCTCGGAGAGGGGCGCTGGACAGCAGTCCCCAGAAGGAGAGGAGCAGGCGGAGGCGCTGAGGGAACGGCGGGATGAATGGCGGGTGAGGCCGATCCCTCTACCGGGGACCACAGGAGGCCTGGGGAAGACCAAAGTAAGATAAACATAACCTAAGGTCAGGTTTGCTGGGGTCCGGAGTCTCCCTCAATCGCAGGGAACTACACTCCCAAGCTGTTCCACAGCCTTTGGCTGCTCCAGCCTTGGACTTCACCATTTCGGGGGTCCAATAGCTTCTTACGTTCCACTCTCTTAGTGGTCCCAAGGGCTTTTTTTTTTCCCCCTCTAAGAGTGTCCAGAGGCATCTTGGGAATTAAGTTCTTAATTTTGAAATTACCCCTAGACTCCTATCGGTGTTTTTGTTGTTGTTGTTGTTGTTTTTAAATCTTTCTTGCTGAGTGACTGATGGGGATTGTAGTCCATCCACCTTTTTTCCCTTAGACAGTGTCCTCAGGACTTAAATATGATGTTGGATTTAATCGTGGTTCTTAACCCGAGCTCCACTTCGAAATTACCTGGGACGCTATGAAAGAGATACAGATGCCTAGCTGCTGCTTCCGGATAATTCTGATTCTTTTGGTGTAAGGTGAGGACCACGTATGTGTATTTTTTAAATTATTTTTTTCAGAGAGAGAAAGGGAGAGGGAGAGACAGAAACATGGATTGGCTGCCTCCTGCACACCCCCTACTGAGAATGGAACCCGCAACCCGGGCATGTGTCCTGACCAGGGATCAAACTGGGACCTCTCAAGTCCGTGGGGAGACACTCAATCCATTGAACCACACTGGCTGGGCGCATCTGTATTTTTTTTTTTTCTTTATTGATATTAGAGAGAGAGGAAGGAAGAGGGAGAGAGAGAGAGAAATATTGATGAGAGTGAATATTGATTGGCCGCCTCCTGCATGCCCCCCACTAGGGATCGGGCCCACAACCTGGCCTGTGCCCTGACCCAGAATCAACCAGCGACCTCTTGGTGCATGGGTCGCTGCTCAACCACTGAGTTACACCAGCGGGCGCATCTATATTTTTTAAAAGACATCTCCTAGGCTGGTTCCAGTGTCGAGAACCACTGGTTAGCAGTTCCTGGGTTCTTCTCTTCTGAGACTTCCAAGGGCAGATGGGAATCCTGTCTCCAGTATAATTACCTTGAACATGCAGTGGCACTTCGTGGGA
Source organism: Molossus molossus (assembly GCF_014108415.1). Lineage (NCBI taxonomy): Eukaryota > Metazoa > Chordata > Mammalia > Chiroptera > Molossidae > Molossus > Molossus molossus. The sequence continues at coordinate 15,376,954 of NW_023425357.1, read as the reverse complement.
ATTATAGTCCATCTCTTCCAGCAGTCCATCAGAAGTGTAGTCTGTTCTGCCCTCCTCTTCCCATCCTCCCATTCTGATGCTACCCTACACCCCTCACCCCGACTCCTCCCTGGCCGCAGTGACCATGCTCTGCCTACCAACCTCACTCTTCCCTTGCAGCCTGCTAGTTTTCTCCACTCAAGACTTTGGGGATGCTCCCCTGGCACCCCAAGGTGAGGACATCCCACAGAGAGTGCTGTGTGCTAGCCCAGTAGCAAGGGAGTGATGACTAGAAAGAAGGAAGACCTGTGATAAGAGATGCAGGTGAGAGATTAAGAAACAGTTCTTCCTCCCCTCCCCAAGGCCCTTCCCTTACCCAGCCCTCTACCACCATCACAGCCTCATTTACTCGATGAGTTGTTACCATTGTGAGATGTGTTTCCTCTCCTCTGGGCTAAGACTTTATGTGTGTCTTGGTTTTCCTACAGGGATGTCACTTTTTCTTCTCTCCACCTCTCCTATCTTAGACCCTGAGTCCATCCAGGTCTCAGAGATCCAGGATCCCAGAAACTTCCAGGGCTCTGGCCACAGATCCCAACTCCTCTGAGCTGTTTGAGAAGTCCTGGCCATCCAGTTCATGGACCTCTTCCTCATCCAGCACCACTGAAGAACAGATGGGTGCCTCTCCACCACCCACCCTGACTGACAGTGGTGACTCCGTAGTGGCCAAGTAAGTATTATCAGCCCTTCAAGAAAGGTTATGGGGCCCTGGCTGGTTTGGCTCAGCAGTAGAGTGTTGACCTGCGGACCAATGAGTCGCAGGTTCAATTCCAGCCAAGGGCACTTACCTCGGTTGCAGTTTGTCCCTGGCCCTGGTTGGGGTCGAGCGGGAGGCAACCAGTCGATGTGTCCCTCTCACGTGGATGTTTCTCTCTTTCCCTTTCTCTCCCTCTCTCTCCCTCCCACTCTATCTGAAGATAAATAGAAAAAGAAAAAAAATAACCTCGGGTGAAGATAAAAATAAAAATAAAAGAAAGATTTGGGGGCGGGTATCCTGTAATAATCACCACAGCCAGTGCTGTTTATGCAGCACTTTCAGGACCACGCTTCCTGTGTGTTAAGAGCCCTGGAGTTAGGCTGCCTGGGTTCAAATCCCAGCCTGTCACTTACTCACTGTATGATCTTGGCCTAAGTTTTTTTGTCTGTAAATTGGGGATATGAATAACATCTCCCCTAGGGCTGTTTAAGCTTTCAATGAGTTACTGTCTGTAAAGCTTTTATAACAATGCTTGTCACATAGTGAGCACTTGGATTTGTAGGACACAAGTTCAGCTGCTATACCTAAGAGTCCCAAATTAATTGTGGCTTAAACAAGATAGTATGTATTTCCCCCTCACCTAACAGTCCAGGCAGAAGCAACCAGGGCTGATATGGCACCCTCTAGTGGAGGTGTCGGAGACACAGTTTCCTTCTATCTTGCTCTCCCACCCCTAGGCTGTTGCCCTTTCCTTCATGGACCAAAATGGCTCCCAGTAACATCCATTATTCATAATCACATCTCTTCGTATCCTGTTAATCAGAACCCAGTTACATGGCCATAAAGGACACCTGGTAAATATATCTATAGAAGAGTGGCTATGTGTCTAATAATGGTCTTACGAAATACTGTATCACTATGTAAGAAAGGAGAATGGATATTGAGGGCCAACTACCAAGTGCTGCCACGGTGCTCAATAAACATTGGTTATTGTGATTATTGTTGTTGTTTTGTTGTTATTATTATGATGATGATTTGGCTCTCTACCTCCCATTCTCTGGTGCCCACAGGTTCATAAACCGGTTCCGCCAGGCTCAGCCCACAAGCCGTGAGGAACGCCAGCCTGCAGGCCCAACCCCTGCTGACTTTTGGTGGCTGCGGCCTGACTCTAGTAGTCACCTTGCAGCAGGTACTTGCTTTAGTCCCATCCACGCCTGGCCCCAAACCTTTCTTGTTCAGTGCTCTCGGCAGCCACCTCTCCTGGCCCTCCTAAATCAACTGGGGCTTCTCAACAGGAGCCAATAAACCAGAAGGAAGACTCAACACAGAAGTCCCTACTCTTGCCCAGGTGGCCAGTGCATCACAGGCTAAGGCTCTGGGCCCCCTTCAGGAAATAAAGCAGGTGACAGCCCCATCTACTCCTTTCCCTGGGTTACCCAAACTGACAGCACCAGCCCTGGGATAGAATTAGAGTCAACCCCCAGTTCAAGGAAGCTTAAACAACAAAACAGGAGGATTGGTTTGCTAATGCAATAAAAGAGTCCAAAAGTAGGTGCTTTCAGGCATGGCTGTATCAGGTGTTTGAACATTATTGGGAAGAAATTGACTGTTTTGGCTCTCTGTTCTTTTTTGGGCTCAGTCTCAGGCAAGCTTTCCCCTCTAGGTAGCTAAGAAGGCCCCAGTAGTAGTTCTAGGCTTCTGATTTATTTAATCCACAGGAAAGAGGAGGCTTTTCCAGTAGCTTCATCCAAAGCCCCAGGGCTTACTCTCATTCACTCATCATCACTATGAACCAGAGGACAGAATGTTGTGATTAGCCAAGCTTGGTCAGGAAGGTAGGGCCAACCCTTCTGCAACAGTGACTGCATTGAGGGGTGTGGATCCACAGGGGAAACTTCCCTGAGGAGGAGGAGCAGATTCTCAGCCAGCATGTGAGGGTACCAGGTGGAGTGCAGATGTGTGTGTACTCCAGGCCCTCTGTCTGGAGCCATTTTCTGAGCGGCCTTTGGGATGGGGCTGGCCTCTGACCATCTCACCTCACAGAGCCTCAACACCTGGAACTCATCCCTCCTGGACCTGGAGATGCTGAGCCTGCAAAGCAGAGCTGCCAGGCTGCTGAAACACAGGTGCTTCCCCCACCCCCATCATCCTCCCCACTCCTACAACTCCAGGCCCCACCCACTGCCTCTGAGACCCCTGTTGCCTCACTCTGTCTTCTTCCTACAGCAAGGCCTCCATCTCCTCCTCCAGCAATTCCAGCAGTTCCTCACTCCCTGTCAGCTCTGATGGTCTTTCTCCCTCGTCTGTGACCTTCACCCCTGACTCCAGCAAGGGCTCTGACCCCAAGGCACATGGTGAGTTCTGGAGAGCAAGAATTGAGGGCAGTTGGTGTGAATCCCACTTCTGCCACTAACCAGCTATGTGACCTTGGGCCTCTGGGCCTTCTTTCTTTCCTCAATTCTAAAACAGGGATAATAATTGTACTCTTCTGCTATGGGTGTTGTGGAGATTAAATGAGTTGGTGAATACATGGAGTACTTAGCATCACTCTGTTAGCCCTGGCTGGTTTTGCTCAGTGGTTAGAGCATTGGCCCCTGGACCAGAGAGACCCAGGTTTGGTTCCTGCTAAGGGCATGTACCTCGGTTGCAGTTTGTCCCCGGCCCCGGTTGGGGTCGTGTGGGTGGCAGCCAGTTGATGTGTCTCTCTCACATCGATGTTTCTCTCTCTCTCTTCCTCCCTCTCTCCCTCCCGCTCTATCTGAAGATAAATGCAAAAATGTCCTCAGGTGAGGATAAACAAAACAAAACAGTAGCTATCATTAGTGTGACAATTTCTCTTTCTGTATCCTGTCTGCCTCTCTGAACACAAAGCTCCAAAATGAGAAGGCTTTTTGCAAATTTGGCAGCACACTTGATTTGACAGCAAAATCTGACCTCAACAATGAGAAGGATATTTATAATCTATCTATCTATCTATCTACCTACCTACCTACCTACCTACCTATCCTGTAGAGTCATTTCTTATTTTTTGCTATGGATATATTACATTGAACCATATGAAATTTTTGCCTTTATAAGTAAAAGTGGTTAAATAATGGCAATTGCATATTGTTCGATCAAATACCAAAGTGTCTGAGTCTGGTGTACTGCGTCAGACCCCTGTCTGCACCGTACATGCAATGCAACTTTGCTAAAACTTGCAAACTGTTGAACTCACAGATTTCTGCCCCCAAGATTTCAGAGATGAGATGAAGGACCTGGGTTCCTGTTATTCCCGTCACTGTTGTTACTTTTACTCTGTGCCCAGGTCCTGGGATGCAGTGGACAGGTGCTCTGTATGTCTCGTGGGGCTTCCATGAGTGGTGACAGGCAAGCACAAGTACCCAGAGAGGTGTTCATGCATGTTGTGTGATCCTGCTCCAGCACTTGCCTGTCTGATTCTTCCTTCCATTTAAGCTCCACCTTTTATTCCCCTTTCCCTTCTGAGCTTCAGTTTTCTCTTCTGTAACATGGGATAAACTAGTACCTACTTCATGATTTTTTTTTTTTTGCAAATCAAATGTGTCCATTCATTTATCTAACAAACATTAAATTTCTACTGTGTATGAGGGCCTGTGAGCAGGATTAGAGTTTCCACAGTGAACCAACCACACTTAGTCCGACTTCAGGATTCTCACAGCATAGTGAGTATAGTGCAGACAGTAGCTACATAACTCCACAAACATGAAATGTAAACAGAAATGAGGACCACACAGGAGAGGATTGTGATGCTGGGAATCCAGAGAAGGCCTTCCCAGAAGAGATGCTATCTAAGTGGAGACCTCAATGATGAAGGTTGGGACAATAGACTCTAGCATGTACAGAGGACCTGACGTGGGAGGAAGCATGGTGCTGATGATGAACTAGAAAAGGAAAGAGGCAGCCCTGGCCTGTTTGGCTCAACAGTTAGAGCGTCGGCCTGCGGTCCAGAGAGTCCCAGGTTCGGTTCCTGCTAAGGGCATGTACCTCGGTTGCAGTTTGTCCCCGGCCCCAGTTGGGGTCGTGTGGGTGGCAGCCAGTCGATGTGTCTTTCTCACATCGATGTTTCTCTCTCTCTCTTCTCCCACTCTATCTGAAGATAAATGCAAAAATGTCCTCAGGTGAGGATTAAAAAAAAAAAAATTAAAAAGAAAAGGCAAGAGCCAGAGATGAGAGTAGTATGGGATAAGGAAGGAGAGGTTGGCAGGGGTCAGACTATATTGGGCCATGTAGGCTTGGGGAGGCATTTGGTCATTATCTTGGTGCTGGGGAGCCATGAGAGAGTTCTGAGCAGGGAGGGTACATAACCTTGAGTGTTAACAGTCCCCCCTCCCCCACGGCTGCTATCGATGCTGGTAGTTTGGCTTGGGCCACAGGCTAAGGAGCAGAGTAGAGGGAAGTGGCCAGGTTTGGAAGTAGAATCACGGGATTCTCTCCACACACCTTTTTGGGAGATATAAAGGGGAGAGGGGAGAGGTCTGAGATGATGTCCCCCTCTCTGTTCAGCATCAGATGGTAGGGCTTCTGAGAGATAATGGTAGTCCTACTGATCATCGCTGTTGACATGATGCTCTGGGTGATGGAGAAGATGTCCTTTTGCCCGTACTGGACTGAGGACAGCCAGTGGCCCTATCCTGAGTCACTGTTGTATTGAGCCAGTGCCTGGCTCAATAGTAAGAGATGAATAAACACTTGTTAATGAAGGAAGAATCGAATGAAGACAAGTTGAGAAGTCCATGAGTCTTCCTCTGACTCTGCCCCTTCCCACTTGCCACTCCAGAGAGGAGTTGGGATATTATCTGGAGAGCCTGTATGAATACTGGTACAGTCGAAGGTTGTGTGCTCATCCCTCAGGCTCCTGTCTTACCCTTCTTCCCTCTACTTACCCTACAGCAACTCCGGCACCAGCCCCCATCCCGGCACCAGCCCCCAACCCAGCGCCAGCCTCCATCTCTGCTCCAGCCCCTCTCTCTGCTCCAGCCCTGGTCCCCTCCCAGGCACCCCTGCGGCCAGAGGATGACATTCTGTACCAGTGGCGGCAACGGCGGAAGCTTGAACAGGCTCAAGGAGGTCAGGGTGATGGAACCTGGGTGCTGCCAGGGACCTCTGCCCTCACCACTCCGGTGAGATGGGAGAGGGAGACACCTGAGGGGCTGAAGGGGATCCTAAGGGAAGTGGGAAGAGGGGGGGCCTGAGTGGGACTGAGGACACTCTACCCTTTCTCTCCCCCTCAGGTCCCTGTCCCCATCCATGTGCAGACCTCACCTGCCCCTGCAGAGACCCTTGGTTCCCTGGGAACACAGCCTAACTGCATCCCACTTTGGGGCAATGTGGCCCGACCTGGTCCTCAGGGAGCCTTCTATTTGGAGAGGCCGCCTATTCTCCCAGGGTTCTCTCCACACATCTTTCAGGACCCCTGCCCCAATGGGTTTTTCTGGGCCCCACAGACTAGTCCCTGGGTATCTTTTGGGGGCGTTACCCCCGCGCCTTGGGCCTCTAGCCTTGTGCCCCCTAGTCCTGCACCCCCTACTGCCCCCCAGGGCCCGCTCACCCCTGCAATATGCAGCCCTGCCCAGCTCAAGAAGCAGGTCCCCAAGCAGGTCCCCAAGCCTCGGAAGGGTAGAGCCCGGCATCCAGAACCTGTTGGACGAGTCACAGTGGCTGACCAGGGACCTAGCCCGCAGCTCCGAGGCCCTCTGGGCCAGGTAGTGACCGCTCGGCTCTTCCCAGACTGCCTAGAGGACATGTCCCCATCCCTGGCTGAATCTCCGGAAATCAAGACCGCACACCCCCAAACCAAGCTTACAAACCCTTGCTCAGAAGTCACGTCCGCTTTATCTGACTCACGGTTTCCACAGACGGAGACCCCACCTGGCTGGTCTAAGGCTGAGCCTAGAAATGCCAAAGTCACGCCTCCAGCTGTGGGGTCGGCGCTTCGCAAGGAAGTCCGGCATCCTCCCCCCAAGGTCCCGCCCCCTCCAGCTGAGGGGGCTTCCACTGGCGTCGAGGTCCCGCCCTCTCAGTGCAAGGCGGGGTCTCTAGAGGCTGTGGTCACCTCCTCAGAGGCTGCTGACCACGCCCCCCGGGAGGACCTGCTCTCCCAGGCCGCCGAGCTTCTGCAGGCTGCTGAAGGTGAGCTGATGCGCGCGGCTGCTGGGATCCGCGTGGCTGTCCTGCACGCTGTCAGTCCAGCCCCATGGAGCTCGCTCGTTTTCTCCCAGACTCCGACAGCAGCGAGTTCCAGGAGGACCCTGTACTGCAGGTGCTAAGGGCTCAGAGGGCAGAGCTGCGGCGGCAGAAAAGGTGACTGTCTCCAGGATTTAGGACACCTGGCTCTTGAATCTTCTGAGACTCCTATCGAGTGCCCACCTCTCTTGAACCCCTTTCCCAGAACTGTCCGCAGTCCCAGACCCCAATCCTAAGCACATACCTCAGCCTCTACTACCGGGCCTTTTTTTTTTTTTTTTTTCCAGGCAAGTGGATGCCCGATTATCCCAGCTTCTGGGCCACACTGAATTCTCGGGGTCTCCATCTCCTCCAGCTAGGTCACCCCCCAGGTCCCCAAGGATGAGACTGAGGAGGGAAGGAGCCTCACTTGAGGCCAGAAGACTTTGAATTGTACAAATTTTGTTTTTCCCAATGAAATGCCCTTTTCGGGTTACAGGTTGTCTCTGAGAAAAAAGTTCTGGAAAGGCCAAGAGTCATGCTAATTTTGGGAAATGGCACACGCACACCCACCTGTCCTGCCCCACCCCAACCTTAGTTCCTGACCTGTAATATAGAATCTCTTCTGGTTTCCACTTCTTTGAGGGCAAGGCAGGAAAGGGGTTCCAGGCAAGACGGGGACTCACCATAACTCAGGAGTGGATCCTCCTGTCTCAGATGAGACCGAAGGGATTGCCTTCTTTACACAAAACTAATGGGGTTATCAGAGTGTTGGACAACGGTTAGTCCTCAGTCCACATCCTGCTTGAACCCGCAGCAGCTCTGGGTGCATTGATCCCTCCTTCCTTGAAGCATTTCCTTTCCCTGCTGCTGGCATCACCAATCTGTCACTTTAGTGTGCCCTGGGGCTCTGGCCTTGACTTCTCTATCTACACTCATCCCCAGGTGCTGTTGTAGCTTCATGGCTCTAGTCCTATCTCTGTTCTGATAGTGCCTGAATGTTTACCTTCAGCCTAGACCTGACCACTAAACCTCAGGCTTCATATTCTGCCACCTGCTCACTGTCCTCACTCAGAGGTCTAAGAGATGTCTCAGACTGCACAGGTCTTAAACTGAGCTCCCGATCTTCCCCCTAAACCTGCTCCTCCCTAACTTTCCTCAGCTTCATCCTCCCTGCTCGCTCCGAAAGCCTCATAGTCCTCCTCGACTCCTCTCTTTTCCTCACACCCACAGTCAGTGGACCAGCAAGTCCTATCAGGTCTACCTTAAAAATCTATCCAGAATTTAACCCCTTCTCCTCTGTCCATGGCCCTCACCCTAGTCTAGGCTATCCTTCTCTGTCTGGACTATTAAAAACTGATTGTTTTGTCAGCAAGTTCTTTGAAACATTTCCTATCCAAAAGTAGAATCTAGGTTTCTTCTTGAAACTGGGTAGAACTTTGTGACCCCTCCATAAACAGAATGCAGAGGAAGTGATACTACTTTAAATTTCTAAACTGGATTAGAAAAGATATTTTTCACCTCTCTTTCTCTCTCTCTCTCTCTCCATCCCTCTCCCTCCCTCCCCTCCCTCTCTCCCCTCCCTCCCCTCCCTCTCTCCTTCTTTCTCTTCTCTCTCTCCCTCCTCTCTCATCCTGGGCTGCCATATAACAAGTCCAGTTGCCATGCTGGGTAGAGATTAGTGTTACACAGGTGTGTGCACTTGTGAAAATTCAGTGAAATTGTTGAATTTCATTGTATGTAAAGTTTACCTCAAGAAAAATAAATATTGAACTCTAGTTAAAGATATGAATGCTGAAGTATTTAGGGGACAGTATTCCAATGTCTATAATTTATTTTGAAATACATTTTAAAAATTAGTTAGCTTAATGAATGAAGAGAGTAATAGGTGGATGTGAGGTGAACCAAACATAGTAAGACGTTAGTGGGAAGATCTAAGTGGTGGATATATCTGTGTCCAATGTAAATTGTTCAGCTGTGCTGTATGTTAGAAACTTTTCATAATAAAATGTTGAAGAATATATAATCAGTATCATTTTGACATATTTATTTGTTGTTATTATTATTATTTATCCTCACCCGAGGACATTCTTTGCATTCATCTTCAGACAAAGCAGGAAAGAGAGAGGGAGGAAGAGAGAGAGAGAAACATCAACGCGAGAGAGACACATCGAGTGGTTGCCATCTACATGACCCAACCAGGGCCAGGGACAAATTGCAACTGAGGCATGTGCCCTTAGTGGGAACCAAACCCGGGTCGCTCTGGACCGCGGACCGACACTCTAACTGCTGAGCCAAACTGGCCAGGGCAACATCTTTATTTTTTAAAGGGTGGATGGAATAGCTTTCTGTAAAAAGTAGCTTCTGTGTGTCTCAGACATGGTAAATACTTATTTTTAGCTTTTTTGAACAAACCACACATTTAAATTAACCCAACAAGAAGGAAATAGATTTTTTTTTATTGTTGTTTTTTGTTAATCTTCACCCAAGGACATTTTTCTATTGATTTTTATGTAGAGTGGAAGGGCGAGGAGAGAGAGAAACATTGATGAGAGAGAGACACATTGATTTGTTGCCTCCTGGATGACTCCAACCAGGGCGGGGGCTTGAACCTGCAACCCAGGTACGTGCCCTTGACTGGGCATCAAACCCAAGACCCTTTTGGTTCACGGGCTGGTGCTCTAACTGCTGAGCCAAACCAGCCAGGGTAGAAATAGATGTTTAGATATAAGAAGAAATAAAATATGTTTATAGGAGAAGAACCTGATCTAGTTAGAAGGTGAGTAGAGCCTAGAAGGATTCCCAAGGAAGTTACATTTAAGCAGAGACAGGTAGAAATTAACTAGTTGGCAAAGTACCGTTTCAATTACTATTGCTGGGTCACAATCCCCCCTCCCCAAACTTAGTGGCATAAAACAATCTGGCACCAGGGCTCAAATGATGGGCTGGAATCATGGACTATAGTACATACACTTGATTTCCATGTGGCTTGGGCTTCCTCAAAACATGACTACCTCAGCACAATCCCACTTCTCACATCCTCAGCTAGTCAATCTGGCAGACAAGGAGGAAGCTGCATTGCCTCTTACTCCTTAGCCTTGGAAGTCACATTCTCTATTAGTTGAAGTTGTCACAATTCTGTCCAGATTCAGAGGGTAGGGGATGTACACACTACCTTTTCATGAGAGACGTGTCAAAGAATTTGCAGCCACCACAGAGGTTGAGATTGGGGAGAGGACTACTCCAGGTAGAGGGACCATCTCATGGGAGGTATCTATGCTGGGAGTGAAATCTGCAAGTGTAGTAAATTCAAATAAGTAACTGTACATTGACTCCCCCCCTCCCCAGCACTCCCCTTCCTCGATCCCTGCTTATTATTTTTGATGTTGTTAATCCTCACCCGAGGATATTTTTTCCATTGACTTTTTTTTTAGAGAGTGGAAAGGAGGGAGGAAAGGGAAAAGCAAGAGAGAAACATCATGTGAGACACATTGGTTGCCTCCTGCATGCGCTCCTACTGGGGCCAGGGATCAAACCTGCAACCCAGGTACGTGCTCTGGACCAGGAATTGAACCTGAGACCCTTTGGTACTTGGGCTGATGCTCTAACCACTGACCAACACTGACTAGGCACCCCTGCTTAATTTTTATCCAAGGAACTTATCACCCTCTATATTTTTAAATATTTATTTTGTTCATTGTTTCTCCCACTAGCTTTTGAGTTCCGTGTGGGCAAGGTATATTTTCCTGTTTTGTTTACTGATGGGTCCACAAATTAAGCGATCAGAGTTTTTGAACAAATGATCAAGGATATACCATCTGAGGTGAGGGCATGACCAATGGGAGGGTTCTCTTGGAAAGGACGTTGTTAGTGTTTTCTGAACCAGGCTCAGTCAGCAGGGAATGATCAGGATTGGCTTTATGGGAGGCGTGGCCATGTTCTGGCATTTTGGGCTAAACTAATTCCTAGGAAAAAGGATTCAAGGCTGGAGGCCGGCCTGTAATAGCAGTAGAGAAAGCAAGGGAAATATCCAATGGGTTGGGCCAAGTCGCAGAGTGCCTAGGATTATGTGCCAGGCAGGGCATCTGAGCCGGTGGAAACTGTCCATGGGCGAATGTCTTCAGTATTCTGTGGACAAGGTTGGGGTCAGGACTGACAAGGTGGGGCTTAGAGCGTTGAAACTTTGAAAAGCTGCTTGAGGATGGAGAAAAGCCCTGAGCCCAAGGGAGAATCCGATTGCTTCGTGTTAGAAGTAAAGAAGCAAAGCTTAAAGAACCTGGGCGGGTGTCTGTCTCAGGAGGGGAATGACAGCCAATGAAAGCAGTCATGGGCGTGGCGCTGTCAAACTTCTCAGGGCGGGACCGAAGAGACCCAGCCAAGCCAAAGCCAATGACAAGCCGCTAGATGGGCGGGGCGTCCTCGGTCAAGGATGGAGCCAATGAGAAGCGGCGCCGCGTCCTCACTGTTGCCGCCTCCGTGGGGCTAGCGCCAGAGCCACCGGCAGCGGTTAGGGGCGGAGCCTGCAGCCGCCCGCGCGCGGCTCGCGCCCTCCCCTTTGTGTCGCCATGGCGGCGGCATCGGCGACGAGGACGACGATCGAGGGTTCTAGCGCGGCCAGCGCCTGAGGAGGCCACGCGACCATGGTGGTGAGGGGCCTACGCGGCCGTCAGTCCGTCTGCATGGCAGTCTGTCCATGCACGGCCCCGCCCGGCGCGCCCCGCCCCCGGCCCCGCCCGAACCCGAGGCCTGCGCCGCCCCTCACCCCTTGTCGCGGGTCCTGGTCCCCTGGCTTGGTCTTGGCCCCGAACCCTCACCCCAGCCCCGCCCTCTCAGCGTGCATCTCTTCCCACGCCCCGGATGGGGGTGACTGTGGCCGAAGGCTTCGACTTAGGAGGAGGAGGGGCTGGTCCAGGGAAGGACCCCGCATCCCACTAGTGGCCCCCGCATGGGCCTGCTGAAGCTCCCTGGGTCCTCACCAGCCCCCATACCCGGGCCATCTTCATCATCCTCATCCCAGCCTCCACCCCTTCCTGGCCTGGCCCCCTCCTCCTCCTCCCACCAGCCCCGTTCTCATTCTCGAGCCCCACCCCCACTCAGCTCCATCCTCAGCCTGACCCTTTTCTTCTCTTTCTCATCATCTCCACCCCATCCCAGTCCCTCTCAACCAACCCTCCTCTACTCCCATCAGCCTAAACCTTTGCCTCAGCCTCTTCATCTGCTCCCCCTCCTCCTTACTCCGCCCCAACCCCAAGCCAGCACTGATCCTTGGGTCCTCTCCATCTTGTCCTCATCCTCCTTCCCCTACTGGCTCCCTCTTCCACCATGCTGCTCCTGCTCTTTCATCCATTCCCTCATTCGCTCACCTAACAGACATTCACTGACACCTCTGCAAGCCCATGCTCCAGGCACAGAGAGAGTCAGATCCCATCCTGCCTTGGGGGAGTTTCATGAGTTGGATGGGGACAGACCCGAGGGTGAGACCCAAGGATGAACCTGGGGTTGCAGGGAGGGAGAAGCTAGAGACCAGTCTGGGAAGTCCCCATCTGGCAGCTGGTTATTTTATTTATCAGATTTTACCGGGTCTCTGCTGGCAACTGGGCTGACTCAGCATTGGGACCCAGCGAGGAATCAGGCACAACCCTACCTGTGAGGAGCAAAATACTGTGCCCACCTTGTGCTAGGCAATGCTGGGGAGCTGGAGTGCTTAGCCCCAGGCTCTGATCTTGGAAGGTTACAGTCCAATGGGGGAGATGAACTTGTTGCCAGACAGTGACATCTCAGAGTGGTCAGGGCTATGCTGGGGGAAGCCCAGGCAGAGTCATCAAGCCTAGGATGAGAGAATCTCAGGGGATGAAGGAGTCCAGAAGAGGTGACTGATAATAGCCTGAAGGATCAGGGAGAACTTCTGAGAGGAGGAAACATGAAGAGTTAAGACCTGAAGGATGAGAAAGAGTTAACCTAGTGAAAGAATGGGGAAGAGTGTTCCATGCAGAGGGAACAGCCTTTGCAAAGGAGTGCTGAGCCCCAGGCTCTGATCCTGGGAGGTTACAGTCCAATGGGGGAGATGAACTTGTTGCCAGAGAGTGACATCTCAGAGTGCTCAGGGCTATGAATGAAATGAGAAGATGGTGATTTTGTTGGACCCTTAGAAATTTGAGAGCTCTGAGAGTGGAGGAAATGGGGAGAGATGAGGATGGAGAGGTGAACAGAGACCAGAAATTTATCTTGAAGACAACAGGGAGCCACTGAAGGTCCATGATCTGTGGAGAGACAGGCAGATTTGTGTTGTGTGAAAATCATACTGGTTTTGCTGTGAAGATGTGGGTAGGAGGGGAGAGGTTGGAAGCAGGAAGACTGATAAAATAGGAGCTGTGGTTGTCCGGACACTGATGAGAGGCATGGAGAGGTACAGTTGGAATGTGACTATACCGGGACTACAGGAGTAGTGTAAATCCAGAGAGATGGTACCAGCATGCTCTCTCTCTGTCTCACCCTTGACCCCTGCTCTTCCAGACCCTCACCCCAGACCACACAGGAAGATGAAGGCCTATCTTCACTTGACCTTCACCTCCCCCTGACCTACCCTGCTACTCCATGTACAGGGCAATGTATGGAGTGACTTAAGCCTCTAGGCTCAGGGTGGCAGATAACAATGGTCCTGTTGTCTCTCTGCTCCCATCTCTGGGGGCCTCTGATTCTTCTTTCTGTTCTACAGGCTCGCAGCACTGACAGCCTGGATGGCCCAGGGGAGGGCTCAGTGCAGCCCCTGCCCCCCACTGGGAGGCCAAGTGTGAAGGGGAAAACTGGAAAGAGGTGAGAGGTGAGGGAGAGGCTCAGCTTAGAAGGGGGCCAAGCACAAGAGACACTAGTGATGTGTCACCTGTCCCCTAGGCTCTCGGCTCCTCGAGGTCCCTTTCCCAGGCTGGCTGACTGTGCCCATTTCCACTATGAGAATGTTGACTTTGGCCACATTCAGGTATGAGGGTTCGCACCTAGGTGGGAAGATGAGATCCCACCCAACCATGAAGCAATGCCAGCCACCCTACCCCTGAGACCTGTCCCTGGGACTGGCTGCTCCACCCATCTGAGCAGTCAGTGGCTGGAGTTGCAGGGTGGAAAGGGAGAGCTGTTCATCATTCATTCATTTGTTCTTTTATTCATTCAGCAACAACTTTTTGTATGCTCTGTGCCAGGACCCTGTACTCTGATTGAGGCACCACCTGCCCTTGGGGAACACAGCCCCATCCCTAGATAGTGCCAACCTGGAGAGGTTAGGACTGGAACAAACCTGAGGCCCTCACTTGGGCCTTTCTTTCCCTCTACAGCTCCTACTGTCTCCAGAGCGTGATAGCTCTAGCTTCTCTGGGGAGAACGAGCTGGTGTTTGGGGTGCAGGTGACCTGTCAGGTAAGGCCACCCCTGCCTTTCATCTAGCCTGTCGGACTGGTTGCCATGATCCTCAGTGAAATGTGACCAATGCCCCTTTTTTGTTCCTCCCACTCCCACAGGGCCGTTCTTGGCCAGTTCTTCGAAGTTACGATGACTTCCGTTCCCTGGATGCCCACCTGCACCAATGCATATTTGATCGGAGATTTTCCTGCCTCCCAGAGCTTCCCCCACCCCCAGAGGGTGCCAGGGCTGCCCAGGTAAACTGCTTGTTATCCCACCCCTGCCTCAGCCATAGTGTGTCCTCATCATCGATGTGTGAAACCATCAAGGCAGGAGGGATTGATAAATATTAAACACAATGTTTAAATCCTCTCCACTAAGAATGGAGAAGCCCTAGGACAGCAGCAGGGTTCTGGAGGCTCCCTTTAGGTTTAGGATCATGGGGAGTTCCTGAGGGTTCCATGGGATGGTCAATACAGCCACACAGGAGTTTGGCATAGCCTGTTTACCAACTGATCTGACAGTATTTTAGTACTTAGCAGTGGAGTGGCACCCATGCATTGGGGTTGAATTTCTGTCCTGCCTAGAGGCAAGCTAAGGCAGTAGAGAAGGGCAGTGGGCTCTTGGGGTCTCCTCACAAGAGCCCACCCTGACAACCTGACCACAGATGCTGGTGCCGCTGCTGCTGCAGTACCTGGAGACCCTGTCAGGACTGGTGGACAGTAACCTCAACTGTGGGCCTGTGCTCACCTGGATGGAGGTGGGCCTGGGAAATGGGGCTCGGAGTTGGGAGTGAGTGAGGGATACCCGAGGAGTGAGGACCAGCCTGAGTGTGTGTGGGCGCAGGAAGGAAACGAGCCGGACAGGAGGAGGCACTGGCATTTCAGTGTCTGGGTATATGTCTGTGAGAGAGAATGAGTGCGTGTGCGTGCGTGTGCGCGCGCGCGCGTGTGTGTGTGTGTGTGTGTGTGTGTGTGTTAACAGGTGTTGGGCTGTGGGGATGTGAGGATTTCACGGAGTGACAGAAATTGATTTGGCTGTAACTCAGAATGCCTGGCTAAGAGTGAGTCAAAACAGCAGCTTTTTATTTATTCATTTATTTTCTAATCTTCACCGAGGATCTCTTGTTTCTATTTATCTTCAGATAGAATGGGAGGGAAGGAGAGAGAGAGATAGAGAATCATCAATGTGAGAGAGACACATCGACTGGTTGCCTCCCACACAACCCAACCAGGGCCGGGGACCCACCCCAACTGAGGTACATGCCCTTGACCGGAATCGAACCCGAGACTCATTGGTCTGCGGGCCGATGCTCTACCACTGAGCCAAACTGGCCAGGGCAAAACAGCAGCATTTTAGATAGCAGATGTGCAATCTGCCACGGAGGGTGACAGTGCAGGGGTGTTGCAGGAGGACCTCAGGGCAGAGGAGTCCTGAGACACATGAGGGGAAGGAAGGGGCCTTGTTTTGCAAGGGGCATGAATGTAGATGTTTGATTAAAGCTCTGAGTGATTTGGGCTCTTGGGTGGGGAGCAAGTGGTGGCCTCCACTGGGCATGGAAGAACCTTCTCTGCTTTAATTATGTATCACCTTCTGGCCTCTCCCTGCCGCGTCCACCCTCCATCTCAGCTGGACAACCATGGCAGGCGACTGCTGCTCAGTGAGGAGGCCTCGCTCAATATCCCTGCGGTGGCCGCTGCCCACGTGGTGAAACGGTACACGGCCCAGGCCCCAGACGAGCTGTCCTTCGAGGTGAGGCTGTTGGGGGGGACAGACTCCAGCTGGACTCCCCACTTCCCAGCCACTCTGACCCTCCCTCATCTCATCTGTCCACTCCCAGGTGGGAGACATCGTCTCGGTGATCGACATGCCACCCACAGAGGATCGGAGCTGGTGGCGGGGCAAGCGAGGCTTCCAGGTGAGCCTGGGTTGGGGTATCCTGGTGGCTAGGGCACCGCGCGAGCTAGTGTGGCCGGGCACTGACCCTGAACCCTCCTCAGGTCGGTTTCTTCCCCAGCGAGTGTGTGGAGCTATTCACAGAGCGGCCCTGTCCAGGACTCAAGGGGGGTAAGTGCCAGGGGCAAAATGGGGAGTCCTTTCTGATTCCTTTGCCTGCCGTCCATCCTTTCCACCCATCATTCACCCCACAGATGCCGATGGTCCCCTGTGTGGTGTCCCGGCTCCCCAGGGTGTCTCCTCTTTGACCTCAGGTAATGGCAACAAGAGGCCAGGCCCCTGTCCCCCTCCCAGCAGACTGGCAACTGCACTGACTCTGTGTGGCCTGCCTTTCCCCTCCCAGCTGTGCCCCGGCCACGTGGAAAGCTGGCGGGCCTCCTGCGCACCTTCATGCGCTCCCGCCCTTCCCGGCAGCGGCTGCGACAACGGGGGATCCTGCGGCAGCGGGTGTTTGGCTGCGACCTTGGAGAGCACCTCAGCAACTCAGGCCAGGACGGTGAGGCCCCGCCCACCTTCCTAGCCGCCCCTCCCACCCGGGATTTGACCTGCCCGGCCCTGACCCACTGCTTTCTCCCAGTGCCCCAGGTGCTTCGCTGCTGCTCCGAGTTTATTGAAGCACATGGCGTGGTGGATGGAATCTACCGGCTCTCCGGAGTGTCATCCAATATCCAGAGGCTACGGTGAGGGCCTCCACCAACCCCTTCCCTCCACAGACATTTACCTGAACATCATCTCTAGTCTAGGCCCTGGGCCATGTGCTGGGGACACAGTTCCCGGGAGTTGGGAGGGCATCTAACCAGGGTGGATCAGGGCCAGAGGCAGGGAGGGCTTCTTTGAGGAAATGACACCCCAGCTGAGGCCTGAAAGGTGACGGCAGAAGGAGTGTTGGAAGTAGAGAGATCACCTTCACTGAGTACTTGCCCCATGCCAAGCACTGGGCACTGGGGACACAGTTGTCAGTGAGACACCAGAGACTCCCACCCTCATGGGTTCGCATGATAGAGGCAGACAGACAAGGAAATGAAAGAGTTTACTAGTAGGTGAGAAGTGCTAAGGAGAGCAAGAGATTGGGGCGTAAGGAGGATCATAACAAGTCTGGGGTGGGTACTGCAGTTTGAAGTAGGGTGGGCAGAGACGGCCTCCTGGGGGAGGGCTCCTTTTGGAGGATGGGAGGGAGGGAGCAAGCCATGCGGCTTCCCTGGGAAAAGCATTCACGGTGGACGAACAACCAGTCCAAAAGGGAAAGCAGCAGATGGGAGAAGTAATTAGGGGCAAAGCGTGCAAGGCCTTTTTGACAGCTGTTTGGATTCTGGCTTTTACGCTAGAGGGTTCTGAGCCGAGGAGGGATGGCGTGCAGGGCAGTCTGAGCTGGGAGGAGGGAGCACCCAGGCCGAGACTGACGGGAGGCCATGAAGTGAGGGCATGGAGCCTGGGGGTGAGACGCGGCACTAGTGCCTGTGCACTGAGTTCTCCTCGAGCAGTGGGACACCACCAGGCAGTTGTGAGCAGGGGTCACTGGGGTTTCAGCCAGTTTTCCAGTGACCTCCGGAAGCCAGAATGGTAGAACTCGGTGGAAGTAGCGTGGTCACGCCCTGGAATCGGACAGACTGGGTAGTTCCAGGCAGGGACACCGCCCACCTGAGCTGCAGCGTCCTCTGTAACATGGAGTGCCCTTGTCTTTGGCACCCAGGGTCACTGCAGGTGAAGTCAGTCTCTGCCTCGGAAGAGCACAGTGCAGGAAGAGGGTCGCGTCCTTCTGTGCACAGTGCAGGGGCGGGGGTGCACAGCCAGGGGGCCAGCTCTGACGCGATCTTTCTCCTCTTCGGCCTGGTGGCCTCAGGCATGAGTTTGACAGTGAGAGGATCCCTGAACTGTCCGGCCCCACCTTCCTCCAGGACATCCACAGTGTGTCCTCTCTCTGCAAGCTCTACTTCCGAGAGCTGCCCAACCCCCTGCTCACATATCAGCTCTACGGGAAGTTCAGTGTGAGTGAAGGAGACGGTGAGGTTGGAGGGTGCTGGGAGGCCTCGGGCCGAGCCCCCATCACGCCTGTCACAATTTCAGGAGGCCATGTCAGTGCCTGGGGAGGAGGAGCGCCTGGTGCGTGTCCATGATGTCATCCAGCAGCTGCCTCCGCCACACTATAGGTAAACCAGAGGGGTAGGGAAGGGCGGTGTTGGTCTCACAAGGGAGTTGAGGCTCAGGTGTCCCCCTCCACTCCCACCTCCAGGACCCTGGAGTACTTGCTGAGGCACTTGGCCCGCATGGCAAGACACAGTGCCAACACCAGCATGCATGCCCGCAACCTGGCTATTGTCTGGGCACCCAACCTGCTACGGTAAGCTGGCAGCTCACCAGCCTGTCACCCACAGCTCCCTCCCACAGGCTGAGCCCCAAATCTCCCCCTACTGCTGCACCTACCCTAGGTACTCACCCTTTTGTTCTCTCGTTCATTTCATTCAGCTTATATTTATTAAGTATCTCCAGTGTGCCAGCCCCTGTTCTCAACACTGGGACAGAGTAGTGAGCAAGATCCTGTGCTCCTGGGCTCACATTCTTGGGGGGTTGGAGGGTGGACAATGAACTAGCAGCCAGAAAATACAGAGTAAGGTCTGATAGTGAGTGGCAAGGAGAAAGATCACAAAGCAGGGAAAAGGCATGCACACGGTCATGCCATTTCAGAATGTGTAGAGTGGCAAGGAAGGCTTCAGTAAGAAGGCTTCTAGCCCTGGCTGGTTTGGCTCAGCAGTTAGAGCGTTGGCCTGCGGTCTGGAGAGACCCGGGTTCGGTTCCCGCTAAGGGCACGTACCTCGGTTGCAGTTTGTCCCCGGTAGAACAAAATATCGAAAAATGTCCTCGGGTGAGGATAAAAAAAAAAAAGAAGTCTTCTATAGCCCAGCCGGTGTGGCACAGTGGTTGAGTGCCGACCCCTGCACCAAGAGGTCTCCAGTTTGATTCCCGTTCAAGGCACATGCCGGGGTTGTGGGCCTGATCCCCATTGGGGGGGCGTGCAGGAGGCAGCCAACTGACATTCTCTCATCAATGTTTCTATCTCTCTCTCCCTCTCCCTTTCTTTCTCTCTAAAATAAATAAATAAATAAAAATTAAAACAGAAAAAAAAAAAAGAAGTCTTCTATAGCCAGCAGCACAGTAAGCCCCAGAGGATTTGACGGTGACCGAGACACTCAAGTTCTCTGTCCTAAATAAAATAGGTGGTACATCAGATGGTGGGTATAAGAATTATGGGGGAAAAGAAACAAAGACAGACCTGCAATACAGAGGTTTATGATTTTAAAGAAGGTGGATGGGGAAGACTCCACTGAGAAGGTAGCATTTGAGTCAAGATCCGTAGAAGTGAGAGATGGAACCATGTGGATATCTGGGGAATAGCGAACCAGGCAGGAGGAACAGTAAGTGCAAAGGTCCTGGGGCTGGAACAGTAGGGAGGCCAATGTGGCTGGAGCTGAATGAGGGATTGAGTAAGGGGCTGAGGGGGAGGAGATGATGAGGTCAGAGAGGTGACAGGGGACCAGATAGAGGAGGAGTGACTTATGCGAGGACTCTGCTTTTACCAGGAGTGAGGTGCAGCCAGGAGAGGGCTCTGAGCCAGGAGGGCCCTGACTTGACCCAGGTGTTCACAGCTTCCTCCAGCTGTGCACGAGAAGCAGACTGCGGGGGTGGGGATGGGAGCAGGAGACCAGGGAAGAGGTGCCTGTGTGGTCCAGGAGGGAGAGGATGGAGGCTGAGCCAGGGCAGAGCAGTGGAGGGGTTTAGCTTCTGGACAGATTTTGTGGGTGGAGCCCACTGGGTTTGGGGGCAGATTGGATGTGGGTGTGAAGGAAAGAGAGGAGTCAAGGACAATTCCAAGGTGCCTTGCCTGAACCACTAAAGGACTGCATTGACTGAGATGGGAAGGCGGTGAGGGAGCAGGTTTGGGAAAAGTTGAGAACCCAGTTTGAGATGTGATCAGTTTGATAGTCAGAGGTATTGAATGATAGTCATTGCTTCTATCGGTTCTCCACCTAACCTAGCCAGAACCACCCACCTGAGGCACCTGACCTTTCTCTCCCTCCTCCCATTCAGGTCGATGGAGCTGGAGTCAGTGGGGCTTGGGGGGGCAGCCGCCTTCCGGGAGGTGCGGGTGCAGTCAGTGGTGGTGGAATTCCTGCTCACCCACGTCGACGTCCTGTTCAGTAACACCTTCACCTCTGCAGGCCTCGACCCTGCAGGTATGCTCGTCCCATCTCCTGATGTCCCGGCTACTGCCTCCTCATTGTCAGGGCTGCAGGGGGAGGGCAGGTGGGCTCCCAGTCCTGTCCCTACCCACTGAAGCTGGACCTCCCTCCTGGCTCCTTGAGGACCCCGCCCCGGCCTCTCCCTCCCCTCCCCACCCTTCTCATTTCAGCTCCTACGCTCAGGATCCCCACTTCTTGGCCCGGACATCGTTCTTCCTACACCCCTTGTAGTTCCTGGGGGTGCTTGGGGCCAGAGGTCCAGCTGGGAGGAGGTGGGAGGTCCCCAGACTTGACCCTGCCCAGGCCCCACCCAGACTCCCCACCCTGCCCCGGACCCCAGCCCAATCAGGATTCGGCACATCGGAGGGCCCTCTGGCCCGAGGTAACTGAAGCCAGAGCCACTGCCCTCACTGGCTGCTGGAGCTGCCTCATCAGCTGGTTCTGCCTCATTCCCGCTCACCTGCCTGCTGCCCACGCATTCCCGCCTGATCCTCTCTGGTCCCCTGCCTTGCCAGCCCGGGGTCGGGGGGCACGCTTTGGGGCTGGGGCTTGGGTAGTAGCGCTTGGCTTTGCCTGCGGCCTTGAACTGCCCCTGGGCTGACAGCTGCCCACTTTCCCAACTCCCCAGGCCGCTGCCTCCTCCCCAGGCCCAAGTCCCTTGCTGGCAGTGGCCCCTCCACTCGCCTGCTGACGCTGGAGGAAGCCCAGGCTCGCACCCAGGGCCGACTGGGGACACCTACTGAATCCACAGCTCCCAAGGCCTCAGCCTCACCTGTGGAAAGGTGAGTGGGATACCAGGGAGAGGAGGGGCTAGCCTCGAGGTCCCAGCTGCTTAGACTGTCTCCTGTGTCTCACCCAAACCCCAGGAGGAAAGGGGAGAGAGGAGAGAAACAGCAGAAGCCAGGGGGTAGCAGCTGGAAGACTTTCTTTGCACTGGGCTGGGGCCCCAGCATCCCCCGAAAGAAGCCTCTTCCCTGGCTGGGGGGCATACGTGCCCCACCACAGCCCTCAGGTCAGAGGTCGGGCAGTCAGCATGGTGGGGAGCACTCTGGAGTCCCTCTGTGACCCTTCGACATCTCCTTGCAGGCAGCCGACCTGACACAGTCACGCTGAGATCTGCCAAGAGCGAGGAGTCTCTGTCATCACAGGCCAGCGGGGCTGGTGAGCTCAGGGTGGCCAGGCCTGGGCCAGGGTGGAACTGGGAGGAGCTAGGGCCCCGAGTCGGCCTCCAAGTGCTGTACTTCAAAGTTGGGGGTCTTCGGGGTTTTTTAATTTTTAATTTGCACATTGGATATAATAAGTTAGATAAAGCTTCACCCTTAGTTCATGACACACTGTGATCATTGGTCCACAAGGTCCTTTCAAACAGTCTTATGTATTGCTTTTGAACAAATTTAAATAATATAATGAACACCATGTACCCAATGTCCAGAACTAAAAGAGCCCCCGCGACCTTACCTGCAAGCTCCTCCCCTTTCCTATCTGCTGCCTCCCCACCAAAGGCATCCTCTAGATTTAATGGTCATCATCCTCTTTTTTTTAAGGTTTTATCAGGTACAGGTGTATATATAAACATACTGCACAGTTTTAGTTATTTTATTTATTGTTTGTTTATTTTTAATCCTCACCCGAGGCTATTTTTCCATTTATCAGGCCATTTTTCCATTTATCTTCAGATAGAGTGTGAGGGAAGGGGAGAGGGAGAGGGAGGGAGAGAGAAACACCGATGTGAGAGGGACACATCAACTGGTTGCCTCCCGCAGGACCCTGACCAGGGCCAGGGATAAACCGCAAACCGGGCAAGTGCCCTTGGCTGGAATCAAACCGCAACTCTTTGTTCCGCGGGCTGATGCTCTAACCGCTGAGCCAAACCGGCCAGGGCAGTTCTAGTCATTTTAAAACTTAAATTAAAGGTATAAAAAAGGGGGTGCTGTATGTGGAGCTTGACTGTCATTCACCGCTGGGTTAGACTTCTGCTGTGTTCCCGGGTTAGCTCAGGCTCACTCCTGTCTGCTGGTCCTTAGTGTTCCACGTGGATCCCCATCGGGAGTCGCTTGTCCATCCTACTGGCCCTGGGGGATGTTATGGGCACGCCTGCCATGCCCACACTCGTGAGAGAGCTACCCATGCCCAGGCGCAGAGGCGCATGCTCCAGGGGACACCCGTGTTTGGCTGAACAAGAAAAGGCCCAATTGTTTTCCAAACGTGGCTGCCCCAGTCTGTGCTCCCAGCAGCCTTGTTCGGGATCCTGTTGGTCTCGTGCTCACAGCCCATGGAGCCCATGGCCTTTGGGTCTGTCATGGTTCTCCTCAGGGACTTGCCATTAATTTCCTTTGTCACCTGAGTCTGAACAGCCCTTCCCTGGATTCACAGCCGTTGGGACCTATCCAGGGGGGTGGCACTCCGGAGCCACCTGGGTCGCGTGCCCTATTCTCACTAAGGTCTGGGTATGGAGAGTTTTGAGCCCTGACCCCTAACTGCCTCCATCCACCCCGCTTCCAGGCCTCCAGAGGCTGAACAGGCTACGGCGACCCCACTCCAGCAGTGATGCTTTCCCTGTGGGCCCAGCACCCGCTGGCTCCTGCGAGAGCCTGTCCTCGTCCTCCTCGGAGTCCTCCGCATCCTCCGCGTCCTCCGCGTCCTCCTCGTCCTCAGCAGCTGGGCTTGGGGCACTCTCCGGCTCCCCCTCTCACCGAACCTCAGCCTGGCTCGATGACGGTGATGATCTGGACTTCAGCCCACCCCACTGCCTGGAGGGGCTCCAGGGGCTCGACTTTGACCCCCTTACCTTTCGCTGCAGCAGCCCTACCCCAGGGGACCCGGCACCCCCTGCCAGCCCAGCACCCCCAGCCCCGGCTTCTGCCTTCCCACCCAGGGCAACCCCCCAGGCCCTGTCGCCCCGGGGGCCCACCAGCCCTGCCTCGCCCTCTGCCCTGGACATCTCAGAGCCCCTGGCTGTATCAGTGCCACCTGCTGTCCTGGAGCTGCTGGGAACTGGGGGAACACCTGCCTCAGTCACCCCAACACCAGCACTCAGCCCCAGCCCAGGCCGGTGCCCCCATCTCATCCCCCTGCTGCCACATGGAGCTGAAGCCCAGCTGAGTGACACCTGTCAACAGGAGATCTGCAGCAACCTGGCACCACCTGGTCCCCGGGAAGTCCAAGGACAGCATGGTGAGTTCTACTCAGCACAACCGACACCCTCACAGACCCTGAGGCTGAGCCCGAGACCTGCTGACGCCCCTTCCCATTCCTCTCTGTACAGGGCCTGGCATGGATTCACCACTGCTGCCACCACCCCTGTCCCTCCTGCGCCCTGGGGGGGCTCCACCTCCGCCCCCCAAGAACCCAGCACGCCTCATGGCCCTGGCCCTGGCTGAGCGGGCTCAGCAGGTAGCCCAGAGACAGAGCCAACAGGAGCATGGGAGCACCTCCTCAGCTCCCCGCTCCCCTTTCTACTGCTCACTGTCCCTGGAGGTGGGCAGTGAGCCCCTCGGGACCTCAGGGAGTGGGCCACGCCCCCCCTCCCTGGCCCACCCTGGTGCCTGGGCTCCAGGACCCCCACCCTCCCTACCAAGGCAACAAAGTGTTAGGCACCTGATGAGGAGCCAGCGACCCATGGGGATCTCCAGGAGGGGACGCAGAGGCTCTGCCCAGGTCAGTGCCCTGCTTGGGATGGGTGAGGGCTTCAGGGATATTCCAGAGACGTCAGCCCAGTTTCTACGTTCTGTCTGCTCACAGGTTCTTTCTTCTGTGAGAACCCCCAGCTGCTTCTCCTCAGCTCCCCAGGAGTGCCTGCCACCCTTTCTTGGGGTCCCCAAACCAGGCTTGTACCCCCTGGCCTCCTCATCCTTCCAGCCCAACTCCCCAGCTCCTGTCTGGAGGAGCCCCCTGGGTCCTCCTGCACCACTTGACAGGGGAGAGAACTTGTACTACGAGATCGAGGCGGGTGAGGGGTCCCCCTACTCTGGCCCCACCCAGTCCTGGAGTTCCTTTCGCTCCATGCCCCCAGACAGGCTCAACGCCTCATATGGCATGCTTGGCCAATCGCCACCACTCCATAGGTCCCCCGACTTCCTGCTTAGCTACCCACCACCCCCGTCCTGCTTTCCCCATAACCGCCCAGGCTATTCAGCCCTTCAGCACCCTGCCCGGTGCCCCACTAGGCCTGAACCCCTCTATGTCAACCTAGCCCTGGGGCCCAGGGGTCCCTCTTCTACTTCTTCCAGCTCCTCTTCCCCTCCAGCCCATCCCCATAGTCGCTCAGATCCTGGCCCCCTAGCCCCCCACCTCCCCCAGAAGCAGAGGGCCCCCTGGGGCCCCCCCACCCCTCATAGGGTACCTGGGTCCTGGGGCCCTCCCGAGCCTCTCCTGCTCTACAGGGCGGCTCCCCCAGTCTATGGGAGGGGGGGCGAGCACCACCGAGGGTCCTTATATAGGAATGGGGGCCAAGGAAGGGAGGGGGCTGGTCCCCCACCCCCTTACCCCGCTCCCAGCTGGTCCTTCCACTCTGAGGGCCAGACCCGAAGCTACTGCTGAGCCAGAGCAGAGACCTTCCTCCCTTCTCTTCTCCCTCACTGATCTCGTCCCAACCCAATCCCTTGTTTTGTATTTTCTTGAGCTCCTGACCCCTACCCAAGTTTCTAACTTTGTAACTTGCTTCTGATGTGGGTCCCTAACCTGTTATGGCTTCCCTACCGGGGCTGAAGGGCATACCCATCTCCCCACCAAGCTCCATCACGGGGCTGTCACCCGAACCTGAGGGCTAGGCTGACACAGTCCTCCCTCTCCCTCCAGGAGCCCCCAGCATGTCCTGACCTGTGCACAAAGGGTGGGGGGACAGCTCCTGCCCCTCTCCCCACGTACCCCACTAAACCATCTGACAAAATTAATGAATAAAAACGGTGAAAATGTGGCTGCTGGTGTCATGGACTAGGCTCAGTGAACAGGGGCAATGAGCTGCATTATCATTGTATCACTGCAGCAGGGGCTGCGTGGGGAGCCCCCCGAGAGGCTCTTCGGGTGATCACTGCAAGGGGGCCGTGGATGGCCTAAGAATCTGTGTCAGGAGTGGGGTCGAGGCTGGGCCTGTCTCTGAGTTGGCATCCACCTTGCAGCTCTGCTAGAATCTCCCCCAGCAGATCCATCCGGGGGACTGGGGGGTGGGGTGGACTGAGGGTTGCCTCAGGTATGAGGAAGGAGCCCCGGGCCCTCCACCAGGGCCCATTTCTCACTTCTGCAGGCTGGGCAAGGGACCTCCTCTCAGCCACCTGTAGGGGAAAAGGCCACAGCTGCCACCCAGTGGCCATGAAGCTCAGGATAGGCTGGGGGGTGGGGGGCATGGTCTCCAGGTCTTCTGCTTCACCTGCCCTGGTGACCTTCTCTGCCAGCAGCCTCCAGGGTATGGGAAACTCCCTGCAGGTCAGCAGGCAGGGGTGGGCTCCCAGGGCTGGGGTCCAGCAGGGCAGCCCTGGAGAACAGAGCTGGGGTTCTGGCTGAGCGCTTCCTCTTTTTTTTTTTTTTTATCCTCACCCGAGGACATTTTCCCATTTTTTGTTCAGGTAGAGTGGGAGGGAGAGAGAGGAACAGAGAGAGAGAGAGAAACATCGACGTGAAAGGAACACATCGAGTGGCTGCCACCCGCACGACCGACCAGGGCTGGGGACAAACTGCAACCGAGGTACGTGCCCTTAGCGGGAACCGAACCCAGGTCTCTCTGGACCACAGGCCGACGCTCTAACCGCTGAGCCAAACCGGCCAGGGCTGAGCGCTTCCTCTCAAGGGCTCCACAGAGCCCTGGCTCCTCAGCAGGGAGGCTGAGTCCTGAAGGCTGGAGTGCAAGGCAGAGCCCTGGGGGAAGGAGGGTTGGTCAGGGCTCACAGCTTAGTGGGGGAACAGTTGGGAGTCCTAGGAACGGGTTCAGAGGAGAGGCAGCTGGAGAAATTGGAGTTGGTGACAACTGAGGGGAGGGGTCACAAGTTAGGGACCGAGTGGTCACGCAGGAGTTCGAGGTATCCATACTGTGGAGCTGGGCTGCAGGCGGTGCTGTGGACTGACCCTGGTTGTGGGGCTGTGGCCTGGGCAGAGGGCAGAGCTGGGACTGGGTCTGCTGCCAGGAGTCAAGCTGCTGCCCACGTCCCAGGCTGGGCCCCTCTGGACTCTGCTGTGGCCTGTGACCTCAGGAGTCTCCGGGGCCTGCAGAGAGCGATGGCAGAGAGCCGGAGTGGGTGGCCTAGGTGCCCACGGCTCCCTTGACTCTCCACATCCCTGCCCTGCCTCCTACCTGGGATGGGAAGAGCCTTGGGACATCACAGGGGCACAGGCCTGGGTATAGTCTTGCCTCCAGGAGCCACCTCACAGTACAGTGTCACTGGGGGTACAAACCAGTTGGTTGGCATTGGGGGAGGGGTACAGCTGAGCTGTGCCCAGCACCTGCCACCATCCTCCATGCCCTCTAACCTGGTGAGGAACCCTGGGGTGCTGGGTACAGTGTGGTCCCATCCATCGGAGAGCTCACCTCAGGAGCCAAGTCCTGTGCACAGGAGGCTGGATGTGGGGACATGAGCCCTGCCTAAGATCCCCCAGCTACCACCCACCCCTGCCAGCCTGTCCTGTACTCGGGCCCTGGCCTCCTGCAGCAGGTACTGGGTATTCTGCAGGCTGCCCAGGTTGAAGCAAGGCCTGGCAGGGGCTGGCACCAAGGGGTCCAAGGCCGGGCTCTCACCGGCCTCCCTTTAGCCTGTACTTCAGGCTCCTCCTTTCCAGCCCAGGGCAGCTCTCCTGTGAGGAGGCCTGACTGGAGGACCAAATGGGTGGGGCACCTCAACAGGGCAAGGGTGTAGGGTCACTCACTGACCAGTGGAGACCTGGGTCCGGTACAGAGGCGGTAGAGGTCGGGATGGCAGGCAGATCATGGCAGATGAGCTCAAGCGGATACAGTTTGGGAGGTGGGGGCAAGACTCATTTTATGAAGCTAGTGTGACCTTAATTCCAAAACCAGGTGAGAGTTTCCAGAACCAGAAAATAAAATTCTATTTGTGACCATATATGCAAAACCCCTAAATAAAGTAAAAGGGCTAACCCATCAATTTATTCCCATAAAGCTAGGATGATTCCACAAAAGAAAATCTATCAATGTAATAAAACACACATATGGGTGAAAGAACAAAAATCATGGTTGAACTCAGTCGATACAGAAAAGGCAATTGATAAAATGCAATACCTACTTGTGATTAGGGGGGAAAAACACCTCAGAAAACTAAGACAAGGTAAGAACTTCCTTATTTGATAAAAATTATAAGCCAAAATCCAAGAACAAGCATGATACTTAATGCAGAAACAAACTTATTCCTTTAAATATCAAGAACAAAGAAATAATTGCCAATTGACGACAAGCTTTGGGGGTTCTGGCCAACACTTTATGACAAAATACATAAATAAATGAGAGTTTAAAGACTGAAGAAAAGACCAAACTGTCACCATCTGCAGATAGGCACAGTCACAGAATCAATGATTACAACTACTAAGCAAGTTGACAAAGTAGCTGGATACGCAATCAAATTACAAAAAATGAAAACCAAAAATTGTAAACTGGGTAATATTAATTTCCTACCCATGACTCCAATGGTTTCCCATCACACAGAACAAAATCCAACAAAATTCCTGTATTCCTTTAAGGCCCTTTCCTGTCTGGACCTGCACCCTCCGGCAGCAGCCTTGTCCCTGTCCCTGAGTCCCCTCGCTCCCTGCTGCTACTCACACGTACCCAGATTCTTCCCACTACAGGGCCTTTGCTCTGATTATTCCACCCTTCAGAGAGCTTTCCTCCCCAGTTTTTTGTATGATTGGCTCTTGCACTGTGAGACTCAAGTATCATCCCACCCAGAAGGCCATCCTGTCCAGTGTCCACCTCATCCTCATCACTCTTAAATCCCCATAGTAGATTTCATTCACAGTGACCCGGAAGGTCATGGTTACCCCTGAATCACCGTCACAGACAACACAGCCGGGTACACAGTAGGTGTCTGGTACAAAATTGTTGACTGGCCAACGGAAGTCGAACCTTCTATATTGGCCCTTGATTTGCCCCCACAGGCAGTTCCAGCAGCCAAACCCCCACCTCTCCTCAGGAGCGGGATAAGGCCCCAGTATGCCCCCCTGTGCCCCACCCCCCAGCCAGGTGATGCAGAAGGCCCACCTGGGTTTCTGGATCCCCAGTGGAGCCCAGGTCCACAGGGAAGTGAGAGCTCAGAGGCGGCATCCGTGGGCTCCGGACTCAGCTCCTGGGCAGCGATCAGCCAGGGGGTCTCATGAGGGCAAGTGGAGGAGACGGATGGGACCTCAGGAGGCAATAAAGACAGAGCCGGCTGGGAGTCCCGTAGGGGAAGTCTGATTTGGAAGGAGGCGTCTGAAGGAGACGAGGGGTAAGTTCTGGGAGAGCTACATACCCTAAGATCATAAAGATCAGGGATGTAGGGAGTCTGAGAGCTTAAGGGATCCAAGGAAATCTGTGTGCTGGGCCCCGGCTGGGAAGAGGGTGTAAGAGCTACAGGGAGAGGACCTGGGCCTGGGAAAGGAGTCTGGGGGCTTGGCAAGAGGTCTGAAGATTCCCTACGGGCTGGAGGAAGAAGGGCCTAAGAGGTGGTGGGATCTACCAACTGTGAGAGCGGTGGAGGGAAGAGGACCGTGGGAGGCGGGGTCTGTGAGCTGGGGAAGGGCCCTGCGGGCAGCGGCTGGGCTCCAGGGAGGAGAGGGGGCTCCAGGTCTGTGGGCTACGAGAGGGTCTGCGGGTTGGGGCGCGGGCTGAGGTTTAGGGAAGCATTTGTGTGCTGGAGTGGGGTCTACAGGCTAGGAGAAGGACGGAGGACACAACGGGTCTGAGGACTGGATCTGTGGGCTGGGGGAGGAGCCTGGGGAATGGAGCCAGGCTCCGATGAAGGGGTGGGGCCTGGGGCTGTAAGAAGGGTGGGGAGGAAGGGGGCAATCTGGGGCCAGGGTCAGCAGGCTGGAGGGGGTCTGCTGGAGAGAGAGCTGAGGACCCAGTTCGCTCTAAAAAGATTCTGGGGCCCAGACCTGGGTCCAAGAGGCTTGGCACCTGCCTTTGTGCTCCATCAGTGATCACCACGTGGCTGCCACGTGACCCTGGCACACTAGCTAAGGCACATCAGTGGCTTCCTGCCACGTTTGCGTTTGCGCAGTAGTCTCCCTCCCATGAGAGGCACCCCTCCCCCTAGGGCTCTGGGGTGACCAGAGAGAAGAGACACTGATGTCTGTCCCAGAGCTGTCAGCTGCACCCCACATGTTACCCCTTCTCTCCCCGTGAACCCAGGACTTCGGGACTTGTTTAGGTTGCTGGCCTTCCTGATCCCTGTGCTCGATTGTCCTCTTCTGAAACTTCTCACCCACCTCCAAGGGCTGTTTCCCCTCTGTCCCTGCCTCAGCCTCTCCTCTTTGCCCCAGACCTGGGACCCCACAGTGTCCTAGACACCTCCTCCTGGACATCCTCTGGGACCGTTATATCCACCAGGTCCCACACTGGCCTCAATAGCTCCCCAAAACTGCATTTCCTCCCAGACCCTATCTCAGAACTGGCCCAACTGGCCCCTCTTCAAGCCAGAACCCTAGGCCTTGCCCGGCATGTCTCCTTACCATTGAGCCTATCAGTCCCACTCATCCTCCTGATGGCCCCCTCCTCCATTCCCCACAGCCCAGCCCTGGGGGATTTCCTAGCCTGGGTTCCCCTGGGCTCCCAGCCTGTCTCCCCACTCCGTTCCACCCACCACATGGCAGCCAGGGGGATCTTTTGAAAGCTAAAGCTGACTGTCCCTCCCCTGCTCAAAACACTCCTGACTCCCCAGTGCCCTTGGGACCAGGTCCAAGCCCTCCAGCCTGGCATCTAAAACTGTGCCATCTGGCCCTGCCCATCCTCTGTCCTTGTCTCCCCCTCCCCAGTCTGTTTCACGATTCCGTGTATGCCCGTGCCCTTGCCTCTGAATGCTCTTCTTGGTGTGCACTTGGTCATTCCTATGAATACTCTGGGAAGCTCTCTCTCTTTTTTTTAAATCCTCACCTGAGGACATTTTTTGCATTTATCTTCAGGTAGAATGGGAGGGAGAGAGGAAGGAAGAGAGAGAGAAACACTGATGTGAGAGAGAAACTGGACACCACCCACAGGACCCCAACTAGGGTGGAGATAAACTGCAACCGAGGTACGTGTCCTTAGCGGGAACTGAACCCGGGACTCTCCAGTCTGCGGGCTGACGCTCTAACCGCTGAGCCAAACCAGCCAGGGCTGGGAAGCTCTCTTGATCACCAGGTGTTTCCTCTGGCTTTTGAAAGCCTCCAGCTTCCCTCAACGTCACCCTGCTATTCTGCACGGGCTTCCCCCATCACAGGCTGAGCTTTCTGGGCGGTCACTGTTTGCAGATGGGGCTGTCTACCCCTGCTGGACGAAGAGCCCTGTGAGACTGGGCCTGGGGTTGTCTTTGGCACTGTTGTGTCTCCAGCAGTGTTCACACCAGAGTCTAGCTCAGAAGGGGCCTGAGAAAATGTTATTAAATGAGAGAGTGGTTTGCCTCTTCCCTCTCTCTCTCCCTGAACATGTGGCCTTAGCTCAGCCTCTTGACTTCAGTGCCTCTGTGTCTGCTCTTCATCTGAGCATCACTGGAGAGGAGAAAGTTCCTGCTTCAGCCACTGACGGGCTGAGTAGAGCAGAACCCAGGCCCGGGCAATGTAGACTGTCTCGTGGGGGCGGGGAGGATTCCCGGGTCTTTGATCAATGCCCTTGCTGTGCTCTAAGGTTATCTAAGGTCTCTCTCGAGCTGCAGAGCACCCTAGCTGGGCTGGCTGAGGTCAAGATTAGCCCTTTTCCAAAGAGGCAGCTTCAGTGCTGGGCAGCAGCCTAGGCAGTAGCTCAGGACCTTTATTGACCACATAACCCCTGGGGGTGCTAACGGGGTGCCCCCAGGCCTTGCCCCAGCAGCCTCCGGCGAAGTTCTTGGCTGAGCAGCTCCCATTCCCTGCGGGCACCCCGCAGCACACTCCGGTTTTCCTGCGCCCTCCGGATCAGGTAGGGGATCACTTCCTCCAGGGAGCCGTAGGGGATGGACTTATACACGGCATAGCCGGCCTGCCCTGCAGGGGGAGTTGGCAGGATGCGGGCTCATGTTTGGAGAGAGGCTCCCCGAGGCCCCATCCGGAACAGAGATTTCCAGTTCTGAGAACATGGCAGACCAGATGAGTTAGACAAAATTTCCTACTGAAAAACTAAAAATCCTGGAGTTAACATTGAAAAGTCTTAAAGCTATTAACATGCTGCCAAGAGAATAAGGAACTGACTCATCCCAGAGCTGAGAGACAGGGACAGGCAGAGAGGGGAGTGACGGACAGGAAGCACTTCCGCCCCCAGGGGTACAGAAAAGGAGGCCCAAAGTCTGACCAGGATGAGAGGGGTAAAGGAGAATTCCCCACATTGAGCTGGAACACAAAAATGTACACCCTCAGAGCTCCCCCCACTCCCAGGGAATGGTCTTGACCGTAAGTAGGGCGGGGGGGGGGGGGCTAAATTTGCATATCTGGGATGTCTTAAGAAACCTGAAGCTATGCATTTAGGGTACAATGGTAGAGGAAAATATAAATCTTCTAGTCTCAGTCCCAGGGGAACAGCGCAGTAAAGATAACAAAGCACATAGGAAACAAGACACCATGATCAAGAACCAGCCAAACAACAGACAGCAGGCACAGAGACAAAGGCCTTTAGACATGGGAGCAACAGATCTATCTGGAAGGGTCTGGAGTCTGGGCATCTGCAGGCTCTAGAGAGGAGCGAGGCCAGGCATTGGCTGGAAATGTGGGAGAGGACCTGGCTGAGAAGGAATGAGGTCTGGGGCTGGGTAGGGCATGATGGGGGGGTGGTCATTCACATACCCAGTGCCAGGGAGACGTGGTCACACATCCCCAGGAGTTGTCCAAAACAGACAGGCCCATCCAGAGGAATGCCCAGCTCCCACATGCTACAGAAAAGGTCACATCACCAATCCAGACAGTGGCTGGATCCAGAGCCGAAAGTCAGCCATTCGGCACCCACAGGGCTATTCCAGTGATTTAAAGATGGAAATACTTTTAAACTTAATGATAAATAAACACTGCTCTGAAGTCCCTGAAAGCCCCCCAATGAGTCCCAGCTCCTCCCCTGACACCCTTGGACTTCCCCATGCCCCAGCAAATGAAGATGGATGCCGTGTTCAGCTGGGGCCTAAAGACCTACAGGTGTAGTGGGGGTTAAATGTTTTAACACCCTTCCCGGCATTCCTCTGAACCTACCATCCCCACACTGCTCCTCCCCCTGTTCCGTGCCCACCACCCTCTACCGTCCCTGACACAGAGCGAGGGAGAGGTAAGGAGGGACCACCTCATACCGTCTGGTTGCCTGGTGAACAGATTCCTCATTGTGGGAAGCTACCATGAGGTGGCACCCGGGGCCATGCTGGGACACCTGGGTCAGCATCAGCTCCAGACAGCGTCTGTAACTGAAGAGAGACGCACACGACAACATGGTGGAACCCCGAAAACACACCGAGTGAAAGAAGCCAGAGACAAAGGCCACATATTGCATGATATCGTTTCTATGAAATGTCAGAGTAGGCAAGTCCATGGGGACAAACAGATCAGGGCTGCCAGGCGTCAGGGGAGGAGGAATGGGGAGTGACTGCTAATGAGCAGAGAGAGGGTTTCTTCTTGAAGCGATGAATATGTTCTGGAATTAGATAGTGGCGATGGTTGCACAACCTTGTGAATATACTAAAATCTTTTGAATTAATTGTACACTTAAAAAAAATTTTTTTCGCCCTGGCTGGTTTGGCTCAGCGGTTAGAGCATCGGCCTGCGGTCCGGAGAGACCTGGGTTCGGTTCCCGCTAAGGGCACGTACCTCGGTTGCAGTTTGTCCCCGGCCCTGGTTGGTCGTGCGGGTGGCAGCCACTCGATGTGTCCCTTTCACGTCGATGTTTCTCTCTCTCTCTTCCTCTCTCTCCCTCCCACTCTGAACAAAAAATGAAAAAATGTCCTCGGGTAAGGATAAAAAAAAATTTTTTTTTCTTTATTGATTTTTAGAGAGAGAGGAAGGGAGAGAGAGAAACATCGATGAGAGAGAACATCAAATGGCTGCCTCCTGCATGCCCCCCATTGGGGATCGGGCCCACAACCTGGGCATGTGTCCTGACCAGGAATCGAACCAGTGACCTCTTGGTGCATGGATCAACGCTCAACCACTGAGCCACACTGGCCGGGCTAATTGTACACTTTTAAGTGGTAAATTTTATGGTATGTGAATTATATGGTCCTGCTTAGAAACACTCACTGGCCCTGGGGATCATCAAGGAGTGCAGGGAGTGAGGTGACAGTGACTAGGTCATGTGGGGCCTGGTGGGCTGCTGTAAAGATTTGGGGTCTACTGAGGATGCAGTGGGAAGGATTTTGAGCTGAGAAAGGGCATGATTTGACTTAGGTATAAACAGGGCTCCCTCTGGCTGCATGTGGGGAATGGACTGGGAAGGGGGGACAAAGGAGACAGCAAGGAGCCCAAGGAGGAGGCTGCTGTTCAGGTGGGAAGTGGGAGTGTCCTAGACCAGGAAGAATGAGTGATGTGTAGACACATGCAGGATGCTCAGCATCATGGGTAGTGAACCCTAAAGGTTTGATGTTATTATTTTTCTCAGAGGCTGGCCTGGCCCACTCCTACCTCTGATTGGTAGCCTCATAGTCCGGCTGAGTAGGATCGTTGGTCCCGTGGAGCTGGGCTACCTCTCTCTCCTTGTCCAGATACGCCCCTCGCACCAGCTTCACTCCAAAGGCCAGGCCAGCCCTGTGTGCAGCCTCCGCATCCCGCCTCAGCCTCTCGTGTGTGTCCTGGCAGGCACACGGGCAGCTTCAGTCGGGCGCTGGGACCCCAGCCCAGATTTCCCCGGGAGGCACCGCACACCTTCAGATAGGCCTGGTAAGTGTTCCACACCCAGGGCCCACCCTCCCTGAAGCTGTTCCAGCGCAAGGCCAGGGCGGCCACCAGCAGAGAGAGCGCAGGATTCAGCGAGGTGTATTCAGCATCCACTAGGAGCCTCACGTGTCGGGCCCGGGCGTGCTGAGGGCAAGAGAGTCTGCGGTCAGAGCCCTCGGGGCGCCCAGCAGGTGCGGCGGAGCCAGGCCGCAGCGGAAGGCATTACCTGCACCACCCGCTGCAGGCGGCTCAGAGAGGCCTGGAGATGCTGGTTTTGCTCCGTGCTGAGGCAGGAGACCTGGAGGCCCTGGGGGAGGGCAGCCGGGAAGGCAGAAGCAGCTCAGGACTTTCTTCCCGGGCTCAAGTCTCCTCTCCCCCACCACCAGGAAGGGGAAAATGTTTAGAAATTTGTAGAAATCTGAAAAGTTGCTGTATCACAGATACACAGTTTATTGACGTGTAATACAACGGTTAAGAGCCCAGAACCTGAGTTTGAATCCTGGTTCTAGTCTACCACTTACTGTGTGGCCTTGAGCAAGTCATATAACTTCTCTGGGCCTTAATTTTCTCCTCTGTAAAATGGAGATGATAATAGGAGCTTCCCCTTGTAGCTGATAGAGAACTGCTGTCTCAGTCGCTCGTCAGAGCTCGGAGCCCCCAGACCCTCCTCCAGAACCCCCAGATGACCATACGCCACCCATTCCACCCGTGCCCCAGGGCTACAGCCGCAGTTCTGATTGCTCCGAGCCTGGAAACAGTGGTAATTCAACAGTGTGAACATCCCATTTGCAGGGTCTGCTCCACCCCAGTCCAGGGGATTCTGCTCGCCCCACATTCCCCACCAGCCATTCATTTCTCCAGCAGCCTGAGGTCCTTACCCGCCCAGAGTCCATGGCTTCTGCCAGCCTCTCAGGGCTCAACTCCGGGGAAGCCCCTGGCCTTTGGATGCATGAAGTTAGCTCCTTCTGGAACGGGATGCGGGTGGGGTGGTGAGGGGGACAGGGTGGGCAGCCACACCTTCCTCCCACATCCTGCCAGTCCCTTACACAGAGCCGAGTGCTGGTCAGCGCCGTCACCTTCAACTGCATGAGGACGTTCCCAGTTGGGCCAGAGGTCCCCAGGAGGCTTCGCGACAGGTCCACACACCGCAGCATAGCACTGAGGTTCCCCTCATACCAGGCCTCGCTGCCCAGCCAGCAGGCATCAGGTCCCCGAGTCTGCTAACCCCCTTCCGCCATCCTCCCAGCCTCCCTGGGCCATGGCCCCCTACTCATTCAGTCTTTTTAAAAAATTTATCTTTAATCTAACCTCCCATGACAAGCCAGGGACTAGGCATGCGTGGACTGTGGTGGCCCACGAGGTGCCTGTCTTACTCACCCAGTCTTGACAGCTGAATCAGGCTCCTCCTCTATGGGTACCGCCAGCAGGGGCCGGAGGCTGACGGTCCCGAGTTGCTGGACACAGCCCCTCACCTCCTCCGGCGTCTCACCAGCCACAAACTGCCCGTAGATGGACGCTCGGAGAAGTGCGCCCGAGAACCGGGAGCCCAGGAGTCGCTGAGACCAGGCCTGGAGCTGGGGTGACAGGGAGCAAGGGCTCAAAGCCAGACCCGGGGGAGCCCCTAGGCCTGTCCCCAAGACCACTGCTCACCGCCAGGCCATGGGTGACCAGAGGGGGCCAGGCACACAGCCGCAGCACCAGCAATGCTCGTGTTAATTCTCTTGTGCCCTTGAGGTGGAAGGCCCCACCATCAAAGCGCAGGGGCTGCCAGTCCCCACTTGGGGGGCCAGCCTGGGAACAGAGTGCACGACAGGTCCGGAGCATCATGAGCCCCTCACTGCTTCCACACCAGGGAAAGGGGCTGACAGCAGCACTACCAGCTGGGGCAGTGACTGATTAACCAGGCAGGAGGCAGGGGAAGGCAAATTTTTAGGATCACAGGCTCCTTGGGAGGCAGTTAATTATTAACTGATGGGGACAGAGTCCAGAATAACATAGACAGGAAAGGAAACCCCGAATAACAGCCCCCCAAACCCTCAGCGTAATAGCTCACAATGATCTGGTGTCCACCGTGTTCCGGGGGCGCCAAGTGAGAACGCGGCTCTGGAACAAGGATCTCTGGGTTCAAGGCGGTTTGGCTTCGTGATCTTGGGAAAGTTACTTGACTTCTCTGGTTGCAGGTGCTTCATCTTAAAATAGGAAAGAGTGCAGTGTTATTGAATAAATTTGAAAGTGTGAATACATCTGGCCGGTGTGGCTCAGTGGATTGAGCATCGTCCCATGGACTGAGCCTGGTTCGATTCCCAGTCCGGGCAAATGCCCAAGTTGTGGGCTTGATTCCCAGTAGGGGGCGTGCAGGAGGCAGCCGATGGGTGTTTCTCTCTCACATCGATGTTTCTATCTCTCTCTTCCTCTCTCTCTCTAAAAAAAAAAAAAAAAAAAAAAAATTCAATAAAAACATATTTAAAAAAAACAATGTGGCCCTGGCCCAGTTCAGTGGTTGGAGCATCAGCCCATGAACCAAAGGATCACAGGTTCAATTTCCAGTCAAGGGCATATACCTCGGCTGCTGATGCGATCCCTGGCCCTGGTTGGGGTTGTGTGGGAGGCAGCCAATCAATGTCCCCTCCCTCCCTCCCTTCCACTCTATCTAAAAATCAATGAAAATAATATCCTCAGGTGAGGATTTAAAAAAAAAAGTGTGTATAACCTGTAACCCAGCTGTTCCATGCATTTGTGAAAGGCATGCGGGTTGTTCAGTAAAGGATTAATTTTGCCCAGCTCCTGGTGATAACATTTAAGCCCTTGGATACCCTGCTCCATAAGAGTGACTTGGTTTCACTGGGGGCCTTGGTCTGTGCGGTATCAGCTTGCCTTCTGGAGGGGCTGGAGACCAAGTTCAGTCAGGTGGGCGGTCAGCCATGCCTATGTGACTGACCCCTAATAAGAAGCCCGGGCACCAAGGCTTATGTTAGCATCCCTGGCTGCAGTACTCTGCATGTTGCCACACACTGTTGCTGGGAGAACTGAGTACTGTCCGCTTGTTTCTAGTGGGAAAGGACAACTAGGCTCTTGTGCCCTGTGTCTCCTGGACCCCGTGCTCCTCCTCCCTTTGACATTTTCAATCTGTATTCGTTCAGTGTAATAAACCATAAGTGTGAGTAAAAAGCTTTTCTGAGTTCTGTGAGTCCCTCAAGTGAATCACTGAACCTGAGGTGGTTTTTTTTGTTTTGTTTTTTATCTCCAGACACAAGGATGATTCATGGTATATCCCTCACCAGGGGCACAGGCACCAAGGAGATTATGCATACACAGCATGCACTGATCACAGACAGTACTTACTGAGTTCACATTGTGTACCCGTCTGTGTGTCCACAAATTCATTGAATCCTCATGACAACTCCATGAGACTGATGATTTTTTTTATTCCCACCCCCCACTGATGATTCATTTTTTAAAAAACTTTTTATTGTGCAATGTATTTTACATTCAGGAGTATAAAATATAGATGTACGGCTTTAAAAATTACTTCTGTGCCCTGGCCGGTTTGGCTCAGCAGTTAGAGCATCGGCCTGCCGACCAAAGAGTCCCAGGTTCGATTCTGGCCAAGGGTACCTACCTCGAGTGCAGTTCGTCCCTGGCCCCTGTTGGGGTCGTGTGGGTGGTGACCAGTCGATGTGTCTCTCTTGCATCGATGTTTCTTTCTCTTTTCCTCCCTCTCTCCCTCCCACTCTATCTGAAGATAAATGAAAAAATGTCCTCAGGTGAGGATAAAAAAAAAAAAAGGATAGAATGGGGGAAAGGGATTTAAACAATATATGCACACTTAGTTTTGCAATTTCAGGCAAGAAAGTCTTAACACTATCTTGCATCTGTTTTTGTATAATCAGAATAATTCAGATGTTCTGGCCTATTGTAAAAGAATGTTGCCCTTGCCCGATTGATTCAGTGGATTGAGCATTGTCTCATGAACTGAGAGGTCCTGGTTCAATTAGAGATCAGGGCACATGCCTTGGTTGTGGGCTGGATCCCCATTGTGGGGGTGTGCAGAAGGCAGCCAATGAATGTTGCTCTCTCACATCGATGTTTCTAACTCTCTCCCTTCCTCTCTCTCTCTAAACAAAAAGAATGTTGCCCTAGCCAGTTTGCTCAGTGGTTAGAGCATGGCCAGCAGACCAAAGGGTTACAGGTTCGATTCCTGTCAAAGGTACGTGCCTGGGTTGCAGGTTCAATCCCTGGCCCTGGTCAGGGTAGTCCAGGAGGCAACCAGTCGATGTGTCTCTCTCACATCAATGTTTCTCTCTCTCTCTTCCTCCCTGCCTCCTACTCTATCTAAAAATCAATGGAAAAATATCCTCAGGTGAGGATTCACAAGAAAAACCAAAGAGAGAATGTTTATGTACTGTCAGTCAAATGTGAATGAGCATGCTTTGAAAATTAAAAGATAGGGAACAAAAAACCCTGGCTGGTTTGGCTCAGCGGTTAGAGCGTCGGCCTGCAGTCCAGAGAGACACAGGTTCGGTTCCCGCTAAGGGCATGTACCTTGGTTGCAGTTTGTCCCCGGCCCTGGTTGGGTTGTGCGGGTGGCAGCCATTCGATGTGTACCTTTCATGTCGATGTTTCTTTCTCTCTCTCTCTCTTCCTCTCTCTCCCTCCAGCTCTGTCTGAACAAAAAATGAAAAAGTATCCTCGGGTGAGGATAAAAAAAAAAAAAAGGGAAAAAAAGGAATAAAGGACATAGAGGCCCCCAGGAACCCCTTACCCAGTGACAACTCCTCTCAGCTCCCGAGGTAATCATTTTCTTGCTTGTCTTTTCTTTATAGTTGGCCCACCCATGTATGTATGCCCAACATTTTATTGCTTCATTTTACTTTCTCTGCTTTCAAGTTTACTGAATGAAATAATACAGCATGTCCTCTTTGGTGTCTGGCTTCTTTCACTTAACATTATGTGTGTGAGATTTTCCATGTGGTTGTGTGTATCAGTAGTTTGTTCTTTTTACTGCTGTATAGTATTCCATTGTATGACTATACCACAATGTATTTATTCATTCAGTATTTGATGGAAAGCTGAGTGATTCCCATTCAGAGCTACTACAAACAGTGCTGCTATGAGCATTCCTTCCTGTAATTGAGTCTTGATTGCTGTTGACACATCAGTGGGAGGGATTTACTCAGGCTGATCAGCTGCAAGGACTGGCTGTGTCCACTGACCACTGACCTCTGACAACCTTGGAGGATCAGCTGTGTAGGGAGCCACCACAGAGAGCAGGGCTCTGGTACCCACTGAGTCCACTCCTTGAGTGTGTTGCTTGTGGAGGTGGTTGGGTGGTGGTGCTTCGATGTGGTCTGAAGCTGTCCACTGGGTGTGCTGGCTCTGGGGCCTCCTGGGAGGCACAGGCCAAGGTTAGCCACTGCCTGTGTTCTACCTGGGGACATCAGGTATAAGCTACAAAGCAATAAGCAGATGGCTGCTTCTTGTGCTGGGCTTGGAGGTGCCCAGGCAAGGCGAAGCTGTGAACCAAGGCCAGCTGCTACTAGTACTGGTCCTGGGGCCACTTAGCAAAAAGTAGAGGGCTCGCTGAGGCCAGATGCTGCTTGTTTGAGAGATTTTAGAAAATACAAAGCATGAGCCCAGACAGGCCATTCCTATGATAAAGCCATTGGAAACAGCTTGGGTGGGCCTGAAAGTTGGGTGGGGCGGGGCCTCAGGGAATCACCAGGGCTGGGAAAACAGTGTTAGCCAGGTTGCTGGAGTCCCAGATATGGTGCCTGTTGGCTCAGTGGGGGAAGGGCTCAGCAAAGGAACAACAGCCTTGGCCAGCACATCTGTCATGGAGAAAGCTGCCCCTCCAGCTCTCAACCCAATGCCAAACAACTCAGTTCTTCCCTGTATTTCCCTGGTGCCTTTCAAGCCACCTCCCCCACGCTGGAGCCTGGAGGAAGCAAATCACAGTAAGTCCATGCACGGGCCCTTTAAGAGGAGCTGCCTTGGACTCCTTGAGCCTCAGCTTGAGGCCTCCCTCAGCCTCAATCCCTGCTGGTTTTTACAGCCAGAAGTTATGGGGATTCTCTTCCTGGCACTGGAACCCTGAGCTGGAGGGCCTGGTGTGGGACAGGGCAGGGAGAACTTCACAGCTGAGTTATCCCTCCTGATTTTTACCCGCCACACGTGAGTGTGGGATTAGCCCGACTGTGCCTCTGCCCCTCCTACCAGTCTTTTAAAAATTTTTTATCCTCACCCGAGGATATTTTTCTATTTATCTTCAGATAGAGAGAAAGGGAAAGAAAGGGAGAGAGAGAGAGAAACATCGACATGAGAGGGACACATCGACTGGTTGCCTCCCGCACAACCCTGACCAGGTTTGGGACAAACCGCAAGCAAGGTACATGCGTGCCCTTGGCCTGAATCAAACGTGTGACTCATTGGTCCGTGGGCCGACGCTCTACCACTGAGCCAAAGGGCCAGGGCCCTTCTACCAGTCTTGATGTGGGTCCTTCAATTTCATAGCTGTAGGACTTCCATTCAGCTCAATTTCAGGTGACCCTGAATGATGGTTGTTCTGTAGTTTAGTTGTAATTCTGATGTGGTTGTGGGACGAGGCGAGTACCACGTTTACCTATATATACTGCCATCTTGACCAGAAGTCAAGATCCACTTCTTGAATCATTGTGATTCTTGCAGAAAGTAGAGAAGGCCACAAGAATCACCCCTTCAAAAAATCATGATCTGGCAAAGGGTAAAGCAGGGGATAGCTGGAGAAGTAGAGTTGCCCTGAGAGTGGTTGCCGATAGTAGAATTGCTATTGAGATGCTAGGTCTTGGGCTATTGGTGAAATGGGGGATCTGGCCTTGGTATTCTCAAGTTAAGCCAAGACCTTGACAGGGGCTGAGATGGACTCAGGTCAATAGTTTCCCCTTAAGTACCACCAGAACCAGAAGCTAATTCTCTCTGGAGCAAGATTTCCTCAATTTAAGTTTGCAGGACTCCCAGTAACTAAGATTAAACCATAAATTTACACTCAAAATATCACCAAGCACACAAGAAAGTAAACCACCATGAATGAGAGTCTGCAGAAGTAATTGTTTCAGTTATTTACTGCTGCAAAATGAGCCACCCATAATCTTGGTGGGTTAAAACAACAGCAATAATTTATTTTGCTTACAAATTGATAATTTGTGCAGGGCTCAGTCTAGCTAGCTTATTTCTACTCCATGTAGTATGAGTAGGGGCAACTCAACTTGAGGCTGGAGGATGTACTTTCAAGATGTTATGTACATGTCTGACAACTTGGTGCTGGCTAGGTGGCTGGAATCTCAGTCAAGGCTGTGAGCTTGGGACCTCAGTTTCTCTCCATAGGCTACTTGGGCTTCTTTACAGCCTGGTGATCGAGTTCTTAGACTGAGCATCCTAAGGGAAATAGGAAGAAGATGTACTGCCTTTTGTTACCTAGCCTTGGAAGTCACACAGTGTCACTCTGCCACAGTCATAAACCTGCCCAGATTAAAATGGGAACACAGTTCCTATTTCATCTTTCAGGGGATAGTGTCAAGTCACACTGTAAGAGGAGCAACTCTTGTTGTGGCCATGTTTGAAAAATACAATCTGTCACAACAAATTAAGACCTGAAAGAATCTCAGATAGTGGAATTGTCTTTGATCTTTACCAATTTATGATGTGTCTTGGTGTGGGTCTCTTTGGGTTCGTCTTGATTGGAACTCTCTGTGCTTTCTGAACTTGTGTGACTCTTTCACCAGGTTAGAGAAGTTTTCTGCCATTATTTCTTCAAGCATGTCTCTATCTCTTGTTCACTCTCTTCTTCTGGTACTTGATATTGTCCCAAAGATCCTTTAGACTTTCTTCATTTCTCTTAATTTTCTTTTGATTTTCATGTTCTGCTTGGTTGCTTACTATTATCTTATCCTCTAATTCACTGATTGGATCCTCTGCTTCATTTAATCTGCTGCTGATTCCTTCTAGTGTGTTCTTCATTTCAGATATTGTATTCTTCGTTTCTAACAGGTTCTTCTTTATGGTTTCTTTGTCATTTTTAAAAAATATTTTTATTGATTTTTTTAAAGAGGAAGGGAGAGAGGTATAGAAATATTGATGTGAGAAACGTCGATCAGCTGCCTCCTGCACACACCCAACTGTGGATCAAGCCCACAACCTGGGCATGTGCCCCAACCAGGAATCAAAGTGGGACCTCTCAGTCCATGGAACGACGCTCAATCCACTGAGCCACACCTGCTGGGCTCTATGTCATTTTTTTTTTTTTAATTCTCACCCGAGGATATTTTTACATTTAATTCTTCTTCTGGGGATTTCTTTTGTTCTTTTGTTTGGGGCAATTTTCTTTGTCTCCCCTTTTTATCTCTGTGTATTAGGTAGATCTGCTGTGACTCCCAAACTTGTTGTGTTGGTTTTACGCTTCCACATCTTGGCAATTGTAAATAATGCTGTAATAAATATAGGGGTGCATATACTCTTTTGAACTAGTGTTTTGCATTTATTAGGATATATAGCCAGAAGTGAAATTGCTGGGTTATAAGGCAGTTCCACTTTAAATTTTTTGAGGACCTTCCACATTGTTTTCTATAGTGGCTGCACCAATCTGCATTCCCACCAACAATGCATGAGGAGTCCCTTTTCTCCACATCCTCACCAGCACTTGTTTGTTCATTTATTGATGAACCATTCTGACAGGTGTGAGGTTATATCTCATGTGGTTTAATTTTTATTTCTCTAATATTTAGTGATGTTGAACATCTTTTCATATGCCTATTGGCTATCTATATGTTCTCTTTCGAAAGATGTCTACTCAGGTCATTTTTAATTGAATTGTTTGGATTTTTTTTTTGGTGTTGAATTGTATGAGTTCTTTATAAATTTTGGATATTAACCCCTTATCGAATCTATCATTTGTGAATATGTTCTCCCATTTAGTCGATTGTCTTTTTGTTTTGTTGATGGTTCCTTTTGCTGTGCAAAAAACGTTTTAATTTGATGTAGGTGATGCCGTTGTAATAACCTGGTTATTATTTAACAGGAAAGGAGTGAAGGGAAGACCAGATAATATAGGCATGTCATTTATACAGCTTTTGTCAAAAAGCTAGTTTAACACACTCCAGGTCCGTTCCCTGCTAATCGATGGGGGAAGATACTGGACAAATGTAGTTTAGACACATGCCCAGTATGGTCTAAGTAACATGGGAAGGTACTTTACCCTTCTGTCACACCTGGGAGCAAGTCGGAGGCCAGAATGGGCATGGCCACTGCAAGTGCATGAAACCTGAATATTTAATCTCCTGGACAAAGGAAGTTTGCTCTTGCTCTTTCTCTCTTGTTGCTGCATCTGACTCCCAGTTTGCAGGGCTCCCAGGCCCTGCATTTGCCATGTGGCCCACAGCCATGTGAACTTCACACAACGGATTGATGGACTAAATCTAGACTGATGCCACATAAGACCCAGTTTCACCATGGAGAAAACGCTCTGGACACTGGCCCTGCTTCTAGCTTTACTGAATCCACAGCTGCCCCTCTTCCAGGACCGGACTGAGGGGCATAGGACTTTACAATCCCAGGAATGTAACTCCACACCAATACAAAATATTCATTTTCATACGCAAGTCTTAGAAAATTCATTTTATAAAGATATCACAAGAGCCACCCCACTCCCACGAGTGTCAGGGAAATCTGGCCCACTCATTCCTCTGGCAGCATAGTCCTATTTGTTTATTTTTCCTTTTGTTTCCCTTGCCTGAGGGGATATATCAGAAAGAAATATTGCTAAGAGAAATATTTGAGATTTTATGGCCTATGTTTTTTTCTAGGAGTTTTATGTTTTTGAGCCCTGCATTTAAGTCTTTAATCCATTTTGAGTTTATTCTTGTATATGGCGTAAGAAGGTATTCTGGTCTAGTTTCAGTTCTTTTGCATGTATCTGTCCAATTTTCCCAACATCATTTATTGAATAGACTATCTTTATCCACATTGTATATTTTTGCCTCCTTTGTAAAATATTAATTGACCATGTAAGTATAAGTTTATTTCTGGCCTCTCTATTCTTTTCCATTAATCTATATATCTGGTTTTATACC
This sequence comes from Molossus molossus, assembly GCF_014108415.1. Taxonomy (NCBI): domain Eukaryota; kingdom Metazoa; phylum Chordata; class Mammalia; order Chiroptera; family Molossidae; genus Molossus; species Molossus molossus. The sequence goes on along the minus strand of NW_023425357.1, from coordinate 15,332,367 downwards.
AGTACCATGCTGTTTAGATTACTATAGCCTTGTAGTATAGTTTGATATTAGGTAGCATATGTAGCCTCAATATTTCACATTAGGAGGCCCATGATGTCAATTTGTTCTATGCCTGGTAATGGTAACTTTGATCATTTGGTTAAAGTGTCATCTGTCAGGTTTCTTCCACTCTAAAATTACTATTTTTCTCTTAGCAAATAATAAAATAAACAAAAATAAATTAATAAAAATGGCAAAATGATCAATTAAAAAAGAAATGACAACAGTGCTATGAAAAGGAAATATTGAAGAACATGAAAGAATTCTTCAATATTAAAACTATGGCTGCAAGTAAAAATAATAATAATAATGAAATGAATGTTTTTTAGGTCTACTAGTTTAAATTAGTTCCTGTCCCTTGCAAATTATTTATTTTTGTATCAGTTAACTAAAAACCCCATTCAAACTGGCTTAAGGAAGAGGGTAATTTATTAACTGAAGACACCATTCAGATTGACTTAAGAGGCAGGATACTTTATAGTCCAAGAGTAGCTCTGACTTCAGCTTCAGCTGGATCCAGGGACTTGGTGTAATCAGGAACTTGTCTCATTCAACAATAGCTATATAAATTAGAGGGACCAGATTCTGGGCGGACAAAAGCAATAGATATCTGCTACATTGATTCAGAAAATGGCAAAGTGGAAGTAGGAAGTACATGAAGAGATCCAGTCACAGACTGAGGTTCCTTTGGAGAACTTGCCCAAATGGTTTATGTGATGTGGAGCAATCCAGGACCTAGATTATCAGTATATTTTGTTCTTTGATGACAATGATTGGTTCAGGGATGGGCATAATACCCAAGCTGGGCTGATGAAAGCCAGTCCCAGAACTTTCCAGAACTATTGGCAAAAGAGGCACTCTGGCTACTGAGCTTGTGAAATACCAGCCTAGAACTGTAAATGGTCATCTTTGTCTACCAAATGAAGACTACCCGAGAATGAAATCAACAAAGAGAAAAACAGAGCCAAGAGATACAGAGAGGGCCCAGCTGGTATAGCTCAGTGGTTGAACATCAACCCGTGAACCAAGAGGTAGCTGGTTCAATTCCCAGTCAGGACACATGCCCAGGTTGTGGGCCTGATACCCAGTGCGGGGCATGCAGGAGGTGGCCAATCAATGTTCTCTCTCATTGTTGTTTCTTTCTCCCTCTCCCTCTCCCTTCCTCTCTCTAAAATCAATAAAAAAAAAAAAAATATATATATATATATATATATATACACACACACATACATACACACACACACACACACACACACACACACACAAAGAGAAAAACAGAGCCAAGAGATACAGAGAGGTTGACCCCTCATGGCTTTGTTTCAATACTGAATCCACCTGTGCTTGAGTTAACACTCTCCTGAGAATGTCATCTAGAAAAGCCAATAAATTCACCTTTACTGCTTAGCTACTGTGTGTGTGTGGTGGGGGGGGGGGGGGGTTGTAGGTTTCTTCTTAGAAAAGGGAAAATTCACAATTAGAAAAATTCTACTTTTATTAATAGAATCACTTTTTAATTAAAGAGAAATCATTTGAACTTCACTGTACTTCTGTATTCAAATGCTGTGGTGTAAAACTTATTTTAGGCCTATAGTGATAAAGATAATATATGAACAAGAATTTGAACAAACAGTTTTGATAATATTATTAATAAAGTAGGATTGGTGACCTAAAGAAAGATTGTACTCTAACCATACTCTGTTCTTTGTGTAAATAGATTTCTCAGTTGTCTTTTTCTGCTATTCAGTATAAAGAATAAGAATTATCTTGCTATGCTGCTGTATTATAGAGCCTGTTTTTAAAGTCACTTTTATTGAGGTGTAATTTATGTACCACCAAATGCACTCATCTTTTTTAAAAAAAAATTTTCCTCATTGATTTTAGAGAGAGGGAAAGGGAGAAAGAGATAGAAACATTGATGAGAGAGAACATCAACTGACCACCTCCTGCATGTCCACCACTGGGGATCTGGCCCAAAACCTGGGCTCGTGCCCTGACCAGGAATCAAGCCGGCGACCTCTTGGTTCATAGGTCGATGCTCAACTGCTGAGCCACACTGGCCAGGCTAATGCACTCATCTTAATTGTACACTTCAATGTTTTTTGACAAATTTAAATGTAACCACCACCACAATCATGATATGGAATATTTCCATCATCCCCACCCAAAAAAAATTCCCCCAAAGCTTTTTATAGTCAATTCCCTTTCCATGGCCCCAGACAACCACTGATCTTCTCACCATAAGTTAACTTTGCCTATTTTAGAATTTCTGTAAGTGAAATCACACAGTATGTATTCATTTGTGTCTAGCTTGTTTCGATAGTCTATTTTATTTTCTATAGAGTCTATTACATGTATGTATTGCTTATACATTACATTTTAGATAACTGTGGAAAATAATAAAATAAGTAGGACACAACAATAATCCATAAATTTCAGATGCAGTTAAACTAGAAATGAACTGAGTTTTTAATATGTCTTTTTCCACTTCTGAAAAAGCATAAAATCCTCAGAATAAATTTTTATTATTGAGATGTCTTTTACAATTCACTCTGTCTCTTTGGAGAAGTTTAGTTTTCAAAAGAAACCCCAGGAGGAACCTTGTTTATATTTTGATACCAGCTTGAATCATTTTTTGTCATTTATACACACCCCTCCATGTCCTCTCCTGAAAAAGGCCAGTCCCTTTGTGTGTTATGGTGTTCACTTAACAAGTTCAACCCAGACTGGAATGAAAAGGACCACTGAAATTTTATGTTCTTCACGTATAGGGAAAAGGTGTTGAGAAGCCTGTCACACCAGATGTCCCCTCAGCTCAAAGGGTAGAGAATCAGTTTCCATAGGGTCCAAGTCTCCTGCCACCTGATCATAGATTCCTCTTCGATCTTCATATTTGTCTTCAGACCAGCATAGGTCACCAGGGCTCTAACAAACAAAGGTGGAGTTAGACCCATAGAGAGATGCCCTGTGGGTCATCATTGAGGTCTAGAGCATACACATTCATACTCAACTTTCCAGATAAAAAAAGTTTCACCTTTTAATTATAGGGGTAAATTCCAACATATAAAAAGAAGAGTGTGGTCCAGCCTGTGTGGCTCAGTGGATTGAGCATCATCCTGTGGACTGAAAAGTCCCGGTTTGATTCCTGGTCAAGGCACATGCCTGGGTTGTGGGCTTGATCCCAAGTAGGAGGCATGCAGGAGGCAGCCAATCAATGTTTCTCTCTTATATTATGTTTCTATCTCTCTCTCCCTCTCTTTTCCTCTCTCTCTACAGAAAATCAATTTAAAAAATAAGAGTGTGATTATAATGAACTATCATGAACCTCAATGGACCCATCACCTAGCTTTGATAATATCAATCCTTGGTCAATCTTGATTTATCTATATCTCTATGTTCTCATTCTCTACCCCACTAACTGAATTATTTTAAGCAAGGCCAAGATATCTCATGATTTCCAGTCAGAAAAAAAATTTAAAATGAAACTTTATCCTCACTTGAGGAAATTTTTCCATTGATTTTTTTAGATAGAATGGGAGGGAGGGAGGGAGGGAGAGAGAGAGAGAGGGAGAGAGAGAGAGAGAGAGAGAGAGAGAAATACTAATGTTGTTTCACCCCCGCATGACCCTGACTGGGGTCAGAGATCAAACCCGCAACCAAGGTATGTGCCCTTGACCAGAAATCGAGCCCAACACTCTTTGGTCCATGAGCCAATGCTCTAATCAGCCCGGGCAGATATATGAAATGCTTAAATGCCCATGATATTGGCTATGGAAACTGTGGAATGTGAGTCACAATTCTGTTAGTCCTCTGAACTACCAAAACATTTCCTTATTAAAATAGAAAAGAAAGCCCTGGCCGGTTTGGTGCAGCAGTTGGAGCGTCGGCCTGCGGTACTGAGAGACCCGGGTTCGGTTCCCGCTAAGGGCGCGTGCTTCGGTTGCAGTTTGTCCCCGGCCCTGGTTGGTCGTGCAGGTGGCAGCCACTTGATGTGTCCCTTTCACATCGATGTTTCTCTCTCTCTCTCTTCCTCTCTCTCCCTCCCATTCTATCTGAACAAAAAATGGAAAAATGTCCTCGGGTGAGGATAAAAAAAAAAGAAAAGAAAAATGACCATCTAGTGTGGTTCTGACTGGGGATGTGCTTTGCCCTAAGATTGGGAGATAATGGTTGTTTCAGCTCAGCAAACTTTACAGCAGATTTGCCATGGGCCAAAAATATGGCCTGCTGCCTGTATTTGCACTGTTCAAAAGCTAAGAACAGGTTTACATTGTTTGATGCCTGGAAAAGTATCAAAGGAAGAATACTATTTGTGACATATGAGATTCTAATTCAGTATCTCAAAACAAAGTTTTATTGGAACTTAGCCACATCATGTGTCTATGTATTGTCTATGGCTGCTTTTACACTACAGTGGCAGAGTCTAATGGTTTTGAGGACTGTATCTATTCTCCGGTCCTTCACAGAAACAGTGTTTCAGCACCACGGACAGCATTTTAATACTCATGTCCACTCTGGTAGGGAGAACAGTGCCCCATCTGGGACAATGTTACAGAGAGAAATCTTTGGCCCAGAGGTGTCAGCATTAGCCAAGGCTACAGCAAAAGTCAGGTGTTCTGCCCCACCTACCTACTGTGAGGCAGTTGGTGGGGGTTAGTCGATGATCAAAGTGCCTGTCTGTTTTCACCTGACCTGCTACCATGTCCACTTCTCTCTGTCCTCTGTCCTTGTCACACTCTCAGTCCTACTCCCTGATGCCATGAGTGGGCACTGATCCAGACCTGTCTAATCATCATATTTCATCCCCTGCCTCCGTGGTTCAGTGATGAGTAGGTGACCCAAGCTAGACCAATAAGTGTCAGCACTGGAGGGCTTTGGAGCTATTGGAAAAGAGGCATTCTTTTTCTTTGAAGGTTTTCAATCTAATAGGATTCTAACCTGGATTTTTCTGGGGACATCTTTTTGTTTTGTTTTTAATCCTCACCCGAGGACATTTTCCCATTTTTTGTTCGGATAGAGTGGGAGGGAGAGAGAGGAAGAGAGAGAGAAACATCGATGTGAAAGGGAAACATCGAGTGGCTGCCAACCGCATGACCAACCAGGGCCGGGGACAAACCACAACCGAGGTTCTCTGGGGACATCTTTAAGGAGGAAATTCTTGGTCCAGGTGTGTGGGTCTCAGGACAATTCTATGCCTTGACATTTAAATTGAAAGAGTCAAGCCCTGGCCAGTTTTGCTCAGCAGTTAGAGCATCGGCCTGCAGACCGGAGAGTCCCGAGTTCAGTTTCTGCTAAGGGACGTACCTCGGTTACAGTTTGTCCCCAGCCTGGTTGGGGTCGTGTGGGTGGCAGCCACTCGATGTGTCTCTCTCTCACATCGATGTTTCTCTCTCTCTCTTCCTCCCTCTCTCCCTCCTGCTCTATCTGAAAATAAATGCAAAAATGTCCTTGGGTGAGGATAAAAATAAATAAATAAATTGAATGAGTCAAAATACTTTTTCTCTGAATCTCTCTGATTAACTAGTGTAGTGGAGATGCTTAACTATCCAACAAAAGGCATGCCTTTTTCTTCCACAGTAATATAACTGTAGTAAGGCATATAGCTGTCAAGCTAGACTACATCATTCAGCCTCCTTTGCAGTTAGATGTGACCATGTGACCGTGTTCTCACCAGGGAAATGAGTAGAATGTGTAATTTCTTTTTTTTTTTTATCCTCACCCGAGGATATTTTTCCATTTTTTGTACAGATAGAGTGGGAGGGAGAGAGAGAGAGAAACATCGACGTGAAGGGACACATCGAGTGGCTGCCACCCGCACGACCAACCAGGGCCAGGGACAAACTGCAACCGAAGTACGTGCCCTTAGCGGGAACCGAACCCGGGTCTCTCTGGACCGCAGGCCGATGCTCTAACCGCTGAGCCAAACTGGCCAGGGCTAGAATGTGTAATTTCTGAGCCTGGATCATAAGGCAGGGTTGTGCCTCCATCATACTCTCCTTTTCCCTCTTTCACCGGTTGAAACCTCCAGTGAACTGGCTTATCCATGCAAACTTGGATGATGCGCTGGGGGGTGGCAGAAGACCATAGTGGAAAGAACTTGGATTCCGTAATAACCACATGCAGTGAGGCCACTCGTCTCTGACTACTGTGTGAGAGAAATTGACTGTCTTTTTTAGGCCACTGGGTTATGGCCAGGCCTGTTTGTTATAGCAGCCTAGCTTACCCTAACTAATATAAACATGGATGTGGGTTTCTGGCACTAGCCAGGAAAGAATTCTGCAGATACAAATGTCCTCACCATCTGTACTTCATCATAGAGGGGTCCCCAGGTCCCAGGTGGGGCGTACATTCTTTCCACCTCATCATATAGGTGCCCAGGAAAGGCTATATTGTCCTCTTCAAGACCTGTGAAGCCTGGAGTCGAAGTGGGAGGAAGGAGTGATCAGGGCACCCAGTCCAGGTGTCGGGGGGATCTGAGTGGGGGAGTTCTGATGGGGTCAGAACTCACCTCTGGGATAAGATGCCTCTTCCAGTGTTGGTGGCAGCGGGGGGCTGAAATCCCTCATGGAGTGATAATATGGTTCTGCATCTGCTGTGCTAACCTGTCAACACCCCGCCCCCCAAACCACAAGGTAAAGTATTTTCATCTTCTGACTCCCTGAGAAGGTGAATAATTAATCAGAAGGTCATGGAATTTTATTCACTGTCAGCGGGGCACCCCACTCACTGTGGAGCTTGGATCGTCCAGGTCTCTAGTCCACTGACCCTCTTCATATTCATTCCTGATCGGGACCTCTTCCGACCTTCCAGGATGGATGCATGGACAGCAGTTGGATGTTGACCCTTGGACACCCATCACCCCAAAACCTCCTCCCTCAGAGCTTTTCTTACAGAAAAGTACCCCCACTTACCCTGCCTCTGTCTTCTCTGAGATGCCTGAGGAAAGTAGGAAAAAGGGATCTGAGATACCTCCCAAGCCCACCTGGCCCTGGAAGACCTTCAATATGCAGTAGCTCCAGGGCTCCCCGTGACCTTTGGGCCTCAACCCCAGTGGGGCAAGGGTCTCCTCACCCTCAGCAAGACGTCTCTGTCTCCGTTGCCAGAGGAATCCCCCGACACAGGAGGCGTTAGAAAGCAGCAGAAGGCCCCCAACAGCGACCAGCACAGGCATCAGGGGCAGCTCTGAGGTGCCTGAGGGCAGAAGGTAACACCTGAGTGAGCTCAAAACAATTGGCTTTAGGCCCAGAGCAGGATTCTCTGAGAAAATCCATCCCTGACCAGGCAAAGCCCCTTTTTACAGGCCAGGAAAGTAGATGGACAGGGGTGTCCATGTCCACTCCTTGCCACCCCAAGGCAGGTGGTTTCTTTCTCAAATCAGGTCACTAGCAGAAGGTCCTACATTTGCCTGAGCCCCATCTAGAAACTCAGACTGGAGCTTCAGCTCCTTAGCGGGGTATATATTTTTTTTTTTATCCTCACCCAAGGATATTTTTCCATTCTTTGTACAGATAGAGTGGAAGGGAGAGAGAGGAAGGGAGAGAGAGAGAGAAACATCGATGTGAAGGGACACATCGAGTGGCTGCCACCCGCACGACCAACCAGGGCCGGGGACAAACTGCAACCGAGGTACGTGCCCTTAGCGGGAACCGAACCCGGGTCTCTCCGGACCACAGGCTGACGCTCTAGCCGCTGAGCCAAACCGGCCAGGGCCTTAGCGGGGTATTTAAGACTTTCTGTGATCTGGCCTCTTACAACGTCTCCAGCCTTTCCCACCAACCATAGACCCTGGTATTAGATCCTCCAGCCACACAAACTAACCACGCTGTTTCCAGAATCACCGAGGAAAACCTACACCCCTAAGCCTTAGAATAGTCAAGTGTCCGTCCTCAAATATCCTTTCTTCTCAACTTTTGTTCGCCCTTTCAACTCCATCCCAAACGACTTCCTCTTTGCACAAACTTACATCCCAGACAATATCAGACTTCTCTGCTATATCCCCGAGGACAAGACTAAGTCCTTCTAAGCACACATCTGTTCAAGATTCATTCCCCATCATTTGCTAACAGCTCTCCTTTTCCTTTGAGGAAATAGCCACACCCTGGCTCTCAGTCTGTATGGCTCTATGGGACTCATGGAGGACACAGAGCCAGCCTGGCCAAAAACAGCACCCATCTCTCTTTTCATAGTGATCAGTTCAGAGACCAGCATTTGATCCAAAGTAGATTTTTGCTAGAACATTTAGGACACTCCTCTGAGGACTGCTCAGAAGAGGAATGAAAGTTGGAGGCATGTGTGAGACTTCTTTGTACCCTTGATGAGAGAACCTGAGAAGGAAACCATCAGAGATGAAGGCAAAGTTGAGACAGGGTGAGAAAATAGATCCTTGGTGAAAATTTTAAGCACCTTCATTCAGTCATACTTGGAATTTTTAGTTTCATGCGCCAAGCAATTTCTTTTATTGCCAAGAACAGTCACACTTCTATTATTTGCAACCACCTTCTCAGACTCTGAAGGGGATTGTTTGCAAAATGCTCAGAATTTTCTCTCTGTATCCATGACTTGAAGTTGAACCGTGTCACTTGCCTCAGCCACAGAGACAATAGCAAATGTGACAGAATAAGAATCTTTAAAGGTGCTTGTGAGTCAGAGTTTGCTTCTCCTGCTGCTCTTGGGACTCCTGTGACCACCTCCACGGGAACAAGCCAAGGAGAGACATGTGGCCCAGTTATCCTCCTTGTCCCAACCAAGAGCTATATTGTCAGACATGTGAAGAGGAGGCCATCCTGGACCAACCAGTCCCTGCTGAGCTTCCAGCCGACTCTGGCCCAGACCAGAACTGTTCAGCCACTCACAGATCAGGAGAAATGATGTTTGCTGCTTTAAGTGCTCATGTTTAGGGTGGTTTATTACGCAGGAAAAGCCAACTGATACAGGATCTACACAGGGCATAAAATCAGCGAATTCTTTCAGGCAAGAGTAAGAACTAAGGGAACGGGTTAGGGTCTATAGGAACAGAGCTAAGTCTTAAGGAACGGTGTCCATAAGGCAGAGGAGAGAGGGTTAGAGACCAGAAAGTTCTGTTCTCAGGGGAGAGAGGGGTTTGCAGTGAATTGAGAACTTGCCTTCAGGCTGCTCTGTGGGCATCTGGTAGTCAGATTCTTCAGAAGGCTGATCTAGACCTGGGGCGGGGGGAGGCGGGGGGGGGGGGGGAGAAAGAGAGTGTGAATTAACACCGAAAATCTAGGATAAGCCTTAAGTATTTCTCAGTCTTCTATTAAGCTTTTCATCCCATTTTGAGACTCGTGGGAACTGGTTTATGGCTTCTTAGGAATATTTCAAGAAGAGCTGGCAATTGCTGATAAGAATGACAATACTGCCCTGGCCGGTTTGGCTCAGCGGTTAGAGCATCGGCCTGCAGACCAGAGAGACCCGGGTTCGGTTCCCACTAAGGGCATGTACCTCGGTTGTAGTTTGTCCCCAGCCTGGTTGGGGTCGTGTGGGTGGCAGCCACTCGATGTGTCTCTCTCACATCGATGTTTCTCTCTCTCTCTCTCTCTTCCCCCTCTCTCCCTCCTGCTCTGTCTGAAGATAAATGCAAAAATGTCCTCGGGTGAGGATTAAAAATAATAATAATAAAATAAAATAAAAAGAATGACAATACTATTGATAGCCATTCTAATGCCTGGAATAATAATAATTGTTGATGAGTGCTTTATGGCACACAAGGTTCTTTTAACCTGAATTGTCAATTTTTCAGGTTAACTAAAAAAGATGCTGGCTCTCAGGATCCCTTCATAGAGGTATAAATTCTACAGCATGGAAGGTGGGTATAGAACTTGATGCTTTAGTCCTTAAAGGGAAGACTGAAATGGTGGGGGTGGGGGGAGAAGGAAATATTTTAGAGATGGGAAAGGGTCCTTACATCCATGAGTAAAAGGCTGCTCTGTCCGAAAAGGGAAGACAGAAAAAGGGTGCTTTCATGGGGCAAAGCAAATGAAGGTGAGTGGGGGGCATTTCTTAAAAAATTAGCATTTACACAGACCTTACTTTGTACAGGGCCCTGTTCTTAGATATATTAGTTCATTTAATCCTCACAACTGTCTAAGATAAACCTTACTTTCAGAAACTAAGGCATACCTGATTTTTAGAAGCTGTGGCTCAAAGAGGTTTAACTGAGGCTCAAAGAGGTAAAGTAACTGCCTAAGGTCTTACAACTAGAACTCGCAGAGCCGGAACTTGAATCCAGGTTTGTCTGAATAAAACTCTGTGTGATTAGCCACTACACTGCCGATTGGCCTGTCAGAGGCAAAATGTTCTCATTAGTCATATTCAAAGAACTTGTCCATTTCATTACAGTTGCTGAATTTTTTGGCCTAAATTTGTTCATGATACTTCCTTTTTATCCCCTTAATGTAGTGTCCCCTCTTTCACCCCTGGTATTGGTTAACTCGCATCTTCTCCCTTTTGCCTTGATTAACTTTTTTTTTTTTTCTTATCTTCACCCGAGGACATTTTTCCACTTTTTGTTCAGACAGAGTGGGAGGGAGGGAGAGGAAGAGAGAGAGAGAGAGAGAGAGAGAGAGAGAGAGAGAGAAACATTGACATGAAAGGGACACATCAAGTGGCTGCCTCCCGCACGACCCAACCAGGGCCAGGGACAAACTGCAACCGAGGTACGTGCCCTTAGCGGGAACCGAACCCGGGTCTCTCTGGACTGCAGGCAGGTCTCTCTGGACTGCAGGCCGACACTCTTAACCGCTGAGCCAAAATGGCCAGGGTTTGATTAACTTTTAATAAATCTTTTTTTTTTTAATCCTCACCAGAGGACATTTTTGCATTTATCTTCAGATAGAGCGGGAGGGAGAGGGGCTAATAAATCTTTTAATACAAGATCAATAAATGTTATTGGTCTTTTAAGAGAAGCAGCTTTTGGTTTCATTGATTTTTCTCTATTGTTTTTGAGTTCACAATTTTCTTTATTTAACATTATTATTATTTTTTTAAATCCTCACCAAGGCCCTGACCAGTTTGGCTCAGCAGTTAGAGTGTCGGCCTGCAGTTCAGAGAGACCTGGGTTCGGTTCTCGCTAAGGACGCGTACCTCGGTTGCGGTTTGTCCCCAGCCCTGGTTGGGTCATGCAGGTGGCAGCCACTCGATGTGTCCCTTTCACGTCGATGTTTCTCTCTCTCTCTCTCCCTCCCACTCTATCTGAACAAAATATCAAAAAATGTCCTTGGGTGAGGATTAAATAAATAAATAAATAAATCCTCACCAAGGATATTTTTCTATTGAATTTCGGATAGAGTGGGAGGGAGAGAGAGAGAAATGTCCATGTGAGAGAGACACATCGACTGGTTGCCTCCAGCATGACCCCGAACAGGTCCAGGAATGAACTGCAACTGAGGTACTGTGCCCTCGACTGGAATCAAACCCGTGTCTTTGGTCCTCGGGCCAACGCTCTAACCACTGAGCCAAACTGGACAGGGCTGATTTCTGTTCTTACCTTTATTATGTCCCTTCTTCAGTTTATTTTGTGTTTAATTTGCTCTTCTTTTTCTAGTTTCTTAAGATGAAAATTTACAGCATCAATTTGAGGCCATTTTTAAAAAATCGATTATGAGAATTTAATGCTATAAATTTCCTTTTAAGCACTGCGTTAGCTGCACCCCATAATTTTCATGTTTTCATTTTTATTCCATTCAAACTCTTTTCTAACTTTTCTGTGTCATTAATTGCATTCAGACAGTATGATTTAGTGACTAAAATCTAGTCTCTGGAGTTCATCTGTCTGAGTTTCAATCTCATCTCTACCTCCCTCCCGCTGTGTGACCTTTGACAACATGCTTAATCTCTCTGGGCCTCAGTGTCTTCATCTGTAAAAGGGGAAGAATAATACTGACTTTACTGTACCACACTTTAAGTCCTCTGTAGAGCTCTGCAACCTGCCCAAGACTTTCCCTTCTGACCTGGGGTGGTGATAGAGATCTGGGATCCTTTGTCAGTTAGTTCGCTGTCTCCTAGGGCATTGCTGGCCAGCAGCCAGACCCTGTATCGTGTAGAAGGCTGCAGCCCAGTCAATGTGAAGGTGGTAGCCTGGGGTGGTAGGACATCCATGTAGAGGAACCCTGGGGTCTCCAGAGCCTCATACCTGCACGAGAGGGAGGTTAGTCATTCAAGGGGGTGTCCCAGCCCTGTTGTCTTCCACCCCTCTCTGCCTTAACAGAGACCCACCTGATTTGGAACCTCTGGGGCAAGCCCCCATCAAAGCCAGGCTTCCACTCCAGCCCCACTGAGTATGGGGTCATGCTCAAGACCTTTAATCCATATGGAGGATCAGGGCGGCCTGTAAGGAAAAGGATGGGAAAGTAGTCAGAGGATACAAAATGATTCTGGAAGATTTCTTTCAGATTCTTCCAAAGAATGATTTTAAATACGTAGTTGACTCTCATTATTCATGGTGGTTATGTTCTACAAAGTTGTTGTGAACACTGAATTAGCAAATATCAAACCATTGTTTCTAGGGAAAATGCAGGGTTAGGTTCCTACAAGACTCCAGGCACTGGAGGGTCGAGGGTTCAATTCCCAGTCAAGAGCACGTGCCTGGGTTGTAGGTTCAATCCCTGCCCCCAGTCAGGGTGCACACAGGAGGCAACCAACAGATGTGAGAGAGACATGTCAATGTTCCTCTCTCTCTCTTTCTCTCCCCCTCCCTCCCTCCCTTCCACTCTCTCTAAAAATCCGTGGGGGGAAAAAAATACCTTCAGGTGAGCATTAACAGCAACAAAACAAAACAAACAAACAAAAATAAACCCACCACTACATAATCTTGTTTTATATGTTTTTCTGTTGAAAGATGCCCTATTTAATATATTTTGTTGCCCTGACCAGTTTGGCGTAGCGGTTGGAGCATCAGCCCATGGATGGAAGAGTCGCAGATGAGGAGTAACCAAAAAACAAAAAAACAAACAAACAAAAATACACACACACACGTGTGTGTGTGTGTGTGTGTGTGTGTGTATTTGTTGTTGATTCATTAACATTGAACTCATAGCCAACAGCTGTAACCCATGCCTGAACAAAGCTTTTTCAACAGTATTTCCTCCATGCAGCACATCACAGCCTTCTTGCACTTAGAAACAGTAGATAGCACTTCAGCACTATGCTTGGAGACCCTTTTAAATAGCACTTCCCTGGCCCATTTGGCTCAGTCTGTGGAGCAGAGAGTCCCGGGTTCGGTTCCCACTAAGGGTATCTTGGTTGTGGTTTGTCTCCGGCCCCTGTTGGGGTTGTGTGGGTGGCAACTAGTTGATGTGTCTCTCTCTCATCGATGCTTCTCTCTCTCTCTTCCTCCCTCTCTCCCTCCTGTTCTATCTGAAGATAAATGCAAAACTGTCCTCGGATAAGGATAAAAGTAAATAAATAAATAAATAAATAAATAAATAGCAAAAACACTAACAAAGAGCACCAAATAGACCTCAAAAAGGACACTTATTTACATGAGAGCTGAAACAAGAAAGAAGAATGCGGCTTTATTCTACCTGGCTGAGAATGTGCTCATTGGGTGACTCACAATTCTCACTCATTCTGTATATGTCCCTGAATGACTGGATCAACTGTGAATACATTTCTTGTAGTAGATTTTTTGTGTGTTTATCTCACATCCATTCTCCTTATTTCTCCTGGTTGCAGAACCCTGAGTATCCTTTGGAGAAGCATTTGCTCCCATTCTCAGGCCACATGCTTCTCCACTCCCTATAGGATGGACATGTGACGGGGCCTGGACAACCAGAGTGTCGCCTTCCCCTTGCCATATGATTTGTTCACCGCTGGAAGCCAAGTAGAGTGAGTAAATCTTTTTTATCCTCACCTGAGGACATTTTTCCATTTTTTGTTCAGACAGAGTGAGAGGGACAGAGAAGAAGAGAGAGAGAGAAACATTGACGTGAAAGGGACACATCTAGTGGCTCCCACCCGCACGACCCAACCAGGGCTGGGGACAAACCACAAACGAGTTATGTGCCCTTAACGGTAACTGAACCCGGGTCTCTCTGGACCGCAGGTCAACTCCCTAACCACTGAGCCAAACCGGCCAGGGCAAGCAGGTAAATCGTAATTCTAGTACTTTCACACCACTGTTAGGAGGAAGAAAACTTCTATTTCCCCTGGAAGGTCCAACAGCCCACTATGAGGAGCCTTAGAATAAAGCCGACACAGAGACAGGCAGACCAGATAGGCAGAGAGTTTTTGATGATAGCTGAACCTAGATCCAGTGACTCCTGAAAATCTACCTTTAAGTCACTTGGGCCAATAAGCTCCCTCTTCCTTTTTTTTTTTTTTTAATTAGTTGTGGATTCCTCTGCAGATCCAGGCTCTATTAGAATTTTCAGGTAAGGCAAAAACTCCATTCTTACTCAAACATTTCTCAGGTTTCAGGAACACTGCCAGTGTGGGAGCAACTAGAGACTTGGGTCCTGACCCAAGCACCCTCCCAACACCCTCACAGCCGTCTCCCAACATACTGATGCTGACGAGTTGAATACTAGTATGGTCTGAGCCGAGGGGGTTGGTGGCTGTGCATGTGAAAAGAGCATAGTCCTGGGCTGCAGAAACGTTGGCGATCGTCAGGAGACTGCTATGGACGCCACCCTGGTGGTATGTGTGCTCTGTGTACCTGCAGAAGGGGAGTGGCGGAACTCAGGGAGGGTGACTGGGGCTAGGGAAACAGTTGGGGCTGGAGTGCTCTGGCTGGGCCTGGACTCACCTGGGATTCTGGAGATCCAGAGGGACCCCATTTTTAGCCCAAGTGAAGACAATGTTGGGGACACCTCGGGCACGGCAGTGGAGGGTGGCAGAACTGGTGCTGTCTCCAGCTGCAGCCACCTTAGTTAGGGGAGTGGGGTGTTCTACCTGGGGGGCAACTAGGAGAGACTGAAGGTCAGCATGAGGTGTTTGGAACGACACGAGAGCTGTAGGTTTAGTGGCAGGCCTTGAAGTCAGGGGTACGGGTGTTACTCACATCTGACGACCAGACGGACCAGCCCTCGGGCTGGAGGTGCCACCCCATTGTCCACGATGCACTGGTAAGCACCTGCCTGAGCCAGCGTGGCATGGTGAATACGAAGATGCCCTGTTGGTCCCTTTGCTATCTCCTCCATGTCATCCAGGCTCTGGTCCTCCTCCTCTTCTCCCTGGATGCAAAAGATTCAGGGAGATGGCCCCAAGTCTTGCCCAGTTCCATTATCCCCCAAACTGGGTTTTTTCTGAAACCTCATTCTCCTACTCACAATCACCCTTTATGGAGCTAGCAAAGAAAAAATCCCCCCTGTCACCCATCCACCCATCCATCATCCATTCGTCCATCCACCTGTTTATCCAACCATTCATTCATGGAGACATTTATTCACTTATCCATCTATTTAACCATGCACCTATTCATCCACTTATCTACCCATCCATCTACCTCTCCTTCCATCCATTCATCTATTTACCCATTCATTCATCCATTTGTCTTCCTTATATCTATCCATCTATTTACCCTTCCATCTCTCCACCCACCTACCCTATCTATTCACTCATATATGCACACACTCCTAAGTACATGCATCTGTTCATCAATTCATCCATCTTTCCATCTCTCCATCCATTTATCCATCATCCTTTCATGGACATCTTTACACTGATGAAGTATCTATCCATCCATCTACTCTCTCCCATTCAGTTATCTAGCCATTCATTTACCCATTCATTCACTTGTCCATTTGTTTATTTATTATACCATCTATTAATTCATTCATCCACCTGTTCATTGACCCATTTACTAATCAATCCACATATCCATCCATCTATCCACCCACTCACCTGATTATCTACCTACTCATCCATCCATTCATCTACCACTCAACAGTTAGTTCTTAGAGAATTCCCTGACATGTATACAGTTACACAGGGTCATATAGATGTGACCCTTCTTCCCAAGGAGCTGACAGTTAAGAAACCACATTGCCCAGCCCCACCTCCATTTACCAAAGGTTAGATCCTCACCAGTCTCTCCCAGCTGAACATCCCTGGAAGGATGGGATTGGCATCGACGGTGCAGACTATGTCTGCAGAACCCCCAATATTCACCTCAGTGGGGTCCTGGAGAGCTCGGATGGTGGGAGCATCTGGAGAAGGAGGTAGGGGCTTGGCGAAGGCACTTGGACCTAGATAGGCCATGGTGGAAGAGGGTCCCAGGTAGGAGAGGTATCTTAGAAGTGTCCAGGGAAGTTATGGGTATGACACAGTCTGCCCTTTATGTGGAGCACTTGGAGTAGTTCCCAGGGATAGTGAGGTTGTCCCCACCCTGTACTGTGCCTCTGTGGTGACAAGAGTAGGTCAGGTGGACTTCCAGAATTGCATGGAGGCGGTGCTTCCACAGTGGGCTTGATGGGAATAACTCCCATGTAGGTAGATTCCCTGTCTGGGGAGATTCCATGTAGGATCTCTCTAGTGGGCAGTGTAGCTAAAGTGGGCATGGTTCCATTACAGTTGGGCCTCCCAGAGTGAGAGGCTTTCGGGATGAGTGAATATCCCTGGGTGGGCAGAGCTTGCACAATAAGGAGACCAGAGTGGACAAGGTTCCTGGGTGTGGTTTCCGTGATGGGTGGGGCTCCCAGAGCTGCCTAGCTTCCTAGGGAGATGAAGGAGGCTCACAGTGAACATCCAGCCGCACGAGAGCCTGGGCAGTGCCTTCTGAGTTCTGACAGAGCAGCTGATAGAGGCCATCGTCAGCGCGGGTCACATTCCATAGCTGCAGAGCTCCGCCAGACAGGATGCGATGCCGGGGACCGCCAGCTGGGGGAGGTCAGGGTAAGGGGTTTGCCCGGTGCTCCCTTCCCTAAGGCCTGCACCCCTCTCCACGCCCATTCCCGCACTTGGGCTGAGGCGATAACCGCGGAAGGTCCAGTTGAAGGCCTCCGGGGCCGGGTTGGCAGACACCGACACGGGCAGCAGCGCTTCGCCCTTCTCCACTGCAGTCACCACAAGCACCTGCTCCCCCAGGAACTCCGGAGGGTCTGTGGAGGGGGCGCCATCGGGAATCAAGATTGTTAAGGACTGGGAGGAATTTGAGATCAGGTACAGGTACACAGGGTTAAAGTTGGGGTTGCAACTAGATTCAAGGTTGTGAACAAGGTAACAGTTAAGTACAGAATTGAGCTTGGGGGATAGACTCCAGTTTAGGACAGGGGTAGGGAACAGAGGCAGGCTTAAGGATGGAGAAGGTGTTCAGAATGGGGGTGATGCCCAGGGGTTAGGACAGAGAACAAAGGCAAGAGGGGTTTGGGCAGGATAGGAGTTGGTGCATGACTGGGATCAGGATAAAGGTCAGGAAAGTTCTAAGGTTTAGGATAGAGGTCGGTACTAAGGTGAAGACCCACGTTAGGAGGAAAACAGTGGTTCCAGGCCCACGCACATACACAGCACGTTGAGTCTGTAGAAGGCGCTCACGGTTTCCCGTAGCTCGGTGCTGTGGGCGCGGCAGGTCACACGGTGCCCGTGGTCACCGGATGACATCCTCAGAAGGATGCTCCTGGCGGCAGCAGAGCCTTTGAATGGGGCGCTCCGAGGCCGTGAGGTTAGGCCTTCCAGCCTGTGGACAGGGCAGGGCGGGTGGAGTCAGGTCAGTACTGGCGCGGGGTTGGAGCACAGCCAGAGATGGGGTGAACACTGGGCAGGACTGGGAAGGCGAGGGGGCGGGGCCAGATCAAGGGAGGGGCGAGGCCACTCTCACTCTCACTTCTCCCCTTCCTTGTCCCAGGTCAGGTTGACCGGAGGGTTGCTGCTAATGCTGACGCACGTCAGGTTTAAGGCATCCCCGGGGCGCAGCGCCGACGCGTTGGCCAGGATCGTCAAGTTCGTTGAGGGAACTTCGAGAACGTGTCAGACGAGTGAGGCTCAGGGGTGAAGAGGAGGCCCGGGCCTTGACCCCAGGCTCGGCCCAGCCCCGCGTCCCTTGACCCGCCCTGCACATCCACCGCTCCCCCAACGGGCTCTGGCTCAGTTACCCCCTAGCCCCCCGCGAACCCGGCCACGGGAGCCCTCACACTGCACCACAAGCTGCCTGGACGCGCTGAGCTGGCCCGCCTTGCACGTGAACTTGGCCTGGTTATCCGACGGACCCGTGAGCAGCACCAGCTCGCGGGAGAAGGTGCTCCCCGACTTCTCCAGGTTTCCCAGCTGCACCCGCCGTGGCTCCTGGGGCTGCCGCGGTTCGGTCACCGTGCGGGAGTCCTGAGGGCTGAGACTGACTAGAGGACCGAGGTGGTCCTGCCATCCCCCCCTGAGATGCCCCCATTGGGTTGGCAGCCACTAGCCCAGATAAAGCCTTTGTTTGATGAGGAAAAGGCGCCCCCTTCCGCCGGCACCTCACTAGGGCTTGGAAGAGACTGGAACTGAGCACCCCCAACCCGGAATCTCTCCTGCCTAACCTGGAGCCGGTACCCCGCTGTTCTGCTGTCTGATCCCTCCTCCAGTTCCACCCCTCACCCCACGCCCCGCCTCCTCTGCCTTCCCGAGGCCTGCGATTGTCGGTTGTCAGTGCCCCTGCCGACCCTTAGGCACATTCCTCAAAATCCAATCCAGCTACATTTACAAAACTCCAGGAAACTCCCTTGGAATTCCCATCTTTCTCAGAATTCCTTCACTTTTTCCTATCCTTTGTTGTTTTCCTTAAAATTCCCACTTTCCTTCAAAATTTCCTTTGGTCATTTCCTTAATTCAATTGCCTTTGCACAGATTTCTGAATCCTTCTCCAATATTCTCTTATTATCCTTGTCTTTTACTAGAATCCTTTGTGTGGCCCAAAGTCTTGGCCTTTACCCAGAATTCCATCCAATTAAATGAAGGTCCATTTCACCCCTATAATTCCTAGTTTTTCCCCTAGAATTTCCATTAGCTCCCTAACTGCTCCAAAATCTGTCAGAATGTCTTTTATTTATTTTTTTAATGTTTTTATTAATTTTTAGAGAGAGAGGAAGGGAGAGAGAGATGGAAATATCGACCAAAAAGAGAAACATCGATTGGCTGCCTCGTGCATGCCCCCCAGTGGGAATCCTACAACCCAACCCAGGCATGTGCCCTGGTGGGAAATTGAACAGGCAACCTCTGGGTGCATGGGTCAACACTCGACCACTGAGCCACATCACCCAGGCTGTCAGAATTTCTTTTAATTTTACCAGAATTTCATTCACTTACCCCCAAATCCTAAAAAATTAATTTAATATTAATTAATGTATTTTCATATATATATATATTTTTTTTTTTTTTTTTAGCTCAGCCAATGTGGTTCAGTGGATTGAGTGTTGTCCCATGGACTGACAGGTCCCGGTTCGATTCCTAGTCAGGGCACATGCCCAGGGTTGCATGCTCAACCCCCAATGGGTGGCATGCAGGAGGCAGCTGGTTGATGTTTCTCTCTCACATCAATGTTTCTATCTCTCTCCCTTTCTCTCTCTAAATAATCAATTTTTAAAAACATTTTAAAGAGAGATGTTTTATTTTATTTTAATTTTTTTGTTAATCCTCACCCAAGGATATTTTTTATATGTTTGTCTTGTTTTGTTTTCTGTTAATCCTCACCCGAGGACATTTTTCCATTGATTTTTAGAGTGAGTGGAAGGGGGAAGTGAGGGAGAGAGGTAGAGAGAGAGAGAAACATCAATGTGAGAGAGACATATCAATTGATTGCCTCCCGCACAACCCTGACCAGGGCTGGGGATGGAACCTGCAATCCAGGTACATGTCCTTGACTGGGAATTGAACCCAAGACTCTTTGGTCCATGGGTCGACACTCTAACCACTGAACCAAACCAGCCAAGACTAAAATATGTTTTTATTGACTTTTAGAGAGAGAGGAAAAGAGTGAGAAAGAGAGATAGAAACATCAAGGAGAGAGCTACATCAGTCGGCTGCCTCCTAAATGCCCCCAACTGGGGATTGAGCCTGCAACCTGGACATGTGCCCTGACCAGGAATTGAACCAGCAACCTCTTGGTGTATAGGTTGATGCTCAACAACTGAGCCACACTGGCTGAGTCAAAGATTTTTTTTTTTTCATTAATTTTTAGAGACAGTGGAAGGAAGGGGGAGAATGAGAGAGAGAGAGAGAGAGAGAGAGAGAGAGAGAGAGAGAGAGAAACATCGATGTGTGAGAGAGAGAGAGACATCAATTAGTTGCCTCCTGCACATGTCCCAACTAGGCCGGGGATCAAACCAGCAAACCTGCAACCCAGGTATGTGCCCTTGACCAAGGATCAAACTGAGCCACACTAGCCAGGGCTTAATCAATGAATTTTTAATGCTCTGTGGAATTACTAGTCTTTCCCCAAATTTCTAGCCTTTGCCCATCTTTGTCTTTGTTCTTGGAATTCTTAGTCTTTCCCCCAAATCTCTGCCATTTCACCTGAATGCTGAGAATTCACCAGAATTTCCTTTAATTAAATTAATTACCTTTTCTCTAGAATTCCCAATCCTGATTCAGAATTCCTTCATTTAAACTAAGGATTCTCACTGATTTCCCAGAATTCCCAGGAGTTTCCTTGGATTCCATGTACTTGCTATGGCATTTGTGTCTTTTCCAATTCTCTGCCAAAACTTGAAATCTCTACTATTTTTTCAAGAAATTCAGTTTTTTTCCAAGATTTCCCAAGACTCTGGAGGAGAGAGAGGGCTTCATCCATTCCCCACATTCCTGGCCACCCCACAGCCCTTCCTTGGCACTGACCTTGTACCAGGTGAGGGAGGGGTCTGGGTTGCCTCCAATGGCCAAACACACCAGCCTCACCCGGGTCCCAGCCCGGAGGGGCTGCTGCTCTGGGGGCCCCTCAATCCATAGCTTCTGGGCAGGGTCTGTGGGGAGAGCCAGGAAGAGTGGCTTTCTCTCTGGCCTGAGGCCTAAGGGCAGGGTCTCTAAGGCAGGGGGCACCCCCTGGGGTGAGGATGGAGGCTCACATTTCACATTCAGAGTGAGTGACTTTTTGAAGGTCTCCTTGGTGAAGGCTTCACTAAAGGCCTCACAGGTGAGGGTCAGACCATTGTCCTCCCGTCGCACCAGGAACGTCAGGTTGGACATGGAGATGTGGCCACCATGAAGGCCCTGGCAGGGAAGAGATTCAGGACTGGGGACTAGAGCACCCTCATCCATGCACCAGAAGCCTCAGTCCACTCTATACTCCTGCAGGGACCCAGGAGGTCCAGGCCCCAGTCCATGCTCCCCAAGGACCAAGGCATTCTCTCCCACAGCCAAGAGCCATGCCCTCAGCTCCCTCCTCCCTCGGACCCAGAAGCCTGGCCCCTGCCTCACATCCATGACCGTCTCCTCTGTGGCCAGCAGCTGCCGCCAGCCCAGCCACCACCGCAGCAGAACCTGTGGGCGACTGGACTTGGTGATGCAGGACAGCGTCACATTCTTGTTCTCAGACTGAGATGCAGATCCCAGGATAGTAATGGCACTGGGGGGAACTGCAGGGATCATGGGCAGAAGAGAGACACTAAGCTGGACTGGCTGCCTCACAGACCAGCCCAGACGAACAGGGAACTGGGGATGGATGACGAGGTCTTTGACATTAGACAGGCATGATTTGGGGACACAAGCATATGGTTCTCTGATGCACAGACAGCTGGGAAGCTGGCACCAGGACTCACAGGTAACCTGTAGCGTGACCCCGCGTTCCTGGATCTCTTTGGATACACTGTTGTGGGCCTCACAGCTGAGCCTTGCCCCATGGTCCTCTGGCCGGACAATCATCACTAGGATGCTTCGGGCCACCGCCTGAGTGTGCTTTGTGCCCCACGCTGTGGACAAGGGCTGGCCATTCTGGAGACAAGAACAGACCTGGACCAGCTCAGAATCAGCTCCTGGTCCCCGCCCTGCTCCCCACCCTCATGTCTGCCTCTGCCTTCACCTTCAGCCACTGCAGTGTGGCTGGTGGATTCCCTCCTCGGGCCATGCACAGCAGCTCCAAGTTCTGCCCTGCCCGCACGTGCCCCTCATCCAGACCTGGCCACTCAATCACAGGGGGTCCTGGGGGAACTGGAGAGCAGCAGTCACTTAGTGGGCCTGGGGAGCCCATCCATTCTTTCCAGGTCCCACAGTCTGCCTCTGAACCCTTATGTTTCTCTTTAAAAGCCAGAACCAGCCTGGCCATTGTGGCTCAGTGGTTGAGCATCAACTTATGCACCAAGAGGTCGCCGGTTTGATTCCTACTCAGGGCACATGCCCAAGTTGTGGGCCTGATCCCCAGTGGGGGGCATGTAGGAGGTGACCAGTTGATGTTCTCTCTCATCAGTGTTTCTTCCTCTCTCTCCTTCTCCCTTTTTCTCTCTAAAAATTAATAAAGAAAAAAATTCTTTAAAAAAAAGAGCCAGAACAATTCATAATCCCTGTGTTCCTCCAGAACCCCCAATTCCTGCTCCCTGTCCCCAGTGCCCACAGCTCACACAGTACCCCACTTACACAGAACATTCATGGTGAATGAGGCTTTGAGAGGGGTATCCAAAGCTGGGCTGGACCCCTCACAGACCAGTAACTGCCCGTTATCCGAGCTCTGGGGTGTCACCCTAGGGAGAAAGTTAGAGTTCTAGACTCAGAGTCATTAACTGAAATTTGGGGACTTAAGGTGAGGAGGTCCCCACACCTGGCCTGATTTCCTCTAGGATCTGGAATTCCATGAAAAAAATATTGGGGGGAATCAGGAATGAGAATTGGGGTTTCAGAGACCCACACATGGCCAAAATCTCTGATACTCTGGAACTGGGGTTCCCATGAAGATGTTTTGGAGTGTCAGGGTGAAGAACTGAGTCCCAGATATTCATACCTGACCCAGGTTTTCATGCCTGAATCCCTGGGACTTGGGGTTTACATGGAGAAATTTGGAGGTCGGGTTAAGGGTAGGGCATCCCACATCCGATACCTGGCTGTGGCCTCTGTGGTGAAGAGTTTCTCCTGGGACCCCTCATTCACATTAGCAGTGATGTCAGAAATTAGTTGTCCACCTTGGGGTAACAAGAGGGCAGAAAGGGTGCCAGGTTCTCCCCAAGGTGGATCTTGGGGATCATGGCCTGGAAGTCATCAGGGTGGACGGACTGCCCCTCCCTCCCGGTACTGAAGGAAATGCACTAGCTACATTCCCTCCACACATTAAGACTTCCTGAGTCCCAGAGTTCTCGGCGCCTCTCCCCTCCCCTCCCATCCTTGCTGGGCTTATCACCTATACCCATTACTCAGCTTCCCATTTTTGAACAGATGACACCGTGTCTCTGTCTGAAGCCTCAGCCAGTCCCTGAGTTCCAGACCAGCAGCCCGTGATCTCCTTGGTGCCTTGCCCTGGATGTCTCCTCCCATCCACCGGATTCCATGCTGGCCTCAGCATTTCCCTAAGCCTGTGTCTCCATCTCAGAAATGGCATATTTTCTGGGGCCCCAAGGAGGGCCCTGGGCAGGGACACCCCCTCCCAACTGCAGGGGCTTCACACTGCGCCCAGCAGTTCCCCCACACTCACTCTGAAGGAAGGTGATGTCAGGTGCTGGCTTTGCATCCCCAGACACACAGCTGACCTCGTACTCCTGCCCAGCTTCCCACGTGACTGTGCTCCCTGCCTCAGGGGTTAGCTGAAGCATCTTGGGGGGCACTGATGAGAAAGGGTCTGGGGTAAGCCACCACCGCAGAGAAGAATATGAGGGTTTGGGCTTTGGGTCTCATTGCTCATGAAACGAGTTCTGCACCCTGGATCTGAGGAAGGAGATGCTGGGGGCTTGGACTCCTGGGTCCTGGGTAGGAGAGGGCTAGAAGTCCAGACTCTTGGGTAGACTCTTGGGTCCTGGGCGGGGGGCGGGGGGGTGTCTTTCACCCATACCCAGAATGGAGAGGATCACTCTGGGAGACACAAGCTCAGGCCCTGTCTCTGAGCGGCCGACCTGGCACTCATACTCTGCGTCGTCACTGAGGTCACATGCTTCAATATGCAGGTGGAATTCACCTGCGGGTAGGACCAAGGTCAGGGTCACGGGCAGCTTCTGCTGGTGGCTCATGGTCTCAGGCTCTGGTCCCTTACCTTTAGTAGGGTCGCCTTCCAGGTGGTACCGCGGGAAGCTGGGGATCCTAGGGTCGGGTCCTAGGAGAAGTCCATCTTTGGCCCATTGCACCGCACTGCCAGGGGCACTGACCCCACACCGAAGCTCAGCGGCAGCCCCTTCCACCGCCGTCGTGTTTTCAGGTAGAGCCCAGAAGCCTCTGGAGCCTGAGGCAGAGATCTGCGACTGCGCCAGGCCTGAGGACACAGAAAGCTCAGAGGAGTGGGCAGAGGGTCTGTCTGGAGAATGTGAGTAGGAAATGAGGGCTTCTTAACACTAGGTCACAAGGCCAGGATCCCACTCACCTGTGGTCAGCAGCCCCACGAGGAGCAGGGCAGCCTGGATGGGGACCCTCAGGGCCAGTCCATGTCCTCCGCCTGTGGCTCTTGCAGTGCCCACTGCCTGCCTCCTGCGTCTGCCTCTGGCTTTCTCTGGGTCCCTCTCCCTATGTCTCTGTCTCTTGCTTTTCTCTTTGCCTGTCTTTTGCCATCCGTCTCCTCTTCCTCTGTTTTTCTTCCTTCCCATGAGTCTATCTCTCCCCCGCGTTCTCTCTCCCTCTCTTGTTCAGTCTTTCTATCTCTCCTCCTGCCCTACGTTCTTTGCCCTCTATCTCCTCCTGTCTCTCTCTCTAGCTCTCTCTGTAAGCCACACGCTCTTTCTGAGTTTCTCTCTCCCTCCCCATAAATCTCTATTTGTCTTTCTTCTCTCCTACCACCCCAATCCCTGCTTTTCTCTCACCACGCACAGCTCCCCAGGGAAGACCCGCTGCTCAGAGTCCGGCAGGCCCCCCGAGCCAAGGAAAGCGATGAGGCCAATGAGGTCACTGGAGAGCTGAGCCTTGTTCTGGACCCAGCCTGACCCTACCCTTGCTGCTACCTCCCTGAGACACCCTCTGGAGTCTCCAGCTCCAGACTCTGTGCAGCAGGCTCCTCCCGGCCCAGCTGGAGTGTGAAATCCCCTGTCAGCACATGCCGGGCATAGTCCTCGGTGCCTCCCCGGCCACCATGACCCCAAGGGCCTGGCTTGGTCTAGACATGAGGGGGTGCAGGTCAGACCCAGGCAGTCCCAGCTCAGCATGGGGAGCAGAGAGATGGGCCTGGTATGAGGCTAGGACTCCCCAGCTCTTCCCTGCCCTGATACATGACCTTGGCAAGTCCCTTCCTTCCCGGAGTAAATATCACCCCCTCAGTGATGTTAGGGATGTCTGCCGGGGAGTGTGTATGAGAGCTGGGGGAGTGCAGACATCTGTGTGCACATTTGTGTGAAGTGCATGTGAGTGAGCACGTGTGTGAGTGTGGGGAAGGTGAGAGTGAACTGTGACCTGTGAAAGCATGTGCTGAGTGTGTGCGTGTCTAAGGTGTGAGTGTGCAGGGGGCAAGGCAGTCGGGGGGGTGGGGAGGTAGTGTCCAAGACCACCAACAGTAAGTGTGAGGATAGCACTGAGCCCAGCGAGGAGCCCTTTGGCGAGGGCCTTGTGAGTTCTGTCTAGTTCACATAGCTTCGCTCCCTCCCTGCCCCTTCTGTGTCTGTCTCCCTCCATCTACCCATCTCAATTTATCTTTCTTTTTTATTGATTTTTTGTTTAGAGAGAGAGGAAGGGAGAGGGAGAAACATCCATGTGAGAGTGAAATGCCAATTGGCTGCCTCCTGCACACCCCCTAATAGGAATCAAGCCCACCACCTGGGCATGTGCTCTGACAGGAATCGAACCGGCAACCTTTCGGTGTACAGGACAATATACGACCAACAGAACCACTTGGGCCAGGGCTCGATTTATCTTTCCCCATCTCTTTGAGTCTCCTGTCTCAATGTCTTTCTTGCTTCTTCTCTCTCTCTCCATTAGGTGGTTACATCTCAGTCAACTTTGAACTATACCACTGTCTCTCTATATATATGTATATATGCCTCTGTGCGTCTCTGCTTTTCTCTTTTGTCTCTGTTCTCATCTCTATCTCGCCCCCTCCCCAACTCCATACTCTCTCACACACACCAGGAGTTCAATAAATGTTTGTTCTCAGTCATCCTTTGACTATACCTCTTTCTTTTGTTTCTCCTGACTGCCACATCTTTGAATTTTATAACCATATGCTGGTTGGTCTGCCCTCCCCACCCCAGTGTGCTCATACACGCTCGCATAGGATAAGCTTCTTCTGCCTGCTTATCTCCTGCAGGAATTGTAACTGCTCCTCCTCCCCTCCTCCCCATGACCTCCCTGTCTGGTCCTCCTCCAGGAACAAAATGAGGCATCTGGCCTGAGCCCACACAGCTCCATCCTTGACGCTGCTTCTAGTCTCTTCTTCCCTCCCATACTGACTCCGTGCACTCCTCCCACATTTTCTCGCCCAACTGCCTCCCACGTCTCCTGGGAAATGGGCTGGATGCAGAGCAGGAGGTTCTGTCACAGGGCCCTCACCAGCTGGTGTCCACTGAGGCCAGGTGTAGAGCTGTCAGCTTCTGGGGCCTTTAATTAGCACAAACTTTTCACCCTCCACTTTGGCTGCTTTCCTTCTCTGGATGCTCCTGGGACTTCAGGCTCTCCATCTTTCCGTGCTGGTGGCCCCAGAGCGCCAGGAAAGGGAAGTGATATCAGGTGTCTGGAAAAACAGCTTTACTACCTGACTTTCTCCCCCAAGCATCAGGAGTGCTGGCCCCAAACTCATTCTATTTTAAAATTCAGGTGCTGGATCCCCAAAATAGAAGCCAGGAGTTCAGACCCCCAGACCCAGAAGTCTGGACCACAAGGACCCACAGGTCTGGACCCCAAGGATCCACCCCTCTCACACTCAAGAATCCAGACCTGAAGCGCCGTCTCCCCAAATTCTCAAGGGATCAGGCCTCCACCCCTAACCCTAACCCTAACCCTAACCCCCCCCCACACACACACACACACACACACAAAACTTAGGGCAGATGTTCACTGTTGATTTTCAAATCCTCCTCCTGGGCCTGTGTAGGGAGTAGGAGAGAGATTGGTGCTTAAATCCACTGATTCTAAGACTTAAGACCAGATTTTCTGGCCCCCTGTCATCCCTTCCCAACTACACTGTGCTGCAGGCAGAGGACCTAGTTGATCCCCAGCTCCTCCGAAATGCAGAGCTTCTCAGTCAACAGAGGTCTGCATGCCCAGTCTTAGAATCCTGGACGTCCAAGCCCCTGCCACTTAGGGAGGGACACAAGAATCTGAGCCCAGGAACAATGGAAAACCTGAGTGTGGACCACAGTCCCAACAGGCTCAGGAATGTCAGACCCAGGGTCCCAAGCCCGTAGTCGCCCCTCAGCCGGCTGGGGGTCCCGCCCACCTGCCCTGACAGCTGCGCGGCGCACTGGCCGGCGTGCAGCGTGGGAACGCCCCAGCTGGGCCTCAGGCAGCCGTCAGGACAAGCTGCGAGGTTCCCAGACTCCCCGCCAGCCCCGCCCGGGCACCGCCGCCTCCCAGCTGTCGCCCGGCAACCACAGCCACAGCCGAATGGGGCAAGGGGCTGAGTCCGGACTGCGGGGTCTTGGGAAAGATCCTGGATTCCTGGATCTTACGACGTGTTATGGTTTGCTGCGGTAACTAGGCAGGCAGAGGGATATTTTGAGGAAGGGTTTTGAGGTGGGGAGAACAGAATTCCCCTCTTCTCGGGGGTCCCAACTGTCCCCCAACCACCCCGGTGCTCTCTTTCTGACCCTCAGGCTCAGGGGAGCCCCGAGTCCCGCCTCCCCAGAGCGCGGAAACTAGCGAGGCCCCAGGGGTTCCCATTTATAGCTCGGTTTCCACTGAGCGCGGTCCCTCTAGAACCTGGGCTGAGCACGTTTCTTCCACTCCTTCCCCTCCCTCCCCCTCACCCCCGTGTCCCCGCAACCCCAGCAGGATGCAGGTGTCCAACCCAGCCGCAGCCCCCTCCTTCGATCCAGGTGTTCCGGCTCCCATATCCCAGTTGGGTTGGGGTGCCCGCCCAAGAGGAGAACCCCGCCCGGCTTGCCCCATTCATTGGCGCTTCGGTCGGTCGCAGGAGTTTCTTAATGGAAAGAGCGGGTCCCCCAGGGGGCGGGGCGCGCCGGGGCGCGGCGAATGGGATCAGGCCCGGCTGGGGTCTCCCAGAGACGCAGCGCGCGGAATTCGCCGGCGTTTCAGAGCGTCGGAGCCAGCGGCTGAACAGGGGCGCCCCAGCCCGAGGTGAAGAGTCGGGCGCAGAGGGCTCCAGGCCAGAGTGGTGGGAGGTGTGCTGTCGAGAAAGCAGTTAGCTGGAAAGCCAGTGCTACAGAAAGTCTGCTGGATCTTGGGGGGACACACACTCGGGATGCCGGTCCCCGCCCTCCTCGTCCTCTTATTCTGCCTCAGAGGGCGTGCAGGTACCGCGAAGGGCGGGGTAGGCGGTAAATGCGGGGAAGGATTGTTTGCCAGCTGCCGCTTTACTGGGGTGAACGGAGCTGAGGGCTTGGCTTCCTGGATCTGCAGAGGTCTGGGAGCCTGAGCTCCTGGGTCTGAGGGAAGAAGGCTTTGGGGACTGAACTCTTGGGTCATGAATGAAGGAACTCTAGAATGTACCAAACTCAGCTCTGCTTCCCCCTCCATTCTCCTAGGCCTATCACCCCACTTTCTGCAACAGCCAGAGGACCTGGTGGTACTGCTAGGGGAGGAGGCCCGGCTGCCCTGCGCCCTGGGCACATACTCGGGGCTGGTTCAGTGGACTAAGGATGGGCTGGCTCTGGGGGGTGAAAGGGACCTACCAGGTGAGACTGTTCTCAGGGAGGACTGGCTTCCACTCCAGGGTGGAGATGCTGGGCTTAGGCTGTAACTGAAGCATCTATTTTGACATGTGCAAGTTTGGGAAATTAATGGGCTCAGGTCAACCTTTGGGTGGACTGAATTTTTAGTTTATACTTTGGGGGTGACCCATAGGGTTTGGAGATTTATTGTAAAATATTGCATAAATGTAGACTCCCACGTAACCACTGTTCAGGTCCAGAAGCCCTTCTTATTCCTTTCCCCTATCATGGCTCACTCCCTTTTTACCCCAGAGGTAGCATCTAACCTGAATGTTATAGCAATTGTTTTCCGGCTTTTTTTTTTTCTTTCTGAATTTATTACCCCCAAGTTTGAAGTGACTCTGGATTGGGAGAGGGCTAGTGTCTCCCTGGCCCAGCACCTGCTTTTAGGATGGGGCCAGAACTCAGAACCGTGGTGTGACAGCCTCTTCCTTGATTCCAGGGTGGTCCAGGTACTGGATATCAGGGAATGCAGCCAGTGGCCAGCACGACCTCCATATTAGGCCTGTGGAGCTAGAGGATCAAGCATCGTATGAGTGTCAGGCTACTCAGGCAGGCCTCCGCTCTCGACCAGCTCAGTTGCACGTGCTGGGTGAGGATCCAGCCCACATATCTCCCCAGGGTTGCCCAGAGGGACAGCCAGTCCTAGCTGGGAGTATCAGATTCTAGGGAGTACAGAGGAGTGGTCAGTTAGAGCTGGGAAGATCAGGGTCTCTGGGCCCAGGATCCAGCTCTAACCCCAGATCCACCCACAGTGCCCCCAGAAGCCCCTCATGTGCTGGGCGGCCCTTCTGTGTCTCTGGTTGCTGGGGTTCCTGCAAATCTGACCTGTCAAAGCCGTGGGGATGCCCGACCCACCCCTGAGTTGCTGTGGTTTCGAGATGGAGTCCGGTTGGATGGGACCACCTCCTACCAGGTCAGATGCAAGTCCTTGCTCATTCAGGGAAATGTGGGGATTCACTCAGACCACAGGCTCATCCAGAGAAGAAAAGGACATGGGAGGGCAGGGGTTCAAGGGTTGGGACCCTTGTTGGACTAACTGGCTCAGTCATTTGTTAGTTGATTGATCTTGAGTAAGTAACTTAACCTCTTCTGTCCCTCAGTCTTCTTATCTGTACAATGAGGATAATAGTAGTATGCACTTCATGGGGTAAATGTGAGGATTAAATAAAGCAATAGTTCTAAGTGTCTAGAAGGGAGCCTGACACATAGTAAGCACCATGTAAGAGGTAGATAAAATTATTATTATTATTCATAACCTCCAGACCCTACTGAAGAAAGGTACCGCTGAGTCTGTGGAGAGCATCTTATCCTTGACCCCTTCCAGCCATGATGATGGAGCCACCTTGGTCTGCCGGGCTCGGAGCCAGGCCCTGCCTGCGGGAAGGGACACAGCTATCACACTAAACCTGCAGTGTAAGTGCAGCTGGACACTGGCCCCTGAGCCTGCAGTCCTTAGTGAAATAGGGTGCTGAGACCTGGACTCCAAGGTATGAAGAAGGAGGCGGCTGTGGACCTGTGGTTCCTGAGGGAATGTGGAGCTGGAGGCCTACCTGGACTCCTAGCTCAAAGGGAAGAGGAACTGGAGATCCACACTCCTGGGGTGGAGGGGCTGGGAATTGGACTCCTAGGTCATCAATGGAAACACTCCAGGTCCTTGACCACCGCTGATTAAAGGCCCACCTCCACAGACTCCCCAGTGGTCACTCTGTCTGCAGAACCACAGACTGTGCAGGAGGGAGAGAAGGTCACTTTCCTATGCCAGGCCAGGGCCCAGCCTCCTGTAACGGGCTATCGGTGAGGACGAAGATCACCCCCCCAAGCCCTAAGCACAGTCTTGGGAAGGGCTGGGGCTGGGACATGAGCAGGTGTGCTTGGGAAGCAGAGACAACACTAACAGCCCCACCACCTCCGCAGGTGGGCAAAGGGGGGCTCCCCAGTGCTGGGGGCCCGAGGGCCAATGTTGGAGGTGGTGGCAGACGCCTCATTCCTAACTGCGCCCGTGTCCTGCGAAGTCAGCAATGCAGTGGGTAGCGCCAACCGCAGCACCGCCTTGGATGTACAGTGTGAGCCGGGGCGAGGCCGTGGATGTGGGCAAAGTGGGACCCGCAGAAATGGGTGAAGGGGGGCGGGCTAGAGTGGGGCGTGGCTGCGACGGGCTGTGGAAGGAGGTGGGATGGGCAAAAGATGTAGGCAACGTTGGCTGTGTTGGGTCAATGCCAATCTGGAGCAGGGGCGGGGCGAGGGCGGGGTCAGGGCTTGTGAGCGGAATTGTGAACAGGGGCCTATACTTGGGTCCTTGAGGGTGCTGTTTCTGAGTG
This sequence comes from Molossus molossus, assembly GCF_014108415.1. Taxonomy (NCBI): domain Eukaryota; kingdom Metazoa; phylum Chordata; class Mammalia; order Chiroptera; family Molossidae; genus Molossus; species Molossus molossus. The sequence continues at coordinate 15,301,151 of NW_023425357.1, read as the reverse complement.
GCTGATCCCGGGTCAGAAATTGCAGCCCTCCCCGGTCATGTGGCTCTGTCATTCCTCTAGTCGGGCCGATTCTGCTTGCAAAGCCGGAGCCCATGTCTGTAGACCTGGGGGAAGACGCTTTTTTTAGCTGTGCCTGGCGCGGGAACCCGCTCCCACGGGTAACCTGGACCCGTCACGGGGTCGCACAGGTAAGGCCGTGTCTGGGGCTAGTGCTACTGGAAGGCAGTGGACGGAGCTTCCTTCCAAGGTTCTGCCCCTGACGCCCCTTCATATCCCAGGTGCTGGGCTACGGGCCCACGCTGCGTCTTCCGTCGGTGGGGCCGGAGGATGCAGGCGACTATGTGTGCAAGGCTGAGCCGGGGCCCTCCGGCCTAGGGGGCGGCGCAGCAGAGGCTAGGTTGACTGTGAACGGTGAGAAACCGGTGCTTCCTAGAGGACTGGGCAGGTCCTGGGACCGCGATGGGCTTAGGGGGAGAGGTCTAACAGAGTGGGCGTGGCCTGAGAGGAAAAGCTTTATAGAGGCGGGGCCAGGGGGTACAGGAGGGACCTATGAAGGCAGCCTCCCGGGGTTCGGAGTTTGTTGAGGGGCGTGGCCTGGTTGGTTGGGGTTAGTGGGGAGTGCCTGGCCCAGCCTTGTTGAAAACGGGCTTTGGTTGGGAGGGAGGGGCCTCTCCTCTCTTTGAAACACAATCTCCAAACCAGCTCCCCCAGTAGTGACTGCCCTGCACTCAGCGCCTGCCTTCCTGTGGGGCCCCGCCCGCCTCCAGTGTCTAGTCTTCGCCTCACCCGCCCCAGAAGCCGTGGTAAGGAAATGTCCCTGCTCTCATGCTCCCCCACCCCCACCCCCCGGCTGTGATCCCTGATTTCCCAGCCCTACTCCCAAAACTGCGCGACTACTTCTGACTTTCCCAACACCCTGCCCGCTCCCTCCCTTCCTCCCCAGTCTCCTCTGACCACCTCCTTTTGTGCCCCAAGGTCTGGTCTTGGGATGAGGGCTTCTTGGAGAAGGGATCGCGGGGTCGGTTCCTGGTGGAAACGTTCCCGGCCCCGGAGGGCCGAGCTGGACAAGGTCCAGGCCTGATCTCTGTGCTACACATTTCCGCAACCCAGGAGTCTGACTTTAGCAGGGGCTTCAACTGCAGTGCCCGGAACCGGCTGGGTGAGGGAGGTACCTGGGTCAGCCTGGGCCGTAGAGGTGAGACCTGGAGCCTGAAGACCCCCAAATCTGAGGACCCCAACCCCCCAAAAAAACACAATTCACAAACTGAGCACTTCCAAATGCAGAGGCCCCCAAACCTTGGGAGCCTCAAAACTATAAGTCCCTTGACTCCTGAGACCCCCCCTCCCAAGAATTAAATTCCCTCAAATACAGAATCCTAAACTGAGACACCCCTCACGTTCCAGTGCCCCAAAGACGGGAATTTCCAAAGTTAACATCCCTCAAATTCTAAGACTCCCCAAAGCCAGGGAGTTTACTTGTGGAATCCCAATTTCACCAGCCCTTAAGTCAGAGACCCCAAGTTTGGGTACTATATACCTTGGGTATCCCCAAACCTGGTGACTTTTTGACCCCAGAGACCCCACCCCAAGCCCTGAGTCCCTGTTTCCCAGTTCCTGCTCAGTCTTCCCCTCAACCTCCTCAGACCATCCCTCTTCTCCCTGCAGACTTGCTGCCTACTGTGCCGATTGTGGCTGGAGCGGCCTCCTCGGCCATGACTCTCCTTATGGTCATCACTGGGGTGGCCCTCTGCTGCTGGTGCCAAGGCAAGGGTCAGTACCTGAGCCCTACCCAACACCCCCCCACACACACACACACACACACACACGCTCACAGAACTTGCCCTGCTGACAAGCCCAGCCTTGGGACCTGGCCCCAGTGCTGCCTCTCTAGCCCCTGGTGGGGTTTGGCTCCCCTTCAGGCCCTGGTTTCTCCCTGAAGCCCTAACTCCACTTCCTCAAGGTCACACTCCTTGCCCTCCCAGACCAGGGCTCTAATTGGCTCCTAGCCTCCTAACCTGATCCCCCCAGTCCTCTCTCTTCCTGCTCATTGGTCTTCACAAACTGTGACCTGCCTCATTGCTTACCTCTGCCTCCTTCCTCCCCACCCCCACCCACGGTCCTTGGCCTCAGCCTCTTTCTCTAAGCAAAAGAACCTGGTGCGAATTCCAGGCAGCAGCCATGGTTCCAGTTTGGAGGGCCCCGAGGAAGAGGAGACAGGCAGCAATGAAGACCAGGTAGGAAGCCAGGGTCCCCAGACCTAACTGTACCTCTAAACTAAACCCAAACAGTAACCTAGTCCCAATTAGGACCCTAAGCTCAAATTGGGCCTTAGTCCCAACATTGATGCCAAAGCCAAATATCCCCCAAATCCAAATATGCCCCTGACCAAGTTATTCCTTAGATCCAATATGTCCCCAGGGCCCTTTGTTTTTCTGAGTCTAGACCCCAGCACCCTCCTGCCTGGCCTCCACTGTCCAGTTGAGGGCCCTTGGGGTCAGGCATTGGGGCAGGAGGATCCTCTGACCACTCCCTCTCACTAAGCACCCTACTCCAGGGCCCCATCATGCACACGGACAGCAGTGACCTGGTTCTGGATGAGGAGGGGGCTCTGGAGACCAAGGTGAGTGTTAGAAGGGGAAGGGGTCCCTTCTCTGTGTCTCCATCTCTCGCTCTGCTTGTGTCCCCTTCCTTTCTATTCTGTTGACCGAACATCAGGGACCTAGCCCACTCTGTCCTCTTTCTCCTGCCTCCTGGGCTCTCACCTACCTTCACAGCCTCAGTTTGCTGACTCTGCTGACTCTGCCCACATGTCTGTCCTAGCCTTGGCCTCCATCTTGAGCTCCAGATCAGGGTTCACTCTGCCTGTGCTTTCCCATGTTTCAGGCCCCCTGGACACCTCCCCCTGGTGCCTCCCCTAGCCCCCTTCCATTTACCAGGTCCCACACAGGCCTTACATCTCCCCAGGCTTGCCCCACTTTTAGGGTCCCTTCTCTCTCCCCTCTGTACCTAGCACATGCTATTCCGCTATTCTCTTGGCCTAAAACACTCCTACCTTCCTTCCCATACCTACCTAATTCTCTCCTTCAATTCCTCTAGTCTCAGCTCAAACATGTCTTGTTCTAGAAAGCTCACGCTTCCCTCCTCACAGCTCTGATCATTCTGTCCATGTTTTGCCTGTCACAGCCAGGATCACTCTGATCTGGGCTTCTCCATCACAGCCTGGTCACTGTGCTGAAGGTTCCCCCATCACAGCCCTGAGCATCTTGTCTGTGCTTTCCCATAAAGCCCAATCATCACAGTCCCAGTCACTCTGCCTATACTTCACCCAGTACAGCCCTGACCCCTCTGGGATCTGGTGACCTGTTATTCCTCTTTGGCCTGGTATCTCCATGAGCACAGGTCCAGGTCTCTCCAGCAGCAGCACAGGACATTACACAAAATCAAAGCTGCAGGGCTGTTGGGCAGATGTATGAATAAATATCTTGGTCTCAATCTCTCTCTCTTGTTCCCTCCGCATCTCCTTCCACATCACCACCCCTCAACAGGCCTATATCCTTCTGTCTCTTTTTCTGTCCATCTCCTGTTCCTTTGTCTTTCGTCACTGTTTTTCTGTCTTCTTTTGTCTTCCTATCAGTCTACATGTCTGTCTCTCTGTCTCTGCTTGCTCCTGTTTCTGTCTTTTGTCTCTCACTAGGTCTGGTTTGATCTCTATCAGTGATTTCTCACCCTCCTGTATATCTACATACTCAAACATTCCATTTGTCTCCTTAGGACCCAACCAACGGTTACTACAAGGTCCGAGGAGTCAGTGTGAGCCTGAGCCTTGGCAAAACCCCTGGAGGAGACCTCTTTTTGCCACACTCTTCCCCCCTTGGACCTCTGGGTACCCCTCCATTCTATGACTTCAACTCACACCTGGGCATGCCTCCCCCCTGCAAACTGTATAGAGCCCAGGCAGGTTATCTCACCACACCCCATTCTCGAGCTTTTGCCAGTTACATCAAACCCACATCCTTTGGGCCTCCAGATCTGGCCCCCAGGACTCCCCCCTTCCCATATGCTGCCTTCCCCACAGCCAGCCATCCACGTCTCCAAACTCATGTGTAACATCTCTCCAACTGAAAAGTGCTGGGATCTTCAACTTGCCATAATGGATTGTCCTGATTTCTGAAGAACCAGAACAAGTTAGCGACCTTACTCCTCCAAAACTAAGCATTGAGGGGAGGGATAGATCATTATTATTGCCTGGGTCATTGATGAACAGTTTGTTCAGCCAAAGGGGATGCCCCAAGTGGGAGCAAGATGGCTACTATATCCACCTATTCCCTTGTATAAAAGAGATTAAAGATGCTAAATGGTCCCTTTTCAGAGGAATAGGGACAAGGGGTGATGGGAGTTAGAGGCAGATATGGAAGTTGTTTCTAGACACTAAAAGAAGGTATTTCAAGATGACCACTTGCATTGAGAAGAAAGGTAACATAGGGCAGATTAATACGAAGACCAGACCAGGCCCTGTCCTGGCTCTCCCTGAGGTACACTTTGCTTGGCCAGTGGAAATGAAGCCAGGATGGCAGTTCACTCCTTGGAAACCCAAGATAGCCACCATCTTGACTTTTTCCACCTTCCTTAAAGGCCCTGGAAAAATTGGGGTCAAGGAGTGAGGACAGGGTGAGATCTGTCACTGGAGGGGGTAGGGGTAGAATCTGGAAGTGAGAAGATATGTTTAAGTTTAAAAATAAAAATTTGTCTTCAGGATTCTCTTGGCATTTTTACCCTCCATCAGGGAAGATACTCATCTAGCCTAACCCAAGGCCTTTCCTCAACCCTAGGCTATGAAGTGACTGTAGGAGCAAAACCAGGAACCACCCCCAAGCCCCTTGCACCCATTTAGCACTCCAGGCTTTTTTTTTTTTTTTTCCTTTATTGATTTTAGAGAGAAAGGAATGGAAAGGGAGAGAGAGATAGAAACATTGATGAGAGAGAACATCGATTGGCCATCTCCTGTATGCCCCCCAGTGGGGATTTGGCCCACAACCTGGGCATGTGCTCTGACAAGGAATCAAACCGGCAACCTCTTGGTACATGGGTCAACACTCAACCACTGAGCCACACCGGCCGGGCACTCTAGGCTTTTTCAATATACATCTATACAGTCCGACCAGTGTGGCTCAGTTGATTGAGCATCATCCCATCCACCAGAAGGTTGCTTGTTCCATTTCCCCATCAGGGCACATGCCTGGATTGTGGGCTTGATCCCCAGTAGGGAGTGTGAAGGAGGCAGCTGATAAATGTTTCTCTCTCATCAATGTTCCTTTCTCTCTCTCTCCCTCTCCCTTCCACTCTCTGAAATCAATAAAAACATATTTAAATAAGTGTGTGTGTGTGTACACACACAAATATACATACACAGATGCACACACATGACAGGGCTACCCCACTGGACTTGGGGAAGACAGTATTCTACACTGTCACTGGAGGAGACAAAGCAGTAAGCCCTGAAGGGGAAGCTGGGAGGGAGAGGCTAGAGGTAGGGAAATAGAAATTCCCTGGTCCTTAGAGCAAAGATGGGGGTCCAGATCCTTGTCCTAAGGTGCTGGGTACCTGATTCGGATCATCTTTCAAAAAGGGGTCTGGGAATTTCATGTCATGGATCCTAGACCTAGGAATTAAAGTTCCAGTCACCTGAGACCCTTTATTGATTTTAGAGAGAAATCTAGGGAAGCAGAGCAGAAGACTTGGGACTCTTGGATCTTAGGGGGAGAGGGCTGGGGTCTTGGTCTCTGGTCCAGATAGGAAAGGTGACAGGGGCCCAGCTCCAGGATCTGAGGGAGAAGAGAACTGGGGTACAACTGCTGTGTTCTTGATTGGGGAAATTTTGGAGGCATGTATTCCTGGCAACTCAAGAGAAGTTGGAGGTGGGGAGGGGGGTGTTTTCTCCAATGCTGGCAATCCCTGGAAGAGAAGGAAGCTGATTTGTAAGAGAGTCTGAGGAAGGGCACAAAATCCACAGCCCCGGAGTCCATGACCCAGATTCCCGGCTAGGCCCTTGCATGGGGTGGGACACATGTAATCTTAAGGAGGCGGGGGCTTTACGCACGCTCCCACCCGCGTTCGGCGTTCGTTCGGGAGCTGCTCCACTCTGCGCAGAGCTGGCACGCTATTGTTCTGGCCGGGAAGGCGGGGCCGGCGTGGGGCGGGGCTGGCGGAGCCGGCGCAGCAGGCGGGGCGGCGGGAGGAGGAGGCGGTGGCTGTGGCGCTGGGAGCTCCTGTCACCGCTGGGGCCGGACCGGGCAGGGCGGGAGTGCAAGGGACGTGAGGGCGCGAGAGCCCAGACATGGGGCACATCAGCCCCGCCACTCCTGGTCTGGGCCGCGGCCGGGCCCCGCCGCCGCTGCCGCTGTTGCTGCCACTATTGCTGCTGCTTCTGCGCGCGCAGCTCGTCGTCGGGAGCCTGGCCGGTGGGAGCCCCGGCGCGGCCGAGGTGAGGCCCGGCCGGGTCCTGGGGGATGGGGGGAGGGGCGGGACCCGGCCTCTGGACCCCGACGCGGACGTGTCCAGGGCGAAAAGTGCAGTCTTTCCAGCCAGGCGGCCGGCCCCCAGGTGCCCCTAAAGGCACTAGGCATTCACGAACCCAGGAGTCCAGGCCCCAGCTCCCCATCTTGTGTCGTCCCAGCCACCTCCCGCCCCTAGCATAGGAACTGGCTCTTCCAGAGCTCCTGGTCCCAGAAATCCAGCTCCCTCAGACCCTCTCGACCTAAGTGACTCAGCCCCAGACCCTTCCCACCTGAACATAGGACCCACCAAGCAGTAAGACACTTAGAACCAAGAATCGGTTCCTCTGGACCCATATGAGGGCCCCACAGCCTCCCAGGACCCAGGAGTCTAGGCCTCTAGCCACCGCCCCCCGATCTAGGAGGTAGCTCTCTAACCCTCAAGGGCTTGGTGTCCAGGCCTGCAGGGCCTGAAGCCTGGCCTTGTCCGTCATCTTTGCACCCAAGAATGGGAGCCTGAGCTAGGGATGGAGGGAGGAGGGGCCAGAACGCCTGGGTTCTGACCTCCTCCCCGGCGATTCAGGTTTAACCCCTTCCGACTCTAGTGCGGCTGCGCCGGGGTGGGCGTGGATCGTGTCTCGGCCACAACAAGGCCGCGAGAATCCTGGGGGACCCGAGTCGCCATAGCAACAGGAGAGCTGGGGCGCCCCGCCCAGTAGGAGCTGTATCCCGGGAAACCGAGGCGGGTGCTCGGTGCTTGGTGGAGGGGGCTGGTTCTGGGGTCTAAATATCTGGGTCCCAGGGAGCAAAGGACCGAGGGACCAGCGTGCCAACGTCCCCCGGGCACTCACTGATCCCTTCGCCCACACACCCAGGCCCGGGGGTCGGCTCAGGTGGCGGGACTATGCGGGCACCTAACGCTTCATCGGGACCTGCGCACTGGCCGCTGGGAACCAGACGCGCAGCGCTCGCGACGCTGTCTCCGCGACCCGCAACGGGTGCTGGAGTACTGCAGACAGGTGGGCGTGACCTACTGAGAGGGGCGTGCAAGCGGGTCAAAGATGCGGAGGAGTCGCGCAGGGGAAGCCTGGAGACCGGGGATCTAGGAAGGCTGGGAAGCTAGGGGGCATGGCCAGAGGTGAAGTTAGGCTAGGGCGGGACCGTTTTCAGAAAAGGTCACAAAACAAAACAAAGTAGACCAAAACGAAGAAAAAAGAAAGAGAGAGAAATTAGGTCAGGAAGGAAGAGAACCGTGCAAAGATCGGCTAAGGAAGGTATCCACCAGTGAAGTGGTGGGCTCCTTAAAGAGCAGGTGTATAGGTGGGCGTGGCCAAAGGAGAGGGTAGTCTATGCCAAAAAGACCTTAGGGACAGATAAGATAGGAAAAGGGGTGGAGCCCACTGAAAGAGTGGGAAGCTAGAAGTATGGCTATGAAAAGGAAGGTCTAATACAAAGAGAAGGGATGCTTACAGAGAGGCCAAACAGGGAAAGAGGTGAGACTTAAAGGTTGGTGGAGCCTATGGAGAGATGAACCTGATTGGGGAAGGGGGTGGGGGCAAGGTGACCAGGAGAGAGGTAGGTTTAGAAGAATTGAGTTTATGGGCACACGCCCTGGCCGGTTTGGCTCAGCGGTTGGAGCGTCGGCCTGCGGTACAGAGTTTATGGGCACATGGAGAGACCGTTGTAAAGAAACTGGCCTGGCAAAGGGGAGGGGACTAGAGATAGGGGCGGGGTTAACGGAGAGTGACTAGGGGCGTGGCCAATGGGCCTACCAGATTTACATATCTAAGGCTAGTTCTATGGAGAAGCAGGACCTAAGGAGGAGAATGCCTTATGAACACTGGAACCTTGAAAAGGAACATGGCCAGAAGAGAAGCGAGGCTAGTAGGGGTGGAACAGTGGGTTGATCACCCCATCCGGTGCCCCCAGATGTACCCGGAGCTGCAGATTGCACGTGTGGAACAGGCGACACAGGCCATCCCCATGGAGCGCTGGTGCGGAGGTGCCCAGGGTGGCCGCTGTGCCCACCCGTACCACCAGGTTGTGCCTTTCCGCTGCCTGCGTGAGTCATAGGCTGGGGGAAGGAAATGGAGGTGGGAGGTCTATAAAGGTCAAGATTCTGGGCCTTGGTCTCAAGACTCATATTAGGGAGCTAGATGCCTGCGTCCTGAGTGTGGAAGAGAAGTGTCTGAGGATAAAAAAATCTGGATTTTGAAGAGGGTGAGGCTAATGGCTATGGGAGGGTTTCACTCTGGTGCCCCCATTCCCCAGCGGGTGAATTTGTGAGTGAGGCCCTACTGGTGCCCGAAGGCTGCCAGTTCCAGCACCAGGAGCGCATGGACCAGTGTGAGAGTTCAACCCGGAGGCATCAGGAAGCACAGGAGGTCAGAACCCTGACCCATCCATCCTCACTCCCAAAACCCAGGAGTCCAGTCCCCAAACACCCCCCTCCTGCAGAACCCAAGAGTCTGGGCTTCAGCCCCTTCTTCACACCAGGACAGAACCAGGAATCCAGGCCCCACCTTTACCCTCTCCTACCCCACAATCCTGGCGTCTGGACCCACTCTTCCTACAGGCCTGCAGCTCCCAGGGCCTCATCCTGCATGGCTCGGGCATGCTTCTGCCCTGTGGCATGGATCAGTTCCGAGGTGTGGAGTATGTGTGCTGCCCCCCTCCAGTGACCCCCGACCCGTCTGGGACAGAAGTTGGGTGAGTGGGAGGGAATCTTCCATGCCCATCCCAAGGCTTCTGAGGCAGGAAGTGGAAGCCTGGGGGCCTGGGCCAGGGTTCTTATTGCCTTGTGTCTTCTGCTCCCTCAGTGACCCCTCCACCCGGTCCTGGCCCCTGGGGGACAGAATAGAGGGGGATGAGGATGAGAAAGAGGAGGAATCCTTCCTACAGCCAGTAGATGATTACTTTGTGGAGCCCCTACAGGCTGAAGAGGAAGAAGAGAAGGAAAGAGTCCCACCTTCAAGCTCCCATTCCCCTGCAGGGGTCAGCAAAGGTGAGGCCATTTCTGAATTCCGAGTCTCCTCCACCCTGGAGGGAGGATGATTTGGGGAGTCTTGGTGTAGGACCATCTTTGGGAGGGACCTATGAAGGAGAGGTCCGACTGTGGGAATGGCCAGGATGAGCAGTTTGGGATAAAGTAGAGGTGGAAGCCCTGGCCTGTGAAGAATGAAGGGTGGTTTGGGGGTTCCTGGAAGTGGAGGAGCCATTTGGTAAGTCCTAAGGATTATTTGGGGTTAGAGGATGGTGTAATGGATTCCTAAGCTTTGCAAAACAGGCCCAGTCCCATGATGCTAGGCAGCAGCCATGGCTAAAGTGGACACACTGTTTCCAGTGCACTCTGGGAAATGTTCTCCAGGTAGAAAAGGTGACCTGGAGATCATCTTCAGGCTGACCCCCTGCTTCCTGGTGTTGCAGTGACTCCCACCCCAAGGCCCACAGATGGTGTGGATGTGTACTTTGGCATGCCTGGAGAAATCAGTGAGCACGAGGGTTTCCTGCGGGCCAAGATGGACCTGGAGGAGCGAAGGATGCGTCAGATTAACGAGGTGATGATAATGGGGCATCCCAGGATCACCCACCACATAGAGCTCCTTAAATATAAGGAAATCCCCCAGTGACAGTTTGGGACTACCTCCAAAAGCTCCCCCAGCCCCTATCAATCCCTAGCCCTCAACGCCACCCCTAAAATGACCAGGAATCCCTAACCCATAGAATCCCATTGAGATGCCACCAGATTCTAAGGAAACTCTGATGCATGATAGCTTCAGTTTCTTCTGAGCCTTCTCTCTTGGGAACCCAAGAACCAATGGGACTTAAGGGATCTATCTGGAGCCTCCACAGTCTTGAAGAAGGATTGGGGAACTCTGGGTGGAGCAGGGTGGATTCTAAAATGCTGAAGTTCCCCTGCCCCCAGGTGATGCGTGAATGGGCCATGGCGGATAACCAGTCCAAGAATCTGCCTAAAGCTGACAGACAGGCCCTGAACGAGGTAGGACAACCTCCAGCGCGTCCTACTCACTTATGCCCGTTCACTGTCTGGGGCACATCCAGCCTCAGCCTGGCTCAGGCCATGTCCCAGCCTCAACCAGTCCCGCCCCTTCCTACTTACATCAGCCTCTCTTGGCCCCACCCCTACATTTAGTTCCCCCTCTCTTGGCCTGTGTCAGACCTGACGTTGTTCTCAAATTGACCATGTATTGCCCTGTCTTAACTTTATTCTCACCTCTGAGGACTGGCTCTGAAGTCCTCTCCCAAGCTGGGCCCCTGCAGATACAGCCAGGTCCTTCTCCGCCTCTCGTTGCTGCATCCCTGTTCCTGTGAGGCCACGCCCCCTGACTTTGGCCCTGCCCCTCTAATCTCACTTTTACTCAATCCCTCCTCAGTAGGCCCAGCTTCATATTTCTCCATCCCACCTTTTAACTTCATCCCTTAGAGTCCCCACTCAGGTTAGCCCATTCCCCGACTCTTGTCCCCCCGCCTCAGTCTCATTTAGGCAGTTAGTCTCCAGTTCGCCCTGCCCAGCCTAGAGCTCTACCTTTACTACAACACTCCTTCCCTCAACACAGGCCAACTCTGTTCCTAGACTGCTCCTACCCAGTAGTTTACACCTCCAGCTCGGCTCCCAGGAGGCCTGCTCCTACCCTGTATCCCCACCCCTTGCAGTCAGTATCCTGTGATCTTGTCCCACCCCAGGCTGACTCTGCCCAGACCTAGATCCACTGCACCCACCTGCTTGATCCTATATCCTCGCCTTTCCAGAATGCCACTGACCTAAGCTTTCACCCATCTTCTCTGATCTTGTGCCCACCCCCTTGATAGCACTTCCAGTCCATTCTGCAGACCCTGGAGGAGCAGGTGTCCGGTGAGCGACAGCGCTTGGTGGAGACCCATGCCACTCGAGTCATCGCCCTTATCAACGACCAGCGCCGGGCTGCCTTGGAAGGTTTCCTGGCAGCGCTGCAGGGAGATCCGCCTCAGGTGTGGGAGCTGCAGGGGCAGAGGGCAGAGGATGAAGAGGGCTGGGGCGGGCCTAGGCAGCCTTCATCCTTTCCACAGCCAGAGCGCGTCCTGCTGGCCCTGCAACGCTACCTGCGTGCCGAGCAGAAGGAGCAGAGGCACACCCTGCGACACTACCAGCACGTGGCTGCCGTGGAGCCTGAGAAGGCCCAGCAGATGAGCTTCCAGGTGCTCAGATTCTCCCAGCTCTCGAATACCCTGCTAGCCCTCCGACCCCGGTCTCTTGGACCCCCTTACCTCAGACTTTTCTTGTCCCTCGGGCCTTCTGTCTGTCCCTTGAACTGTCTTTCTATCTCTGGAACCCCTCTTTTGTGCCCTGGGACCCTTTCCAGTCCCTTGGATCCCTACTCCCTGACCCTGGAACGCTGCCTCCGCTTTCCTGTGTCTTTGACACCCTTCTTGTCCCTTGGATGTCTTCTTTCTTTCCTAGAACCCCCTTCCTGTGCCTTCAGATCCTAATTCCTGTTTCTTGGATGTTCTCTTCCTGCTCTTGGGCTCCAAGTCTTGCTCTTGAACCACATCGTCTCTATACGACACCCCGATCTTACTTGCTTTTCTGGAACCCCCCCCCTCAGACCTCACTTTCTATTCCTCAGATCCTCTGTTCTGCCCCTCCAGCCCACGTGCCTGCGTTTCCTGTCTCCTGTACCATGTCCCCGTGCGCTGTGCTCACCGTGCCTCCTGCGCCCCGCTCCTCCTGGCGACTCCTCTCCCAAGCCTCTCCCTTTCTGCCTTCTGTACTTCTTCTCCTTTTCTTTGTATTCTGCTCTCCTCCTTCAGTGTCCTTCTTCCTGTGGCCCAGTTGCTGGCCCTTGTATCCTGCTTCCTGTCACTTGTATGTGCTACTTTTTCCTTGAACCCTGTTGTCCTTCCTTCCCCCTTCTTCACCCTACCTCGGTTTCCCCATTTCTAGCCTACATTGCCCAGTGCATCCTTCATAATCACTCCCCGACAGGTGCAGACCCACCTTCAAGTAATCGAGGAAAGGATGAATCAGAGCCTGGGGCTGCTTGACCAGAACCCCCGCCTGGCTCAGGAGCTACGGCCCCAGATCCGTGAGTACATACCACCCCTGCTTCCCATTCCAGATCTCTGAGGGCAGATCCTGACCCCCAGTCTTTGACCACCCCGACACACACACTCTTTAGATAGCTATTCCTGTGTAACAAACACCAGAACTTAAATCAACCATCTTCTTTGCTCCGGATTCTGCTGTCTAGTCTGGGTTCTACTGGGTGCTTCCTCTGCTGGTCTTGTCAGTAGTCAAGCTAGCAGATCAGCTAGGGGCTGGGACTTTGGCACAAGTGGGCCTCTCTCCCTCTCCATGTAGGCTCAAGGCCTCTGTTCTCCAGAGACCCTCCATGTCGTCTCTCCGCAGGGTGCCTGGACTTCCTACATGGTGGTTGAGGCTCCCCAAACGTGAAAGTGGAAGCTGCCAAGTCTTCTTAAGACATGGGCCCACATTCTTTTTGTAATCTTCATCCAAATATATATATATATTTTTTGGTACATGCCTCTAGCGGGAACCGAACCCGGGACTCTCTGGTCTGCAGGTCAACGCTCCAACTGCTGAGCCAAACTGGCCAGGGCTACCCAAGGATATTTTTCCATTGATTTTTAGATAGAGGGGAAGGGAGGGAGGGAGGGAGAGAGAGAGAGAAACATCGATGTGAGAGAAACATCGATCTGTTGCCTCCCACATGACCCTGACTGGGGCGGGGATCGAACCTGCAACCCAGGCACATTCCCTTACCCAGGAACCAAATCCGTGACCTTTTAGTCTCAGGCTGATGCTCTAACCACTGAGCCAAACAGGCCAAGGCTTGGACCCACATTCTATTGCTTAAAGCAAGTCACAACCCCAGGCAAGATCCAAGGGGAGGAGCCTACACAAGAGCACGAATACCAGAAAGTGTGACTTAGAGCACGGCCCCCAGATCTATTGTGACTTGCTTTGCATGTCCCACACCTAACCCTGACTCTCCTGCTCTTTAAGGCCACTGCAACTTCAACCTCTACCCTCCCTGCCAGGGTTGCCTGCAGCCAGCTCCTCTCTTCCCCAGATCACACTTATGGCAACCCCCAATCACATTACTGTTGAGGTGCCATCTATTCATCCATTTAAAAACAATGATTTCTGCGTGGAGTCCCTCTGCTCACAACCTCAACCACCTCTCTGCACGTTCCCCTCAGAGGAGCTCCTCCGTTCTGAACACCTGAGTCCCAGTGAATTGGAAGTCCCTGTCCCCAGGAGCAGCAGTGAGGACAAGGGTGGGCTGCAGTCTCTGGATTCCAAGGATGGTGAGATAACCCAAATCTAGATAACATCAGACTTTGGGAGACAGGCCCCTCAACCTAATTTCTAATCTCCCAAAGTCTGGGGGTGTCTCAGCCCCCACAGTGCATGGGAGAGAATGTCAAGGAATGTCTAAGGTAGTGAAGGCCTCTGTAGGATCTTTGGTCCTCCCGCCTTGGACCCTGGCAGGGTATTTCTTCAGTGAAGCCCTCCTCTCTTCACTGTTCCCCTGCCTCCTCTGGCTCCCGGCGAACTCCCCCGTGGCCCTTCCAAAAGGTATCTCACAGAGTAGACCCCCGCCGCCAAATCCCATTGAGTCTCCAAGCCCCAAATGGAAAAGGGTCCACATATTGGGAACCCCAAACCTCCTGGGGTGGAGTCTGGTGCCCCTCTGACCCCCTCCTCAGGCGGGGGCAGCACCACTCTGGACTCTCAGGAATGAGCTAGGACTTGGGGGGTAGGGTCCACAGAACAAGATGCTGCACCCCCTGGGAAAGAGAAGCTGTCCCCCCTGGAACAGTATGAGCGGAAGGTAAGTTAGTCAGCCCTGTGGGCTCCGGAGGGAGGCCTGGGGATGGGACCTGGACTCAAAGGTCTGAAGGAGGACGGTGCTAAGGGATTGGATTCCTTGACCAAGGGGAAGGTACCTGGGGACATGGACTTCAGGATGTAGGGAAGCAGAGGGCTGGGAGATGCCCTCTCGCACCAGGGGAGGAGGAGGCTGGGGCCCAGGTGCCGGGGTCCCTGACACCTCCTTACTCCCCCAGGTGAATGTGTCTGTTCCAAGGGGTTTTCCTTCCCACTCATCAGAGATTCAGAGAGATGAGCTGGTAAGAGGAGGAATATTGTGGGTACTTAGGTGGAGGGGTCAGAGGTCATTGGCTCGTCTGTGACTTTGAAAGCCACACTGGGCTCTGGTGAGCCTCAAAGATGACCCCGCCTCACCTCCTCTCCCTGCAGGCACCCGCTGGGACAGGAGTGTCCCCAGAGGCCGTGTCCGGTTTGCTGATCATGGGAGCAGGTGGGGGCTCCCTGATCATCCTGTCCATGCTGCTCCTGCGCAGGAAGAAGCCCTACGGGGCTATCAGCCATGGAGTGGTGGAGGTGAGAGACAGAAAGGTGTGGTGTGGGAGGAGCTCCAGAGCTCCGTCCGAGGGGCGGTAAGATCTGTGGTCAGGTCCCAGGCCCACTCTCCCTCCCCTGCCCTGCTGCAGGTGGACCCCATGCTGACCCTGGAGGAGCAGCAGCTGCGTGAACTGCAGCGTCATGGCTATGAGAACCCCACTTACCGCTTCTTGGAGGAATGACCCTGAACCATTCCCCTTTACCCTTTAGCTGAACCCAGACCTCTCCTCTTCCTGGAACCCCAGAACCCCAACTCCCAGACTGTACAAAGGGTCTTGAAAAAGTTAATTTCACACCCTTGTGAGAGGACTGGAAATTCTTATTTCCCCTTTCCAATTCCAAATGCCATCCCTAAGAAATCCCCAGGTATTCCCAGCTGCCTCCCTGCTTGGGACTTCTTCACCTTAATTTATTTTGTAAGTTAATTTATTGTTCTTTAAGGTGACCACCAGCTTGATCCCTGGAATTCACCCCCTCCCACGTGTTGCCCACTAACATACCAATAAAGTTCTCTTCCCCACCAGGCCATCCTGCATCTCTGTGGGGGGAATCAGTGAGTACTCATAGCTGTGGATGCTGTTGTGAATCCCTACTCAGGGATCCTTAAATCTGGGCAGGCAAGGCCGGGGTGGGGGTGGGGAAGGCCCAGAGTCCAAGAATAGGCTCTTTGTGCCCACCCTGGAGCTGTCCTTTGGTGCTGAATGGGCTGGTACTTCTAGACCTCCATCTGCTGGGTCCCTGGGTGAACTCAGGAGCCTGGGCTCTGTAAGTGACCCCTGCCTCCTACTCTCTGCCACACAATCACACACAGAGCCTCCACTTCCTACTCATTCTTACACACAATCACACACACAGCCTCCACCTCCTACTGTCTCTCATACACAGTCACACACACAGCCTCTACCTCCCTATTCTCTCTTACACACAATCACACACACAGCCTCCACCTCCTACTGTCTCTCTTACACAGTCACACACACAGCCTCCACCTCCCTACTCTCTCTCTACACAGTCACACACACAGCCTCCACCTCCCTATTCTCTCTTACACACAATCACACACACAGCCTCCACCTCCTACTCTCTCTCTTACACAGTCACACACACAGCCTCCACCTCCCTACTCTCTCTCTTACACAGTCACACACACAGCCTCCACCTCCTACTCTCTCTCTTACACAGTCACACACACAGCCTCCACCTCCTACTCTCTCTCTTAAACAGTCACACACACAGCCTCCACCTCCCTACTCTCTCTCTTACACAGTCACACACACAGCCTCCACCTCCTACGGTCTGTCTTACACAGTCACACACACAGCCTCCACCTCCTACTCTCTCTCTTACACAGTCACACACACAGCTTCCACCTCCTACTCTCTCTCTTACACAGTCACACACACAGCCTCCACCTCCTACTGTCTCTCTTACACAGTCACACACACAGCCTCCACCTCCCTACTCTCTCTCTTACACAGTCACACACACAGCCTCCACCTCCTACTCTCTCTCTTACACAGTCACACACACAGCTTCCACCTCCTACTCTCTCTCTTACACAGTCACACACACAGCCTCCACCTCCTACTCTCTCTCTTACACAGTCACACACACAGCCTCCACCTCCTATTCTCTCTCTTACACAGTCACACACACAGCCTCCACCTCCTACTGTCTCTCTTACACAGTCACACACACAGCCTCCACCTCCTACTGTCTCTCTTACACAGTCACACACACAGCTTCCACCTCCTACTCTCTCTCTTACACAGTCACACACACAGCCTCCACCTCCTACTCTCTCTCTTACACAGTCACACACACAGCCTCCACCTCCCTACTCTCTCTCTTACACAGTCACACACACAGCCTCCACCTCCTACTGTCTCTCTTACACAGTCACACACACAGCCTCCACCTCCTACTCTCTCTCTCACACAGTAACACACACAGCCTCCACCTCCTACTGTCTGTCTTACGCAGTCACACACACAGCCTCCACCTCCTACTCTCTCTCTTACACAGTAACACACACAGCCTCCACCTCCTACTGTCTGTCTTACGCAGTCACACACACAGCCTCCACCTCCTACTCTCTCTCTCACACAGTAACACACACAGCCTCCACCTCCCTACTCTCTCTCTTACACAGTCACACACACAGCCTCCACCTCCTACTCTCTCTCTCACACAGTAACACACACAGCCTCCACCTCCCTACTCTCTCTCTTACACAGTCACACACACAGCCTCCACCTCCTACTGTCTCTCTTACACAGTCACACACACAGCCTCCACCTCCTACTCTCTCTCTCACACAGTAACACACACAGCCTCCACCTCCTACTGTCTGTCTTACGCAGTCACACACACAGCCTCCACCTCCTACTGTCTCTCTTACACAGCCACACACACAGCCTCCACCTCCTACTCTCTCTCTTACACAGTCAGACACACAGCCTCCACCTCCCTACTGTCTCTCTTACACAGCCACACACACAGCCTCCACCTCCTACTGTCTGTCTTACACAGTCACACACACAGCCTCCACCTCCTACTCTCTCTCTTACACAGTCACACACACAGCCTCCACCTCCCTACTGTCTCTCTTACACAGCCACACACACAGCCTCCACCTCCTACTGTCTGTCTTACACAGTCACACACACAGCATCACCTCCTACTCTCTCTCTTACACAGTCACACACACAGCCTCCACCTCCCTACTCTCTCTCTTACACAGTCACACACACAGCCTCCACCTCAGACCTCTCCACCTCACACACACAGCTCCACTCCTACTCTCTCTACACAGTCACACACACAGCCTCCACCTCTACTCTCTCTCTTAAACAGTCACACACACAGCCTCCCCTCCCTAACTCTCTCTCTACACAGTCAGACAACAAGCCTTCCACCTCCTACTGTCTCTCTTACACAGTCACACACACAGCCTCCACCTCCTACTGTCTCTCTTACACAGTCACACACACAGCCTCCACCTCCCTACTCTCTCTCTACACAGCCACACACACAGCCTTCACCTCCCTACTCTCTCTCTTACACAGTCACACACACAGCCTCCACCTCCCTACTCTCTCTCTTACACAGTCACACACACAGCCTCCACCTCCTACTGTCTCTCTTACACAGTCACACACACAGCCTCCACCTCCCTACTCTCTCTCTTACACAGTCACACACAGAACCTCCACCTCCAACCTATTAGCCTGATGAAGGCCTGGGAATCTCGAACCACTCTTCCCATTTCCAAGTCTTCATGCCTTCTTGGGGAGAAGATAAGAATCTCCCTGGGGTGTGGAAATTTTCATCACATGTCCCAGAGAGGGTATGTGGTATCTGCAAGTGCCTATTTTGTGACATGTTGTAGTTACCCCTCTATATATGTTGTTAACCTGTCGCAAGAGGGTTGCTATGAGCACCAAAAGGATTAATATTTGTGGAGACATTAGAACTGTGCCTGATACTTTGCAAGTATTTGTTGAATAAATCTTAAAACAGTATGGCAATAAACACTCATATGGCACTCACTCTGTGCCAGGCATTGCTCAAGGGCTTTATATATATTGGCACACTTCATCATTTCTTATACCCATGAAGTAGGTACTATGACAACCTTTATTTCTAGATAAAGAATGGAGGCAAGAAGTTATATCACTTTTCTAAGGTCACCATTTAGGAAAGGTCAGATTTAGGAATTCAACCCCGTCATCTTGGCTTCAGCACCCATACTCTTGGCCATTTTGCTAACCTACTGTGTAACAGTTTGTGGCCGTCTCATATGGTATTCAGGTTATGCCCTGCAAAATTCCAATCAATACCTTTCACCTCCCAGACATTGTAAATTTGCATTTTTATGACACCTTACCAGCAGATGGCAGTAACATGCCATGTGCTGTTATAATGTCCGCAGAACACTTCTGACAGATGGCTTAGGGAGGGGAGCACCTATTTCTATTTATCCCAAAGGACCTATGAGTTCACAGTGGCTCTTCATAATATATACATGTAAATGCCAGTCCTGTATATAAAATATAAACCTGGTAGGTATTAGAAGGAAGATGCCTACATGATGCAAATTGGATACGATGCCACAACTTCATTAGAGAATCCGGTTTGCAGTATCATTCGGATACTGGTTATACTTTTAGTTATCCTTAGACAGCTGTAGCAGAAATCTTTGACTAGCACCACAAGCAGGAGGTAAAGCTGCCTTTGTGGTTTGACAGCCAAGGGTGAGCAACAGGCAAACAGCAGGTAATGAGCTCTAATTAGGTGGGATAGAAAATAAAAAGCCATTTTGTTCAATATGCTCAGTGCCTGATTCCTTAATTGTGTTTACATTTTAATGGCAATTCTTGGAATAGTTAATTTTAAAATACTGTTATTGAAATTCCAGCAGGAAAAATAATTTTAGACATTAAAATACAGTTCTAAACAGTAAAAATAAGAAATGAAAGAGCAAAAGTAACAACTGACATCACAGAAATACAAAAAATTATAAGAAAATATTACAATTATATGCCTACAAATGGACAATCTGAAGAAATGGATAATTTGTAGAGACATACAATCTTCCAAAATTGAATCAAGAAGAAATAGAAAACCTGAACAGACTGATTACAACTATTGAAGTTGAAGTAGTAATTTAAAAACTCCCAACAAACAAAAGTCCTGAACTGGATGCCTTCACAAGATGGTAAAAGACATGTGCTCAGAAAATTATAAGATACTGAAGAAAAAAACTGAAGAAGATAACAAATAAATGGAAACAAATACCATGCTCATTAAAGTAATACTACCCAAAGTAATCTATTCATTCAAGGCAATTCATATCAAAATACCAATGGCATATTTCACAGAACTAGAATAAATAGCCCCAAAATGTATATGGACCCCAAAAGACCCCAAATAGCCACAATCTTGAGAAAAAAGGAACAAATTTGGAGGTATCATGCTACCTGATATCAATCTATACTACAAAGCTATAGTTATCAAAACAGCATGGTACTGGCATAAAAACAGAAGTATAGATGAATGGAACAGAATAGTGAACCCAGAAATAAACCCTCACCTATATGGTCAATATTTGACAAAGGAGGCAAGAACATACAATGGGGTAAAGACAGTTTCTTCAATAAATGGTGTTGGGAAAACTGGATAGATACATGCCAAAAAAAAAAAAGGAAACTAGACCACCTTCTTACATCATAAACAAGAATAAACTCAAAATGGATTAAAGACTTAAATGTAAGTCTCAAACACATAACACCCCTAGAAGAAAACATAGGCAATAAACTCTGAAACTTCTCTTAGCAATATTTTTTCAGCTATATAACCTTCAGGAAGGGAAATAAAAGTAAAAAAATAAACAACTGTGACTACATCAAACTAAAAAATGTTTGCACAGAAAAGGAAACCATCAACAAAATGAAAAGACATCCTACTGAATGGGAAACGTATTCACCAATCATACATCTGAAAATGGATTGATATCCAAAACTTATAAACTCAACACCAAAAAAAATTTCAGTTAACAAATGAACAAAGACCTGAATAGACACTTTTCCAAAGAGGACATACAGATGACCAATAGACATATGAAAAGATGCTCAATATTACTACACATCAGAGAAATGCAAATTAAACCACAATAAGATACAACCTCACACCTGTCAGAATGGCTTTCATCAATAAATCAACAAACAAGCATTGGCAAGGATGTGCACTGTTAGTGGAAATGCAGATTGGTGCCACCACTATGGAAAACAGTATGGAGGGTCCTTAAAAAATTAAAAATAGAAGTACTTATAAACCAGCGATTCCACTTTTGGGTATATATCCAAAGAAACACAAAACATGAATTCAAAAGACTGTATGTATCCCTGTGTACACTATGCAACCCAAATGCCCATCAACAGACAAGTGAATAAAAAAGTTGCACTACATATATACAATAGAATATTACATGGCCATAAAAAAATTGAAATCTTACCATTTACAACAACATGGATGGACCTAGAGATTATTCTGATAAGTGAAATAAGTCAGTCAGTAAAAGATAAATACCACATGATTTCACTTACATGGGGAATCTAAAAAACAAAATAAATGAACAATCAAAACAGAAACAGACTCATAGACACAGAAAACAGACTGATGGTGGCTAGAGGGGTGGGGCATTAAGGTCTGGGTGAAAACAGTGAAGAGATTACAAAGTACAAATTGGTTTTTACGAAATAGTCTTGGGACTTCCGGTCAAGATGGCATCTGCGTAGGTAAACACGGTACTCGCCTCCTCCCACAACCACATCAACATTACAACTAAACTACAGAACAACCATCATTCAGATCCACCTGAAACTGAGCTGAATGGAAGTCCTACAACTATGATATTAAAGAAGCCACATGGAGACTGGTAGGAGGGGCGGAGGTGTGGACCGGCTGGTCCTACACGCATGTGTGGTGGGTAAAAATCTGGAGGGTGACCTTGGCTGGGAAGGTCCTCCCTAAGGAATGAGGGGTTCCCTCCCACACCAGGTGCCCAGCTCAGGGTTCCAGTGCCAGAAAGAGAAAACCCCATAACTTCTGGCTGGAAAAACCAGCGAGAACTGAGGCTGAGGGAGGCTGAGGCTTCTAGAGCCCCAGGCAGCTCCTTTTAAAGGGCCCACACATGGAATTACTAGGACTCACACCCTCCAGGTTCCAGAGTTGGGGAGACAGCTTGAAAGGTACTAGAGACATACGGGGAAGAACTGAGTTGTCTGGCATTGGGGTGAGAGATGTAGGGCAGCTTTATCCCAGACAGACATGCTGGTGGACACCATTGTTCCTTTGGTGAACCCTTCCCCTATGGAGTAGGCAGACGGCCGCCGTATCTGGGACTCCAGCAACCTGGCTCATATTGTTTGCCCCACCCTGGTGATTCCCTGAGACCCTGCCCCATCCAAATTTCAGGCCCACCCAAACTGTTCCAGTGGCTTTACCATAGGATTGGCCTGTCTTAGCTCCTGTTTCAGATTTTCCTAAACTCTCTCAAACAAGCAGCATCTGGCCTCAGCAAGCCCCAAAGCTCTCACTAAGTGGCCCCAGGCCCAGCACTAGGAGCAGCCAGCCTTGGTTTACAACTTGGCTTTGCCTGAGCACCTCCAAGCCCAGCACAAGAAGCAGCCATCTGCAGATCACTCTGTAGCTTATGCCTGGTGGCCCCGGGTAGAACACAGGCAGTGGCTAACCTTGCCCCAGAGCCAGAACACCCAGTGGACAGCTTCAGATCACGGCAAAGCACCACCACCCAACCACCTCACAAGCAACACACTCAAGGAGTGGACTCAGTGGGTAACAGAGCCCTGCTGAAGTAAGTCTTGCTCTTTGTGGTGGGCCTCTGCACAGTTGATCCTCCAATGTAGTCAGAGGTCAGTGGGCAGTGAGTGGGCACAGCCAGTTCTTGCAGCTGATCAGCCCAAGTAAATACCTCTCATTGATGTGTCAACAGCAATCAAGACTCAATTACAACAGAAGAGTGTACATTCCACACAAGGGGTACACTTTGAGGGCACAGATGGGGTGATCAGGAAGGCTGGGCCACTGGACCCCACAGGATACCTACTACAGCCGGCCACCCTACCAGACCTAGGAGACATAGCAACTCTACCTAATACATAAAACAAACACAGAGAAGCAGCCAAAATGAGGTGACAAAAAAATACATCCCAAATGAAAGAACAGAACAAAATTCCAGGAAAACAACTAAATGAAATGGAGATAAGCAACCTGATGCAGAGTTCAAAACACTAGTTATAAGGATGCTCAGTGAACTTAGTGAGGACCTCAAGAGCATAAAAAAGGATCTCAAGTTTACCAACATTTGCATCATGGGGGTGCCAGGAAAAGAGAGAGAGCAAGAAATTGAAAACCTATTTGAAAAAATAATGACAGAAAAATTCCCTAACTTAGTGATGGAAATAGAGATACAAGTCCAGGAAGCACAGAGAGTCCCAAACAAGATGAACCCCAAGAGGCCCATACCAAGACACATCATAGTCAAAATGCAAAAGGTTAAAGACAAAGAGAGAATCTTAAAAGCAGCAAGAGAAAAGCAGTTAGTTACTTACAAGGGAGCTCCCATTAGACTGTCAGCTGATTTCTCTCTTTTTTCTTTCTTTCTTTTATTGATTTGAGAGAGAGAGGAAGAGAGAGGGAGCGAGATAGAAACATCTATGAGAGAGAACATCAATTGGCTGCCTCCTGCATGCCCACCATTGGGGATTGGGCCCAGAACCTGGGCATGTGTCCTGACCAGGAATCAAACCAGAGACCTGGTGCATGGGTCGATGCTCAACCGCTGAGCCACACCAGCCGGACTGTCAGGTGATTTCTCAAAAGAAACTTTGTAGGACAGAAGGGAGTGGCAAGAAATATTCAAAGTGATGAAAAGCAAGAACCTACAACCAAGATTACTCTATCCTGCAAAGCTAATATATAGAAACCATGGACATATAGTTTCCCAGACAAGAAAAAGCTAAAGGAGTTCATTAACAGCAAACCAGTATTATATGAAATATTGAAGGGTCTTCTTGAAGAAAAAGAAGATAAAAAATGTGAATAATAAAATGGCAATATATACATATCTATCAACAACTGAATCTACAAACAAAATGAACAGGCAGAACAGAAACAGACTCATAGATACAGAGAACTTTTTGTTGGTTGCCAGATGGGAGGAGGGTTGGGGGAATGGTAAAAAAGGTGAAGGGATTAAGAAGTAAAAATTGGTTGTTAGGCTGACAAACCTCAAAGGGAAGGTTTGTAAACTATATGATTGTCTAACCACTATGCCGTATACCTGAAACTAATACAAAATAATATTGAATGTAAACTGTAATTTAGAAATAAAAAATTTTAAATAATGGATGTGACAGATGGAGAAGAGAGGGAGAAAGGAACAGAGAAACTATTCAAACAATCAACAAGAATTTACCAAATCTATGGAAAAAACTTAACCCTTTTATCCAAGAAGCTAATAGAACACCCAGTTATCTCAATCCAAACAGGCCTTCTGCAAGGTACATTATAGTAAAGCTGTCAAAAATTAACAAAGAAAGACTCCCCAAGGCAGCCAGGAAAAAGAAGATGGTAACCTATAAAGGAAACCCCATGAGATTATCATCAGATTTTTTCAGCAGAAACTCTGCTAACTAGGAGAGAGTGGAATTATACATTCAAAATATTGAAAGAGAAACCACCAACCAAGAAAAATATATCCAGCACATTTATCCTTTAGATCTGAGAAGGAGAAACAAAGACTTTTCCAGACAAACAGAAGCTGAGGGAATTTACCAGAAAACCCACATTGTAAGTAATGCTGAAAGGTGCTCTTCTACCCGAAACGAAAAGACAAAAGGACACAGAATCATGAGTAAGGTGACAGACAGAGGCAGGAAATCGCAACTCTTGCTCATAATAGGGTGTTAAACACTTACATATAACATAAAGGTTAAAGGAGATAAAAGGACTTAAAAAAGAGAAGACAATAGCTACTGCAATTTGGAAATAAATGCACAGCATAAAAAGGGATGATTTGTGACAAAACATAAAATGGGGTAAGACTGACTTACACAGGTAAATGGAGATAAGATGGCCAGTTTGGCTCAGTGGTTAGAGTGTTGGCCTGCGGTCCAGAGAGACCCGGGTTCGGTTCCCACTAAGGGCATGTACCTTGGTTGCAGTTTGTCCCTGGCCCTGGTTGTATTGTGAGGGAGGCAGCCACTCGACGTGTCCCTTTCACATCAATGTTTCTCTCTCTCTTTCTTCCTCTCTCTCCCTCCCACTCTATCTGAACAAAAGATGAAAAATTGTTGAGAGAGGATAAAAAAAAAAGATGCAATCAGAATAAAAAGAACTATTGTACATGTGAAACTTTTAAAAAATAAAACTAATGGTAACCACAAAACTAAAGAGACACATAATATTAAAAAACAAAACAAAAAAACAGGAAATGGAGGGGGAAAATCATAGAATACCACCAAACTAAAATTATAGACAGAAATACAAGGGAAAAGAAACAATGCAGTCATAGAGCTACCAGAAAACAAAAGGCAAAATGGCTATAGGAAATCCTCATACATCAATAATCAACCTAAATGTAAATGGGCTGAACTCACCATTAAAAGGCACAGAGTAGCAGATTGGATAAAAAAACAAAAACTCAATTATATGTCACCTTCAGGAGACCCATCTCACCTGCAGACTAATGTAGACTCAAAGTGAAGCCTTGAAAATTATTCTCCAAGCAAATAGCATCCAGAGAAAAGCAGATGTAGCCTTACTTATATCAGACAAAATAGATTTAAAGATAAAAAAGGTAACAAGAGACAAAGATGGACATTTTATAATGATAAGGGGGATAATACATCAAGAAGACATAACACTTATTAATATATATGCACTCAACCTGAGAGCACCAAAATATATAAAACAATTATTAATAGAACTAAAGGAAGAAACTGACAAAAATACAATTATAGTAGGGAAGCTAAATACCCCATTGACAGCAATGAATACATCATCCAAACAGAAAATCAATAAAGAAATATCAGCCTCCAATGACATATTAGACCAAATGGACATAATCAATATTTACAGAGCTTTCATCCCTGAGCACCAGAATATACATTTTTCTCTAGCGCACATGACGCATTCTCTAGAATAGACCATATTTTGGGGCATAAAACTAGCCTCAACAAATTCAAAAAGACTGAAATCATATTCTCTGACACAGTGCTTTAAAACTGAAAATCAACTGCAAAAAGAAAGCTGGAAAAAACACAAATATGTGGAGATTAAACAACATGCTACTGAACACTACTGAGTCAAAGAAGAAATAAAAGAAGGGATCAAAAGATACATAGAGATCATTGAGAATGACATTATGACATATCAAAGTCTTTGGGATGCAGAAAAAGCAATAATAAAAGGAAAGTTTACAAGTCTACTTCAATAAACAAAACAAAAAATGTTTAAAAAATAACCTAACATTTCACCTTAAAGAACTAGAAAAAGAACAAAGTCCCAAGTCATTAGAAGGAAGAAAATAATAAAAATCAAGAGTAGAATCACCCTGGCCAGTTTGGCTCAGTGGTTGGAGCGTCAGCCTGCGGTCCAGAGAGACCCAGGTTTGGTTCCTGCTAAGGGCGCGTACCTCGGTTGCAGTTTGTCCCCAGTCCTGGTTGGGTCGTGCGGGTGGCAGCCACTCGATGTGTGCCTTTCACATCGATGTTTCCCTCTCTCTCTCTTCCTCTCTCTCCCTCCCACTCTGTCTGAACAAAAAAATGGAAAAATGTCCTCAGATGAGGATTAAATAAATAAATAAATAAATAAAAATAAATAAATAAAACCAACAAAGAAAAAAAATTTTAAAAAAACAAAAAACAAGAATCATAGGATTTCCTCATGTGGGATATAAATCAGAAAGTAACAAACAAAACAAACTCAGACACAAACAACAGTATGAAAGTTATCAGAGAGGGAGAAGGAAGAGGGTAAAGGGGTTCAAATACATAGGGCGGGGCAAAAGTAGGTTTACATTTGTTCATATGGAAAATAATACACAAATTTATAAAGAATGATACAAGAATAAACCGTTTGACGTACTCACAATTTTAAACCTACTTTTGCCCCACCCTGTATGGTGATGGAGACTGGACTCTGAGTGATGAGCACACAATGTATTTAGAGATGAATATTATAGAATTGTACACTTGAGACTTACATACTGCTTTTAATCAATGTCACCCCAATACATTTAATTTTAAAAGAAGGCCCATTTTTCCTGCGGTCCGGAGAGACCCGGGTTCGGTTCCCGCTAAGGGCACGTACCTCGGTTGCAGTTTGTCCCCAGCCCTGGTCGGTTGTGCGGGTGGCAGCCACTCGATGTGTCCCTTTAACGTCGATGTTTCCCTCTCTCTCTCTCTCTGTTCCTCTCTGTCCCTCCCACTCTACCTGAACAAAAAATGGAAAAATGTCCTCGGGTGAGGATTAAAAAACAAACAAACAAACAAAAAAACAAAGGGACAATTCCTTAAAAAAAAAAAAAATAATAATAATAATAAAATAAAAGAAGGCCCATTTTTTAATTGGGTTCTTTGTCTTCCTTTTGTTGAGTTGTATGAGCACTCTATAGATATTGGAAATTAACCCCTTATCTGATATATCATTGCAATTATGCTGTTCAGGAGATTGTCATTCTGTACCCCACTTCCACGTCTCTGGGACTACCCCATTCCTCGGACTGTTTTGTTCGTTATATTCCACAAATAAGTGAAATCATGTGATATTTGGCTTTCTCTGCTTTCTCTGTCTTTGTCTATCCTAAGCTTGTTTTGCTTAGGAAAGTACTTTCCAGGTCCCTCCATGTCGTCTCAAAGGATGAGATCTTTCTTTCTTACAGCTGCATAGTACTCCATTGTGTATATGTACCACTGCTTTTTTATCCGTCTACTGATGGACATTTGGGCTGTTTCCAGATCTTAGCTATTGTAAATAGTGCTGCTACAAACATGGGGGTACATATATTCTGATTGGTGTTTCAGACTTCTTAGGGTATATTCCTAGAAGTAGAATCACTGGGTCAAATGGAAGTTCAATTTTTAATTTTTTGAGGTAACACCATATTGTTTTCCATAGTGGCTGCACCAGTCTGCATTCCCACCAGCAGTGTACTAGAGTCCCCTTTTCGCCACACCCTTGCCAACACGTGTTGATGATTTGTTGATGGCGGCCATTCTGACAGGTGTGAGGTGATACCTCATTGTTGTTTTAATTTGCATCTCTCTGATGATTAGTGATGTTGAGCATTTCTTCATATGTCTCTTAGCCATTTGTATGTCCTGTTTGGAGAGGTGTCTATTTAGTTCCTCTGCCCATTTTTTAATTGGGTTCTTTGTCTTCCTTTTGTTGAGTTGTATGAGCACTCTATATATATTGGAAATTAACCCCTTATCTGATATATCATTGGCAATTATGCTCTCCCATACAGTGGGTTGCCTTTCCATTTTGATGATTGTATCTTTGGCTGTGCAGAAGCTTTTGATAGAGCTTATTTTTCTGTTGGGGAACTCCGAGAGCCATGTACAACACACACTTCCAAGTTATCCCAATAGAGAGTTGAGGGACCTGAGTATTTATTTATTTATTTATTTCATCCTCACTCTAGGATTTTCCACCATTTTTGTTCAGATAAGAGTGGGAGGGAGAGAGAGAGAAACATCAATGTGAGAGGGACACATCGAGTGGCTGCCTCCCACACAACCCGACCAGGGCTGGGAACGAATTGCAACTGTGGTACGTGCTTTTGACTGGAATCGAACTCACAACTCATTGGTCCGTGGGCCAACACTCTAACCTCCAAGCCAAACTGGCCAGGGCGGAACCTGGAGTATTTATACACCATCTCCTATCCATCACTGGTTGAGGGCTGCTAGAGTGGGAAGTTGCATGAACTCCCTGGCATTGAAGGCTTGCCATGTTCATATCTGGAGCAGAGCGGGCACCAGTGGTCTGAGGATGCCCACAGGCACAGCTTCATGTGCTGGTACCGGCAGTAAAACCACCACGTGTTGATAGGGGAAGGGTGACAAGATACAGACTCGGCACCCACAGTATCTGTGACATGCTCCCTCCCAGGCACATTCATCCAAACACTACTTGTCAGCCAGGCACCACAGCCACTCCCCCACACCAGGGCCTCCAGAGATTAGATGACAACAGTTCTAGTCTGAATTAAGTTTAATAAGGAATTTCAGGGAGGGAGTCACTGGAAATGCAGATGTCTGGGACAGGGGCCTGGTTAGTTCTGAATTAGAAAGCAGTAGAACCTAGGGGATTCTAACCTAGCAGAGTCCTTCCTATGTCAGGGTTAAGGACCTAAAGAAGTTGGGGGGTTCATCTTAATTCTACTGGGATGATACCAGGAGCTGTTTTGGGATGCCCCAAGTACCATGTAGGGGAATTCCATCTCAGTTTCCAAGTGTGAAGAGCTAAGTGGGGAAAGGGTTAGGGGGAGTCCAGGGTGTTTCACAGAAACAATCAAGGGGCCTCGATTTCACAAAAATCATTAAGGGGGCTCCTTGTGAGTGGGGGAGGAATAGCATACCACCCCAAATATTGGGGACTGTTTACCCACCCCCCCAAGCAGCCACTTTGAGGTTTTAATGTAAGACCCCAATGGCAGGACATTCCACATACATTATCATGGATTTGCAACATTGGCATACGCTGACTGTCCCACAGGACGGTGGGGACTGGAAAAATCAGTCCAGGTTCTGGGTTGAGTCCTAAGAGGACAGGCCTGAGGGTGCCACACGGCTCCTCTTCAGTAGCTGCCGGAGCTGTGAACGAGACAAAGCAAGGCGATGATCTGGAGGTTGCATGAAGAGGTGGTGGAGGCACAGCTGGTGAAGTTGGAGGTTAAAGAAAAGTGGAGTGGGGTCGGTTGGGTTTGAAGATTACAGGCTGAGAGTCAAGATTTGGAGTTGGAGGTGAAGGTCTGGGTTCACATAGAGAAAAAGCTCAGGAGCCAGAACTGGGGATGAAGGGAAAGCTGTTGGGAGTTCCCACCTTTGGGTTCGCATTACAGACTGGCAGTCTCCATGGTAGAGACATGGGATTAGAGGTCCCATTTGGGGGTCAGAAGTCCCACTCTGAAGTCAAGTCTCAGGGTTAGGGGCAAGAGATTAGAGGTCATACTTGGGGATCAAAGGTCATACCCTCAGGATTTAGGGTTGAAAGCAGAGGTCATACTTTGAAGTCAGGGTTGAAGTAGAAGGTTAGGAGGAGTTATCATTACAAGGCAAGGGATCAAATACTGGGGTAAGAGGTCACATTTGAAGTCAGGGTTGAATAGGGGTCAAGATCACCTTCTGAGATTACAAGTAACCCTCTAAAGTCAGGAATGTGCAGGGTCAGGGATTCACCCAGCTAGGTCAGAGATCACTCTGTAGTCAGGATGGGTTCAGTGCTTACCCCCTCAGGGCCCGGCCCAGGCCGCAGCAGGTGGACAGGCTGCTCGTTCTCCAGGTTGCGCAGTGTTGGATCTGCCCCAGCTGCCAGCAGGCTCCGCACTATGGCCTCCTGGGGTGGCCCAGGGGGCAGGGCAGCTGCCATGTGGAGGGCTGTGTTCCCATGGGCCTGGGGACAGTGCAGGAAGGGCTAATAAGGTTTCAGTTTCAGCTGGCCCAAGCCCTCAATACCACACTTCACATTCTGCCACATCCACGGTGCATATTTCTCCGTTCACATCCACATCCCACACACCCCTGTCCATGTCCTACACATCACCTCTGTCTATGGCCACATCCTGTATGGTCCCCATCCAGGTCCCATACAATGTCCCCTCCGTGGTCACAGCCCATAGGACTCCCAACATCCCACTGCCCTCTCTGCCATCTTTCTCAATCTCCACACTCTAGCCCAGGGCCCCACCTTCATGTTGACAAAGGCCCGCAGGTCCCCCTGTGGCAGCTCCAGCAGCAGCTGAACCAGGGTGGGGTTGGCGGCCTGCACAGCCAAATGCAGAACAGTCTTGTTGCTCTTGATTTCCTGTGGGAGGGGGACGGCAGAGGTCAGGCCAGTCCTCACACTCAGGACCCTGCCAAGGAGCCCGAGAGCAGGTAGAGATCCTGCCTCTCCTTTGTAAGCCCCCAAGGGTGCCTTCTACAGCTGTATGGACTGTGCGCTATACCATAACACCACGTTTGAGGGGGTGCCATTCGCATCATACAAATCACAGAACTTTACATTTATTAAGATAATTTTCCAGCCCAAGTGTCTGAGAAAAAGGCTCTTTTCCTAATCCTCCAAGGTACTCTCTGGGCTAGCAGCTGCCCCGACCACCCTATCCTCTGTTATGCACAGTAAAAGTACCCACATCCCACATGGACTGTACTTGATCTACTACAAGGATGAGAGCTGAGCAACTTTAATCAGTGAACTAAACTAAGCTTATATCCATTTCCATTTTAAGCAGTTCTCTTCCTATTTTGGAGCACATCAAGCCATTTTCCACCATGAAACTTTAATATGTGCCTTTAAAGAGTTTGTAATGATAATAAATATTTTAAATGTTAGGTGTTTATACAGGCACAACAACCAAGTTGGCTCATCAAATAAGTTATGAAGAGAAAACAGAGGTGGAATGGGAAACTCTAGATTAAGACTTAAACATCATTGCACCCCGGCTGGGGTGGCTCAGTTGGCTGAGAGTCATCTTGCACAACAAATGGTTGCCAGCTTGATTCCTGGTCAGGGCACATGCCCAAGTTGCTATTTGGTCCCGGTTGGGTGGAGAAAACTGATCGGTTTTTCTCATACATCGATGTTTCTCTCTCTCTCCCCCTTCCTCTCTCTCTAAAATCAATTTTAAACCCAGCCGGTGTGGGTCAGTGGTTAAGCATCTATGCATGGGTCAAGAGGTCACTGGTTCGACTCCCGGTCAGGGCACATGCTTGGGGTGTGGGGGTCGATCCCCAGTGGGGGGCATGCAAGAGGCCGCCAATCAATGTGTCTCTCTCATTGATGTTTCTATCTCTCTTATCACTCTCCCTTCCTCTCTCTCTAAAAATCAATATATTTTTTAAACAACTTTTTTTCTTTATTTATTTTATTTATTTATTTGCATTTATCTTCAGACAGAGCGGGAGGGAGAGAGAGAGGAAGAGAAACATCAATGTGAGAGAGACACATCGACTGGCTGCCACCCACACAACCCCAACCGGGGCCGGGGACAAACTGCAACCGAGGTACGTGCCCTTAGTGGGAACCGAATCTGGGTCTCTGCAGTCCAGCAGGCCGACGCTCTAACCGCTGAGCCAAACCGGCCAGTGCAAGAGTTCTTTTAAAGACGCACAAATATTTATAGATAAACTTATATGTTTAGACTTGCTTAAAAATAATATAGCTAAATGGAGGAATGGAGTGGGGCAGGACCGGCTATGCGTTGCTTGTTACTGATGTTTGTTTGGTACGTGGAGTTCATTATACTATTTTTTATACTTTTATCTTTGTTAAATTCTTTAACTTAAAATAAAAAAAAAACATAGTGTGTGGATGTTTAATTCTCTCAGCTGGCTTGTAAAGGAAGGAGGATAATATCATTGTTAAGAGCTGAATTCTGGGACCAGACTACATGGGTTTTATCTCCTCTCTGACACTCACAAACTATAATATTTTTGACACCTTGTGCTTCAGTCTCCTTATCAGTAAAACAGAAAAATAACAGCACGTGCATCAAAGGGTGTTTGTGAGAATTCAACATTCTATGAAACTCAGTGCTTGATAAATATAAGCTAAGATCAGTAATATTATTTCCAGTTGACAACTGGGGCACAGAGAAGTGAAGCAATGTGCTCCAAGACACATAGCTGGGAAGAGGCAGAGTTATCCAGGTGCCCCATCCCACAAGCCCTTTTAGGGGCTGGCTGCCCATAGCCCAGCTCACCTGGCTGGTATGATCAGCACCCATGTGTAGCAACATCTGGACACAAGACAGCCTGTCTCGGGCCTGAGTACTCAGCACCCGGGGCCAGAGGTCAGGTGGAAACATGGCAACATTGAGGGCCAAGATGGCTGTGTGGAGGGGGGTGAGGCCTGCGGAATGGAGACAGTGAGAACTCTGCATCTGGAGCACCCACCCTGCCCAGCCCCACCTGCCACACCAGCCCTGTCCACGACCCAACTTACCCTCAAAGTCTCTGGCTTCTAAGTCAACTCGAACCCCTGAGTTAATCACAGCCTGGGAAGAGAAGGCAGAATGCTGGATTAGGGTCTCCCTAGGCCTCCCAGTTCTGGAAGCCAGAATCTGGGCAATCAGTGCACCCCACCTGCCACAGCCATACCGAGAGGACTCCAGGGAGCCCATAGGTAGCAGCCACATGCAAGATAGAACGTCCCTGATGATCAGTAGCATTGGGCTCCGCTCCCAGGTTCAGTAGATCCTCCACAATTAGGGGCTGGTTGGCAGCAGCAGCCACCAGAAGAGGGGTCTGTAGGTGAAAGGAAAAGTCAATCTGGGCCCTAAGCCCCCTCCCCCTCTGAAAACCAGGAATCCAGGACCCCAGACCCTCTGCCCTCAGATTCAGGAATCCAAGCCCCGGGCCCTCACCTTGCCCTTATGCTCACGAACATCCAGATATCTGTACATTTGGAACACCTCAGCTGCAGCGTATGCTGCCCAACGCAGCCCCCGAGCCGCCAACAGGTGCAGGAGCCTGAGGACAGGTGGGGACAACAGTGAGGACAGACCCCCCAGCTGGGCCAGGACCCCAATGACTCCATTCCCTTATACTCACGTGTCTCCCTCCTCATCCTGGGCCAGTAGCTGCTGTGGCCCCAAGGCTACCATATGAGCACGGGCTGTGTCCAGGGATGGTCCAGTGACCACAGGAGGCATCTGTGGGGGTCCTGAGGTAAGTCCAGACCCTTTCCAAGATCCCACCTGTGGCAGGGAAGGTTCTGGATAAAGGTGGGTATCCAGGGGGTCCTAAAGGGTATAGGTGGTGAGGAGAGCCAATCAGCTGAGGATTCCCTCTTCCCAACCCAATCCACCACACACACATACACACACGGAGCAGTAATATTATTAACCACGTAGAGTGGCTACGTGTCCCATCTGTGCCAGGTAAACTTGGACCTTTGGGCCTTAATTTTGCCCATCTGAGGAATGGGATCTTAACCCAGCCCCAGACAACTCAGAATGCTGCAAGAAGGCAACTGGGAATTTGGGGGGCCCTTCAGCATTATGTTCCCACTCTGTATCTCACCTCCATTCCCATGGGAAATGGATATGGCTGCCCTGGGTCCGAGGGTGGGCAGAAGTCAGAAGTCAGGAAACTTTCAGCAGCAGAAGTAGGATAAGAGTAGAAGCTGTCTGTGTAGGCACCATGCGTGTTGGGGTTCCAATCTGGAAAGCCTGTGGCAGGGGCCAGATTGCCCAGTCCAGAACCCACAGTCTCCTGGTGGGCTGGGAAGTGAGTATGGCCTGCATGTGAAAGGAGCAGTAGGGACAGGCCTGGTTACCAGAGTCAGGGAAGTTACAGCCAAGGCTGGAGGACCTGTGCGAGGGCCTGGAGTCTCCCAAGGTACTGAAAGCTAGTACTTCCAGGACCTAGAATTCTGGAACACCAAGGGGATGGAAGGTTGGACTTCTAGGACCTGACTCCTAGGATGCTGAGGGGTTGAGGGCCTAGACTCCCAGAGCACCAAAAGGCTGGGAGCCTGGGCCTCTGGGACACCAAAGGACTGTGTTCATCGACTACCAGGCTACAAAAACCTCTGGAAGATCAAACTTCCACCGAGTCCTGGCAAGAATCAGGGCCTGACTCCTAAGTTTCCCAAAGTTCTAAGAGTTGGGATGTGAGGCCCTGAGGGAAGCTGGGGCTGGGAACCGAAGGAACCAGGTGAGCTTCCAGACTTACCAACCTCAGCCTGGTTCACAGATGGGGTCAGGGGCTGGGCCAGGAGAGGTGGGAACTGTCCCTGTAGAGACATAGGAAAAAGGAACACGGTTGAATTTATCTGGAGATTCTTCAGCATCCATGTCCCAGCTATAGGGCATCTAAGTCTACATCTCGCATCATCCCTGAGGACGCAGCAGACCCAACAGGACATGTCCTCCTGAGAGCTGCAGTGGACAGGGTTTCATGGGCCTCACCGGTGCCCCACCAGCGTCAGGCTGTTGCTGGCCAGGCTGTTGCTGGCGGCGTCTCTGTTCTTCCAGGAGCTTTTTCACTGTCTGGGATGGGCAGTGGTTGCGTTCATTCCGGCTCACTGCAGGGGTGGGGAGGGGTGGAGATGGAGGAGAGAAGTAATCAGGACCCAAGCTGGGGGTGGGGGTGGGGATCTGGGCGCCCTCCTCACCCTCCCGCGCGGAAAAACTGGCACATTGAAGCCGCCTGAGAACTCCAAAGCCAATCTCAGGTTTCGGGTGCTGCGCCCGCCTCCGCCGTTTCCTTCCTTTTGCTCCGCACTTTCCCCTCTGGGCCAACTTTCCACCAGCGTCGTGGAAACTGAGGACGGGGGAGGAGGGTGCCCCTCTGCGCATCCCCCCACGACTTCCGTGAAAAATCCCACCCTCCAGCCCTCCCGGTCCTGAGGCCTCGGGGGATGTCTGGCTTCACATCCTGGCCTCGCACATCCATCCAGGTTCCCACCCTCTCTCTCCCCAAAAAGCTGCCCTGATACTCTTTCCTTGGGAAACCAGGCATCCCCAGTGCCTTTCCCGGGGTAACCACGAGTCAATCGCCCACACGCTCCTCAGAGATCCAGGGGTCCAGACCCCATCCCGCAGGAGCCCAGGAGCCTAGCAGCCCCCACCCTAAGACCCGGGAGACCCGGGAGTCCGGACCTTCACCCTCCTCCTCTCTAGGACCTGGTAGTCCCAGTTTCCAAACGCCCTCGAAGGCACGACCCAGTAGGTCCGCACTCTCACCCCTCACCCCTCCGAGTTCCGGCCGAGGAAGGGTTAAGGGGAAGAGGGCGGACAAGAAAGCGCCCGAGCGCCGCGCTGACGTCATGGCGCACACGCAAGGGAATCTTCCATCCCCGCCCCCCGCGCCCCTCCCCCGCGCCCAGGTGTCCGGCTCGGAGGCGGGGCGCGCGGCCAAGCGTGGCGCTCGCGGAATCCCCGCACCGGGGAATTCCTGCTCGGCCCCCGGGCGGTGGACGGGTGGCGCCTCGGGAAGTCCTGGGACGGGGGCAGTCACTGCCAGCGGGGACCTGTGGCCAGGCGCCCGACCTCTCCCGCGGAGACCGCGGCTGATTTTAAACAACCACGCCCTCAAGGGCTCAATGCGCCCCGCTTTCTAGGGGAAGGACTCCGGGTCGCCAGCGCCTTCCTCCCACAGGACCCAGGGGTCCGGGCTCCCGACCCTTTCACCCCCGGAGCCAGGATTTCGATACCAGTCCCCTAACCCCAGGACGCAGGAGTCCAGAATCACAGCCGCTCCTCCAAAACGACCCCGGAATCCGAGCCCTGTCTCCCCCACAAACACTGGGGACCCTCAGTCTCAGGACCCAGGGCCTCAAGAGCCTGACCCCCAGCCCCTCACCCCTCCGGGACCGAGCAGGCCTCACCACCGCTCCTCCTTTACCTCGGGGATTCCGTTGCGTGGACTGCGGGCCCCCAGGGCCCCGGCCTCGGCGCTGCTCCAGTCTCGCTGTTACCCCGCGGAGCCGCCGCCGGGTCCCCGATCTTGGGTCCCGCAAGCCGCGAGATTTTAAACTGGGGCCTGGCCCCGCCCGCGCGGGGTAGAGCCCCGCCCACAGCGCGGGAGTCCCCAAGTCGCGCTCTAGCAAACCCAGGCTCGGAAGGGGCTGGACCCACTTGGGCGCCCGACTCCACTGTGTAGACGGAGAGCTGGGGGTCTCCCCACCTTTGGTCTGAGAAAAAAGGGCCTGGGATACTGGACTCCTGAAGGAGGAAGGCAGTGGGGGCCAGAACTTCTGGGGCCAAGGTACTGGAGACCTCGACTCCTGGGCTCTGGGCTGGGAGTGGGGGCAATATTGTTGGGTCCTGGGGAGGAGGGGCCTGGGGGTTCGAACTTTCTAGTCTCCAGGGAGGAAAGGTCTGTAGGTAAGAGTGATAAAAGTAGACTCAAATTTCTCCCTTTTCTCCACATCACCTCTTTTTTCAGAGGTCAGTTCTCATTTGTTGATTCATGTAAAATAATGTATTACTGCAGGAGAAGCACTTTACTGGGTGCTGGGTTATAGCTGTGAACTAAGCAGGCAGGAATTCCCACCCTCAAGCTGACTGACGTTCCAGGGAGAGGCTGGCCTCAGTTTCCCGTCTGGGTGACTGTCCACAGCACTGACAACTATTTTCCCCCTGCTTTTAAAAATCCATGCTCTCTTGGTTCTTTCTTCATTTGCTGCTCCTTCTATATTTCCGCGGCTGTTTCTTCCTTTTCACCCATTTTTTTGGGGGGGGAGGGGGCGTGTTCTCCATCTGTACTTACTTCCTTGGTGATTTTATCCTGTCTGGTGATTTTAAAAGCCATCAACCCCCAAATTTACATCTCCAGATGAGACTTAACCCCGACCTCATAGAGGCAGCTGTGGTCATTCAACTTCTCCACATGGAGCTCTCTCAGGCATTTCCAACTCTGTGGGCCCAAACCTTCTCCCCACTTCCCTGCCCCCAAATCTGTTTCCCCTTCTCCATTCTGTCAAAGGATGCTCCATCTTTTCAGTTGCTTAGGCCATAGCTTTGGTCATCTTGGATCCTTCCCTCTCATACATACCCTTATCTACTCCATCAACAAGTTTTGTTGGCTCTACCTCCGAAATCTTTGCAGAATCTCCCCAGTGCCCACACCCCGGTCCACCTGTTACCTGCCACCTGGACAAGCCACTCTTTTGGAGACAGTTTGTCCCCAAAGTTAGTCACAGAGACCCACCACCCTCCCCTCCACACACACAGGAAACAGTTAGCCTTACCACCTGCAGAGTAACATCCGCTTTTGCTACATCTCTACTCCCAGACTCTTCCTCAGAACCTCTCTGGACCAAAGCCCTTTGCCGGACCTCTTCCAGCCCCCAGACTACCATGATCCCTCCAGGCAACATCCTGCTCCTACTTTTACTCCCAGGTGAAGCCAGCAGTTATGCGGGGGGGTGGGGGTGGGGGGGTGGCAGATAGAGTATTTTTGAAAAGGGTGACTTGGGTGGCAACTGAAGGGAGGAGTGCTGAGGGCAGATCTTCTCCTAGTGTTCCTTCCCTCCTCTCTCCCCTGCCCGCTTCTCCGCTCTCCTCCCTTTCCCTTCCCTTCCTTCCTGGAGATCCATTTGGCTTTAGAGCCTGGTTCTTTGGGGAAGGAAGCTGGGTTCTGAAGTGCCTACCTAATAATCTCCACTTCTCTCTCACTGCTGGGTCTCTGCTGCTTCTGATTTCCTGTGTCTCTCTGCTCCTCTGGGAGGTCCCCTCCCATCTGGCCCCTCTTTCTCATTTGATCTTTTGGAGTATTTACTTCTCAGGACATCACCTTTCCCTGCACTCTATTTTGGGAACCACCTCTCCCTACTGATTACCTTCCCTCTCTTTCCACAGTGGCTACAGCTCAGATAACCCCAGGTGAGAAATCAACACTCCTTCCCCTCTGTCATGCTACTTCAGGTACTGTTTCCATCTCTAGAGTATAGCTTGAGACCCTGGAATACCCCCAGCGGCTCCAGGTCACCATTTCACTTCTCATCCCAAATCGGAGCCCCAGAGGCTCTTCAGCCCTCTCCAGATCCCCATCTCACTGCCCTCTTCACCAAACTGAAGCCCCAGGGACTTGGCCAACACCCATCCTCTCTTTAGGATTACTCACTATGGCCAAAGCACAAATGTCTCACTATGTTGGGATACCCCAGACTCTCTCGAGATCTCCATCTCCCTTTTCATCCTCCAACTGCAACTCCCTGGGAATTTGGGTCACCCCTAAGGGACTTCCTCTGTCCATATGCCCAAAGCACAGCCCTGAAAGCCTGGGACGCCCCCTCAGCCGACTTCTTGTTTTGCCACCCCCACCCCAGGTTCCTGTTCCGGATGTGGGC
The DNA here is from genome assembly GCF_014108415.1 of Molossus molossus. Classification (NCBI taxonomy): domain Eukaryota; kingdom Metazoa; phylum Chordata; class Mammalia; order Chiroptera; family Molossidae; genus Molossus; species Molossus molossus. Next base: position 15,262,598 of record NW_023425357.1, on the reverse strand, counting down.
CCCTCCCGGTGCCACTCCTGGCAGGCCTTGTGGTGGCTGATGCTGTGGTGTCTCTGCTAATCGTGGTAACGGTGTTTGTGTGTGCCAGCTCACGTGACAGGGCCACCCAAGGTGAGGGCAGGGACAGGGCAGGGCCTGGAGTGGGGGTGATGTCCCTAGGGAAGAGGTCCCCGTGGAGGGGGCCCCCTGGGGAAGCCCTGGAGGTGCTTCTGGGGAAGCCCTGGGGGTACTGCTAGGGGAACCCCTGAGGAAACCCCTGAAGTAGGGGGTCCCCAGAGAAGTGGACCTGTGGGTGGATGGTGGGTGGTCAGGCTTCATGCTTTCTCTCCTTCACCCTCAGAAGATGGCAAGGTCTACATCAACATGCCTGGCAGGGGCTGACCTCTGTAACTGGGACCTTTCACTCCCGACCCTCTCCTCCTGGATTGTGTATAGTGGCACAGGAAGCCCACTCCCCATCTGGTTTGGAATAAAGCAGCTGAAATACCTCTACTTCTAGTTCTTCCTCAAAGGACCCAGAGTCCCCAAAGCCTCCCTCCCAGTTAGCTGTTTCTTGGTCCATGACCCACCTCCCAGAACCCCATATATCCCCGTCCCCTCAGCCCAGGGATCTGGAATAATTCAACGGTGTTTTGTGCTCCATGTTTATTTGGGGACAGGGGTAGGGGAAAGTCTGATAACTCAGAGAGGACACTCTGTAGATCTGTATCTTGGTGGGAGTCAGGATAGGGTGCTGGGTAAGCATCAGGAATGGCTGGATCCAGGCATCAGGTTGCTGACCTCCATGGCTTGAGCTCATTTGTAGTACTGCCTCTGTGTGTTGAGGTCACTGTAGACATCTGACCTCTGACCTTGGAGCTCCTAAAGGGATGGACAGGGTGGGGACCATCAGTGGAAGGGGTCCACCCAGTAAACTTAAAACAAAATCGAACCTTCTCCTAGTGGCCTGCAAGGCCCTGGAAGCTTCTTCTACCTTATAGCCATGTTAGACATCTCGATTTTATTCAGGCACCTTCAGAGTTCCCCTTTTCCTTCTGCTGCATCACTGTGCCCCAGCCCCAGAGCCTTTGCACATACTGTTCTCTCCGCTTGGAACACCAGTCCTCTGATTATTCCCATGGATGGTGTCATCTCCCCCTTTAAGTCTTAGCTCATGTCACTTCCTCAGGAAGGCATTTCTTGATTTCCCCATTTGTAGTTTCCCCCCACCACACCCCAGTCACTGTCACATCAGCCTGCTCTGTTCTTTCATGATGCCTTCCAAACTGATCTTTTTTTTTTTTTTTTCTTTTTTAATCCTCACCCGAGCACATTTTTTCATTTTTTGTTCAGATAGAGTGGGAGGGAGAGAGAGAGAGAACATCAACGTGAAAGGGACACATCAAGTGGTTCCCACCCGCACGACCCAACCAGGGCCGGAGACAAACTGCAACCGAGGTACGTGCCCTTAGCGGGAACCGAACCCGGGGTCTCCCTGGACCACAGGCCGATGCTCTAACCGCTGAGCCAAACCGGCCAGGGCCCAAACCGATCTTATTTGTTCATTTGCTTTAAGTCTGTTTCCCCAGTGAGGACGTAAGCTCTACTGCTGAGCCCTCAGTATGTAGTACGTATAGGTGCTCAACAAGTAAACTGGAGCAATTCTCTGCCCTAACATTTCTCTGCCCCCAGGAACTGGAAAGCCCTTTCAGTCTTCTGGACTCACAGAGCTAGGCTCGAGATTCTCACACTTTACAGAGAGACTTTTTATCACAAGTGAGGCAAAGCAAAGCTGGTTGTGGACAAGTAAAACTGATTTCACAGGGCTCACAGTTGCAGAGGAAGGGTCTATGGCCCCAAAAGGCAGGCGTCACACAGAACCCCTGAAATCACATGTGCACATCTTTTGGGGAGGGGTCTGTTTGGCTTCCGTTAGATTCACAGAGCTCATGACCCCCAAAGGGTTAAGAACAATGTTGACAGAGGCAGGAGATGGAAAGATGCCTCTATCTCTATCGTGGTTCTTAAGGACGGTTCAAGGATATTTGCACCACTCCTAGATTATAACCATAATATTGTACTTTTCGTGTGGATTTTTCTGAGGAGTCTCTAGCTTTCATCAACTTTTCAAAGGGATGCAAGTATTTTTTATCTTCACCCGAGGACATTTTTTCCATTTTTTGTTCAGATAGAGTGGGAGGGAGAGAGAGAGAGAGAAACATCGATGTGAAAGGGACACATCGAGTGGTTGCCACCCACACGACCCATCCAGGGCCGGGGACAAACTGCAACCGAGGTACGTGCCCTTAGCGGGAACTGAACCCGGGTCTCTCCGGACCGCAGGCCGACGCTCTAACCGCTGAGCCAAACCGGCCAGGTCTCTCTCCACGCATTTTAAGCTGAGCGTAAGGTCATGATTGATGAATGAAACTCATTTTGAACAGATGCCCCATTGGTCTTCAAGGGTTTGAGGAGCTGCTGTGAGAAAGTGACTTTAAGGTCTAGGTTCTAGAGGGACGTGGGTTGGGGCACAGAGATAGGGCAGGAGTGAGATAGAGGAGGAGAAGCAGCTGGGTTCCTCACCTGATAAGGCGACTCTGTCTCATTGATGTGCTGTTTTCGGGTCACTGCTGAGGGTGGCACAGGGTGCAGGGGCAGACAAGGTGGTAAATTGGGATTATTTGGTTGATGCAAAACCAGCCTCTCCGTCACCAACCCATTCGATGACTGTGACTTGAGAGCTTACCCCTCCCCTCCAGGCAGGTCCTCAGAGTATCCCATCCCCTTCCAGCCCCACTCACCGTCCACAACCCCTCGCCTCCGGGGTACCAGCCTTCCCAGAGAGTACACAGCCAGGGCGATGAGGAGGGTGAGCACCAGGTCCCCCAGCACAATACCCGCCAGCACCCCAGAATTCACCGCAGGGCAGCTGCATTCTGGGAATGTACACAGCACAGGAGTCAGGGGAGGTCAGTAGGAGTTGGGAATCGGGCAGAGGTGTCGGAGGGGCAGGTTTGGGAAGAAACGGGGAGGGAAGAAATGGGGAGGTCTTTCGCAAGTAGGGAGGGGCATTTCAGGGTCTAGGCCTACCGCTCTGAGACTGGACAGGACTGAGACCTGAAGAGAGAAAAAGAGGGTAAACTGGGGTGTGGAGCTATGACGAGGGTGGGTCCCGACGGCCCGGGGGCAAGGGTGGAGAGCAATCTCTGGTAGGACCTGTGGTCGGCATAAAGGCCACTGGACTGTGCTAGTTCCACACCGACTAGCCCTGTTACGACACCCTTTGAGATCCTTTCCTCTGTTTCAACCAGAGGCCAAATAGCAGGGTTTCGGGTTCTGGGAGCGACCCATAGGCCTTGGGGGGCTGGGCACTTGCTCCTGTCCCAACCTTCCCCTTTGGTTCTCTCTTTCCACCCTGCTCCCTGCCTTGCCCCAAGGTGAGCCCAGGGACTCAGGGGGCAGCGGCAGAAGCCCCCAACTCACCACCCAGAGTCAGAAGGAGAGGCAGGAGCAGAAGCCTGTTGGAGGGTCCAAGGCCCCCCATGACGCAGGTGACACTGCTGGATACTACAGTCCAGGGGCCAGTGGGATGTGGCCAACCAACTGAAGGAGGAAGTCGGAGGTGGGTGGTGGCAGAAGGGAGGGGACAATAGAAGAGGAGGGACAGAAAGAATCAGGCCCAGACATCCCAGGGGCAATGCTATAGCCCCACTGGCTGGACATGAAGGGTAAAGGGTGCATATATCACCTCGGCCTCCATCCCCAGTCGGGATCAGTGACCGGCTATGATCGAAGCCTACGCTGCCTCTTCTTGGCTGGTCAACCTTGAGCAAGTCACTCAGTCTCTCTGGGCCTCAGTTTCCTCATCTATAAAATGGGGAGTAAAATGGTACCTACTTCATCGGGAGTTGTGGGATCAGTGTTTCTAGAATAGGGACTGACACTTGTCAGCTTTTTATAAGCACCGGCTGTAATTATTCGATCATCAGAACCTTGTGCTGTTCCCAGTGTTCAAAGAGAGCAGAATACGGGCACTAACTCACTTAACCCCCACAATACCCTACTGACAGAGATGCTCTCATTACCCCCATGTTACAGAAAAGTAAAGGTACTTGCCCAAGGTCACATAGCAATAAAGGTGGAAACGGAATCCAGAAACCAGACAGATATTTGACCCTTAGAAAGAAAACAAAAAGAGCCCAGATTAAAGAGAAGGAGAAAAGGATGGTAAGACAGAGAAGGAGGGAGAGGAACTAACAGTGACACAGAGGCACACATCACAGACACAAGACTGGGGGTTGGGGGGAGGCAGGTGGGAGACAAGGTGGTGACCACTGGGCTGGGCTGGGCTGGGCTGTCCCAAATGAGGAAGGACCAGGGAGGCCACTCAGGAAGAGACAGGGACTTCTAGCCCTCAGCAGGAGGGCTGGGGCTGGGGGAAGGAGGAACCTGAGGTTAGGCACTGGGGGATGGGCCAGCTACAGGAAGCCCCACTCCCAAGTTCAGCGTCACACTCCACAGCTCTCTGGGCCTGGGCTAAGGAGAGAAAAGGGGAAACTGGATGCTGGTCATGGGACAGACTGAGTGACCTGTTGCTGGGGCAGGGAGTGGAGTGAGTGTGGGGATGTGGGGGTTGATTCTGAGTCTGGAGAAGAGAGTAGGGGCCCAGCCCCAGGCGACACTGGCTGCTGACAAGGAGAAAATTCTGAGACATCCTAAATTAAAATACAGCAAGCCTATGGGTGGAAGGGAGAGACAAGAGAGGTTAATCAGCAAAGGCAACAAAAGACTGCTTACATTCCTGGACACATGTTGAATGAACTTCCAGCAGGCTCGGCTTCTTGTTTACACATGAACTTTTCGAACTGTTGTCCACAACCAGTCCAAAGGAACAGATATTTCTTCCTGAAGGACACTGCTCCTCTCCCAGAACTAGCCCTGCCTCAACATCTACCACCCTCTTTCTCTGTAACGAATGTAAATTCTCTAACAACAACTTACAATTTTCTCCAATCTCATCATATAAAAGAGCCCCATCGCCCTGGCCAGTTTGGCTCAGTGGTTGGAGCGTCGGCCTGCAGACCAGAGAGTCCCAGGTTCGGTTCCCGCTAAGGGCACGTACCTCGGTTGCAGTTTGTCCCCATCCCTGGTTGAGGTCGTGTGGGTGGTGACCAGTCAATGTGTCTCTCTCACGTCGGTGTTTCTCCCCCCGCCACTCTATCTGAAGATAAATGCAAAAATGTCCTCCGGTGAGGATAAAAAAAATGAGCCCCATCAACCCCGGGATGGCCGGCCTGCTGTCTTCTCCACCTTGCCCTGCTGCTGGTGGTTGAGACCGCACGCCCCATTACCTGCTCCTTTTCTGGCTAGCATTTGGCTCAGTAAACCCTTCTTCCAGAAAAGCTTTCAGCCGTGAAAGTATTTTGTTCAGCACTGCTAATGGCTGCCATGGCCCAGGCCTGGCTGAGACCTATTGCTAAAGAACCAACACCCCCACCACCATCACCACCAGCGGGTCTGGAGTGAGCATGGAGAGAACAGGCCCTGCTGGTACCCCAGACCTCTCCAGGTGGCTGGAGCAGAGTCAGCCAGGGACAGTCGGAGACCAGAGGAGGCTCTGAGCCAGGAGGACCCCGACGTGACTCAGTGTTTATTGGCTCCCTCTGGCTTGGTGTGGGGAGCAGACTTTAGGGTGCAGGGAGGGGAGCAGGGGGCCAGGCTACTGCAAGGCTCTGGTTTATTGGGAGGATTTGTGAGGTTTATCAGAATAATGCCTGCCTGGCATACTCTATATGTTCAATGAATGTTAACTATTATCATTGTTGTTATAGTACTTCAAGTCTTCAGTTCTGGGCTCAGCTTGGTTGAAATCCTTCCTCAATCCCTCAGCCTCAGCCTCAGCCTCCTGGTCTGATACTCCCAGCTCCAGCCAGGTCTGGCTATCCCCAGAGTTCAATCTATCAGTTGCCTCCCACTCACACCTCAGTTGGAGATTGAACCCACAACCTGTTTATGTGCCCTGGTCAGGAATTGAACCTGTGATCGTTTGGTGCGTGGGTCGATGTTCCAACCATCTGAGCCACACTGGCCAGGGCTTTTTTTTAATCCTCACCCAAGGATATTTTTCCAACTATCTTCGGATAGAGTGGGAGGGAGGGAGAGAGAGAGAGAGAGAGAAAAACATCCATGTGAGAAAGACACATTGATTGACTGCCTCCCACACGACCCCAGCCAGGGCCGGGGATGAACCACAACTGAGGTCTGTGCCCTTGGCTGGAATCGAACCCACAACTCTTTGGTCCATGAGCTGACGCTATGACCGCTGAGTCAAATCAGCCAGGGCCAGAGTTCAATCTAATAGCCGGCACACCCAACTACCATTCCATTAGAACAGGCCTGAGCCCCCACCTTTAGTTGCTGAGATGTGGGGAAGTCCAAGGTGTCCCAAGGGAACAGACTGAGGAGGTGACAGATATCTGTAGGAGGTGGGGTAGAGGCTTTTTGCCAACCAAAAGAGAAGTATCTCAATATATTAGCAACCAGTTTAGATGTCATGGTCCAGACCACAGAATGCCAGCCTGGGCTGATCTCTGCTCCATGATCTCCACTCCACTGGGTAAAGAAAGAGGTTAAGATGGAGGGGCACTCAGCTGCCTGGGTGTCACCCCCGTGCCCCCCATCACTACCAGCCTCCAGGAAGCAGGGCTATCCTTCCTCTCTCCATGAAACCAGGCAAGTGTCTCAGTCTCTCCTGGCAGCAGCCCAAGCATTGGAGAAGGCCAAAGCTGACTCCCGGAAGACAGGCAACGTGCTGAGCATGTGACAAGCTGCCTCTGTAGAAGTGCCAGCCCTCCTTACGCTCCCTGCTTTCATTTTTGCCTCCTATTTCTGTCCATAGTAACCAGAAGAACCTTTCTGAAAAATCATAGAACCCAATTTATTTTTTTACATTAATCTTCAGATAGAGCAGGAGGGAGAGAGGGAGGAAGAAAGAGAGAGAAACATTGATGTGAGAGAGACACATCGACTGGTTGTCACCCGCACGACCCCAATAGGGGCCAGGGACGAACCGCAACCATGGTACGTGCCCTTAGTGGGACTCTAACCCGGGACTCTTTGGTCCTCGGGCGATGCTCTAACCACTGAGCCAAACTGGCCAGGGCTAGAACCCAATTTTTTAAATGACTTTTGTCAGCACCCATCACAAAAGAAGTACATATAGCCGATAAGCATGTGAAAAAGTGCTCAAAACCATTAGTCACTAAGGAAATAGAAATGAAAGCCACAATGAAATGCCACTAAACACCCACTAGAATGACTCAAGTTAAAGACTGACCCTATCTATCAGCAGAGGTGAGGAGCAACTGGAAATCTCATACACTGGTGGTGGAAATGTAAACTACAACCACCAATTTGGAAAGAAGTTTGGTAGTTTCTTATAAAGATAAAAGATTAAACTACGTAGAAATTAAGCAATTCCACAGAAGCAGGTATTTACCCAAGAGAAATAAAAACAAATGTTCACATAAAGATCGGCCCATCTCTCTATCCTCCTTCCGACCTCGCCCCCTCACTTACGCAACTCTTGCTACCCTGGTCTCCTTGCTGTTTCTTGAATAAGTCAAGCTCATCCTCACCTCAGGGTCTTTGTACCTGCTGTTCCCCCTGCCTATGATGCTTTTCCCAAAGTCTCTGTAGAACCAGCCCCTTTTCACTCTCCAGGTTTCAGCTCAAATGTCACACCCTCACAGAGTGTGATCACCAATGCTCCAGTCACTCCAACCACAGATTTTATTTTTTTCCTGTATTTGTCATACCTGAAATTCTCTGATTTATGTGTTCCCATTTCTACCATCCGCTACTTTCTCTTGAATACCAAATCTATGAGAACAGGGACCTTTCTATCTTACTCACTACTGTGTCCCCAGTACACATGGTAAGATGCTCAATAAACATTCTTTGGCTGTAGGACTGAATGGCCACCAGCGATAACAGGAGAGATTAAACAAGGCTCTTCATCTCTGCAGGTGGCAGATATGTCCACAGTTATTCTTGAATTAATCACTTGGCAGATAAGAATGCTAGTGACCCTAATATTCTCCTGCTCCTTCTATGGAATTTCTTTTTTATCCTCACCCAAGGATATTTTTCCATTTATCATCAGGTAGAGTGGGAGGAAAGGAAAGAGAGGGAGAGAGAGAAACATCGATGTGAGAGAGACCCACCAACTGGTTGCCTCCCGCACAACCCGGGCTGGGGATGAACCGCAACCAAGATATGTGCCCTTGACTGAAATCGAACCTGGAATTCAATGGGCCAACGCTCTAACTGCTGAGCCAAACCAGCCAGGGCCTTCTATGGAATTTTTAATAGAGCATCTGGCCACCAGACTAGAGACTGTATTTCCTACAAACTCATAGATACAGAGAACATATTGCATGTGACAGAGGAAGAGGGGCTGGGGAGCTGGGTGAAAAAGGTGAAGGGATTAAGAAGTACACATCAGTAGTTATAGAATAGTCACGGAAATATCCATTACAGCGTAGGGAATATAGTCAATAATTTAGTGATTATGTATGGTGTCAGATGGATACTGGGAATATTGGGGGGACCACCCCGTAAAATACATCAATTGCTAACCACTATGCTGTGCATCAGAAACTAATACAGAATAACACTGAATGGCAACTGTAATTGGGAAAGAGACTGTGTTTCCTGGAGGGGCAACCTGGGCAGCGAGTGAGCAATTTATAGGTCACAGCCTTTGGGAAGGGCACATTCCACTCCTTTCCTTTGGTCTTCTCATTTGCTGGATTTTGAATGTGGGAGGGGTCATCTTGGTACAAGTGGGTGAGGGCACCATCTTAAGGATGAAAGAGCAACAAGACAGAAGGAGCTTCAGTGCCCATCATCTTGGAGGAGCACACCAGCCCTGGACTGTTCTGTGAGAGAATCTCTACTTTGTTTAAGCCACTCATGGTAGGTAGTCTCCAAAGATGGTCACCAGGAATTTCTTCCTCCAATGTGCACATGCCAAACTCACATCAAGAAGTAGATGTCCGGCCTTGGCCAGTTTGGCTCAGCGGTTAGAGTAGATGTCTGGTCAATGTGGCTCAGTGTTTGAGCATCGACCCATGCACCAAGAGGTTGCCAGTTTGATTCCCAGTCAGGGCACATGCCCAGGTTGTGGGACTGATCCCCAGTGGGAGGCATGCAGGAGGCAGCCAATTGATGTTCTCTCTTATCAATGTTTCTCTCTCTCTCCCTCTTCCTTACTTTCTCTCTAAAAAAAAGTCAATAAAGGGAAAAAAGTTAAAAAAAAAAAAAGAAGTAGAGAGTCCTGCCCTGGCCAGTTTTTCTCAGTGGTTAGAGCATTGACCCGCAGACCAAGGGGTCGGGGGTTCGATTCCTGGTCAAGGGCACATACCTGGGTTGAAGGTTTAATCCCCAGCCCTGGTGGGGATCATGTGGGAGGCAACCAATCCATGTGTCTCTTTTGCATTGATGTTTCTCTCTTTCTCTCTCTCCCCTCTCCCTCTCCCTCCCTCCCTCCCTTCCACTCTTATCTAAAAAAAAAACCTAAAAATATCCTCCAGTGACAATTAACAACAACAAAAAGTAGAGAGTCCGTTTTCCCTCCCCTTGAATCTGAGCTGACCTGTGACTTGCTCTGACTAGGATGCAGCGGAGGTGATGCGGTGCCAGTTCCGAGCTGCAGCCTTAAGAAGCCTTACAGCGTTTGCTTTCACTCTCGTAGAACTCAGCGGCCATGCTGTAAGGAAGTCCACCTGCCTTCCTGGACAGTGAGGCTGCACAGAGAGACCCTAGAGAATGAGACATGGTGGGGAGGAAGAGGCCGTGGGGAGGAGAACCAAGGCCCTCCGGCCAATATCAAGTGCCAAGGCTCCAGGCAGGTGAAAGTCGTCATCTTGGATTGTCTGTGCCATGCCAGCCACCAGCCAAATGTAGCCACTTAGTGACCCCAGGCAACACTGTAGGAACAGAAGAACCACCCAGTCAGCTCACAGAATCATGAGAAATAACACATCGTTGTTTTAAGCCACTACATTTTTGGGGATGGTCTGTTACAAAGCAATAGACAATATAAACAGTATTATTATTTGGGGTACTTTCTTACTGTAGCCAAATCTATATCCTCTCTGTCATACGAGCTGAGTTCAGAGGGTGAAGTTGGTAAGGGTTCAGAGGTTGATCCACACATTCTCTAAGGGAAACCTAAGCACCCAAACATCAGCAGAAAGGGGGTGATGGACCTTCAGACAGATCTGGACTGACTCCAGGACTCTCTGTCCATAGCTTGCCTCTTCTCTGGGCCAGCTTTGTTCAGCCCTCTCTGTTCCATTTGGAAGCACAGTTTCTGCCATCAATAGCTCGCTTGTGCTGGTCCCATGGTTTAAAAGATCATCATCATCCTGGGAAAGGGCTAAGATTAGTTCTGCATGGATTACCTGTCTATCCCCAAATCAATGTTACCTGTGGCAGGGATGAAGTCTTTTAAAAAAAGACAGGATCTGTGAGAACACTGCGATGAAGCAGGAGGGAGGACCCATCCCTAGAAGCAGGATGTAGGGGACACTGTTGGTACCTCACCCATATCCTTCAGCATTTCCCATTTCCAAGCACTGGGAAACCACGTTAGGCTGCTCTGGGCTGTATTTGCCCCCAAGACCTGTTCCATACCCTCCTGTTTCGTCCTACATCCAGGCCACAGTCCCCAATCTCTCCCTTCACCTGGATTCACCCACATGACCCCAACGGAGGCTGGGGACCAACTGCAACTGAGGTACGTGCCCTTGGCCAGAAGCAAATCCCGGACTCTTTGGTCCGTAGGCTGATGCTCTAACCACTTAGCAAACCGGCCAGGGCTATTTTATTTTTAATATATTTCAAATCCTATCATTTCTACATGTTATCGATATCTTTTACATTTTTGAGGTGTTTTACATTCTCCTTTTACTAAGTCTTCGGAATCCCAGTGTGTATTTTGCACTTACAGCACATCTCAGTGATCACTAGTTAAGCCCTCACTAGCCACTTGTGTAGCTAGTGGCTGTCATATTGGACAGCACAGCACAGGCCTGTTATTGCAGGACCAGTCAGTTGAGGATGGAGAATTGCCTCTTGAGTTGAGCAACATGCAAGGGCTTTAGCAATACACAGGATCGTTTTTGTAGAATAGAGGGAGAGAGGTGGAGGGGAGAGCATGTAGTCACTGCCTTCCTTAAGTTTGGCTGTGGTTTTATAATGGATAGATCAGTCTGACAACACTGATACCCAACATTGGATATTAACATTACAAAAAAAGAAACATGCAGACATTACTATGTGCCTTCTCCACAGAAGAACTCGACATCACCCATGAAGTGTACTTCCTGCAAATTGAACCTCAGTCTGACCCAGCCCCTAGATCTACCAGTTTGCAGGACACAGGGGACAGGAGAACATATTAAAAGACACCAAGAAGTACAAACAGCCAAATCAGACTGTGAGATGAAAGAGAGGGAATGGGAAACTGTCATAGAATAACACTTAAAGAGGTACCAACAAAATGAATGTATCCTACTTATACTCTGGCTTGTACAAGCTGATAATTTAAACACACTTATAAGACAATCAGGGAATTTGGAGATGGACTGGATATTAGTTAATAGTAAGGAACCATTCATTTTTAGCTATGATAAAGGTGTTATTTTTTATTTAAAAAATTTTGTTTTCCTTTTTATTGATTTTAGAGAGAGAGAAAGGGAAAGGGAGAAATAGAAACATCAATGAGAGAGAACATCTACTAGCTGCCTGCACTGGAGATTTGGCCCACAACCTGGGCATGTGCCCTGACCAGGAATCCAACCTGCAACATCTTTGTGCATGGGTCAATGCTCAACCACTGAGCCATACCAGCCAGGCCTAAAGGTGTTATTTTTTAAAGACCTTCATATTTTAGAGATACATATATAAGTATTTATGGGTGAAATCATATGATGTCTGGGACTTGCTTTAAATTAATTCGGGGGCAGGGGCGGGGGTGGGTGTGGGTGAGGGAGCTGGCTGGTGTGGCTCAGTGGATTGAACACAGTGCCATGGACTGAAAGGTACCAGTTCCATACCCAGTCAGGGCACAGGCCGGGTTGCAGGTTGGATACTCAGTAGGGGGCGTGCAGGAGGCAGCGGATCAATGTTTCTCTCTCTCTAAAAAAAAAAATCAATGAAACATTAAAAAAAGCCCTGGCCGGTTTGGCTCAGCGGTTAGAGCGTCGGCCTGCGGTCCCGAGAGACCCGGGTTCGGTTCCCGCTAAGGGCATGTACCTCAGTTGCAGTTTGTCCCCGGCTCTGGTCAGTCGTGCGGGTGGCAGCCACTCGATGTGTCCCTTCACGTCGATGTTTCTCTCTCTCTCTGTTCCTCTCTCCCCCTCCTACTCTACCTGAACAAAAATTGGAAAAATGTCCTCGAGGGAGGATAAAAAAATAAAATAAAAAATAAAACTTATAAAAAAAAATTTAATTCCGGGGTAGGAGGGCATGAGGCAGAAAAAATAAAACAAGCTTGGCCACATGTTGATAATTATTGAAAAAGAGTGATGGGTACCTGGAGAATCATTATACTATTCTGTTTTTGTGCACGATTTAACATTACCATGATAAGGTTTTTAAAAAGGTGTGTGTGTAGAGGAAAGATGGGAAAGGGATTTTTTTTTTTCTTTTAAGACGAGCTCCATGAACAGGCTGGAGAGCTGACGGGATGGTGGAGATGCAGGAGAGCCAGAAGGCGGCTGACCAGGCTCCAGGGTATACACAGTGGCGGGGTCCCGCTCCTCCTGGAGTAGAGGATTGCAGAGCCTCCGCCGCGGCCCTAACTTCAGCCCGGCGGCTGCACCTCCTGGGCCAGAACCACCTTCTAGGGTTCAGCGGGCGCGACAGGCCGCCCACGCCTGCGTAGCATCGCCCTCCTACGGGCGCAGAGGTCAGCCCCTCCTCCCCATAAGTCCCCGCGCCGCTCTCGGGGCGCGCTAGAGAGGGCCAGGCCTCCGCTTCCAAACCTGAGCAAGGTGAGGCAGAGGGTGTCGCCTGGCCTTCTGGGAAATGCAGTTCACGTGCCAGGCTGGTACTACCACTTAACACGTCCGCGAGACTACGCGCCCACAATGCACTGCGCGTGCAGCGCCTGAGCGGTGTGTTGCTGCCCCCACGTGGCGGCTGAGCGGTTCTGTTCCGGCCTGGGAATGGTGCTGAGAAAGGCGGGACCTGGGGCGGGGGCGGGACCGGGGACGCTGAGGGTCAGTCTGAGAATTTCTAGGAAGTCTTTCCAGGAGCGAGGCGTCCAGACCTAGGCCAAGGAAGGGTGGTAGTGGTGAAGAAATTGGAGGTAGGGTCCGCTATGAGGACTAAACGAAATCAGGACAGTAACTGTTGAATGCATATTATCCTTACCATCATTACAGCTAGTACTTAATAAAGTAAGCACCTAAGTGCCAGGCACTGTCCACAGCCTTTACATGTATTGTCTCATTCAATCCTCCTAACAGCCATATGAGGTACTATCAGCCCCCTCACCCCTTTAGAGGAATGAAGCTGAGGCCCAGAGAAAGGATAATTTCCCCAAAGTCACTCAGCAGCTCAGTGGCAGATCTGGGATTTGAACCCAGGCTGTCAGGCTTCAGAGTCTGTGCTCTTCCTCACTATGAATAAATCATCCTTTGATCACTCTGTTAATTTATCCCAAGGTTGTTTTTAGCACATGAACCAACTTAAGATGGCAATTAGCATGTGGATCTCCTCTGTCTTGGTGATTACCGCACACATTCCTGCCCAAGTGTGTGATTTAGCCTAACTCCAGGACAGAAGTGACAATGGCATAAATTTATAATTAGCACATGAATCAGCACAGGTTTATGTCAGGAGCTGGAATCATTAAGTTTCTAATTAGTACTCGGTTTTGCACACAGCCATTATGTTCATGCGTAGAAAGTCCTATCCCCTTTTGGTCCAGGTGACCCTCCTCATCAAATGTTGCCCCATCCCTTCCATGAACCCCTACCCTCACCATCACCTTGCTGGCAGACTTGGTGGCTTTCATGCCCCTTTCCTGTCACCCATCTTGTTCATAATGGAGTATCACAGTAACAATCTCAGATTCAGAAATTATCTGTTCTCTTTCTGAGTCATGAAGAGACACAGTTCCAAAGCCTGGACTGTGTCTGATTCACAGGCATGTTCCCGGCATTGGGCCTGCAACACAGTGAGAACTCAATAAATGCATTTAGAAAAAGCACTGGACACACTGTCATCCTTCTGCACTGACCTAAGGATTTGTCAAATGAAGTCAGATTCACTCTGCCCTCAAAGGGTCCAAATTTGTCATAACCCACCCCAAAGTCAGGAACCAGATTAGATGTGTGGGTGGTCAGGGTGGGGCTGGGAACTTCTCCCTGCAGCAGGTTTTGGTGTAGTGGATGAAACAAGGTTCCACAGCCTCTTCCTGCTGCTTCCCCTGAGGTTGTGGATCTGGTGGTGATTCATGTTGGGTCCATTGTAATCCATGCTCTCTTTGAATAAATGTGAATGGGAGGGAGCTGCCCAGCCTGGGAATGTGTTCTCAGCACCCCCTTGCATCCCTGCTGGCCACATATCTAGTTCTGTCCAATAAAATATGGGCAGAAGGGAACTTTGTAGGTCACTTCTAGATCAAGTTTTTAAAGAAGTTGGTGAGTCTTCCACACCCCATCTCCTTCCATTTGCCAGGAGGAAGCAGATCATTCTGAGCCCCATAAAATAATGGAGGCACAAAATGAACAAGTCTGGTGTATGAGTCACCAGATGGCGGACAGCTGCCAACCAAGCAGGACATCTGTGGTGAGAAATAAACTATCGTATGATATCACTGAAATCCAGGGGCTTATTTGTTACAGCAGCTAGAATTACACTCACTGATATACTAACTTTGCCTCTGTGGGCCCCTGATATCTGTAAAGCTTGAGCACTAGTCATTCTGTAAAACAAGCCTCTAACTTTACACTGTGGGGGTCAGGTTTTTACATGGCAGGTCTACACAGTGACCCAAAGTCTCTGTTTGCTATTTAAAGTTGTCAGTATGTTTCCCTTCATTCTTTGCACAAATGTAAACTTCCCCCATATTTTTATGGAAGTCTTATTTCATGTTGACAGCTGGAAGTCCTTAAACCAGACGCTGAAAGTTGTGGTAGGTCTTCCACTGTAGTTAAGCAGAACCTCATGCACAGGGTCTTATGGTTGTCCTGGAGAAGTTGGTGCTGGCCTAGGACCCATCAGTCTGATTTAAGGTGGTTAGTGAGTGTGTATGGGGAGGAGGTGGGGAAGGGGGAGAGTGTCCTAATCTTCCTGCTTCTCTCTTTTGACTCCTATGTATGGGGGTGCACCTTCGAGCCTGATTTTTATTTTTTATTGTTTTAGAGAGAAAGAAAGGGGGGGAGAGAGAGGGAGAAATCAATTGTTTGTTTCATTTATTTATGCATCCATTGATTGATTCTAATATGTGTCCTGACTGGGGATTGAACCCACAACCTTGGTGTATCAGGATGACTGAGCTACCTGGCCTGGGCCAGGCTTGATCTTTAAAGTGAGTCCCTAGTTCTCAGTACTGATTCATGTGCTAATTACACAGCTGAGCTAATTCCAGTGAACCCCACTGGCTGGACTGGAGTTGGTGGGTGCTAGTCGAGGATAAAGAGACACCACCTCTGCCCAGCCGGTATGGCTCAGTGGTTGAGCATCGACCCGTGCACCAAGAAATCGCCGGTTCCATTCCCAGTCAGGGCACATGCCCAGGTTGTGGGCCCGATCCCCAGTGCAGGGCATGCAGGAGGAGGCCAGTCGATGTTCTCTCTCATCGTTGTTTCTAGCTCTCTCTTTCCCTTACACTCTCTAAAATGAATAAAAATAAAAAAAAAAAAAGAACACCACCTCCATCTCTTCTTGCTCTGATATCCCCTGACTTGAAAAGGGCCTAAGTTTGTTTATTCAAAAAGTGACCTTTTTTAGGCAGACAGACTGACTTCATTAATTTGAGTGTACTTGCGCACACATGTGCATGTGTGTATGTGTGTACCAATCCCTTGTAACTATTTGATGTGACTAAATACAGGGCTGGGCAAAGTAGGTTCACAGTTTGGATGGAAAATAATACAATCATTAGTAGTAATAATACGAAAATAAACTGTGTTCCACGTATTCACAACTGTAAACCTGCATTTCTGAGGGACCTAGGAGGTAAGAGGACTGCTAGTGTCCATGCCAGAGTCTGCTCACATACACAGATACAAACGGGGAACACACCCATGCTCACACACTCACGCCAAGTACTCAGAGGCTCACCAGAACACACATGGACACAGCAGGCACATGGAATAAACATGCAGCTGGACTCATGTTCAGATTCAGGAGACATACATAGGTGCACACTTAGAAACACACACCTCTCATCCTGGCCGGTTTGGCTCAGCGGTTAGAGTGTCGGCCTGTGGACCAGAGAGTCCCAGGTCTGGTTCCTGCTAAGGGCACGTACCTGGGTTGCAGTTTATCCCCGGCCCCAGTTGGGGTCGTGTGGGTGGCAGCCGGTCGATGTGTCTCTCTCACATTGATGTTTCTCTCTCTCTCTTCCCCCCTCTCTCCCTTCTGCTCTATCTGAAGATAAATGCAAAAATGTTTTCAGGTGAGGATAAAAAATAAAAAAAAACACACAGACTCACAGACATGTGATTCACACGTTTGCAAGAAAGATTCTGTCTGCACATGTACCCTCTCACATGTCTGTACCCCTCTCAAGGGACCAGATTTTGGCATAACTATGGTGGACAGTCCATGCACATTGCAGATGTCCCTGGTTTAGCCCAGTGGTTCTCAAAGTGTGGTCCCTGGACCAGCAGCATTAGCATCGCTTGGGAATTTGTTAGAAATGCAAATATTTGGGCCCCACCTCCCTATTGGAATCAGAAACTCTAGGGTTGGGGCATGTAGGTCTATGGCTAACAAGTCCTCCAAGTGGCCCTGATGCAGCCAATGTGTGAGGATCACTGGTCCCACTCCCACAAGACGTCCCTCCCTGCTTTTCTGCCTCAAATTGATTGTCCCCCCAAATCATCACCCAAGGGGGGTAAGAATGGATAGATAAATGCCCCAGCCTCTCTGAACCTTGCAGGGGGGTAGAGGGAAAATGACAATTCTGGTATGTTCTACACGGTTCCTTAATGTTCCCCAGAAGAACTGAGCTCTAGTTGCCCAGAGAGGTAACCTGCTTTTCATCTCCATCTTCTATTTACTTTCTTCCTCCTCTGTTTCACTCTGCCCCCTCCCTTGCCCATTTCCTGGGATCACCCGGCAAGTAAATCAGTTCCACTGAATTATAATCCCAGAATGCTCATGGGATTATCTTTAGGTGTTTCCCTCTGTCTCCCCCCACCGCCACCACTTCTGTAGCATCCCTGAAACTTCTGTCCTTTTTCTGAGTGTTTGCATAACTGGTGTCCACTGTGCTGGGCCAGGAGCACTGATGAACTTTGCTAATGATCTGGAAAGGCGGGCCCTAGCGCTGAGTT
Source organism: Molossus molossus (assembly GCF_014108415.1). Taxonomy (NCBI): domain Eukaryota; kingdom Metazoa; phylum Chordata; class Mammalia; order Chiroptera; family Molossidae; genus Molossus; species Molossus molossus. The sequence goes on along the minus strand of NW_023425357.1, from coordinate 15,245,034 downwards.
CATTTTAGCTGCAATTTTTTTAATACACATAAGTGGAAGAAGCCAAAAATCTGTTTTGAAAACTTCAGCTGAGCTAGGGACGCCAAAGTGGACGTGCCTGCCCCCTACAAGGTTGCTTTACTACTACACTCAGATGAGGGTTCCCAAGTGTGGTTTGTGACCATCCAGGTTCCCCCAGGCTAAGGCCATGACCATAGACCGAGGCTGTGTTCCCTTCAGACCAGGGCTCCCAAAAGATCAGGTCCCCATGTTACTATAACCAAGTTCCCAGGCCAGGCTTGTAGACCTCTGCCCAAATCCTTCCTGCAACACCATCACCATGAGGCATGTGGGACACCCCACTCTCCCCTCCCCTATCCTCTCACAAGTATCGGGATAGGCAGACACCACTCCTGGGGAGTCATGTGTTGGTAAAATCCCAGTAGGGTCCTCTGTGGTGCAGTGGATGTGAGTAGGGGAGAGGGGAACTCAATGAATAAACTTCTCTGCGTCAACCTGGCAAGCCCTTGCCTCTGTCCCATCTCCTATCTTCTTCTTCCATGAGATATCTGGTCGGTGTGTTTTGATGTCTAGCTCCAAGTCTAGAGGGCACAGGGTCTTGAAGCCAAATTTTCCCTTTGCAGCCAGGGCAAGGAGCCTTGGGAAGGAGTAGAGTCTCCCCTCTGGCCTGAAAGGTCAGGCCTCCTGCTGGACACAGTCCAGGTAAGGAAGCTCCACTTGTGGAAAGGACATCCAGGGAGGTGGTGCTGAGACAGAGGGGCAGAAGAGACGGTTTTGGGAGGCCAGGGACTCTGGGGTGGAGGGCCACATTCAATGCTCTGAATGAGAACTGAAAACACACACACACACACACACACACACACACACATGCACATACTCATCCTCACAGCTCAGTCCCCCTCTCTCTCCTCCACTCTTTGACTCTCTGTGTCTCTGTCTTTCTTTGTCTCTGACTTGTCCTTGTCTCCTGTCTCTGTTTCGCTCTGAGTCGCTCACTGTCTGTATTTCCATCGCTCCTTGAATACCTCTGTCTCTGTCTCTCATTCTACTCCTCTCTGTCCCCCAGTCGAAGTCTGCCCATCCTTTTATTTCTGTCTGTCTCCATTTCTGTGTCTCTGTCTGTATCCAAGGATTCTCGCTCCCAAGCAATGCCAGGGCGACTCCATGGGAGGCGGGGCCAGGGACGCGCCTTGGGAAGAGGGAGGGCAGCCTACACCTTTAAGCGCAGGCGCGCGCGGAGTCTGCTCCTTTAAGCGCGGGCGCGTGCGCGGCCCTGGGTTCCCGGCGCGGAGGCCGCGGGAGCACCCGGCCCCGGCCTGCCCGCCCAGCCCCGCCCCGGTCCCCGCTCCGGCCCCCGCCCCGGCCCCGACGGGGGAGGGGTCTCTGAGAACGGCCCCTCCCCCCTGCACCCCCCTCGTGCGCTGCGCTGTCCTCAGCCCGCGTGTTCCTGTCTGTCCGTCTGTTCGCGCCCAGGCCTCGCCCCACCCCGGCCCCCGGGGCTTCCTGGCCATCCCCTCCCCCACCGCAGCCGACCCCTTCCCACCGGGCTAGGCTCTGCTACAGCCCGGGAAGCAAGCCGGTAGCCGCCGCCACAGACCCCAGAGCCTGCACCTGACATCGGGGGCCTGCACTCCGAGATTGGACCCAGAGATCTGGAAACCCTTGGGCTGGGACCCCACGACCTGGAGTCTGAACACCAATATCTGTGGCTGGAATCTCAATATGAGTCGCTGGGACTCCAGTATTTGGAACCTGAGCCCCAAGATTTGGAGTATGGACCCCAACATTTGGAGCCTGAACTTCAAGATTTGGCATCTAAAATCCCCAATCTGGAGCTGAACTCTGAATTCTGTGCCTGGGACCTTGAAATCTGGGATGGAATTCCTGTCTGTATCATGGAATCCATTGTCTGGGACCTGAACCCCGAGATTTAGGCTTCAATTTCCAAGATCTGAACCCTGGCATTCCAAGGGGCCTAAACCTGAGTTCCAGCCAGAAGTCCTTGCTGCAAACCTGAATGCTGACATTTGGAACTAAATACCTCCAAAACTTGACTTAGGACCCCAATAACTGAACCCGGCATCCCAGTACTGGATCCCAGGACTGATTAGGACTTAGACCCTAAACTCTCCATTTGGCTGTTTAGCAAACCAAGACTGGCGCTGGGTGACCCTGACTCAGACCAACCCAAAGGAGTGTCTGGGTCTCTAAAATTGGACTCTAGATGTCCAATATTTGGGGATCTGGGATTCCAAGTATCAAGGTCTAGAGACTGTGACAACATATATAAGCTGAGACACAACAGATAGTCCCTCTACTGAGGCCTTGGGGACAGGGAAGACATGACCAAGCATCCCCTCCAGAGCCCTGACCTTTGACCCCCTTGGAGCCTGAGGACTCTGCTCCCTGGGACAGCTTCAAGCTCAGGTAAGGCTGGGGGGAGGGCAGGGGAGGATCACTTCCATTGTGGAGTGGGACTGGAGGAACTTTGTGGCTGGGGGTGGAGGGAGGTAAGGACCAAGTATTCCTGGGAACCCTCAGGGTTTCTCCCAGAAACGGACATCCCCACCCATGGGTCTACCTCCAGTTCCTCTGCCTCAGACACTGGACATTTGGCCAGCCCTGCCCCTCTCCAATTTCTTCCCTAGTAGATGGCATCTCCAGGTCTGTGACCCACTTCCAGTAGATCTTCACCATCTATCTTGTCTGACCATCTCCAGCCACCTCCTTCTCGCCACTCCCACCCACCACACCTCTCTCTCTGTCTATCTTTGACACTACTGACCACTGCTCCCCTCTCTGGCCACCTCTGGCCACCACTCATCTCAATAACTCTGTCCACATCTATCTTTGATCGTCTTTAACAGCCCTTTCCACAGCCCCTCTTTCTGGCCACCCCTCTCTACTGCTTCACTCAGTGACCACCTTTGATATGTCTGTCTACTGTGCAGCTCAAATCATCTTGCATTGGCTCTCATGCTCTTGTCCAGCCCTGACTCTCAGCTGTGGCCTGTGACTCTCTGACCATCTTTGACATCTCTGTCTGCAGCTCTTCTCTCCAGCTGCTCCTGTCCATCTTTCTTCTCCAGATTCTCTATGCACGTTTTCTCTCTGACCATCTTTCACCATCTCCCTTGCCTTCCTCCCATCCCTGACCCTAACTTCCAGTTGACAACTATCTGACCATCTCTGGCCTTAATTGGCCACTTCTGTTCTCTGTTTCTGTGATCATTTCTTTTTTTTAATAAATTTTTATTTTCTTTATTGATTTTAGAGAGAGAAGGGAGAGGAAGAGATAGAAACATCGATGAGAGAGAACATTGACTAGCTGCCTCCTGCATGTCCCCCACTGGGGATCGGGCCCACAACCTGTGCATGTGCCCTGACCAGGAATCCAACAAAACCCGGTTGACCTCTTGGTGCATGGCAACGCTCAACCACTGAGCCACACCGGCCAGGCCCTATGATCATTTCTAACATCCCTGGCTGCCTTTCCTCTGTCAGGCGGTTGGAGGTCATGTCCTCACACCCATCGCCCAGCTGTCCTCTCCTTCTGACCACCTCTCTGGCTTTTGACCATTTCTAACCTTCTTTTACCATCTCTCCTGAATCTAACCACCCCTGACAACTTCCTCTCTCTTCGTCTACCACTTATCTTCTTGATCATCTCTAACCATCTCTCTTCTCTAGTTATATCCAACTATTTCTAATTATCCCACCCTGACCACCACCTCTCTTTGACCACCCTTGACCATCTCTCTGTGACCATGTCTAAAGCCCTCTTGCTTATCTTCTGCCCACCCTGACCAACCCTCTCATTCTCTGACCATCTCTTAACCACTTCCCTTTCGTCTGACCATCGTTGTTCATTTCTGTCCATATTTGCTCCCTCTGTCTTCCCATGATAGCATCTCTCTGGGTCTTTGACCATCTCCTCCAGCTTTGGATGATAATTCCTCTGACCATCTTTAACCAACTCCCTTCTCTCCTGGTGTTGGACCACCCCAGCCCCCTCTGGCACCCCTCTTCTGGCCTCAGCCTGCCCTAATGCCTCCCTTCTTCCCTGCAGGCCACCCCTGCCCGAGATGGCCGTCCTCCCGCTGCTCCTTTGCCTGCTACCGCTGGCCCCTGCCTCATCTCCACCCCAGCTAGCCACACCCAGCCCGTGTCCCCGCCGCTGCCGCTGCCAGACACAGTCACTGCCCCTAAGTGTGCTGTGCCCAGGGGCAGGCCTTCTGTTTGTGCCACCCTCGCTGGACCGCCGGGCAGCCGAGTTGCGCTTAGCGGACAACTTCATTGCGGCTGTGCGCCGCCGTGACCTGGCCAACATGACGGGCCTGCTGCATCTGAGTTTGTCACGTAATACCATTCGTCATGTGGCAGCCGGCGCCTTTTCTGATCTTCGTGCCCTGCGTGCCCTGCATCTAGATGGTAACCGGCTGACCTCACTGGGTGAGGGTCAGCTGCGCGGCCTGGTCAATTTGCGTCATCTCATCCTGAGCAACAACCAACTGGCAGCCCTGGCGGCTGGTGCCCTAGACGACTGTGCCGAGACACTTGAGGACCTCGACCTCTCTTACAACAACCTGGAACAGCTGCCCTGGGAGGCTTTGGGCCGCCTGGGCAACGTCAATACATTGGGCCTCGACCACAACCTGCTGGCTTCTGTTCCTGCCGGTGCCTTTTCCCGCCTGCATAAGTTGGCGCGGCTGGACATGACCTCCAACCGCCTGACCACCATTCCACCTGACCCACTTTTCTCCCGCCTACCACTGCTGGCCAGGCCCCGGGGCTCACCTGCCTCTGCCCTGGTGCTAGCCTTCGGTGGGAACCCCCTGCACTGCAACTGCGAGCTGGTGTGGCTGCGGCGGCTGGCGAGGGAGGACGACCTCGAGGCCTGCGCCTCCCCGCCTGCTCTGGGTGGCCGCTACTTCTGGGCTGTGGGTGAGGAGGAGTTCGTGTGCGAGCCCCCCGTGGTAACTCACCGCTCACCACCCCTGGCAGTGCCCGCTGGTCGGCCAGCCGCCCTGCGCTGTCGGGCAGTGGGGGACCCCGAGCCCCATGTGCGTTGGGTGTCACCCCAGGGCCGGCTGCTGGGCAACTCGAGCCGTGCTCGCGCCTTCCCTAATGGGACACTGGAGCTGTTGGTCACTGAGCCAGGTGATGGCGGCATCTTCACCTGCATTGCGGCCAATGCCGCTGGTGAGGCCACGGCTGCTGTTGAGCTAACCGTGGGCCCCCCACCACCTCCCCAACTAGCCAACAGCACTAGCTGTGACCCCCCGCGGGACGGGGATCCTGATGTCCTCACCCCACCTTCTGCTGCCTCTGCCTCCGCCTCTGCCAAGGCAGCTGACACTGGACCCCCTACTGACCGTGGCGTCCAGGTGACGGAGCATGGGGCCACAGCTGCTCTCGTCCAGTGGCCAGATCAGCGGCCTATCCCAGGCATTCGCATGTACCAGATCCAGTACAACAGCTCAGCTGATGACATCCTCGTCTACAGGTGCCGTGCCCTGGCAGTGGGCAGCTTGGGTGGGGGAGTGAGGTGGAGGGAGGGTTGGAGATATGCCTACTGATACCCAGGCTGCAGCACAGCTGAGAAATGAGGCTGCAAGGTCACAAAGGCAATCAGACAGCAAAGGTGAAATAAATCAGAGAGAAGGTAAAAAGAAATCTGGCAGCAATGGTAAAAAGAAATAGGGCAGCAAAAGTAAATAGTGACAAACATGTAAAGGAATTCAGGCAGCAAGAGTAAAAAATAACCAGGCCAGAAGAATAAAAAAGTCGGTGGAGGCGGGGGACAAATTTGGGGAGATACAAATTTAAGTAGTAGAGGTAAAGAGAAACCAGGTGTTTCCAGATGGCAGGGCTAGATACAAGACAGTCTGTAGGAAGAAGGTACCGTGATCACAGGGAAAATGAAATGAATCACCCCTTTTTTTTTTTTTTATCCTCACCCAAGGACATTTTTCCATTTTTTGTTCAGGTAGAGTGGGAGGGAGAGAGAGAAACATCGATGTGAAAGGGACACATCAAGTGGCTGCCACCCGCACAACCGACCAGGGCCGGGGACAAACTGCAACCGTGGTACGCGCCCTTAGTGGGAACCGAACCCGGGTCTCTCAGGACCGCAGGCCGACGCTCTAACCGCTGAGCCAAACCGGCCAGGGCTGAATCACCCCTTTTGCAAAGGAACGCAGGCCAGAGGTTTAAAGGAAAATAGGAAGGAAGCTAAATAGAGGCAAAGGCTTTGGGTTTGTGCAGTGTGAACTGCTCCACACGTTTGGGGTTCTTATATGGTGACATCTCAATTTTTGATTTTCTAAATCAAATTAAACCTACTTCAAGCTCCACCTGCTAGGTGAGCAGGGATGTTCAGTTTGCCACTGTTAGGGATTCTCCTCTCTTCTGTTGTTGCAAACCCCAAACCTGGGGCTTACACACCCCAAGAGGTGGGTCAGTACAATTTCTCCCCCGGAGCTGGAAAGTACTTGGGACATCTGCTGTGGCCACACGTAGTCCGTAGTGGAGGCTCTGACCTGGGCGCTGCTCTCACCCAGTCCTACCTTGCATGGATAGCTGTGGATGGCTCCCTGTTCTCACTGCCAGGCTGGGCCAAGGGTGCAGTCCCCAAGGTCCGGCTGCAGAGGACTGGGCTTCCCAACACCTGAGGTCTGCACCTTGTAAACCCAGCGTCTGGGTCCTGTTTCCTTCCCCAGAGGCCCACACCCCCAAGAGATCATCACTTGATCTTTCCAGTCCTGGAAATCTCATGAGCTCATTCCGCTCCCTTTCACGGACAGTACTCAGTAGATTCCATGGAGGGTCCGCACCTGAAAACCATACCAATCCTGTCCGCTGTGCCTGGCAGGGGATGGGACAAATGCTCTCCTAGATAGTCACCCTCCCAGAGACAATCACAGTTTCCTGTACCTTCTCTATCAAAGCAGTTTAAGAATATAGCCAATTATAAAGCAAATCTCCAACAGGGTGCTCTGCTACTAAAGGAAATATAGTGGAATTGGGTGCCAGGGATCAAGAGAAACTAGGCAGCAGAGATAAAGGAATCAGTAGGCAGAGCTGGAAAGAAATAAGGCAACAGAGAAAAAGAAATCCGTGGTGGAGGAGGCACATCAGTTTAATGAGAATGGTATCAAATGACAGGACTCACTGGAAAGCAGGCTCCAGATATAATAAGGCAACGGGGCTCAGAAGACGTTCATTGGCAGGTTAGAAGGAAATGGGGCGCAGCGATTTGGAGGAACCAGACGGTTATGCCAGGTGAAGAGAAATCGGGTACAGGCTGGAGGAAGGTCAGACGAGAACATACTCTAGACAGTGGTTCTCAACCTTCCTAATGCTGCGACCCTTGAATACAGTTCCTCATGTTGTATGTGGGCGGACCCGCCTGGAGACTTTCCGATTGGTCTTAGGTGACCCCAGTGAAAGGGTCGTTCAACCCTCAAAGGGGTCACGACCCACAGGTTGAGAACCATTGCTCTAGAGGCACACTGAGAGGTGGAATTAGAGGGAAACTGGATAGGGGGTTCGGCGGAAATGGGAATTGGGTTACAAGGAGGTCAGACGGTGAGGACACAATTGGGCGGTGAGCTGGAGAGATTTCTGGCAGCAGGGCTAGAAGGAACGCAGGTGGTGGGCTGGTGGGAAATTGGGTGAGGGACTGGAGGAACTTGGGCAGTGAGCAAGGGGAGAATAGGGTGGGGGGACCAGAGTGAAATCAGGCAGTGGAGTGGAGTAAAATTGGGCAGGCTGGTGGGCAGTGGGTGGCAGTGCAGGATGGAAACCAGGCAGCTGGGTGTAAAGGGAAACAGGACTAGGGGACGCAGGCGGTGGGCCGCAGAGAAACGGCGGTGGGGCTGGAGTGAACCGAGGCAGCAGAGCAGAGGGGGCGGCAGTGGCACTGGAGGGAATTTGAGCATGGGGACTAGTGGGAGATGAACCTGGGGAACTGGAGAGGAACGTGACTGTAGTTAGCCGGTGGGCTGAAAAAACTAGCTGACAGACTGGAGGGATATCAGGCCACTGCCTGGGTGTCAGGCTACAGGGAATTCCAGCGTAGGTTAGAGTGAAACGAGGCAGCTAGGCTGGGGGGAAACTTCTAGACTGGAGTGGAGGCAGAGTGCCTAGTGGGTGCTAGGCCACTGGAGACCTGACCCCTACCTGCCTGTCCCTCCAGGATGATCTCAGCCGACAGCCGCTCCTTTCTGTTGACGGACCTGGCGTCAGGCCGCACCTATGACCTGTGCGTGCTCGCGGTGTACGAGGACAGCACCACTGGGCTGACGGCCACACGGCCCGTTGGCTGCGCCCGCTTCTCCACAGAGCCCGCACTGCGGCCCTGCGGGGCCCCACACGCACCCTTCCTAGGCGGCACCATGATCATCGCGCTGGGTGGTGTCATCGTGGCCTCAGTACTGGTCTTCATCTTCGTTCTGCTTATGCGCTACAAGGTGCACGGCGGCCAGCCCCCTGGCAAGGCCAAGGTTTCTGCACCCGTCAGCAGCGTCTGCTCCCAGACCAACGGCGCCACACCAGCTCTGTCTGCTCCTGAGCCCTCCGTGCCCAGGGCCCACACCGTGGTGCAGCTGGACTGTGAGCCCTGGGGGCCCAGTCACGAACCCAGGGGACCCTAGCCTCATGCCCACCTCTGTGGCTCTTCTGGTCCAAGGGGTGGCAGGACCCAGGCACCCCGTGGGACCTGGCCTCAGACTCACCAAAATGTTCACGGTTTTTAAAACTGATGGGGAAGGTGTCAGGGGCACTGGGGAGCACAACAAGAAAGTCTTATTTTTCTAAGCTTGGGCCTGAGCCCTTGCCCTTGTCTCTGTCTGTGGGAGTTGGGGGGGATCATGCAGGGGTCTGGAGCTGGGGATGCCTTCTCTGGGGAGAGACCCACCCAGTTTTGTCTTGGATGTGGCTGAGGGTAGTCATCCATTCAGTCAACAGACATTCCTTGAGTGTTGCCTCTGAGCCCGCCCTATGATGAGTGATGCTGTGGTGACCCTGACAGCCCCAAGCTCTGCCCTCAGACAGTGGTAACGCAGCGTGAGCAGAGACGTGGTAATGAGGGAGGCCTGGGAGATTGTGGGAGCCCAGAATCTCAGCCTAGGGTATAGTCAGGGAGGGCTTCCTGGAGGAGACGTGTGACCTGAGAATAACATCTGAAGGAGATAATTGGCCAAGAGCAGAGGAAAAGGTGTTCCAGGCAGAGGGCACAGTACAACCAAGGATTGAGTCAGTGCTGTTCACTGGGGGTACTTGGTAGAGCTGAAACAGAAGGGGTAAGCGGGGTCCAGGCTTTCCAGGCTGCGGAGCTCCGACTCTGGCCTGATAGTATTGGGAAGCCATGGAAGATTCTGTGCAGGGGAGGTCACAGTCAGGTTTGGGCTTTAGGACGATCCTTCTAGTCACCATGAGAAGGTGGACCAGAGGGGAAGACAAGCAGGAACTCGAGTGGAAGCCAGGGTAGGGCCCTGGGTGGGTAAGTACAAGCTGGACCAGGGCAGGGCTGGGGAAAGCAGGGTTGGGTGAGAGACGTTCCGGAAGCTGAGTGGACGAGCTGTGGAGCTGAAGAACCGCGGGGCAGGAACGTGCAGGATGAGGCCCAGGGCTCTGGCCAAGGAGGGAACAGTGGAACTGCTGATACAGGACCAGGGAGAAGGGGCAAATTTGGGGAAGATGCCGAAGCCAGTGTGGGACGTGGTAGGTGTGGAGCACCCAGAGGACAGCCAGCGGGCCTCGGGACCGCTGGTCTGAGGCAGACGCTAGGGACAGAAATGACGTCCCTGTCAGTAGTGATGGGGAACTGAGCCAGCAGGGTGGTGAGACAGCCTCTGTTTGGGACTTTCCATATCTAAGGGACAAACAAAAACCTAGACTAAAAAAAGACTAAACAGGAGCAGCAGGTGGAGGGACAGAATGAAGCAAACCAGGCCCAGGTGATTATTGTGTTTAAGGATATCAAGGCCACAGTGAGAGCGTGTTCGGGGTTCAGTTGGATGGGTGCCGGCCTCAGCGGATTTGAGAGCAGGAGATAACGGTGTAGACAGGGAGTGGAGACCCACGATTCCGGGGCCTGGAGCCTGGGTCGGGTTGATCTGGACCTTTCTGCCCCACATCTCTTCAGGGCTGGTTCTCGCTCTATCTTGAGCTGCCCTAGGGCTCCCTCAGACACCAGGAGACTCCAAGACCAAACCCTGGGCCTTGGAAAGGTCAGGCCTCGTTGGAGATCCAGGATTGGGATTGGCAATAAAAGGAATAGTGCTCCTTGACCTCAGGCTACCTCTAGTGCTGGGTCCAAGGCAGAGATGTGGAGGGAACTTGGGTCCTGTCAGCCTTCCCTGGAGTGATGCTGAGGTGAGGAGCAGGGTGAGGAGGGCCAAGACCAGGCAGGCCATTCTTGTGATGGGGACGTCACAACTTGGTCGGTGGGTGTAGGCCTTGGAAATGCTCTTCCATTGGCCATGGGAACAACCTGAGTCCCAGGACTCCCAAGTCCTCCAGCAGCATCATTAGGTCCTTCCTCGTGTCCTTGGGTGGCTGAGGTCAGGAGCAGCCATCAGGGACAGTGAGGTGCTTTGGGGGGAAAGGCCTAAGGAGGAGGAGGTTTGGATACCTAGAGCCAGTTGCTGCCGTGAGGGGGGGGCCAGAGCGCACTGTTCCTCAATCCTGTTTTTAAAATATTAATTTATTGGCTGCCTACTTGTGCTACGTGCTGGGGATTCAATAATGAACAGATGCAGGCCTGTTGTGCCCTCACATACCTCACCATTTGGTGGAGAAACAGATGTTACATAATCACACAAGCAAGTGTAAGCATCTGGGATGACAAGTGGGGCCGGGCAGGAGAGAGACGTGGAACTGTGAGACCCTGGACCCTGGACCCTGACCCAGGAAGAGGTTGAGGGAGGCTCCCTGGAGGCAGTGATGCCCCAGCTGAGACGTGAAGGATGATCCGGTTGGAGTTAACTACACGGGGCGGAAAGGCAGTCCATGCAAATGAAACAGCATGTACAGAAGTCCAGGGGCGAAGGGATGCACGGTGAGTAAAGGGACTGGAAGCGGCCATGTGGCTGAAGGCGGTGGGGAAAGGAAGTGGCGCCGTGTTGAGACGGGAGGGTGAGAAGGGGACAGGTGATGCTGGCCGCTGTAGGCCACTGGGAGGAGTCTGGATTTTATTCTGAGTGGCATGAGAAAAGAGTTGTCCTCTGTGATCCTAAAGAAGCTCCAGTGGCAGGTCTGTTTGTGTGATGGGACAAGAGAGAAGCAGGGAGACCAGAGAGGAGGCTGCTGCAATGGTCCAGGCAGAAGGCTGACCCAGCCCAGGGTGGATTGGAGAGAGATGAGACCAACTCACCAGAAGCCTCCATCCCCTCTGCAGGTGAGGACAGTGTGAGTCACTGTCCAGCTACCTGGTTTGCAGGCAAGATTGCAAAGAGATTAAGGAAGAAGAGCTGTGGGACCCTGGTATCTGATATCGTGGATCCATTCCTTAGATGGGGGAGCTGACCTCTCTGAAGCATAGGAATTGACCTTTTCCAGGTCCGAGTACCAGGCAAACAGTGGACCGAGGCTCTGCAAGGTAGAGGCTGTGGCTGATGGTGGTGGGGGATGTGGACACAGGAAATTCGAGCCCCAGAGCGGGGCACACCTAGTGGTAGATTATTGCATGTTTGGAAGCAGGGAGGCATATGGGGGCAGGCCGGTCTCTGTAGCATGGCCCCTCTCCACCTCCCACACTGGGTGCCTGGACCATCTCCCACCTCCATGCAGAAACAGTAAGAGTGGACAAATGGTCATATGTGTCTAGAATTTAAAGTTGAGATGTAGCTTGTCCAGCTGAGTCCACCCAGCCAAGTCCACCAATTTGCTGAGCACAGGGAGTGCCACTCCTGCCTGTCCTAGTCTGGCTTTGCAAATGCCCTGCACATTTTTGAGACCAGCTTTCCTGGTGCCAGAGTGCCAGGTTACTGGAGCATTTGTTTTTTTTTTTTCAAGGTGACTAGTCCTGATACCAGGATTCCGAGTGCCGGCCAATCCAATCCAGGCTTCTGGGTGTGGCTAAGCCGACAGGTGGGGTGTCTGGGCATACTTGTGGTCCCTTGCAAGGCCTCAGCTCATGCCAAGCTTTTGCAGCTCTTTACATGGGCACATATGTGAAAGAATGAGATAAAGGGGTCCTCTTCTGGGTTGAACTTGAGCATGGCTCCTGCCTTTGATTCCTCTCTGGTGCCTGTGCCCTTTCATGCTCCACAAAGCAAGGATAGGTGTCAGTGCTCAGTGTCACCCTGAGCTGTGCAGAGTAATGCTGAGAATGACATAGCGGTGACCAGTGCAGCCTCAGACCCTGCCCTCAGAGTCCCAGTCCAGCAGAGGAAATAAGATACTCACCCAACAATGACAACCCGGAGTGGCCAGGGCTGGACTGGGGAAAGCGCAGGTGAGAATGATTGGGGCCTGTTTAAGCCCAAGGAACTATGGGAGTCCAGCAGGGGCTCCTAACAGCCTAGGATAGGAGTTGAGAAGAGTCCAAGATTTCCTAAAGGCAGGCCCGGCTTCATGGCAGTGTGACCTGTGCAGTGACACAAAGCCCCACTTTTAGAAGGACCCTGTGCTTGGTTGAATGTCCTGCTGTCGCCATTGTGAAATTCTTAATGATTTTTTAATAAGGGACTCCACATTTTCATTTTGCAGTGGGTCTTGCACTTATGGGTTATACAGAGCGCCAGGAGATGAAAGGGTCTTCCAAGGAGACAGAACACTGTGTGCAAAAGACAAGAAAGGAAGACAGAGCACGGTGCATTTGGAGAACTGGTCCAAGTTCAGTAGCTGGAGCAAAGCTGGAGAAGGAGGAAGGTGATAGTTGAGCTCACAAAGTGGGCCATCGCCAGGTGCCAGGCTGAGGAGCTGTGACTCCATGCCAAGGGCCCTGGAGAGCCAAGGGGAGGGACTGGGTCAGGTTCAGACTTTAGAAAGATCCATCTGGCCCTGGCCGGTTTGGCTCAGCAGTTAGAGTGTTGGCCTGTGGACCAAAGGGTTTGATTTTGGTCAAAGGCAAGTACCTGGGTTGCAGGTTCAATCCCCAGTCTTGGTCAGGGTAGTGTGGGAGGCAACCAATGTGTCTCTCTCACATCGATGTTTCTCGCCCTCCCTCTCTTCCACTCTATCTAAAATCAATGGAAAAATATCCTCAGGTGAGGATTAACAAAAAAAAAATAATAATAATCCATCTGGCTACAGTGGGGAGGGTGGCTGAGGGCACATGGCAAAGAACAAGTTTGAGTTGGGGACTCAGTTGACTGTGGAGGGAGTTGGGAGTGTCTGGCTTCTGTGGACAGCCTTATGAAGAACCCTGAATGCCCGGGTGACAGACACCTCAATGAACCAGGAGACCGGCTGGGAGACCCCAAAACCACAGGATGGAACCACAGCTTCACTTTCACTTGAAGACTTTCACTGTTGAGGGTGGGAAGGGGGGTAACAAGGGTAAGTTAAAGGGTGTCACTGGTAAGTACTTGAAAATCTTTTTATCTGAGAACTCAATGGATAGACTAGGGGAGGTGAATGCAAAGTTGGCAAGAACGTAGAATATAAATGTGAGACCAAAGAACTTGATTCTGGGTATATTCAACTCTGTGGAACCCCTCGGGAGCACTTCCCTCTCTCCCCAATCCTCTGGATAAAATACCAGTTCTTTGGGAACCTCCTCCACAGCCCTAAAGGCTGTGGCCCCAGGGCTGGGAACTGACCCCCTTTCTGCTTCTCCGCTCACCTCCTTCTGGGGCATCACCCCTCTCCACATGCTCCACTGCCTTGATTTTCCTTCTCTGATGACCTCTACCCTCTCATTCCCAGAACGGGTCCCTCTCCTAACCCCTTGGGCATCTCACATCCACTGGATTCTACACTGGCCTTAGCTTCTTCCCAAACCCAAAGAGCCTGGGAAGGCTCTGAAGCGGGTGAGAAATGAAGCTATTGAAAGAAAGGCAGTTCCTTCTTGAATTCTCTCCTACTCCCCCTATCAAAGGCAAGGGTTCTGGGGGAGAAAGGCACTTGGGGTGCAGGCTCCTAGGGCCTAGAGGAGGGGGTGGCTGGAAACTATCCAAGGTCCCTTGCCTCTCCCTGCCTGGAACCAGACTTGTCCTTCCTCCATGGATCTTCCTGGATCCTCCAAGATACTCCATTTTTCTCTAGCTAAGACCGTCCCGGGAGGATGGGAGTGATGTGGAAGCCAATGTCTTCCTTGGGGAGCTCTGCCCCAAATCCTCCAGACCTCCGCATCTGGCAGATGGTGTCTTCCCCTGCTTCTGTCTCCAGCCACTTCCACAAGGTAGGAGTTCAGGTCCCCAGTCCCCTATTCCCTCAGACACAAGTCAGCCTCCATTCCCTTCCTTTCTCAGAATCCAGAAGTCCTGGCTCCTTGCCCCCACCTCCCCAGGATCCCAAAAGTTCAAGCCTGAAGCCTCTCTGTCCTCAGCAGGTTCAGGAGTCTGCCCCTCTTTTCTTAGGAACCATGATATCTTGCCTTGTCCCATTTGATATCTTAATTCCTAATTTCCTGTCTCAAACTTGGACACCCTCCCCCCCCCCCCAACCACCAAACCACCATGTCCTCCACACTCAAAGGCTCTTTTCTGAAGAAATCTCTTTCTTGTCTCTCTCTTGGTCTTTATAGCTCTCTCCCACTCTTTTTCTCTCTGTTCCTTACCCTGTCTGTCCCTCTCCCCACACCCATCTCTTCATCTGGCGGTAATTTTCTTGTATTTTTCCTCTTCCTCTTTTAGTGTCTCAGCCCATGTCTCTGTCTCTCCCCTCTTCTCTCTCTCTCTCTCTCTCTCTCTCTCTCTCTCTCTCTCTCTCCTCTGTCTCTCTCTCTCTCTCTCTGCCCCTTCTCCCTGCCCTGCACACATAATTAGGCCTCATTATGACCCATGGCACCAAGTTAGGCTGAAATCAGTCTTCATGGAGACATCTGTGTGCTGACCCAGGCAGTGTGCTGACCCAGGCAGCGTGCTGAGGGCCAGACCCGGGCACCTGAGACTGTATATGCCCCCGCAACGTGCCTGGCCTCGGCCCAGCTCTGGGCAGGTGAGACTCCCAGCCTTGCCTTTGTCCCTGGACTCTACCGTGGAGCCGTCTTTGGGATTCCCCTTGTGCTCCCCTCTGTCTGCAGTGGGGAGGGCTGGAGGGCAGGCTGGCAGGAGAAACTACACTGATGAGCTGGCATCTGTGCTCCTCTTCCCTAGCCATGGCAGTCCTCACACCTGCCCTGCTGGGCCCTGAGTCCCCTATGGGGTGAGTAATCTGTGGAAGACAGCGGGTTGGTGAGCTGGTCTGGACCTGCAGTGGCTGTGCTGTCAGGGTTTGGGGACTGCCCCAGAATTGGCCACAGTGGAGCTTCTTGAGACAGGGCCCTGGCCAGCTGTGGCAAGGGACTATTTTGGCAGATTCTGGGGCAGGGGGTTGATCAAACTAGTTGTAGGAAGAAGACCAAGAAGGCCTTTCTGAGACACATGGTCCAAAGCAACTTTATTTTAAGCTAATATGTATACAGTAGACACTGTTCCATGCCATTTACACACACCATCTAACTTTCCCATGGCTCTGCGAAGGGTGTGCTAGCACCTCCTTTTATAAAAGACACAACTGTGGCCCGAAGAAGTCCGGTACTTGCCCATGGTCACGATGTATTTGGCCTCAAACGCCACCTGATTATGCTGACTCCCTTCTCTCCTGTCCGGATTCCCTCAGGCCCAACAGCAGCATTTATGAGTTTCCAAGGCCATCACTTCATCATGGCTTTCTTGTAGAACGGGGGCGGGAAGAAGCTTAACTTTCCGACTTGTACATGTCGCCACTGCCCCTGACAATGGTACTAGTGTCAGCGCAGCCGGTGGGGGGGGCGCCCTTACGGTGCCTGAGCCTGACCAGGAGCAGGAGCGGTTGCATTGTTGCGCCCACCTGGCGCTGTGGGGCTGCGGGGCGCAAGACGCACAGCCGGCGACAGGGTGCGCCTAGCGGCATCCCGACTGGTGGGCGTGCCTCCCAGGACACGGTTAGCACTTCTGCACCGCCTGCTGGGTATGGCTACCTGAGGGTTACGCAGTCATGGCGGCTCCACCACTGGCACAGGAGTTCGCCTTGGTGGCCCGCTCGGCCCACACCCTTCATGCCTCCCGTGCCAGTCCTGCTGGAGGAGTCGAGCAGGCTGCCGGCCGCCCACTCCTCGTGCATCCTGAGCCCTCCCGGGTGCTGCAGGTGCAGAGCGTGAGCGCCCGCGTCATGGCCACTCATCTCGTCGCGCTCCTGGCTGGCCACTGTTGTCTCTGCTAGCCGGAGACAAGGTCTGTAGCCAATTGCTGCCGCAGGGTTGCTGGAGCTGTGTCTATATGGTGCCCCCAGGCCAGAGACCTTGTGTATGTGACGGCTGGCAGCCTGTGTTTCAGGGAGGGGGAGCCGGCGCCCCGGCGCCCTGCTGCGCTTCGAAGTGGACCCGCTGGCAATGCGTTCCTCCTCCTGCGTGCAAGTGCTTTTCTTGGCTACAGCCTGCGACTCTGGGGGCGTCGCCTACGATCCTTCCTGGTGCTCATGCCCTGGGTGGGCGCGTTCAGCCGCAGCTTCCGGTGCAGAGCGCAGCTGGGTTTTTCCAATGTGGAGGTGCTGGTGGTGTGCAAACCTACCCTGCTGCTCCTGGACCGGGGTTTGCTAGCCGACCTGCACTGCGTCTCATTCCTAACAGCCAAGACATGGAAGCAGGTCTTTTTATCTTCCCCATTTTATAGAAGTAGTTGAAATCACTGCCCAATGGAAGATACCACTGAGCAGTTGTCAGGCAGCTCTGAGTAGCTGGACTCTGCAGATGGACGTTGACCATGGTTCTGAATATATTATATTATGGAACTCAGGATTTTTTTCGTAACCCTGGAATTAGGAGGTTCTTGCCCAATCTTTTCAGTCCTGAAAAGCACCCAGAGATGAGAGAAAATGGGGGGATAGTCAGATGGCAGATAGGGTTTCTTAGAAATGAAGACATAGACTTCAGTTCATTTATTCATTAAAGTTCAGAGCTAGACTCTGGAGCCAAGACCCCTGAACTAAAATCCTACCACAAGCTGTGTGGTCTTAGGCAAATCACTTCACTTCTCTGACCTTCTATTTTCCCCTCTGTAAAATGTAGATAATAATATCAATAACATTATAAGTTTGTTGTGGCATTTTAAAAAATGAATTAAATAGGCCTGGCTGTTTTTGCTCAGCGGTTAGAGTGTTGGCAGACTGAAGGGTTGTGGGTTCAATTCTGAGCACATACCTGGGTTGCAGGTTCAATCCCCAGCCTCAGTCCGGGTTGTGTGGGAGGCAACCAATTGATGTCTCTCTCTCTCTCTCTCCCTCCCTCCCTTCCACTCTAAAAAAAAAAAAAAATCAAAGTTCTGCATTTTGTATCTTTTTGTTGTGTTGTTGTTAATCCATCACCTGAGGATATTTTTCCATTGATTTTTAGAGAAAGTGGAAGGGAGGGAAGGAGGGAGGGAGACAGGGAGAGAAGCATCAATGTGAGAGAGACATCAATTGGCTGCCTCCCATACAACCCAGACTGAGGTTGGGGATTGAACCTGCAATCCAGGTATGTGCCCTTGACCAGACATTGAACCCTCAACCCTTCAGTCCATGGGAAGATTCCAGGATGGGATGGGATTCCATGGGAAGGTTCAGATTCTTCTCAGTCAGAATATCTGGAGATGAAATGAGGAGAGGATGCAAAAGAATTAGATCCTAGTATTTAGTCTCATTCCTAACCTGCCTCCACATCCTGGGCCTCTAGGGTCCCTGGCATTGGAGACTCAACATCCAGAAGCTAGCAGGGTTCCCAATATAAAACCAAGTGGGCACATATCAACAGAAAGAGAAGGGCAGGCTGAGGGACAATACAGAAATGATCAGCATAGCCTGAGTGTAACACCCACTGGAAGTCTTATATAAAATATGCTATTTGCATGGTATGACCATTTGAAATTACAAAATCCAACATGCACCTGGCCCTAATCATTTTAGGTAAAGGTCTGTAGACCTATATATTGCCTTTATTTTAGAAATGACAAAAATGTGGTACAGAAAAGGATGGAGTCTCCCAGGATTCCATACACTATGATTTATACATGGACACAGCTGAACTCATGTTTGACAGCAGTGATAGTGATGCCAAAAATGTGCAATGTGACAGAGTGCATGGGGTACCTCCCTCTAGAGCAGGAGACCCCCAGCTGGGAGGCAGGGAGGCCACTGGGTTGGGCCTCAGGGCAAT
This sequence comes from Molossus molossus, assembly GCF_014108415.1. Taxonomy (NCBI): domain Eukaryota; kingdom Metazoa; phylum Chordata; class Mammalia; order Chiroptera; family Molossidae; genus Molossus; species Molossus molossus. The sequence goes on along the minus strand of NW_023425357.1, from coordinate 15,226,709 downwards.
GGCTCGGCATGTAGGTACAGCTGCCAGGCACAGGGAAAGAGTAGCCATCAAAGGTATAGATGTATGGTAGCCCAGAGGCCCAGTAGGTATCCCCTGTGATGGCCCCCTGGCCCTTACTAGAGACAACCACTGTCTCTGATTTGACCACAGACACCGTTTTGGACCCAGACACAGTTTCTTTTCTTTTTCTTTTTTTAAAATGTATTCTTTTGTTTTTATTTTTTATTTTTCTTTATTGATTTTTAGAGAGAGAGGAAGGGAGAGATAGGAACATCAATGGGAGAGAACATTGATTGGCCACCTTCTGCATGCTCCCCCTAGGAATTTTGCCCACAACCTGGGCATGTGCCCTGATTGGGAATGGTACCGGTGACCTCTTGGTGCATAGGTCAGTGCTCAACCACTGAGCCACACTGGCTGGGCTTTAATAAATTCTGATTTTTTTTGAGAGAGAGAAACATTGATGTGACGGAGAACCATCCATCAGCTGCCTCGTGCATACCCCTACTGGGGATTGACCCCTCAACCTGGGCATGTGCCCTGACTGGGAATTGAACCAGGGACCTCTTGGTGCATGGTCAACGCTCAACCACTGAGTCACACCGGCTGGGCCCAACACAGTTTCAAGATCTGGTTTCACCACAGCCACAGTCTCTAAACCTGGTTCAGTCACTGCCCAGTTAGCTACCAGGAGCCTTTTTTAGCAGATGTCCTTTTGTTTCTTCTTCTTCTCAAGGTTCTCATAATCCTCTTGGCTCTTGCCCTAGTCAGGGTAGCTTCCCAGTGATATTTTCCAACTTCCACATCTTTGCAATGACAGTTCCCTTTCCCATGGATTCTCTTCCTATAGGTTCTCCTCAGCTAATTCCATTCGTGTTAGGACTTTTGTGATCTCCATCAGGAGAGGAAGCTTTCTGTCAGCCCACAGCCTGCTTGGATGCCTCTCAGACCCAGCCGGTGCACTCATGGCCAAACTTGGGGCCACTCCAGAGCATCATGGGGATCCCAGCCTCCTGGCCGGCTGCAGTACAGGCTGTGAGGGCATCACAGAAGCAAAAGTGCTGGCAATGGGTACGACATACATCCTGCAGGCATATCCTGAAGAAAAGGTTGGGACTGACATGGCCCAGGCAGCTGCCAAGAGGCCATCTGTTGCCTGCAGGAGTCCACACAGTTTGGGAGCCTTGAGGATCTGGGCAAGCTGCATGGGGCAGCTGATGCTAAAGCCAAGGTCTGGCCAGGACAGTAGCAGTGGGTAGTGAGTGAGCCACTGGGCTAGGAAATGGTGTCCAGACACAAGTGAAAGGAGCCAACATCATCACCAAAGGCCCCATACAGCCCCACCAGCCAACTGTGGAAGATGGAAGACACAATGAGGTGTACCTGGCTGCCCCAGTCATACATGAGATGCAACCCAAAGGCTGTAGGTGCCACTACATGGACAGTCCTCTAATGTAGCCCAGATCTGGGCCCAGCAGTGCCCAGGGCTGTCGGCAGTATTCACCCTCCACCTGGGGAGGAGGAAAGGGCTGAGAAGGTGGAACCCGCTCCTGTGCCTCCCAGCAACCAGGACATCCCTCCCAGTTGTGCCACAAACAAGCTATGAACCTTGGGTGAGGGACTTAGACTCTCTGAACTTCAGTTTCTCCGTCTGTACAGTGGGAGGATAAGAGTAGCTACTTCATAGGGTTGTTGGGAAAATTAAATGAATTAACAAAAGGAGCTTAGAGCCATGATATGCTAAGTGCTTTACGACTCAAGCCGAGATCACGCAAATGCCAGTCAACTCACAGACGTGAATGAAAAAGCTGCTTGGGGTAAGTCACTGAGATTTTTTTAGGTCGTTTTGTTACACAGCATTAGTTGACTGATACAACAATGAATAGCCCAGGTGTAACTAGTTTGGTTCCTCCAAGTCAGGGACACAGGCTCCTTCTATCATGCGGTTCTGCCTCCCCTATGGTATTGCCCTCATCTGCCCCCCACCACAAGAAGTTCAGGCCTCCTCCCTTTCAGGCCTTATTCTCAAACCACTTCTGTGTTTGTGGGGCTGTGGTGGTCTACTGCTCCAGGTTTAGACATACAGTTTAGCGATCTCAGCAGGAAGACAGCACTTCTCCCTCAAATAGTTCCAGCAGAAGTCCCAGCACTGGCTCTTATTGTCCCAAGGTAGGTCATTTGCCCATTCCTAAACTGTTCACAGAGGCCAGTGTATGTGACATTTCTATGTATTCTTGTTCCTCAGACAGAAGCCTATGAATTGTGTCTTTTATTTTTTTTTATCCTCACCTGAGGACATTTTTTGTTCAGGCAGAGTGAGAGGGAAAGAAAGGAAGAGAGAGAGAGAGAAACATTGACGTGAAAGGGACACATCGAGTGGCTGCCACCTGCACAACCAACCAGGGCGGGGGACAAACTGCAACCGAGGTACGCACCCTTAGCGGAAACTGAACCCAGGTCTCTCTGGACCGTAGGATGACGCTCTAACCGCTGACCCAAACCAACCAGGGCTGATTGTGTCTTTTAAATGTCTAGTGTAACCTTGCTGAAATGGCACAACCTTTCTCTGTGCCTCAGTTTACTTATCCACAAAAAGTGGTAATAATAGTACCAACCACATAGGGTAGCTGTGAGGATACATGCTTGGCATATAATGTGTTGAGTAAGTCTAAGCTCTTTATATTGTTATTACTGGAGAGGCAGTATATATAGCACAGTGGCTAGAACACAGGTCAGCCCTGGCCAGTTTGGCTCAGTGGTTAGAGTGTCGGCTTGTGAGTCGTGGGTCCAATTCCGGTCAAGGGCACATACCTTGGTTGCAGTTCATCCCCGGCCCTGGTTGGGTCGTGGGGGAGGCAACCAGTTGGTATGTCTCTCTCACGTAGATGTTTCTCTCTCCCTCTCTCTCTCCCTCCCAACCTATCTGAACAAAAATGAAAAAATATCCTCAGGTGAGGATTTAAAAAACAAAAAGAACGCAGGCCATAAAATCAGAACTCCTGGCTCTGCCACTTACCAGCCATGTGAACCTGGGCAAGCTAGGTTATTTCTCTGGGCTGCAGTTTATCAGTACAAGGCAAGAGGCATATAGTATTGTATATAGTCCTGCACATCTATCTTTGATGTCAGTGTTGGTGAGGATTTAGTATTTAAAGTATTTAGTATTTAAAATAGTTTAAAGCTTAAACTATTTTCTCTTTTTATCCTCACCTGAGGACACTTTTCCATTTTTTGTTCAGATAAAGTAGGAGGGAGAAAGAGGGAGAGAGAGGAAGAGAGAGAGAAACATCGATATGAAAGGGACACATTGAGTGGCTGCCACCCACACAATCCAACCAGGGCCAGGGACAAACTGCAACCAAGGTACATGCCCTTAGCGGGAACCAAACCCAGGTCTCTCTAGACCGCAGGCCGACACTCTAACGGCTGAGCCAAACAGGTCAGGGCTAAACTATTTTAAACGTTCACTATTTTTAAGAGAAATTACTTACATAAAGTAACATAAAGAAGGTAACAATATATTAAAATATCAATTGCGCCCTGGCCGTTAGGCTCAGCGGTAGAGTGCTCCCCCTCCCTCCCGCCCCCCACCAATGAATTGCGGGTCCAGTTCTGGCCAAGGACACTACCTCGGTTGCTGTTGTTCCTGGCCTTGGTCTGGGTTGTGTGGTAGGCAACCAGTGGATGTGTCCCTCTCATGTGGAAGTTTCTCTCTCCCTTTCTCTCCCTCCCACTCTGAAGATAAATAGAAAAATATCCTTGGGTGAGGATTTAAAATATATATATCAATTCTATCGTATTATATTGCATATTATATTAATATACTGTGTCAATGCATTATCCAGAGGCGTTTTTTTTTTCTTTAAAGCTCCCTTTTAGGAAAGTGTTTACTATGGAAAATTTCAAGCATCATAGAAGAGAGAATAGTGCTATGCAACCCTGTTACAGTTACAAATATTTCGCCATTCCTGCTTTCATCTTTTCCTCACTCTGGAGGATTTTAAAGCAAACTTCATACATTCCTCTAGCAAAGACTTGCATATATATCTCTGATAGAGACACGTGCAGGATTCACGGTGGTTTCTGAACACCCCCTTGACTCCGGAACTCCGGCCCTAATCCCCGCCCCTAACTCGCCTCCCTTCTCCGCAGTAGGGGCCCCCACACTCCCGGTAGTGTTGGAGCCCGAGGAGGCTGTGGCCCTGCGGGCGACTTCCGCGCTACGAGGACGCCCCCTGGCAGCCTGCGAGGACTACAAGGGCATTGCGGGCGACTACCTGATACTCCCACGAGGGCTTTGGGGTACTAGCCCAGTCCACGTGCTCCAGGCCTGCGGAGGCTTCAACGGCTGGTGAGGACCCTCCTTCTCCCGCCCCGCGACCCACCCGGCAGGGGAGGCGGTCGTCACAACTCGGTGCGCCACAGGCTGCCTTTGGGGGCTTGAAGCCTAACCCTAACCCTTTCTCTGCTTGTCTTCCCAGATCAAGGACAAGCTTGTCCTGCCCCTGGACCTAACACTTAACCGCGACCATGTCCCCAGGGTTGGGGCCACCCACCTTCGGAGCTTCCCCAGATTGTTTGAATAAATTACTATAACAGCCATGGCCAGTTTGGCTGTTATAGTTATTTAACAGCCATCGAGCTGTTAAATAGAGCATCGGCCCCTGGCGGAAGGATCTGATTCCGGGCAAGGGCACGTACCTGGGTTGCAAGTTTGATCCCCAGCCCCTGTAGGAGTCGTATGGGAGGCAACCATCGATGTGTCTCTCTCATATCGATGTTTCTCTCCCTCCCTCCCACACTATCTAAAAGGCAATAGGAAAATAGCCTCGGGTGAGGATTAACCAAAAAATAATAATTAAATAAATATCCAAAAATGCTGGTGCCTGTCCCCTCTCCCAGTGCCCCCGCGCCCGGAAGAGGGGCGGACCAGTATCCTAACCTCTAGCTGCCTCAGGAGTTAAGGTCAGACCACCAGCTGCCCATCCCCTTCTTCGGTTTCTCAGAACCGCGGTCCCCTCAAGGACACGGCTTTCCTGCGGGGCGGGCCAGCGAACCAGAAGCCCCGCCCCTTACGCACAACGTGGTGACGCAACCGCAGCGACAGTCGACGGGGCGCGTCGGCACCGGATAAAGGGAGCCCGGAGGCGGAGTTTTGGAGAGCGGAGCGGAAGTGCCTGTTGCCTCGCACCCGGCTTTGTGCCCCCGGGGCTGTTGCTCCACTGCCACTGCCCGCGCCCAGCTCGACCATGAGCCGGCCCAGCCGGCTGCAGAGGCAAGTTCTGAGCCTGTACCGCGAGCTGCTGCGCGCCGGGCGCGGCAAGCCGGGGGCGGAGGCGCGGGTGCGAGCCGAGTTTCGGCAGCACGCCTGTCTGCCACGCTCCGACGTGTTACGCATCGAATACTTGTACCGCCGCGGGAGACGCCAGCTCCAGTTGCTACGCTCCAGCCACGCGGTAGCCATGGGCGCCTTCGTGCGTCCGGGCGCCGGGCCCCCTAGGACCTCTCCTGACAATGGTGACGATTCGAGGAGCCCACTCGATGGCAAGGGGTCACCGGAGACCCCGCCGGATGGACGGTGACAGACTGCAGAGCTCATGTGATGGAGCAGGGGAAGCGGGGGCGCCTGGCTGCGTGGGTGGTGCGACCAGGGAACCCGCCTGATGAAAGGTGAGAGGTCTTGATAGACTAGCTCGATGGATTGGGGGAATCGGAGAGCCCCCCTGGCGACGTAGGGTCCAAAGACCACTATGAAGATGGTGAGAGGTGCTTGTAAGATCCGTGATAACTTGTCGGACTCCCTCTTGAGAGCTTGGGGCGGCCTGGGTCGCCAGCTGGCTGGACTGTGTTAGGCTGAGAGCTACTTCTCCAAGGCATGGGGAGCCAGGATGACCCCGTTGGACCAAAAGAGACTGAAACATCCTTCTCTTAACCCCTAGCTCCTGAACTCCCCTCTCAGTATTTAACTCTTATGACAGCAAACTTTTTGTGCTGAGGAATTTGAGAAGATGCCCTGATATACGGTGAGAATCCCGGAATCCCCCATTAATTGTAACAAACTAGGACTGGTGAGGAAGGAGCTAGGGGTCGCATCCCAGCTATGTAAAGACCCCTCAAGACCTCTACACCTACTGGTTCTGAGGGGGAGCCCTGACTCCTGCACCCTTCCACCCTCAGGACTGTCAAACAAAGGGAATAAAATTGGAAATGTGCTTACTTCCCTGTTGGTGGTCTTAAGATTTTATGTGTTTGGGGATTTTTGAAGAGGCCCCACACATCAAGAAGTGACCCTCTGGGAGGGATGGGTGTTGGGAGCTGTCTCTTCCCCTCTGGAACCCTGCAGACTGGCAGACTGGTTGAAGCAGCACAGATCTCTCTACTGGGCAGATCCATCATGAAACCCACCCAGGTTTGACCCCCAAAGAAATGCCAGTTGACTCCTTAATGGAGAGTAGTGAGGCAGGAGTGGAGATGGTGGAGCTGAGGACTGGCTGGTAACCCCTGAGGCAGTAATGGGATTCTCAACTTGAGTGAGGAGTCCAGCCTCAGCAAAAAGTTGGGATTTTTGTCATCGAGGCCCAGGGTTGGGAGAGAAGAGATGGACCCATAGGCCACAGGCAGATGCTCTCTCATGTCCCAGTGTGTGCTTTCCCTAGACATTCTTTGGAGTATTGCATTTTGCAATCCTGAGCTATATTTGCACCCAGGTCAGTTATAAGTGGGAAGCAGATGAATTCTTAGCAGATGCAGTTAAAAGGTGGAAAAGGACCTTAGGAAAGGAGCCCAGACCTCAAACCAAAGGGAGGACAGAAAAAAAAAAAAAAAAACAGTCTCTGATTAGTCTCTGTCTTAATCCCAGTGGTGGAGGCAAGTACCCAATAGTTATAAAGTAGGGTTGAAATTTGACAAATTGTAAGGACTTTACCTGAAGGTGGGGATAGGCTTCTAAGCTGGAAGGTAGGGATAGACTAGTGTGGGCAAAGGCCTGGGGGAAGTAAAGGGGAGAAATGCAGGGTCAGAGGTGGGACCTGGTATGCCTCAGGGCTCGGGCTGTTTGGCTTCTAGCTCAGCTTTATCTCTGATTAGTACTCACCTCACGTCTCTACGGACCTTTGTCACCTTGTTCATCACTCTTAGCCTCTGTTTTTCATCAAGGTAATCTTTTTAATCTTGCCCTGGCTCCATCTCAGAGTAAAAGCCAAAGTCAAAAGTGGCTAATAGGGTCCTACCCATCCAGCTCCCATTATGTCTCCTCTGCATCTCCCATCTGTCTTACTCCTCTTGCTTACTCCTGGCTCCAGATCTTGTGCCCTAATAAGCTTCAGGATGGGAGCTTCTGGCAGCACTGCAGACAATGAGCGAGTTCCCCTGGGGTTGGGTTCCTGGATCACGAGAGGAGACATTCACCCAGGCATTACAGGTGAAGAGTTGCTTGGTAGAGAGGATGGGGGAGGGGAATATCTGATTTGAGGGAGGAGGTTGTACCTGAGTGGTGATTAATAGCTTGCACTCCCTCCCTGGCCGTGAGCTCAGTGGTTAGAGCGTTGGCCTGCACACCACACCGAAGGTAAGGGTGGTGCGTGGGTTTGATCCCCGTCCCGGTTGGTGTGTGTGCAGGAGGCAACCAATTGATGTGTCTCTCTCACATTGATGTTTCCTCCTCCCTCCCTCCCTTCCACTCTCACTAAAAATCAATGGAAAAAATATCCTCAGGTGAGGATTAACAACAAAAAAGAGCTTGCATTCCCGAACTGGAAAATCTGTATTTGAATCTCAGTTCCAATACTGATTGTGTGATCATGGAAGGTGATTTAATCTTTGTATGCCTCAATGCCCTTATCTGTGAAATGGACATTATGGTGCCTCCCTCGTGTGCCTGTTTTGGTGATACAGTGAATTAAGTACATGTTGTGGCAGCAGATGATGGTGCCCAACCCCAGGACCCTCTTGCTTACTTGAGTTCACTGGCAGCTGGAAAAGGAGGCTGCCAGCTTCCTGCCCTGAGCCTGGCATCTCTGCTCCTCTGCTTGCAAGCTTTCTGGGAGTTAAGGGAAGTGGACTACAATGACAAGAATTTTAGCCTTTAAATTCACTGTCATTGCCCTATTCTTTGACCAGGACCTGGCTTACTGAAGACAGTCAATGTTGAATGAAGGGGTGAATGACACATTTGTTTCATTACCCGGTCATTAGGGTCAATATTGCCAAAACTGCCCATCCTATTTGTAGTGACTCCTGGGAGACTGCCTCCTCCTTGGTTGGGGACAGAGACTTGGCCTGGCATTTGAAACAGGACAGACCCACGCTTGCATCCTGACTTACCCCTGAACCTGGAGTCTCCCAGAATCTGCTGCTGCCCTACCCTCCTCCCTCAGTGTCCATCCTCCCTTCAGATAATAGCTTCCTGATTTTCTTTGCAGACCCACTCCTTCCTCGATCTCAGTACACATTTCTGGCAGGGCTGACTGCAGCCCCCAGGAAGGCATGTGACATTAGCAAAGAGAGTCACCTTTGGGACTTTGGAAATGTAATTGAAGAGTGACTCTCCTACTGGCTACCAAATTGGTGGGATGTATGCTTGGAGGTTTTGAGGGCTACTTTGTCACCAGAGATAAATGAAGTTAGCCCAGCTGGTGTGGCTCAGTGGTTGAGCATTGACCCCTGCACCAAGAGGTCGCTGGTTCGATTCCCAGTCAGGGCACATGCCCAGGTTGTGGGCCAAATCCCCAATGGTGGGCATGCAGGAGGTAGCCAGTCGATGTTCTCTCTCATAGATGTTTCTATCTCTCTCCCTCTCCCTTCTCTCTCTAAAATAAATAAATAAAAGTGAAGTCAAATCAGACCAGCCGGTGTGGCTCACTGGTTGAGCGTCGACCCAGGCAGGAGGAGATCTATCTTAAGTGCACATCCAGGAGCCTACCATAAGGCTCCTGTCTCTGTTCTTGAGTCTGATTCTGTTCCACTTCTTGTCCTACGTATATGATCTTAGACACCTGAGGCTGGGTACTGGACTCCAGGACTGAGCCCTGGAAATTCCACTTGGTGTCATCAAGACCCACGGAAGAGGGGTCTCACAGTCCTGTGCTAGTGATGGCTCAGCCTGGGAGCCCACCATATAGAATGCTTGAACAGAGCACACGTAGAGATGCACGTCAGGGATTACAGCAGGTGCTGTCAGCAGCTTGCTTATATCACCTGCACCCTTTCTGTACCTACCTCTAGCTTCCTGTGGAAAGCACCTGTGCTTCTTGGCCTGGGGGACTTTACAGACAGGAGAAGCTGGAAGTTCTGGGGAGCTGACAACTTCAGGAACCAGTGAGAGATGGGAGCTGTTTCCATAAATGCCAACTCCTTATTCTCAAATAACATACTCAAAGTTATTCTAGTGGGATGGCACCCCAGGTGCCCAGAGCAGCAACCAGCCCAACTCCCTTCCCTGGCTCACTTCCTCACACCCCGACAATCTGCCTAGAATCACCTCAATAAACTACCCATGCTTGAACCTTTATCTCAGGGTCTAGGGCTGATTCAGTTCTGTGTTCTGTGCTCAAGGTAAAGGGATCTGTGGAGGGGGCTGTCCAGATATATCAGAGCGTCGTCTAGATTCCGAGTACTCAAGCACCCAGTACCCTAACACATCCTGCAATAGACTGGTATTTGTGTCCCCTCAAAATCCATATGTTGAAATCCTAACCCACTATGTGACGGTATTAGGAGGTGATTAGGTCTGAGGGTGCAGGCCTTAATCTCTTTTGAGACCCAGAGAGCTCCCTGCTCCTTCTGTCATGTGAGGACACAGCAAGAAGACGGCCACCTATGAACCAGGAAGCAGGCCCTCACCAGATGCTGAATCTGTCAGCGCCTTGATCTTGGGCTTTTCAGCCTGCAGAACTGAGAAATACATTTTTATTGTTTATAAGCCACGCAGTCTATGTTATTTTGTTCCAGCCGCCTACACGGACTAAGACATGTCCTTTGACAAGTGACCATTTATTACATATGTCTGGGCTATGTACTCAGATTGGTGGGGGACCATTAACATAGTTGAGCACCAAGTGAGGTGTCCTTGCCAGTCGGGCAGGAGAACAGCAGGAGCCCCCTGACTGTGGCAGGAGCAATGTGGAACCCACCAGGAGAAGGAAGAGGAGGAGGAGGAGGAGGAAGGTCAGGGGCCGCCCAGATGCAGGAGTGGGGGCCCTGTGAAGGGAAATGCAGTGTTAAATACACAGTGGGCTGCCATCATGAGCCCTGTCCCTTACACCCCCAGACCCATCTCCCAGGCAGCTCACCCAGAATCTACCTCCAGCATCACATCCCGGAGATTGGAAGATGCTTGACTCTTCTTGTCCTAAGGGTAGATAGCAGCCAGTGGCAGAATGGATGGAAGGGACACTTAGTGTGGACTTTCCCTTACTACCATAGACCTACAGGACTTATTTCTCCTTTCCTGGTACCCCCTTCATCCCATGGGCTTGGAGTATCTCTAAGTGTAGTGGATGTCTATCTGTGCCTGTCCTCCAGCCAATTCCCCTTTTCCTGGTAACAGGGGCTCAATTTGCTAGGTATAAGGGTGTCACACCTCCCCACTCTCCTAAGGGCACACTTCCACTTCCATGATTGGGCATATAACCCAGATATGGCCAATCAGAGCCTTCCATCAGCTTGGCCACTGATTGGTTCATGACCCACGCTGGGGAGTGGAATCAGCCCTGGGACCTGGCTGCTAGTAGGTCAGTGGCATTCTCCTCTTAGGGTGGGTAGACCAATAGAAAGTGTAGCTACTAGGGTAGCCATTTTGCTGAGAAAGAGTCTACTTTGGAGAAGTAGAGTAGAGAGAGGGAGGGACTGAGCCCTGACAGCATTAGAGGTCCTGAATTCAATAGCACCTGGACTTTTCAGTAACATGAAAAAAGAGCATCCCCGCTTTTGTGTAATTCAATTTGGGCCCCTTGCCATCGGGATTCCCAAGTGATGTACCTGGCTGAGGACCAGCTCACCTGAGACTTCTGGAGCAGGGAGTGTCTTTGGTGACCTGCTAAATGTTTCCGGTGGCTGAGACCCAACATGAGTAAGTCCTGTGGAAAGAGAGAGTTGTGGGGTCCTGGGAGAACCGGTGACAAAGAGACACAAGGTTGGGGAACAGCAAAGTTGGGGGGCGTCATAGAGATGTGATGCTGGGGGAAAGAGAAGGATCTTGGGAAGAGACAGAGAGGGTCAGAGCCAAAGAACCCGAGAGGAGAAACATTATTCATTCATTCATTCAACTAATGTTTAATGAGTGTCTATTACATGCCAGGCAGTGTTCCAGGAGCTGGGGACACAGTGGCAATGGAAACAGGCAAAGTCCTGGTGTCCATGGAGCTTTTATTCTAGCAGGAGAGAGAGAGACCATAAATTAATAGATGTATAATGTCAAGATATGGTATAAGTGCTGTTAGGAAATAAAGTAAGGATAAGGATAATGTTTGGAGGCCAGAGCAGTCTCTCTGAAGAGGTGACATTTGAGGAAAGACTGGAGTGAAGTGAGGCGGCTGGGCATGCATCTGGGGCTTTGAGATGGGAGTGAACCTGGAATGTTTAAAGAAGGGTCAAGAGGCTAGTGTGGCTGTCGCAGATTGAGCAAGGGGGAGAGTGAGAGGAAACGAGGAAATGTATGTATAGATGGAGGAGAAAGAAAGCCAGACAGAGTAAGAAAGAGGAAGATACAGAAACCAAAAGCGACAGAGGGAGGGAGGAAAACACAGACACCAAGAGAGAAAGAGACAGAGAGATAGAGGGAGAGACAGAGCCACCAAGACCCTGAAAGGAAAGGACCCTGTTAGAGGTATCTTGTGGGTGCCTGGGTGGGGATGTCCCCCACCTGCTCTCACCTCAAGGCCTTGTCCCCTGCTCTGGGGACCCCTGTGGCCACACAGCTCACAGGGCACCCCTGGTGTCCAGGCTGTCTTTTGCCCCAAGGGCCCGAAGCCCCCAACGTCCCCTGCTGGGTCCCACTCTAACTCTGCGTGAGTGGGGAGGTTATTGGGAGCCCAGGGCCCCCAGACCCCACCAGGTCCTGGCCAGTCCAAGTCCGCTTCAATCTCTAAATCCTGGTCCAGTGTGTTGGCCTCCTCAAATACCTGGTCAGAGGATAGAGGACAGGGTGGGTTATGAAATTGGCACCAGGGCTGGGATCACCACAGTGGGCCATACCGGACTGTAACTGACCAGCTGGGTCTGCAGCCGCCATAGCCACCAGAAGATGCTGTCTCGGTGGGCTCTAAGGGCCCTCAGGACCTGCTGCAGAGATGCCCGGGCTTGAGGTTCACTCCGCTGTGCCAGCCCCTCACTGAACGCCAGCAGTGCGTCTACACGTTCAGCTGCTCCACGTAGGTCTGCCTGCAGGGTCTAGGAACACATGGTTGGACACCCCCCCCACACACACACATACACCAAAGGACCCAGAGACCTGGAACCTGGAGTTACATGCCCCCCTTTCCTACCCAGATACCTAGAACATGGAATAAATCCACTTCCCACCCCAGGGGGCTGGCACCCACTCCTGAGGCCCTGCCCGTCTTCCCACACCTTGGCCTCCCACTGCCCACCTGCAGCTGGACCATCCTGCTCTGGGCCCATGTCCAGGGCCCCCGGCCTCGCTCTAGGTCCTGCAGGCGGAGGCCCAAGCCCAATAGGCAAAGGTGCAGGTTGTCCTGCTCAGCCTCCAGTACCTCCCAGCCAGAGATGGGGCTCTGGGAAACACAAAGGGCTGAGTCAGTGCCGGTGGGTAAACCGAGACTCTCACTGCCAAGACTCTTGCAGACTCCTGCCTTCTGGATGCTTCTCTGCAGCAGAGTCCATCTCTGGATCTGCACCAGGGCTGCTCCCACCTGGAGTCCTTCCCAGTGGAGCAAGGCCTCGGGAAAACCTCTAGTTGAAAGTCTCAAGGTTTTCAAGGCTCCTAGAAACTTGGACATGCGGGGCCTGGGGGTCTGGACAGGGTAAGGGTGATGGAGCTGGATACCCCTACAAGGAATGAGGCTGCACCAGAGCCAATCATGAAATAATTCTCTCTGTTTGAAATACTTCTATAACGATTGGTAAAGAATCATTTTCTACAGTATCCCTCCCCCCACAGGTGCCCAACACTTGTCCAGAATCATCACTTTATCCCAGCGTGGAGGCCAGCTTCTAGGGGAAAGAAAAGAAGTGGGGACACAAGGGGCCTGGGTCACCTCAACTCACCTCACAGTGTTTGCCCCCAGTGGAATCCTCATGGGAAGGAGGCGTTGGCAATCTGGGGTGACCAGATATAGGCTCCGTGTCCCTCAGCCCACCCTGGAAGTGCTCGGGAGGGTCCAAAGAGTCCTGCCCCAGTTTCTGGGCTTGCCCTGGCCTGGAAGGGAGGGGGCATTGACAGACCCTTGGGTGAGCCTACTTCAGCCTACCCGTCCCGCTCCCTCTCCCACATCCCCAGGTGATCATAGCCATAGTACCTCTTACCCTCCAAGTGCCCCTGCTACTGCCGCCACCTCATTAGGACCCGTTTCAGTAGCCGCAGCCCCTACCTGATTCTTTCCTCTTCAGAAGAAGGGCAGATGGTGCATTCCGCAATGTCCAGTTCCCTAGGGGCTCCAGGGGGATGGTTGAGAGACTCTGAGTGGGGTCCAGGGTCCAGAGATGGGGGCAGAGCCATAGCTGGAGGCCTGGGGACAGAGTCAGTGAGGATCCCCTGTGAGGGCCTTTTTCCTAAACAGTGGTGTCCCCTCAGACATCCACAGTAGGACTCACCCAGGCCTGAAGCAGATGGAGGCCTAGGAGCAGGCTCGGCTTTACCTCCTTTCAAGTGAAACCTGGACCCAGGTAATTTGATGCCAGCCCAGGTGACAGTGGCACCACTTAACTCCCTAGCAGACCAGTAGGCGAACCTCCCAGCTCACCCCCCCCCCAGTGGGGTTCCAGATACAATCCAGCCCCTCAAGAATCCTGGATTCTGCCCAGCTCATCTGAGCCCATTCCAACCTCCAAGGCCCACACCATCTGGTGTCCCAGACTCAGCAGCACCCCTCAAGAACACAAGCATCTGTCACCCCACCCCCAATCCAAAACCAAATAAAGATTTTTGTTGGTTTATTTGAAACGAGGCCTTTTCCTGTGGTTTCCACAAAGTTATTGGGAAGATAACTCGGGAGCCGCCCCTGCCCCAGGGTTTCAAGGTTGCAGGGTCGCAGCTGTCTGAGTCCATAGCTCGGGAAGCCCAGCGGGTCCTGGGGCCAGGCATCACTTGCTGAGGAGGAGGCCGGCGCGCAGCACGCGGGGCACCCGGCGGATGGTCAGCGAGACGCGGACGCCGCGGACTAGGCGGGCTCCCGGCAGCGCCGACGGGCAGGCGGCGGCGTTGAGCGGCAGGGAGGCAGTGTCCAGCGGGTCTACGGAGGCGGCTGCGATGCCGTGGAGGAGGCGCGTGTAGGCGGTGTCACGGAGCACCAGCAGGCTGCGGGGTTCCAGCAGCAGCGAGGTGGTCGGCCGGGGCGGGGGCCGGGGCTGCAGGGCGTATTGACGGTCAGTGGGTCCCCAGGAGTAGGAGGGTGGGCGAGAAGTTAGCAGACTTTGGGGTCAGCGTGTCCCCAGAGATAAAGACTGAGGGGCAGGCGTGCTCCCAGGGCTCGAAGCTTTGGAGTGAAAATCAGGGGGTGGAGGGGATCCCTGAGCCAGGGCCATGGGGAACGGGGTGGGGTCAGCAGTCCCTCGAGAGAGGCAGGAACTAGGCTGCAGCTGGGATCTCCAAGAGGCTGGGGCCCGGACCTAGGGATCAGTGGTCGCAGGGAACTGGGTGGGACTGGATGGAACTGGGTTGAAGGCTTGACAGAAGCCAGGAGGTGGGGGGAAGGGGGAGGGAGCGGCAGAATGAAGCAGAGATGATCCGGCTTAGTCTGGGTATATGTGCGGACATCGAGATTTTTTAGAAAACCGGCACAGTAGGCGGGGTATCAGGTGTATCCAGGAGTATGTAGCACTAAAAAGGGAAGTCCTAAGGAGCAGGCTGGGACAGGGCATCCAGGGGGTTTCTGTGAACGCAGGGATGTCGGAAATGCATCACTCAGAGAAAGAGGGCAGGGAAGCTGCTATCATGAGCAGCCCTCAGGACAGTCAGGCTATCTAGAAGATCCTTGAAAGCAGGTGAGGGGTTGAGATGCCAAGGAGAATCTGGGAGTGCCCTATGGCAGATCACACGTTGTAGTGGCAGGGAGGTCTGTGTCGGGATACTCTGTACATTAGGCAGAGAGAGTTAGGATTTCTGGGAGGATGACAGGGACACCCATGAGTGAATGGTGTTGGATTATCTGAGGATATCAGTGTCTGCTGAAGTATTCGGGAAGCCTGCATGGGGTATGTGGACCTTGGGCTATTGGAATAGTCTGACCACATCCAATCAGCAGGTGGGGGTATTGCAGTGTCTGTGGATATCAAGATTTCTAGGGCTCCCTGAAAGCAGATGGCTTAGGTGTCTGGGAAGATATGGCTGCACTCCATGAGGGGACAGGGGAAGGTTATCTGGGAGGCTGTCAAGGATATCTTGCAGGCAGGTGGGATTGGGGCCTCTCAGAGGATGTGGAATGTCAGAGTGCCCAAGAGTGTATGGGGCAGTGTCCCAGGGCCCACCTGCTCTGTAGGGTCATCATCCTTTGGCTGCCGTGGCTCGTAGAGGTCCAGCATGGTGTGGGAGCCCAGGCTGATGGTGCTGACGGTCGGGTAGTACAGTGGTCCATCCTCGTGGGGCTGGGGAGTGGGCATCAGGGCTGGACAGGGCAGGAACCCCCCCCACCCTCTGGGGTTCAAGGGGGCCTCCCAAGCTGGGAATAGAGAGGTGAATGCCTGCTTGGGGTATGTGGCTGTTTAATGAGAGTGGAGGTGGGTCAACAAGATGCTTTGCCCCATGATGGATCAGAGGTCTGGGGGATGGGGTGAGGGTGTGTGTTTACCATGATGCCCTCCCCAGGCAGATACTGGTTCACAAGGACGTGGTTGGCTGGGAGACCTCCAAAAAGACTGAGGTCAGATACTTTGTCCACGTAGCGCTGAAGCCACAGAGGAAGCCGCTCAGGAACCATCCCCCGGGGATGGGGGAGCCCACCTGGAGGAGGGCAATGGGGTCCTGAGAGCACCTAACCAAGGAGCCCTGGCACCTCAAGCCCTCACTAATGATATCACAGGGTTTGACAGCACTCTGACCTCCTCAGGGATGCCTGACTCTTTGGAGATCACCACCCAACCCTTCAAAGGTCTCCTGATGCCTCTAAACCCCTGGAACCTTTGAGACCCCCAACTTATAAGGAAATCCCTAGCCCCATAGAACCTCTACTGACCCCTCTGAATCCTCCTGGCCCTTGCAATCCCTTGAACTCTCAAGGGCCCCCCAATATCTTAAGACTAACCATCCTGAGCCACCTGCCCCAGCCCACATCCTCAAATCACCCCTGCCCCCAGGCAGGAACACTTACCCCAGTTCTGTAACCTCCTCCCAGAGAGCTGAGTCCACTTTGGTTTTGGGGCATTGAAGACCTGGGAGGTGGGGAGGGGTCACTCATTTTTCAGGACCACTCTCTCTGATTCTCCCACCCAGGCCAACCTAGAGGTCTTTACCTGGGGTGGAAATGGGTTGTCTCAGTGTCTGGGATCATTCTCTGGGATAGAGTGTTCCCAAGATGTTGCTGTTTGCCCTTTCCCCTGTGGAGGCTGCTGGCCCCAAAGCCCACCTATGTCTACTGGGATTGAGGAAAGGAATCAGTGCTACACAATTGTGGTCTGAATCTACTCAGAGCTCTGGCCTGCATTAGGCTCTTTTAGCCCAGTAAATAGTCTGCACCCTGTAATTTCCTGGGCTATCTCAAAACAGTCTGCCTTCTTGAACCTCCTTGTTCCCATCACCTGGGGGAGGGAATGTGCTACACTGGGCTCTCTCAGCATAGCAAAGAGAGTACTTTGAAAATTCTCCCTGCCAAGATCCCAAAGGTCTAGAATGGGCAATCTTCATCCATACTCTACTCAATAATCTCCTCGTTCCCTTTATGGTTATGGGGCAGGAATGGGCTATCTCAGCATAAGAGTCTGTGTTCTATGGCTAACTTATCCCTGGGACTCAAACTAGACAGAACTAGTTGGAATAGCACAGGGAATATCTGCACTCTATAATTAAGGCTGGGCTGCAAAGGGTTATCCCAGTGCAAGGACTGAGCTTTATAAATTGTTTCCCCAAACCTTAAAAATAGAATAGACTGGGTTATCTCAGCACAGGTGGTCTGTGCTCGGAAACCTTGTTCCCAAGACTCTGGGTCTATGCTGAGCTATTTCAGCAGAGGAAAGAGTATACTCTATAAAATTATGAGGCCTGGGCTATCTCAGGACAGAAATCTGAACACTGCAAATTCTTCATTCTCCAAACATCAAAAGCCTGAACTGGGCTATCTCAGCCTATATTTATAACCACCTTTTCTCTAAGATAGCAGGATTGAGCTATTTCAGCACAGAGAGTATGACTCTGTAGCTTCCTTGTTTCTGAGGCTCTGGGCTTGTACTGGGCTATTCCAGTACAAGGAATCTGATCTCAGTAACATCTTTGTTATGGAAGCTGGACTGGCCTTTCTCAGCACAGGGAGTCTGAGCTCCATAATAATCACTTCCTTTCTAAGAAGCAGTTTGGGCCCTAGCTGGTTTGGCTCAGTGGTTAGAGCGTCGGCCTGTGGACCAATGAGTCACAGGTTCAATTCCAGTCAAGGGCACGTATCTCAGTTGCGGTTCATCCCCGGTCCTGGTTGGGGTCATGTAGGAGGCAGCCACTCGATGTGTCCCATTTACATCGATGTTTCCCTCTCTCTCTCTCTCCCCTCCCCCTCCCACTCTATCTGAACCAAAGTGGAAAAATGTCCTCGGGTGAGGATTAAAAAAAAACAAAAAACAGTTTGGTTTCCCCTAAGCTTCCTGGGAAAAGCTCTTTCTGACAGGCCCAGTGGGTCCTGAGAGAGGAATAGGGAAGGTGAGGGATGGGTGCTGTGTGGCACTCTCTTCCTGCCAGGATCTTCACTATAGCCTCAGGGGCTCTCACACAGGAACTAGGGTTTGGGGAAAGATCTGGAAAGGGGGGAAAAAACATCAGAAAGGGCATTGAGGTCACCTGTCGAAGCAAATACTCCTCCTCTTCCTTGGAGATGAAGTCAGGGACATAGTAGATTATAGGTGGTGCCTAGGATAGAGAGATCTCCCTGAAAGTGATGCCCTATGACCTACCTACACAGGAACCCTAGCAGAGATTAGCAGCCCCCTCCCTTTGTAGTGAGGCTCAGGATGTCCCCAGACAGGCCAGGGCCTGAAGTTGAGGGGCCAATGCCCATTTTGGCGGTAGGAAGTGGGGGTGAAATAGGGGGTAGAATGAAGTTGGAGGGAGCAGTCCTAGCTCACAAAACCAGGAGTCAGCCTTCTATCCCCACTCTATTTCCCACCCTCTAGTCCCCACCTTCACCCTCTGCATCCCCAGTCCTGACAACCTGCTCCACCCTGAATGGTTCCAGGGCTGGGACCCTGGAGTCCTGATCCTCCATTGACACCAACTCCATGCACCCAGTCCTGTGGGAAGGGGAGAACATGCTAAAGTCACCAAGCCTCCTACCTGCAGGCTATGACCCTGCTTTCTGCTCTATCATAGGTCAGGGCCTCACCTCAGCCCTCTAATCAAACTTGCTCAATATCTAAAACCTGAGTCCTCAGCCTCTCAGAAACCACCCAGTGAGCCCCCAGAACACCCAAACTCCATCCGCCAAGGGCCTATCAAACTACACAGATTTGTTCTAGCAAGACAGAACATCCTTTCACAGAGAACATCCTCTGACCCCACTGGGAGCCTTTCTCAAGGGCTGCAGGCCAGAACCCCTTTAAACATCTTGAGACCCCTTCCTAACAACTTCAGATTTGCAACCATGAGCTTCGCTCTCTAACAACATTAAGGGTCCCCCTGGACCCTCCTCCTGCCTCAAGCCCTTTCAGATGCCCCGTTCTGAACCCCCTAGACTCCTAATCTGAGTCTCCTCTGACGCGTCCAGTCTGTCTCCTTGGATCCCCCACTCTGGACTCCCTCAGATTTCCATTCCCGCGAGCCTCTTCACTGAAGCACCCTTGGACCCATAGCCCTGAGTCTGACTCCCCTCAAACCTTTCTTCCCTGAACCTCTCAGCCCCCACACTCTGAGTCTTCTAAGACTCGACACTCTGCGCTTCCGCGGACTCCTATATGAGCTTCCCCGGATCCCCACTCTCAGCTCCCTCGGACCTCTGTTTCCGCCCTCCGCCACCCACAAAACTGACCGTCCACCAACGTCCCCTCCAATATCCAAATTCAACACCCCTATTCCTTTCCCAGCCACTTCCGCCTCCACGTTTCTGACGCACGAGTCCTCAGGCCAATGGCAACTCTCACAAGCCTTAAGGGTCTGCCTTCCACCCAATCGGCGCTCTCACGCGATATTGCCCCGCCCCTTCACCCTCGTTCAGTGATAGGCTGCGCCTCCCGGCGTCTGAGCCACTGGGGACCCTTTGGATACTTGTCTTCGTCTGGCACCGACCAATCAGAGCTCCAGAACCGAACAGATGGGCGGGGCAGCCATGGCGACCAAAGGAAGAAGACAAGATTGTTAGGACTTCCCGCAGGCTAGAGCATCCTATGCCCAAACTGCAAGGAGGCGAGATTGAACACAGGACTTCATTCATCCTCCCCCAGCGGCGGTACAGTGGCAGGGCTGTAACTCCCCAAACACAAGCTCCACACAGAGAAGCCATAGAAACGTCTTTATTGAAGGGGGCAGGGGTCATGCTGAGTTCGGGGGACATGCAGTGGAGGGGCAGTCGTGAGCTGTCCTTGGTAGTGAGGCCCCCAGGTCCGCCCTGGATTCCCTGGGCCTTCAGGGTCTCCCTCAGGCTGTGGGTCTGGCCTGGGTGCTGTTGAGGTCATTTGGGGCCAGTGTCTCAGATTTGGTGTTTTGGACCCGTGACCAAAACGTGGATTGAAATGGGGGCTCCAGAATTTGGGATCCCCCCAAAGCCTTGAGGGTCCTTCATGTATGAGATGGAGGCTTTAGGAGTTGGGGTTCCTTTGGGGTTGGGCTCTTGGGATTTGGGTGTCTTGAAATCCATGACTTGGCATCGAGGTCCTGCCATTTTCAGGGATGAGGATTCCTGTTGGGTCTCCTGGTGCCTATGAATAGGGCTTAAGGTGCTGTGGTAGCCTGGGATGCATGTCCTGACTGCAGTCTCCTTCATTCCAGGCACAAGGACCTCCATGACGGGTTTCCTGGGGACTTGGGATTGGATTTTTAAACTTAGGATTCCCTTGGGGATTTGGGGATTCCATGGTTTGGGGGGTCTTAGGAATTAGGGCTTTGGAGTCTTCTAGGGGCTGTAGGACTTGAGGTCACAGGGGAGTTTGGGATTTGTATCCTGGAGTTTGGGATCCCCAGTCTCAGAATGGGGCTCCAAATTTTGGGGTTCCCCCAAAGGGGAAAGTCATTACTTTAAAAATAGAAAATTTTCTGGGAACTGGCCAGCACAGGGGCTGTGGGCCATATTGGGTGGGCTTCATACAAGGCACTGGGGGTTTCTTAAGGGTTCGGGGGTAGGAATACCTGGGGGTCCTGTAATTAGTACTTTCAGGACTGTTTTGGTGTCTGTAAACTGGGGGTGCCAGTGGCCTGATTAATGTGTCTCTTCTTCAGGGGTAAGAGCAGGAGTCTTTGTTAATGGAGGGGGGGTCTCTGATTGCAGTATAAGGGCTTTGGGGTAACTATGGGGAATCACATCGTGAGGGGACTGATGTGAAATGTGGCATAGTGACATAAAGGTCTGTAACTGTAGCTCTGGAAATGTGACCTGTGTTTATTTCAAGGGGACTTGATGGGAAGAGGTGGAAGGGGTGTTTTTTAATGGGGGAGGATTCTGGGATGAGTGACTCAGGGATGTTCTGCTGTGGAGCATTATGTGGAGAAGGTCATCATTTGGGGTGACGTGAAAATCTGTTATTGGGGGCTCTGCTCTGAGGGGTTGATAGGGACTAGCCTGAAGGAGCTACACTCAGGGAATCTCTGGGTAACACGGGGTCTGTATTTGGGCATTTAACATGGGGGAATCTGTTAATAATGGGGCCTCAGTGATTAACAAGGGCTCGCTAGTGGGGGGTCTCTATTCTGGATGTGTTACTGGGAATATCTATCTCAGGGTGACTTGGGGCTCCTTGTGTCAGGAGATGCTAGAGGGGGCCATCTCTGTCAGGTGTCCAGGGCCTCTAAGACTGCATCTCTGCCCTCAGCATCCAGGGAAACCAGCAGCAGAAGAGCAATCTGGAAAGGAGAACCATGTCACCCCGATGCAAGGGCAGGCACATCTGATCTATCTCCCGCAGCTCTTCCCCAAGTATTTGGAATTTGGCCTTGCTGGATTCTGCCTCTACCTCTTTGGCTGTGCCTTCTCAGGCTCCTGTGGAGGGTATTCTGTCTCCCATATCTGCCCCTTAAAGGTTGAAGTCTCCAGAATTCAATGTAGGGCCTCACTCCCTAAAGATTGTTTCTCAGTAAGCTGACTAGTTACAAGTTTTCCTAACCTCTATTTCTAGCCCCAACCAGAGCTCCAGACCCCTATGTCCAATGGCCTGGCTACGCACCTGGAGATTGAGTTCTCTGAAGCAATGTCCTTTGGGGTCCGGACTGTCGTGAAGGTGCGTTTGGGCTGTGTCACTGAAAGGGAGGGCACAGGCTCAGGTGAGGGGATAATAGACCCACCCATGCCCTCAATACCCACCGAGACTCTACCCACCTGGACTCCTGGACCCCACATTCCCAATACCCACATGAACCTTTTTTTGTCAATAATATTCTGTGTTCTCCAATACCTACCCATGTCCCCAGTGCCTTGTCATTAACATCCCCATATCCCATAGCACTATCCTCTTGGGGATCCTGCTTCATTATTTTCCTGGACCCTGTGTTCCAGTTGAATACTGGAGGTCTGTCACTAGCATGACCCTCCCTCCTATCCCCAAACCCTCCCCCCCACACTCCAGCCCCCAACTCACTTGTCACTTGATGTACTTTTTTGGCTCCAACATTGTCCCCAGGAGGGTCAGTGGATCCACCAATCCTGGGGAGACAGGAGTGGGAGGAGTCAGAGCCTCAGAAGCCAGGGTCTGACCTGGAGATGGGGGTGGAGGCCCACAGGTAAAGAGCTCAGATGTGGGAGTGGGTATCCACACCGTCTTGCTAGTACAAGAGGAGATCTCTGAGGGGGAATCAGGGTTCTTGGTTGGTGCCTTGGGTTAAGGTTGGAGTTTGTGCTCACCTCTGAATTCGGGATGCCGGTGCAAAGACTCCATGCTTTGGGGGACAGGTGAAGTACCGAACACCAAAGACAGAGCCATCATGCTTGCCCGTGGGCTGGTCTAGCTCAATGCCATACCAGTAACCTGAAGCAGAGGAGTGTCAGGATACCTGAAGCCCTGCCCACCCTGCAGCCCAGATCCCCGTCCTCACCTGGGGCAAAGTCTGTCTTCCCGTAGAAGCGCACAACCCCTTGTTTCTGGCCTGCTACGAGGACTTGGTCTCCGATCTCAGTCTTGGCTCCCTCTCGCTGCTGCAGGCTGCCCAGAGATGGAGATAATTGGGCCTTTTTCTTGCCTGGGGGTGAAGGGTACAAGGGTTGGGGTGAGGTGGGGCTCACAGGCACCAGCCCTGGGGACCCCATGCCACCAGAAAGCCCCAAGGCAGAAATTCTGTCCTGGCTCTAATCAGAGGAACTCCAGAGCCTTCCCCAGAACTGTAGGGCTTTGGGTGTGGAGAATTGGGAGAACCCCAAAATCCTTTCTCAAAGCTGAGGATATTTGGGCCAAAGTAAGAAATTAGTCACAGAAGTCAGGAACTCAGAAGTTGTCCTTTTAAAATACAGGAGAGGTCGGGGTTTCGTACATAGCAGAGCAGCTCCCTCGCTGCAATCTAGTGAAAGTCAGCCCTCGACACAAAAAAAATAAATTAATTAAAAAAATAAAATACAGGAGGGAGCTGAATCTGAGGATACTCAAGTCACTAAAGCCAGGAACCCCATAGATTCTCCCCTAAATCTGGAGAAAAACTTTCCAGTCTAAAGGGAAACTAAGTCATAGAAGGCAGGGAAGCCACAAGTCCTTCCAAGAACTGGGTGGGGCCAGTAATAAGTCAAAGGAGAAACTGAGTTACAGAAGTCAGGAACTAAAGGTCTTCCTCTGAAATTAGGGAGTTTGGGCCCTGGTTGGTTTGGCTTAGCGGTTAGAGCATCAGCCCTTAGCCCGAAGGATCATAGGTTCACGTACCTGGGTTGCAGGTTCAATCCCCAGCCCCGGTCAGGGCCGTGAAGGAGGCAACCAATCGATACGTTTCTCTTGCATCTCTCTCTCCCTCTCCCTCCCTTCTACTCTCTAGAAATCAATGGAAAGATATACTTGGGTGAGGATTTAAAAAAAAAAAAAAAAGTAAAATTAGGGATTTTGGACCTGAGGAAAAACTAAGTCACAAAAGACAGAAGTTGGGCTAACCACAGATTATCCCCAAGACTCACCCTCCTCACCCCTAGGGCTTCCCCTCTGACCTTTGTGTTCCCTGCGGCCTTTGCCAGTGACGCGGGAGAAGTCCATCCGGGGAGTGCGAGGTGTGGAGGTGACAGATGAAGGGGGTGCGTCCACTGCCTTGGAGATCTTGGACACAGAGGCGAAGAGACCTGGAGGACAGAGCCTGGGCTGGGAGTTGTCCAAGCCTCTGCCCTGTGCCTCTGCCCGCCATCAACCCCCTAAGCCCCATTACCCAGTCGACAACATCAGAACTACTGAGTGGACCCCACCCAGCACCCCTTTTAGCCCCCCCGTGGGACTGACCCTGCTTGGGAGGGCAGATGAAGTACCGGACACCACCAACACTGCCATCATTCTTGCCCTCAGGTTCGTCCAGCTCCACACCCACCCACTGGCCGCTGGCAAACTCCGTGGTCCCGCAGAACCGCAGTGTGCCCGTCTGGGGAAACAAGGGAGGACATGGCTTGGGGATGGCCTGGGACGCCATGACAGATCACCGGCACACAGGCAGCATGGTGGGATAGACGAGGGAGCCCCAGGCTCAAATCCCAGCTCAGACATCCCCATTTACTGGCTATATGACTTAACCTTACTGTGCCTCAATGTCCTCATCTGCTAAATAGGAACAGAAATTGTGCCCACCTTATGGGATTGTTGTAGAGCTGCTGTGTCCAGTGCAAGAAATAGCCACTAGCCAAAACATGACAATTTAACTGAAATTAAATTCAAATTTCATTTCCCCAATTGTCACGTGTGGCTCGTGGCTACTTCACTGGACAGCAGACAGCACCATTCTCATCAGCACAGAGAGGTCTCTCCGACAGCGCTGTTACAGAAAAATGAAAGCTCTCCGAACAGGGCCAGGTGCTGAGTAAGGGACTAGTGAGTGCTGACTACTATTATCCCGTTACGTTAGTCCTGGGACCTCCTGAGCCATTTCCATCTGGAAAATTGGGATAACAACCCACCTCCTAGGCTGACTGTCTGGTTGAAACATTTTTAATATACGTCAAGTTGCTTAGCTGCAGTGAGCACTGTGTGAGGCTCTCTCACCCCTCTGAGCCTCAATTCCTTGTCTATAAGATGGGCTAATGCCCTGGCCAGTTTGGCTCAGCGGTTGGAGCATCGGCCTGCGGACAAGAGAGTCCCGGGTTCAGTTCCTGCTAGAGGCACGTACCAAAAAAAATAAAATAAAATAAAAAGATGGGCTAATGGACAGTGCCGCTCTGGAGGGTTAGTGTGGGGATCTGAGCAGTGCCCAGCACACAAAGAGCATTTAGGATGCACCGAGCCCTGTTCTAAAGGCTTTACACATTTTTTTTTTTTTTTTTATCCTCACCCGAGGATATTTTTCCATTTTTTGTACAGATAGAATGGGAGGGAGAGAGAGGAAGGGAGAGAGAGTGAGAAACATCGACGTGAAGGGACACATCGAGTGGCTGCCACCCGCACGACCAACCAGGGCCGGGGACAAACTGCAACCGAGGTACGTGCCCTTAGCGGGAACCGAACCCGGGTCTCTCCGGACCGCAGGCCGACGCTCTAACCGCTGAGCCAAATTGGCCAGGGCAAGGCTTTACACATTTTAACTAATTCAAACCTCACACCACCCTGGGCTCATAGCAATTGTGCTATGCTGATTAAGAGGCAGGGGTGGCTATTACATGTCCTCAAACAAAGGGTTTCACCTCTCTGAGCCTCTTACAGTCTCCTGGGTTGTAAAATGGGGAGAGTGAAATCCTGCTTTCAGAATTGTCACATGAATTTGATCAGGTCACACACAGAAAGCTTTCCAGATGGGGCAGATGCATACAAAAAGATTAGGGAGCCCTGGCCAGTTTGGCTCAGCAGTTAGAGCATCAGCCTGCAGATCAGTGAGTGGTGGGTTCGATTCCGGTGAAGGGCATGTACCTCAATTACGGTTAGTCCCTGGCCCTGGTCGGGTCGTGCAGGAGGCAACCAGTTGATGTGTCCCTCTCACATCAATGTTTCTCTCTAGCTCTCTCTCCCTCCCACTCTATC
This sequence comes from Molossus molossus, assembly GCF_014108415.1. Classification (NCBI taxonomy): domain Eukaryota; kingdom Metazoa; phylum Chordata; class Mammalia; order Chiroptera; family Molossidae; genus Molossus; species Molossus molossus. The sequence goes on along the minus strand of NW_023425357.1, from coordinate 15,201,077 downwards.
TGATGATAAACAGAAAAATATCCTCAGTTGAGAATTAAACAAAAAAAAAAAAGATTAGGGAACAAAATATAACTTTCATGGTTTCTCACTATCCAAGAAATAAAACTCAGATTCCGTCCAGTGGCATGCAGGTCTGGTGTGATCAGCCCCTGCTGACCTTTCTACCTCACCTGCCCTCCTGTGTAGCAGGGCCCCTGTACCCGCTGTTTGCTCTGTCTTCATGTCTTTGCAGGGTGAGTTCTTTCTCATCTCAGCTCAGACATCACCTTCTTCGAGAACTACTCTTGGAACACCCAGCTAAAACCATCTCTGCCCTCAGCTAAGGACAATTGACTAAATCCAAGCATTTAATGGTTTCCAAAGCCCTTGTTGCTCCCTGAAATTATCTTAACTGTGGGTTTACTGAACTGACTGTCTCTCCTTCATTAGAAATGAAGCTCCATGAGAGCAGGGCTGGGGCTGACACAGCCTTTTATCCCCAAGAGTGGGCTTGGTCCAGCATGGAGCCTGAGGGACACCAGTAAATGAATTAAAGTTGGAATGCCTGGATGAATGAAGATTCTCTCGGCTCTCTGGACCCTTTTACCTGCTCCCTCTACCTGAGACCCTATCTTCAGGTAGGTACACCTCCTATCACACACCTGATTATTTCTGATCTGTACTTTCCCCCCAAAGTACTAACTACTCTGGGAGCAGAGATGGGCCCTGACTGGGGACCACAAAGCCCAGGGGACCCAGATGGAGCAGAGCTGCACTGACCACTCTGATGGTGCTTCCCATGACAACCACACTGCCCTGGACTGTCACTGTCAGTTGATGGTTCTGTTTCCCGCTGGCCTGAGACCTCAGCCCAGATTGGGGCAAAAAAGAGCCACTTACAGAACTGTTAGGTGAAATCAATACTGTGAATCCATGGGAGGGTAGGCAGACAAAGGGGAAAGTCTGCATGCTGCCCAAGGACCCAGTTCTGCGTGATGAGAGCTGAATCCTGCCCTCCCCTACCCCGTCCAGTCCCTGACCTTCTGGCCATCCAGCAGCACACGGTCTCCCAGGCGCAGGCCCAATGTGGTGAGCATGAGATTGCCTGGGACGTTGTCGTAGTTGGGTAGCGTGACCTTGGGGAGGGCACAGGAGAGTGGCACAGCCTCCTCCAGCAGTGTTCGTAGTTCCTTGGCCACCAGCGCTGCCTCTGCCTTGTCCAGGGACATGTCCATGGGGTCTGGGACCACCTCCGCTGGCACCTGTCCCTTTCGGTTCTGAAGGCCAATGGGAAGACAGGGGCGAGGACTCAGTAGCACAGGCCGCACCCCCACTGAACCCATGCCCCAAGACCCCGGGTCTAGGTGAAACCGAGGTGGGACTAGGTCACACTTTGGACCAACATGGGACTAAGGGGCATTTTTAGACCATGTCCCAGGGAAATCTACCCCTGAGATCTCAGGCTGGGGATGTCAAATAATTGGAGGTGGGACCAGTGGTAGAGCTGACAGGGAATGAAGGTTACATTTAAGTTCTGTAGGTCATGCCTTCAGAGAGGCCATGCCCCCAGAGGCCCCAGGCCAGGAATGGGGCCATGTGAGGAATGAACATTGTAGATGGGCTTCTGTAATAGTCAGTGGTCCAACTGAGCCAATGGGGAAGGAGGTGAGGCAGGGCCTCAGGCATCACCCCAAGATAATCTGTGCCTGAGATGCAGCAGAGTAACTGGTGTTAGGGAGAGGACCTAGAAATGGATGGGTTAGGGTCAAAGATCATATTGAGGGCTTATGCTGGGTCCAACCTTCTCATTCCCCAAGAGTCTCATTCAACTTTGTTCGTGATCTCTAAATGCTATCTACACAAGGTCACAGTGTCAGCCAGGACTAAAAGAAGATATTCCTTGCTGGGTGACCCTGGACAAATCATTCACTCTCTCTGCCTCGGTTTTCCCGTTGTGAGATAGTGCTCATAATACAGTTCACCTGGCATATCATGAACACTAAGTAAATGTCAGCTATTATATCATTTGTTGAATGTACAGACGATGTTTTGAGAGCTTCCAGAGACGCAGGTGCTCAGGGCCCCCCTCGTCTTCTGCAGAGGCCTGCTGGCCTGGAAAGGAATGAGGGGAGGAAGGAGAAAATAACAGTGCTGGGCCAGGGTGGCAGTACCCGCAGCGCCGGGTTGGCACCGTGCTCCAGCAAACATTTGGCTGCGCCCAGGCACAGGTTGGAGGCAGCGATGTGCAGGGCTGAGCCGTGGTTGAAGTCACTGCATGTGGAGTTCACCACTGCGAGGTGGGCGAGAGGAGAGACAAGGTGGGTGAGCTCCTCAACACTCTAGGCATCCCCGTACCTTCTAGCCCCCGACTCTTAACCATCTCTTAAAACACAGGTCCCAGTGCCTCCCAAAGAACCCCACCCCCTCCCTATGAGGTCCAGCCCTGCCCTAGGCTAATGAGCCCCATCTCCAATGCCTCCTCTCCAGCCTTCCACTATCTCCTCCGTTTGGCCCTATCACTTGGCATCCCTCCTCCTTCACTCCACATCCTCACCCCCAAAACCCCAGGCACCTTCCCTCTGCTTCCAGGCCTACCCCTCAGTGGGTCCTGCCCCCTCCCCCATCCCAGCCGGGACTTTCTCCCTCACCTCGTGGCCGTGCACCCTTCAGCAGCACACGCACGAGGTCGGGCACGTCGAAGTAAGCCGCGTAGTGCAGCGCGTTCATGTTGGTCCAGCGGCTGCGCAGGGTTACGTCTGCGCCCAGTGCCAGCAGCTGCTGTGAGAGGCGTACTGCCGCAGCAGGGTCCCCTGCATGACAGCCAGGGTTAGTTAGAGTGACCTCCTCCAGAGCATGGGACAAGGGCATGGGGAAGGCCCTGGGCCTCAGGGATGACACTTTGGGATCTTAGGCTGCGGGTTCAGGATGGGGATCTGAGGACCAGAGTTCCGGGTGGTTTTGAAGGTGTTGAGTCTGGGGGCCTAGGTTTTGGGGCACATGGTTTGGGGGTCTGGACCCTCACCGACTCCATGGGCCCCAGCCTTGCAGGCGTAATGCAGCAGTGTCATGTCGGTCAGCCCATCACGATCGTTCACGTGGCAGCCTCGACGCAGAATCTGGGAGTACCGGAGGGCCAGGGAGGTTACCCAACAAGCAAAGGACCCCATCCCCACCCTCCCTGGCTGCCTCAGTGTTCTTACCTCATTGCCAATGACATCAATCTTGTGCTGTACTTGGGGCACCCACTGGCGCACAATGGCAAACAGCTCAGGGATGGTGGTCTGCGGGTCAAACAGAATCTCCTGGCACGCCGGGTCATTGGGGTCGAAGAAGGTGAAGGCTGAGGTGGCGAGAGGTCTAAGGTCACCCCAGGCAAGTCGACCCCATTCTTCCAGGGGAGTTTTAGGGCTTGGCCTTTAAGACCCTCTGTAAGGTAGGGTCTCAAAACTAGTGGTGCACAGCACACAGCATATTCCATGGGGCCAGCCTGCGGTTTCACATAAAAATCTGATGCCAAGCCCTGGCCAGTCTGGCTCAGCGGTTAGAGCGTCGGCCCACAGACCAATGAGTCTCGGGTTTAATTCCCGTCAGGGGCATATACCTCAGTTGCTGTTCGTCCCTGGCCCTGGTCAGGTCGTGCAGGAGGCAACCAGTCGATGTGTCTTTATCACATTGATGTTTCTCTCTGTCTCTCTCTCCCTCCTTCCCACTCTATCTAATAATAAATGGAAAGATATCCTCGGGTGAGGAATAAAAAAATGAGGAAAAAAAAATCTAAAGCCCAGTACATCTTAAAAAACAGAGATCATTAAACACCAATCCTTTGGCCCTGGCTGGTTTGGCTCAGCAATAGAATGTCGGCCTGCAGACCAATGAGTCGCGGGTTTGTTTCTAGTCAAGGGCACATACCTCAGTTTGTCCCCGGCCCTGGTCAGGGTTGTGCAGGAGGCAACCAGTCGATGTGTTCCTCTCACGTGGATGTTTCTCTCTCTCCCCTTCTCTCTCTCCCTCCCACTCTATCTGAAGATAAACATCTTCAGGTGTGGATTAAAAAAACAAAAACAAAACACCAACCCCTTGAAACGAGTGTGATAAGGAGTGTTGCACCCTGAAGTCTGCGTGCCCAAGGGAGCTGCTAGTGCACTTTTGCCCTGATGGAGAATGGGGACAGTTTGGCCAAATCTCCAGAGTAAAAAAAAAAAAAAAAATTAAAGAAACAAAAATCCAGGTTTTTAAGAAAAATCTCCCCAATTTTTCAAATGCTGTGCAGTCCACATACATTAGGATCCAAGGTGTGGCCAGCTAGGGTGGTGCCCAGAGGGACTTCCATCTCTCCCCAATGAGTCCTGCTCTCTCTAGTAACATCAGCATCCAGCTTAGGACCTGGCATATGGCAGGAACTCAGTACATGTTGAATGAATGAGTCAGTGAACAACCGGATGAGACAGAGCCCAGGGAAGTGCAGCATAGGTAGCTCCAAGAATCAGCCTGCGTGCTTCTTTTAAAATCCGTCATAAAACAGCACTCCTTGGCTCAGAAGCGTGCGCTAGCTCCCATCACATTCAGAATATAGACCACAGTCCTTCCCACTGCCCTGTCGGTCTCTACCCTCAATCTCTCACTCATGCCCCTGCATCCACACTGGCTTCCTTCTGTCCTTCCAGCACACCAGGAAGATTCCTGTCTCAGGGGCTTTGCACTTGCTGTTTTTCTTGCCTGGAACAGTCTTCTCAAGGCTTTGCAGGTCTTTGCTCATAGGTCGCCTCTTCAGAAAGGCCTCCCGGACCACCCTGTCAAAATCTGCACTTCTGCCCTTCTCCATCTCCTACCCTTTTATATTTTTTTAATCCTCACCTGAGGACATTTTTGCATTTATCCTCAGACAGAGGAAGAGGGAGAGAGGGAGGAAGAGAGAGACAGAAACATCAATGTAAGAGAGACACATCAACTGGTTGCCACCCACATGACCCCAATCCAACCGGCCAGGGACAAACTGCAACTGAGGCACCACATGCCCCTAGTGGGAACCAAACCCGGGACCCTCTGATCCGGGGCCGACACTCTAACCTAACTGCTGAGCCAAATCGGCCAGGGCTCTTTTTTTATTTCTTTAACCACAGCATGTATCACTATTTAACTTGTTTATACTTTTCTCCCCCCTTTTTTGGCTCTTCTTCCCTTTTTTCTCCTTTCTTACTGTCTCACTTGTTCCCTCATTAGGATGTAAGTGCTATGTTCCCATTCTGCCTTGGTTCCCCCTTATCCTCAAGGCCCAGCACAAAACCTGGCACGGAGTAGGTATTCAATCTGCTGAATTAATGTACACATTTAATGAACGGATATATGAGATCCTTTTGGAGTCCACCTTAGCCTTCTCTCTGTCCTGGACCACATTTCCAGATTCCTTCATCTTCTATGACCAATCCTGCTTTTTTTTACAAGCAGTATTCCTGGGGGCAGCCCAGACCCTCTCACTTCCCACCAGGCAAAGGCATTTGCTGCATCCAGTTGCATTTCCAAAGGAGATTTTACAGTTTCCTGGGGTAGATCCCCTGCCCTGGACACCCAGATAACTCTCTTATTTTCCTCTCAGACTGAGGTTAACTTGTTGCCTCTCTGATCCACCTGTAGTGAGTGACATGTCTCACTGGTTTCTGACCCTCACAGTCAATGTCTTCTTCTTCTTTTTTTTTTTTAATCCTCATCCGAGGACATTTTTCCATTTTTTGTCCAGATAGAGTGGGAGGGAGAAAGAGAGAGAGAAACATCGACGTGAAGGCCCGGAGACAAACTGCAACCAAGGTATGTGCCCTTAGCGGGAACTGAACTCAGGTCTCTCTGGACCGCAGGCCGACGCTCTACCCGCTGAGCCAAACGCTCTACCCACTGAGCCAAACTGGCCAGGGCATCAAAGTCTTCTAAAAGCCCTTTCTGGCCCTGACCAGTTTGGTTCAGTGGTTGAGCATCAGCCTGTGGACCAGAGAGTCTCAGGTTCGGTTCCTGCTAGGGGCACGTACCACAAAAAAAAAAAAAAGAAAAGAAAAAAAATAAATAAATAAAAAAAAAAAAATAAAAGCCCTTTCTGATAACATATCTGACTCTAGCTAAGCCCCACCCTCTCTCTACCTTATAGCCAGAGGGAGCTTTTAAACATATAAATAAGACCCATCAATCTTTGGCTTTAAAACAATCCCTCCAATGCTCTCCTCCAGTCACACTTAAAATATATCCAAAGTCTTCACTGTGGCCTTTAAGCCCATTCCAGATCTAGCCATTGCCAACCTTTCACCTGAACCCTGACTACTCCCTAAATGCAGCTCCATGAGCTTCTTTCTGTTCCAAGCTCAGTCCTGTTCCGAACCCAGGACTTTGCATGCTGCTCTCTGCCTGGAAACCCTCTCCACTGGTTACTCCTCATGCCCTGGCTCTCAGCCTAAATTCGATCTCATCAGTAAGACCCACCCTGACCTCTGTCTCAATTGGCTTCCCTCTAACCATTCTCTATTTTATTGCTATCTTTTATTTCATAGCATTTACTCCAATCCAAACTTACCTGATTTATCGATCTGTTCATTATTCAGTCTCTACTTCTCTCCTGAGAGAAGGGATTATGCCTGGAATGCTCACCATTAAATCTCTATCGCCCAACGTAAGGCTTTTCACAGAGTAGTAGCAACAGAAATATTGCTTGATGATTAGACACTTTCAGTTTCTCCAAGAAGACACCCTCTCGGCTCCACACCCGCCTTCCTCAGAGCCTTTACTCCTGCAGTTCCTCCTGCGGTTACCTCTCCTGGGACTCCTTTCCCCCCACTCTTCCCTGAGTAACTAACCCCCAACTCATCCTTAGGTCTCCCTCAAATATTACTTCCTCAGAGAAACCATGTCTTAACACACTCTTGCAGTATTCCGGTCTTGGCAAGCACAATTTCTCATCGTGTTTTGTAATTACACATTTGTATTAGATTAGATGGATCTGTGTGGTCATTATAGAGGCCTGTGAGTTCTCTCAGGGCAAAGACTGGGTCTGTCTTGCTCCATGCTGTGCTACCAGCTCCTAGCACAGAGCCAGGTCCACAGCAGGCTTTCAACAAATGTTTGCTGAATGACTAAATGACTGAATGATGTATCATGAGCCAAAGATTAGGATTATTCCAATGTCATTCTCCAATGAGTGAGTGAATGAATGAATGGGGGCAGGGGGTTGGAATCCAAGGACTCAGCAGCTAAGACTCCTTCCCTGGCCATCTAAGGCTCCAAGCCAGATTCCAGGGTGGGAGGGTGGTTACCGTAGTCCTTGGGGAGGGGGGCAGGTGCAGAAGGGTGCACAACAGGCTTCTGCCGGCGCTCCTGGGTGGGGCTGGGGGCCTCCGGAACCTGCTCATCTTCCTCATCCTCTTCTTCCTCCTTGTCCAGAAGCGGAGGGGCCATCGGAGTAGGATCTGTCTTAGTCATGGTCCTCGGTGGCCTTCAGGCAAATCCTGGAGGCAAAGGTCAGCTAGAGAGGGCACCCCACAGGCTCTGGTATCCCAGCTCACAGAAGCTCCCGGGGCCTTACATCCCCAGATCTGGGGCAATCATAAGGATGCCCGTTACCCATCAGAGGACCCTAGTAAGTGGGCCCCGTGTCTACCACTTCCCCCAGGCCCAGCCCCCCATTCTTCCCTCACATCAGGGCCCTCAGTCTAGGCTGCCCCCTCCCCAGGTTTGTTTATCTCCGGATGCAGGACGCTTCGCCCCTCCCCTTCTCCGAGGGCCTCCCCTCTCCCCATCTTACCTCGGGCAGACGGGGCTGGAGACCAAAGCTGAGACTGGGGAGTAACGGGGTGTTAGTTTCGGGGGAAGTGATGGGTGAGGAGAAGGAGACAGAAGGAGACAAGGCAGAGAAGCCGATGGTGGATGGGGGTAGAGAGGGAGGGGCGCGGAAGGCGCATGCGCTGCGTTCTCCACGACCTGGCACGGGGGAGGAGATACTGGGAGGCTCCTGGCGCTGATGAAAAGGCTGGAGGCAGCGACCGGAAGGGGACAGACAGAGAGGATGGGGAGAGAAGAGATGAACACGAAGAAGGATGTGAGACACGGAGACGGAGAGAGAGGAAGCAGAGACAAGGGTAAAGAGGGATGGGAAAGCCGGCACAGTGCTTTTGACCCCCATCCTTGTGATGGAGCTTTCCTGTAAGCCCGCAAACCAGGCCACTTAGGGGTTCTCAAGTGTTGTCGGTGGTGGGTGTTTTCTCTGTGATATCTCAGACCTGACCCCTTCTCCATGCTCTCCCAATATAAGGGGTGTCTCAGAGATAAGATTTCTATTATCATCATCGTCACCATTCTCATCACAATGCTCACAAAGCACTTACCAGGCCCAGAGAGGTTAAGCCACTTGCCCAAGGGCACACAGCAAGTAGTTGGTGGAGTGAAGAGTTGAAACCCGGCAGCCTGAGCTTTTAATCACCGTGCTACATGACAATAGCAGTGTCTAGAGGACAGACCTGCCAATGGACCCCTGCAACCCTCTCAGAACTTGTATCTTAGCCAGGAAGGCCTCCTGGAGCCATCCCAGGGCCCAGGCCTCCCTGGATCCATTGCCTGGCTGTGGCAGGCACTCCCCACAATAGCCCCAGCCTGAATAGGGCTTGGTGACTTTGTCTTCTAACCCTCATCCTTCTAATGGACAGGGCCAGTAGATCCATCTTCAAAATATTTCCAGAATTGTATCACTCACCCCCTACCCCAGGTCCTCATCTAGGTCTATGCTTCGTCTCCTCTCACCTGGACTACGGCAGCAGCCTTTCCCTGTTCTCCGGGAACTCCCCCCACCCCCCAGCTTGCACCCTACGTGCAACAGATGGACCTAGCACATATCACAGCAGGGCCTTCCTCTACCCAACGGCATCTGCTTGCTGACCTCACTCCAGGTACGAGCCCGTGTTCTCAACCACAGCCCACAGGCCCTGTGTGAACTTTGCCCTGTCATCTCTCCAATCTCATCTCTCCTCACTCTCTCCCTCATTCACTCCTCTCAAACAGCACTCTCCTCCTTGCTCCTCCTCACCCCAGGCTCTTTTGCACTGGCTCTTCCTACTGCCTGGAATGCTCCTCTCCGAGATAGCTGGTTCCTTCTTTCCAGTAAAATAAGGATTGTATTTATTGGTGCCTTTTAATGAGACATTATCTGCAATAAAATTGTGCACACACACCCCACCACACCCACACACTCACTTCCCTCCTTGCTTTAGTTCTCACCATAGCAACACTGTCCTCCTTCAGCTGATACCTTAGATGTTGGACATTTGCAGGGACTGTTCTTTTCCCTGGAACATCAGCCCACATACCTTCCAGGCCAGCTCCTTCTCATCATCCAGGTCTCTATTCAAATATCTCCTTAGAGATTCCTCTTCAACATCACCATCCCTGTTCCATTACATTTATTTTCAGCCTTTATAGTACTTATAAGAATCTAAAATCATCTTGTTTATTGGGTTACTAGTTCATCTTCTACTCAAGCAGAATGTGAGCACCACGAAGGCAGGATTTTGTCTTCTATGTTCCCAGCTCAGCACCGGTTTTGGCAAGGGACTTGAGGGGCTCTTCAGAAGCAAGTACAACTGTCCTCAAACAAAACAACCCTTGTTCTGATTTGAGGCTGTTTTATTAACTGCAAAGATTTGAGCTGAGGGTAGCAGGCTTCTGGTACCCAGGTGAATAGGGTTGATGGGAGTCTTGGCCCTAAGGCTCAAGGGGCCCAAGGAGTAGGTAGTGGGAGCCAGGCCCTTAAGGGAGGCACTGCTATGCCCCAGGATGGGTGGTGGGGCTGGACCAAGCCCTTCTGTGGTCAGTCTCTTCCTCTGTCTTCTATCATCCGTCCTGGCCCTTATGCACTGAGAGGTCTGAGTGTCCAGGAGCTCAGGCATGGCATCTAGTGTGGGAAGTGCAGGACCTTGGGCAAGGACCACAGCTATGTCAGGCTCCACACAGATGGTGGTGAAGGCTTGGCATTCCTTAGGTCCAGAGAAAAGAAGTGGTAAAGATGGAGAACAGGGGTGAGTGAGGGGATGGAAGGAAGAAGGGGGTGGTTGGAGAGAAATGATGAGGAACAGGGAGGGTGAGGTGGGAGGGGGATGTCAGAAAAAAGAGAGAGATGTAGGCAGAGAGTGATATATAGGGGAACAGGGCAGCAGATGTGAGAGCCAGAGAGACATTCATGAGGGAATAAAGAGGTATGGGGAGCCCTGGCCAGTTTGGCTCAGTAGTTAGAGCGCCGGCCTGCGGTCCAGAGAGACCGGGTTCGGTTCCCGCTAAGGGCCCATAGCTTGGTTGCAGTTTGTCCCTGGCCCTGCTTGGGTCGTGCAGGTGGCAGCCACTCAATGTGTACCTTTCACGTCGATGTTTCTCTTTCTCTCTCTCTCTTCCTCTGTCTCCCTCCCACTCTATCTGATCAAAAAATGAAAAAATGTCCTCGGGTGAGGATGAAAAAAAAAAAAGAGGTATGGGGAAACAGGGAAAGAGATATGGGGGGACAGATGTTATTGAACAGGGGAACGGACCCTGAGTGGGTCTGCCTAGGACCAGCCAGTAGTGTATGGGTTTGTGACTTTTTGTAGGAAAAATTTTATGAGTCCAGGTGACTATGAGTGTACATTTATTAAAGCTGGGGACAGTAAGACAAGGAAGGCTTAGCATAGAAAAAGCAACAGGAGCCTGACTGGTGTGGCTCAGTGACTGAGCGTTGACCCATGTACCAGGAGGTCACGGGTTTGATTCCCAGTCAGGGCACATGCCCAGGTTGTGGGACCAATCCCCAGTGAGGGGCATGCAGGAAGCGGCCAATCAATGTTCTCTCTCATTGATGTTTCTATCTCTCTCTCTCTCTCTTTCCCTTTCTCTCTCTAAAATCAATAAAAATATATATATATATAAAGAAATAGGAAAAGCAACAGGAGAGTCTAGGCTGGGTTGCCTTAGCTCTCTGGGAAGTCAGAGAAAAGGGGGCCTTGGAGACAGGTTCAGGGAGTTAGCCTGGGACCAGCTGCCATTGCCCATTGCTCCCCTGGTTACAAGTCTCGTGGGGTCTCTTAGAGTTTAGGAGATGCATGCCTGTAGAGGAAGACTAGGGGAAAGAGAATGGCAGGGGCTACACCCCAGAGGGAGGGCAAGAGCTGGGTCCTTTGTCTTGAGGCTTTTCTCTCTCTCTTGCTGGAGGGGAATTTTAGGGGAGGACTCAGGGGAGGGTTTCAGCAGAATATTCATCAGTTTTCCAGGTGTGCTCTTTCAGGGTCGTAGTCTTCACTAATTGGTTAGTGTCAGAGCAGGGGATCATCTGTCACTGTAGCTGGTCCTGGCAATGCCCACCTGGTTTTGTTGCTTTTCTGGGCCTGCATGTTATCTCTAGAGAGGTGACCTTCTATATCTAGCTGTAAATTGCTCGGCCAGTTTGTTAAACTACCTGCCTCAGTTTCCCCATTCTACTTGTCCTGGCTTACTGGCCTGCCTCACAGAGACATGGAGGGATAGATATGGGGGATAGGAGAAATGTAAGGGCAGAGAGACAGGGACATAGATATGGGGCCACAGAAAGATGCAGATGAAGAGAGACATGGAGAAATGGAGAGAGAGATGGAAGGACAGCATGATTGGGGAGGAGACAGACAAAGATAAATGTGGGGGAAAAGATGAGATTGAGAGACAGGGATGGAGTAGGGACAGGGGAGGCAGAGAAAGACAGTAAGTCCAGGGACCATGGAAGGCTTCATGAGAGCCCCAGGCCTGAGTCTTGCACCCCAGCATGATTCAGGCCACAGTCTCAAGCATAAAGCCTCCAAGGGCAGCCACATCACAGCTCCAGCTGACTCCTGCTAACTGGGAATATTAACCCAGTGCTGCTAGATCTGCTAAGCCTTCGGGAAAGATCAGAAAGTATTTTAAAGCACTGTTGAAGTCAAACATACAATATCTGTCCATGTCCAACCTACTGACTATCAGGTTAGACAGCTTAGCTCAGAGCTACTGTTGGGGCTCCTTTCTGAAACCTCTCCCACCTCTCTTGTCCAGGCAAGGCCAGAGCCCTGGGACTTCAAGCTTGGCTTTGGAGTTTTAAGCAGAGAAAAGTCCAATTTTGATTTTTAAAAATATATTTATTGTTTTTTAGAGAGGAAGAGAGAGAAACATCAATGTGGGAGCAAAACAGTGATCGGCTGCAGCCCCCCCCCCCCCCACTGGGGATGGAACCCACAATGCACCATGTGCTCTGACCAGGAATCAAACTGGCAACCTTTTGGTGCATGAGATGAGGCCCAACAGAGCTACACTGGCCAGAGTCAAACTTTGATTTTTGAAGACATAATATCCCTCTCCCCACTCAAAAAAATACTCAGAGTAAAACAGTGGCAAAAAAAGGCCTTAGATAGGGTGTGGGAGACCCTAGTAGAGGGGTCACAAACTCAAGCTCTATTGGGCCCAGACAGGGACACTCCAGCAGGAGCTCACAGGCCTCCTCTGGAGCCAGACACCTGGTCTGAATCCTGGATCTGCAGGTTACTGGCTGTCTGACTTTGGGCAAATTACCTTGTCATTCTGTGCCTCAGCTTTTTCATCTGGAAAATGAGGACAAGTATCAAAATCATAGTGAATTTTCAATAAGTTACTAACTCTGTGTCTGGCAGAGAGTAAGGGCTTCTTAAATATTATTAAGTGGAATAGCCACTACTTTGCCAGATTGATTTTTTTTTTCAAGAAAAGCCAAAAACTTGGAAACATGGGTGAAATGTTCTGATTTTTAAATATTGGGCTCTAGCATAAACAAAAACACATGCTGTATGGGCCAGACAGGTCCCACTCACCCTTCACAGCAGGCTCTCCCAGCTCAGCTGCTGCACCCACTGTTCTAGAACCCTCAGCTGTGCCTGGTGCCGCTCTTAGGGCCACTTCAGCCTCCACCCCTGCCCCAGCAGCATTTCCAGGGCTGAGCCCAGCCCAGCCTGTGGGTGGGGGGCGGAGTCCAAGGCCCTGAGGGAGCCAGCAAAACACTCAACAGGGTTCAGGAACATGGTGGCTGCGACCTCAGGGTCTCCCAGTGCTGGCCCCAGCACCACCAGGTGTTCAGGGGCTGGAATTGCTGAGCCTGGGGCCAGGGACATGGCCTCCTGTGAAAGGATGACTGGCTTCTGGTTGCTTTGGAGACTCCACTGCCTCTGGAGGACCAGGCAAGGGGTGGAGGGTGTGGACATCTGGGTGGAGCTTCAGAGGGGATTTCTTCAGGAGAGAAGATTGGGAGGGCGGGGTCAGACTCCAAGGGGAGCTTACCTCTCCCGTAATTCCAGGCCTTAGAGAAGAACTTCCCTCAGGAAGGAGGCTTGAGAGTCAGGCTGTAGGAGGGACTTCCCTCAATACATGACTCCACAGCTTACTTCCCAGTTGAGGAAGGTAGGATAGGGTGTTGAAGGGTGCTCAGCCTCCAGCAGTGGAACCACCCTGCAGCCACCTTGGTGGGCAGTGCCCAGAAGATGGAAGGCACAGAATCTGGCCAAAGTAAGAAACATCCAAACTTGTAATTTTTATGAGTTTATTTGAGCCAAACTGACAAATTGCCAGGAAACAAAATCTCAAGGTGTTACTAGTGGGGAGAGGTCCTCATGCTCACCTGTTGCTTATGGGAGTGGAATTCTTGCGATATCCCAAGAAAAAGAATTTTTAAGAGACTTGCACAGGAGAACAAGTGATTTTTTTTTTTTATCCTCACCCAAAGACATTTTTCCATTTTTTGTTCAGATAGAGTGGGAGGGCGAGAGAGGAAGAGAGAGAAACATCGACATGAAAAGGACACATTGAGTGGCTGCCACCCACACACCCAACCAGGGCCAGGGACAAACTGCAACTGAGGTACGTGCCCTTAGCGGGAACTGAACCCAGGTCTCTCAGGACCGCAGGCTGATGCTCTAACCGCTGAGCCAAACAAGTGATTTTTATTTGTGCAGAATCAAACCCCTGAGTTTCCAAGATCCCATTTCCCTTAGTCCAGTCATAGAAGTGTAGCTGGGGCTTCAGCAGAGCTAAAATCAGAGCCAGTGTCCAGAGTTTCCTTTCCATGTTGGAGCCAAGTCCACCATCAGGATAGCTTAGCTTGTGTTTCCCGCTGCAGTCAATTAGTCCATTTCATGTGGGGTCCACATAGCCATGGGCCATATAGGCGAATGCAAGAGAGCCAAGAGCAACAAGAAAAGAGAGTGAGCTCCTTTGTTTAGGGGGATAATGTATCCCTGGATTTTTGTGGGCTTGCAGTGGCTCCACATATTCTGGCTAATGTTCTGTGTCCCCAGGTTTGATTGACAAGCACCTTCTCTAGTTACCCCAACTTCACTGTGCATGCATCTATCTTCCCTTTGTTGGACCCCTTCCCCCAGTGATCTGTGGGGAATGGGACTGGTGGTTCCTTGGAGAGTATGAAATTGCAGCTTCCTGGTGAAGCTGCCCAAATGACCAGCCTATAATGTCTGGTCCTTTGCTTCTTTTCTATTATTAATAACTAGCTAATTACAACAGTATCAGTGGGATTGAGAAAATGCTCTGGAAAATAGCAGTTTTGCCACTTATTTTATACATCAGAATCAAAGGGGATTATATAAAATTCATTGATGATAGATTAGGGAGGCGGGAGAAAGCAAAGCAGGGACATTTCTGGGATTAGATAAAAAGTAAAACAAAAAGCCCAGCTGGTGTGGCTCAGTGGATTGAGAATTGTCTCATGCATCAAGAGGTCACCAGTAGCCCTGGCCGGTTTGGCTCAGCAGTGGGAGCATTGGGTGTTTAGGAGGCAGCTAATTGATGTTTCTATCTCCCTCTCCCTTCCTCTCTCTGTAAAATCAATAAAAACATTTAAGATAAAATAAAGAGCCCTGGCTGGTTTGGCTCAGCGATTAGAGCATCCGCCTGCGGTCCAGAGAGACCCGGGTTTGGTTCCCGCTAAGGGCACGTACCTCAGTTGCAGTTTGTCCCCGGTCCTGGTTGGTCGTGCTGGTGGCAGCCACTTGATGTGTCCCTTTCACATCAATGTTTCTTTCTCTCTCTCTTCCTCCCTCTCTATCTGAACAAAAAATGGAAAAATGTCCTCGGTGATTCTAAAAAAATTAAATTAAATTTAAAAAATAAAGAGTTTCCCAGCCAGTTTGGCTCAGTGGGTTGAGCACTGTCCCATGGACTGAGAGGTCATGGTTCGATTCCCCGTCAGGCCACATGCCCTGGTTGCAGGCTTGATCCCCAGTAGGTGACGTGCAGGAGGCAGCCGATCTATGTGTCTCTCTCATATGGACGTTTCTCTCTCCCTTCCTCCCTTCCATTCTCTCTAAAAAAAAAAAGGCAGTGGAAAAATATCCTCGGGTAAGGATTAACAAAAAACAAAAAAGGCAAACAGAAAGGGAAAGTTGGGGGAGGCAGCTGGTGAAAGAGGATAGAAGGGCTGACACAGAGAAGAGCTGTGGCATCCAAAGACCAGAACCCCAGGGCCCACAGCCAGGAACTCTGGCTGCTGCAGTCCCTTTAGCCTTGGTCTAGGATCCAAATGCTCTCACCAGCCCCATTCTGTCTGGACACACATAGGAAATTCAGTGTAGAAGCACTTCCCAACCCCTTTGCTGGGGCCAAGACTACTCCATTATTGACTCTCTTCTTTCTTACTAACAAAATTCCAACTTTTTTTTTTTTTACCCGCAACCAAGGACATTTTTACATTCATCTTCGGATAGAGCGGGAGAGAGACAGGGAGGAAGAGAGAGAGAAACATCATCGACAGGAGAGAGAGACATCAAGTGGCTGCTACCCATACAACCCCAACCGGGGCCGGGGACAAACTGCAACCGAGGCACATACCCTTAGCAGGAACCGAACCCGGGTCTCTCTGGACTGCAGGCTGACCCTCTGACTGCTGAGTCAAACTGGCCAGGGCAAAACTCCAACTTTATTTGAGGCCATAATATGCCATGCTAAAGCACTGTTCCCATATTTCTTTGCAGCTAGGTGAGACCACATAACTAAGTTCTGGCCAATGAACACTTTTATGATGCATGAGACATCAGAGATAGTACCTTAAATGTGAAGGGTTCTCAAATAGAATCAGAGCATCTCAAGGGGCAAAAGAGGATAGTGAATATCATAAAAAAAAAAAAACCCACCTCTTCCTAATTTGGTCTTGTTCTCATTCTCTGGATGGCAACATTCATGATGGACAATATCCCTTTCCAAAAATCCACCTTAGCCCTGGCCGGTTTGGCTCAGCGGTTAGAGCGTCAGCTGTGGTCCGGAGAGACCCGGGTTCGGTTCCCGCTAAGGGCACGTACCTCAGTTGCAATTTGTCCCTGGCCCTGGTTGGGTCGTGTGGGTGGCAACCACTCGATGTGTCCCTTTCATGTCGATGTTTTTCTCTCTCTCTCTCTCTCTCCCTCCCACTCTATGTGAACAAAATGTCAAAAAAAAATGTCCTCGAGTGAGGATTAAAAAAAACAGATAAATAAAAATTCACCTTAAGTGAACAGTCACTGTCCTCCTTTTTTTTTTTTTTTTTGGTACATGCCCCTAGAGGGAACCGAACCCAGGACTCTCTGGTCCACAGGCCAACGCTCCAACCACTGAGCCAAACCAGCCAGGGCTGTCCTTCTTTATAGAATATTTTAGTCTTATTAGTCATCTTATCCAGAGCATGGAATTGCATACACTGCTGGAAGCTCCTTTTCTTCCTTACTTACTCAAATTTCTTCAGGGCTGTTAAATGTCCAACTAAAAGACTACATTTCCCAGTCTCCTTTGCAGTTGGGGGCAACCAATGATAAAGAACCTATTACTGGGTGAGGTTTCTGGGAAGACTTTGTAAAAGGAGCTGACTCAATTTGGAGTTGAGTCCTTTTTGTTCTTCATCCCTTCCCTTTTCTTCCTACTAGGAATGGTAGAGTATGATGGCTGGAGCACTGGCAGCCGTCTTGGATGGAAGCTACGTGCTAAGGGTGACAGTGCAGAAAGATTGGCCCCTCATCCCTGATTATTGTAGAAGCTTCCACACCAGTGTTGCTCTGTCAACCTTTGTATTTGTTTTATATGAAAGAAAAATAAACCCTGAGGTAGATTGTATTATTGGTCAAAGTATTTGCTGTCCTTCCCTACATGAAAATTATACATCCCACTCCATTCACCGACACTTACCATAGAATAGTGGCTGGCATACAGTGAGTGCTGTTTAAGTAAGTCATTCCTGTTGCTGCAAGGGAGGCAAGAATGGAAGCAGGGAGACCAGCAAGCATCTACCAGAGCATGTCGTTAAGATGTGACGGCACGCCCTGGCAGGTTTGGTTCAGCGGTTAGAGCGTCGGCCTGCGGTCCCGAGAGACCCGGGTTCGGTTCCCGCTAAGGGCATGTATCTTGGTTGCAGTTTGTCCCCGGCCCTGGTTGGTCGTGCGGGTGGCAGCCACTCGATGTGTCCCTTTCACATCGATGTTTCTCTCTCTCTTCCTCTCTCCCCCTCCCACTCTACCTGAACAAAAAATAGAAAAATGTCCTCAAATGAGGAAAAAAAAAAAAAAAAGATGTGATGGCAGGCCTGGCCGGCTTGGCTCAGTGGTTAAAACATCAGCCTGCTGACCAACAAGTTGTGGGTTTGATTCTGGTCAAGGGCACGCACCTCAGTTTCAGTTCGGTCTGGGTCTTGCAGGAGGCAACCAATTGATGTGTCTCTCTCACATCATTGTTTTTTTTTCTCTCTCTCCCCCTCCCACTCTACCTGAAAATCAATAGAAAAATATCCTCAGGTGAGGATTAAAAAAAAAACACAGAGATGATGGCAGCCTGGACTATGCTGACAGAAGTGGTCAGACTGTGAATGTGGCGTTTTTTTTGTTTTGTTTTTTCTTATTTCCAATAAGTTTAGTTAGGATTTCTCCGTTTGCATTTATAACAAAATTGGCAATGTGTTAGGTAGGGGTTTTGTTGTGATTGCTGCAGGATGGGAATGTGTTTGGGAGGTAGAGTCAAAGAATGGGTTAGTGGATTGGGTTGGGGGCAATGGCACTAAAGAAAAGAAAGGATTGTCCAACCGATGTGGCTCACTGGTTGAGCGTCGACCCATGCACCAATAGGTTGCTGATTCGATTCCCAGTCAGGGCACATGCCCAGGTTGTGGGCTCGATCCCCAGTAGGGGGTGTGCAGGAGGCAGCCGATCTTTCTCTCACATCGATGTTTCTCTCTCTGTCTCTAAAAAATCAATAAAGCCCAGCCGGTGTGGCACAGTGGTTGAGCATCAACCCATGCACCAAGAAGTCACCTGTTCAATTCCCGGTCAGGGTACATGCCCAGGTTGTGGGCCCCATCCCCAGTGGGAGGCATGCAGTAGGCGGCCAATTATGTTCTCTCTCATCGATGTTTCTTTATCTCTCCCTTCCTGTCTCTCTAAAATCAATTAAGAAAAAAATTTTTAATCAATAAAAATCTCTTTTTAAAAAAGAATTATGGATGATGTCCAGGTTGTGTATTTAGCTCAATTTTGACCCCTTTCCTGTCCATGAGCTCTGTCAAGACAGGAACAAGATCTGTCAGGGTCCTTTGTGTCTAGCATGGGCTTGCTTACTCCGGGAGACACTCAGAATGGCTGAATTAACAAATGGTGCCAGAATGATATATTTTAAAAAGCAAGTATGGACACATTGATTTAGGTTTAAAGATTCCTCTGCACTCCTACCACATCAGGGTCCCTCAAAGGACTTGGGCTGCTGTGTTTCCTGGGGAGCCCATCTGAAATACATTAATCGAATTCATCCAACAAATATTTACTGAGCATCCACTATGTGCCATATACTATTCTAGGTATGGGGGACACAAAAGAGAATAAGACAAAAACCCCTGCCTTCATGGAGTTGTCATTCTAGTGATGGAAACAGTAAATGAATACATGAAATATGTATGCCAAATGGTGATTAAGTATTAAAGGGAAAAACAGCCCTGGCCGGTTATAGTGTCAGCCCACAGACCGGAGAGACCTGGGTTCAGTTCCCACTAAGGGCATATACCTCAGTTGCAGTTTGTCCCGGTCCCGGTTGGGGTTGTGTGGGTGGCAACCAGTCGATATGTCTATCTCACATCAATGTTTCCTCCCTCTTTCCCTCCCGCTCTATCTGAAGATAAATGCCAAAAAAGAAAAAAAAAAATGTCCTCGGGTGAGGATAAAAAAAATAAAAAATAAATAAAAAATTTAAAAAAAATAAAGGGAAAAATAAAGCAGAAGGCAGATAGGGAGAATAAGTATGTGTCTGGCAAAGGTTATCATTTTACATAGAGTGGTGATCATAAAAGGAAGAACTTCCCAAACAGAGCGAACAACACAGGCAAAGGCCCTGGGGCTACAATATGCCTGGCATGCTAGAGGAGCATTAAGTAGGCCAGTAACACTGGAGCAGAGTGAGTTAGGGGCAGGAGGGACATGAGGTCATACAGGGATCCAGTTCCTGTAGGGCTTTATAGGCCTGCTTTCTGCCTGTTCCAGCCTCATCTTCTTGACTTTTATACAGTGAAGAGGGATGCAGGGGAGAGATTTGAGTAAAGGAGGGCACTGATCTGACTCTGGTGTTCACAGGTTCCCTGTGACTTCATGAGGGGAACAAACTATGGAAGTAGGTTGACCAATAAAGCTACTAAAAGTGCAGTTGGAGGTGATAATCACTAGGATCAGGGTGGGGCAGAGAATGGGGTTAGAAATGGTCAGTTTTGGGTAGATTTTATTTATTTATTTATTTAATTTAATTTAATTTTATTTTATTTTTATTGTTTAGAGCAGTGGTTCTCAACCTGCGGGTCGCCACCACAGGTTGAGAACCGCTGCCAAAAGGAGTCGTGACCCACAGGTTAAGAACTGCTGCCCAAAGGGGTAGCGACCCACAGGTTGAAGAAACCTTTTGTAAGGAAACCTTGGCTGGCAGTTCAAACTCCAGGCTGCAAGGTGACCCTTGGACCAAAGTGGTCGCGACCCACAGGTTGAGAACCGCTGCTTTATTCTTATTTATTTTTATTTTATTTTTTTATCCTCACCAGAGGACATTTTTCCATTTTTTGTTCAGGTAGAGTGGGAGGGAGAGAGAGGAACAGAGAGAGAGAGAAACATCGATGTGAAAGGAACACATCGAGTGGCTGCCACCCGCACAACCAACCAGGGCCCGGGACAAACTGCAACCGAGGTACTCGCCCCTAGTGGGAACCGAATCCGGGACTCTCAGGACCGCAGGCCGACGCTCTAACCGCTGAACCAAACTGGCCAGGGTGAGAACCTCTGCTTTAGAGAGAGGCAGAGAGAGGGAGAGGGAGATAGAAACATCCATTAGCCAACTGGCCGCCTCCTGCATGCCCCCCACTATGGATCAGGCCCACAACCTGGGCATGTGCCCTGACTGGGAATCGAACAGGCGACATCTCAGTGCATGGGTTGATGCTCAACCACTGAGCAACACTGGCTGGGCTTCATTTGGCTTTTTTACATGTCTGTTAATCCAGCCAATGGATAATAAATGGGAAGGCAGATTTTTTTTTTTTTTTACAGTTCGAGCTCATTTTTACTTTCTCAAGTGTGAGCAACAACAACAAAAAAGAGGTAAGGCCCAGCGGGTGTGGTTCAGTGGATTGAGTTTGGTCCGGTGGACTGAGAAGTCCCACTTCGATTCTGGTCAGGGCACATGCCCCGGTTAGGGCTCCATCCCCAGTGGGGGGCGTGCAGGAGGCAGCCAATGGATGTTTCTAGCTCACTCGCCCTTCCTCTCTCTTTAAAAAATCAATAAAAACATTTTTAAAAAGGTAAGGATGACTCTAAGGTTTCTGCCTTAAGAACAGGAAGTATGGAGTAAGCTATTAACTAAGAGAGGAAAGGTTTGAGGGAGACAAGATCAGGAGCTTGGTTTGGGATGTTTTGAGTTTGAGATGTCTCAAGTTCGTGGACCTGGTGCGGGGCAGTTGTGGGCTCTTACAGAGCCAGGAACAACCTCTCTTCTCCCCACAGAGCCCTCCTTACACACAGACACACCGTTCACTAACTCTAGCTAGTGTCTAGCCCTGCTTCACATATCTGCACCTTTGTAAGTGCGGTGCTTGCTGGTGACACGCTGAGAACAGTTTCTTCACCCTGCTGACCCTACTTCCACGGACTGCAAGCTGGACCGGGTGCCGGCAGAGGCATTACCTTCGGCCCCGCCCACCTGCCCGCACTTGTAGAACCTCACAGGGCGGTTGTCGGCGCCCAGGAATCCGGCAGTGTTGGAGCATTTCGGAGCCAGCGGTACTTAGGCATAGCTGTCCAGCCCGTAGGTTTTTTCCCGGTCTGCAGCCGCACTCTGGTGGTCGCCCCCGGGTACCTCATCAAGTGCCTCAGAAAAGGCGAGTGCGCCTGCGTACTGCCCGCTACTCCTGGTTACCACAGCTACACCACGTGACCGGGGAAAGCGAATGCGTCTTCCTCTAATCTCGCGGACCTTACCACAAGTTGGGGGAGAGAGGGAGTCACGGCGTTTCTAACCTGTGCTAACTCGTCAGTCTGTTTTGGCTCCACTCTAGCTTACATCCGGGAGACTGCCACTGCCAGTAGTTGCCCTGAGGCGGCAGCAAGGTGCGAGATGAGGCGGCACTGGTCTCGGCCACGTAGAACTTAAGACCGATATGTTTTAGTGGAAGATGAAAACGCAGACTGGGTAAAAAGCGCCACCATGCTTGAACCCAGCTGTGGCTCCACCCCGCCAAACACTCCACTCCGCCTCTGAGCCCTCATTGGTTCAAAGCGCCGCCCGGCAACCCTGAGATTGGCCAGACCAGCGGCTCCCGCATCCAATGGGCGGCGGCGCCGGCTTTCCCGCGGCGGTTCGTTATTCGAGAGGGTCGTGGCGGCGGCGGCGGCGGCGGCAGTTGGATGTAACGGTTTTCCAGCTCCGGTGCGACCATGGCGGCCTTGGGGCTTGGAGGCTACGCGCGGAACGATGCGCGGAGGGGCCCGTCTTCCCCGCCTCCCGCTCCAGTGCTCTGCCTCCGCCGGCGGACGCGACTCCCGGCGGCGCCCGAAGACACAGTGCAGAACCGGGTGAGAAGCTGCCTGCCCAGCCCTCCCCCAGGTCCTTTCCTTAGATCTTTGGCCCCGCCTATCAGCTCCCGGCTTTGGCTGTCTGGCCGGGTCCTGTCTTTAAGCCCCGCCCCTTTAGTCAAGGCTCTTCCCGCTTTCGCATCTCCTCCTCTCTCGGGTACTGCGGGTGGTTCCGAGACCCACGTCTCCAAGCGTGGGCCCACCCTCAGCCCCTGCAGCATTCCTGGGTTCCTCCCCGGTCCCGCCTTCCTGCGAGCGTATTCCTGTCTTGAGAAGTCTCTCTGAGCCCTTCCAACTTTTGTTGACCTCGCCCTGCTTGAGTCAGGGTTCCTTACCTTCCCCGATTCTTCCTCAGCTCTACCCCTCCTTCCCTCACCCCCACTGCCTTCTCTTTCCTTCTCCATTACCAAGGTGAGATTCTTTTTTTTTTTTTTTTCATGATGTTTGCCCAAAATTTGTTTTATAAGAAAAACATTTTTTTGGTTAAAAAAAGAGAAAGGAATAAAGGTATGAAAGGGACTGAGGCCTGGGAGCAGCATGATGAGCCCAGCAGAGAAGAAGCCTGGTAGTGGGCACTCCTGTATTTCTCTAAAGCCTGGTTACCTGCTTGAGGTGGGAAAGCAGGAACCCTGGAGCAGGGGGAGGGGGCCTGTCCTCAGTGACTGATGACCACTGTAACCTCCTGGCCCAGGCTTCTCAGGTTATCAAGGTGGGCTTCTTGTTCCATACCGCCACCCAAAATTATAGAGAGGCTGTGAGTAATTATAAAATCTCAGCAGCACTGCTTAGGGGGAGGTTTACAGAAGTCCTGAGACACAGAAACAAAGATTTTAGAGGAGGAAGAGGGAATTCCATTAGCACAGCAGCACTTTTAAAAATTGTTCTACAACTTTCTGGGCCACCGAGTATGTTTTTATAAAATGGAGATAAAAAATAACCGTACCATGGAGTTGCAGGGAGATGAAATAAAATTGTGAATATGACCTGCTTGGCACAGAGTCCAGATAAAAGATGGGTACACGGTAGCTGCTTGTGGATTCCTGCTGCACTCTGATTATATCACCAGTTCCTGGCTGCAAGGCCCTGGGCACAGGGCCCCTGCTCACCTCTCTGGTGGTACCTCTCTCATCCTTCCTCTTAAAAAGGTTCAATCTCACTGTCCTGCTGTCTGCTTTCCTGAGACACCAAGCTCTTTCCTGCTTTCTAGCCTTTGTTTTTGGTGAGTCCTTTGTCTGGGCTGTTTGCTACAGTCTACCTGGCTGGCTCTTCCTCATTCCTCAAGTCTCAGCCAGACTATCCCTACCCTAGAGGCCTTAAGCAGGTACCCACCTTAATCTCTCACCCAGCTCCCTATACTTCATAGCCTTTATCTTGTATGTCTCTGAAAGTGTCCTGTCAGCTCTAAACTTTCTATTGTAGAGGAATAATGATGGCAGTTTCAGAGAGGCAGTATAGCAAAGTGAGTAAGAGCACAGCTTCTGGACCCAGACTGCCTGGGCATAAACCTTAAACTTTTCTTCCTGTTATGAACTTTTGTGTGCCTCAGTTTCCCTCTCTGTAAAATGAGGATAATAGTATAAATATTCCCTCATAGAGTATTTGAGCTCATATATCTTAAGTACTTAGAACAACAATGTACCAGCACCTGGTACATTGCAAATACTTTATTAATGTTAGCTACTACTGTTGTGATTGTGTATTTGGAGTAATTGATGTCATTTATTTATTTTAAATTCTCACCCAAAAATATTTTTCCATTTATCTGCAGATAGAATGGGTGGAAGAGTAAGAGAGAGCAAAACATTGATGTGAGAGAGAGACACATTGATTGGTTGCTTCCTGCACCATCTGACCAGGGCCAGGGACCGAACCACAACTGAGGTATGTGCCCTTGACCGGAATCAAACCTGTGACTCTAGTCCTCGGGTTGGCGCTCTAACCGCTGAGCCAAACCAGCCAGGGCTGATGTCATTTATTTATTTTCCTTGTTTGGTGGTGCAGAGTCCACCTGGCTTGCAAAAGACCTAGTTTAGAAATAATCAGTTATACTAATGCCCAGTAGTGCTGACTGACAGATTAATAAAAACAGGAGTGCCATTACCGAGTTGTCTGGGTTAAAGCCCTGGCACTGCTCCTTTTTGGGTGGGCAACCCCTCTAGACCTCTGTTTCTTCATCTGTAAGATGGAGATGATATGGTGTGACCAAGGCACAGGGTTATTAAGAACATTTTATGTCAATACAGTCATGGGTATTCAAACAGTACCTGGCTCAATAAATGTTAGCTATTCATTGTCCTATATTTGCCTTTAATTTTTGAGGCTAGCGACTTGCTTGAGAATGTTTTACTTTATAATAGCTAGAAATTACTCTATTCAAAATATGAAAATACTACATTCTATGAGTCCATACTCATAAGTTGTTTGATCAATCAGGATGGAGACTAAGCCATTTAACTTATTTTGCTTAGAGTTTTTTCATGTAAATGTGATTGTTTACTTGTTGAACCTCTAGACTATATACATTTGATGAGGGACTGGACAGTGTTCACTTTTGCTTACTGCTCTGTCTCCCCTACAGGGCCCAAAGTGCTGGCTTTGGAACTAGACTTCCTGGATTTGTATCCCCACCTTGCCACTCTGCTGGTGTGGGACCTTGGACCTCAATGTCCCCATCTGTAAAACAGGGCTGATTATAGTACCTTTTTCCTGGGGTAGTTGTGGGCTTTCAAGTCTTATATCCATGTAAAATTTTTTAAAATTTACTTAAAGGTCACCTTCTTAGTGAGTCTTTTTTTCCCTTCCCCTGTGCTCTCAGTTTCCTTTCCTGCTTTGTTTTCCTTTATTATTCTTTTCATAATCTGATTTTGCATATTTTTTCTGTTCACTTTCTTGTAATGTCCTTCATTCCATCACCACCAGAATGTGAGCTCCAGAAGGGCAGGGATTTGTGTTTTCCTTACCGTGTTATGCCCTTCACCTGGCCCTGTGTATTTGTCAAAGGAATGTTGAGGAAAACAAGTGTTAGCTGCTGGTAGATGACTATAGAAGCTCAGTGAGTGTGTGGACCATAACAGGAACAGAATGGGTGGCTAAGGTGGCTGTCCAACATGGGGCCTGCTGGAGCAGGTGCTTTTGACTTGGGCCTTTTCCCTGCAGGTGTCACTGGAGAAGGTGCTTGGTATCACAGCCCAGAACAGCAGTGGCCTCACCTGTGACCCCAACACAGGCCATGTAGCCTACCTTGCAGGGTGAGTGGATATGGGCCTCGGTTTTTTCATCTGTAGAATGCAGGTAATGCTGCCTACCTCTGAGGGCTGTGGAGAGAATTCCATGGGCCTGTCTGCATCTAGAACGGTACCTGGTATGTAGTGAGCACTATTAAAGCTTTATTGTGGCTGTAGGTGGGAGGTGGCAGCGATTATGGGAAAGACAGGTGATTACAACCAAGCCATATTAGACAATCTGGATTTGTGTCCTAGCTCCACCATGTGCCCTTCTCTGAGCCTCTGTTTCTATGGTTATAAAACAAAAATAGTGATACCCTCCTCTTGGATAGTTGAGAGTATTGAAGGACATCCTGCGACTATTTGTTCCACAAATACTGATCTAGCCCGACGCTGTTCTAGGCACCAAAGGGACCCCTCCTCCCAACCCTTGCAGGGCAGGGCAGGGTAGATCCATGGTCATTCCTGATGAACAATAAGTCTGGGGGAAGTAAGCAGTCCAGGATAGAGGACAAGGGCGGGCTCTTGAATCTGACAGATTCACATTCCCACTCTGTCCCAGACCTACTGGGTAGCCCTAGACAAAGAACTTCCCGTCTCTAGGCTTCATTTTCCTCCTCTATAAAATGGGACTGAGATTCCTGACCTTACCTGACAGTTGTAAGGATTTAGAGAGAACGTGCACATAAGTCTTTATTAGTCCAAGACCTGGCAGCATAGTTACCACAGAGTGTTGGTTTCTATTTAAGAATGTATTAATAACAATGTGAAGTGCCCTAGAATTCTCAGCATAGACATCTGGAGGAGGAGGTGAACAGAAAATAGTTTGCTCAGAGGGAGCCTTGTTTGTATGTAGGCTCTCTTCTGTAGGAAACAGAATATCCCTGGACCCCAGCACTCCCCTCACTTTGGGCACATTTTCTTCTTTCTCCTCAGCTGTGTGGTGGTGATTTTGGACCCCAAGGAGAACAAGCAGCAACACATTTTTAACACTGCCAGGTAGGCTGGGGCCTGGGCATGGGTAGGGATGGAACCGTGAAAATACTCATGGTTAGGTGACTCACTCATTCATTCACCTATCAGTTCAGCAACATTCGCCAAGCGTCTTCTCTGCATTAGGTTCTGTCTCAGATTCTGGGGACACAAAAGACAAAACTCTCTGCTCTCTGTAGGGCTGACAGCTCAGCAGGGGAGACAGACTAAAGCCAACTAGCTGCAAGCCCACTGTGACCTCTGCTGTGGAAATGATGAGGGATGTGTTAAGGCACGTTTTCTTTTCTTTTCTTTTTTTAAATAATTTTTTCTTTATTGATTTTAGAGAGAGAAGAAGGGAGAGGGAGAGAGAGATAGAAACATCAATGAGAGAGAACATTGTTTGACCACCTCCTGCATGCCCCCCACTGGGGATTTGGCCCACATCCTGGGCATGTGCCTTGACTGGGAATCGAGCCAGCAGCCTCTTGGTGCCTGGGTCGATGCGCAACCACTGACCCACACCGGCCAGCCAGGGCATGTTTATAGGCAGAGAGTAGGGGAAAACCATATCAGAAAGCTCTAGAAAGGCCTCCCTGATGCTGAGACCTGAAGGAAGTGAGAGGGTGACCCACGAGAAGGTGAGAGGAGAACATTTCAGGCAGAGGGAACAGCAAGGGTGAAGGCGTGGCAGTGGCTAAGAATCTCGTGTTGTTTGAGGAGCAGCCAAGAATCCATGTGCCTGCAATGGAGGAGTGGGTGAAGGAGAGATGAGGCTGGAACAGGCAGAAGCCACATCACACAGGCCTTAGGGAGGGGGTTGGATACCAATTGCAAAGAGAAGCCACTGGAGGGCGTTTATAGGCTAGGGATATGCTTTCAACACTCGAACCTTCCAGCACCCTCAGTCTTCCTTCCCTGTTTTCCTTTTCTCCACTAGATGTATCCTTTCTCTATGCTGTCACATTTCCTCACTGATGATCTTCAGGGTCTATCTCCCTTCCATAGTGGGAGCTCTCTGAGGGCAGAGACTTTCTCTTAGTGAATCGATATCCCTTTCACCTAGAGCAGTATCTAGCACATTGATGGCACTTATTATTTCATGAATGAATGACTGATTTAGAAAGATCCCTCCAGCTGCCAGTTTATTGGGGAAGGCCCTTGGCCCCAAGTAGGCCCAAGTTGGTTTCTAGGCCTTGGGATTGATTGATCACTGTGTCATCCAGCAGATGGCATGGAAAGAGTCCTCTCTCAATCACCGATGAATTTGTCTTAGGAGGTGATGTGGCCAGAGCAGAGGTTTTCACCCAAGCTGCATTTCAGAGTTACCTGACCCCTGGGCCTCACTCCCAGAGAAGGCCTAATCATTGGTCTGGAGTGAGGCCTGAGTATTTTCAACTTTAACACTTTTTATATTAAAATAATTTTAGACTTAACAAGAATAGTACAGGGTATGTATATACCTTTTATCCATGTTCCCCAAATGTTAACATTTTACCACATTTGCTTTATCATTCTCTGTCTATATAAAAAAAATTTTCTGAATCATTTGAGAGTAAGTTGCAAGCATGATGCCCCTGTATCTTTAAATACTTTGGCTTGTATTTCCTGAAAAGAAAAAATGACATGATCCTTCAAAACCGCAATACATTCAACAATATCAGGAAATTAAAATTGGTACATTACTACCATCTGCTCCTCATTCAAGTTTCACCATTTGTCCCAAGTACGCCCTTTATAGCAAAAGGATTCTGTCCAGAATCTTGCATTGCATATCATTGTCTCTTCAGTATGAAGTGGTTCTTCCATCTTTTCTTGACTTTTGTGACCTTGACACTTTTGAGGATTACAGGCCAGGTATTTTGTAGAATGTGCCAACCTTTGAGTTTGATGTTTCCTCATACATAGTAGATTCAGGGTCTGCATCTTTGGCAGGAATACCTCAGAAGGAATGCTGTGTTCTTCTCAGTACATTTTATCAGGAACTTAATGATGTTGATCTCTCTCATGACTAATGTCTGCCGGGCTTCTGTGAAGCCACTATGAAGACTCTTTTTCTCTTTGTGATTAGTGAGTACCTAAGGAGGAGCTTCTCTGAAACTTTGCAGATATTATCCTGTTTCTCACCAGACTTACTCACTAGTCTTAGCATGGCTTTGACATTTTCAAAAAGCTCCCCAAGGAATTCTGACATGAAGCCAAGACTGAGAACCTCTGGTCAAGAGTCCAGGGCTCTGCCCTGTCCAGTTGGGTAACCTTGGGCAGGGGAATTCCCTGTGTTGAAGTCTCCTCATCCCAAAACTGGCTAATGAAGTCCTGGCTTCATAGAACGTGTATGAGGAATCATTGTACTGATGCCCGTATAACATTTCACAGAAGGCTGAACACAAGGTCAGGGCACATGACAGTCAGGAGTACCTGCAGACAATAGAAACCCCACAACAAACATGGTTTAAACACAAGAGCATGTTCTACCTGCACATAAGTCTGGAGATGGGCGCCCTGGGGGCTTGTTCTCTGAACATTAGGGATCCCACTTCTTCTGTCTTTCTGTTCCACCATGCTTATTGTGAGGCTTCTGTTCTTGAAGTCATCACTTGATCCAAGATGGAGTTCTGGCTATCATGTCCTTTTTTTTCAGAAGTGGGGGAACACGTGAGGAGTGGGCAGAATTCTCTTTGGGAAGCTTTTCTGGAAAATGCACGTAGCACTTCTCATTGGCCAGACTAAGTCATGTAGCTGAACCTGTGTAGCTACAAGAGAGAGGAAATGTGCTTGAGCTGAGGACGTTGCCATCCCAATGAAAACTGATGTTCTGTGAGAGGAAGGAGGGGCAAGTGGCTACTAGGCAGGCCACTCGCCTTGTCTGCTGCTGTAGGAGCAATGGGAAGCCATCAGAGTTGATGATGGTAAATGTTCTATAGGATTGTCAGAGACTTACTCAGAGGCATTTACTTAGTTATCTGCACACCAGTTTACTCATGTGAGGAAGACAATTACTAGACTGTTAAGGAAAAGATGTAAAAACAGCATTAAAAAAGAGAGAGAAAGTACAGCCTGGGAACAGTGACACTTGCTACCAGAAACATGCAAACTAGTCTTGTCATTCCATCGTGCAGGCTATCTAGGGGTATCAGAGAGAAACATGTTGGTTGGCAGCAGGTTTTCCAGAACACCTTGAGCAATTAGCAGTGGAGCACATGCTTCGGTTGTCTCAGTGTGATTGTCTGCCAGGATCCTCCCTTCAGCAACATCTCCATAGTTAGGCCCGATCTGTACCATTTCCTGCATCCGAACTTCTCAGGATTATAGAGCTGGTGGGGTCTTAGGAAGCCCACTGTTACAGAGAGAGGAAGAAAGGTCCCCATTCAGTGTCTACCCATCTAGGTTTGGAGTTTGGGGAAGGAAGGGACCTTTGCTTTCACAGAACCCCATTTCCCTGTGCTGCTGTCCCCTTCTAGCAGCAGGGAATGTACTGTTGTGGGCACACCAGCAGCACTGGCTCTGTGGGTGCTGGTGGTGCTCACCTCTCCTGGCTTCTTCTAGACTTGGGAGTGAAGAGTGGGCAGTGTGCTGTGAGCACAGCCAGGCCAGGGTCTGGCTGCCCACCCTTAGTGGTACCAGTGATCAACCCTTTTCCTTGTCCTCAGGAAGTCTCTGAGCTCTCTGGCCTTCTCCCCTGATGGGAAGTACATAGTGACGGGGGAGGTGAGTTGTGATCATGACTGAGTAGGTGGGGAGGGGTCTTGGGGCCATTCCTTCTGCCCCTACCAGGCTTGGGAAATTCCTGGAATAGCTCCTTCCTGGACCAGAAAAACCTCAGGGCAGATGGGGGAGGTGGCTTTTGGGCACACCCTGGGGCAATGCCGTCTTCATCCCTGCCAGCCCTTCTAGCCCAGCAGCAGTAATTGCCCCACCTTCCCTAGAATGGGCACAGGCCAACCGTGCGAATCTGGGATGTGGATGAGAAGAGTCAGGTGGCAGAGATGTTGGGCCACAAGTACGGCGTGGCCTGTGTGGCCTTCTCTCCAAATATGAAGCACATTGTGTCCATGGGCTACCAGCACGACATGGTACTCAACGTCTGGGACTGGAAGGTGAGCCAACTGGTGGGGGTGTGGGCAGGCAGCCAGCTGCCGGAGCATCCTGAGTCTCAGGCTTTGCAAGAACTAAATGAGATAAACTTGGTAAAGTGCTCAAATATTTATTGAGGAGCTGATCCCTGTTTTAGGCACTTATTGAAGGATGTATGACAAGCTCTTAACTAATAGAATATATAATTTTTTTTTATTCTCACCTGAGGACATTTTTCCATTTTTTATTCAGATAGAGCGGGAGGGAGAGAGAGGAAGAGAGAGAGAGAAACATCAACGTGAAAGGGACTGCCACCTGCATGACCCAACCAGAGCCGGGGACAAGCTGCAACCGAAGTACATGCCCTTAGCGGGAACCGAACCCAGGTCTCTCTGGACCGCAGGCTGACGCTCTAACCACTGAGCCAAACCAGCCAGGGCTATAATTATTTTTATATTAACCAGCTATGACCTTGATCAAATAACTTTGTGGGTCTGTTTCCTTATCTGTAAAATGGATATTATAGTATCCACGTGGTTGAATTGTGAGAATTCAATGAGTTGATATGGAACACTGGACACTGGAATAGCTGAGAGAGGACTTGGACTCGGCAGAAGTGGGTACCAAGTCCTGGTTTTGTTCATAACATGCTATGTGACCTTGGACACATGATATTCTCCTGAGCATGGCAGAGTTGGAGGAGAAGCACCTCCCTTATAGAGCTGTTGAGGGGATTCCATGCGTCATCCTGTGACGTGCTCAGCAGGGCCCTGAGTGAGAGCCCTGTAGATGACACCCGTGCTTGGCAGCCTCACCTCCCAGCTGTGGCCATCAACACCATGTGTGGACTATAGAACTTAGACCCTGAGGGAGAGCTCTGGAACTTACTGTCTCGTGGGAACTTTTCTTTATTTGCAATTTTTATTAATTTTTGTTACAGATGTTTCTCCTTTTCCCTCCCTAGACACTCTCCTCCCGATCCCCTCCCCACCCGCCCCAGCACTGACATGGGAACTTTTCCACGCCTCAGTCTCCTCTTTAGTGGGAATGAGAGCCCATAAAGTAGCTTACTGGAGGGTGCAATGGAAACACTTGGGGCAGGGAAGAGTGAGGAGATGCAGGGCTGAGGGCAAAGGATGAAGGCAGTAGTCCAATGGGGTGGGTGCTGGCATGAACTTTGCTGTTCTGATTCTTCCAGAAAGATGTTGTGGTGGCCTCCAACAAGGTATCATGCAGGGTCATCGCCCTCTCTTTCTCAGAGGACAGCAGCTATTTTGTCACAGTTGGTAACCGGCATGTCAGGTTCT
Source organism: Molossus molossus (assembly GCF_014108415.1). Taxonomy (NCBI): domain Eukaryota; kingdom Metazoa; phylum Chordata; class Mammalia; order Chiroptera; family Molossidae; genus Molossus; species Molossus molossus. Next base: position 15,169,442 of record NW_023425357.1, on the reverse strand, counting down.
GGTTCTTGGAAGTGTCCACTGAAGCAAAGGTGAGTTTTTGTCCCTGCCACTTCAGCCAGGCCTGGGGAGTAACTGTCAGAGGCAGAATGGACTCCTGTTTGTACCTGAGATATGGGGGCAGTGACCTCAGGGGCTGTCTGGCCTCTCAGGGGTCTGGCTTCTGCTTCTGGCCTGCTCTCCAGGTGCTAATTGTCAGGCCCTGCTAGGAAATTCTCAACCATATTCCCTTCCTCCCCTGACCCTGGGGCCAGACCTCGTTCCTGGACTGCTGCCTCCCAGCCACGCTGCCTGGAAATGTGTTTTCTTCCCTTCCCTTCCACTTGGAGGAGTTGCTTAGTGTCCTCCTGTTTAGTTATGTTGTTCTCCTGGTCGTGAGAGACCCATCATGATGTTGTTGGGGCCCAGGCTATGTGGATACTGTCTCACTGTGCCCTGCTATGCCTCCAGGTGACGGGGACAGTACCTCTCATAGGGCGCTCGGGCATCCTGGGTGAGCTGCACAACAATGTCTTCTGTGGTGTGGCTTGTGGCCGGGGCCAGATGGCAGGCAGTACCTTCTGTGTGTCCTACTCGGGCCTCCTCTGCCAGTTCAATGAGAAGAGGGTGCTGGAGAAGTGGATCAATCTGAAGGTACCCCACCTCTCTGCTATCAATGGGGAAACACTCTTTCCATGACAATCTGCTAGGACACTCGGCAGTGTTTCTGCCTTGTGGTTGATCTCTCCAGCTCTGGGTTTGACTTCAGGTTCTGTTTGTGTGACTCTGGTAAATGACTTTCCCTATCTGAACCTCAGTTTCCTCATCTGTGAAAATGGAAGTATTTTTGCCTACTTCACAGAATTAATGAGGAGTCACGTGAGCTAATATAGGTAAGGCATTTGCACAGTGCCTGCCTGGTACCCTGTAATGGGATTGAGTTACAGTTGCTTTTCCCCTGTTTAATTCAGTTCACATTTCTCTTCTTCATTGAGCACTCTTGGCTAGCAGGACAACTGCATTTTCTTTTTATAAATTTAAGGTATCATGGACTTAATTTTTAGTCAAAAAAGACTATACCAAAAATATTTTAAAACTAAAGGATGATGTATTAATACATTGCAGAACCACTTTTCTTCAGGATCTGAGGGTTTGAGTCCAAGCTGTCTTCCTATTCCCAGATTTGGATGCCCATTTAGCTGTTGCATCTTGGTTTTCCCTCCTTTTTCTATTCTTGCTCTTGTGACTCCCCTCCAGAGCTCACCTTTAGGGTTAATGGCATGGTGTCAGGCATATGGAAGAATTCCGAGTTTTGTCTTTCCTTTTTTTTTTTCTCGTTTGAATCCTCTTGCTAGAACTCATGCAGTTTTTAAGCAAATCAGAAGCTTTTGACAGACAGATGTGTAGCCCCTGAGCAGTTGTCATAAATGACTCATAAATGAAGTTTCTGTGGATTGAGTCTAATCTGTGTCCAGAATTCTGGCATTTCCTGCCCCTCTATCTACATGTCCTGGCAGGATAGACAGTTCTTCCTGTATTCAGTAACCTTTTCCTATGCTGATATGAAGTATAATCTCTGTCATTGGTGGAAAAAGGAGAAACATCTGTAACAAAAATAAATTAATAAAAAAAATTAAGATAAAAAAAAGTATCTCTATGAAGTTGTTTTTAAACAACGAGAAATAAATTGTAAGCCTAAAATTCATATAGGTTACTGCAAGTGACCTATCTGAAGTCATGGTCTGCTGAACAGATATTTTCTACCCACAGCTGAGTTCCTCTATACGTAGCAATGACAACTCGATCCCATTCTGTGCCTTTGTCTACTTGCTGGCACGCTTCCTTCAAAAATGACCTTACACTGTATCCTGATTTTAAAAACCTTAAAATTTACTAAGATGGGCTTTTGGACCCAACAAATGATAAGGCTTCTCTGGAGCCCCAAAGCTGTTCTGTCAGGCCCCATGTCCCTGAACTGGGCCACACAAAGCACAGAGTTCACTTGGATCTCCATTGCCCCCTTAGGTCTCCTTGTCTTCCTGCCTCTGTGTCAGCCAGGAGCTCATCTTCTGCGGTTGTACAGATGGGATCGTTCGCATCTTCCAGGCCCACAACCTACACTACCTCGCCAACCTGCCCAAGCCGCACTTCCTTGGGGTGGATGTGGCCCAGGGACTGGAGCCCAGGTATTACCCGGCAGGAGGAGGGGAGAGGGGCCCACCCAGAGTCTGTCTGCTGGTATGCATCCATGCTTCCAGATCCATCTGCCTACTGACCAGCCTTAGGCAGGAGCAGGATACAGCTATAACGAGTCAGCAAAATCTCTGCCACTGTGATGTCTTTGGTCTAGTGAGGGAGCTTGATGATAAATAAGTACACAAATAATTTCAGATAGTCATACATGTTTTGGTGAAATAAAACAGGGACTCAAGAAAGAGAGTGTCTGGGGGTTGGGGCCATATTTGGGTGTCCACGGGAAGCCTGTCTAGTGAGAAGGAGCCAGCTATGTGGGGAACTGGGTCTTGACAGCAAGTGGAAAGGCCTTAAGGGGATAGCACACTGGGATTGCCATGTTTCAGGAACACGTAGGGGTTGTGTGGCTGGAGCCCAGTGTGCCTGGCGGAGGAGAATGGTAAGAGACAGGCCTGAGCCCTGGCCAGTTTGCTTAGCGGTTGGAGCATCGGCCTGTGGTCCAGAGAGATCCGGGTTCGGTTTCCGCTAAGGGCACGTACCTCCGTTGCAGTTTGTCCCTGGCCCTGGTTGGGTCGTGCGGGTGGCAGCCACTCGATGTGTCCCTTTCACGTCAATGTTTCTCTCTTTCTCACTCCCACCCTATCTGAACAGAAAATGGAAAAATGTCCTCGGATGAGGATTTAAAAAAAAGAGACAGGTCTGAGAATTGATGGAGGCTGGTGGGAGGAGCTTATAGTCTATTCTAAGGTCCATGGGCAGCCACTGGGGATTTCAGGCATTGGCATTAGGTGATAAGGCCTCGAGCATTAGATCTCTCTGGCTGCCATGTTGAGAGTAGGTGGAAGGGCTGAGCTGTGACATATTTTCCCTTTGTTGTAAATCATTTTGGAGGGCAGGGGAGCTACCTAACTAGGGGCTGGTGGGTGCCTGGGGTGGCTCTTTATCGATTTCTGGACACTACCTCCTGAATGCCTTTTCTCAGAGCCTGGAGGTGGCTGTTGGGTATCTCAAAGGAAAGAGCGGGTGGGTCAGCAACCCACAGACAGTGGTGTGCTATAGTAGCTAGGCTGCCCAGCTCTGCCAGCTTTTGCTTTGTGCTCTGTGGCCTCAGGCAGGTCGCTGTATCAATCTGTGCTTCAATTTCTTTGTTTATAAAATGTAGTACCTACCTATCATGGAGGATGTGGGGATTCAGTACAGCTAAAGCTCTTGGCTTGGCACACAGTGAGTGCTCAATAAACTGTAGCCTTTATAGCCAGGCCCCAGACCAGGGGACAACTCCCCTGTTCCCTTGCACGGAGATTTTTGGTGTTATGTTGGTGGAGCCCATGAGAGAGAAGGCCTGAGATATGTGCCCATTATTCTTCCATGAGAGAGGACAGAGCTTGGGTTGGATGAACTGAGGGGAGAAAAATGTTAATAGGAGTTGAAAATTCAAATGTTCTCAGGGGCCAAGTGGAAGCTTTCACTTTGCAACTTCTGTATGAGAAACAAAGCATAGGAAGAGAGAGGAGGGAGAAGTGGAGTTAGAATGGGAGAGATGGACCACCATGACATTGACATGAGACTGCTCAAGTGTCACCACACTACCTACAGTGACACTGATGGTGATTGATGACCCATGTTGCCTTGTTAGCTTCCTCTTCTGCAGGAAGGCAGAAGCAGTCTATCCGGATACAGTGGCTCTGACCTTTGACCCCATTCACCAGTGGCTGTCCTGCGTGTATAAGGACCACAGCATCTATATCTGGGATGTCAAAGATATCAACAAAGTAGGCAAGATGTGGTCGGAACTCTTCCACAGCTCCTACGTCTGGAATGTGGAGGTGAGCTCCTTTCTCCCTCCCCTGCCTTTGCTCAGCCCCCATTTGAAGAAAGCTTCTGCAGAGTTTGGGAAACCCATTCAGCCATTCCTTCAAAAGATACTCTGTTCCTTCAAATGGATTCCAGCTATGTGCCAGGTGCTGGGGCCCAAGTAGGAAGAAAACTGACAAAAGTCCTGCCTTAATGGAGTTCACATTTGGGTGAGAAAGTAAGCCCATAAACATCAATATAAAACATGCCGAATAGCAGTACCTCTCAGAAGACAAATGATGCAGAGAAGGTGAAAGAGGGCTCAAAGGTGCTTGCTATTCTAGAGAGGAGAGTGGGTGGTCAAGGAAGGCCTGTCTTTGGACCTGACTTTGAAACAGAGACCTACAGGAAGAGAGGGGGTGAGAGGCATATCACCACTTGGGAGAACAAAAGCAAAGGTCCCGTAGCAGGAGCCTGTGTACTTCAAAGAGCCTCCTGTAGAGGCCATTTGTGTTGTTTAGTGCTTTTCAAAATTTCAGTATTGAAGTCTTTATTTTCTAAGAATGAATGTGGGAATTTTTTAATTCTCTAAAGCTGTTCTAAGTACTCCTTGTAGGTTGACAACTGTTGGAGAAAGAATTGTATTTTACTTTTTTATTCCTGAAAATTTCTTACTACTAGGACTGTCTGTCATAAAGAACTTATGTTTTCAGTGGCCCAGTTCAGAATTGGGGAAAATAACTTAATCCTGTTGAATAAGTATGTAGCCATTTGCCTGCTTGAATCCATCTACCTTCTTGGATCTGACGCTTCTCTTAATAGCACTTTTTTTCACTTAGCAAGAATATTTTCAAATAACTTTAAATTTTTATATGTAAACATATTTTCTTTGAGAAAAAAAGAATATTACTTGTAAAGCTAGTCTCTTTGATTACCTCTCCACTTCCAGTACTGCTTTCTCTCACCCTCACCCTTGTTATCTCAATTTTTTATGTTTTTCAGTTCATTTTCTTTGTATCTGTCTGTTATTTATTTATATTTATAGATAAATATAATTTTTACTTTATATATTGATTGATTACATAATCCTGTGTATAGTTATACAATATAAATCTTATTTTTATATGTTATATTTATATATATGTATATATATATGTATATATATATCCTCAACAAAAATATTTGTGGATAGATCTTTTTAGGATCTTTTTATCAGTTCTGGAAAATTCTCAGTCAGTCCAGATTTAAGAATTGCTTTTACCCCATTCTTTTCTTTTGTTGCTCTTATGTCCTATTTGTCTCTATCGTTTATTTTAATTTTTAAATTTTATTATTATTTTTTATACTCATTACTTTTTTTTTTTTTTTCCATTTTTTGTACAGACAGAGTGGGAGGGAGAGAGAGGAAGAGGGAGGGAGAGAGAGGAAGAGAGAGAGAGGGAAACATCGATGTGAAAGGGACACATCGAGTGGCTGCCACCCGCACGACCAACCAGGGCCGGGGACAAACTGCAACCGAGGTACATGCCCTTAGCGGGAACCGAACCCGGGTCTCTCCGGACCGCAGGCGGACGCTCTAACCGCTGAGCCAAACTGGCCAGGGCAATACTCATTACTTTTTAAAAACTTTTTTAAATTTATTGAATTGAGAGAGAGAGAGAGAGAGAGAGAGAGAAATATCGGTTTGTTGTTCCACTTACTTATGCATTCATTGGTTGCTTCTTTTGTGTGCCCTGATTGAACTCACATCCTTGGCATATTGGGACAATGCTCTAATCAACTGAGCTACTCGGCCAGAGTCTTATCCTTTAGTTTTAAAGATAAAACAGAGATCTGATAAAAAACCACGCCCTGGCCAGTTTGGTTCAGCGGTTGGAGCGATGGCCTGCGGACCAGAGAGACCCGGGTTTGGTTTCCGCTAAAGGCGTGTACCTTGGTTGCAGTTTGTCCCCGGCTCCGGTTGGGGTTGTGTGGGTGGCAGCCAGTCGATGTGTCTCTCTCACATCGATGTTTCTCTCTCTCTTCCTCCCTCCCTCCCTCCAGCTCTGTCTGAAGATGAATGCAAAAAATGTCCTCTGGTGAGGATTTAAAACAAACAAACAAACAAACAAAAAACCACACAGCCCTGGCTGGGTGACTCGGTTGGAACACCAAAAAGTTGCAGGTTTGATTCCTGATCAGGGCACATACCTAGGTTGTGGGTTCAATCCTCGGTAGGGGTGCATATGGGAGGCAACTGATCAATGTGTCTCTCTCTCTCTCTCTTTCTCGCTCTAAAAATCAATAAAAGCATATCCTCAGGGGAGAATAAAAAATACATACACACACACACACACACACACACAAGAAAAGTATAATTTATCAACTGTTGTTAGCAGCTGTTGATGTTCAATGCCTAGATTCATTTATTTGTTGGTAGTTGCAGTATGGAGAAATTCTAATTCTATCATTTCTTTTTATTAGTTGGACTACTTATACGAAGAGACACTTCCCCTCATCTACCATTTGGTCTCCCAGTGGTACACTTCATATAGGAAAGGCAGGATAAATGCTTGATTCTTTCCCTTTATTTACCAGTTTTCAAGATAATGAATTGGTTCCCTGTTCTCTAAAGGTAACTAGTTGTTTTTATTTAATATCATTATGAACTCATATATTTAAATATATTAGATATATTTTAATCCATTGTGATTATTAACATTATTGGAGCTCAAATTGTCCTATCTTTGGCCAGTGGGAGCCTCTTCAACTTAGCCCTTGAGTTCTCTGGACATGACCCTAATAGTCTTTTATAGATACCTTGCTATCTTAGATGACCAGATGTTCCAGCCTCATCTTGTACATTTTCTGCCCCAGTCCAGCCATTTCTTAAAGAATGGGTTTTGGTGTGTGTGTGTGTGTGTGTGTGTGTGTGTGTGTTTTCAGTTCAAATTGGTTATTTCAGAATCACAGTCTGGGTGCTGGCAATGCTCATAGGTATTGGCTTGATCCTTCCAGAATTCTAGTTCTCAAAGACATAGGTGATGATGGAATTAGAATATCCCCAGTTAAACATTTACTTATTCTCACATTATATATAAAACAGTCTAAGAATGGCAATTATTCAATTTTGAAAAGTTAAAACAATTTTTTTGTATACATTCTCTCCGTTCTCCCACAATTTAAAAAATAAGCATACTATATCTATGTGATCTGATCATGTAGCTATTATATGCCATAGCCTCTCCCTTTTGACCCCATTTATTTGGGGGTGGTTATAGGAATATATGTGTGTGTGTATATATATATATATGTATATATATATGTAGTGGTAAAATACACATAACATAAAACTTACCATTTAAATCATTATAAATTGTACAAATCAGTGGTATTTAGTATATTCACAGTGTGCAACAATAACTAGTTCTGGAACATTTTCATTACTCCAAAAGGAATCTCTGTCTATACTCATTAAACAATCACTTTCATTCCCCCAGTTCCTAGAAACAACTAATCTGCTTTCTGCCACTATGGATTTGCTTTTTCCAACTATTTCATATAAATGGATCATAGAACATGTGGCTTTGTGTCTGGCTTCTTTCATTAGTGTAATGTTTTCAAGGTTTATCCATGTTGCAGCATGTTTCAGTACTTCATTCCTTTATAAGGTTGAATAATATTCCATTGTGTGGATAATAGCACATTTTGTTATCCATTCATCATTTGATGGACATTTGAGTTGTTTCTACCTTTTGACTGTTGTGAATAGTGCTGATAGGAACATTCATATGCAAGCTTTGTTTGAACATCTCTTTTCAGTTCTTCTGGGTATAGTCCCAAGAACACAATTGCCGGGTCATATGGTAATTCTTTAACTTTTTGAGGAACCACCAAACTTTCCGACAGCAGCTATACCATTTTACATTCCCACCAGCAATGTCTGAGGGTTCCAATTTCTCAGGACCGCAGGCCGACGCTCTAACCGCTGAGCCAAACCGGCCAGGGCGGTTCCAATTTCTTTACATCCTTCCTAACATTAATTATTTTGTTTGGCATTTTTATTTTTATTTTTTTAATCCTTACCTGAAGATATGTTTTTTGTTAGTTTTTTTTTTTTTTTTATCCTCACCGGAGGACATTTTTCCATTTTTTGTTCAGGTAGAGTGGGGGGAGAAGAGGAACAGAGAGAGAGAGAGAAACATCAATGTGAAGGGACACATCGAGTGGCTGCCACCTGCACGACCGACCAGGGCCGGGGACAAACTGCAACCGAGGTACGTGCCCTTAGCGGGAACCGAACCCAGGTCTCTCAGGACCGCAGGCCGACGCTCTAACCGCTGAGCCAAACCGGCCAGGGCTAGTTTGTTTTTTAAATCCTTACCTGAGGGTATTTTTTCATCTGTCTTCAGATAGAGTGGGAGGAAGGAAGGGAGGGAGAGAGAGAGAGAAACATTGACAGGAGAGAGACACATCAACTGGTTGCTTCCTGCACGACCCTGACTGGGGACAGGGACTGAACAGGCAACCGAGGTACGTGCCCGTGACCAGAATTGAACCTGCAACTCTTTGGTCCGCGGGCTGATGCTCTAACCACTGAGCAAAACTGGCCAGAGCTCATCCTTATCTAGTTCTTAAGTAAGAAGTGACTGAGATCTTTTTTTTTTTTTTTAATTTTTTTTTTCTTTATTGATGTCAGAGAGAGAGAGAGAAAGGGAGAGGGAGATGCCCCCCACTGGATTGGGCCCACAACCTGGGCATGTGCCCCGACCAGGAATCGAACCGGCGACCTCTTGGTGCATGGGGTCAATGCTCAGCCACGAAGCCACACTGGCTGGGCAGATCTTTTTTTTTTTTTTTTTTATCCTCACCCGAGGATATTTTTCCATTTTTTGTACAGATAGAGTGGGAGGGAGAGAGAGGAAGGGAGAGAGAGAGAGAAACATCGACGTGAAGGGACACATCGAGTGGCTGCCACCCGCACGACCAACCAGGGCCGGGGACAAACTGCAACCGAGGTACATGCCCTTAGCGGGAACCGAACCCGGGTCTCTCCGGACCGCAGGCCGACGCTCTAACCGCTGAGCCAAACTGGCCAGGGCAAAGTCTTAACAATTTTTTTTTTTTTTTTTTTATCCTCACCCGAGGACATTTTTCCATTTTTTGTACAGATAGAGTGGGAGGGAGAGAGAGGAAGAGAGAGAGAGAAACATCGATGCGAAAGGGACACATCGAGTGGCTGCCACCCGCACGACCAACCAGGACCGGGGACAAACTGCAACCGAGGTACATGCCCTTAGCGGGAACCGAACCTGGGACTCTCTGGACCGCAGGCCAACGCTCTAACCGCTGAGCCAAACCGGCCAAGGCCAGATCTTTTTTAATATAGGCATTTATAGCCATAAATTTCCCTCTGAGCATTGCCCTTGCTGCATTTCATAAATTTTGGTATATTGTGTTTTCATTTTCACTTGTCTCAAAGTATTTTCTATTTTCTCTTTTTTTTTTTTTTTTTTTTTTTTTTTTTTTTATCCTCACCCGAGGACATTTTTCCATTTTTTGCTCAGGTAGAGTGGGAGGGAGAGAGAGGAACAGAGAGAGAGAGAGAAACATCGATGTGAAAGGGACACATCGAGTGGCTGCCACCCGCACAACCGACCAGGGCCGGGGACAAACTGCAACCGAGGTACGCGCCCTTAGCGGGAACCGAACCCAGGTCTCTCAGGACCGCAGGCCGACGCTCTAACCGCTGAGCCAAACCAGCCAGGGCCTATTTTCTCTTTTGATTTCTTCTTTGACCCATTGTTTGTGTAAGGGTGTGTTGTTTAATATACACATATTTGTTAATTTCCCAGATTTTCTTTTGTTATTCATTTGTAGTTTCATCCCATTGTGGTTGGAGAAGATTGTATGATTATAGTCATTTAAAATTTATCAAGAATTTTTTGTGACTGAATATGTGGTCAATTCTGGAGAATGTTCTGTGTTCACTGGAGAAGAATATGCATTTTGCTATAATTGGGTAGAATATTCTTTATAGATCTGTTAGGTCTAGTTGGTATATAGTGTTTTTTAAGTCCTCTATTTCCTTATTGATACCCTTTCTAGATCTGTTTTGTGTTGAAAATATAATAGTGAAGTCTTCAACTATTATTGTAGACCTGTATATTTCCTCCTTCATTTCTTTCAATTTTTATTTTATGTATTTTGGGTCTCTGTTGTTAGGTGTGTATGTTTGTATTTGTATTATCTTCTTTTAAAAAAATTTTAATTTATTTTTTTGTTGATCCTCACCCAAGGATATTTTTTTCCATTGATTTTTAGAAAGAGGGAGAGAAGGAGGGAGGGAGAGAGAGAAACATCGATATGAGAGAGACACATCGATTGATTGCCTCCTGTACAACCCCAACTGTGGCTGGGGATCAAACTTGCAACCCAGATACATGCCCTTGACTAGAATTGAACCTGCAACCCTTCAGTCAGCAAGCCAATGCTCTAACCGCTGAGCAAAACTGACCAGGGCTTATCTTCTTGATAATTGACCATTTTATCAATATATAATGGCCTTTGTCACTTGTGACAATTTTTTATTTAAATCTACAGTATTTTGTCTGACATCACTATAGAGATTCAAAGCTCCCTTTAGTTACTATTTGTATGGAATATATTTTTCCATAGCTTTACTTTCAACCTGTATCTCTTTGGACGTAAAGTGAGTCCCTTACGGACAACATATAGTTGGATCTTTTTTTATGCATTCTGCCAATTATTTCCTTTTGATTGGAGAGTTTAATCTATTACATATAGCCTTGGATGGTTTGGCTCAGTGGTTAAAGCGTTGGCCTGTGGACCCAGGAGTCGCGGGTTTGATTCTAGTCAAGGGCATGTATCTTGTTTGCAGTTCAATCCCCGGCACTGGTTGGGGTCATGTGGGAGGCAACCAATCACTGTGACTCTTTCATATCGATGTTTCTCTCTCTCTCTTTCTCTCTTTCTCTCTCCCTCCCCTACTCTATCTGAAAATCAGTGGAAAAATATCCTCAGGTGAGAATTGAAAAAGAAAAACAACCTGCCCAGCTGGTGTGGCTCAGTGGTTGAGCATCGACTCATGCACCAAGAGGTCGCTGGTTCGAGTCCTGGTCAGGGCACATTCACAAGTTGTGGGTCCAATCCCCAGGGGGGGCTTGCAGGAGGCAGCCAGTCAATGCTCTGTCTCATCAGTGTTTCTCTCTCTCCCTCTCCCTCTCTTTCTCAAATCAATAAAGGAAAAACAATTTTTTAAAATCTATTTACATATAAAGTAATTATTTGTAAGGTAGGACTTAACCCTTTTCATTTTGCTGTTTACTTTCTATATATCCTATATTTTTTATATTCCTTAATTCTTCTATCACTACATTCTTTTGTGTGTAGTTGATTTTTTTTTTTATCCTTGAGGACATTTTTGCATTTATCTTCAGATAGAGTGGGAGGGAGAGAGAGAGGAAGAGAGAGAGAAACATCGATGTGAGAGAGACCCATTGACTGCTTGCCACCCACATGACCCCAACCAGGGCCGGGGACAAACTACACTGAGGTCCGTGCCCTTAGCAGGAACCGAACCCAGGTCTCTCTGGTCCGCAGGCCAACACTCTAACCGCTGAGCCAAACTGGCCAGGGCTGTAGTTGATTTTTTATAGTATTCCATTTTTATTTCTTTTTCATTTCCTCTTCTGTATATTTTATTTATTTTTATTTTTTTAATCCTCATTCAATATTTTTGTATTTATCTTCAGATGGAGTGGGAAGGAGAGAGAGGGAGAGGGAGAGAAACATCGATGTGAGGGGGATGCATTGACTGGTTGCCTCCTGCACAACCCCAACAAGGCCTGGGGATGAATCGCAACAGAGGTACATGCCCTTGGCCGGAATCAACCCTGATACTCATTGGTCTGTGGGTCGATGATCTATTGCTGAGCCAAACTGGCCAGGGATCTTCTGTATATTTTAAAGTTATTTTCTTTCTGGAGGATTACTAGAGACATCTTAAAGTTATAACAAACTACTTTGAAATAATACCAACTTAGTTGCAGTAGAATACAAGCACTCTGTTCTTATATAGCTTTGTCCCTCCTCATTTATGTTGTTATTGTCACAACTATATTTTTACACATTGTGTACCCATTAACATTGATTTTTTGGGGGGGAGGCTTAATCCTCACCCAAGGATTTTTTTCTTCCATTGATTTTTAGAGAGTGGAAGGGAGAGAGAGGGAGGGTGAAGAGAGAGAGAAACATTGATCGATTGCTCCCTGCATGAACCACAACCAGGGCTGGGGATTGAATCTGCAACCCAGGTATGTGCCCTTGACCAGGAATTGAACATGCAACCCTTTAGTGTGAGGGCTGATGCTCTAAACACTGAGCCATGCCAGCCAGGGTTAACATTGATTATTAATTGTTGTCTTATGCCTTTGTCTTTTAAATCATATAGGAAAAGAAAGAGGAGTGACAAACCAAAAATACAATAATATTGGCTTTTATACCTATATAGTTACGTTTCCCAGTGTTCATTATTTCTTGATATGGCTTTGACTTGCTGTCTCATGACCTTTCACGTAACCCTGAAGGACTCCCTTTAGCATTTTCTGTGGGCTGGTTTACTAGCAATGAAGTCCCTCAACTTTTGTTATCTGCGAAGTCTTTATTTCTCCTTCTTTTTTTGAAGGATAGTTTTGCTGGGTATAGAATTCTTGGTTGATACTTTATTTCTTTATAGTACTTTAAATGTGTTGTCACACTGCCTTTGGGTTCCATGATTTCTTACAAGAAAACTGTTAATTTTATAGGGATCTTTTGTATAGGATAAGTCACTTGTCTTGTTACTTTTAAGATTTCCTTTTTGGCTTTTGATAATATATGGTGTATCTCAGTATGGAATTCTTTTTTTATTTTTATTGATTTTTTAAGAGAGAGAGGAAGGGAGAGAGAGAGAAACATCGATTGACTGCCTCCTGCACGCCCACTACAGGGGTTATCAAGCTCACAGCCTGGGTGTGAGCCCTGACCAGGAATTGAACTGGGGCCTCTCAGTCAATGGGGTGACGTTCAGTCCACTGAGCCACACCTGCCAGGCTCAATGTGGAACTCTTTTAGTTTGTTTTTTCTTCTTGGAGTTTTTAAGCTTCTTGAATTTGTTGATTCATGTCTTTTATCAAATTTGAGAAGTTTTCCATTATTATTTTTTTAGTATTTTTTTTCTGCTCCTTTCCCTCTCTCCTTTCTTTTTTATACTCCATGTATGTTTATGTTCTCCATGGTAGTCCCTTAGGCTCTATTCATTTTTCTTTATACTTTTTTTTTTTTAATCCTCACTCAAGGATATAGATATATATATATTTCCATTTATTTTCAGATGGAGTGGGAGAAGGGGGGGAGAGAGAGAGAGAGAGAGAGAGAGAGAGAAAGAAACTTGGATGTAAGAGACACATTGATCGGTTGCCTCCCACACAACCACAAGCAGGACTGGGGAACAAACCACAGCTGAGGTATGTGCCCTTGACTGGAATCAATCCTGCGACTCTTTGGTCCGAGGGCTGATGCTCCAACTGCTGAGCCAAACTGGGCAGAGCTATACTTTTTTTAAAATGTGTTTTTTTTATTGATTTTTTTTTAGAGAGAGAGGAAGGGAGAGAGAGAGAGAAACATCTATGTGAGAGAGGAACATTGGTCAGCTGCCTCCTGCACACCCCACACTGGGGACTGAGCCCACAACCCAGGCATGTGCCCCGACTGGGAATTGAACCAGGACCTCTCAGTCCATGAAATGATTCTCAGTCCACTGAGCCACACCAGCTGGGCTATACTTTTTTCTTCCTGATCGTCAGACTAGGTAATTTCAATTGACCTATCTCTCTCTCTTACAGCTGCATAGTGTTTCATTGTGTATATGTACTGTAGCTTTTTTATCCATTCATCTATTGATGGACAGTTAGGCTGTTTCCAGATCTTAGCAATTGTAAATAGTGCTACTATGAACGTAGGGGTACATATATTCTTTCTGATTGGTGTTTCAGGCTTCTTAGGATATATTCCTAGAAGTGGGATCACTGAGATGGCAGTTCAATTTTTAATTTTTTGAGGAAACACCATAATGTTTTCCATAGTGGCTGCACCAATCTGCATTCCCACCAGCAGTGTACTAGAGTCGCCTTTTCTCCATACCCTCACCATCACTTGTTGTTTGATGATTTGTTGATGGCAGCCATTCTGACAGGTGTGAGGTGATACCTCATAGTTGTTTTAATTTTTTGTTGATTGACTTTAAAGAGAGAGAGAGAAACACCGATTTATTGTTCCACTTATTTATGTATTAATTAGTTGATTCTTATGTGTGCCATGACTGGGGATCAAACCCACAACCTTGGTGTATTGGGATGACATTCTGACCAACTGAACTACCTGACCAGAGCTAATCTTTGGTTTTTAATATGTTCTATTTTTTTTACACTTCTTTTTATTTGTTTATTTATTTATTCACTTATCTATTGTCTGTTCTGTTTGTTAGTTTATTTTGTTCACCATATAATTGAAATCATATGGTACGTGTCTTTCTCTGACTGTCTCATTTCACTTAGTAAAGGTAAGATTTTCTTACACTTTTTATTTTTTATTTTATTTTTTCTTTATTGATTTTTAGAGAGAGGAAGTGAGAGGGACAGAGAGAGAGAAACATCGATGAGAGAGAACATCAACTGGCCGCCTCCTGCATGCCCCACACTGGGGATCAGGCCCACCACCTGGGCAATTGAACTGACAACCTCTTGGTGCATGGGTCGATGCTCAACCACTGAGCCACACCAGCTGGACTCTTTTTTTTTTTTTTTTTAATCCTCACCCGAGGATATGTTTACTGATTTTAGAGAGAGAGAGAAACATCGATGTGAGAGAATCTTTGATCAGTTACCTCCTATATGTGCCCCAGCCAGGGATCAAACTTGTAACCTAGGTATATACCCTGATGGGGAATCAAACCCACAGCCTTTTGGCGTGTGGGACTATGCTCCAACTGACTGAACCATTCGGCTAGGGTAAAATTTCCTTCTTTTTTATGGCTAAGTAGTATTCCATTGTGTAAATGTACTACAGTTTTTTTATCCACTTATCTACTGATGGACACTTGGACTACTTTCAAATCTCGGCTATTGTAAATAACATTGCAGTAAACATGGGGGTGCATATATTCTTTTGAACTAGTGTGTCAAGTTTCTTTGGATATATTCTCAGAAGTGGAATCACTGGGTCATAAGGCAGTTCCATTTTTAATTTTCTTTTTTTTATTCTTCACCCGAGGATATTTTTTCATTTATTATTAGATAGAGTAGAAGGAAGGGAGAGAGAGAGAGAGACAGAGAGAAACATCAATGTGATAGAGCCACATCGACTGGCTGCCTTCCGCATAACCCGACCAGGGCCAGGGATGAACCCAACCAAGATACATACCCTTGACTGGAATTGAACCCACGGCTTATTGGTCCGTGGGCCGTTGCTCTAACTGCTGAGCCAAACCGGCCAGGGCCATTCTAAATATTTTGAGGTAACTCTATATTGTATTCCACAGTGGCTGTACCAGTCTACATTCCCACCAACAGTGCACTAGGGTTCCCTTTATTCCACATCCTCACCAGCACTTATTAATTTATTGATGATAGCCATTCTAACAGGTGTGAAGTGATAGCTCATTGTGGTTTTAATTTTCATTTCTCAGATGATTAGTGACATTGAGCATCTTTTCATAGTCTGTTGGCCAATTGTATGTCCTCTTTGGAGAAGTGTCTGTTCAGGTTCTTTACCCATTTTTAATTATTGTTTGTTTTGGTGGTAAGTTGTATAAATTCTTTATACATTTTGGATATTAACCCCCTATCAGGTGTATCATTGGCAACTATGTTCTCCCATTCATTGGGTTGTCTTTTCATTTTGTTGATGGTTTCTTTGCTATGAAAAACTTTTTAGTTTGTTGTAGTCCCACTTGTCTATTTTTTGTTTTGTTTCCTTTGCCTATTTTTCACTTCTATAAACAGTTCTATTTTGTTCTTTTTCAGTCATGCTTGGTTATTCTTTATAGTTTCTGGTTGGCTACTCATACTTTTAATCTTGTCAAAGTTCTATTTCTTTAAACACATTAAGCATAGTTATTTTTTTATTCTGTCTGATAATTCCAATATTTGGAGCTAGACTCTGTTGTTTCTGCTGCTTCTCACTCGTGGTACCTTGTTTCCTTTTGTGTTAATGAGTTGCCCATTTTCCTTGGAAATTTATTTGTGGGGATGTTTGACCGCCTGGGCTGAAGATGAGGCATGTACGATATATGGTAGCATTTTGTGTCCCTTTTCTCTTGTTTATTTTTAACATAGAAAGCAGTAAACAATGCTTGTTTATTTGCAACTTACTTTTTCCCCACCAAAATGCAACATTATATCATAGTGCTGTCATTGAAGTGGTTGTAATGAATTGCCCTTTGCCTTGTTATCTGGGAACTGTAGGTGTATCCTGAGTTTGAAGATCAGAGAGCTTGTCTGCCAACGGGATCTTTTCTGACTTGTTCCTCAGACAACACCATTCGCTTCTGGAACATAAATAGCAGCCCTGACTCTCCCTGGCAGAAAAACATCTTCAGTAATGTGAGTGACTTCATTGTGAACCATCTTTTACGAAGAACAAAGACCTACTTTATTTTATTTTATTTTTTATAGAGTGGGAAGGGGAGGGAGAGAGAGAAAGAAACATCAATGTGAGAGAGAGACATCGATTGGTTGCCTCCCACATGACCCTGACCGGGACCGGGTACCAAACTACAACCAAGGTACGTGCCCTTGTCTGGAATCAAACCCAAGACTTTTGTCTGTGGGCCAACGCTATAACCACTGGGCAAAACCAGCCAGGGTACAAAGACCCACTTTAAGCTAGGACATTGAGGCAGGAGGAAGTTTTATAGAATCTTGTGTTAGGCTACACTATGTGCAGGAACCAGGAACCAAGGCAGGCCACTCTCGGTTTCCCTCTTTCTTTTTTCTCTTCCCTCTTTCTGAATAGCATAGCTCTCTCTGCCAGTCAGCAGCTGCTGTGCAGGTGTGTCCACACAGCCACTCCAGACAACCTGATGTACTCAATCAAAGAAAAATTCTCCCAAGTCTTTATTTATTTTTTAATCCTCACCCAAGGACATTTTTCCATTTATTTTCAGATAGAGTGGGAGGGAGAGAGAATGAGAGAAAGGGAGAGAGAGAGAAACATCAACGTGAGAGGAACACATCGACTAGTTGCCTCCTGCACGACCCCGCCCAGGGCTGGGAATGAACCACAACCGAGGTACATGCCCTTAGCTAGAATCGAACTTGCGATTCATTGGTCCGTGGGCTGAGCCAAAACCACTGAGCCAAAACAGCCAGGGCTCTCCCAAGTCTTTAGTTAGAACTCCTTGGGAGAGTTCTTTGGTCCATGAACCAAACCAGGTAGGGTTTTCCCCTGTCTAGCTAGGTGCCATGCACGTGGGTGGGTGTGCTGGCAGGACCTCAGACAGAGCTATGATGTAAGGCTGGGGAGAAAACACTTTTTTTTTTGTTTCAAATGTTTTTCTTAATTTTTTTAGAGAGGAAGGGAGAGAGATAGAAACATCGATGTGAGAAAAGTACACTGATCGGCTTCCCCCTGCATACTCCCTACTGGGGGTTGAGCCCGCAACCTGGGCACATGCCCTGACTGAGAATCGAACTGGAACCTCTCTGTCCATGGGACGATGCTCAGTCCACTGAGCCACACCAGCCAGGCTGGGGAGAAAACACTTTGCTGAAGAAATGTTTGGTATTGCTAGATCAGTAAAGAAGCTTCTCTGAGGAGCTGAGTCCTGAATCATGCATTCATTTATTCTGCAGATACTTAATTAAGGTTTGTGCTAATACTACATGCTGGAGACACATCAGTAACTAAAACAGACCCTTCTCCTGTACTCATGGCACCCACAGTCTAGTGGGGGGATGCAGAAAGTGAACTAATAACTGCACAAATTATGATATAATCACAAGCGTGGTAAGCACCATGAAAGAAAACTGCATAGTGACAGTAGGATATATAACAGAGTCACCTGATCTTATTTGTGGGGGCAGCTTCCTGGAGGAAAAGACAACTGTGCTGAGATATAGAGGATGGGGAGGAGTGAAGAGGGGAGAGGAGAGTGTCTCATGCTGAAGGAACAGCTTGTGCAAAAGCCCTGAGGTGGGAAAGAGCCTGATGACTTGGAAAACCTGAGAAGTCAGTGGGGCTGGAACAAAAAAGGCCCTTAATACAGGGAGTATATAGCAAGTATTCCTTTACTACTCCATTCTCCCTCTCCCCCCAATACTACCATCTTCTCTTCTGCATCTGATATACATATTATATTTGGCTGTGTACAATAGAAAACCCAGCCTTGGCCAGTTTGGCTCAGCAGTTGGAGCGCTGGCCTGCGGACCAGAGAGTCCCGGGTTCGGTTCCCTCTAGGGGCACATACCAAAAATAATAAAATAAAAACTACATGTACAATAGAAAACCCCAAAACAAGAGGTATAATTTTGGTTTTCTGACTCAAAAATAGCCTAGAGCTAATCAGTTCAAGTTGTTATGGCAGTTGCAGGAAACCCTAAGATTCAAGAGCCTTCTAGCTCTGCACTGTGCTATATTGAAGGAGTGGCCATTATCTTCATCATCTAAAATGGCTGTCAGAATTTCATTCATTACATCAGCAAGTTTAGGCAGCAAGAAGGAAGCAGAAGGGTTCTTGCTTGCTTTATATCTCTTGACCAGAATTTATTCAGAGCTTCATCTAGCTGCAAGGGAGGCTGGGAAACATAGTTACTCTGAGTGGTGAACCTCCCAGGTCAAAATTGGAGTTCTGGCCCTGGCCAGTTTGGCTCAGCGGTTGAGCGTTGGCCTGCGGACCAGAGAGTCTCAGGTTTGGTTCCCGCGAGGGGCATGTACCACAAAAAAATAATAATAAATAAATTTACCTACTTAAAAAAAAAATGGAGTTCTGTTACTAATGAAGAATAGGAGACTGACTCTTGGGATACAAAATTTCAGAGGTGTTTCAGACCATCTCAGAGTACTGACTTCAGCCCTTTCTTTCTTCTAGACCCTACTGAAGGTAGTGTATGTAGACAATGACACCCAGCACCTGCAAGATATGTCACACTTTCCAGACCGGGGAAGTGAAAATGGGACACCTATGGACGTGAAAGCCGGGGTACGAGTCATGCAGGTCAGTCCTGATGGCCAACACTTGGCTTCAGGTGACCGAAGTGGAAATCTAAGGTAAGTGGGCCCTCATGGGTGTCTAGTGTACCCCTCCCAGCTTGGGCTCAGGCACTCAGGGTGGTGGTGGAGGAACCCTGGCCTTTGCACCTCCAGCTACTCATTGGGAATCAGGGGCTCTGAATAGCAACCCTGTTACCAGCCATCCCTGGGAACTTAAGCAAAGACGTATTTTGCAAAATGCTGAGATGAGGATAGCTACGGGGACCTCAGCAGCTGAGGCATGTGAACTTTGCCTACAGAGTGGACAGGCAAATTTGCATGACCTTAGGACAGGGTGACACTTTACCAGCTGTGTGGTACCACTGCCAAGCCATTGGAGAAGATGCCAGCTGGAGCTTGGGTCCTGGTAGCCCTGGGAGAGGGGCCAGGAGGATGAGACCTTTGAGGGCTCAGTTAACACTGCAGATGTTTTTCAAGATGTTACTGGAGCAATAGGTGCTGATTTTTTATGTATTTTTTTTTTAGATAAAGTAGAAGGGAGGGAGGGAGAGAGAGAGAGAAACATCAATGTGAGAGAGACACATTGATGGGTTGCCTCCTGGGGCCAGGGCCAGGGCCAGGGATTGAACCTGCAACCCAGGTACATCTCCTTGACTGGGAATCAAACCAAAGACCCTTTCGTCCGAAGGCTGATGCTCGAACCACTGAGCCAGACCAGCCAGGGCCGGACTAGGTTTAAGTTGATGAATTGACCACGTGGGTACTGGGACCAGGGTAATTACAGAGCATGTCCTCCAAGCTGTCATGTGTCTTCATTGTCTAAGAAGAACAGAAAGTACAGGATATGTTTCCGTGAAAATTTTATAATTTTTTTTAAATGCGGACAGCTGTTTTCGTATCAGTCACTGCATAAGGCACACCAAATGTATCGGTGGGCTGCTCACACTGACAGGACGTGGCCATGAATGGAGGAACAGTAATGAGCTACATGGGCATAGTGCTCTATCTGTGGGCTGGCCACTGGCCTGATTCTGTGTGTATTGATCAGTTTAGTATTCTCACTGACCTTCGGTGTAAGTGCAGTTAACCATTTTCAAATGGGTTAACTAAGTTAGGAGAGGCTGAGTGACTAGGCTAAGATTACACAGGTAGAGAGTAGAGAAACTGGGATGATTGTGTCTCATTTCAACCCTGGATGGCCTCTTGATTATTTGATTTCATTTGGAGAGAAAGAGGAAAATCTAGATTTGAGACTCTAAAAATGACAGATTGGAATCGAATGTTCCCACCCATAGGTCCTATCCTTGAGTATGACCTCTAACCCCTGTCTCCTGTCCCACTCCCACCCCACCCCCAGGGATCACTTCAGATATAGCTCTGCCCTAACCCTTGTTTTCCCAGAGCACTGTCCTAGATCTGGCCCATAGAACCACAAAGGGCTGGCGCTCGCTGTGGTACTCCCAGGTTTTGCACTGCTTCCTTTAAGATGGCCGGTTTCCAGATGATAAAAGTGGTTGGGTATCTCTAAACTACTTCCCCATGTCACTGGCCTGGCAGAGGCAGAGTACCTGGGGTGGGAGCAGGGAGGTGAGGGCCCTCCGAGAAGGGTACAGCAAGCAGTGTGTGTCTCTAGGATCCATGAGCTGCACTTCATGGATGAGCTGGTCAAGATGGAGGCCCATGATGCTGAGGTGTTATGCCTGGAGTACTCCAAGCCTGAGACTGGTGAGTCCGTGGCAGGGTGGCAGGGGAAGGCAGGGGAGTGGCCCTCCTGGCAGAGCCACATAGAGGGGTAGTTGGTGTCTGGTAGGGCTGTGAATGGCAGCTGGAAGTTCTGTGTTTAGTAAGGGCTCCTGTCTCTGGGCCCTGGGACCAAGATGACTATGACTCGATGATACACTCTCGGTAGGAATGTAACGTAGGCACAGTTATGTCCTCATATGTTAAGGATCTTTCCCATGCTTTTCCTTCCTTCTTCCTTCCCCTTTACCCTCTGTCCCACTAAACTTATTTAAATATCTCTTAATTCGGTATACCTTTCCTGAAGTCCCACCTCAGGTTGTATGTTAGGCCTCAGACATACCAGGTGACCGGTGTCGGCACTGTGAGGGGCCAGCAGGGAAGGCCTGGTGCTAGACGGAAGTGTGGCAGTGGGTAGGAAGTCAGTAGGGCCTGGACGCGGCCCAGGGAGTCAGAGCTCAGAGTGCTGGGGCAGTGTTTGGGGGAAGCTAAGAAGTTGGTAGGGCTTCACATGGCATGCCAAGGAGCTGGACGTGGGAGGAAGGAGTGCTGGGCTCTACTAGGATGTTTGCTGTGGACACAGGTGAAGGAGTGTCTCTGTGTACATGAAGATTAATCCTCCCTGAACTGGCGTCACGGGATTTGAAATGGCAGGGTATGGGGGCTCTGGAGAAAGACTGCACAGAGCTGAGGGAGTGTTTCCCTTCTGGGTTTGGAGCAAGTTAGCAGCAGTTATGGAACCAAAGACCCCTTCTTTAAGGCCGGGAAAGCTTGGCCATGCTGCTCTCTAGGAAGCCAAGGCATCAGGGAGTCTCCTGGGAACCCAGGGCCACCCTCTGCACTCACAGGGCTGACCTTGCTTGCCTCGGCCAGTCGGGACCGACTGATCCACGTGCTGAATGTGGAGAAGAACTACAACCTGGAGCAGACCCTGGACGACCACTCCTCCTCCATCACGGCCATCAAGTTTGCAGGTGAGCCCCTTCCTTCCTCTTCCAGCACCTCATTAGAGGGGTTCCTTTGGCTGCAGGTAACAACAAAAACTCTTCAGCTTAAACAAAAAAAGGGGGAGAAGCAAGCCCTGGATCCAGGCACAGCTGGATCCAAAGGTTGAATTTTTAAAAATTAAATTATCAGCCCTGGCCGGTTTGGCTCAGCGGTGAGAGTGTTGGCCTGCGAACTGGAGAGTTCCGGGTTCGATTTCCGCTAAGGGCACGTACCACGGTTACAGTTTGTCCCCGGCCCCGGTTGGTGTCGTGTGGGTGGCAGCCACTCGATGTGTCTCTCACATCGATGTTTCTCTCTCTCTCCTCCCCCCTCTCCTCCTGCTCTATCTGAAGATAAATGCAAAAGTGTCCTCAGGTGAGGATTAAAAAAAAAGGTAAAAATTTAATTATCAGGCCTGGTTTGTTTGGCTCAGCAGTTAGAGTATCGGCCCATGGACTGAAGGGTCATGGGTTCAATTCCAGTCAAGAGCACGTACCTGGGTTGCAGGTGTGATCCCTGTCCCAGGTCGGGGCTATGCAGGAGGCAACCGATCTATGTGTGTCTCCCCCCCCCCCCACCTCCTACTCTCCATGTGTATGTCAGTCCTGGGCTTTCTCAAATGTCTTGTCATGAAGGAGCAGCATCTGTTGTATCAAGCCTCTAAGTATTTATTTTGTCTTTTCATTTCACCACAACTCTGTGAGATATTTGTGCTGTCATTCTATAAAGAAAGGAGAATAAAAGTGCTTACCAGGTGGTGGGCACTGTTCCAAGGGTTTCACACAATTTCTTGGGGCAGAACTATTACAGGCCCCTTATACAGATAGAAAGGCTCAGAGAGGAAGTGGGGTTCAGAGCACAGTGTTTAACCAGAGAACGCCTGGTTTCAGTCCTGGCCCTGGCCCACTCTGCACCCTGGGACAAGGACTGTGTGACTCAGCCCCTGGGGCACATTTGTGCAGTGAGTGGCTAGTGAGCCGTCAGGAAGAGGGAAGCACAGGTGGCGTGGGCCTGGCCTGAGGATGTGGGGATGTTCTGATCGTTCTTGGTGGCATAGGCCTCCCAGTGGTCTGCCTCTTAGACATGGTGCCTCTTCTGTGTCCCTGCCTTTGTTTCCCTTTTTGCCCTTGCTCTGCTGAGGCCTCTGTTACAGCTGCTTCTTCTGTACCCCCCCCACACACACACACACACACACGCACACACACAGCTCACATCTCACAGACTCCTGCCTGTAGCCAGCATCCACCTCACTTCTGGGAAGCCCTCCTGACCCCCTCAGAATTCCCTTGAACTGGAGTTGCCTAGCTAGGATCCTGGCTCCAGTCAGGCCCCGTGGGGACCCAGCCCTACCTAATACACTGCCTCCTCTTCCAGGCAGCAGAGACATCCAGATGATCAGCTGTGGGGCGGACAAGAGCATCTACTTTCGCAGTGCCCAGCGGGTAGAGTGAGGTGGCCTGCTTCAGGGCTGGGGTGTGGGAGCTTGTCAGAGTTGTCCTTTCATGGCCCTGCCTGCCCTGCCAGGGCGCAGATGGGCTCCACTTTGTCCGTACCCACCATGTGGCAGAGAAGACCACCTTGTATGACATGGATATTGACATTACCCAGAAGTACGTGGCTGTGGCCTGCCAGGACCGCAATGTGAGGTAAGGAGCTGCCCTGGGCCCTTAGCCTGGCCTGTGCTGCTTTATGAGTGGGGCCTGTGTGGGACCCAGGTGAGTCTTTTCTCATGAGCTCTCTGCTCTCCTTCCCCCTGCTTATCTGGTCCCTGAGAAGCTGAGGGGTGGAGGGACCCAGCAGGTGTTTCTCAGGAGCTGGGTTCACCTGGGCACAGTCTCCACCAGCAGAGGGCTCTTCCTGGCTCTCTCTCCAGAAGCCTATCTGGGCGACTGAGAGGTGCTGATGTGGCTCATAAACTTATTCTTTCACCTACATTCCCTGAGCACTTGTCTGGGATGGGCAGTGTGAGAGGAACAGCGGTAAACAGGGCAGCCCCAGGCCCTGCCGTCACAGAGCTCACAGTCCGTGGAGCAGAGATGGACCCTTCCCCAGACAGTGATAGCATGGAACGGTCAGGGCTGGGATGGGGGAAGCCAAGGGTTGGGAGCCTCAGGGAGATAGCTAACCCCACCTGGGAATCAAGCAGGGCTTGATGGAAGGAATGTCTGAGCTGGGAGTGTTGAAGGACACAGTGGGCTAAGCCAAGGGAGGGGAGAGAGAGTGTGCAGAGGGCACAGCACATGCAAAGCGGTTCTCCGCCTCCTTCATCTGCTCATTCAAACTGGATGCCAGGCACTCAGCTTGCTCTATGGCAGGGGAGACAGACATGAACTCAACAGGCACCCTAATACATGGTTTCCATGACCTCAGCCTGAGATGGTGTCTCATTCTCTGAGGTGGGCTTTTAGTCTAGGCCTCAAATGGGAGATAAGAGGTGGCAGTGGGCTTTCGGAGGGAGAAGGGAGCGAGTGGGCAGGTCCATGTTGGCCATGTTCTGCAACCACCTCCCCAGGGTCTACAATACCACGAATGGAAAGCAGAAGAAATGCTACAAGGGCTCCCAGGGTGATGAAGGATCCCTGCTGAAGGTGAGGAGCCAGGGCCCCAGGTGGGAACTACACACAGACCCCACACACAAAGCTCCCCTTAGTGTCTGCTGTCCTGATGGGCCACCTTAGACCTGCGTCTTCCTTGTCACCTGATCAATGGATCGCATGCTGACCATCCAGTCACTCTGGCCTGGCTGACCAAGGATACTTGATAGCCAGGGGTGGCCCAGACTGCTTCACCTTTATTTACTGAGCCCTTCCCCAAGCAGAGCCATTTTAAGTAGTTTTCTTTTGTTGTTAATCCTCACCAGAGGATATTTTTTCATTGATTTTTAGGTAAAGTGGGTAGAGTGGAAGGGAGGAGATGGGGAGAGAGAGAGAGAGAGAAACATCGATGTGAGAGAGAGACATCATGTTGCCTCCTGAACACGCCCCAATTGGGCCTGCAATTGAACCTGCAACCCAGGTAGATGCCCTTGACTGGGAATCGAACCATCGACCCTGTAGATCACAGACGGACGCTCTGTCCACTGAGCCAAACTGGCCAGCATGTGGTTTCCATTTTGAGTGGCAACAGAGTGGTAGGAGGAATCAGAGAGGCCCGGGCCCCTTTGCCAGGCTTGTCCCCTGCCTGTGTTATCCAGGCCAAGGCAGGGACCTTCTCAGAGCCTCTGGACTAGGTAAGAATTCGGGCTCCAGGGTCAGACATTCCCCTACCCACTGCACAGCTCTGTCACACAGGCTGTTAGTGACCTTGGGCAAGCATGATCTCCATTCTCTCTCCAGTCTGGCTCATCATCTGTAAAATGCAGATACAGAGAGCTTCTGTCATGGGGTCATTCTGTAGAGGAAATAAGTCACACAGGCACAGTGCTTAGCGCAGGCCCTGGCTTTCATCGGTACCAGTGTTGTGGTTATACATTTCTTTGCCTGTGCAATGGGAACAGGAATTCTTATCCTACCAGGGTGTGTGTCGTGAGGGCTATCTGGGACAAGTCCATGTGCCAAGTCCATCACAAGGGCGGTCCTCAGTTAGTGGGGGCTGTGATCTTTGACCTGGGCCTCACGACAGGGAAGAAGCAGACAGCACAAAGCATCACTTGCATCCTCTTCTTGGCAGGTCCACGTGGACCCCTCAGGCACCTTCCTGGCCACAAGCTGCTCTGACAAAAGCATCTCAGTGATTGACTTTTACTCGGGCGAGTGTGTTGCCAAGATGTTTGGCCATTCTGGTGGGTGTGCCTCCCTGCTTGGGACATCTCTCCATTCGCCCCCACCTAGCCTTCTGACTCAAGTCAGTGCAGCTTCTCTGCTCCGCTTCTAGAAATTGTCACCGGCATGAAGTTCACCTATGACTGCCGTCACTTGATCACAGTATCCGGAGACAGGTGGGAAAGGCCTAGAGGCTGCCCCTGACTGGCCTCCCTTTGGGAGTGGGTGGGACCTGCACTGTGGGGAGAGCAGGGACTTAGAGACTGGGAACACCGGCCTCACAACCTGCCTGTGCAGAGCGCTTCCAAGGGCAGCTTTCTCTCTCTTTGGACAGCATGCACCTTGGTGTCACACCCAACCCTGAGTTCAAGTCCCAGACCTGTCACTTACTTATTTGTGACCTCAAGTGGGTCATTTCCCCTCTCTGAGCCTTCATTTGCGCCTTTGTAAGAGAGTTGCTACCATCTACCTTGAAAATTATATGATGAGAATCAAATGAGATGATCATATGTCATTGTGATATATTTCTTTATATAAATTATATAATATAATAAATAAAAATAAATTTCTTAGCACGTAGTTGGTACCCAAGGAATTCCCTTTAGTCACTCCCTTCAACTTACTACAGTCTTCCCTCACATTTCCCTTGAGGACAGGCTCTGGTTTTCTGGGGTGCCCTGGAGCCCACCCCGGGTGTAGACCTGACATGGTCTGGAGCCCCTGCACGAAGCCGATGGCTGTGTTTTCTGGGAGGTGCCAGGAAATGTGGTCTTGGCTGGACTGACCCAAGTGGTTTCAGAGTCAGATGACACCCATGTCACTGTTCTCCTTCCACATCTTTCTGGCCTCTACAGCTGTGTGTTCATCTGGCACCTGGGCCCAGAGATCACCAACTGCATGAAGCAGCACTTGCTGGAAATTGACCATCGGGAGCAGCAGCAGCAGAACACAAAGGATGGGAAGTGGAGCAGCCACCCCAGGTCCTAGCAGCCAGCTGTACACCCCCCCATCTGTCCGTCCCCAGAGGAAGATTATCCTGCCCTAGACCCCAAGATGTGTGATGTGAGGGACAGAGCCGTAGCCAAGACAGCCCTGGGCCCTGCCTTTTGTGCACTCACAGCCTAGGCTGGGAGATGGACTTGGAATACAGAGTTACAATAACACATGAGAAGGGTTTTGGAGAGGAAAAGCAAAATACTTGGAGAGGCTATGAGCACTGGTGTGGGGAGCCCAGGAGGCTCTGGGGGTGGGAGTGGGGGTCAGAGAAGGTTCCGGTGGCATTGAGATGTCTTCTTACTCTTTAAAGTTTTTATGCTGTAAGACCACTTTTATTTGGAGTGAATTCAGGCTCTAGTTTTTTATTTGGGATTTAGGTTTGGAAGTCTCAGTTTTATTGGGAGATTGTGGGATTTTTTCTCTCTCCTGCCCCTGGAGCTGTTCCTGCCTGTCTGTCTTAAAGCTTTATCATTGCCTCCCTGTGGGAACCAGGCCTTGACAGATGATGCCTGTCCTACAGTGGCTCCTGGTTTTGAATCTCACACCCCACCCTGGAGCGGAGCAGCGTCCTGGCTCCAGTGCCCACCTCGCGTCAAGCATGTTTTAGTCTTCTGTACTCCAAAGGAGCTAAAATCCTGTTACCCCACTCCTTTCCAAAACAGAATCCAGCAGCTCAGTACTCAAATCCCACTATCTGCTTTGTTGTTGTTTTTTATCCTCACCCAAGGACATTTTTCCATTTTTTGTTCAGATAGAGTGGGAGGAAGAGAGAGAGAGAGAGAGAAACATTGATGTGAAAGGGACATATCAAGCGGTTGCCACCCGCACGACCCAACCAGGGCCAGGGACAAACTGCAACCGAGGTACGTGCCCTTACCAGGAACTGAACCCGGGTCTCTCTGGACTACAGGCCGACGCTCTAACTGCTGAGCCAAACCTGCCAGGGCTGCTTTGCTTTTCAAAGATCCCATTGTTGTGGCCCTTGGAGAGTTTCTTATTTTTGGAGCCCAGACTTCCTTTTATTTCATTTATTATGTTGATATATTTCTAGCAGAGTGGGTGTGGCAAGTGAGACCTCCCAGCACCATCTTGACCAGAAGTCAGTAATATGTTCATGTGGAACCTACCTAGCCCAGGGCCCTGGCCCTAGGCAGGTCCCTCTAGCACCCCAATTACCTATTTCCCTCCTTGATTTCTTCATTCCTGGCTTCAGGCAGGACACATATGCATCATCGCCCAGCAAGATTTGTTCCCTAAGCCCTGGAGAGCAGACAGAGGATGAGCTGGAGGAAGAGTGTGAACCTGAAGAATTGTTGAAGACACCATCCAAAGAGAGCTTGGATCCAGGTTGGGAAAGGTGCCCACCCAAAGAAGCCCTCTTGACCTCTGTTAGTGTAGGAGCCATTGCTGTTTTCAGCCACTACTTTGTTTGCATGCCTGGCACATATTGATAGCAACCTGGCTGTCATTGCTTCAGCTGGATAGAGAATGTATTGGTTCATGTACTTGAAAATTTGAGAGGATTGGCTTCAGGCTTAGCTGGATACAGGTAGTCAGGTGGTTCAAGGATGTATTTTTCTCTCTCTCTTGGATCTACTTTTCTCCATATTGGCTTTGCCATCAGGCAGACTCTTCCTTTCCTGGGAGAGGGGTAAAAAGAGAATTTTCCAGAAAAAAACAGAGCATGTTAACCAGAAAACAGAACAGATTTGGTAGTTCAGGCAAAAGGGAGAGTAGTAGCGTAATGACTTTATAGAAGACCAGGCTCTCTATAAATTTCTGCCTCTCTGCATATTGCCTTAGCATAGGCCCTCATGGTTGCAAGATGGCTGCTTACTCCCAGGCATCAGAAGCATGGTTAAATAGGACATTTCCTCCTAGAATCCCTTTTAGAAAGGAACCTTTTCCCAGAAGCCCCTGACAGAATCCTCTCAGGTCCTTCTAGCCATGATTGCTCCAGCTTTGAGAGAGGCTGGGAACAGTGATTAGCAGTAGGTGCTTTTAGTGTGGGTGGTGGGCTCCAGCAACAAGGGCCAACAGGCACAGGCCAACTGGATGGCTGATGGGTAGGCAACGGCAGTACAGAAATTCAACCTTAGGGAAATCAGGATAAGTTAATTTTCTTTGTCACCACTGTCACTCCTGATCTGTGTCCTCTCCAGGTGTGAATCCTGAATGGCCTTTTCATGAACATTAATATACATATGTACATATCCATACAAAACATATTTATGTCCATAAGTTGTATTATACTACAGATATCATTCTGTATATTTTTCCTCTCAAAAGTATCTTAATCCACCTGTATGTTGGTGGGTGCAAAGCAGAAGCCTCCCTCTTTTAACCAGTAGTATAGTAAGGTATTTTAAGTAGTTATTCTCTCTGGGTGGGCTTTTAGGCTTTTTCTAACTTTATACTGTTGTAAAGGAGACTGCTGACCGGTCCTAGGCCTCCTCCTTGGGCATGTGTGAGAGATTCTCCAGGACGGAGGCCGAGGGCTGGTACTGCTGGGCCCTAGGGTTAGTACACTTTTTTTTTTTTTAATTAAAAAAAAATATATATATATATATTTTTTTTTATGGATTTTAGAGAAAGAGGAAGTGAGAGGGAGAGAGAGAGAGAAACATTGATGAGAAAGAACATCGATTGGCTGCCTCCTGCATGCCCCTCACTGGGGACTGGGCCCACAACCTGAACATGTGTCCTGACCGGGAATCGAACCAGTGACCTCTTGGTGCATGGGTCGACACTTAACCACTGAGTAACACCAGCCGGACAGTACACTTTTTCTTTTAAAAGAGAACCCCAGCCCTGGCCAGTTTTTCTCAGTGGTTAGAGCGTCGGCCTGCAGTCCAGAGAGACCCGGGTTCAGTTCCCGCTAAGGGCACGTACCTCAGTTGCAGTTTGTCCCTGGCCCTGGTTGGTTGTGCGGTTGGTGGCCTCTCGATGTGTCCCTTTCACATCGATGTTTCTCTCTCTCTCTCTCTCTCTCTCTCTCTCTCTCTCTCTCCCTCTCCCTCTCCCTCTCCCTCTCCCTCTCCCTCTCCCTCCCTCCCACTCTATCTGAACAAAAAATGGAAAAATGTCCTCAGGTGAGGATAAAAAAATAAAAGGGAACCCCTGCTCAGCCGGTGTGGCTCAGTGGTTGAGTATCGACCCATGCACCAAGAAGTCACTGGTTTCATTGTGGGCCTTCCTCTCTCTAAAAATCAGTAAAGAAAAAAATAAAGAGAACCCCAAGAGCCCTCTAAATCCAGTACTGCCTCACCCAGCAGTCAGTATTAAATCCTTCCTTCCCCCATGCTTTTGCCAGCAATTGATTGTATGAAGCATTTTAATTTTGGTCAAATCTTAAGGGTAAAACTATCCCATTGTGTAAAAGTGCGTTTCCCTGAGTTAGTGAGGTTGAGCATCTTTTGACATGTCTGTGGGCTTTATATTATCTGTTTGGAGAATTGCCTGTTTATGTATGCTGCCTATTTGTCTTTTGGGTTGTTTATTCTCTCTTCATGGATTCTATGTGTCTTTTCAGATCCTCAGTGCCTGCTGACCAATGGCAAGCTGCCACTCTGGGCAAAGCGGCTGGTGAGTCAGCTTGGAGACTGATGCCTAAGGGCTGGCAAAGTAGGGGTACCCTCCTCCATGCTCTTGTTTCTTTTAGGAGCCTTTTGACCTCTCCATTTTTCTCTTTTCCCTGGAGAACCCCATCACCCTTCTAGTCTTAGCTTACATAGCCCTTTATGCAACATGTATTTATTAAGCACCTACTGTCTGCTAGGCATTGTTCTGGCCATTAGACACAGCAGTGAACAAGGCAGACAAAATCTCTGCCTTCACAAGCTCATTTTCTTGTGTGGGAGATGGACAACATCCACAGCAAACTATTTTGGGAGCTATGGAGGGAAAAAATTGCGAAGGAAAATAATAGAGTTGAATGAATGATTGTTATCTTGGACTAGGACCTGGTGGGTTAGAAGCTGGTAGCAGAATCTTAAACCCTACATTGGAGGGTTTATTTCAGGAACAACATCAGACCTCAGATCAAAGCATGCAGGGAAACACCCCCTGCCATCCCCTTCTCTGAGCCCAGGTCAGGACATCTGGCCCCCAAGCTTCCCCTTATCAGTGTATATTACAATGGGAATTACATTCAACAAAAAATCACTGTACACTTAACTCTTGCAGGCTTTGTTCTAAGTCTTTTACATGAATTATCTCATTTAATTCTCATTGAGGTAGGGGCTTTCCTTTTCCCCATTTCACAAATAGGGAAAATGAGGCCCAGAGAGTTTAAATAACTTGTTCAGGGTCACACAGCTAGGAATGAAAGGACATGGGATCGACCCTAGGCAGGCTGGCTCCAGACGCTGAGTTCTCAATCATCCACCCTCCACTGTCTCTCGAGCAGTAGTCTTGGTAGTAGGTGGCAGTGGGCTGGACCAGGGTTGGAGGGGAAGTGGCCGTATCTTGGATGTATGGATGGCAAAGCCGACAGATTTTGCTGAAGAAATGCAATGTGGAGTATGAGGGACAGAATAAGAGAGAGGAATGAGCCTGGCCAGTATGGCTCAGTGGCTGAACACCAACCCGTGCACCAAGAGGTCGCCGGTTCGATTCCCGGTCAGGGCACATGCCCAGGTTGTGGGCCAAAATCCCAGTAGGGGGCATGCAGGAGGCGGCCAGTTGATGTTCTGTTTCATCGATGTTTCTGTCTCCCTCTCCTTTCCTCTCTCTCTAAAATCAATAAAGAAAAAAAAAATTTTTTTTAAGAAGAGGAATAAAAGATAACCTTAAGGTTTGGGGCCTGAGCAATTGGAAAGAATAGCTGAGATAGAGAAGGCTTAGGAAAAGCAGGTTTGGGGGAAGATCAGTTTTCAACATGTTCGCTTTGACATACCCACTAAACATCCACGTGGAGCTGTAGAGCAGTTGCACGTACACTTCTAAAGTTTAAGAGCAAGGCTTAGGCTAGAGATCGAAGTGTGGAAGTTATTTCTGAGTAGTGTTTAAAGCCCAGAGACTGGATGAGGTCCATGCAGTGTCCCTGGCCCTTGTTGGAGTTGGTGATCACTTGGCTGGCTGCCTGACCATCTCATCACCCTCAGCTAGGAGATGATGATGTGGTGGATGGCTCAGCCTTCCGCACCAAGCACAGCTACCAGCCACACGGCCGCTGGGCGGAGCGGGCTGACCAGGAGCCCCTCAAGACCATCCTCGATGTCCGTGACCTGGACTGCTACTTTACCCCTTTGAAGTCTGACAGCCTGGAGGACTCTGTTCTGGATACAGTGGAGCCGCAGAGCCTGGCAGGCCTGCTGAATGAGGTAAGGACTTCCTGCCTCAGCACTCTCATTTTGAAAATAGGGTTGACTGTCCCACTCCAGGGATGCGGGAGGATTACCTGAGATGGTAGAGGGCAGGAGGGTGAGCCCCAGGCCTGGTGCACAGTGAGACTTCCTAGGGCAGACCAGGAATCTAGGAAGTGGGTCACTTTGGAGCCCAGCCCTACCTCTTCCCAGCTGTGTGAATTAGAGCAAGGCTTGCCTCTCTGGCCTTCCATCTTTAAAAATATATAGATGTTCTTTTAAAAAGATGACCAAAAAGATCTCTAAAAATGGTTATTTTAAAATAGCCCTCAGGCCCTGTCCAGTTTGGCTCAATGGTTAGAGCGTTGGCCTGCAGATCAATGAGTCCTGGGTTCAGTTTCAGCCAAGCACACGTACCTCTGGGTGTGATTCGTCCCTGGTCCTGGTCGGGGTCGTGTGGGAGGCAACCAGTCAATGTTTCTCTCTCTCACTCTCTCCCTCCCTCCTTCCCACTCTCTCTAAAAATAAATGGGAAAATGTCATTGGTTGAGGATTTTTTAAAAGCCCTCAGAGCCCGGCTGGTGTGGCTCAGTGGATTGAGCGTTGGTCCCTGGACTGAGAGGTCCCGGTTCAATTCCTAGTCAGGGCACATGCCCAGGTTGTGGGCTCGATTCCCAGTAGGGGGTATGCAGTAGGCAGCCAATTGATGCTTCTTTCTCTCTCTTCCTTTTTCTCTAAAAAAAAGTATAAATAAATAAATAGCCCTCAGAGGCCAGGCCAGAGTGGCTCAGTTGATTGAGCGTCATCCTGTGCACAAAAAGTTGCTGGTACAATTCCCGGTCAAGGCACATTCCTGGGTTGTGGGTTTGATTCCCCAGTCGAACATACGGAAGGCAACCGATTGATGTTACTCTCTCACATCGATGTTTCTCTCTCCGTCTCTGTTTCTGTCTCTCTCTCTAAGCATGTCCATGGGTGAATATTAAAGAGAAAAAAAATAGCCCTGGCCGGTTTTGCTCAGTGGTTAGAGCATCGGCCTGCGGTCCAGAGAGACCTGGGTTTAGTTCCCGCTAAGGGCATGTACCTTGGTTACAGTTTGTCCCCGGCCCTGGTTGTCGTGCGGGTGGCAACCACTCGATGTGTCCCTTTCACGTCAATGTTTCTCTCTCTCTCTTCCTCTCTCTCCCTCCCACTCTATCTGAACAAAAGTTTAAAAATGTCCTCGGGTGAGGATAAAAAAAAATAGCTGGCCAGTGTGCCTCTGGTTGAGCATCGACCCATGCACCAAGAGGTCACCAGTTCGATCCCCAGTCAGGGCACATGCACAGGTTTTGGGCCCGATCCCCAGGGGGGGCATGCAGGAGGCAGCCAATTGGTGTTTCTATCTCTGTCTCCCTCTCTCTCTCTCTCTCTAAAATCAATAAAGAAAAAATATATATTTTTAAAAAATCCCTCAGAGGACTTTTACAGGAATCCAGTGCTAAGAATAGGGCCTGGGTTCCCTTAAAGGTGCTGAAGCAATTTTAGCTCTTATTTTCCAAATAAAATTCTTCTTTATCCTATAATAATTTTTTTTTATTGTAGCATAATATACATGCAGTTGTGTGTACAGATGTTAGGTAAATAGCTTGATGAGCCCTGGCCAGTTTGGCTCAGCGGTTAGAGCGTCGGCCTGCGGTCCGGAAAGACCCGGGTTCGGTTCCCGCTAAGGGCACGTACTTCGGTTGCAGTTTGTCCCCAGCCTTGGTTGGTCGTGCTGGTGGCAGCCACTCGATGTGTCCCTTCACGTCGATGTTTCTCTCTCTCTCTCCCTTCCTCTCCCTCCCTCCCACTCTATCTGTACAAAAAAAAAAAAGGAAAAAATGTCCTCGGGTGAGGATTAAAAAAAAGTAAATAGCTTGATGAATTGTTACCTATGAATATATATATGCAAATGCATCACGAAGGTAAAAATATAGAGCATTTTCTACCTCCAGGAAGACCCCTGTGCCCCTCCAGTCTGTACTTCCACCCAAGGTAACCAGCATTCTGACCTCTCGCACCATGGACTGGTTTGCCTGTTTTTGAACTTCACCTGAATAGATGCTTAGAGGGTTGGAGCCATACCTTTTCCTTATTTGTAAAGTGGCTGACGATAATACAGTTGGGCACGGAGTGAGCTCATGGTGAACAGAAGGCTTGGGCCCAGGCCCTGGTGCACAGTGAGCATCCAACAAAGGGGGCTGCCATTATCTCTGACTTTTATTTATTTATTTATTTATTTACTTACGATTTTTATCCTCACCTGATCTCTGACTTCTATTTATTTATTTATTTATTTATTTATTTATGATTTTTATCCTCACCTGAGGACATTTTCTGTTTTTGGTTCAGGTATAGTGGGAGAGAGGTGAGAGGAAGAGAGAGAGAGAAACATCGATGTGAAAGGGACACATCGAGTGGCTGCCACCTGCACGACCAACCAGGGCTGGGGACAAACTGCAACCAAGGTACGCACCCCTAGCGGGAACCAAACCCAGGTCTCTCTGGACCGCAGGCCTACGCTCTAACCTCAGAGCCAAACTGGCCTGGGCTTTATTTTTAATGTATTGATTTTTTTAGAGAGAGAAGAAGAGAGAGATAAAAACATCGATGTGAGAGAAAAACATCAATTGGCCGCCTCCTGCATGGCCCCTACTGGGAATTGAGCCCACAATCTGAGCGTGTGCCCTGACCAGGAATTGAACCAGGACCTCTCAGTCCATGGGACAATGCTTAATCCACTGAGTGCACACTGGCCAGGCCCCGACTTCTTTACTGTAACACTTAGAAGCTTGCAAGGGTCCTGGTTGCCACAGCTGCCTCAGATGGCTGTGCCTCTTCAGCCCACTGTCAGAAAGTCCCCAGGAAGATAGCTATAGGAATCCCTCCTTCCTGTCCCTTCAGGAGTCCTCTGAAGCCAGAGAGGCGGAGTTAACAGTCCTAGGGACAGACAGGTGAGTGTCCTTTGCACCAAGGGGAGCCTTAGTTGGAGAGAAGAAGCCTCAGCTGATAGGCACACTCTGGAAGAACTCTCCCAGTGGGCCTGTGGGAGTGGGGAGAAAGGGGTATGGCCCAGATGGAGCAGGAGCCCAGCTCTATAGCCTGTTTCCACTGTTCCAGGTGGAAATGCAGGGGACTCCTGGGGGAAGGGAGTTCTTGGAGGGGGTAGGGGAGGCGGGGGCAGATGCCTCAGGGTTCTGGGTAGGGACCACTTGTTTACTAACTAGTATGTTCTGGTTCCCTTGCCCCGCCCCTGTGGGCACTGCAGCAAGTATGGCTCAGAAGAGGTGGAGGTGGAGTCTGGAGACCAGCAAAGTGACTGCTATCTCAGAGTCTCCTCCATGGACTTGAAGGATCAGAGCAAACTTGAGGGTGAGTGATGGCCAGACAAGGACCCTGCTGTAGTCTGTTTGTCCTGCTAAGCCTCTTTCTGGGCACTGATGATGACCTTGACCCAGTCTTCCTGAAACTCAAGAGTCTGTCACAAAAGACAGACATGGTCCTTGATGTTACCAGAGGATTCTGGAGCCCAGCTGCCCACTGATAGTGGCCCAGCTCTGGCACTTCCTCCATGTGTAACCTTGTTGGTCCATAAAAATAGGGAGTGGGTATTATCATCCCCATTCTCCAGATGAGGAAACTGGAGCCCAGAGAAACTGAGCCACTTACCTGACCCACTCAAAAAGGGCCTGGCTGTGGGCTCCTGACTCCCCCTACTTCTCCTTTAGATTCAGGGGATTCGGAGGCCTACTTGGAGTGTACTTTCGCCACCATCCATTCCTCCCCTCCACAGCTGGACCCAGACCCTCGGTTTGACAGGACAATGACCCCCATACCAGGTAAGCGGGCCAAATGCAAGGAAAGGAAATGTATGGTCTGGCTTATGGGATGGTCATAATACATCAACACTGGCCCGACATCAGTCCTACATTTGGTGCCCACTGCACCTCACCTGGAAGACAGTCATTAGTTTCAGCCTGGTGACAACAGGGTGTGTGCCGGGCAAGTCCCGCTGTCTCCATTAAGTGCCTGGCATCTTTGTCAGGGTGTCTGCCATGACTAACAGGGTGGAAGGTTCTTTCCTGCCTGCCCCCTCTGCTTCTCCACAGAATGCCCAGGAACCGCAGAAGAGTTGTCTCGGCCTGAGGTGGCAAGCATATCCAGTGGCTCCCTGCCCCAGACCCCTGAGCAAGAGAAGTTTCTTCGGTACCACTTTGAGACGCTTACTGACACACACCCTGATGGTAGGGCCCTCCCCCTCTCGGCCTACCTGGGTGGGCCATCCAGTGCTAGGCACAGTGTGGGTATCTCTGGATTAGGGCTTTCCCCAGCAGGGCTGGTAAGGGTGGTTGGAGGGCATGTTTTATCTTAAGGACTGAGATGCACCGTTTTTTATTTATTTATTTATTTATTTTTGTCTTTATTAATTTTTAGAGGAACAGAGAGGGAGAGAGATAGAAACATCGATGAGAGAGAACATTGATTGGTTGCCTCCTGCATGCTCCCCACTGGGGATCAGGCCCACAACCTGGGCATGTGCCCTGACTGGGAATCAAACCGGCGACCTCTTGGTGCATGGGTCCATGCTCAACCACTGAGCCACACCAGCTAGGCTGAGCTGCACAGTTTTCTCTTCCTGCTCCACTTGCTCTGTGTTGTTTATTGACGGGGGTTTCTGAGGCTCTGCCTGCTGCTCTATGGGTCTGCTCAGACCTAGATCCTACATTTGGCATGTACCTAGGATGGCTAGAGGGATTCTGAGGTCTCCCTTGGCATCTCCCCCCAGAGCCCTTTCACAGATCTCTACGAGATGTGACGGCCTCTGCGGATGAGGACTTTTTTAATCCCCGGCTTAGCATCTCAGCCCAGTTCCTCTCACGCCTCCAGAAGACATCCAGGTAGGAGTTGGTGAACTAGTGAATCTTCCCGCTTTCTGTATTCCCCCAGCATGGGGCTGTGTATCTCAAGCACACCCAGGGCAGACACAACTGCCTGGTTTCCTCCCCACAGGCTCAACCACACCTCTTCCCAGCTGCCCCTGCACCTTGTGGAGTCCCCAGAGGTCGAACTCACGGACCTCGGGGGGAAACAGCCCAGAGCAGAGCCCCTGAGAGCAGGTACTGGCTGCGCCTTCCCAGGCAGGACCAACGTGAGTACTTGGACCACCTCCTTGGGACATAGTGCTGGGAGCCAGGAGGCCTCGTCCTCACCTCATGGCTTTGCTTGCAGGTCCTCTCTGGGGGGAAAGCGAAAGAGTCCCCTGACACCCCGGAGGCCTGGTGCCCACTGAGTAAGTGTCACCATCCCTAGTAAACAGCCCTGGGTTTCTCAGCAAATGGCCTTGGGTGCCCAGCTGAACCATGGGTGGGGATGGACAGGGTCCACTCAGACCTTGCAGCCGTCCTGGGGTGGGGCCCTGTCTGTCAGTTCTGTGGCTTGGATGTGAAAGTGAATACGCTGCTTCCTTTATAACCCCCTGCCTCACAGGTCTGGCTTCCTGTGTCGCCCCCTCCTCAGCGCTGCCCACAGACAGGAAACCTCAGCCACCCTCAGCCCTGCCCACTCCAGGCCTCCACTCCCCCTCTACCGGCTCCTGCATGGAGGCCACTGCCAGCTCCCGTGCCAAGATGTCACACAGCATCTCCCTTGAGGACAGTGAGGACTCTGTCCTAGCAGAGTTGAGCAGACCTCTCTGTAGGCCCTCATCCTTGGGGAAGCTGGCCTCCCTGGACCAGGAGCTTCAGCCTATCACCACGACGGCAGCACCCAACTCTGACAGCAAGGGCCAAGAGCCCGCCCTGCCCTCCCGGGGCAAACATGAAGCTCGGGCCAGCCTCAGACAGACTCTGTCAAGTGTCTGTAACAGGCTGCTACTGCTCCCACCCCCCGTGGAACCACCCACTTCTTGTGTCTGGTCCCAGGAACCTGTGGCCACCCAGCCCAATATCACGGTCACAACAGCTAGCGTCCTGGCTCCCAGTCCCGCAGATGTGAGCCCCCTGAGGCTCCAGAACTCCACCTTTCTTCCAAGGCTCCTGACCCCTGAGCCCCTCAAAACCCCTACTCACCCCAACAGCCCCCCACTTCCAGAGGCCATGTCTGGCAACATCACCTCCCTCCTGGAGCTCACCCCTGGTGAGTATGACCCTTGGGATAAGGGGTTGTCTCCTAAGCTCATCGCATGTAACAGCTGCAAAGGTAGGCACTTGACCTGGCCACAGGGGCTGTGCCATTCATTTATTCTTTACCAGACTATTTTGTGAGCACTTTGTATATGTTGGGCTTTTAGTTCTAGGCCCTGAGGACATGGATGCGATGAGGTAGTAAACAAGATGTCAGAGAACTGACACCATAACTGACCCCAAACTAAATCTATGAGGAAAGTGTTAAGTGATATGTGCTGAAGAGAAAAATGAAGAGAAAGGGTTTAGGGAGTGAGAAGTGGGGGCAATTACTACAGTTTAAAACAGGATGATGAGAAAAGGCTTCAGAGAGAAGGTGGTATTTGAGCAGAGACCTGTAGGAGGGGAGGGAAGGGAGCCTTGGAGACCGAGCCTTGCCAGGCAGAGGGACAACAGTTGGGATCATCCCAGCCACCCTGGCCTCTCTTAGACCAGTTATAAAGTAGAGGTGTCTTTCTCATTTTCTCCCCTCTACCCATAGATGCGCTCGGTGTGGTCCGGGACAGCCCTGGACACTGGCGGGAGCCTGGGCTGCCAGCCAGGATCCTGTCCCCAGCTGTTCCCCTTGAGCTGAGCAGTGTGGGGACCATTGTGCACAAACTGCAGACTGCCTTCCAAGAAGCCTTGGACCTTTACCACCTGGTAAGCCAAGCCCTAAAGTCAGGGGAAAGGGCTGAGGGTGCCTTGGGACTGCCTGGCCTGGGTGGGTCCTAACAAGGTTGGCACCCCTTGCAGATGGTCTCCAGTGATCAGCTGAGTACCAAGCATCGGCAGGCACAGACTGAGCTGGCCTCCACCTTCCTTTGGATCCACAGCCAGTTAGAGGCCAATGACTGGCTAGTTGGGAGTGATGTGGCCCCAGCCCAGGCCCTGCCCAGCCCTGGTCTCCCCTCCCCACCCACATTGTGCCCCCTGGCCAGCCCAGATTTGCGTGCCCTGCTGGAACACTACTCGGAGCTGCTGGTGCAGGCCGTGCGGAAGAAGGCACAGGGGGACTGAGGGCCAGCAGCCCTGCTGTTTTCTGATGCAACAGCTATTTTAAGCAAATAAACTGACAACTTAGAGGAATGGTTCCTGTGCCTGTCCCGGCACACTCACAAAGCCCCCTTCAGGTGAAGCAGGGAGGGAGGAAGGAGAGCAATGCTCTGGTGGACCAGCCCAGAGAACTCGTGTAAGCCCTGGTGCTGGGCCCTGTTCTCACAGTGTCAGTGGGGACACGGGACCAACATTTTTGGAACTGCAGTGATGATGATCCCAGCACCTTGTTCCCATGTCACTTATCCCTAGCCCACTGAGCTGCTGAGGGATCACTTGTGGTCCTTGCCCAGTGGGGCCCAACTGCACCAGAGAGGGACCAGTCTTTCTTTCATACTTTCTACTGATGTCCAAGAACGCACTGGAGCTGCTGTGGTCACCATGTGCCAGACCCTGAGCACCGCTGCACATATTTTCACACCACTGGTCCCTGGGCCAGGCCCATGCTGGTCCTCTGAGGTCCAGGCTTTTGTCCCCATCTGCAGCAGGGGAAATGAGGAGAGACAAATAGGCTTATTCACTGGACAATCCTGGCAGCATGCCCAGGCCACCCAGAAACTGGGACAGTCGTTCTTTCCTCAGCAGGAGGACTGTCCAGCTTCAGTGTCGCATGAGCTCCCAGTACTGACACCAGCTTCTCCAGGCA
Source organism: Molossus molossus (assembly GCF_014108415.1). NCBI lineage: Eukaryota > Metazoa > Chordata > Mammalia > Chiroptera > Molossidae > Molossus > Molossus molossus. The sequence continues at coordinate 15,129,556 of NW_023425357.1, read as the reverse complement.
GCGGGCATCTAGCCACGTAGCATGTCTTCTGAGAGGGCCACCCTTGTGACTATAAAAGCCCCCACTGTCCCAAGTGTATAAAAAGGAAGCCAGCAGGGGTGGGCCTTCTAAAGCACTGTCCTACCATGTGGCTGCTGTGGCTTGCACCCCCACTTGCCTGGGTACCTCCCTGTTCTGTTTGATGGTCATAGCCCACCAGAACAGGCTAGAGAGAACCAGTGTCTTGCCCAGGGTCCCATAGAGCTGAGACTCTCAACCTAGGCTTCCTTGGTGGCGGAGCCAGACCCTACAACACAAGGACATGGCCCACTGTTGCCTCCCTAAACATTGATAGACATCAGAACCAGTCATGCAGTTAAAAAGAAATCCTGCCCTGGCCAGTTTGCTTAGTGGTTAGAGCATCAGCCTGCGGTCCACAGAGACCCGGGTTCGGTTCCCGCTAAGGGCATGTACCTTGGCTGCAGTTTGTCCCCAGCCCTGGTTGGGTTGTGTGGGTGGCGGCCACTCGATGTGTCCCTTTCACGTCGATGTTTCTCTCCATTTTTCCTTCCCACTCTATCTGAACCAAAAATGGAAAAATGTCCTCGGGTGAGGATTTAAAAAAAAAAAAGAAATCCTGCCGGCGCCCAGGTTCCTATCACTGTTCTACATGTTAGGGGTAGAGTGAGGAACAGGAAAAGTGAAGCATCTGCCCTTATGGCATTCACCTTCTAGAAAGCAAAACACAAAAATTAAAACGATGACTGTGTAACGAATAAGCTGAGGGAATTCACCGCGCTGGTGGAAGTGTCAGAGAAGCCTTTCTGAGTGACATTTGAGCTGAGGCTTGGTGGAGGGCACAGGCCATGTGGACATCTCAGGAAAGTGTCTAGGCAGACAGAACAGCTAGTGCAAAGGCCCCATGGGAGGACCAAAGGTACATGTAGGAATAACGACAAAGCCAGGCCAGCTGGAATAGAGTGAGCGGGGGGAGAGGCAGTGGGAGGAAGGATGGGATCGCTCTAGGCAGAGCCTTGTTGCTTCACGTTTAAATCCAAGAAACATCCACGACGCAACCCCCCCCCCAATAAAGTTCCTCTTCCTGCCTTAGTGAGCCCAAGTGGTCCAGGGCTCGTAACTGGACTGCACCTCTGCCAGGAGGCTCTTTGTCCAGGCCCATAGGCCACCCCTAAAAGACTGGAGATCCATTCTTGCTTCTGCCTAGCTTGGCAACAGTCAACCTAAGATCCCTGAGGCAAGGTTTGGCATCCAGGCCCCTGGACACCTAGGAGACCAACTTGAGGCTCTATCCTTCGTGAAAATTACCCACTTTTACCCTGTATTACAGTTAAGCCTTCAACTCCATGGAGCAAACACCTGGCTTATGGGGGAGTAAGCTTAGGGACACTTGTTACTCTTGATTATGTTTGTGCTCTATCACCCTGGATGAGCCTGAGTTTCACCCTCCAGCTTATGCCCTCACAATTGCAACATGTCTGCCACGCACTCAGCAGTTTACCCCTACCCGCCAGCAGCAAAGGCATGAGGCAAGGCAGCTGCCAGGGTGGTGGGGAAAAATGTGCAAAGCCTTCCTAGAGGCCTTCCCCTCAGAGCAGTCACCGGCAGTGGGAATGGAGATTGCTTTTATTTGCTGGGACCAGCTATCTCGCCTGTGCTGGACACGCCGCTTAAACAAAATTGCGTTCTCAGTGCAAAAGGAGGTGGGCTGGTAGTTCGAGAATCCAGTATGTCTGCCACTCTCCACTTTCTAATGCCAGGCCCTTTAGCCCTAGAAGGACCAGACTTTCTCTTGGTTAAGAAACTATTGCTGCCCTGGCCGGTTTGGCTCAGCGGTTGGAGCGTTGGCCTGCAGTACAGAGAGACCCGGGTTCGGTTCCCGCTAAGGGCACGTACCTCGGTTGCAGTTTGTCCCCGGCCCTGGTTGGTCGTGCGGGTGGCAGCCACTCGATGTGTCCCTTCACATTGATGCTTCTCTCTCTCTCTCTTCCTCTCTCTCCCTCCTGCTCTATCTGAACAAAAAATGGAAAAATGTCCTCGGGTGAGGATAAAAAAAAAAACAAAACTGCTGATGAATGTGTATGCAGGCAGTTTATGGACCAACAGGATCTCAGCGGGAAGAGCCAGCATGTTCACGTGGGATATTTCAGAGTTTAGTGAAGGAATAATTGGCAAAGGAGTGGGCAGTCCTGGTACCAGAGGAGAGCTGTCACACACCCCCACCCTAGACCACGAGGCACAAGGACATGAAACCCAGAAGAGCAAATCCAGGAGAGAGGGCTGCCCTGAGGGGAGGGCAACCCCACAGGAAGGAAATTGGAATTCCTTCCTACATCTGCAGGGCTTTCCATTGTTACACCCTCCTGGAAGCCAGAGGGCAGAAGAGCCCAGGTGATGCTGCCCACCCAGGTTGGTTTTGCGGGTGGCAGCCACTCGATGTGTCCCTTTCACATCGATGTTTCCCTCTCTCTCTTCCTCTCTCTCCCTCCCACTCTGTACAAAAAATGTCCTCGGGTGAGGATAAAAAAAAAAAGAGAGACGTGTTGGGCATGGAGAACTGGGCACCTGAGCAGAAACAAAATGGCTCCCTCATTCACCAGCTCATTCTTTAGTGCAACCAGCTCATTTTTTAGTGCAACCTGGCCCCTGCACTTTGCATCGGACAGCTCCGAGATCCTGGGCTGCCAGGCATACTAGTCATGGCCACGTGAAATCTCAACAATTGTGAGATGGTGACACAAAACCCCAGTGGAATACTATACAGCTGTAAAAATAGGGGGAAGGAACTCACCCTTTGCAACAGCATGGATGGGCCTAGAGATTATTATGCTAAACGAAATAAGCCAGTCAGAAAAAAAAACAAATACTATACGTGGAATCCACAAAATAAATTGAGGAACAAATTAGAACCAGAGGCATGGATACATGTAACAGATTGACACATCGCAGAGGGAAGGGGGTTGGGCAACTGGATAAAAGAAGGTGAAGAGATTAGCCAAAGGATATATATGCATAGCCCATGGACATAGACAACAGGGTGGTGATGGCTGGGGGAAGGGGAGGAAGGAGCTGGGTGGAGGTGGGCAAAGGGAGGGAAAATGGGGGACATCTGTAACAGTGTCAACAATTTAAAAACATTTCACAGATGGGTCCATTGAAACTAAGATGCTTGCCTAGCCACCCCACTCCTCAAGATCCCCTAACAACTCCTCTGCTGATAATGTCTGCTGCATGCCAGGTCCCAGGCTCAGCATTCTCTCCACATGATCTGCATGGATCTTCAACACAAACCAGAGACAGGGAGTCTCATTAGTCCCAGATCCTGCAGAGATAGAGTAGCAAAGCTCTGGGCTAGCAGACTCGGTGCTTCTGCCTTCCCCAAATGAGTCAGCAGGACTCTCGGGAATGTGAAGAAATACTGCTGCTTTCACCTCTAAGCCTTTGTCCAGTAGACTGTTCTGCCTGGAACCTCTCCCTTTCCCCCAACCCTCTTCCTACAGGGCTCATACCCAAGAAGTCAGCCCTCAACCCTTAGGCAGGATCAGGACACCCCCACCCCCCGGGTTCTCCCCATCACAGTTTGGATCACTCTGCCTGTGCCTCCTGCAATATGCCATGATCATGCTGGGCAGTCACTGGTGTGTCTTCTCCAAGGACTAAGCTTTGTGTTTATTTTCAGTGTTGAGTTAGACCTGGTCTATAATTGGAGTTCAGAGAATTGTTGACTGAATAAATAAGTGAAAGTAACTGCATGAGAAATGTTCAAAATCCTTAATCCCTCCTTAAAAGGCCAAAGACCAATCTAGAACACAGCCTGGCCAGAGTGCCAAGATAAGGTCCTTGGAGCCCCCAGCTGTTTCTAGAATGTGGGAGATGGGGAGAAGTGTCCCAGGCAGTCACCAGGAGCTGCACTATCAACAGACCAGTATTTTAATATCTGCTACACCTGAACAGTGTGCTTCTGGCTGAACATCAGTTCTGGACATCCAAGGACCAGAGAGGTGGATCTCCTGCTTGAAGATGCGCAGCCTGGATCTTCTTCACTCTGTCCTTCTTAGACCCTGTTGTCCCTCCGTCCGCTGGAGCAAGTAATCACAGTCACTCCCTCCCTTGTTTCCTTAGACAGCTGCTGTGATTTGAATAACCAAGCAGGCTGCTGGATGCCCAGTAGTGACTGATTTGCCTGGCAAATAGACCCTTAGGTCCTTCGCTGTTAGTACTATGGGAAGACACTCCTGGGGTCTCTGTGTCCTCTCCCAAACCCCAAAAGCTGCCTAGGCTGCAGCCTTGCCCTTGCTTGACCTCCTTGGGGAATCCTAGAGCTCGTCTACCCCTGGAGGCTGGAGAGTGCCCTCAGGAACCTGTCAGAGGGGGAGGAATGGTGGGCCCCAAGGCAGAGGTAACTGGAGCCAGCTAAATCTGCTCTCTGGGCCTGTCATGAAATTTGCATGGAGAAAATGAGGCTACTTCATGGCTGCCCCTCCCTTTCCACCTGGGATAGTCATCCTGGGCTAACAGCAGGTGGAGGAGGCAGCCCCAGTGTGTATGTGTGTGTGTGTGTGGTGTATCTTACAGTTCCTGGAGGTGATGCCCCGTGCCTTCCTGGTCAGGAGTAGGCGTCTGGAACCACCCAATTGGGGCCACCTGCCTGACCAGCTCCGGGGAGACACTTATGTCCCAGGTGGGCCCATCACTAGGCCTGGAGGTAAGGGGAAGTGAAGACACAAAGCATCACCATCTGGCTTCTCTTCTCAGACTGCAGCAGCCTGGAGGGGCCATCGGCACACCAATCTTCCGGCCCTGGGAACTCTTGGGCAGCGGTGAGTCTGCAGGTGGTCCACAGACCCTGCTCAGCCTCAACAGAACCTGACTGCCCCTTACTCCTCCAGCCTCAGGATTTCTCCACCCATTCTTTCTTTCCTTTCTTAGTAGTGAGCTGTTAAGCCTCATCCCAAGCACAGTTTCCTACCCTCAGGGATCTCTCTGTCCTGTGGGGCAGAACAGAATTCAAGCCAACAAGTGGATGTTGATTTGCTTTATGTCAGAGGATCAGGCAAAGTGACAAGGAGCAGGATGTGAAGGGGGATGAGACTGGGGCCTTTCAGAAGGGATATTCTGTGCATGCACTGGAGGACAGCGCTGACCAAATGTAAATGCACTCAAGGTTACTTCAGTATTTACTGAGAGCCAGGAACTGTTCTAGGCAATGGGTATTTAGCAGGGGTGACAAAAATTCCTTCCTTCCTGGAGTTTATAATCTGGTGGGGCTGTAAGTATAAACAGTAAAATTAGAAAAATGTGTCGGAAGATAGTATGTACTATGAAGAAATAAAAGTAAGGTAAGGGCGCCCTGACCGGTTTGGCTCAGCGGTTAGAGCATTGGCCTGTGGTCCAGACAGAACTGGGTTCGGTTCCCGTTAAGGGCCCGTACCTCAGTTGCAGTTTGTCCCCAGCCCTGGTTAGTCATGCAGGTGGCAGCCACTTGATGCCTCCCTTTCACATCGATGTTTCTCTCTCTCCCTCCCACTCTATCTGAACAAAAAATGGAAAAAATGTCCTCAGATGAGGATAAAAAAAAAAAGGTAGGGCAATGGGGCCTGGCCAGGGAAGACCTTGGAGAAAGTATGGCATTTGCACAAATAGTCTCTAGCCTTCCCAGACTTCCCTAGTTCCAAGTTCTAGGCACTGCGTTTGCTTATGTATGTGTGTGTGTGTGTGTCTAACTCCAATGTCCCTCCCACAGCCCATGAAGGACACTTTGGTCACCACTCCCAGGGACCCTGGGATGCTCAGCTGCCCGTTCTGCCCCAAGGCTTTCCCGCTGCAGCGCATGCTGACAAGGCACCTCAAGTGCCATAGCCCTGTGCGTCGCCACATGTGCTGCTGTTGTGGCAAAGGCTTTCATGACGCCTTTGACCTCAAGCGCCACATGAGGACTCACACTGGTGAGCAGTGGCAAGGACATGGAGGGGCTCCTGGGCTCGCAGTGGGGATGGAACAAAATGGAGGAAGGTGTTCTATGGGTCGAGTTCTCGTTTGTGTTTGTGGGGCAGAGACTCAGCTTGGAACACCACGTACGGAAGGAGCTGGGTGTAAGGCAGCGCTGGGGTAGGGGTGCAGAGTGAAGACAGGTGCTGGTTACAGAATTCAGGTCCCAGATTGAAAGGTACAAGGGAAAGCCTCCCTCCACCCTCTTGGCTCCAGGGGAACGAACATCCTAGTGAGAATAAGGACACAGGTGTCTGGCCCATGAATGCACTGAGGCTGCAGATGGCGGGATGTCGGCAGAGTATGCAAAACTTGGAATAGGAATGGAGGAATGCTCACAGGGCAAGGTGGGTTGGCTCTGGTCGGGGTCATTGCCCTGTCTGTCCTTTCTGCCTCCATCTCTTTGCCTAGGGATCCGCCCATTCCACTGTGGAGCTTGCAGAAAAGCATTTACACAGCGCTGCTCACTTGAAACGCATCTTGCCAAGGTGCATGGGCAGCCAGCCAGCTACACTTACCGTGAGCGCCGTGAGAAGTTGCACGTGTGTGAAGACTGTGGCTTCACCAGCTCAAGGCCTGATACTTACCTGCAGCACTGTGCCCTGCACCGCTCTGCTTAAGACAGTGCACCCTGTGTCCAACCCACGAGAAGCAAATAAACACAGGACATGCACACACAAAACAGAGCATTTATTACACTTGGGGTAGGGTGGTTCACTCGGTCCAGCGGTGGCCGCAATGAGGGGCCGTGCACACGTAGTACAAGCGCATGGCATCCTGGCAGAAAGGATGCATGGTTAGGAAGGGTCTATCCCCTAGAGAGGGCCCAACATGGAACCTCCATCCAACAGAGCCTCACCCCCCAAAAAACAGACAAGGAGGCCTTCCCCATTGGTAAGGGCCCAACTGAGGACACCAGGAAGGGCAGACTCCCCTCAATATTGGTATCCCTGCCCCTAGGAAGGACCAAACACAGGATATCCAGAAAGTTCTTCATGCCACTCACCTCTGCACGGGCACTGTGCGACTGGAAGAATACTGCCTCCTTGTGGCCGCACCTGAGGGAACAGTCAGCTACTCAGGCTATCATACCTTCCCTCTTGCTCCTCCACTCTCTGCCGGGTGAGGACGAGCCACTCTCCCTCCCGAATACAGGTGCGCGCTCACTTTTGGCACGGGTGGTCCTCGGTCCTCGGCAACGTGGGGTCTTGGGACACGTCAGCGATGATCTGGGTTAGTTCGCTGAGGGAGAAGAGAATGAACAATTATGCTCTGATAGGGGGGTCCTACAACCCTGTCCCTAGAGTCGGGTCCTACACTTACTCTACTTCGTGCGTGATTTTGTTGACATAGATGCAGCTGTTGTCGGCTTCCTGCTGGTAATCACAATTCCGGCACTGCGGGAGGGCGAACGTGGCAGGAAGGGGGTCACGAGAGATCCCCGATGGGACTGGGAAGGCAGGGTCTCCCCCGAAGAGGGTGATTAGGGGATGGAGTCTCGAGGTGGGGACAATGAGGTGCATGGGGAATCACCTCGGGGCAGGGAAAGACGGGGAAGTCGGATTCATTTCAGGACAGAAGAGACCAGGGCCAGTCGAGGCGGAACGGGGAGTAGGGGTCACGTGGAGTAGGACAGGGCCACGATGGGAACGGGTTGACCTGTGGGGAAGACCGGACCACCCGCGGGCTCACCGCGTAGAGCAGAATGCGGTTCTCCTTGTCCTCCTTGGGGTAAAGCATGTTGTTACTGTGGGGTGGGGGAGGTCAGAGGTCAGTCCTGGGGCCATTACATGCTCCCCTGGCACCTCTGTGGACCCGGCCTCACCATTCCTGGCAGAAGCGAATACCCACAAAGCCCGGCTCGTAGGTCCCGTCCGGTTCCATAGTCCGCCACAACTCGCCCAGCTTTCCTCGTTTGCTCCGCCTCACGACGGATCGCGGGAAGGGTCAGTTCTAGTGGCTTCGCCTAAAGAGGGGCGGAGCGCACCTAAGTAATGGCTGCTAGCGGCTTTGTGCTCGGCTCTCTGCGCTGAGATTTGATTCAATTTTTTTGTAGCATAAATTAATTGCTTCCGACCTGTGGGCCTCGCTCCCCCAATTTATAGAATAGTATAGTACGAGAGCCGGGACTAGGACGCGTCATGTAACTCAAACAAGCACTGCGCATAAATGAAGAAGCCATTGCTATGGGGGGGGGGAGCCAGTGCACATGCGCGAGTTTACCCTCCGCGGCGTGTGTAACTCCTGCCAGTCGTTCCTCTCGGCTTCAGCCTTCACCAGCCCGATCCGTCTCCCGGACTGCTATTGGAAGGACTGCACCAAGTCAGGCCTCTCAGGATTGGCTGGACCTCCCTAAGAATACGGGGGAGTTTCCGGCGGTGAGCAGGCAGCGGAGATTGGCGAACCCACCCTGCAGGAAAGCGAGGATTGGCTATTTCGGGAGCAGGGGGTGGGGGCTAATAGTCCAGAAGCGGTAGCGGCGGCGGCGGCGGCGACAGAGCCGGTGTGAGGTGGAAAAGTGGGCTGCAGACCCAGCCGGAGCGCGGCAAGATGGAGGTGACCGGGCTCTCGGCGCCCACAGTGACCGTTTTCATCAGCAGCTCTCTAAACACCTTTCGCTCCGAGAAGCGGTACAGTCGCAGCCTCACGATAGCTGAATTCAAGGTGTGACCGTGGGGCGGGGTCCGGAGGGGCGGGGCAAAGAAGAAATGGAGGGGCTTCTGGATTGCAGGGAGAGAGGCCAGAAATAAACCGAGGTTGCCGAGATTGGGGGCCCGACCACAGCAGGGTGGGTCCAGAGGGAGCCGGAGGTTCCAGAGAAGGGGCCAGAGCCTGGGAAAATCAGAGCTTTCAGAGGACGGGAACCAGAGCAGAGGGGGCAGGGCCACGATAACCAATTGAATCCTAAAATGATGGATTTGTTAGAGGAGCGAAGATGGAGGGATGGTTATTGATACAAGGGGCGGAGAGTCAGGGCAGACAGCCTTCCTCCTCTCCAACCTCTCCCCATCCCTTACTCCTCGCAGTGTAAGCTAGAGCTGGTGGTGGGCAGCCCTGCCTCTTGCATGGAACTGGAGCTGTACGGAGCTGACGAGAAGTTGTATGGGAAGCTGGATCAAGAGGATGCACTACTGGGCTCCTACCCCGTTGATGACGGCTGCCGCATCCATGTGAGACCTCCCGACCTGGGATCCCTCCTCTCCATTTATTTATTATTAACAGATGCTTGCCACACTTTGCCCTATGTGATAACCAAGAGAGGTCCCCATGGAGCCTCGAGTTCAGTATGGAGAGAGACAGACCCGTCACTGGACAGTATCAGCCAGAGTGGTTTGGCTGGGGCAAGCCCAGGGTACTGGGGACCATCTGGGATTATCAGAAGGGGCTTTCTGAAAGAAGAGATGCCTAAGCTGAGACGTGAAGGATGAGGAAAGGACGACTCAGGAGAAGAGGTGGGAAGGGCATGCCAGCTGGAGGAAGCAGAGTGTACAGAGGCCTAGAGTGTGAGGTGGGTCAGGGTGAACGCAGAGATGTGGTGGGAGAAGCTAGAACACAAAGGACCTCAGCATGCATCAGCTCACATCATCTCTGTCCGCAATCCTCCCCCTACTCTGCTTCCTGCCATAGTCCTCAGATGTCTCGGCAGATCAGCCCTGCATGTACTATCCCCTATACCTGAATGGTTCTTTCTCTATGCTCACATGGCTCACTCCTTCCTTCCAATCTTTACTTAAATGTCAACTTTGGAGTGTGAGGCCTTCACTGGCTCCAGTGTAACCTTTAAACCTCTTCCTCTTTCTCTTTATTTGATTTTTGTCCTTAGCTCTCATCATCCTGTGATGTACTGCATTTTTTCTTAGCACCTGGAACGATGCCTGGCACTGTTGGATAATGAGTTGAGTCCGTAAAATCAGATTTGGAAGATAGTGTAAATAACCCTATTTTGCAGAAGAGAAAACTTAGCTTTAAGATGGAATTTACTCTCCTAAGGAGGAACTATAGCTGGAATTTTTTTTTTCTCACCCAAGGACATTTTTGCATCTATCTTCAGACAGAGCAGGAGGGAGAGAGGTGGGAAGAGAGAGAGAGAAACATCGACGTGAGAAAGACACATCGAGTGGTCGCCACCCACACGACCCCAACCAGGGCCGGGGACAAACTGCAACCGAGGTATGCACCCCCAGCAGGAACCAAACCCAGGACCCTCTGGTCCACAGGCTGACACTGTAACCGCTGAGCCAAACTGTCCAGGGTTATAGCTGGAATTTTTACCTCAGTATGCATGTCTCCAGAAGTCATTGTGCCGAGAGATCTGGTTCTTTTATTTTTTGTCTCTTTCATTTATTTAGTAACTGTTCATTGGGCATCTGTGTTACACCAGGGTTATAGCCGTGAACCAAGTCTAAGAAGGTCTCTATTTAGCTCTGTCCTGTGTGAGATAGATGTGAGCTAACTATTCACAAGAACAAATAGGGTCATGAGATGAAGACCATGTAGGAGACCGAGGAATTGGAGGGACATGACCCATCGGTGAGGACTTCGTAGAGGGGGTGCTGCCTTAGCAGAGCCCTGAAGGATAGGAAGAGTTAACAGAAGAAAGGAAGAGAGTGCTCCAGGAGAAGGGCACAGCATGTGCAAACGCTCTGAGATGGGAGGGAGCATGGTGGGTACAAAGGACTGAAGAGTGGCCGCTCCTATGGCAGAGGGAAGTGGGAGCCAAGGGAGGACTCAGTCCGGAGAGCCCTGGTCTGAGTGAAGTGTTCACAGGCTCTCATGACGTGTGGGGAACAGACTGTAGCAGACTGTGGAGGGTAAAAGGAGTAGGGAGGCGAGGGAGGGGGCAGCTTCCATAGTCCAGATGATGTGGTAGGGTCAGGAATGTGGGTCAGCATTATATGGATAGACCACAGCACTGAAACTGGGCTGCCCTGGGCAGCCTCAGCCTAGGGGTGCTGGAGGGCCAGGCATGGACAGTGGCATCCTCAAACGGGTGGTTTTCCTTTATGGCTTCAGGTATAGACAGACCTCTTACTTCTGAGGCTATTCAAGGAAGGTTTCCCAGAGGTGGAGCCTCTGGGGAATTTTTATTTGTTCTAAAACTTTTTCTGTTTATAAATATTACTTGTATTTATAGCTTAAAATGACAGCATCCTCAAACTTACAAAAATCCTTAATAAAGAAAGTAGAAATTCTTAGTGATCCTTCATCAGAGATAAGAGCCATTTCTCTTTTGGTATGTTAGCTCAGTGGTTCAGGCCAAACACCTCTAGTTGTATCCACTGCCCCACTCGGGCCCAGCCTCCATCCTCTCCTTCCTGGATATCAAAACCGCCTCTGTCTCCTGCTCCCATTCCGGCCCCCACACTCTGTTCTCCACACACAGCCAGAGGGAGCCTATGAACTGGGGTCAGGTCAAGCCCTCCTGGCTGAGCCTCCCTGACTGTATCTCATTCCAGCTGAAAGCAAAACCTATTGATCTGTTATGTCTCCCACTCTCCGTGGTATTTCTCTATATCGAACTTTGTTATTGTTTGTGTCTAATATACATACCTGTGTATTTGTTTATGGTTGGTCTCCCACCAGGCGTTTATCTATTTTTGCACTGCATCCCTAGCAGCCAGCATAGAGCCAACTGGGTGCCTTGAAAGAGCTCAGCAAGCAATGAGTTAATGAACCTTGAGGGTGGTACAGGAAGAAATGTTCCATGGTCTGGACGTTGAGGGCAGCTTAAGAGGATCTCAGAGGCCCAGAGAGAACATGTACACTGCCTATTTGGTTCGTGAGCAAGACCGAGCTCAGCGATGTTGATGCCAGCGTGTGGGGCAGATCGAGCCTTCAGGGTTTGAATAGGGGAGAGGAAAGGGAGATGACTACTGTAGACACCTGCTCTCCTCCCTTCTGCCGGTCTCGGGATGAGAGGAGGCTGGGGTAAAGTGAGGGGAGAATGTAGTTTTCTTTAGACGGGAGAGACTTAAGTCTATGGATGCTCCAATGTGCAACTGTATCACCACCCTAGCACCCCAAGCCTCCCTGACCAGATCCTGATCCCCTCTGACCGCTCCTGTCATTCCAGGTCATTGACCACAGCGGTGCTTGCCTTGGGGAGTATGAGGATGTATCCAAGGTGGAGAAATACCAGATCTCACAAGAAGCCTATGACCAGAGGCAAGGTATGGGGCACATGGGGATAAATGAGGGCTTGTGGAGGCCAAAAGGAGTGTGTGCAAGTAGGTGGATGGTGGTGTTGGGGGGCAGAAATCGACAGGGACATTGGGGGGAAATGGGTGGTGGGAGCAGATAGGCAGGGGAGGGGGGGTGAGGTTGGTGGGACAGATGAGGGTATAGGAGAGCAGTAGGTGTGGAAAGGGCATAGGGTGCTAATGAGAGCTGGGAGGTGTGAGGGACTGTGGGCAGGAGACAGATGCACAGGAAAGTGGAGGGGGCATTAGAGGGAGGTCGGAGGTGTGAGGGATCAGGTGTGAGGAGAGTGCTCAGGGTCACATGGGACAGAGCATGGGAGAATATGTGGAGTAGACAGGGCAGTGTGGTGATCAGTACAGACACGAGGAAGATGAGGAGGGACTCGGGATGGATGGAGGTGAATGTGATACTGAAGGGATGTGGGAAGATGGGGTGATGTGAGACTGGAGACACGAATCTTCCCTTTAGTTTCTGGGTTATGGGGAGGCACCAGGGAGCCTTGGGAGAGGCCAGGGCTGTGGTGGGAGATTTAGGGGGCTTGGATGACAGCCCTTTGACACCTAGAACAGAAGAGTTTCTCCATGATTGTTAGCCCTGTGTGAGTGGAAGGTTATCTCATTAGGCCAGAGGCCCTACCAGGGAGACTAAGTCTGACCCCCATCACCCAACCCACTCACAGACACAGTCCGCTCCTTCCTGAAGCGCAGCAAGCTAGGCCGATACAATGAAGAGGAGCGGGCACAGCAAGAGGCTGAGACCACCCAGCGCCTCGAGGAGGAGAAGGCCCAGGCCAGTGCCATCCCCGTGGGTAGCCGCTGCGAGGTGCGGGCGCCTGGGCAGCCCTCTCGCCGGGGCATCGTCATGTATGTAGGTATGTGGCCCACTGAGGTCTTATGCCCTGCCCTGCCTTGCCTGATGGGGGCAATGCTGGGGAGACTGGGAAGCAGGGGCAGAATGATCTGGGTTGTGTTAGAGCAGTGGTTCTCAACCTGTGGGTCACGACCCCTTTGGGGGTCGAACGACCCTTTCACAGGGGTCACCTAAGACATAACAGTAGCAGAATTACAGTTATGAAGTAGCAACCAAAATAATTTTATGGTTGGGGGTCACCACAACATGAGGAACTGTATTAAAGAGTCGTGGCATTAGGAAGATTGAGAAGCACTGTGATAGAGGAAGTGGAGGCCAGAGTGGTTAATTCTGAGGCAAAAGTAGTCAGAGCTAGGCTGGGGAAACACAGGATTTTTAGGGCTGCGATGGGGAAAGCACGGGTCGGAGTGATCAGGGCAGGGATGAAGGAAGCGTAGGAGACTGAGCTGAGAGGAAGTACCAGACCTCCGCGAGAGTAATCCAGAGTGCTTCCTGGGGCAAGGACTATGAAGGAAAGACAGAAGTGAGCCAGGTGAGAAGGGGGGATGAGTGTTCCAGCCAGAGGCAGCAGTGAGTTCAAAAGCTGTGAGCAGGAACTAACTCGACCTGTTGAGTTAGGAATCAGCATGGCCAGTAGGAAGTGAGCGAGGGGACGGTAAGAAGTGAGGTCAGGAGCATGCTCAGGGCTGCACCATGCATGGCTTTGTAGACAGTAAAGAGTGGGCTTTATTTATTAAATTAAAAAAATTTTTTTTAATTTATTGATTTCAGAGAGAGAGAAAAAGGGAGAGGGAGATAGAAACATCAATGAGAGAAAACATGGATTGGCTGCCTCCTGCATGCCCCCCACTGGGGATTTGGCTCACAACCTGGGCATGTGCCCTGACCGGGAATTGAACCGGCGACCTCTTGGTGCATGGGTCAACGCTCAACCACTGAGCCACACCGGCCGGGCAGGGTTTTATCTTTTATAACAACGTTGTTGAGTTATATAATTCATATATCATAAAACTCACCCATTTAAATAATACATTATTCATTCATTGGTTTTTAGTGTGTTCACAGAATTGTACAAACACCACAGTCAATTTTAGAACATTTTCATCACCCCAAAAAGAAACCTCGTTACCACTAGCTGCCACTCCTCATTTCTGAAACCCCATCTCCCCTAGTTCTAGGCAGCCACTGTGGAGTTGCCTATTCTGGATGTTTTGTGTAAATGGATTCATACTATATCATGTGGTCTCTGTGACTGCCTTCTTTCACTTAGCATAATGTTTTCAAGGTTCGTTCATGTTGTAGCATGTATCAGTACTTCATTTCTTTTTATTGCCAAACAATCGCATTGCATGGATAGACCACGTTTTATTTATTGATTCATCACAGTTGACGGACATTTGAGTCTTTTCCATTTTTATTTTATTTTTTATCCTCACCTGAGGACATTTTACCATTTTTGCTCAGACAGAGTGGGAGGGAGAGAGAGAGGAAGAGAGAAACATCGACGTGGAAGGAGCACATCTAGTGGCTGCCTCTCGCACAACCCCAACCGGGGCCGGGGACAAACTGCAAGCGAGGTACGTGCCCTAACCGCTGAGCCAAACTGGCCAGGGCGAGTCTTTTCCACTTTTTGACTCTTACAACTAATGTTGCTGTGTACATTCTTGTATAAGTTTTTGTGTGGACATATATTTTCCTTTCTCTATACCTAAGAGTGGAATTGCTGGGTCAAATGGGGACTCTCTGTTTGACCTTTGAGAAACTGCCACCCTGTTTTCTACAACGGCTGCAATTTCTCCACATCCTCTCCAACACTTACTATTTTTTGATGATAGTTATTCTAATGGGTATGAAGTGGTAAAGCATTATGGGTTTGACTTGCAATTCTTTGATAGCTAATGATGTTGAGCATCTATTCATGTACTTAATTATAATCAGTCTATCTTTAGAGAAATATATATTCAGATCCTTTTTGTCTGTTTTTAAATTGTGTTGTTTGTCTTTTTGTGGTTGAGCTGTGTATTAGTTTGCTGGGACTGCCATAACAAAGTATCACACACTTATCCGGCTGGTGTGGCTCAGTGGTTGAGCATCAACCCATGCACCAAGAGGTCGCCGGTTCGAGTCCCGGTCAGGACACATGCCCAGGTTGTGGGCCAAATCTCCAGTGGGGAGCATGCGGGAGGCAGCCAGTTGATGTTCTTTCTCATTGATGTTTCTCTCTCACTTCCTCTCTCTCTAAAATCAATAAAGGAAAAAGAAATTAAAAACAAACAAAAAAAGTGTCACATACTGGATCACTTAAACAACAGAAATTTATTTCTCACAGTTCTGGAGGCTGAAAGTCCAAGATCAAGGCCTTGGCAGGTTTGGTTTCTCCCAAGGCCTATCTTTGGCTTGTAGAAGACCACCTCCTCGCTGTATCTTCACATGGTCTTTCCTCTGTGTGCATGCCTATCTCTGGTGTCTCTCTGTGTCCAGATTTCTTCCTATAAGGACACCAGTCAGATTTAACCTAATCACATAATAACTTAATCATTTTAACTTTATCACTTCTTTAAAGGCCCTACCTCCAAATATAGTCATTTTCTGAGGTACAGGGGTTGGGCTTCAACATGTGAATTTTGGGGGACACAATTCAGCCCATGACAGGTTTTAAAAGTTCTTTATATATTCTAGATACAATTCCCTTATTAAATAGATGATTCACAAACGTTTTCTCCCATTCTGTGGGTTGGTTGTCTTTTTACTTTCTTGATAGTGTCCTTTGAAGCACAATATTTTTTTCTTTTTATGAAGTTCAGTTTATATGTTTTTTCTTTTGTTGCTTGTGCTTTTGGTATTATAGCTAAGAAACCAATGCCTAACACAAGTCACAAAGATTTACGTCTATATTTTCTCCTAAGAGTTTTATTTATTTGTTTTTTCAAATCTCAGCTGATTTTTTTCTTCATTTTTTTCATTACCATTTATCCCCTTGTACACCTTCCCTCCTCCTCCTCCCCCCTTTCTAAGAGTGTTATAGTGTTACATCTTACACTTAGGTCTCGGATGACCATTTTGTGTTAATTTTTGTGTATAGTGTGAGGTAGGAGTCCAGCTTCATTCTCTTGCATGTGGGTATCTATTTGTCCCAGCATTATTTGTTGAAAAGACTATTATTTTCTCATTGAATTGTCTTGGTACCCTTGTCAGAAATCATTTGACCATAAGCAGTGTGGATTTTGTGCTGAGTGGGATGAGCGGCCTTTGAGGAATTTGGGTCAAGGTAATGGTGCTATTTCCCTTTGATTTTTACAAAGACCCCTTTGGCTGGGAGCGTCGAATGAATAGGGGGTCAGGGATAGGAGCAGGGAGACCAGTGAAGGGGGCTACCATGTCAGTCTGGGCAGGAGCTGGCGGTGTTCCGAGTAAGGAGTGGTTTCGCCAAGACGGGCTTTAGATTCAGTGGGCAGGCAGGAGTCTGGGATGAGCTGCGTCTGGAGGTTTCATTGGAATTTCTCCCCTGGGCAGGACTCACAGATTTCAAGCCTGGCTACTGGATCGGCGTCCGCTTCGATGAACCACTAGGGAAAAACGATGGCAGGTAATAAGTCTTCCCACTCCGGCGTCTGTGTGAATGTCTGTGGGCATGTTGTGTAAGTGCCTGCATGTACTACTGAGTGAGCCTGTCCATCCTGGCATCTGGGGAGGGAGCCATATTGGGAGCCCTCTGACCTCTGCCTTTTCCGTTGTGTCCGGCAGTGTGAATGGGAAACGCTACTTCGAATGCCAGCCCAAGTATGGTGCCTTCTTCAAGCCGTCAGTTGTGACCGTGGGGGATTTCCCTGAGGAGGACTATGGGTTGGATGAGATGTGATGCTCAAGGAAGGGCATCCTCTTGATCCAGCTAACTCGCCCACTTATTTGCCCCTCCCTTTGTATGCCCATGGCTCCCTTCCCCTGACCCTGTTTTTATTTTATTCACTTTGTACTTGCCATGGATTTTTGAGACTTGTGTATTAAATTTGCCAGACCTAGCCCTGGCCGAGTAGCTCAGTTGGTTAGAGGGCCATTCCCATATACCAAGGTTGTGGGTTTGATCACCAGTCAAGGCACATACAGGGGTCAACCAATGAATACATGAATAAGTGGAACAGCAAATCGACGTTTCTCTCTCTTCCCCTCTCCCTTCCTTCCTCTCTCTCTCAAATAATAAATAATTTTTAAAAACTTTTTTTTCAATCGCTAAACCTGGGAAGCCTTTGGCGGACTCAGTGATCCTAGGAAGGGCTGGGGGCAGTTGGGTAGGCGAGGGTGAAATGGGGGGCTGAGCAAAGTAGAGGTTGGGCAGGCTGAGGCTTTATCCCCTGGCTGGTAGCTGGAGGTCCATGAGACTCCTCTTCGTCCTTTACTGGCTAACATAATATTCTGCTGCTATGACAAATAGGTCCAAAATAATAGTGGCTTTCACAAGATTGAAGTTTATTTTTCTCCATGTAAAATCTTATGTGATCATGAGAGCTAATATGGTGGCCCTTCCATGTCAGAGGCCAGTCTTCATCTCCATGTATCCTGTTGCTCTCCCATCCCTCCTCATGAGTCCCACCCATCTGCTCCTGGCACCAAGATCAGGGAGGAGGGGATACCCCTTGCCTTTAGAAATATATATGTACAACCCAAAACTTGTTCCTATTTCATTGGCCAGAATTTTGTGTCATGGCCCTTGTAACTGTAAAGGAGGCTGGGAAATGTTTTTATTCTGGCAGCCATGTTCCTAGCTAAATATCAGAAGTTCCTATACTATAGAAGCTGGGGAGAAGGGATGTTGGGGGTCAGCAAGTAGTTCTACCATAGTCCCTATGGGTGGGAGAACCTTACCTGTTCACTTAATACAGTTGACCCTTGAACAACAAGGGTCTGACCTGTGCAGATCTTTTTCAATAAATACTGTAAATGATTTTCTCTTCCTTATTACTTTCTTAACATTTTTCTTTTTCTAGCTTTATTATAAGAAAACAGCATATGATACATATATAAAATGTGCGTTGCCTGGCTGGAGGGCTCAGTTGGTTGTGCTTTATCCTGTGCACCGAAAGGTTGCTGGTTTGATTCCGGGTCAGGGCAACGTAAGAAGCATTCAAACCTGTAGATAATTGTTATGAGTTTATTTGAGCCAAACTGAGGATAGTTGCCGGGAAGTAAAATCTCAACAGATTGGGAAAATGGCCGTTTTGCACCTTATTTTATACATTACAATGAAAAGAGGAGGCATAAGTGGGTTACATGAAATCCTTTGGTGATAGATTAGGGAGGCAGGAGAAAGCAAAGGGTGGGGGAAACTCTGGGATTGGATAAAAAGTAAAATAGACACATACTTTTTACATAGGTGGGTCCAGGATGGTTAACAGTCAACAATTAAGTTGGCAACAATAACAATGAGGATTTTTGGTCTCCACCTTGTTATGCCAGTGGGTTCTGGAAAAAGAGACGTTACCTTGACATTCATTCTAAAGGTATGTTAGCATTCATGCAAAAAAAAACAATAGACAAGCTGAATTAAGGTCAAGATTGACTTTTGTGAGGAATGATTCTAGCCTAAGACATGACTATCTGCCATGAACTGCTTTTAGTTAAAATGTTTTTGGTTCTTTTTGTTTCTATTCCTCACCCAAGGATATTTTTCTATTTTATCATCAGATAGAGTGGGAGGAAAGGAAGGAGAGCGGACAGAAAGAAACATCAACGTGATAGAGCCACATCGGCTGGTTGCCTCCCACACGACCTGACCAGGGCCGGGGACAAATCACATCTAAGGTATGTGCCCTTGACCGGAACCAGACCTGCGACTCTGGTCCGAGGGCTGACACTAACCACTGAGCCAAATCAGCCAGGGCAGTTAAAATGGTTTAATTTCAGACCATCCTGTTGGGGGCCACGGGAACAGCACCAGGTGTTAGACTGGTGGGGTCAGACTAGACCTGGGTTCAGCAACCTTGGCACTTGAGTTCTGGCTAGGAAAGAATTCAGAGCCAAGACTCAAAGTATATGAGAACATTTATTTGGAAAGTCATAGAGATAGAAGATGTAATTTATAGAAGAAATGGGTTTAGGAAACAAGTTATAGAGGTAAAGAAAGGGCTCTTGGAGCTTGGGAGTGAGAAGGGGGGGGGGGGGGGGCGGGCGCTGGACATGCTCCCTGGAGGGAGAGGGTGCTGCTGGGTCCTCTGTTGTAAAGGTTTTAAGGGAGGAGATTTTAGGGGTGTCCCAGGGGAAGATCTCAATAGAATATTCAGCAGCTTTCTAGATGTGTCCTTTGGGGAGGGGGCAGGGTAGTGTCTCCACTGATTGATTGGTCAGGGCCAAGGCAGGGGGTCATTGTTCAATGTGGCTAGTCCTGAGGTCAGCACGGAGTTGCTTGTTTGGTTTTGCTGCTTTTCTAAGCAAGGATATGAAATACAACTGAGGCCCCTAAGGAGGAAAAGTCTGGGGTTCCAAACCACAAGACCAAGGATATGCTAGGGGAAGAAAGGTCACCCTGGGGTCGAGGTCCCACCCTACAGTTGTCCTGTGCTAGGCACCCGGGGCTTTCCTCCCGGGTGACCTTCTGTACCTGACCATTGTCCTTGCTCTGCTCATGTCTAACTGCCGACCACAATCCTGTTTGGTTACTTCAGGTCTCCGAGTTTGTAAGGCTGCCACACAGGCCTCCCCTGAACTTGTCAGGTTTAGTTTGTGGCCCCTTTTCATCCACAGAAACTGACACCTGCTGTGTGAAAGTTGACCACAGTTGGGGATTACAGACTCACTTTACAGAATGACCTAGCGCTTAATCTTTACGGTATCAGGGAGCCCAGAAGGGGACAGTGGTCAGTGTGTTAACAGTAATACCATCTGCTATAACAAATACCCCCTCTCGCACAGTCTGGTGTAGGGGTTCTGGTTGATTGGCAGCAACCTCCAGTGTTGCTTCACACACCCAGACTTTGTCCCGGGGCCCCATCATTTCCACGTGCTCAGAATTATCTGCTTCCAGCTAGCAGAGGACAGTGCGGAGAAAGTTCATCGTGCTATTTCATAGCCTGTTGTACACATTTCACTTCTGCTCATACTGTGTCCACCCTAGATGAAAAGTGCGCTTAGGAACATACTCCTAGTTTTTTCCCACTATGAAAAAAGACCGTGGGCCTGGCCGGTTTGGCACAGAGATTAGAGCATCGGCCGGTGGACCAGACAGGCCCGGGTTCGGTTCCCACTAGGGGCACAAACCTCCGTTGCAGTTTGTCCCCGGCCCCCGGTTGGGGTTGTGTGGGTGGCAACTACCTCGATGTGTCTCTCTTACATCGATGTTTCTCTCTCTCCTCCTCCCTCTCTCCCTCCCACTCTATCTGAGGATAAATACAAAAATGTCCTCGGGTGAGGATTTAAAAAAAAGAGACGATGGATTTTGGTGGGCCCAGCCTTGACTACACTCTACCTGTCACCAGATCTATGACTTCGGGGGAAGCAGCAGGAAGAGGTGGGATTTCCTTCCACTGGACCCATTAAATCCTGGCCCCCAACAACTGCCCTTACCTAACCTGCACCCTCCACCACCCTCTCCTTAATCCTCAGCTCAGTGCAGATAGAAGACTGAATGTCCAACCCGCCCTACAGTTTTTGAGCCCCTGTTGTATGTCAGGCCTGGTGCTGAGAACACACTCATGAATTGGACATGGTCCTTTACTTGGGAGTTGAAGGCAGACTAACATAATTTCCGAATGTTGCCTATTTATTTATTATGTATTTACTTCTGGCTGTTATTTCATTATGAGTAAAATTGCTGGCAGTGGGGGAGGGAGAACAAAACCACCAAATCTGCGGGATGGTGCTGGTACTAAGGGATGAGTGTGGGAGACATGTGAATAGGAGTCACAGGAACAAAAGGGCTTTGTAGGTCTGCAGTAATCCTTTCCATGATTCCTGCCAGCAGAAACTTGATCCCTGTGCTAAACACAAATTTAGGCTGAATGCAATCTTTGCCCTGGAGCTGGGCTAAATCGCCAGCTCAGACAAACTAATGGCCCACTTAAGTTGATTCAGGTACCAATTTACACACTTGGGATGTCATTAGGTTAAGAGGTGATGTAACCTTAGCGAAGACAGCGCACGCTCTGAAACTGGACAGCCTGCTCAGGTCAAACCCCAGCTCTGTCACTCGCCAGCTGGCAGACAGAACAAGTAAGTATTCTTTTTGGATTTCAGCTTTATTCCTACAAATGGGGGCAGATAATAGTACTTACCTCAAATGATTGTTGTGAGCATTAAAGAGCTAATAAATATAAAGTGCTTAAATTCAGAGCCAGGCACATAGGTAAATGCTTCCCCAGTATTAGCTGTAGGTATGAAAATGATTATATATTACAGTCCACAGTTACTAGGCTGGCTTTCATTTAATCCTCACAGCGGGCGCTGCACCCGATTTCTTCACCGTTTCCCCTCCCATCCCACCTTTCCTGGCTCAGGTCCCAGGTCTGGTCACCCTCGCGGAAAGGGAGTCTCTTATAGACCACGGAGGGCACTAGCCTTCCAAGTCCTTGACACCTCCACGTTCCCAGCCTCTGCAGTCTCAGCTGCCACATGGGGGAGCCCTCGACCCCGGTGCATTGTCTTGCATAGGGCGGTGGCTCCAGCCAGGCACCTGATTGAATTTTCTAGAAATCCCTGTGATACCCTCAGCCTCACCTGGTTCAAGTTTAGAAGCAGAGGTTTTGCCTCCCTCCCTGAGGCGCTGGGAACTGTGGGGTGAAGGGATCTGGCTCCCAGGCCGAGGGTGGGGGGCCGCCGGCACTGCTGTCAGCCAGCAACTCCATCAGAGAGTGGGAACGGATGTTTTGTTTGTCAGGGTTCTATCTAGATATTTACCGCATTCGAAATTAAAAATATAAACCATTACATAAATAAAGCTAACATTAACTTAAAAAAAAATAAAGTGACTTTAAGAGGAAAAAGTTAACTTGAAAATAGAAGAATGGCATTTTTTTACATTTTCAAAATCTTTGTAATGTCTGGCTTAAGAGAAGATAGTTGAATTCTCATATCTGCTTCTGCATACGAACTACTGAATATTTTCATGTAGCCTCTGGAAAACTCTGCACCCTCGTGAAAGAATGAGAGTAAAAAAGGAAAAGAAGTCTGTCTTGCTGTTATGAAAATAGTTTTAACTTCAAAGACACCCTGACAGGTTGCAAGGACTCCAGTGTTTGAATAGCCAGACATTCCCCGTGACACTCCTGATTTCTTTCTGGTTTCTGCCGTGTTAGGACATATGAGAACACAGAGCCCACTTCTCTACTTGGGTCCAGTGGACTGGATCTGCTGGACCTGTCAGGACCTGACTGGGATGCAGAAACCACTCCTATATTAGAACAGAGGGACATTCACACGTGGAGGTGGTTATGCGGTAGATGGAGGAGCTGAGGGGCCAAACAGGAGCTGGTGAAACAACTGGAAATTAGCAGTGGGAAGCTGCTGCCACTTGGCTGGAGGAACAAAGGTAGGTGGTAGTGTCACCAGAGCCCAGAGATGGGATCATCTGGTACAAACTGGAAACACAATGGGATTGTCTGGCTAGGGGGAACCGGAACTGTGGAAGAGCCACAACCAAAGGGAGAAAGAGGAGAATTACTCTGGCCTCTTCCTCCCAGTTTCCCATTGGCTAAACCCCAGGTGGATGCAGATGGAGGGAGAGGATGCAGCCAGAAAGGGGAGGGCGTAGAACAGGCCTGGGTGTAAATACAACCCACAGCAACAGAGCATGATTCCCCAGTTCACCCGAGTTCCCACCCTGCCCTGTTGTCCCACACCAGGTCCGGCTCACTGATTTACATTACATATCTGGCTGCTTTAGGATTAGAGTTAGGAGTTCAATTTGCAACCCCTGTTGTGGTTTTATTTTATTTATTTATTTTTTTATCCTCACCCGAGGACATTTTTCCATATTTTGTTCAGATAGAGTGGGAGGGAGGGAGAGAGAAACATCGACGTGAAAGGGACACATCGAGTGGTTGCCACCCTCATAACCCAACCAGGGCTGGGGACAAACTGCAACCGAGGTACATGCCCTTAGCGGGAACCGAACCCGGGTCTCTCTGTACCGCAGGCCGATGCTCTAACCTATGAGCCAAACCAGCCAGGGCCCTGTTGTAGTTTTAAAATATGTCCACAGCCCTGGCTGGTTTGGCTCAGCAGTGGAGTGTCAGCCTGCGGGTTGAAGGGTCAAAAGGTCGAGGGTTGGATTCCTAGCCAAGGGCACATGCCTGGGTTTCAGGTTTGATCTCCGTCCCAGGGTCAGGGGTCATGCTGGAGACAGCCAATCAGTATGTCTCTCTCATGGCAATGTTTCCCTCCCTCCTTCCCACTCTATCTAAAAATCAGTGGAGAGCCCTGGCCAGTTTGGCTCAGCGGTTAGAGCATCGGCCTGCAGTCCGGAGAGACCCGGGTTCGGTTCCCGCTGAGGGCACGTACTTCGGTTGCAGTTTGTCCCCGGCCCTGGTTGGTCGTGTGGGTGGCAGCTACTCGATGTGTCCCTTCACGTCGATGTTTCTCTCTCTCTCTCCTTCCTCTCTCTCCCTCCCACTCTATCTGTACAAAAAATGGAAAAATATCCTCGGGTGAGGATAAAAATAAATAAAAAAATAAAAAAAAATCAGTGGAGAAAATACCCTCGGATGAGGATTAACAACAACCACAAAATATATATGCCCACAAATTCTTTGACACATCTCTGTTTAAGAGCCCTCCCCTTGAATGTGGGCTGGACTTAGTGCCTTGCTTCTAATGAATAGAACATGGCAGAAGTAATGGTGTATGACTTCTAAGACCAGGTCATAAAAGGCATTGCATCTTTATCCTTGATGTCTCTCTTGGATCACTTGCTCTGAGGAAAGCCAGCTTCCCCTTTTGTGGTTACACTCAAGCAGCTCTATAGAGAAGTCCACATGGTGAGAAACTGAGGCCCGCCAAGTCGGCAAGGCCTCCTGCCAACAGCCTGTGAATGGGCCAGCTTGAAGACTGATCCTCCAACCCTAGTCAAGCCATGAGGTGACTGCCTCCTGACCAAAACCTTGACTGCATCCTCATGAGAGATCCTGAACCAGAACCACGCAGTTAGGCCATTCCTGAATTCCAGAGCCACAGAAAATGTGAGGTAAGTATTATTTTTTAAAATATGTTTTTATTGATATTTTAGAGAAGAAGGGAAAGAGATAGAAACATCGATATGAGAGATACATCGATTGATTGCCTCCTGCACGCCCCCTACTGGGAATCAAGCCCACAACCTGGGCATTTGCCCGGACTAGGAATTGAATGGGGACCTCTCAGTCCATGGGATGACACTCAATCCACTGAGCCACACTGGCTGGGCGAGGTATTATTTTAAGCTGATGAGGAATTTGGGAAGGGCTTGGCTTGGGATCTCTCTCATGTGTTTCAGCCAGAAGTTGGCTGTGGTTGGAGTCATCTCAAGGCTTGACTAGGCTGGATATCTAAAGTGACTCAGCAACTTGGTGGGCTATTGGCTGGGAGCTCAGTCAGGACTTTAATTAGAGCATGTCTCATGGCCTTTCCAGCAAGGCAGTCTCAGGGTAATTGGATTTTGTACGTGATAGCCAGCTTCCTCCAAAATGAATGTTCTAGGAGAACCGGGCAAAAGCTGCATGGCCTTTTCTGACCCAGCCTTGGAAGTCACATAATATCACTTCTGCTGCTGTCTATTGATCACAGTGATCACAAACCCACCCAAGTCAAGAGGAGGCTATATAAATCCCAATTCTTGATTGAATGTCAAATCCTTGATGGTCCCACCACAGCCCTGGCCAGTTTGGTTCAGTGGTTGGAGCATCGGCCTCTGGACCAGAGTCCCAGGTTTGGTTCCCGCTAGGGGCATGTACCAGAAAAAAACAACACACACAGAAAAACAGTCCCACCTTGCTGTACAGAACATTCCTTAAGGCACTAACTTGGGTCCTTTCCTCTCCTCATTACACACATTCTTCTCTGATCTATTCTTGTGACTGATACAGGATTAAGGAAATGTTTTCTGGCTACCTCTGTGCTTTGCAGAAGAAGGGACTACCTGATTTTCACAATATAAACAGTCATAATGCTAGCATGGGGTCTGGCACATTGTATTCATTCACCCATTCATTCAGTCGTTCATTCATTCATGCATTCAACATATTTACTGAGATCCTGCCACATGCCAGGCACCTCTCTAGGTACTGTGGCTACAGCCATGACCCAAACAGACAAAATCCCTGTTTTCATGGAGCTTATGTAAAGTGTGGTTTTAGTGTAAGAACAATCTACTGGATAATGTAACAGAAAAGTTGGCCAGACTAGAAAATGTAAGAATTTACAATAGGATAGAAGCACTGTGTCATATCACTTCGATTGATCTCTCACCTATTTGGAGGAAAATATCAATTTGGAACCTCATCTTACACGATATACCAAAATAAATTTAAGTTGTATTAGAATAATATGTGTGTGGGGCGGGGGGAATAGAGTGGGAGGAAGAGAGAGAGAGAGAGAGAGAAACATCAACTTGAAAGGGACACATTGAGTGGTTGCCACCCACATGACCCAACCAGGGCTGAGGACAAACTGCAACTGAGGTACGTGCCCTTAGCGGGAACTGAACCGGGTCTCTCCAGACCGCAGGCCGATGCTCTAACCACTGAGCAAAACCAGCCAGGGCAAAAAGCTAAAGATTAAAAAAATTTTTTTTTCTTTGATTTTTATTGATTTTTTAAAATATGTTTTCATTGCTTTTTTGTTTTAGAGAGAGGATGGGGGAGAGAGAGAGGCACATCGTTGTGAGAGACAAACATTGATCAGCTGCCTCCTGCACGTCCCCCACCGGGGATTGGGCCCACAACCTGGGCATATGCCCTGACCAGGAATCAAACCAGCAACCTCTTGGTGCATGGGTTGATGCGCAACCACTAAGCAACACTGGATGCGCAAAAGCTAAAGGTTTTCACCAGCAAATATGGAATGACCTCTGTATAGGGAAATATTTTCTGAATTTCAATGTAGTGGGGAAACAAACCACCAAGAAAAAGATTGATGAATTTGGCCTGTACAAAAACCAGAATATTTTTTAGGTTTTGTTGATTTGATTTGATTTTTAATGATTTTTTTTTTTAATCCTCACCTGAGGATATTTTTCCATTGATTTTTAGATAGAGTGGTAGGGAGGGAAGGAGAGAAGGAAAGAGAGAGAAAGAGAAACATCGATGTGAGAGACACACATTGATTGGTTGCCTTCTGCATCAGTGACCCTGACTGGGGCTGGGGATGGAAACTGCAACCCAGGTACGTGCCCTTGACTGGGAATTGAACCCAACACCCTTTGGTCCACGGTTCCACGCTCTAAAACCACTGAGCCAAACCAGCCAGGGTTGGACCGGGATTTAAACCATTGCCTTTCCTGGACCTCCAGCTTGCAGACAGCTGATTGTGTGACTTCTCAACCAACATAATCACCTGAGCCATTTCATTATAGTAAATCTCTTTCTCTGTCTTTCACTATAGCCTGTGGTTCTTTATCTGAAGAACCCTGAGTAATATATACCATCTAAGGGAGGGCAGTAATCCAGATTAGTCATCACATAACTATTTAGCATCAACCATGCTTGGGTTTGGAACTGCCTCTACCATCTCCTCGGGCAATTGACTCCACCTCGCTGAACCTCCACTTCCTCTCATGTTAATTCCTTTCTCAGGGTTGTGAGAGGCCTTGCAACACATACCTGTAAAGCAGTTATCCCAGCCTGTTCCCATCAAGCCCTTGGGTTTATTAATTGGCAAGGGTTTATTAATTGGTAGGGTTGCAAAATTAACATCACTGAGGCAGAAAATTATGAGGATTAGAAGCACGAGCTACAATGCCAGGCTTCCTGGATCTGAATCTTGGCTCTGGCACTTACTAGCTGTGTGATTTTGGACAACTAATTCCATGTCTCTAGTTTCCTCATGGGCATCATAATAACTCAGTGGTTGTCAACCTTCCTAATGCTGCCACCCTTTAATACAGTTCCTCATGTTGTGATGACTGCCAACCACAAAATTACTTTCGTTGCTACTTCATAACTGTAATTTTGCTAATGTTATGTTTTAGGCGACCCCTGTGAAAGGGTCATTCAACCCCCAAAGGGGTCGTGACCCACAGGTTGAGAACCGCTGTAATAACTTATACCTGCATCAGTCAGAATAGGCTAGGTTAAACTGTGGTTAGGCCAGTAGATCTTAGTGGACCAACACCTCAAAATTTATTTCTTGCTCATAAAACAGGCACATGTCCACCATGTCATGGCTCATTGTTCCAGCTAGCTTCCTTCGTGTGCCACCTCTACACTTGCATAGCTCCCAAGGCTGTCTAGGCAGGGAATGAGCATCCTGCACTGGCTTTTAAATGCTACTACTAGAAAGTGACACCACCAACATTTCCATTCACATTTTATTGGCCAAAGCAAGTCACATTAACCATGCCCGAGTTCAAGGAGTCTGGAAGATGGTGGAAGACTGGTAATGCTTGTTGTACTATCTCGTTGATGGCGCTAAAAATTCGATGAGAAATTCCACACAAAACATTTCATTCATTCAACAAATGTTTGTGTACCTAAGACGTGCTGAGCATTGTTCTAGGAATTGGGTAGATAGCAATGAACAAGACATACAGAAATCCCTGCCCTGGAGGAGCTCACATTCTAGTGGGTGAGAGACAAGAAACTAGGGTGGTGAGTTGGGAAATGTGGGGGTTAAATCGGAGATCTGAGAGGACCTCCCTGAGATCACTAAATGTATAGATTTGAGGCCGTGAGGTGGGGCTAGAGAGGGCCTCAGTAATGGAGTAATGGCTCGCAAGTGTGCCGGGAAAGGGGCTGCTGAGATATTGCTGTGTTTGCAGAGCCTCTTACTCTTGTCTGTGTTCCACTGGGAACATCCAGGTCAAGCTGGTCATTTTTTTTTTCTTTATTGAATTTTTAGAGAGAGAAAGGGAGAGGGAGAGAGAGAAACATGGATGAGAGAGAACATCAATTGGCTGCCTCCTACATGCCCCCCACTGGTGATTGGGCCCACAACCTGGGCATGTGCCCTGACCAGGAATTGAACTGGCGACCTCTTGGTGTATGGGTCAATGCTCAACCATTGAGCCACACTGGCCGGCAGGCTTCTCATTTTCTTAAGAGGGTAGAGATAAAAGCAGAGGTGAGAGGACAGCAAACTAGGGACTTGGTGCACATGGTGAGAACTTTGACTTATATCTGAATCTGGAGTGAGGTGGAGTCACAGGAGGGCTGAGCTCATAGGACCCTGATCACAGGCCCCCTCTTGCTGCATGTGGGAAGCCGACTGTCCAGCAGAGACAGGAGCAGATGGGGAGGAGGTTACTGTGATATCCAAGAAGGAGGATGGAGGCTGGGCCAGGGTGGGGCAGAGGAGGGGGAGAAGAGTTTAGATTCTGCAGGTAGACTCAAAGAGGTTTGCTGACAGGTTGGAGTGGATGTGAAAGAGAGGTCAAGGACAACCCTGCGGTGTTTGGCTTCAGTCACTGGAAAGACAGAGGTGCCATTAACCTAGATGGGGAAGGAAGAGTGAGCAGGTTTGGGAAGGTCAGTTTACAATGTGTGAAGCTTGAGACACCTCTAAGACCCCTATGGAGATAGTGAGTAGGATGCAGAAGCCTGGAGATGTCTGGGCTGAAGATAGAAATTTGGATATTGATAGCCTAAAGATGGAATTTAAGCCATGCATGTGAAGGAGATGCCAGGGTTAAGAGGGCAGGCAGGCAGACCTGGATGACAGTATGATTGTAATATGATTGAGAAAGTACAAGTTACAAGCATATTAACTGGAAGCTGCCCTAGTCTCACATGGGGGTGGAGACAGGGAGGGCTCCCAGAAGAGGTGACTCCTGACACCCAAAACCTGCGTAACTACAAACCAGGCAAAAGAAGTGAGGTGGAGTGTTCTAGGGAGAGGGCACAGCCCATGTGAAGGCCTGGCAGCAAGTGAACCCGGGAGAGGGCACAGAACAGAAGTTGCTCAGTCTGGCAGGGATGGGGTGTGTCAAGAAGGAAATCTGGATTAGTCATCACCATAAGTTTAGGCAAGCCAAGCCCAGGTTCAGACCTGGTCCTGACACCCTCTGTGACCTCAGGCAAGTTACCCTGCCTTCAGATCTTCCATTGTCTCTCCTGTTAGTTCCTGCTCCACACACAAGGTTTGCCTAGCAGTTTCTTGCCTTGGTCCCAGCAAGCTCTTGGTAGCATTGGCCTTGACTATAGGTTTTATCTGTTTTGATCTTGTTACCTAAACTATTATCATATTAATTATATGATTGAAGAATCAGTGCATTAGATTAGTAGTTAAGAGTACAAGCTAGAGCCCTGGCCGGTTTGGCTCAGCGGTTAGAGCACCAGCCCACAGAAGAGAAAGTCCTGGGTTCGGTTACCGCTAAGGGGATGTACCTTGGTTGTAGTTAGTCCCGGGCCTGGTTGGGGTCATGTGGGTGGCAGCCAGTCCATATGTCTCTCTCACGTCGATATGTCTCTCTCACGTCGATGTTTCTCTCTTTCTCTCTTCCCCCCTCTCTCCCTTTCACTCTATCTGAACATAAATGCAAAAATGCCCTCAGGTGAGGATTAAAAAAAAGTACAAGCTAGGGAAGTTTAACCTCAGTCAGTTTACTTATTTGTAAAATGGAGACAATATATAGACCCTTATGAAGACATATGAGCTGATATATGTAGAGCTTAGGAGAGTTTTTGTTTGTTTTTTATCCTCACCTGAGGACATTTTTTTCCATTTTTTGTTCAGATAGAGTGGGAGGGAGAGAGAGGAAGAGAGAGAGAGAGAAACATCGACGTGAAAGGGACAATCGAGTGGCTGCCACCCGCATGACCCAACCAGGGCCGGGGACAAACTGCAACCGAGGTACGAGCCCTTAGCGGGAACCAAACCCAATAAGGGTCTCTCTGGACCACAGGCTGATGCTCTAACCGCTGAGCCAAACCAGCCAGGGCAGGAGAGTTATTTTGAACAGTATTATCTAAGAATGGACAAGAGTCAGCCACATGAGGAATCCAGGTGGGCTCCAGGAGAAGGAACAGCATGGGTATAGACACAGCATAAGAGCTACTAAGCCTTAATCAATTATAATAGGGGCTTAGTGAGGGGGTCATGGGCACCTTTGTTCCCATTTTACAAATTAGAAAATCATCGCTCAGAGATTTCAAGTCCCTGTTTGGGTATGCCACAGCTAACAAGAGCAGGGTGTTACAGTGGGATCACGAAAGAGGACAGACGGATCAGGTACAGTAATTAAACTGAATTAGCAGAGGACTCAGCACTCTCTCGATGCTGAGCCCCAGCCAGTATTCTACAGCATATTTATTGAGTAAAGTTACAATGCAGGCATTCAGTCAATCACTAAAGAAGTTAAATACCTTTGCAATAACAATCCCTCCAGGACTACCTGTTCTATTCATAACTCAACCATTTATATAAAGAATAGCAGTTCCCGGGGCCAGGCAATACCACCTGTTCTTGGCAGTTTACCTCCAAGGAGTCTATGTGCTCACGTGCAAGCTCCAGCAGACCCAGGTGTCCGGCCCTGCCTTCTCCAAGGAACTCCTCCACCCTGTTCTTGTTTACCATGAGTTAATGACCCAGTTCAAACCAAGTCCTGTCCTGAGTTCACCACAGCAGAGTCTGGATTCAACCTCAAGCCAATCCAGCCTCCAGGGAGAGGTTAAGGGCCAGACAAGCCAAACTGCCTGGAAGCTAGACTTAGCTCCTTGTGAAGAGCCTGAAAGCCCGGCCGGTGTAGCTCACTGGTTCAGCGAAGACCCAGACACCAAGAGGTCGCCAGTTACATTCCTGGTCAGGGCACATGCCCAGGTTGTGGGCCCGATCCCTGGTGGGGGGCATGCAGAACGTGGCCAACCGATGTCACCAATGTTTCTGTCTCTCTCTCCCTCTCCCTTTCTCTCTCTCTAGAATCAATAAAGAAAAAATATTTTAAAAAGTAAAGAAAAGCCCCCCAAAATACTGGGTGTGCACAGGTTGGAGACTGGAACCAGAGAGCAAGGGAAAGGGCTCAAAGGCCGCTGGAGTTGTGACTTTTCCTCCGAGTTTCGTCATTCCCCACCCACCACCCAACCAGGCCTAGTCCAGTGGACTGTTTCTATGTCCAGGCCCGTCTAGAGACGGGACACTGAGGTGACACTTTGGCGACCCTGACTGAGAGGGTAAAGGAATGCGGATGCAGGAGGCCAAGTCCTACCCAGTATGTGCGCCCTCCTGCTGCTGCAAGGTCCTGGGAAACCTAGTCTAGCCTAAGACAGACCCGGGCACTTGTCCCCGGATCGCGAACCAAATAAAATCCGGGTTCTCCAGATGCTGTCGCGACAAGGCCAGGATAGGGGCCGAGAGCCAAGAGTCCCGTTTGGAGCGGGCCGAAAACCCTATCCGTAGCCGGGTCGAGACCGGCTTCGGGGAGAAAATTCAAACAACCTACGAGGTCACCTTGGAGTTATTGTCCCCGCACGTGTTCACCCAGCTTGGATTGGTGTTGGGAGACCTCAAACCAATGAAATCGGCGCCGGGCCTCAGTTGGCGGCGCCGGAAGCATGCTGGACGAGGCCGGAGCGGCCACGGCCAGTTAACAGGGACGAGCCCGCGCGCGCAGGCGCAGTGTGCAGGCGGCGGTAGGACCGCGCGGACGCCGGCTGGGTGGCCCGCCGAGGTTATCCGGGTGGAAGCCGCCTGAGTCACGAGCCCCGCCCTAGGGAGCCGGACGCAGCCAGAAGCCCCGGAGCAGCATAGAGCAGCGGACCGGCGGACCTGTGAGAGGCGGTGAGCGCCCAGGCCAGACCACCCCTTGCTTGTACTTCGTAATCCCGGCCTTCACGGCCCCAGACCCGACGAGATCCTAAAGTCCCGGCTTCAGGGGTCCTCCAGACTTACGATCTGAGATTCGAACCTCCAGACCTGTCCTGCCTCCACTCTCGGTTTCATTAAAATACGAGCCCACGGATTTGAGAGGTACCCTGTAAATTGTGCCCTGGGGGGAGGGTATTCCAGAACCACGATCCTAGGTCCGTGTTCCCAGTTCTAATGGGGAACCCCGTTATCCCAGGCCCGGGTCATACACCTGCGATCACAGACCCAGCAGCGACACTGTCCCCCGCTGCTGGGGGTATCTAGACTCTCAAGCCCACAGCCTGAATTTCCAAAACCCTGTCCCGGGGCCTCCAGGCCGAGAATCTGTTCCGTCGCGTTCCTGACCCGCCCAAGACCTATAGTCCAGTCCTGGGGCTCCGATTCGAGTGCCCAGACACATGAAGGATGTCTTACACTAACGTGGGGTCCCCTAGGGCCCCACCAGACTGCACCCCTGCCCTTCATGATACCTATGTGTAGACTCAATCTAGGGTCACTCAAGCCTAACTGGGGGGGACACTTTGAATCCCGAGGGCGTTTCCTCTGTCCCTATCGCGGCCACCCAAGAACTGCCCTCCCCCAGAAGCCCAGGCCCCCTCCCGGAGGCCTCACGTCCAGCTGGAGGCCCCACGTCCAGCTGCCTGCAATTTTTATATTAATGGGGAGGAGGTGGGCTCGGGGCGAGGCTGCCACCTAACCCCTGTTTTCTCCTTAGGAATCTTGAGTCGCAGCCATGTTCCTGGTTAACTCGTTCTTGAAGGGCGGCGGTGGCGGCGGCGGGGGAGGCGGGGGCCTGGGCGGGGGCCTGGGGAACGTGCTCGGAGGCCTGATCAGCGGAGCCGGCGGCGGCGGCGGCGGCGGCGGTGGTGGTGGCGGCGGCGGCGGCGGCGGCGGAACTGCCATGCGCATCTTGGGCGGGGTCATTAGTGCCATCAGGTAGGGCGGGGCTTGAGGGGGCGGGTCCTAACGTTGGAGACTTGTCCAGCAAGAATAGAATGGGGTAACCTGAAGTCTGACCCGGAGCCTTAATTAGGCTGGGCCGGGCCTGGGCTGGGAAGCGGGCCTTGAGGGGGCGGCCCCTAAAGAGGTTGACCGCAGTCCATGGGGGCGGGGCTTCACCTGGAGGGGTCGCAGTCTGTGGGTGGGTCTCAGAGGGGTTTTGGAAGGTGGGGCTTACTAGGGCTGGACTCCGCTAACCTGGGAACGAACGTTAAGGGGGCGGAGCCAGTGATTCTTGGTGTCAATTGATGGGGGCAAGGCTTGTTTTATGGGCCCTGCCGCGCGGCAGTCCTAGTCCTGGGTGGGTCTATGAGACGGTGCCCCCAGAAGAGGCCCAGGCCTACTGGGGTAAGGGAGTGGTCTTGAAGGGGCTCAGCCTGGCTGGGAACTGGCTGGATTAAAATAGAACAACGGCCCCGCCGGTGTGGCTCAGTGGATTGAGCGTTGTCCCATGGACTGAGAGGTCCCAGTTGGATTGCTGGTCAGGGCACATGCCCAGGTTGCGAGCTCAGTCCCCAGTTTGGGACGTGCAGGAAGCAGCTGAACGATGTTTCTCTTCCTTCCTCTCTCAAAAATCAATAAAAACATTTTTGTAAAAAAAGAAAAACTTGCCCTGGCCGGTTTGGCTCAGCGGTTAGAGTGATGGCCTGCGGTCCTGAGAGACCCAGGTTCGGTTTCCGCTAAGGGCACGTACCTAGGTTGCAGTTTGTCCCCGGCCCTGATTGGGTCGTATGGGTGGCGACCACTCGATGTGTCCCTTTCACATCAATGATGTTTCTCTCTCTCTCTCTCCCTCCCACTCTATCTGAACAAAATATCAAAAAATGTCCTCGAATGAGGATTAAAAAAAAAGAAACACTTCATGGTTAAGATTGTTTACTTAGCTAATTAGGGTCCTAATTAGCCTTGGCCACTGAGCAGTGATCCCTCCAAGCGGCAGGAACTAATGGAGCTGTGGTGGGATACTGGGAAGACACAAGCGTTCAGGGAGCCCTAGTGATGAAATAGGTTCCTAGACAGATGGGATCTGAGGGGTTGGGGTCCCGGAGAAGCTGGGGCAATACTTTTATGAAGTGAGACCTCGAAGGGGCTGGATCTACTGAGAGAGCTGCCATTGAGCAGGTGTGCTCTAGTTGGAGTGAAGCCTACCTTGAGGTCAGGCTTCTGAGTTTCCTCGTGGGTGCAACCAGGGCGGCAAGGATAGGGACAGGTGTGGACAAGGACAGATAAGGCAGGTGGAAGGAACAGGTAGGGAGGATGGCAGTCTGGGGTTTGGGGGATTTGGGATGTGGGGGCTGTTGCTGCCTATTGGAGGCCCTGCTCCCTGGAGCTAATTCCCGTTTCCTTCCAGCGAGGCAGCTGCGCAGTATAACCCAGAGCCTCAGGTAAGCTGCCCTCCCCAACCTGAGACCTTTCTTCCCACTCTGAGGCCTTTTCCCGCACTGCTCCTTGTCCCTTTGGAGGAGCCCCACCCCTTCTCCATCTTATGAGATCCCTCTTATTAAGTCTCTCCATTGTCATGTCCACAAATTTAACTATTCCCTATTCATTGACCACCTCTCATTCCTTTGATCACTCAGCTACCCAGTCCACTGACTTTACCACCTAGGGCACCTCTCCCCACCCCTCACCCTACCTTCTCTGAGATCTTCTCCCTCTGCAGCCCCCACCCACCCATTACTCCAACGTCGAGGCAAATGAGAGTGAGGAGGTCCGGCAGTTCCGGAGGCTCTTTGCCCAGCTGGCTGGAGAAGTAAGTAACCTGGGGTCCTCAGATCTGTCCTAATTCTTCCATACTTTCCCTTGGGTGGCCCTTGCACACACACTCAACCATGGCAATCTCAAAGTTCCTATCCTCCTTCTTGATACACCCAAACCCTTTTCAGTCACCCCTGATCCACCCCAAACTTCCCTGCAGGACATGGAGGTCAGCGCAACAGAACTCATGAACATTCTCAACAAGGTTGTGACCCGACGTAAGTGTCTGGGGTCAACACATAGGGCAGGTTTAGAGGTATAGCAGCTGGGGTAGCTGTGACCTCTGGCCTCTGACCTTCATTCAACCTTTCCCCTACAGACCCTGATTTGAAGACTGATGGCTTTGGCCTTGACACGTGTCGCAGCATGGTGGCCGTGATGGATGTATCCTTGAGGGCAGCCTGGAAGAGGCCTTAAGTGAGGAAGGAATTTAATGAGAGCAGGAGTGGGAGCCAGGGTATAGCTTTCATACCCACAGACATGGACAGAAATTCATTAGAACACACACCTACCTATAGATGTGTGGCAATCAATAATAACATCAGCTGTCATAGCTGGCACTTACATGTACTTCACAGCCATCCTGTTAGACATATACAATTATTATATTCCGTTCTATAGGTAAAGAAACTTGTCAGAGAGAGGCAGTCATTTGAAGTTATTAGTAAAGAATAAGTGTCTGGATAGGAATTTGAACTCTAGGTCTTTTGGGCTTGAGAACCCAAGCCTATAACTGCCATAGGTATGCCCATGTGCGCATACACATGCACACACACGGGCACATCCATATACATGAAGATGTGTGATGACATATCCACAGGAACACATATCTATTTGCACATGTGCCAGTCATTAGCTAATCTTGGATATGTCCACACTCAGCATATAAGGTCAGTGTAGACACATACATATCTATTCATATCATGTGATCACATACATGTATGGCTGAGGGTTAAACAATTCTGACTCTGTCCCTTAGCAAATTTACTGAGCCTCTCTGTGCTTCAATCTGCCTACCTGTAAAATGGGATGAATGATAATGGTGATATCAAATTAGAGTTACGCCCTGGCCAGTTTGGCTCAGCGGTTGGAGCGTCGGCCTGCAGTACAGAGAAATTAGAGTTACATGCAAAAGATTTACATGTTAGGTGTTACTATGATCTTATACAGGTAGATTTTTTAGCTCTGAATCTATTTCTGTCTCTATGACTGGGCAATAATAGTGGCGGGGCTGGTGTCTTGAGGATTTAGTGAGGAAAGTTATGTTCTGAGAAGCTTAAAACTGTCCGATGTCTACTAGGTAATCTGGTAAGTCTTGGCCTTAGTTGTTATTGAGAATTTTTGAAGTGCCAGCTCCTGAGCTAAGTAAGGGCTTTCTGCCAATATCTCATTCCGCTCTGATCACTACCCAGCAGGTATTCACCACTGTCACTTCATTTTCTTAGAGCTCTAAGGTGCTCCTGTTTTGTATGTGTTGTAACATTTAGGAAACAATATTTTATTTTATTTTTATATATATATTTATTTATTTTTATTCTCACCCGAGGACATTTTTCCATTTTTTGTTTTGTTTTGTTGTTCAGATAGAGAGGGGTGGGGGGAAGAGAGAGAGAAAGAGAAACATCGATGTGAAAGGAACACATCGAGTAGCTGCCTCCCGCGTGACCCCAACCAGGGCCAGGGAAGAATCAAAATGAAGGTACGTGCCATTGACTGGAATCAAACCCGCAACTCATTGGTTGATGGGCCAACGCTCTAACCGCTGAGCCAAACCGGCCAGGGCAGAAATCATATCTTATATGATTTTATAATTGAGAATTTTATATATGAAGAATTAGCAACTGTTTTCAGGTGAGAAACTTGTAGTATGAAAAAATTTATTATAATTCCACATGATTATGTTTAAAGAGAGTCCTAACCATTTAGAAACATAAAGTGGCTCTGGCTGGGTAGCTCAGTGGGTTAGAACATTGTCCTGATAGGCCAAGGTTGCAGGTTTGATCACCAGTCAGGGCACATACAAGAAGCAACCAAAATAACAAAACTGATGTTTTTCTCTCTCCCTCCCTCCCTTCCTCTAAAATCAATCAATAAGAAACATAAAGTAGCCCTGGCCTGTTTGGCTCAGCGGTTAGAGCGTCGACCTGCGGTCCTGAGAGACCCGGGTTCGGTTCCCGCTAAGGGCATGTACCTCGGTTGCAGTTTGTCCCTGGCCCTGGTCGGTCGTGCGGGTGGCAGCCACTCGATGTGTTCCTTTCACATCGATGTTTCTCTCTCTCTCTGTTCCTCTCTCTCCCTCCCACTCTACCTGAACAAAAAATGAAAAAATGTCCTCAGGTGAGGATTAAAAAAAAAAAAAAAAGAAACATAAAGTAAAATATGTATGGATAAAACAAGAAATAGCACCTACCCAAGGTGACATGACTTGGTCCTGGCCGGTTTGGCTCAGCGGTTAGAGCAAACTGCCTGAAGTCCAGAGAGACCCAGGTTCAGTTCCTGCTAAGGGGGTGTACCTCGGTTGCAGTCTGTCCCCAGCCCTGGTTGGTTGTGCGGGTGGCACCCACTCGATATGTCCCTTTCACATTGATGTTTCTCTCTCTCTCTCTTCCTCTCTCTCCCTCCCACTGTATCTGAACGAAAAATGGAAAAAAATGTCCTCGGGTGAGGATAAAAAAAAAATTATAAATTCCAAGGTGACATGACTCGGATGAGACAGGAGCTGGGGTTTGAGCCCATGTTTCCCTGCTTGGCAGTTATCATCATGGTGTACACAGGGTGCACAATGCATGTAATTTGGTACAGCTTTCCTTAACACCCTTCTGCCAGAGTGACACAACAGGCAAGCTGGGTTTTGAGGAATTCAAGTATTTGTGGAACAACATCAAAAAGTGGCAGGTATGTGGTGACCTCTGAAACTCCTAGCACAGACTTATAAGCCATGGAGATGCTGTGCCCCATGATGCTCATTTGATCCCTGACCTCCCTGTCTCCACAGGCCATATACAAACAGTTTGACGTTGACCGTTCAGGGACCATTAGCAGCAGTGAACTTCCAGGGGCCTTTGAAGCGGCAGGTATGGCTGGTGGGGACATGGTGGGGCTGGGGGTGGGGTTGGTGAGGGAGCCCCCACTGAGCTGGTCTGAGCCTGAATCCTGGGGCTGGGAGAGGGTTGGGCTATGTGGCCCCCACACCTGAGAGACTAAATCATTGTCAGGGTTCCACCTAAATGAGCATCTCTACAACATGATCATCCGACGCTACTCGGATGAGGCAGGGAACATGGATTTTGACAACTTCATCAGCTGCCTGGTCAGGCTGGATGCCATGTTCCGTGAGTAATACCCCAGCTCTCTTCCTGGGGGGTGGATTTTATTTGTTCAGCTTCCATTGGCTAAGGTCTTTGAGCCTAACCCTGAGGTGGGCAATGGTAGGGGCACTGCAGTGACCGAAACAGCCCCAGATCCTGCCTTCATGTCACTCACAGTCCAGGGGAGGAGAGGCAAACCATCAGACAGTGACAGCTCAGAATGGTTGCTGCTGGGATAGGGGGAAAGCTCAGGGAAGAGTGATGGGGTTTGTGAGGGAAAACTCAGGGCAGAGTGGGTTTAGATTTGTGACTGGGGAAGCTCTGAGGGATCAAGGAGGGACTCCTGGAGGAAGGCACATGTGAACTGACCTTAGGGGTGAGGAGTGACCCCAGAGAGAGTGGGGATGCGTGTTGCAGTGGGAACAGCCTATGCAAAGGCCTAGAAAGGAAAAGGAAGATGGTGCTTTTGGTGTTTTTTGTTGAACTCAGGTCAGCATGTTGAAGAGGGGGTGGGATAGTGAGACACAAGGTTGTGAGGAGGGGATAATAGGGACTTGATCGTGAAGGCTCTTTTGAACATTGATGCACTGAATCTTTAAGATCGCTCTGAGAGCCCTGGCCAGTTTGGCTTAGCGGTTAGAGCATCAGCCTGCGGTCCAGAGAGACCCGGGTTCGGTTCCCGCATGTACCTCAGTTGCAGTTTGTCCCTGGCCCTGGTTGGTCGTGCGGGTGGCAGCCACTTGATGTGTCCCTTTCACATCGATGTTTCTCTCTCTCTCTCTCTCTCTTCCTCTCTCTCCCTCCCACTCTATCTGTACAAAAAATGGAAAAATGTCCTCGGGTGAGGATTAAAAAAAAAAAAAAGATCGCTCTGAGAAGTGGGAATTATTGTCCTCATTTTATGGAAGAGGAACCTAGGGTTCAAGGAGGCAAAATTGCTTACAGCCAGTCAGCAAAGAAGTTGCAAAGCCAGAATTTGAACTCGGACCAGTTTGAGAAAGTTGAGTGAAAAGAAGCAAGATCAGTGGGCACACAGGGCTGTGAATGCCAGTTTTTAGGGGTGCTCAGACACTAGTAAGGGCATTGGAGAGCCATAGCAGGTTGTAGGCAGGGAAGGGGCAGGTGTGGCTTTGCTCTCCTGACCTCCCAAGAGGCCAGGGAGGACAACACACTGAGAGCATAGGTAGAGGAAAAGGGACAGGGATGTCAGGGATGTGAAGGGAAGGTGGGAGTGGACAATAGGGCCGATAATGCCAGAAGTCACATCTGAGAAATGTCCATTGGGTTTATCAGCAGTGAGTGTATCGTCCAGGACACCAGGACATCTGAGGACTGTAACAGTGCAGAATGAGAGAGAGGAAACAAAGGCAGTGTGGGCACCTGTTTGCCCAGGTTTGACTGTGGGTGGGGAACATAGAGTGAAGTTCCAGGGCAGGAGTGGGAACCATGCCAGACTAAGGCAGGAAGCGGAGCCTGCGTAGACCCTTTTCAATAGTCTGTCTAGGCCGGAACTGGAGGGCTTAGAGGTTGGTGGGAGGCCGCGACTTTGGCAGAGGGTGATGAGGGGTGGGGGCGCACAGGTGTTTGGAGGCCATCATTGAGGTGGGTAGTAGCCCGGGTTTCAATCTCAATGTCCTCACTTTCTCATTGTGTGACCTGGAGCACAACACTTTTCTGTGCCAACTTTTAAAATGACACTCACCTCACATAATTGGATTAAACGTGTTTGTGCAATGCTTGGCACAAAGTACTAAATAAAGTACTAGCAACTATTATCATCCCATATATTTTTATCCTAAAAGGCAACCGCGCCCCACCCCCTAATACTTCCCCTCTCCCCTAGGTGCCTTCAAATCTCTTGATAAGGATGGCACTGGACAAATTCAGGTGAACATCCAGGAGGTAAGAACTCCCATCCTGGGATGTGGGTTCCTAGCAGGGGCCCCTCCCTTTAGCTCTGAACTGGGCTCCCTCCTTCCTATTTTCCCCGCAAACCGTGGGTGAGGGCAGAGAGGGCTCCTGGTATTCCCACGTCTCCTCCTCACTCTCTGTGCCCTTCTCTCCCCAGTGGCTGCAGCTGACTATGTATTCCTGAATGGGAACCCCAGACTTCTCTCCTCGTCACCTCACTGTAGGTGTCACCTTGGACTTTTTGGTCTCTCCCGGGGCTGATCCTGTCTGCAGTCATGTCTTCGTGGGTCCTGCTGACCCACCAGCTATTCTGTTCTCCCAGCGGTTGGCAACTAGCTTCTCAGACAACAGCTAGGGTTCCACGTGTCCCAACATGCCATGCCCCAAGTTACCCCCGACACTCTAACACCCTGCCCCGTGCGTCACTCCACCCTCGGCACACACATTTTACATCCACTCCATAACCCTTCTCGTGCATCTGTGCCAAGTTGTGTCACTTCCACACCCCAAGGGCCCTTCTCTGTGTTCTGGGAGGATCACCCCAATCCCTGTGTACCCTGGCACACCTGTTCACTTAACCATCCAGGCAGCTGAACTCCAGGCCATAGGCCCACATGCGCAGTGCCTTTGTATTCTGCTCCCAGCCTACTAGGCCCTGGAGGAAATAAATGCACCCCAGTTGCTACTCTGAGATCTACCTCCTGTTCTGCAAGTTGAGGGGTGGCTCCGGCTCTGTCTGGGGGTAGAGGGAGACTGAATCCTGCTGGTGGAGTGGGGGTGATTTCGTGGGCTTTTGTGTCTATCCCCAAGGCTGGCTCTGAATATCTCTCACACTGGATCCCAGTTGAACTGTAGCCTCATTTTTGCCAAGATGCTTCAGAGATTCTGTGAAGCTGAGACTGGGACCCAGAGGCCTCTCTGGTCATGCTGCAAAAGCAGGGCTGGTGGGAAGTGTCAGTGTCGCCCCTGGTTCTGTCTCCCAAGGTCATGTTTGTCCCACTCTCATCTATGCATGAGTTTGTTCCTTACTTGCCCCTGCCTGTTTTGCCAGGACCATGCTTAGCGTCTTCCTACCCACCGCCCCCCAGCCTCTCAAGGAAGAGGGGCTGCTATCTCAGGATACATATCCCTGTCCCACTTGAGGATCCCACTTCAGGTCCTCAAGCCTAAGGGGTGGCCTGGAGGTGCTGTTTGGGTTCCCCAGCCCCTCTGGGAGGGCTGAGAGGCAGTGACATCCGAGGAATAGTCCTGGTCTAGAATGAGGGACTCAAGGCTGGCGCAGTGGGCTCCATAGGACAGAGTGCTTGTTAGTGGGAGGACAGGCTGAGGGGCACACAGAGGCCAGAGCTGGGCTGGATTCCCCAAGAAGCCAGCATATTTATTGATGTTTACTCAAGTCCTTCAGGTCTTGCAGGCTTCTTGTTCTCACTTCTTGTGGGGGACAGAAGCCCAGCCAAGGCAATACAGGCTGTAGACGGTGCCTAGGGAGGGAGTGTGGGGAAACGGAATGAGACCCTAATAGTTTCCCTGAACTCTATTTTGGGCTTTTAAGCCCCACTGCAGACTGGCCAATCGCCAGTCTGGATCCCAGCCCCAGTTCAGGCTCCCTCCCCAAACTGCACTTCAAGTGGGGAATCCCTGGTCCTTGATCAAGATCAGGCACTGAGCTTTGTACCCGGCTCCTGCCAAGGCCCCAGACCCTCTCCTGTGACAGGAGCCCAGCTCCAGGGAGCTCCCTCACTATTTGCTAAACTGAACTCCAGTGCCGTCCCCAAACCTGGCCAGCTCAGAACCCAATCCCAGCCCGGGAACCAGCCCCTTTCCACACTCCCGCTCGAGCCCGCCTCCTGCTGCTGAGGCCGAGCCGGCCCTGCACTCACCTCCCACACACAGCGCCATGGTCACTCGGTACA
The DNA here is from genome assembly GCF_014108415.1 of Molossus molossus. Taxonomy (NCBI): domain Eukaryota; kingdom Metazoa; phylum Chordata; class Mammalia; order Chiroptera; family Molossidae; genus Molossus; species Molossus molossus. The sequence goes on along the minus strand of NW_023425357.1, from coordinate 15,087,636 downwards.
GAATGCCGTCGGTTCCCCCGCCCTTCAAGTGCACCGGGAGGTCATTGTCCGCCTGATGTTGGGGGCGTCCAATAAGAGGGGGGCTGGCTGTTGCGAAGACGGTATCCCCCACCTCCCTCGATCGACCTTGCGGCCCCGGCCCTCACCTCGCCCCGACCCCGCTCCGCCTACCTGGAAGAGTTTCTGTTTCTCTGCCACTCGGTTCTCCAAGCGGGTCCGGGCGGTAGAGCTGAAGGAGCGAATCAGTGCCTGGGAGACCTGGGGGACAGCGGTGGGTGGGCATTAGAGCACCCGGGGAGGCGGCCCCAAGTGGGTCCAGCGGAGGGGTCACCGGAACGGCCCTATGCCTTGGGAGCTTCCCAAAGGCCAGATCGAACTGCCAGCAGGAGTGGGGTAGGGCGTGCTGTCAAGAAAGACCCCGAAGGGGACCCGCGCCCAGGGGGTCTGCTTGGAAGTTAGCAGGCTGTCCAGACCGCCCTGGAGGAGCAGCGGGCCTAAAAGGGAGGCTCAGTTCCCTGGATTCATGGGAGAAGCCCCGGTCCCGGGAATGTTGGAACTAGATCCGAGGTACTCAGTGCGGTTTCCAGACAGCCTGAGAAGTCCGGGGAAGGGAAAGGGTGTTAGATTCCCGGTGCCTGGGTCCGGGGGTGTTAGGGAGTCTCGGGCGAAGGGAAGAAGTAGAAACCCCGGGGCATTGGGCCATGTTAGTATCTGAGAAGCCCTTGGATTGGGGGTCCCGGGCTGTTTAGGAGGAAGACTCGAACCCTGAAGGGGGCTCAGGTTACAAGGCCCCAGATCCCGGGACCTTTAGAGAGTCTCGTATTGGGGTGAAGGCTTCTGGGGTGGGGGCCCTCACCCGTATGGCCCTCATTCTGCGTCCTCTTCGGCTGGAGTCACCTCCCCTCTCCGGCAAGGACAAACAGTGGCCTCCCCTCTCTGGGAATCCCAGGCCACGCCCCCCGAGCCTCCCGCAGCCCGGGGCCGCGCGAAGAGGGGTGGAGCCGGGAAAAGCCTGTGGCCAGGTTCCGATTGGTAGGAGCAGGCGCTCCAACCCCGCCTCCGCGCCAACTGCTTGGGGCATCCAGCCGTTACTCATCTCAGAATCTCTATTGGTCCAAGTGGAGAGGAAAGCGGTACAGGGGAATCGATTTTTTTGGTTTGTTTCCGCGGAGATATCCTCCCGGAGCAAGTGCATTTTCTTTCCCGGTCTCTCGGATCTCCTCCCACCCGGATCGGTACTGCAGGGCGAGCGAGGGCGCAGGTAAACCGGGGCTCGAGCTGCTGCTTATCTGCTCGGACCGAGTGATTGCACTTCTGAGCCTCAGTACTCTTATCTGTAACGTGGGACTAAGAATCTTAAATGCTTGTTGAGAGCATTAAATAACCTATATTGAGCATAGCTGAACTAACAATTACGGCGGAGCCAGTAACTATTGCACAGACACAGGTAAGAGCTGTTATTTTATATTCCAGCGGCAAGGTTCATATATAAAATATTTTTGTACTTAGTTTTATCATGGAAATTCTCAAACTGAGAAAGCAGAGAAAGGTATAATGAACTCCCATTCTTGGATCCGCTACCTGCTTCAACAGTTATCACCATTTATAGTGTTTTTCACGTACCCCCCCACACAACTCTGTGCTGGAGGGCTGGCCTCTATTTATTGAGGGAAGACAATTGATATGCCATGTTGATGTTCGGTTTTAGACCCAGCTTTCTGGTGGCAAATAAGAGATGATGAGGGCGGAATTAAGGCAATATTTAAAATTATAACAATGCCCAGCTGGTGTGGCTTAGTGGTTGAGCACTGACCCATGCCCCAAGAAGTCACCAGTTCGATTCCCGGTCAGGGCACATGTCCAGGTAGTGGGCCTGATCCCCAGTGGGGACATGCAGGAGGCAGCCAGTCAATGTTTCTATCTCTTTCTCCCTCTCCCTTCCTCTCTCTGAAATTAAAAAAAAATTATAACAATGGCCCAGCCCTTGTAGTTCAGTGGTTGATCGTGGACCCATGCTCCAAGAAGTTGCTCAGTTCCATTCCCAGTCAGGGCACATGCCCAGGTTGTGGGCCCAATCCCCAGTGGGGGGCATGCAGGAGGTGGCCAGTGGATGTTCTCTCTCATCCATGTTTCTATCTCTCTCCCTTCTCTCTCTCTCTAGTATCAATAAAGAAAAAAATTATAATAGTGATAAAAAATACTGATTATACAAATAAGACATTTCTAAATTATTAATGAATATAATTATTAAATAACTTGGTAATAATGATAGGAATAACAAATGTTATCTATATAATGTTACATATATCATTCATATTACATAATGAATATAATTAATTATTAAATAACTTGGTGATGATATTAAATAGCAATGATTCCCCCTCATATTTGTGATTTCTTTTACCTTGCCCTTTTTTCACCCTGGTGCATACAACCTTCTAACATACTACAAAATTTACTCAGTTTGTTGGTCTCTCTTCCCCTGTTGATATGCAACCTCCAAGAAAGTGGGGCTTTTTGTTTGTCTAGTTTATTGCTGTATCCCCAGTGCTTAGAATAGTGCCTGGCACATGGTAGGTGCTCCATAAATATTGAACTGAGTTGAAATAAATGTGCTCAACCCTTACTATGCCCCAGGCACGTTCTAAGCATATATAATTTATATCCTCACAACAAAGCTACTGCCTGGAAACAAATTATGAAACTAGTTTAAGGTCACACTGCAAACAAAATAGCAGAACTTGGATTTTAACTCAGGAATTCTGGCTACAGGGCCTATTACTCCAAAGTACCTTTCTTATGGTACTCAGGAAAGGGGTATGTGTATTTTAGAAATGTCCTACTGGGTAGAAGCAAACTATCAGGGATAGGAAGGCCAAGGATAATCCCTAGGCATTTGGCTTTGGGAACTGGGTGAGCAATAGGGCTGTTTGTTAAGAGAAGACAGAGAGGAATTTATTAATGGGACTAGGAACAGCTCAGTTTAAGTATGTCTGCAATTTAAGTAACTTTGAATTGTTATGTAATAACAAATTTTTTCCTCTCTGAGTTGAGGCTTATTGTGATGGAATTTCTAGTAGGTGCTTCACATTTGTTTTCGAAACTCCATGAGGTACTATTATGAGCCCAAAACTAAAGCTTAAGAACCTAGGTTATCACCTACCTAGTGATAAGAGTCTAGATTTGATCTAAAGCTAATATTTGAAAAGTAGAAGATAAGGTACCAGAAGTCTTAGCTGCCAGCTGTTTCTGGCTTGGGAGACAAGGCAGACTATGGCATCATTAATCAAGATATATTAGAAATATGAAAGAAAATGAAGATTTTGCAGCTATCAAATAGGGAGAGTGGAATTTAAAATCTGGTTTCAGATATTGCATTTGAGGTGCTGGAGAAACATCTAGGTGGAGAATACAGTCAGCTGTTGCATCATTAATGTTTCTTATGAATCTAACAAAGATGCGATATCAAACATTATTTCCAAAATTAAAATATGTAGATTCTTTGGAATGACTTGTGAAATTCTTCTTCAGCTAGAGTTTAAGGCATGGTGATTCTAAGTGTGGAATTTCCTATCTAATACCTATTTTTTTTCTGTAAAGTTTCCCACCTACATATTCTTGCCACAAAAATATTCTATCATTTGCCTAATTTTAACTCATTCAGTGACTATCTGACTGTTTTCAAGGAGCAAAGAAACAAATGCAATTTTCAATATATCAGAGATTTAGAATTATGGTAAGAGATGTACCAATTCAGCCCTGGCTAGTTTTGCTCAGTGGTTAAAGCATCAGCCCGTGGACCAGAGAGTCCTGGGTTCGGTTCCCGCTAAGGGCATATACCTCGGTTGCAGTTTGTCCCCGGCCCTAGTTGGGGTCGTGTGGGTGGCAGCCAGTCAACGTGTCTCTCACATCGACGTTTCTCTCTCTCTTCCTCCTTCTCTCCCTCCCACTCTATCTGAGGATGAAAGCAAAAATGTTGAGTGAGGATAAAAAAAAAAAAGAGTTGTACCAATTCAGTTAAATTTTTAATTTAATACAAACAACAAAAAAACCTTCACCTTTCACAATTGTACCTGAAAAAATTTTTTTGACTAGAGAGAACTTTGGGGGAAAAAATCTTCCTAGAGAAACCTTTTCCTAAACTTCTAATTCTCTTAATATATATGAAACAACTTTTTCTGCAATCACAATGAGTATCATAGTATCAAACCAGATTTTGGTAGAAACTTTTATTATTCTCCCTACTAAAGGCTCATAAGAATTGTACATTCTTACTGATACTTTTTTTTAAAAGTTTCTTTTAGAGGTAATTACTGAAATATTTACAGATGTCATCATATGATATCTGAATTCTGCTTTCAAAAGAATCCAGTGGAAGAGGAAGTGGGCATGAGTATAGACAAAATAAGACTGGCCATGGGTTGATGGCTTTTATAGCAGGGTGATGAGAATATAATGTATTACACTTTCTACTTTTGTGTGCTTAATAAAGTATGAAGTTTTTAAACCTAAGAAGCTGAAAAGAAATATGCAAAAATGATAACACTATTGGTTGAGGGAAGGCACTAAAAATGTTTTTCCTTAATTTTCTATGTTCTCTGTATTATTTTATTTGAGCCTTTTTACTTTTCATAAGGACAAAACAAAAAACATTTTTTTTCTTTTATTGATTTTTAGAGAGAGAGGAAGGGAGAGGGAGAGAGAGATAGAAATATCAATGAGAGAAAACATCAACTGGCTGCCTCCTGCATGCCCTCCACTGGGGATTTGGCCCACAACCTGGGCATGTGCTCCGACCAGGAATCGAACAGGCGACCTCTTGGTGCATGGGTCAATGCTCAACCACTTAGCCACACTGGCCAGACAAAATGTGTATGTTTCTTAAAAATATCCAACCAGGAGAGGGAGTTTGCACTCCTAGCAATCCAATTGTGGTTTCCAAATACCATTTGGGAAAGTACTAAAATATCAGAAATAACGAGAACTCCTTGGAAATGGCTACTTTGAGGTGAGAGGCAGGAAATGAATAAGATGAGCCTGGCACACCTTGTGGCAGAGAGCAAGGAAGTGATTAAAGACTTCTGTGATCATCTCAAAAGGATATAGGAGTCAAACATGGAACAATGTGAACATCAATGAGGTTATGGATTTAAGCATATTAAATATACTTCACTCCCCTCCTCCCAACTCACTGGTTACCATGGCAAAATGGTAGGGAACCAACTCATTATTTTGAAAACCAATAAAGAGTAAGAAAGAGAAGCATTTATCCTGCCGTTCCTTTCTGTACTGTGGATAACCAAATGATAGTTGAAGGGAAGTTTTCTGTCATAAAAATACTCTAGCTAACAAAGGTAGAATAAATAATAGGATATCATTTTGCAATCCCTAATGAATAGATTTATCAATTGAATATCAGTGGCTGCTAAATCATAAAAAGAAAGACACTAGATATTATGTCTCTTAATATTAATCACCTGGAAGTGGTTTTAATAAGAAAATTGAATCTCAATCTGATTCAGCTTCTAATACCAATTAATAGGAAATACCAGGGATAGAGGAGCATGTTAAACCACACCACAGGATGCAGCCAACAAAAAGCAGGCACTGGAAATTCTATAAGGCAAACAACGTTGTTTCTCCAAAAAATACATTGCAAGAAAAAAAAAAGATGAGGGAGAATGCACAGATTGAGGCTTGAGACTTAAGAGACATGACAATCAACTGCAATTTGTGCACAATATTTGGTTTTTTAAAATTGACATTTTATAAAATAATTAGAAAACCCTATCAGATATGTAATGGCCTTAAGACAGTATTGTCAATTCTTGTGTTTGTCTTTTCTAATTTTTTTAAAAAATTATTTTTATTTATTTTTGTTACAGATGTTTCTCCTTTTTCCCCCATTGACACCCTCCTCCTGATCCTCCACCCCCCACCCCATCTCCAGAGTACTGTCAATTTTTTTAAGGACCGAAAATCTTTCCGAAAGTTGTGATATATTTTAGAGATACATACTGAGATATTTATGGATGAAATAATATATTTGGGATTTATTTCAATAACATGGAGGTGGAAGGGGAGAGTAAGATTACAGATAAAACAAGACTGGCCATGAGCTGATAATTATTGAAGCTAGTGATGGGGGAATTGGGCTACATTAGAATATTCTATGTATTTTTACATATGTTCACATTTTTCACAATAAGGTTAAAAAAGGTATATACATTTTGATCTAGTACTTCCACTTCTAGAGGTTTATGTGCAAAGATATTTATTATAGGATTGTTGGAAAGAGAAAAAATAATTTAAAAAGGTTTAAAATGATGAAATACACACATGATGGAATACTATGCAGCTGTTAAAAATAAGGCAACTATATTGCCCTGGCCAGTTTGGCTCAGCGGTTGGAGAGTCCGCCTGCGGTCCGGAGAGACCCGGGTTCGGTTCCCGCTAAGGGTATGTACCTCGGTTGCAGTTTGTCCCCGGCCCTGGTTGGTCGTGCGGGTGGCAGCCACTTGATGTGTCCCTTTCACGTCGATGTTTCCCTCTCTCTCTCTTCCTCTCTCTCCCTCCCACTCTGTCTGTACAAAAAATGGAAAAATGTCCTCAGATGAGGATTAAAAAAAATAAATATATAAAAAAAAAGGCAACTATATATGTATTGATATGGTCCAATCTTTATGGTGTAGGATAAGTAAAAATAGCAATGTATAGAGATTTGCTACCATTTGTGTAAAACTTTTTTAAAAATATTTTTATTGATTTTTTAGAGAGGAAGGGAGAGATAGAAACATCGATGTGAGAGAAACACCAATTGGCTGCCTCCTGCATGTTCCCCACCAGGGATCCAGCCCGCAACCTGGGCATGTGCCCTGACTGGGGATCGAACTGGCGACCTCCCCATGCATGGGTCAACACTCACAACCACTGAGCCACACAGGCTGGGCATAAGGGCTTTTTAATATTTGATATATTCACAAAGCCCTCCTCTCATATGAATTCCTTAAGAGTTAATTAATGATAATAACAAATATTTTTTCAGCATAGGCTTTATATAAAATATCTGACAGTCCTCACAAAAACTCTATTAGGTAGGTATAATTATCATGCTTAAAAATAAGTAAACTGAAGAACAGGGACATTGCAGAATTTGCCCTACGCTATACCGTCAGTAACGCAGAAATGAGGTAATGTTCAGTAAGGTAGATGCCACGGCAAAAGGCACATTCACAAAATATTTTAATAGGGTTATTTTCTATTAGCAATTCTCAGAAGTTTAATACATTATTAGTGGTAACAAGTCTTTTTACATTCATATTAATATTTTTTTCACTGTATGTTCTCTGATACATAGTAAACAATGAGTGTGAGGCAAAAGGAATTCCTCATTTATTACATTTTCTTCTGGTGAGTTGTCTGATGTTCCACAATGAACTGACAAAAGAAGGTTGTCTGATATTACACTACATTAGGCATTATCTAATATTAAGTCAGCTGCGAAGTCCCTCCATATGAAGGATTTCCTACACCCCTAATATTCAAAGCTTTCTAACCGGTATGGATTCTGTAGTGTTCAATGAGCTGTGCACCCAGAATAAAGGCCTGCCCACATTCTCTACATTCATAAGGTTTGATACCAGGATGAATTCTCTGATGTTCAGTAAGTTGTGAACTACGAATAAAGGCCATTCCACATTCCCTACATTGGTAGGGTTTCTCACAAGTATGGATTCGCTGATGATGAGTCAGTTGTGAAACACGAATAAAGGCTTTCCCACATTCCTTACATTTGTAGGGTTTGTCACCAGTATGAATTCTTTGATGTTGAATAAGGTAGGAACTACGACTAAAGGCCTTCCCACAGTCCTTACATTCATAGGGTCTGTCACCAGTATGAACTCTCTGATGTCGAGTAAGCTGAGCATGCTGTCTAAAGGCCTTTCCACATTCCTTACATTCATAAGGTTTCTCCCCAGAATGAATTCTTTGATGTCGAGTAACTTCTGAGCTATGAATAAAGCCCTTTCCACATTCCTTACATTCGTAGGGTTTCTCACCAGTATGAATTCTCTGATGGACAGTAAGTTGTGAATGCTGTCTAAAGGCCTTCCCACATTCTTTACACTGATAGGGTCTAGCACCTGTATGAATTCTCCGATGAACAGTAAGTTGTGAGCCACGAATAAAAGCCTTCCCACAATCTTTACATACATAAGGTTTCTCACCTGTATGAGTTCTTTGATGCAGAATAAGTTGTGAATGCTGTCTAAAGGTCTTTCCACATTGCTTACATTCATAGGGTTTGACACCAGTATGGAGTCTCTGATGCAGAGTAAGTTCTGAAGTACGACCAAAGGCCTTCCCACATTCCTTACAGTCATAAGGTTTCTCACCTGTATGGATTCTCTGATGTTGAACAAGGTGGGAGGCTCGACTAAAGGCCTTCCCACATTCCTTACATTCAAAGGGCTTTTCGCCAGTATGAGTTTTCTGATGTTGAATAAGGTGTGAGCCACGGCTAAATGCTTTCCCACATTCGTTGCATTCAATCAGTTTCTTGCCAGTCTCCTTGCTCTGATGTAGAGTGAGGGACGTATGATGCTCAAAGGGGGGTATGTTTTCATAGGTGATTTTCACTTGCTTGAAATAGCATTTCTGATTTACTTGTTGTCTTTCAAACTGGCGTTCGTATTCCCAGTCTTCTCTAAAACTAGAGCTCTCAAAACCACAGCATTTAAGGTTTTCCATTAGCTCCCAGTTGAATGGCTCTACTTCAAAAATATCTTTTTGTGGAAATTTCTCACGCCTGGACTCCAAATCTGAAAAAAATACCCCCCAAAAATTAATACAAGTGTCCTCTTCTAGAAGAAATAAAAAAAAAAATTCTACAGTAGCCTAAAGAGATAAAATGAAAGTAATAACCATCAAAGGTGGATGGTTTGTATTGAGGTAGGACAGAAAGAAGGTAGGGACAACTCCCTCGGCGGAATGAGGAAGTAGGAGTGGACATCACAGGCCCACAGTGCTAGTCCTCTCACCAGAGCCCCGGCCTCCAAGCACGATTGACGGGAAACAGTTAATGGCAGGAAACTACTTCAGCAGTCGAAGAAGTCAACAACAAGGGCTGGCTGAAACCAGATCAATCCAAGATGGACGAAAAATTGACCAGATAAAGACCCAAAGATTGTTACACCATTATTATAATTAAAATGGATACCACTCGTAGAGAGCGGTTGAGGGGAGGAACACCGTGACACTTTCTGAATGAACCATCTTAGGGACCAGGCCCCTCCCAACCAGAAGGCGGAGTCAAAATTTGGCACCACAAAGTTCAGAAACAACCTAACCTTGGAAACACATAAAATCCCAAGAATTTACTGACCCGGTGTGCACCTCACTCGCAAGTTCCCCCACATCCACTTGGACATGTACTTTTGCTTCTTTCACAGCGGCGCCCTGAGACTTGCAACCAGGGGAGCAGCAGGCGGCTCAACCCCTACCCCATCTCCAGAAATCCACATGCTAGCCTCTGTCTCTACTTGAACAAAACTTGCTTTTGCTCTCACTTGAACTCATTATTTTTTTTTTTCTTTATCCTCACCCGAGGACATTTTTTTTTGACATTTTGTTCAGATAGAGTGGGAGAGAGAGAGAGAAACATTGATGTGAAGGGACACATCGAGTGGCTGCCACCCACACAACCAACCAGGGCCAGGACAAACTGCAACCGAGGTACGTGCCCTTAGCAGGAACCGAACCCAGGTCTCTCAGGACCGCAGGCCGACACTCTAACCACTGAGCCAAACCGGCCAGGGCTCGAACTCATTCTTGAAGTCTTTCCTATGCGAGTCAAGAACCTGGAGGTCCTGGACTGTGCTGGGGCAGAACCAGCCCCTGGCATGGAACCAGTCTGTTGCCAATATGTCTCAGATATCATTGTGCAATTTCTGAAAAGCACATGAAAGCACAAATATGCGAGCTTATATGGTGCCAGAAGGACACAAAACATTAAATTAGGGGTTCTCAATTTCGCTAGGGATAGGAATCATCCAGGAGACCTGTTAAAAATACAAATGTGCAAGAACCACCCTAGACTGAGTCAAAATCTACAGGAGTAACTCTAAGGCACGTGTGTGCATGCACCTGTGTATACACACATATCTCTCTATATATATTTTAAAAGTTATATGTATTTTGGTTGAAGTAAGATTCATATAACATAAAAAGTCTCCATTTAGCCTGGTCGCTGTGGCTCAGTGGTTGAGCGTTGACCAAAGCACCAAGAGGTTGCCGGTTTGATTCCTGGTCAGGACACATGCCCAGGTTGTGGGCCAAATCCCCAGTGGGGGGCATGCAGGAGGCAGCCAATCCATGTTCTCTCTCATCGATGCTTCTATCTCTCTCTCCAAAATCAATAAAGGGAAAAAAAGACACAAAACTGTTTCTCAAGAACAGATAAAAATCTTTTTCTTTTAAATCCTCACCCGAGGATATTTTTCCATTTATCTTCAGATAGAGAGGGAGGGAGGGAAGAGAGAGAGAGAGATTGATGTGAGAGAGACACATCGATTGGCTGCTTCTCGCACGATCCTGACCAGGGCTGGGAACCGAAATGCAGCCAAAGTACGTGTCCTTGGCCAGAATTGAACCTGCAACTCTTTGGTTTGAGGGCAGACGCTCTAACCGCTGAGCCAAACCGGCCAGAACAAATAAAAATCTTAAAGTCGCAGCCACCTAAAAAAATCATCTTAATTTAATTACAACCATTATAAATTAATGTTCCTTTTTTCCCGTACTTATCTCATGGCTAACATAATTTAATATATATACACATATATATGTTTTTATTGATTTTTTAGAGAGAAAGGGAGATATAGAAACATGGATGTGAGAACACCAATTGGCTGCCTCATACATGACCCCTACTGGGGATCAAGCCTGCAACCCAGGCATGTGCCCTGACCTGGAATTGAACTGGGACCTCTCAGTCCATGGGACGACTCTCAATCCACTGAGTCATACCGGCAGGGCTCATGTCTCAGGCTTTTATTTTCCTTAGTTTTTGGTAGGGCTTTGAGGGGAGTTTCCTGACAAGAACTCAAGTTACCATTTGATAACTCATCCACTGGGCTAGTATTCCCAATGACCTTCCCACTGCATCAACCCTTGCTCACCTGGGCATCTTGGTCCTGTTATATCATTTGTAATCATCCAGGGTTCTTTCCCTTGCTCCAATAAGGAGATGACATCAGGCTTAGAAATGGAAAGTCCTGTTTATAGGAAGAGAAATGGAAAATGATCATGCTGTTCCAAAATCCAAACCTAGTCTCTTGGTCACCAAGAATGAGAGGCAATTACATAAATGAAGGCGTGATGGTTGTCCAAAGGATGGGAAGATGGGGATGCCAATGGAACGACCCAATTCCACTTCCAAAAAGCACAAAACAATTCTTTTGGGAACAGAGAGCAGAAATTCAGCTAGTAACTTGTAAGTCTCCCTAGAAATTCACCACAAAGAAAACAGAAATTCCAGAAGGCTACTCTTGAAATATTCGGAATAGATAACTATAGTGCTGATTCTCCATCTGCCCTCTCTTTCCCCCTCTAATCCACCCCTTGCTGTTCCTGACTCTGCTCTGTGCTCTGGACAGCTTGTCTGCAAAGAACTGCATTAGCCCTGGCCGGTTTTCTCAGTGGTTAGAGCATTGGCCCGCAGACCAGAGAGTCCCGGGTTCAGTTCCCACTAAGGGCACGTACCTCGGTTGCAGTTTGTCCCCAGCCCCGGATCGGGTCGTGTGGGTGGCAACCAGTCGATCAGTCTCTTTCTCATCGATGTTTCTCTCTCCCTCTTCCCTCCTCTCGCCCTCCCACTCTATCTGAAGATAAATGCAAAAATGTCCTCGGGTGAGGATAAAAATAATTAAAATAAAGAAAAATACATATTAAAAAAAAAGAACTGTATTATACTGGCCCCATCAGTTTTCATTGGGTTTGGCAGATGGAAATCATCAGCAGGAGATCAGCAGGCAGAAGGAGACAGAGTTTCTTCCTCCTCTGACCCGGGAGTTCTGGAAGTAGCTTTAGTTGCTGCCAGCCAGGCCCTCCTCCGTGACTTTAGCTCTCATGACCTTCCAGGGGCAGTGTTTCCTCTCTTTACCTCTTCTGGACAGAGGTGGTAACAGCCTCCCACCGTTGTGGTTCCTGGGAGCCTCGTTTCCATCTGGCCCTATATTATACAATATCCTTACCTAGTGAAACCAAGTTACCAAAGTTCTCCAAAGTCACATCCCTGTACAAGTTCCTTTGGGCAGGATCCAGATACTTCCATTCTTCCTGAGAGAACTCTACGGCCACATCCCTGAATGTCACCAATCCCTGAAACAATAAACCCATTAGTTACTAATAAATCAAAGGACTTTTAAAATTTTTTTCACTTATTACATTTTCAAAATACACAAAAGTATAGAGAATAGTGTAATGACCCCATAAATCCATCACTCTGCTTCAACAATTAACAAGAGTTTGCAAATCTTGTTTCCTCTCTTCCCTTCCATTTTCTACTCCTGGTGTATTTTGGGCAAATCCCACGTACCAAACATCACAGTATTTCACTCACAAATACTTTAGTATCTAACAGATTCGATTTTTTTTAAAGCACAACAAGAATAACATTACCATACTTAGTAACATTAACAATAATTCCCTAATAACCAGATCAAGTTTCAAATTGCCCCAACTTTCTCAAAAGTGATTTTTTACTGTTGGTTTGTTCAAATCAGGATTCAAACACGACCCACACATTGTGTTTAGTTGATAGGTTTCCTGAAGTCTCTCAAATCTCTAACAGCCCCCAAAGGCCCTTTAACATTAAAAAAAAATTTATTTTCTTTATTGATTTTAGAGAGAGAGGGAGAGAAATAGAAACATCGATGAGAGAGAACATCGACTGGCCACCTCCTGCATGCCCCCCACAACCTAGATTGGGCCCACAACCTGGACATGTGCCCTGACCCGGAACTGAACTCGCGACCTCTTGGTGCATGGGTCGATGCTCAACCACTGAGCCAAACCGGCCGAGTGCCTTTTAAAATTTTTATTGCTATCTATTAAAGAAACATTTGAGTCAGCAGAATTTCCCACATTTTGGATTTAGCTGACTGCATCTTCATGATGTAGTTTAACATGTCCTACTTTCATGTGTTCTGTGAATGGTGGTTAGATCTGGAGGCCTGACTGACAGTATTTTTTGAGGAGGCATGAATATATTAGAGGTAGTACTGTGTACTTCCTTAAGTGTCCCAATAGGAGGCACATAATGACTGGTTGTCCCAATTTTGATATGGTTAAAATTGATGAGTAGGTTCAGGTTTTAACAACCTGATCCATCCAGGAAATTACTTTTAAGATGAGGAGAGAAGCATGTTGTAGGAAGGAGGTGATCAAGCAAGCGAGCTGGGGCTGAATGCCTATGTGATAAAGGAAGTACAGGAAGCAAATTTATGTGACTGAAGAACTACAGGCTTTTGAATATTCCTGGGGCTACAGATAAAAAAGACCCTTCAGACAGCTGGATTCTCTTCTGTTGTCCACAAGGTCTGTGAATAAGCAGAATCTAGCTAAGTGGGGTCTTATAAATAAAAAAATAACAAAACACACAGCAAATATGGGCCTAGCAAATAATAAAGTCTTTAAAAATGCATCCCTTTTGCCTTGGCTGGTATGGCTCAGTGGCCCACAGACTGAAGGGTCACAAGTCTGAGTCCCAGTCAAGGGCACATACCTGGGTTCCAGGTTCGATCCCCTGCATCAGTCCAGGTCATGCCAGAGGCAACCAATTGATGCGTCTCTCTCACATCAATATCTCTCTCTCTCTCTCTCCCTCTCTTCCCTTCCATTCTATTTTTAAAAATCAACGGAGCCCTGGCCAGTTTGGCTCAGCGGTTAGAGCATCGACCTGCGGTCCAGAGACCTGGGTTCGGTTCCCACTAAGGGCACATACCTCGGTTGCAGTTTGTCCCTGGCCCTGGTTGGGTCATGTGGATGGCAACCATTCAATGTGTCCCTTTCACATCGATGTTTCTCTCTCTCTTCCTCCCACTCTATCTGAACAAAAAATGGAAAAATGTCCTCAGGTGAGGATAAAAAAAAAAAAATCAACGGAAAAATAGTCTCGGGTGAGGATTAACAAAAACAACAAAAAATAAAAATGCATCCCTTTTTATCACTTTTTCTCCCTTTAGATAAAAAAGAATCCAAAAAGTCTTACAAATCTCTAACTTAAAATATAGGATTTACAGAGGTTTTAAATCTATCCCAAAGACTCTGGGTCCTAAGAAGTCTGTGGATCTCAACCTAGGTTATACCTTCCTCTTCAGGATGCACTTGGGACCATGCAAAGGGTGAACTAATTGTCACAGTGTTGGTGGAGGTTTGGCTGGTGGGGGTGGGGACAGTTTGCTACTGACATTAATGGCTGGCTGGAATCAGGAATGTTAAGTGTACTTAATTATTTGTACTTATTATCTGTACCCATGACAGTCCCATACAACAAAGAACTATACTGCTGAAAACGACCAGTGTTCCCATTGCTTCCATTTGCTAAACATCGTAAACAATTTTTGTTTAAGGCAAATTTTATAATAAACACAGTTTTTTTTGTTGTTGCATTAATCCTCACCCGAGGATGTTTTTCTATTGAGTTTTAGATAGAGTGTAGGGGGGTAACCATTGACTGGTTGCCTCCTGCACGAATCCGACTGGGGCCAGGGATGGAACCTGCAACCTAGGTATGTGCCTTTGATGGGATTCGAACCTGCAACCCTTTGGTCCATGGGCCAATGCTCTAACCACTGAGAAAACTGGCCAGGGCTAAACACAGGGATTTTTTACTTGCTACATAATATTTCACTTTACACCTTGTAAGATAAAATCATTCCATTATTTTGAGGGCATTTAGCTTTAATAAGATTTGTGAAATCTTCACAGTTCATTATATATTGTGAATATTTATCATCCTTCACTGTCTACTTTTCTTTGTTCCTGAAATAATAAAGGGTATACCTCAGTCACATAAATGTGGCCCACAACCAACACATATTGGTCAACCTCAAAATGGACCATTTAGAGTTATCCATCTGTCATAAATTCGCTTGCAAGACCAAAGAACTTTGACAGCATAAAATATTTTATGATTTTCAAATAGAACAAAGGGAAATTACTCAGGTTAATGAAAAAGATCAGTTATCATATCTCTGAACCCTTGCAACCATGGTTCTAATAAAGGAGGCTCTCAAGAGAATATATTTCTGCTCCACTGGTGCTCTGTTAAAAGCACCATGCAGCCCTGGCCGGTTTGGCTCAGCGGTTACAGCGTCGGTCCGTGGACCAATGAATCGCCGGTTTGATTCTGATCAAGGGCACGTACCTCGGTTGTGGTTAGTCCCAGGCCCCAATTGGGGTCCTGCAGGAGGCAGCCGGTCAACGTGTCTCTCACACATCGATGTCTCTCTCTCTCTCTCCCTCCCTCCCACTCTATCTGAAAATAAATGGAAAATATATCCTCCGGTGAGGATGAAAAAAAAAAAGCACCATGCACATGTGTGAACACTGTCAGAGAGGGCCACTAAGGGAAATGAGGCACCATCATTCATTCCCTGGAATGGAAGAACTGGGAACAAGTTACTGAATGGGGCTCAGCCGAGACAGGGAAGTTAAGGATAAAGAACACAAATGTTCATATAATCTGGAGGGAAGACAGGTTATTTCAAGGATAGAAGGAATTTCAACTTACCTGGGCCATGGCTTTTAGAACTACCTGACCTGCTCAGATTTCTCTAGGTTCTTCTCTTGGACAAGTACAGAGTCCTGAAAAAAGCAGAGTAGGGGGACAAGGGGCAAATCTCTCAGAAATTGAGCTTGTCTCAGCAATCTTAAATAGATGAGCTGAAAAACAACTGAACTTCCAGTGTTCCTGCTCTGCTTCCCCTGTCTTCCCCTGGTCTTGCCACATAACACTAATGCTAAGAACTACAGAGTTAATAAAACCCAGCTTCTCCTTAAACCCTAGGAAAACCAAAAGATAAGGTCAAGGCAGATGTACGCCAGCACCGACACAGAATCTGTGCACCTTAGCAGGAGGGATTCTGGCCTGAATAGTCCCTCATCTTGTTTCTGCTAGTCCATAACCTGGATAGGACCTAGCTAGCTCCCACCTGTTCCAAGCAGACCTTCCTCTGCAGCTGTAGCAAGGAGGATCATAACTCAGACACACCCATTTTACCCTCTAAGAACGAGGAGAGTGGCAGCATAGCATACCTGTGCAGGCCAGGCCTTATGGAAAAGACATTCTCAGACAAAGTCTTCCAGCTTCTGTGGGCTCAACAGGCAAAAGCTCTTGGGTACCTCTTTGGCTTTACTTTCTCTTTCTAAGTCCAAAAGGGGGCCATGCCACCCATACCAAAGGCTTCATCAAAGCCTCCAGCCCCAGCTGGGCTCACTTGGACAGGAGCGAGAAAACCACAGTAATATAAGCATCTTACAGGCATACCTGCACATTCAGAATAGTGACCTGACTGGGAACTCAATTTGTTGCAGCCTCTTAGCAGAACACTTCTTATTTTCCATTTAAACCTTCCCTATTGCTTTCCTGCAGAACATCACTTCCTCCCTGGCTGGCTGTTACTGAGGCTGGAGTTCTGTGGAGAATGGCCTGTTCCTCCAGGTAATGAGATATCAGGCGTTTTAAGGAGGGTGGCAAGGCTGATTTGAATTAGAAGGACAAGAAGCTTCTGACACCCGTGGTGGGGGTGTCAGAAGGAAAACTAATGGAATCAATGGGATGGTGTCAAAGAAAATGTCCCATAAGTTATAGAACATGATGTGGGACCTAAAAATCAGAGAATTTTAATAGACAGGAAAGGGACAGAAGGGCATTCTGAGCAGAGTGAAGAGCAGTGGCAAAACAGTGGACCAAGTATATGGTGTGTTTGAGGAGCAGGGGACAATTCAGAATGACTTGTATAGTTTGGGAAAGGTCTAGACCAGTGGGTGATAGCCAACAAACTTTATGTGACGATGGAAATTTGTACTGTCAATAATATAGCCATCAGCCCTGGCCGGTTTGGCTCAGCGGTTAGAGCGTTGGCCTGCGGTCCCGAGAGACCCGGGTTCGGTTCCTGCTAAGGGCACGTACCTCGGTTGCAGTTTGTCCCTGGCCCCGGTTGGGTCGTGTGGGTGGCAGCCACTCGATGTGTCCCTTTCACGTCGATGTTTCTCTCTCTCTCTCCCTCCCACTCTATCTGAACAAAAAATGGAAAAATGTCCTCAGTTGAGGAAAAAAAAAATAATGTAGCCATCAGCCACATGGGGCTAGTATGACTGAGGAACTAAATTTTTTATGTAATTTAGGTTTAATTAATCCAAATTTAAATTTAATTCGTTCTAGAACCTAGAGGAAGATAATGCTGGAGATGACATTAGGGGTTGGAAAATGAAGGTGTATGAATGAAATAAAATAACTATAAGAGCAAGGACCAGGTCTCATCATCACTGTGACTGACACTTGCCATGGTGTCTGAAGGCTGCAGGTGACCAATGAATACTGATAAAATAGATAAAAGTTTGGTTTTCAGTCATTAATAAATGGAAGGCCACTAAAGAATTTTAAAAAGTGAAAGGCCAATATGACCAGATTGTTTCACTGCAGAAGAGTAAAATTGAAGTCAGGAATATCAACTGAAAGGTGCTTGTACTTTCCCAAGCAAACCAAGGATCTGACCCCAGGATAGCTAGTGACAGTGGAAATGAGATGGAAGGGAATGAATTCAGGTGTAGAAAGGAAGTAAAACCAGCCCTGGCTGGTGTGGCTTGGTTGGTTGAGCATCATTCCATGCACCCAAAGGTCACCGGTTCAATTCCCAGTCAGGGTACATGGATATTTCTCTCTCTCTCCCCTTACGCTCTCTCTCAAATCAATAAAAACATATTTTAAAAAATAAAAGTAAACAAGTAAAATCAACAGTCTCTGGCATCTAATTGGATATGGAGGCAGAGAGAGAAAGAAGAGTCAGGAATTCTCTCATATTTACTAAGTTCCTACCTCAACTGGCATTTCCCTATTTGTGAGGAAGATAATAAATCCAGTCCCTATCCCAGTAAATCTCACATTGGAAATAGGCAGTAGCAAATACACTGATATTCCTCTTTATATGCCAGGTGGCCAACGTTCTATGGAGAAAAATAAAGAGTTTGGGGGGAATGTAGGGTAGCCTGAGAAAGTTTTTCATTGAGCAGATGACATACAAGAATGGAGTGACATATGATCTCACTTATTTGTGGAATATAATGAACATAACAGTCGGAGGAATGGGGTAGTCCCAGAGATGTGGAAGTGGGGTACAGACTGACAATCCCCAGAAGAGGAGGTGGTGGGGGGAGGGAAGAGATAAACCACAGAACTTATATGCATGTATGCATGAACAATGGACATGGACAACAAAGCTGGGGACAGGGCGGGGAGGGAGAGGGAATCAGTGGGGGAAAAAGGAGAAACATCTGTAACAAAAATAAATTAATTAATTAATAAAAAAATAAAAATAAAAAAAAGAATGGAGTGAGTGAGGAATGCAAATTTCTAGGGGAGGTACATTCCTAGCAAAGGGAACAGCAATTGCAAAGGCCTCAAGGCAGGCGCAGGCTTTCTTTGATCAAAAGAGGAAGGAGACCAGACTGGCTGGAATGAAGTAGATGAGAGAAAAAGGGTCAGAGGCTCATCTGGGTCAGAGAAGTGGCTGGAAGCAGGGTCACATGGGGCTTGTGTATCATTGTAAGAACTTGGGTTTTCACTCTTAGGTAAAACAGGAAGTTACTGAAATGTTTTAGGCCAAGGAATGTCATAACCTGATTTACATTTAAAAGGATCACTCATGGAAAATGGACTACTAAAGAGGATAAGGGGGTAAGGAAAGCAGGGAGACCAGTGAGGTTACTGCAGCAATCCAGGCAACGGGTGGGTGTGGTTTGCATTAGGGTGGTGGTTGTGGAGGTAATGAGAACTGATCAGCATCTAGAAATTCTCTGAAGGTAGAGCTGACAGGATTTGCTAAGTGTAGGTATATAAGAAAATAAAGCCAAGATGACACTAAGATTTTTGGCTTTAGCAATTAGAAGTATAAGGTTGCCTTTTTTTTTTTTTTTTTTGGTACGTGCCCCTAGCAGGAACCAAACCTGTGAATCTCTGGTCTGCAGGCCCAAACCTGTGAATCTCTGGTCTGCAGGCCGATGCTCCAACCGCTGAGCCAAACTGGCCAGGGTGAGGTTGCCATTTTTTTTAACACAAAGGACTGTGAGAGGAACGGGTTTGGAGATGAAAGAGGCAGGAAAGAATAATAGAGAACTAATCATAGTGGGGTACTAGCCATAATTATAAGAAATGTTAAACACCTTGCTCTGTTCATTGTGATTGTTTTATTCTGATAAGAGAAATTCCATTCTGACCTGGCTGGGAGTTGTACTGTGAGTTTCCCTCAGGAATGCTGTCCTTTCTCCTTATCTGAGAACAAAGGAAAACTAACAACCTTGGAGCCCTGGAGGCAGTGCACTGGAGACAACCCTTCCTGGTCCCCAGCCCACATTACTTCCCCATGCTGGTAATGTGGAACCGGTTTACCCATTGTTATTGATTTTTAGGGAGAAAGGAAAGGAGAGGGAGGGAGAGAGAAATACTGGTGAGAGAGAACATCTATTGGCCACCTCCTGCATGTCCTCACTGGGGATCAGGCCCACAACCTGGGCATATGCCCTGACCGGGAATCGAACAGGCGACCTCTTGGTGCATGGGTAGATGCTCCACTACTGAGCCATACCGGCTGGGGGTGAGTTCTGTTTTAGACCTTAATACTTGAGAAGCTGAGTTAAGAGTATATAGGAACTCTATTTTTGCAACAGTTTTAAGTCTAAAACTAATTCAAAATGAAAAGTTAAAAAAATTTTTTAAAATGAACATTAGGTGTGCAGGAGGCAGGGAGGCCTTTCAGTTCACCTCCAGGGCATCCAGTCATTTACTCCAATGGCACATACTGGAGATCAGGTCATGTTGGCAGGGGGAGGGATGGTGGTGGTCTCTCTTAGGCAAGGAGTTTCAGAAGAAGTAAAGAAGAGCACATCTCAGAAAACAAGAAGGGTTTCAGGGAAAGAAGAAAACATGATGCACTTTGAAATTGGCTTTTGGATGTTAGGTAGCAATTCTTTCCTTTTCTTCTCAACACCTCTCTTGAAGAAGAGTGAAGAAAAAGGAAACGACATTTTTGAAGGGTCCTCTCCTTACCCTCCCACAGGGATGGAGGTCAGGGAAGACCTGCCATCCTGCCCAATCCCAGTGTTACACTTTAAGGCTGAGGTTCTCACTGTCTAGGGCCACAATCGGCCCTAATTTCACAGGTTCTGCAGTGATCAGAGCACTAGAGTCACAGGCACCTCACACTCACACAATCTGTGCTACACAAATGGTCAGTGTCACAGAAACACAACCACACATCCACTCGAGACACACAGGACACAATCACACAGTCATAGACACCTCCACACCGTTACACACAGTCATAGTCTCACACCTACTAAAAAGACACAAAGTCACACAATCTCACCACTGTGACACAGTCACTCTCATATAGTCACCTACTTCCTAAACCCACACCCACAAATTCCCCACACAGTCACAATTACTCACTTAGAGGATACACACAATTACAGGCACTCGACCCTGACCAACTCAGTGTTAACCAGTCACAATTCAACATTCACTCCAGAGAGACACAGCCGCACACAGGCATAGCCATACCATACCCCACGGGACACAAATGTGATATACACATAGTGTCACCACACAGTCACAGACACAAGGCAGTAGCCCATGGTACCACACACGGTCACAATTATCACGAAACCATACACCCACCTTGGAGACATGCAATCATAACTCAGATACCCGCACCCATCATATATTTACAACTGTACACACCTCCAAGAACAAGGCGTGTGGTCTTACATACACTACGGGGACACAGTCACAAGGACCCAACCACACTCCAACACAGTATCACACATGGTTACAAAAACACAACCAAACACATACCCTGAAGACAGGCGACCACAACCGTACACTCACAGGGACCCAACCACAGCCACAAAACACTCATTCAGAATCGGCCATTCTCAGACCGCTACCGCCAGCGAGCAAAGAGACCTGAAGCTCTGGACACGCCCCATTCCCGCCCCGGATTCTCAGACCCCTCACCTTCTGCCTCCCCTTGGTACCGTCCGGGTCCCCGCGGAGCTAACGATCTCGCCACCACGTTGAGAGACGTAACGTCAGGCCGCTGTGGACTCTGGGAAACGTAGTCCAGCTCCCGACCAGCCAGACAAGATGGCGTCCTCGTACTTCGGAATTTGATCTTGGCTCCTTTGACACTGCGCTCAGGAGACTTCAAAAAGGGAGTTCCCGTTCCAAACCTCCCACCAGGCTGGAGCTGACCTTTCTCCAAGGTAGGACTACTCACTGCAAGAGCGCCATAATCACAGAAAAAGGCAGCCAAGTTCGCATAGGAGAGACAGAGGCCGAGTGTCAACCAGCAAAGCCTTAAGGGAAATGTAGTCCAAGGCCGGAAAATCAGCGTTGAGGTTGGTAGAAAGTAATTAGAGCCCACGCTGGGTCTGGCCTGGGTGACGGTACGTGCTGCGCCGCGGAGACTTGTGGGATTGTTTAGTAGCCCTCCGAATGCGCAGGCGCAACACACCGAGTGGACATTTTGGTCTTTGTCCGCTGGTCAGTCGGCCCCTGGGTCCACGTGGCGCGAAAGTAGGAGGTGGGATGTGGGCGTCTTGGGTCGGTCGGGTACGGGAGGTTGAAGGGGAGGATTTCGGATCTATTGGGGTGCGGCGCGGAGGAAGGGGAGTGGGTTTAAGAGCTGCTCGGCTGCCTGTGGGGTGGGGTTGGAGGGCCTCTGAGGAAGGTTCGAACGTGTGTGATCCTCAATTTGACTAGATGTTTGAGGTTATTGAGTGAGAAACTGGTTGCAGGATTGTGTAAGGATGCGTCTGAGGGGGAGCTCTAGGGGGACAGCATTGAGGTAATAACATTTGAGCAGCCTTTCCCTTGTGGAAAGTGTTGATAACGGTGCCGTCTTCCTGAAACATCAGTTTTACTTGACGATTTGAAGGGGGGAGGAGCTAAGTGATAAATAATTTTAAAATGGATTTTTATATAAAAACTCATTTCTTTTTTATTGGGGTAGAATGCGAATGACCATGATTTCATTTGTGTAAGCGACCAAGTATGTTTGAAAGGAATTTTCTGCTTGAGAGAGCCTGTTTCAGACGGTCTCAGATTCCCCTGATTTTGGGGGTACTTAAATAGGGCTGCTATTAAGTCCTAGACTAAGTATCAGCGTTGCGCTTTGAGAAGCGGTGTCGCACAGCACAGAAAGCCCAGGATTAGGGAGTCAAGGGTTTGGGGTCCTACGTTAAACAGTTACTTCCGTTCTTTTAAGAAAACTTAGTTGTTGCAACTTTCATCCACCCAATCTAGTCTGGACTAGATTCTGGGTGTTTTGACTCCTAAATCAATCTAGGGGTTCTCAGATTGTATAGATTTTGTGAAGTAATGGAGAAAATTGTTTGCAAAGATGCTTTTTGTAAGGAACCCACCACCCACCCAGTTATCCTTCACATAATTTTTAGTAATAAGAAAGTTAAAGTTATTGGGTACCACATTAAAATAGACGAGCGGTTAGAAGATATAATAGAAGGAACCACTATTTAAAAGAGCAATAAAATATTGAGAGATGAACTTAAGAAATAGGCAAAACTATTAGAAAATAACTTTAAAATACTAAAGGGCATAACACGATGTGTACAAATAGATATATACCATGTTTTCAATAGGAAGATGTAAAGAAGTATGCAAACTTAAGTTTATTAATTTAATGTGATCCTAATAAAAGTATTTACAGTTTGCCCTGGCCAGTTTGGCTCAGCAGTTAGAGCTTCTGCCCCAGGACCAAAGGGTCACAGGATCCATTCTAGTCAAGGGCACATAACTCAGTTTGGGTTTGGTCCCAGCTCTGGTTCCAGGTCTGCGTTAGGCAGCCAATTGATGTGCCTCTCTCACATGGCTGTTTTTCTCTCCCTCCCTCCCACTCTGTCTGAAGATAAGGGGGAAAATATCCTCCGGTAAGAATTTTTTTAAAAAGCATTACAGTTTTTTTCTCCCCTTTGTAACTAGATAAGCTGATTCTGCACTTCATATGGAAAACTAGACAAGCTAGAATAGATAGTAAAGCTGAAAAAGAAAAGCAGTTGTGTGGGAACATAAGAGCCCACTGTTAACATATTTGAAAATATAAGTCCTTGGAAATTTGAATAGTATTAGTATTAGCATGAAGCCGGCCTAGAAAGGACAATTCAGCAATATCTATAATAACTACAAATGTATTTTTTTTTTGAGCCAGCTATTTCATATCTGGAAATAAATCCCACAAATTTATTTGTATTTGCATTAAATGATTGCTCATTGCAGTAATGTTTGGCATAGGAAAAGATTAAAAACAATTCTTACCCATCATTTGGAGACTGGATAAAATAATGGTACATCTATACAACAGAATAATATACAGCTGTACAAAAGAATGAAGAGGAAGTTTTCTGTATACTGACACTTGAAATAACTCCAAAAATAGGTTAAGTGAAAAAAGCAAGATCCAGAATGTATAGTATGCTTCATCTGAAGTAAGAAACAGGAGAAATAAGAATATATATTTGTATTTGTTTCCTATAAAAAAGACTCAAAGTACTCTGGCCACTGTGGCTCAGTGGTTGAACATCGACTCATGCACCAGGAGGTCGCTGGTTCAATTCCCTGTCAGGGTCAGGGCACATGCCCAGCTTATGGGCCCAGTTCTCATTGGGGGGCACGCAGGAGGCAGCCAGTCGATGTTCTCTGTCATTGATGTTTCTCCCTCCCTCTCCCTCTCCCTTTCTCTCTCTCTAAAATCAATTAAAAAGCCCTGGCCGGTTTGGCTTAGCAGCTAGAGTGTTGGCCTGTGGTCCAAAGAGACCCGGGTTCAGTTCCTGCTAAGGGCACATACCTCGGTTGCAGTTTGTCCCTGGCCAGTTGGGTTGTGCAGGTGGCAGCCACTCAATGTGTCCCTTTCACATGGATGTTTCTCTCTCTCCCTCCCACTCTATCTGAACAAAAAATGGAAAAATGTTCTCGGGTGAGGATTTAAAAAAAACAACAAAAAAACCCCCTCATTCCCTGGCTAGTTTGGCTCAGCATTTAGAGCACTGGCCCACGAACCGGAGAGTCCTGGGTTCGGTTCCTGCTAAGGGCACGTACTTTGGTTGCAGTTTGTCCCCAGTCTCGGTTGGGGTAATGTGGGTGGCAACCATTCGATGTGTCACTCTCATGTCAATTCATTCTCTCTCTCTCTCTCTCTCTCTCTCTCTCTGTCTCTCCTTTCTCCCTCCAGCGCTCTCTGAAGATAAATGCAAAAAAATGTCCTCAGGTGAGGATAAAAGAAAACAAACATACAAAAAAACCTCAAGATACACAAGACAGAAGTGGCTGTCTTTGTTGGGGGTAGTAGTACAGGCATAGATAGGGCAAAGTCAACTACCTTTTAATGTTTGTTTTCTAACTATATGAATTTAGTATATTCAAAAGTCAAAGTGTTTTTGTTTGTTGTTTTTTTTTTTGGAATTTTAAAAATATGAAGTTGATTTTATTACAAATTATAGATGCACACATTAGAAAGTTGTTTTACTTGGACCCTTTACAAAAAATATTAATTTTGCCAAATCTGGGATATTGGCAGTGTAAAAGTCTTAAACTAACTTTAAAGCTAATAAATCAAAGGTACAGTATTTACAAATTTAAAATAACTAGTTTTCACAGGACATTAAGAGGTGCTTTGTAAATAAGGTATTATTAACTTAGATTCAAAACTCTCAAGAAATGATATAACCAAGAATAAAGCCCTTGATTAGTTACAACCCATCAATTCCTAAGATGCTATTTTCCATAAGAATAGTTATAATTATAAAATCTAACTCCCAGACCTTAAGAATGAGCGATTGATGAACCAAGATTCTGGACTTGATCAAAAAAATATAGGAAACCAAAGAAGGGATAGAATTGATGAAAAAAAGTACTTGTAATGCAGTTACACTATAGTAAATTATTACTCATGGTTCAAAATCGGGTCACTCAAGTCTCTTACCCCAAATTAATTTCAAATTTCTGACAAGTGATAATATGCTGTTTCCATATATAAACTGCTAATATCCAGTATTTGTCAAAAGGAGGCGACTGTTGTCTATCACAGTATCCACTTTCCAGTGGTGTCTGCAAATAGTAACAAAGTCTTAACCATAAGTTATAGAAATTAGTCACAGGAGTGCAAAAAGTCCCTGGAGAGTAGTCCAACTAACAATTACAAATATAAGGAAACATTTTACAAAGTTTTATTACTATGAAGATGGTTTCCTATTTGTTCAAACTTTGAAGAATTTTTCTTGGGAAACAAACTATAAGTAACAGTGCAGTTTTAGGCATTAGTAAGTATGTCTGGTTTCAGTACAGTCAGGTTAATACATAAATACTTTAGAAACAGAGAACTTCACATTAATGGAAAAATCCAAGTTTCTCACGTAACCATTCTTCAGTTAGGTCTTCGATTTCTTATTTCAAATACCTTGGTTAGTTCAGCTGTTTGGACTAGTTTATTCTTACTCCCAGCATACATCATCTGTTGTTCAGGCTTACATCCAACAGGACTTGAGAAAATAAAACAGGATATGAGACTCTTCCATCATCATGTTGATATTTATAACTATAGACAATGAAGCGAGGTTGTCCTTCAGGTAGTTCATCTTTTAAATGCCCTCAGGCTCTTCATCCAGTACCACCAGGCGTTTATCCTTATCAATCTTCGTTATAATGGCAGCATTGTTTGTTTCTTGGGAAAACAAAACTTTCTCCATTTTTCCACTAAATCTTCAGCAATGTCACGAACCACCAAAGACTCCCTCATTTTCCTCCTGGCATTCTGCAGCCTCTGGCCTTCCCTTGGGCCCCTTTAAGAATGACCTTTTGTTTGTTTTTTAAAAGGAGGAAATAGGCCTTGGAGTCAGGCTGCCTCTTAACTCCTTCCTTTGCCACATTGTACCTCAGTGACCTTAGGTACTTAAACCTTGTGCCTCAGTTTCTCATTTTGTAATACAGAGTTTCTCATCTCCTAATAGTATTTGATTCACAGGGTGGTTGTGCAGTTTATGGAATTCTAAATTCTATAGAATAGTGCCTGGTATGTAGCAAGTACTGGATTAATGTTAAATAGTACTGTTATTACTAGTTGCAAAATAATACCTCCTCGGAAACAGTATAGTCATTTGTACTGTTTCTGTTAGAAATTTCTGAGAGGTTCAGATGGGTAGATGCTCTTATTTCCATTTTTAAACATTGTTGGGTGGGAGCATTTCTTTTTAATAATGGAATGAGGAAGTTAGCTTTCTGTGTTCAAGTTACATTCATCTTAGAAACTCACCACCACCGCCTTCATGAAGTTTGTTCTTTGCTTTCTATGATGGTTCCTTTCTCATGGCCCTAATTCAGAACTTCTGATGTTTTTTTGTGTGTTTTTTTAATCCTCACTTGAGGACATTTTTCCATTGATTTCTAGATAGAATGGAAGGGAGGGAGGGAGGGAGAGAGGAAGAGAGAGAGAGAAAGAAATAGAGAGAGAAAGAGAAACATCGATATGGGAGAGATACATCGATTGGTTGCCTGCCACGGGATCCCTACCAGGGCCAGGGATTGAACCTGCAACCCAGGTACATGCTTTTGACCGGGAATAGAAACCGAGACTCTTCAGTCCACAGGCCAACACTCTAACCAATGAGGCAAACCAGCCAGGGCTGTTATTGAGGCTTTGTAATTTTGTTTTATTATCTGTTATAGCTAGTTTCTTATTGCTTGTTGTTTGCAGAATTTCCTAGTTATTCTTGCTTGTTTGTTTTTCTATGTAAACTTTTGAATCAGCTTGTTCCGGGGGGATAAAAACCCTTATTTTTATTGGTATTGCATTAAACTTATAAAATAATTTAGGGAAAAGGGATATTAGAACTTTATGATATTAAATGTTCCTATCCATGTACATGATATGCTTAGTTTCCTTTTAGGTCCTCTGGAGTGTTTAAAATTGTCTTTATGGCCCTGGCCGGTTTGGTCAGCGATTAGAGCGTCGGCCTGCGGTCCAGAGAGACCTGGGTTCGGTTCCCGCTAAGGGCACGTACCTCAGTTGCAGTTTGTCCCCGGCCTTGGTTGGTCGTGTGGGTGGCAGCCACTCGATATGTCCCTTTCACGTCGATGTTTCTCTCTCTCTCTTCCTCTCTTTCCCTCCCACTCTATCTGAACAAAAAATGGAAAAATGTCCTCTAGTGAGGATAAAAAATGAAAATAAAAAAAATAAAATTGTCTTTATGTGTTTTGGACACTTCTTAGTAAGTTTGTTTCTAGGTACTTTATCTCTTTTTTAAAAATGTTTTTATTGATTTTTTTAGAGGGAGGGAGAGAGAGATAGAAACATCTATGTGAGAAACACCAATCGGCTGCCTCCTGCATGCCCCCTACTGGTGATTGAGCCCACAACCTGAGTATGTACCTTGACCAGGAATCAAACCCTCAACTTCTTGGTACATGGGTTGATGCTCAACCACTGAGCTACACCGGCCACGTGGAAGCTTGTTTGTTTCTATAAATTAGTTTTATTCCCTGCTTAACGTACTGAACAGTTGTTTATATTAAATAGTAATTGAGAGAATGGGCATTCTGTCTTTATTTAGAATTTAATAGAAATGCCTCCAGTGTTTTTGCATTAGATAAGATGATGGCTTTTGTGGTCAGATATAGACTATAATTATCTATATAGCAGTATAGATTATTCATGCTGCCTGGATCTCTGGGGATGTGAGTAGAAACAGAAAGCTTAAGGCTGAGGCCACTGCTGTGTCTCAGATACAACAACCAGGAAAAGTCATGTTAATCAAGGGGGGGGGGAACCCCTCCAAACTGTGATACTGCAGTCTTTAAAAAAAAATCAAACAGAAAATAAGATGTCCATTCTTACTGTTTTCATTCCTTTCCCAACTCTTTTTTCTTTATGCAGTTCTTGTTTGTTTATTTTTGTTCTTTTTATAACTTTACTTGTTTCTTAAAGTTTTTTTGTTTTTTTTCCAATAATCCTCACGCAAGGACATTTTTTCCATTTTTTGTTCAGATAGAGTGGGAGGGAGAAAGAGAGAGAGAAACATCGATGTGAAAGGGACACATTGAGTGGCTGCCACCCGCATGATCAACCAGGGCCGGGGACAGACGGCAACCGAGGTATGTGCCCTTAGCGGAACTGAACCCAGGTGTCTCTGGACCGCAGGCCGTTGCTCTAACCACTGAACCAAACCGGCCAGGGCATGTTTCATTTTTGATCTGCTTTGTGGCAGTATTTTTCAATGAGTTTATTTAATTGTTGGAAATTTATGCTGTTTATTTTCATTGTTTATTATAGTATCCTGTCATGGACACAGGTTATTTTGTGTTAATCATGTTTGTATCAGATACATTTTCCACTGAATATTAGGAAAAATGAGGCATAGTATCATTGTTTTTTTGGTTTTTTTTTATCCTCATCGAGGACACTTTTCCATTTTTTGTTCAGATAGAGAGGGAGAGAAAGAGAGAGAGAAACATCGACGTGAAAGGGACACATCGAGTGGCTGCCACCCGCACTGCCCATCCAGGGCCAGTGACAAACTGCAACCAAGGTACGTGCCTTTGCGGGAACCGAACCCTGGTCTCTCTGGATCACAGGCTGATGCTCTAACTGCTGAGCAAAACCAGCCAGGGACATAGTATCATTCCATGGTTCAAAGATTACCTGCCTCTTCTAGTTTTTTGTTTTTTGTTTAGCTTTTTAAAATTTTTTATCTTTAGATAGAGTGGGAGGGAGAGAGAAACATCAATGTAAGAGGGACACATAGACTGGTTGCCTCTCGCACAACTCCAACCAGGGCCAGGGACGAACCACAACTGAGGTACGTGCTCTTGACCAGAATCAAACCCACGACCCTTTGGTCCACAGGCTGATGTTCTAAACGCTGAGCCAAACAGGCCAGGGCCTTCCTGTTATTCTTGACGTTGGTATGGTTTTCAAAAAGGAGTAGTATTTGAAAGATTCAAAACTAAGCAGCCACAATGTTCCTGTGAAACTTTTTCTTGCCTCCTTGATATCCCTCGGATTCTCTCTGTCCTTGACCATCTTTTTTTTTTTAATATCCTCACTCGAGGATATTTTTCCATTTTTTGTACAGATAGAATGGGGGAGAGAGAGAGAGAAACATCGACGTGAAAGGACACATCGAGTGGCTGCCACCCACACAACCAACCAGGGTCGGGGACAAACTGCAACCAAAGTATGTGCCCTTAGCGGGAACCGAACCCGGATCTCTCCGGACCGCAGGCCGACGCTCTAACCACTGAGCCAAACTGGCCAGGACTCTTTTTTTTTTTTTTTTTTAATCCTCACTCAACATTTTGTCATTTTTTGTTCAGATATAGTGGGAGGGGGAGAGAGAGAGAGAGAGAGACATCGACGTGAAAGGGACACATCGAGTGGCTGCCACCCGCATGACCCAACCAGGGCCTGGGACAAACTGCAACTGAGATATGTGTCCTTAGCAGGAACTGAACCTGGGTCTCTCTGGACCGAAGGCCGACGCCCTAACCGCTGAGCCAAATCGGCCAGGGCTTTGACCATCCTTTTCACATAACATGTATATTCTTTTGTTTTTATTTTATTTTTTTTTTTGTTAATCCTCACCCACGGATATGTTTTCTTTGAAAAATTTTTTTTTGAGAGAGAGAAACATCGATTAGTTGCCTTCCATACACACCCCGACTGGGGATCAAACTCATAACCTTTTGGTGTATGGGACAACTCTCCAACCACCTGAGCTACCCGGCCAGGGCAATGTGTGTATTTTCTGTAAGTAGTCACAGTAACATTCCATCTGTGTCTTCAGCAGCAATGATATTCTGACACATGACAAATTCCCATGTCAATTCTAGGCCTGTTCTGAACTCCTTATCTACATATACAATTGCTTAATGGATATATCTGCTTGTATTTTTCATGTAAACCTGACATTCTGCATTTCCTAAATACAAACTTGATCTTTTTATAGGTTGTCTTCAGCCAACTTGCCCTTTCATGTTTCTCTCCGTGTACATCACTGTTTAAATAAGGCTCTAAGCCTTCCATCTCTGTCATACCCCAGTATAAATTGGTGACCAAGTTTTTTCAAGTGTAGATAGTATATATGTAACTAGTAACTTAAGATTTTCTAAAAAGAATTTTGCTTTTTAAATATGATTTTAACATAATGGAAAAGTTAGAATAGTACAGAGAAGTCCCATATACCCTTCACCCTAATTCATCCATCATTCACATTTTGTTTTTTCACCTTAATTTTCCTTCTCTCTTTCTCTCAGTATGTATTTGTGTAATTTTTTTTTCTGAAGCATTTGAGACTAAGTTGCATACCTGCTCCCTTTATTTCTAAATACTTCAGCATGATTTTTTAAGAACAAGGACATTCTTTTTTATAACCATAGTACAGTAGTCAAACTCAGAAAATTGAACATTGATATGTTGCTATCATTTAATCCAGGCCATATTCAGATTTTGTCAGTTGTCCTTATAATGACCTTAAAAGTGGTTTTTGAATGAATGGATGAACATATTTACAGGACATTTCTAATATATAGTTTCACTCAGAATATAATGCAAAGTAAATATTAGGATTCCAGGAACTTTTTGAGGTTTTTAAAAAAAAATTATTGAATATTGTCAGAACAACTTCCTACCCATTGTATCCATGTGGCTTAGTTCTGATAGACATATGTTGTTGTAGTCATAGCTATGAGTATTGAATTTATCCAGGAATAAAGACCACAGTTAAAATCCTCTCAAGAACTTGTGCATGAGTGTGGTACTAGAGAAAATAACTTAGTCAGGAAAGGTATGAACATCTTTCCTATGTAAGTAAAGTTCTGAAAGTAAAGGTCCTTTCTTTGCCCATTTCAGATGTGTGGAGGCTTAAATGGTTTAATGAATATGGCCTTGGAATTCAGAATTCAAATAGTCTTAGTCCCTTTGCTCGTATAATTGTACTTTAATCTTTAAGGCAAAAGGTCATTACTTTGTTCTTTTTTATAGGTCCCCTTTCTTGTGCATCCCTGGAAATTGCGCCTTCCTCATCTCTCAGAAGGCCCTGAGACCCCAGGGCTCAGCCTGAGTTCTAGGATGGAATTTTTGGACACAGCATTAACCTTCTAGTGGTGTGTCATTTCCCCAATAGCAGATTATATAAATTGACCAAGCTGTTCATGATTCTTTGTTGAAGCAAAAAGACAAATTGAATGGTGGAGAAAGAAGTGGAAAGGACATTTGTCCAGGTGAGTGAATGACAACTAGACGGGTTGCAATTGTTCAGTAAGCATTGACACCTGAAATGCTTTTGAAGATTTTTTCTTACAGGTCCTATTCTTAGAGTATCACTTGGTATGAATCTTTTAGATACTTAAATGTCATTTCCAGTCATTTTTTCTGTTTCTGTACTCCTGTAATTAGATTCTAGAGGACCAGGTTCCCTATTATTTTTTTCTTTTTAAATCCTCACCTGAGGATATTTTTCTATTTATCATCAGATAGAGTAGGAGGGAGCGAGAGAGAGAAACATTGATGTGAGAGACAGTTGACTGGTTGCCTCCTGCAGGACCCTACCAGGGCTGGGGAGGAACTGCAACTGAAGTATGTGCCCTTGACCAGAATCGAACTGCAGGCCAATACTCTAATTGCTGAGCTAAACCAGCCAGGGCTCCCCTATTATCTTTAATTTGAATGTCCACACTTTTACTTCATGTATACTGCCTCTGTGTAATTGTTCTCTCTTTCATTGATTCCCTCAGTATCATATCCCCCAATGTGTATAGACGTCTTTCTTCATGCATTTTCTTTTATAGGTTTTGAGTCTTTACATACTATCTGACATTTTGTTTTGATTTTTTAAATTACTGACCACTTTCTCTTATTCTTTCAGTGGTTAAATGCTTCAGAATTGAATTTTACATCTATAATTATATTTCCTGTTGTCTTACCCACCTCCCCCATTATGTATCAACAAGCTGCTTCCCTCCCTTCTGCCCTCATGTACATCTCCTATTTGCCACTTAGGTTGTATCCAGGCTTATGCTATTGAAGACAAAGTGCATATACTTGTTTATATTGCTTTGCAGAGATATGCAGGTACAACTATATAATAATTTACTCCAAGTGGAAACACTGAGTAAAGTTATATTTATAGATTTAATAGAAATAGCACATTGTTCTCAAAAGAAGTAAGCCAATTTACATTTATACCAATGTGATATATTTATATTTTCAACAAGACATTTAAGAAAAGATTTAGCCTGGACAGTGTGTCTTAGTGGTTGAGCATCAACCACCAAGAGGTCACCATTTCGATCTCCGGTCAGGGCACATGCCTAGGTTGTAGGCTAGTCCCCAGCGGGGAGCATGCAGGAGGTGGCCAATCAATGTTTTCTCTTGATGTTTCATCTCTCCCTCTCCCTTCCTCTGTGAAATTAATAAAGAAAAATTAAAAAGAAAATAAGTTGGCAGGGGCGGGCAAGGGTAGGAGAGTAATTGGAGGCTATTGCAGTAATCTAGGTAAAATGGTTGTAATTGAAATAGTGACAAGTAATCAGATTCTTAAGATACATTAAAGGAAAAGCTGACAGGATTGATTGATGACTCCATGGTTTTAACTAAAAGAATGACTTATCATTTACTGAAATAGGAAGACTTCAGTAATTTTGGAGATAGATCAAGAGTTTTCTTTTGGACTTGTTACTTGTGATATATCTACTGATCATCTAGTGCACATTCAAATAGGCAGTTGGATATACAAGTCAGGGATTTAGGGAGATAGAAAGTTGTGACCTTTTATAACAGTATACTTAAAAGCTGCTTTATAAAGTGATGGTGTCTCTGCATTTCCTTGCCCACTTCTACTTTTCCTACTATTCAGGGTTGCCAGTGGGCCCACCATGTCTCCTTTATTCATTTGACATTCTTGGATTCTGTTGTTATAAACAAGGAGGCTTAAATGGCTCTTGAGGCTATGCCTTATGTTTTTGGAGAACATTGTGCATGAGAGCTCTTCCTAAAAATAGTAGTGGCAGCTGCCCATGCACAACCTTTCTCAGAAAACATTGGTATTATAGCTAATTCCTGCTCTTACAAACAATGCAGTTTTCTTTTCTTTTTTTTTCTTTTTTCTTTTTCCTCCACAGACATGAAAAGTAGGCAGAGATGTCTTTATTTTACCATTTTATAAGAAAGTATTTATGTGATGTTTGAGCTACTCCTCTAGGAAGTCTCCTACTTTTGCTTCATTGGTGCTTTTAAGACCAGAGATGTTGCTTTATCTTTCTGTTATTCCATCTTTTGCTTTTTTTTCCCCTTCTGTCCTCTTGCTGGAGGTGGCTCTTAGAACACCGTATTCTGCCTTTCCCCCTTTCCTGTATAAATTCATTCTCAGAGATGACTCATCCACTCTGAAGTTAGAAGTGATTTTTTTTATAATGTAAATTTTTATTTTGGCATCTCCAACCTTTTTGTCTTGCCTGTCATAATATTACCTACTTATAGAATAAACACCTAACTGACTTCATTGTATCAGAGAGTGAAATCATTAATATCCTACTCAAATGAGAGATTTCAGCTCATTATTTTTAGGTCCAGAGATCACTTTAAACCAGTTTCATATTTTGTCTGGGTTATTTCTTTTCCTTACAGCCCTTGCGATATGATCAGTCAAGCCATTAAAAAGGTAAACTTTAGTCTCATCACAAAAGTATATATTAACCATGTGAGTATAACTGAATATATTTCGTTCTTTCCATAAAATTCTTTGAGCCCTGGCCGGTTTGGCTCAGCGGTCGGAGCGTCGGCTCGCAGTCTAGAGACCCAGGTTTGGTTCTCGCTAAGGGCACATACCTCGGTTGCAGTTTGTTCCCGGCCCCAGTTAGGGTTGTGTGGGTGGCGACCACTCGATGTTTCTCTCTCTCTCTCTCTCTTTCTCTCTTTCTCCTTCTCTCCCTCTCACTCTATGAATGCAGAAAGTGTCCTCAGGTGAGGATTTAAAAAAAAAAAAAATTCTTTGAATCTTGGTTTTTGGTTATGCTCTACCTATTTGGGTCCTATATCATTTAAACGTGTTACTTCCTCTTTTATTTATGTCTCTTCTGATCATGCTACTTAACATTTTCCACAGAAATTCAGAGTTCTTAGTAAATGCTATCATGTATTTCCATAATGTGATGTCTGAAGTGTATATTATAAACCTGTTGAAAGGAAGGCCCATGTTTTATTCTGTCTGCAGCTTTTATCACATATGAAGTACTTGTTAAATAATCTATACATTAATTATTGTGGAAGGATTTGTTTATCAATTCTTTTTCAGTTTTTTTTAACTGTAGACTTTTTTTATCCTCACACCAGGATATTTTTCATTGTTTTTTTTTTCTTCTTCTTTTTTTCTTTTTTAGATAGAGTGGGAGGGAGGGAAGGATGAGAGAGAGTGATAGTGAGAGAGAAACATCAATGTGAGAGAGACACATTGATTGGTTGCCTCCAGCATAACCCCGACTGGGGCCTGGTATTGAACCTACAGCTGAGGTGCTTGCCCTTGACAAGGGAATAGAACCCGAGATTCTTTGGTCCACAGGCTGATGCTCTAACCACTTAGCAAAACTGGCCAGGGTAACTGTAGAAGTTTTGGGGTATGTATGCTTTTATCGATTTGAGAGAAACATTGATGTGTGAGAGAAGCATTGATAGGTTGCCTCCCCTACATGCCCCAATCAGGACTTGAATCTGAAACCTTGGTATGTGCCCTGGTCGGGAATCGAACCCATGACCTTTTGGTGCATGGGACAATGCTCCAACCAACTGAGCCACACTGGCCAGGGCCTCAATTCTTCTGTATTATAAAATTTCAAACATTAAAAACATTGAAGGAATAGTGATCTTTTATATGCTCACCACATAGATTCAGTAATTAATATTTTAGCAACTTTGTTTTATACATCAGATCCCTGTGCATGGGTATTGTGTTCTGAAACATGACACTTCACTCCAAAAAATTAAGTATGGCCCTGGCTGGTTTGGCTCAGCGGTTAAAGCGTCAGCCTGCAGTCCAGAGAGATCCAAGTTCAGTTCCCGCTAAGGGCATGCATGCACCTCAGTTGCAGTTTGTCCCCGGCCCTGGTTGCGTTGTACGGGTGGCAGCCATTCGATGTGCCCCTTTCACGTCGATGTTTCTCTCTCTTTGTTTCTTCCTCTCTCTCCCTCCCACTCTATCTGAACAAAAAATGGAAAAATGTTCTCAGGTGAGGATTAAAAAAAAATTTTTTTTTAATTGAGTATGCATTTTATAAAAATAGTGGCATCTTGCTATATAACCAAAATACCATTATCATACCTTAAACAATTAGCCATAATTCCCTAATATTGCATAATATTCAGTCTACATTTCTTCAATTATTTCCCAAACACCTTCTATAGCATTTTTTTATTGTTTTTTAAAATTTTATTGATTTTTTAGTTGTTTTTTTTAAGTTGAATTTTAGAGAGAGAGAAACACTGATGTGAGAGATACACCAATCAGCTGCCTTGTGCAGGCCCCGCACTGGGGACTGACCCCACAACCCAGGCATGTGCACTAACCAGGAATTGAACCGGGACCTCTGAGTTCATGGGACAGTGTTCAGTCCACTGAGCATTTATTAAAGTGCCAGAATTCAGTCAAGGTTTAAACTTTGAATTTGTCTTTTTCATCTTTAAAATGTGTACTGTCATCCCGTTCTTTTGTCCCTCTTTGATATTGCTTCTGATGATTTAAAATATATATATACTGCCCAGCTGGTGTGGTTTAGTGGTTGAGCATCGCCCCATGCACCAGGAGGTTTTCAGTGCAATTCCGGTCAGGGCACATGCCCAGGTTGTGGGCCTAGTCCCCATTGGGGGCATGCAGGAGGCGGCCAGTTGATGTTCTCTCTTCGTCTCCCTTCTTCTCTCTCTAACTCAAAGAAAAAATAAATAAATAAAAAATATATACTGTCAGCCATTCAAAGAAAAGAGTAGAACCATTAATGCAATCTAGCATCTCAGGCTGTGTTAAGACTTAACTGATTAGAAATTTGGGTTTAAAAATATTTCATATGAAACACTTATTTTAGGAAAAGTGAATCTGATTGTGATTCAAAGTTCAGGGAAAGATGTTTATAAATAAGAGACAAGAGTGGAGAAGTCTTTTTAGGATCATGTTACTGGAGCTGCTTCTAGGTTTATAGATTCAAAGAAAGAATGAGGGGTCAGAAGTACATGAGGAACGTGAGGTGTATGAATGTGACTCTTTTATTACGTATTTAAAATGTTTGGCAGACTTCCTCAGGGTTTAATTTCTGCTTAGAGTGCTCTTAGCTATAAGGAACCCTCTTTTCCTTCATGTCTTGAATTTTGCCTTCTTAGCAGTCACTCTTATCTAAGATTGAAATTCTTTACCCCTTCCCTAATTTTTTCATACTAGTAAGAACTTTTTTTTTTTTTTAATTCTCACCTGAGGATATTTTTTCCCTTTATCTTCAGATAGAATGGGAGGGAGGGAAACAGAAAGAGAGAGAGAAACATCGATGTGATAGACACACATCTACTGGCTGCCTCCCACATAACCCTGACCAGGGCTGGGGACCAAACTGCAACTGAAGTATGTGCCCTTGACCGGAATCGAACCTGCGACTCTTTGGTCCGTGGGCCGAGCCTCTAACTGCTGAGCCAAACCGGCCATGGCCATAGTTAGAACTTTTTAAAAATCCATCTCCTCTGTTTGTTTATTATTTATCTCTATCCACTAGAACAGTGGTTCTCAACCTTCCTAATGCCATGGCCCTTTAATACAGTTCCTCATGTTGTGGTGAGCCCCAACCATAAAATTATTTTTGTTGTTACTTCATAACTGTAATTTTGCTACTGTTATGTCTTAGGCAACCCCTGTGAGAGGGTCATTTGACCCCCAAAGGGGTCGTGACCCACAGGTTGAGAACCGCTGCACTAGAATATAAACTTGATGAGGGCAGAGAATTTTGTCAGTCTTGTTCAATACTATTTAGAGCTTAGAACTATGCCAGGCACATATTAAGGAGAGAAAGAAGTATTTGTTGAATGAATAATGAGAAGTGTTTTGAGCAACAGTTCTCAAACTTTTTGGTCTCTTTACTTTTTTTTTAATCCTCACCTGAGGATATTTTTCCATTCATCTTCAGATAGAGTGAGAGAGAGAGAAACATCAATGCGAGAGAGACATCAATTGGTTGCCTCCCACATGACCCCAACCAGGGCCAGGGACCAAATCACAACTGAGGTATGTGCCCTTGACTGGAGTTGAACCTGCCACTCTTCAGTCCGTGGGCCGATGGTCTAACTGCTGAGCAAAACTCTCCAGGGGACTTTTTTTTTTTTTTTTTTTTTATAGCTTTATTGAGATATAATTCACATAACACACAGTCTATCCTTTCAGGGTATACAGTTCAGTGGTTTTTAGTATATTAAATTCACAAAGTTGTGTAGCCATCGCCGTTAAGTTTCAAAACATTTTTATTACCACTAAAGGAAACCCTGTATCCATTAGTAGTAATCTTTACATCATTATTATTATTATTATTATTATTATTATTATTATTCTTTTTTTAATCCTCATGTGTGGATATATTCTTACTGATTTTTTGAGTCAGAGAGAGAGCGAGAGAGGGAGAAAGAAACATCGCTCGGTTGACTCCCAGACCCTTCCTGACCAGGGATCAAATGGCAGCCTAGGTTTGTGCCCTGACAGGGAATTGAACCCAAAACCTTTTGGTGCATGGGATGATGCTCATACCAACAGAATCACCTGGCCAAGGCTAATCTTTACATTCTTAAAATATGAGGACCCGCTAAAGAGCTTTGATTTATATGGATTTTAGTATTAATTTACCTTATTTAAAAGTAAAATTGAGAAACTTGGAAACATTTATTAACTTATTTTAAAATACCACAAATAATCCCATTAAATATAAATATTACTTCTTAAAAATTTTTTTAATTTATTCATTGATTTGAGACAGAGAAAGAAAGAGAGGGAGAGAAACACCAGTTTGTTGTTCCGCTTATTTATACATTTATTGATGGATTTTTTTATGTGCCCTGACCGGAGCTGGAACCTGCAACCTTGGCATATCAGGGCAACCTTCCAAACAACTGAGCTACCAGACCAGGGCCAATTATATTGTATTTCTTTTTTTTTTTTATCCTCACCTGAGGACATTTTTCTATTTTTTGTTCAGGTAGAGTGAGAGGGGAGAGAGGAAGAGAGAGAGAAACATCGATGTGAAAGGGACACATCGAGTGGCTGCCACCCACACAACCAACCAGGGCCGGGGACAAACTGCAACCGAGGTACATGCCCCCAGCGGGAACCAAACCCGGGTCTCGGGACCGCAGGCCGACGCTCTAACCAATGAGCAAAACCGGCCAGGGCTGTTTTGTTTTTTTGTTTTTTGTACAGATAGAATGGGAGGGAGAGAGAGGAAGGGAGAGAGAGTGAGAAACATCGACGTGAAGGGACACATCGAGTGGCTGCCACCCGCACGACCCAACCAGGGCCGGGGACAAACTGCAACCGAGGTACGTGCCCCTAGCGGGAACCGAACCCAGGTCTTTCTGGACTGCAGGCCAATGCTCTAACTGCTGAGCCAAACCAGCCAGTGCAAGGGAGAAGTATTTTAAAATAGCTTGTACAGGTAATTGTGGTATTTTTTGGTACTCCAACACTTGACAATTGGTCATTTTTATTTTCAAGATCAGCCTCAATGTGGAATTTGAAATATTATCAAATTGATTCATTCTTTTACAGGAAATCCATGTCTTAAACATGGTCTGTCTTAAACTTTGAATGGATCTCTTACCCATACATAACTTTGTAACATCATGCATTAGTCAGTTGAGTTATGTAGATCTTTTAAATGTAGACATATCTCATTATGTAACATCAAAACATTGTATTTTGTTAACATCACCACCAGTCTCATTAGAAAAGCCTTTTAAGTATTTGGAAGCTATCAATCTTGTGGAAGATACCGATTTTCCAAAATTCTAATTTTTTCTTGAAAACTCAAATTTTATCATTGGCAACATATAGTGTATTTTTCTTTTTCTTTAAAGGATTGTCTTTTGTTTATTCTGAAGGTAGTACCTAACAAAGCGTACCCAATTCTGAATAATCATAGTTTTTAAGGCAGTGATTTGTTAATTTGTTTAAAGCAAATAAATGGTGCCCATGAAAAAGTAGCTAGTTTAACTTACAACTTAAATTATTTGCCCAAGCCCTGGCTGGTTTTTCTCAGTGGTTAGAGCATCGGCTCATGGACCAAAGAGTTGTGGGTTCGATTCCAGTTAAGGGCACGTGCCTCGGTTGTAGTTCATTACCCGGCCCTGGTCAGGTAGTGTGGGAGGCAACCAGTCGATGTGTCTCTCTCACATCCATGTTTCTCTCTCTGTCTCTCCCTCCCACTCTGTCAGAAAATAAAAGGAAAAATATCCTCGGGTGAGGATTAAAAAAAAAAAAATTGCCAACAGAAGTATATGTATATAATTATTTATATATAATATTTGCTTTTCACAGAACTGATTTTTACCATACTTATTGCTTGGTTTTCTGTATTTAGCACAGACTCTCTTGAACTTGCCTCAGAATAGTTAAAAGCTCTCTCAGTACTACTTTCTACATTGTTGAACATTGGGAAATATCTATTTTTTCCTTTCAAGATACTACTCCTAGAGTTTTTGTCCTCTTTCTTCAATCTAGGCTGGCTGTATTCTTTATTTTTTTAAATTTATTGATTTGAGAGAGAGATAAATATCTATTTGTTGCTCCATTCATCTTTACCCTCATTAGTTGATTCCTCTATGTGCCCCGACCAAGGATCAAACCCACAACTGTGGCGTATCAGGACAATGTTCCAACCAACTGAGCTACTAGGTCAGGACTAAGCTGGCTGTATTCTGACCTGATAGCACTTATCTTTTATTTTTTTCTTTATTGATTTTTGTTTTTATTTTTTATTCTCACCCAAGGACGTTATTGTATTTATCTTTAGATAGAGTGGGGGGGGGCATTGATGTGAGAGAGATACATCGACTGGTTGCCACCCACATGACCCCAACCAGGGGAGGGGCAAACTGCAACCAAGGTACGTTGCCTTTAGCGGGAACTGAATCCACGGGCTGACGCTTTAACTGCTGAGTGAAACCAGCCAGGGCTCTTTATTGATTTTTAGAGAGAGAGGAAAGGAGAGGGAGGGAGAGATTCGAACGTCAATTGGCTGCCTCCTGGACACCCCCCACTGGGGATTTGACCCACAACCTGGGTATGTGCTCCAACAGGGAATCGAACTGCTGACCTCCTTGTATGGGTTGATGCTCAACCACTGAGCCATACTGGCCAGCATATCTCTTAACAGCTTTTCATCACCACTATAGAAATTTACTCAGCTTTTATATGTATTACCTTGGTTTAATCCTCTGAATTTGTCTTCTGAAAGCTTCTGCCAAGAAATAATACTTGTCACTTGTGCTTATATTTCTATGACCAAACAAAGCACCTAGCCATGCCTGAGTTTGCTAGGTGAAACAATGTAATTTTTCTGCATTAAGAAGACCCTGTTAGGCTGGCCAGTGTGGATCAGTGGATTGAGCATCAGTCCCATGGATTCGATTCCCCGTCAGGGCACATACCTAGGTTGCAGGCTCGATCCCCAGTAAGGGACATACAGGAGGCAGCTGATCAATGTATTTCTCTCACATTGATGTTTCTCTCTCTGCCCCACTTCCTCTTTCTCTGAAAAATCAATAAAAACTTTTTTTTTTTTTAAAAGAAGACCCTGTTATTGATGAGTAGTAATACAGTCTACTTCAGCTTCCCCTGCTCTCTGCAGTCTAATTTCTAAGGGAACTTTTCCTTTCTGTTTCTTGCTTACAAAATTCTGTTTGTTTCACTGATAAATATTTTCTCATACTGTCCGTGATTGGTTTTAGGGGTGTGTGGTTGTTTGCTTTTCCTTTTATTTCCTTGAGAGTTTTTTTTTCTCTTGATGTTGATATTTCATGTTAATGGGATTAGCCGAGTGTGTGTGGGTTGTTGGTTGCACAATCATATTTAGGAATGATTCACTAAACTCTTTTCTCTTTGGGTGGTTCTTGTTCTCTGATAGGCTTTAGTGAATGAAAAGAAAAATGCCCCAAGGTCTCCTCCTTGCAGAAAGATTATACTGCTTTTACTCAAGAAGTTAGGTGTAGACAGGTCCTTTGTTATGGCAAAAGAAATGAATACAAGCAACAAGTATTATCTTGAAGGGGCATGCTACTGCGGGTTTTTGTAACTCTTTCATTTTTTCCAGAGAAAGATCCTTTTATATTCTGCTCACAGGTGTGTTTGTACCTGATTGCCAACATTTTATGTGTGTGAGCTCCAGCATGGTGCAGAAGGTGTCACATTGATTTCAGTATATTGATTTCAGTATATTACCTTTTCTGTAACATATCTTGCTGGGTGTTCCCTGAGTCTGGAGCTTCTCTGATTAAATTTCTGCAAAGTATAACTTCCATTTCATATAAAGGAATGGTCCTTTGTCCTCATCACTGGGAGAGTAGAGGTCCAACTGCACCTTATACTAATTTTGTTTTTTATCCTCACGCGAGGACATTTTTTGCATTTATCTTCAGATAGAGCGGAAGGTAGAGAGAGAGAAACATCAATGTGAGAGAGACACATTGACCAGCTGCCGCCCACACAACCCCAACTGGGGCCGGGGACAAACCGCAACCAAGGTACATGCCCTTAGCGGGAACCGAACCCAGGACTCTCCGGTCCGTGGGCCATGCTCTAACCATTGAGCAAAACTGGCCAGGGCTATACTAATTTTTTTTTTTTTTGGTCACCATCCTTTATTTCTTGTTTTGAGGTACTTGATTTCCCTCCATTTTCTGACTCTTGTTGATATTTTGTGGCACAAATTGGCTTGCTTGACCTTGCTATCCTCTTTTGCAGTCTCTTTATGTTACTTGAACTTCCTCAGATCTTCTGTGTGTTGCAAATCTTTCATTTGCATTATGTTATCAAAAAATGTGTTAATGTCTGTGTATACTGATGTCTCCTATTATAATATCATATCCCTCTTTTTTGTGTGTGAGTCTGGGCCATTTTCCT
The DNA here is from genome assembly GCF_014108415.1 of Molossus molossus. Lineage (NCBI taxonomy): Eukaryota > Metazoa > Chordata > Mammalia > Chiroptera > Molossidae > Molossus > Molossus molossus. The sequence goes on along the minus strand of NW_023425357.1, from coordinate 15,045,162 downwards.
TTTTATCATTTAATGGAGTTTAGGGAGGAAGCAATTATCGGTTATTCCTTTCCCTTTCTTAGGCATCACAGGTAGACTTTCTCAATTTTATGTGGTCATCTTTTTATGCTATTTATTAATTCCTCAGTGTTTGTTACATTTATTGCTGAATTATAAAATGAGAAAGGTTATTTTTCAAGAGTGATCTAAGCTTTGTGTACTGAAGAATGTTACTTTTCTACCCAGATATCCTTTACAAAGTTTAACTTCTCAAAATTTAGTTGGAGACATTGGTCATGAAGCTTCTCTTTCATACTGTGAAATAGGCTAGCAGAATTAATCTCAAAAAGCATCTGAAATTTTATGCCATCCACAGTACTAAGCACTTTATACATTAACACCTTTAAATGATGATTGTTCTCCATTTTAGAAGAAGCCTGAGAAGATGATGAGCAGATAAAGACGCAACAAAATTTGGGAAGCCAGTTGCATCCATCTTCAGTAAAGTACAAACTGAGGAAAAAAGCAGTGAATATAAGAAAGTTGGATAAATACTTCTTCTGATCTCAGACCTTATATCTTTTAAGGCAAATTCTTTTCAACACCTATAAAGAGTTTCAAAAACAATTTAGACTTAATCATGAGGGACATTGTGTAGGAATGAATCATCAATTTTATTGATTTGGAAATCCTGCCACAGCTAAGTCCTTATGGTAATAACCCTCTTTAAGTGTAAATCAGAGTGGAAATGCCTTCAGTTAAAAAAGTTTGAACCCTATCAGATACCAGAACATTCATACTAGATTCATACTCTATGAAGTTATTGAATGTGGGAAAATTTTCACTTCATGTGTCACACCTTGTGAAATGTAGAAGTGAGGCTGGATATAAGCCCTGTGTTTCTAAGGAATATTGAAAAGCCTTTAGCTAGATGACATTTCATTGAGCAGAAGAGAATTCATACTGAAGAGAAACCAATGAATTAACAAAGTTCACTGAGTATTGGAATATTTATACTTGGAGAGAGAGCTATAAGCTCAGAATGATAAAGTTTTCTCACACCTATCCTTTACTTTACATTTGATAGGTCACACACAGAGAAGTCCTACTAATGTAAGAAATGTGGAAATACTTTCAGGTAAAAGTAAATCCTCATTCCTCAAAAAATTCATACTGGAGAGAAAACTTGTGAATGTGGGAAAGCTTCCATTCAGATGTCACACCTCAGTCAGCAGAGAATTTGTAGTGGGGAAAACCCCTTTGCCTGTAAGGTATGTGGGAAAGTCTTCAGCCACAAATCAAATCTCACTGAACACGAGCATTTTCATAATAGAGAGAAACCTTTTGAATGTAATGAATGTGGAAAAGCCTTCAGCCAAAAGCAGTATGTCATTAAACATCAGAACACCCATACTGGAGAGAAGCTTTTTGAATGTAATGAATGTGGAAAATCCTTCAGCCAGAAGGAAAACCTCCTTACCCATCAGAAAATTCACACCGGAGAAAAACCTTTTCAGTGTAAGGATTGTGGGAAAGCTTTCATTCAGAAGTCAAACCTCATCAGACACCAGAGAACTCACACAGGAGAGAAGCCCTTTGTGTGTAAGGAGTGTGGGAAAACCTTCAGTGGGAAATCAAACCTTACTGAGCATGAGAAAATTCATATAGGAGAGAAACCCTTTAAATGCAGTGAATGTGGAACAGCTTTTGGCCAGAAGAAGTACCTCATAAAACATCAAAACATTCACACTGGAGAGAAACCCTATGAATGTAACGAATGTGGAAAAGCCTTCTCTCAACGAACATCACTTATTGTACATGTGAGAATTCATTCAGGTGATAAGCCTTATGAATGTAATGTATGTGGGAAAGCCTTCTCTCAAAGCTCATCTCTTACTGTGCATGCGAGAAGCCATACAGGTGAGAAGCCCTATGGATGTAATGAATGTGGGAAAGCCTTCTCTCAGTTCTCAACCCTTGCTTTGCATTTGAGAATACACACAGGTAAGAAGCCTTATCAATGTAGTGAATGTGGAAAAGCTTTCAGCCAGAAGTCACACCACATTAGACACCAGAAAATTCATACTCATTAAAAACCTTGTAAATATCTTGAAAATTGGAAAGCATTCATGAGGAATTTATTCCTCATAACAAGCACATCAGAAGTTATCATTCTGAAGGAAAGCGTCACAAGTGAGGTTAACAAAAACTAAAAACTTGTGGGACACCAGAGAATATGATTCATACTGGAGAGAAAGACGTTATAAAAATCCTGTGCCCAACAAAAACCTACAGCAAATATAATGCTGAAACTGTAGGCGCATTTCCACTAAAATTCGGAATAGGAAACATGCTTGTTATCATCCTGTCTGCCTAGATCTGGAGATCTTCACCAGTGTAATAAGAAAAATAAGTTGTTAAGTATTGGAAAGGAAAATAACTTTGTGGTATTGTTTTAGCAGAACAGAAGACATTCTGGAAATACCTATGCATTTATTAGAATTTAGAGTAGGATAGAAATGGCGTCAGACGGTGGGAAGAGAATGGGACTGTTTAAAAAGTGATTTGGAGATAATTTGTTCTCCGAGGGGGAAAAAAAGACCATGAACTATGCACAAAGGTAAGATCTACAAGGATTAAAAACAGGAATATGAAAAAGCTATATACTAAAATGGTTATGACCTTGGGAGTAGGGAAACATTCCTTATAATGAATTGAAAAATATCTGGCATTTCTACTCTGAGTTTGTATGCTTAGGAAATATATTATTGACTGTGGCATGACTTGTAGTGGCCATAAATTGAAAACAAATGCCCATCAGGAATAAAGTAGAAAGTACTTGTGATGGGAATACCATGTATCTGTAACAAATAAGATCTACAAGTATTACAGAGAAAGGTATCACAAATGTTGAGGAAAAATGAAGTCGCGGAATGACACAACTAATACCGTGACATTTTTGTAGATTTGAATTAAAACTTTCATCACAAAATTTAGTACTGTATATTGATAACAGATACATATAGGAATGTATGTTTTAAAAAGGTTTTTGAAATGGATTGGAATGATACAGACCAACTCTTGATAGTAATTGCCTGTAAAGAGTTGGACGGGAAGGGGATGAGTGTGGGAGGGATGGAGTGGGGATTCGTTAAAGGGGACTTCACTTTTTATATGTAAACATTTCTCTTGAAAACGAGAGAGACTGCAAGTAAATATATATATATCAAAGTACTGGATAGTTCTGGATTGTGGTAAATGGATATCTTGTCTTATTTTTTTGTACTTTTCTGTATTTTTAAATTTTCTCATTTAATAAGGATGGGGGTGAGGATGGGAACACTAGCTATAGAAGTCATGTTCCAATGGATTTATTCCTAATCAAATGCTAAACTTTTTATAGAAAATATTTCTAAAATTTTATCAATGAGTGGATGAACTTGTTCTCTATGTAGTATGAAATTATCTATTTTATTAAAATTTAAAAATGATAGCATAATCCAAATCTGTTTAATTTATTTTTACATGTCAGTGTGTACTTAATGGTTGCTCTACATATTTCTAACATTTTGCAACATTTAAGCTTAGAAAATTTTGAGAATTTTTAGTTAAATAAGGATACACACACAGACTTCATATAACTTGTCTTTTTAGATAAATTTTCTGGAATGTCAAATGTCCTGTCTGTAAATTTTCATGGGAATAGTATATGCATTAAAAATAAGTTTCTGGTTGTATTATTTTAAAAATAAAACCATTCAACTGTCCACAACTTTCACAGTTTGAGTTAAATGCTAACATCTGGATCTTGGTTATAAACTGCAAACTATTTTATTCTTCCCAGTACTTGGACCTCCCCCAGCTTTATTGAGATGTAATTGACAAATAAAATTGTAAGATATTTAAAGTGTTTGATGTGATGATTTCACATACATATGCATTGTGAAGGGAATTTTCCCACCAAGTTACTGTTTGTTTCTTTTACAGAGATGTAGAGGATGGGGGTGGGTATGAGAAAACTGGTTCAGACCCTGAACAGAATTCTATTGTGTAAACCAATCCTTCCTGCGGATGGTTTTTCTTTGGTCCATATTTGCAGTGTAACTTGATAAAAATGGTATTAAAGGTTTTCGTGAATAATGGTGAACATCAACACAACATTTGAGGTTTATTTCAAAAGCTGCTTTAAAAAAAGCTTTTAAATTTGTTAAGTACCACAGCATTATTATGTATTTTTTTGTTAGCCTTTTTGGGGGAATGACCATGAATTATAAATTTAGTAATCTAAATGAAACTTAGTCCTTTTAAAAAGGATGTTATATACCAAATCTAAGAAAGTGCACCATCATTAAAACTTACCTGCATTTAATCACCCACAGGAAAACAGATTTTAGTCAAAAGATAGGTTTCCCTAAACTATTTTATTTTTTCTTTATTGATTTTTAGAGAGATGGAGGGAGAGGGAGATATAAACATCAACTGTCCGTCTCCTGCATGCCTCCCACTGGGGATTGGGCCCACAATCTGGGTATGTGCCCTGAACAGGAATCAAATTGGTGACCTCTTGGTGCATGGGTTGACACTTAACCACTGAACCACACTGACCAGGCCCTAAACTTTTTTTCTCCTTAAAATTTTCTTTTTCACTTTTTCCCTTTTTTTTTATTAGTCATTCTTTAAATGCCCAAGCACCCAGCTGGTTCTCTCACTCCCAAGGTCACACCCTCCTTACCCTGTCCCCCACCTTGCTCTCTTCCCCTGCCCTAGCCCAAAGGCAGTCTTGGGAGGAGGCTGGGAGGGAGCTGGAGGCAGGAAGGTATAACATTGGACAGACAGCTTGTTTGGTTGGGGAAGAGAATAGGAAGGGTAGGTTCTTAGAGACCATTTTCAATACCAAATACCCAGCCCTATTCCCAGCCCCTTTCAAATCATTCCCGTAGTCCAGCTCCTCTCTGCCCTGCATCCAGTACCAAACGGTGTGGCCCTTACACCACTGCTACCCCTCCACATACATCCCTGACCTCAGCCTGCCCCCTGAACCTCCCTCTGATGGGCATTCCTGGACCCATTAGCTCCTTGGAGCTATCGAGGATGAAAGTGCAGGGATACCCACCCCTCATCCCTGTAAGGTAAGTGCCATTAATGAGCCACTGGAACCCTGCAGAGGTGAGACAGGTGTGGGCTGGGGGGCAGTAAGGTGATGGTAAAGAGAGCAGTTTTCTTTCCAGGCCCATAGTCTCTAAGGCCCCCTTTGCCCAATATCCCCCAAGAATCCCAGGGGAAGGTTCTCAGCCCCCCCAGACAGCTCTCCAGCTTCACGCTCTTGATTGCTTCTTCAATTCCCAGAAACTCCTGAACTCCAGTTTAGAGTTGTTACAGCTGCCCAGATTGGCGATTCTCTCTTCAAGCCCACAGTTGCTTGTCATAAAGGTGAGGCAGCTGCTGGGTCACCAGATACTGTAGTTCGGAGGGGGTCAGCATCTCCTTCCCACCTTCCACCACTGAGTACTGGTGGAAGTTCTTGAGGGTCTCAGTGGCCCTCTCCACATCACTGAACTCCTGGTCATCCTCGGTAATGGCTGACCGACACTGTCCCATAGTGCCTGGTGTGCCTGTCCTTTGGTGAGGGTTCTACAGCCTGACCCGGAGGAGCCAATGGCTCATGATCTGCCTGCTGACACCCTCTGAGACAGGACAGGATCAATATAATTTTTTAAATGTTTTTTTTTTTAATTTTTTTTTTTAGAGAGAAACACCAATGAGAGAGAAACTGATTGGTTGCCTCCTGCACATTCCCTACTGGGGACTGGCCCACAACCCAGGCATATACCCTGACTGGGAATTGAACCAGTGACCTCTTGGTGTATGAGTCAATGCTCACCCACTGAGCCATACCAGCTGGGCATCTCCTTAATCTCTTATGCTTCACTTAGTGCTGAACTCTGCTTTTATGTTTGTGCAGCTTTGGGGTCAGCAGAATAAATTGTGTGACTGAAAACAAAGCCAGGAAATACCTTAATGTGTATTTATGGGCCATGGCCCGGGCCCCGCGCCCCTTCCCAGAAAGACTGGTTGTGTTGTCCTATAGAAGAAGGTTGAATCTGATACAGAATCATTTTACTCAGAGTCTCAGAAGGCAGATGATCTGGACCTTTTAAGTACATCTATCTTACTCTATCCTAATTGACAGAATGTGGATATAAGCGACTTGAGTATTGAACACCTAAATTGTCAGTCAAGATTTATAAGATATATGCTGGTTGGAGGAATCAACTTTAGGGCCAGTTTGTGTTAGCTGGGTAGAGTTCATTCATATATGGAGCCAGGGAATTCCTGGTAATGCTGTATCAGGAATCTTGTAAAAAATATTCATAGCAAAACAAGAAAATACTGGTGACCAGACTAAAACATACCAAAGGTTAAATACTTATGCAAAAGAGCTTTTTATATAAATGTTTTAACTAAAGGAATAGTGAATATCAAACAATGACAATGTCTATTTTGTGGAGTTAAAAGATCTAAAATGTTGAGAAACAAACTTGGGAGTTACTGGATTAAAGCAGCGATTTTCAACCTGTGTTCTGCAAGAGGCACACTTGGTGTGCTGCAAGAATTTAAAGAAATTTAAATCTATATTATTGAAAGTATTACAACTATCCCCCACACACACTGACACCCTCCTGCCTGCTCCTACCTGCCCCCACCTTCACTGCACTGTTGTCTGTGTCCTTTGTTTATGCATAATTGCATATAAGTTCTTTGGTTTATTTCTTCCTTCTCCCCAAATCCCCTTTCCTCTGAGGTTTGTCAGTCTGTTCTCTACCTCCATGTCTCTCGATCTGTTTTGTTCGTCAGCTTATTTTGTTCATTATATTCCACAAATAAGTGAGACCATGTGATACTTGTGTTTCTATGACTGGCTTGTTTCACTTGGGTAGAGATCTTTCTTATAGCTGCATGGTATTCCATTGTGTAAATGTACCACACCGTTTTTATCCACTCATCTACTGATGGACACTTGGGCTGTTCCCAGATTTTAGCTATTGTAAATAGCACCGCTATGAACATAGGTGGTATTTTTTTCTGATTGGTGTTTCAGGCATCTTAGGATATATTTCTAGAAGTGGGATCACTGGGTCAAATGGCATTTCAATTTTTAATGAAACACTATATTGTTTTCCATAGTGGCTGCACCAGTCACTGTATTCCCACCAGCATTGTACTAGGGTTCCCTTTTCTCCACATCCTCAACAATACTTGTTTGATGATTTGTTGATAGTAGCCATTCTGGCAGGTGTGAGGTGATTGATACTTCATAGTTGTTTTAATTTAAAAACTGGTGATTAGTGACATTGAGCATTTTTTCATGTTTCTTGGCCATTTGTCCTTTTTGAAGATGTGTCCGTTCAGGTCCTCTGCCCTTTTTTTTATCCTCACCTGAGGACGTTTTTTGTATTTATTTTCAAATAGAGTGGGAGGGAGAGAGGGAGGGAGAGAGAAACATCGACGTGAGAGACACATCGACTGGTTGCCACCTATACAACCCTAACCGGGGCCAGAGACAAACTGCAACTGAGGTAGGTACTTGCCCTTAGCGGGAACCAAACTCTGGTCCGCAGGCTGACACTCTAACTGCTGTGTCAAACTGGTCAGGGCCTTCCCCCCTTCCTTTTTCATCCTTACCTAAGGATATTTCTTTTTCTTCCATTGACTTTTAGATAGAGTAGGAGGCAGGAAGGGAGAAAGGGGGAGAGAAACTCAATGTGAGAGAGACACATAGACTGGTTGCCTCCTGCAGGGCACCAACAGGGGCTGGGAATCAAATCTGCCACCCAGGTATGTGACTTTGGTAATCAAACCTGTGACTCTTTGGTCTGCAGGCCGATGCTGTAACTGCCGAGCCAAACCAGCCAGGGCTCTGCCCATTTTTTAACTGAATTGTCTTCCTTTTGTTGAGTTGTATGAGTACTTTATATATTTGAAAATTAAATCCCTTGTCTGATGTGTTGTAGATAAATATTTTCCCATATAGTGGGTTCCCTTTTCATTTTGATGGTGGTTTATTTTGCTGGGCAGAAGCTTTTTAGTTTGATGAAGTCCCATTTATTAATTTTATCCTTTCTCTTGCCCTAGGTGATGTATCAGTGAAAATTCTGCTTCGTGTAATGTCTGAGATTTTGCTGCCTACATTTTTTCTTTTTTATCCTCACCCGAGGACATTTTTCCATTTTTTGTTCACATAGCGTGGGAGAGAGAGAGAGGAAGAGAGAGAAACATTGACGTGAAAGGGACACATTGAGTGGCTGCCACACGCACAACCAACCAGGGCTGGGGACAAACTGCAACTGAGGTACACGCCCTTAGCGGGAACCAAACCCGGGTCTCTCTGGACCTCAGGCTGATGCTCTAACCGCTGAGCCAAACCGGCCAGGGCTGCCTACATTTTCTTATAGGATTTTTATGGTTACATGACTTACATTTAAGTCTTTTATCCATTTTGAGTTTATTCTTGTGTATGGTGTTAAATTGGTGGTCTAATTTCAAATTTTGCATGTACCTGTCCAGTTTTCCCAACACCATTTATTTTTATTTTATTTATTTATTTTTTAATCCTCACCCGAGGACATTTTTCCATTTTTTGTACAGATAGAGTGGGAGGGAGAGAGAGAGAGAGAGAAATATCGATGTGAAAGGGACACATCGAGTGGCTGCCACCCGCACAACCAACCAGGGCCGGGGACAAACTGCAACCGAGGTACATGCCCTTAGCGGGAACCGAACCCGGGTCTCTCCGGACCGCAGGCCAATGCTCTAACTGCTGAGCCAAACTGGCCAGGGCCCAACACCATTTATTGACGGGACTGTCTTTACTCCATTGTATGCTCTTCTCTCCTATGTCAAATATTGAACATAATGTCTTAGGTTGATTTCTGGGTTCTCTTTTCTATTCCATTGATCTATATGCCTGTTCTTGTGCCAGTACCAGGCTATTTTGATTATAATGGCTTTGTAGTATAACCTGCACCTTATAAAAATATCACCGTCACCTAAAAGAGATTTGGCTAGTACCATCCCCAGAGGTGGCACCATGAGTAGTTTCGGGTGTATCTCCAGTCTCCACCTCTTATTCTCTCTGTCTCTGTCAAATACACTCATTTACACATGTTTGTCTACTTGTTGAAATCATATGTATATGGTATAAAAGGTGGGTTTTTGGCCCTGGCCAGTTTGGCTCAGCGGTTAGAGCGTCAGCCTGTGGTCCAGAGAGACCCGGGTTCGGTTCCCGCTAAGGGCATGTACCTCGGTTGCAGTTTGTCCCAGGTCCTGATTGGGTCGTGCAGGTGGCAACCACTTGATGTGTCACTTTCACGTTGATGTTTCTCTCTCTCATCCTCTCTCCCCTTCCCACTCTATCTGAACAAAAAAATGAAAAAAAGTCCTGGGGTGAGGATAAAAAAAAAATGGTGGTTTCTGAATGTAGATGAATGGTCCAGATGTCATACTTAAGAGGACCCCTGAAGTCTTCATCTGTTGGCATGTTGAGATTCCTGCACCCACTTTAGCAGTGCGCAGCTTCATTCTTCCATGTGGACCAGGATTGATAGAGCCAACTCCTCTCCATGGACATTAAGGTGTTTTTTTTGCCCCCAATTCCTGGCTATTTTTCACTGGTGCTCTGATGGATAAATCTCAAACATACATCTTTGAAATATTGTACAAGAATTTCTGTGTGGTAACCTCCTAGGATGAGCACGGCCAAGCGAAGGTGAGCACCGGTGGAATTTTGACAGCTCCTGCACACTGTTCTCCCAGAGAAGAGGCCTTTCTCAATTCTCTCCAGGATATCTACTGGGGCCTCTGCATTTTCACTTTGTTCCCAGAACTGGCCACCCACTTGTCTAGAAACATGCCAGTCTGATGGCGACAATACTCTCTTCACAGTGTTTACAGTGTGTGTGTTCCCGTCAGAGAGGTCAGGCACCTCTGAGACATACTGGTGTGTGCACTGCTTCTCACTGGAAGTGCATATGCTTGCTTGTTGTCTCTTTTTAAAACACTGACTTTGGAGAGTTTTCTGCATCATAGGGATATTAAACCTTTCCCTGGCCTTGGGTTGTAAGGAATGCATTCCAGTTGTGGTTTGTCTTTCTATCTTTCTCCATTTTTCTTGTTTTTGTTTTGAGCACAGTACTAGCCAGTCATTTGCTGACTGGCTGGCTCCTGGCTCTGGGGTCACACATCACAGTGGTCTTTACCCTCAGACTGTGCACATACTAACTAGAAGGGCTTCTTTCTTTGTATCTAATTGTCAATTCATCCAGGATTTTCCTTTCAAATAACAAAAATGCTAGTTTAAATAAATAAAAAACAAAACAAAACAAATTAATGAGCCCCTTCTTGAAATATGTGAGCAGCCACAAAAAAAGGCAACTGTGGTAAAATTCCTCTTATATAAAACATCCAGAATAGAGAAAGGAACACAGACAGCAGACTACAGGTTGCCAAGGGCTGGGGAAGGGAGGAATGGGGGAGTGATTGCTTCCGGTAAAGGATTTCCATTTGGGAAGATAAAATATTCTGCAAACACTTATGGTGATGTTTTCTCGGCCTCATGAATATACACAATACTTATGACGTCCAATTTAAAACAAAAACAAATGTTATTATATGTAATTTACAACCTGAAATAAATGAAAACATGTAACACGTAAAACAAAAACCCCAGAGTGGGTGCTGGGTAATGCGCCAGCTCCAGGTCCCCCGCAGGAGCCAGTGCAGGTACAGGTGATCATTCTCCCAAAAGTAGGGCAGGTACGCTAAATGTCGCAAGGTCAGAGTCACACACCACAGAACAAATGGTCCACAACACACAGCAACAAGCCCGCAATGATAAGCACCCCATATTCGCACACAGGGCTCAGTGTCACCATCTTTCACACAGTCCCACAACCTCCCCAATTCAGGCCGCTCCGCCGGAAGACTCGGCTCTGCAAGGGCCTCGGGCCTCGACTTAGGCCTTTCGGTTCTCGTGGGGCTGCAACCTGCACAGCTGAGCCGGTCCCCCGGAGGCCCACGCGCTCCCCACCTCGCTGTTCTGACGGTCCCACCAGGCATGAAGGCCGTTCGAGCTCGTTAGAAAAGAGCGACGGGCCGCCAGGCCCTCTGGGAAATGTAGTCCAGCGGGGGACCCACGGCCAGTTTCCCTTGGCGCCCTGCCTGAGCCTACCCGAAACAACTGCTCCTACGACTCAGCGTCTGGTTGGGTCTCAGAAACGCGACTTGAAGCAGCAGGGGGCCAGTGGGCCGGGCCTCGGGAGCCGGCGGCCTCACACTCTCGCGGGAAATGCAAGAAGCCTCCTAGCCGGAATTGAAGAGGGCGCGAGGCCTTGTGGGAGGTGCTGTGCCGCGGTCCCTCCGCGGGGAAGCAAGGGCGGAGGATGCTTCTACGTTCCGGGCGCCTGGCCCGGGCCTTTCTTCCGGTCGCCGTCACCTAGAAACGGCCCGCTGGATGTGCATTCAGGCGTTTACCGCAGGTGACGCTGCTGCGTTCCTGTAGCAGGGCGTGGAGGGGGGCTGGGCTGTACCGTCGCAGCTGCTCACGGGACGAAGCCGCTAAGGAAGCCCCGAGTGTCCAGAGTAAGGGCAGTGCAGTGCTCGGCTTGAGAGGACGCTCCTGGAGTATGGTTGGAGTTGTTGGACGAAGAAACGGGCAGGAGTTAGTGTGTGTGTGATTATGATGATGTGTGTGAGAATGATGGTGTGTGGAGTGTGGTAGTAATTGTGTGTGTGTCATGGTCACGTTAGTAGCTGTGTGTGATTGTGATGACTTGAGCGGTGTTGTCTGAGTGATTGTCATGAAAGGTCTGTGGTGAGGTGTTTGTGATATGCAGTGGGTCTTCTCTTAACTTGTGTTGAAGTCTTTGTAGGCTTTGTTATACTTGATAACTCTTGAAAACAATTTTCTGTAGTTTTTGGTTTCAAGTGGTTGCTTCCCCATTGGCCACTCCTTAGTCTACTTTCTACTTAGTCTACTTTCTACTGGCCCCCGCCCCGGAAGTTTTTGGAACTGTTCTGTTGCTTTCCAGTTTTCCTAGGTGAACTTTTGCAGATTCATTATCTCATCATCATATGACTTTTATTAGATGTATTGGTTACTTAATTGCCATGATAATAATGCTGCCTGGCAAACCGCTTCTAGACTCAGTGGCGTACAACAGCAAACATTTATCCTCATGCTCACTCTGTATTCAGCTTATCTAGATTGGGCTTGGCAGAATGGCTGGGCTGCAGGATGAATTCTGATCTACTCCACATGTGTTCTAATCTTCAGCTCAAGTGATTACTAGGACGTTTTTCTCTTCTTGGAACACCAGAGCACAAGACAGTATACAAAAACGCCCTGAAAACCTCTGCTTCCAACCACAGTGAGAAGGCAAGACAGTTACATGGCAAAGAGTGTGAATGTATAATCCTATTGGTGCGTGTGTGTGTGTGTGTGAGAGAGAGAGAGAGAGAGAGAGAGAGAGAGAGAAAACAATTGGGACCAAGATCCCACATTAAGAAACACGCCTCTTTATGCTGGTGAATGCCTTTTTTTTTTTAATCTCTCTCGAGGACATTTTTTCATTTTTGTTCAGATAGAGTGGGAGGAAGAGAGAGAGAAACATCAACGTGAAAGGGACACATCAAGTGGCTGCCACCCGCACGACCCTACCAGGGCCAGGGACAAACTGCAACCAAGGTACATACTCCTAGTGGGAACCGAACCTGGGTCTCTCTGGACCGCAGGCCGACACTCTAACCACTGAGCCAAATCAGCTAGGGCTGGTGAATTCCTTTTAATTGAAGTTCTTTGTCTTATAATACTGCTTTTCAGGTTCTGTTATTGTGTTTTTTAGGAATGTCATTTCCAACTCCTTCCCTTTATGTGTGTATGCTTCTGGTATGTTTCCTGTAAAGAACATATTGCTGAACTTTTCCCTTTTACCCATTTGACTGTTATTTATTTTTTATCCTCACCCGAGGACATTTTTTGATATTTTGTTCAGATAGAGTGGGAGGGAGGGAGGAAGGGGGGGAGAGAGAGAGAGAAACATTGATGTGAGAGAGACACATAGACTGGTTGCCACCCATACAACCCCAACCGGGACCGGGGATAAATTGCAACCAAGGTACGTGCCCTTAGCGGGAACTAAACCCGGGTCTCTCTGGTCTGCGGGCCAACGCTCTAACCACTGAGCCAAACCTGCCAGGGCTAATAGGTGATTTTAATTCACTTAACATTTATTGCAATTGCTGACATAAATTTGTTTTGTTTTTATTTATTATGCCGTTTTTCTTGTGCAGGTTAACTTTATCTCTTTTTCCTTTCCCATTGCTTTGGTTTCTTTTCTTATCCTTGACTTTTTAACATGTATGCTTAAAAAAACTCAAACCTACACAAGACTTTAGAACACTTTCACTACAGACAACTCACCCATTTCTATATTGTCTGATATATTTCTTCTAATTTTAAAAACCTCAAGTTAGTAGTAATAGTATATATATAACAAACACATAACATAAAATTTACCATTTTAATATCTGTTCATTGCAGCATTATTCATAATAGCCAAGATATGGGAACATATCTATCAACAGATAAATAAGTAAAGAAAATGTGTTATGAACATAAAATGGATTATTTTTCAGCCTTTTTAAGACAGAAGAAAATCATGCCTTTTGTGACAATATGGATGAACCTTGAGGATAGTATGCTAAGTGAAGTAAGCCAATCACAGGACAAAAACTACATGATTCCATTTATATGAGATTTGTAAAATAGACTCAAAAAGGCAGAGAGTAGAATGCTGGTTGCCAGAGGTTGGGGGAAGAGTGATACAGGGAATTGTTTTTCAGTGGGTGCAAAGTTTCTGTTATGCAAGATGAATAAGTTCTAGAGATCTGTACAACACAGTTACTGTATTAACAGGACAAGATTATGCACTGTAATATGTGTTAAGCGAACAGATCTCATGGTCTTACAAAACAAAAACCCCACTGCTATTTTATTCTCTTTTTTAATGTTCTTATTTTTTATTTTTTTATCCTCACCCAAGGACATTTTTGCAATTTTTGTACAGATAGAGTGGGAGGGAGAGAGAGAGAGAGAGAAACATCGACGTGAAAGGGACACATCGAGTGGCTGCCACCCACACGACCGACCAGGGCCGGGGACAAACTGCAACCGAAGTACGTGCCCTTAGCGGGAACCGAACCCGGGTCTCTCCAGACCGCAGGCCAACGCTCTAACCGCTGAGCCAAACCGGCCAGGGCTCTTACTTTATTTTATTATTATTTTTTTAATTTTCACCCAAGGATATTTTTTTCCATTGGTTTTTAGAGACAGTAAAAGGGAGGGAGGGAGGGGGAGAGAGGGAAGAGGAGGAGAGAGAGAGAGAGAAACAATGTGAGAGAGACACACATTGATTGGTTACCTCCTGCATTTGCTCTGAGCAGGCCCTGGGATTGAACCTGCAACCCATATATGTGCCCTTGACCAGGAATCGAACCCTGACCTTTTGGTGTATGGACCAACACTCTAACCATTGAGCCCCACTGGCCAGGGCTTATTATTAAAAATTTTTTTCTTTTTAAAAAATATGTTTTTAGCCCTGGCCGGTTTGGCTCAGCGGTTAGAGCGTCGGCCTGCGGTCCTGAGAGACCCAGGTTCGGTTCCCGCTAAGGGCGCGTACCTTGGTTGCAGTTTGTCCCCGGCCCTGGTCGGTTGTGCGGGTGGCAGCCATTCGATGTGTTCCTTTCACATCGATGTTTCTCTCTCTCTCTCTGTTCCTCTCTCTCCCTCCCACTCTACCTGAACAAACAAACAAACAAAAAATCAATAAAGAAAAAAAAAAAAAAAATATGTTTTTAGTCCTGGCCAGTTTTGCTCAGTGGTTAGGGCGTTTGCCCGGGTTCTGTTCCCACTAAGGGCACGTACTTTGGTTGCAGTTTGTCCCCAGCCCTGGGTGGGGTTGTATGGGTGGCAGCCAATTGATGTGTGACACATCCATTTTCTCTCTCTCTCTTCCTCCCTCTCTCCCTCTCGCTGTATCTGAAGATGAATGCAAAAATGTCCTCGGGTGAGTATTTTAAAAATATATATATGTTTTTATTGATTTTATAGAGAGAAGGGAAGGAAGAGAGAGAGAGAAACATCAATGTGGGAGAGACATCAATTGGCTGTCTCCTGCACGCCCCCTACAGGGAATCAAGCCTGCAACCTGGGCAAGTGCTGTGACTGGGAATCCAGCTGGGACCTCTCAGTCCATGGGACTGACACTCAATCACCTGCCAGGCTATTTTTTTCTTTTTAAATTAGATCTTTTAACATTTCTTGGAGGTAACGAATTTCTTTAGCTTTTTCTTGTCTGGGAAGCTTTATATTTCTCCTTTAATTAAATTAAACTAATTAATTAAAATTTTTCTTGTTAATCCTCACCCGAGGATATTTTTTCCATTGACTTTTAGAGAGAGTGGAAGGTAGGGAGGGGAGGGGAAAAAGAAAGAGAGAGAGAGAGAAACATCCATGTGAGAGAAACACATTGATTGGTTGTCTCCCCCAACCTCCCCACCAGGGCCAGGGTTTGAAACTGAAACCCAGATATGTGCCCTCGACTGAGAATTGAACCTACGACCCTTTGGTGTGTGAGCCAGTGCTCAAAACTCTGATCCACACTGGACAGTGTTCCTTTAATTTAATTTATTTTTATAAATATGTTTTTGTTGATTTTTTTTTTATATTTATTTTTATCCTCACCTGAGGACATTTTTCCATTTTTTATTTAGATAGAGTGGGAGAGAGAGAGAGAGAAACATTGACATGAAAGGGACACATCGAGTAGCTCCTACCCGCATGACCCAACCAGGGCCAGGGATAAACTACAGCTGAGGTACATGCCCTTAGCAGGAACCAAACCCAGGTCTCTCTGGACCGCAGGCCAACGCTCTAACCACTGAGCCAAACCCTCCAGGGCTCTTTTTGCTGATTTGTTAGAGAAATAGAAACATTGATGTGAAAGAGAAACATCCATTGCTACCTCCTGCACGCCCCCTACTGGGGATCGAGCCTGCAACCTGGGCATGCTCCCTGACTGGGAATCGAATTGGGACCTCTCAGTCTATGGGACAAAGCTCAATCCACTGAGCCACACCTGCCAGGCTGTACATGGGCTTTTATTTTTTTTATTATTTAAAAAAAGTTTTTTTTTCCTTTATTGATTTTAGAGAGAGAGGAAGTGAGAAGAAGAGAGAGAAACATCAATGAGAGAGTACGTTGATTGGCCACCTCCTGCATGCCCCCCACTGGAGACCTGGCTCACAACCTGGGCATGTGCCCCGACTCAGAATCAAACCAGTGACCTCTTGGTGCACGGGTCAATGCTCAACTACTGAGCCATACGGGCTGGGCTCAATTACATTACTTTAAAATGCCATTAGAGCCCTGACCAGTTTGGCTCAGTGGTTAGAGTGTTGGCCTGCAGGACGAAGGGTCCCCGGTTTGATTCCTGGTCAAAAGCATGTATCTGGGTTGCAGGTTCAATCCCCAGCCGCAGTTGGGGTAGAGCAGGAGGCAACTGATCAGTGTGTCTGTCTCACATTGATGTTTTTCTCTGTCTCTGTGTCTCTCTCACTCTTACTCCCTCCCTCCCTTCCACTCTATCTGAAAATCAATGGAAAAATATTCTCAGGTGAGGATTAACAACAACAAAACATCATTAGAATGACTGAATTCCATTTCAGTATTTGAATGTTCCACAATGCCTATAACTTGTCTCTAATCAAAGTTTTTCTTCCAATTCTTTACAGTGCTTCATAAATGATTTAATCCTTAAATCTTTGTTGTTATATATGTAAGATAGATCCTATTAGGAATAAAATAGCAGGATTTTAGGGAAATACTATATCGTCAATGGATTCATTGGGCACCCTAAACCTAGCCCTCTTGAAATTCCCATCGGACCCTACATAATTAAATTAGTCATTTTTAGTCAGATGTACATTTCTGTGTCTCTATAGTCTGGTGGTGATTAACACTTCTCAGTACTCTAGTCTCATAGCCAGCTGGTGCTGAAGATTTCTATACTCCTTTTTCTGGAGTTCTGAAGTAAATCTGTTTTATTTCTCTTCCCTCAGCTTGGCATTCTGAGGACTCAGTCCTTTTTGAGGAAGAAGAGGATATGACTAAGTCTCTTGTAAGTTTTAAGTATTTATTTCTTTCCTGTATTATTTTGCAGTGCAATACCTTAACCTACCAGTAATTTGGGAAAAACTAAATTGTTGAAAATCAAAGTAAGGAAAATAACAGGTAGATATCAGAAACAGGTTTATACAGTTGGCAAAGTTGAGTTCAAATTTGAAAATAATCTGGAGAAACAAAAGCAAACTGGGACACAAAGTCTGTTTTATCATTTGTACTGTTTATGAGGAAAAACTCAAAGTTAAGGAAAAAGCTTTTCATTGCTACTTAAGTAAAAAAAAAAAATCCAAAATAATTCCATAATTCTTCCAATTTCAAGGTCAGTTTTTTTATTTTTATTTATTTTTATTTATTAATTTTAGAGAGAGAGGAAGGGAGAGGGAGAAAGATAGAAACATCGATGAGAGAGAACGTCGATTGGCCGCCTCCTGCAGGCCCCCTCTGGGGATTTGGCCCACAACCTGGGCATGTACCGTGCCCAGGAATTGAACCAGCAACCTCTTGGTGCATGGGTCGACACTCAATCACTGAGCCACACTGGCTGGGCTCAATGTCAGTTTTTTTTAAATGTCTCCTTGGTCAAAGATTAAAATCTAACAATGTTTGGAACAATAAATAGAACACATCTTTCAAATTATCCTACATATATATTTTCTTCAGTGGAGATTTTTTATAACTTAAGCTAAAATACATACTAACATTCTATGGCAAAATCTTGTTATTCTGGTCCAGCCAGTGTGGCTCAGTGGTTGAGCGTTGACCCATGCACCAAAAGGTTACTGGTTTGATTCCCAGTCAGGGCACATGCTCAGGTTGTGGTCTCAATTCCCAGTGGGGAGCATGCAGGAGGTGGCCAGTCAATGTTCTCTCTCATCGATGTTTCTATCTCTCTTTCCTTCTTACTTCCTCTCTCGCTAAAATCAATAAAGGAAAAAAAAAATCTTGTCATTCTGGTATCCACAGTTCTCCACATCTTTTGTTGTTGTTGTTGTTCATTCCATTGTGTATATGTTCCACATCTTCTTTATCCAGTCATCTATCAAAGGATACTGGTTGTTTTCATGTCTTGGCCACCATGAATAACGCTGCCATGAACAAAGTGGTGCATCTATATCTTTGTGAATAAATGTTTTCAAATTTTTTCAGGTAGATACCCAGAAGAGGGGTTGTTGGGTCATATGCTAACTCTATGCTTAATTTTTTGAGGAACTTCTATACTGTTTTTCATACTGGTAGTACCAGTTTACATTCTCACCAGTAGTGAATGGGGGCTCCCTTCTCCACAACCTAACAGTTGTTATTACTTGTCTTGCTGATAATAGCCATTCTAACTACCTCATACATGTAGTTTTGATTTGCATTTCCCTAATAACTAGTGAAGTTGAGCATCTTTTCATATATCTGTGGGCTATTTGTATGTCTTCTTGGGAGCAGTGTCTGTCTGTTCAGTTCCTCAGCTCGTTTTTAATCGGATTGTTTTGTTGTGGAGTTCATTTATTTATTTATTTATTTATTTATTTATTTATTTATTTATGTATGTATTTTCTTTCTTTTATTGATTTTAGAGAGAGAGGAAGGGAGAGGGAGAGAAATAGAAACATTGATGAGAGAACATCGATTGGCGGCCTCCTGCATGCTCCCCACTGGGGATTTTGGCCTACAACCTGGGCATGTGCCCTGACCGGGAATCAAACTAGTAACCTCTTGGTGCATGGGTCGACGCTTAACCACTGAGCCACACTGGTCGGGCACTTATTTCTTTATTTGGATATTGACTTTTTTTTGTTTGTTTTTTTTTATCCTCACCCGAGGACATTTTTCCATTTTTTTTTGTTCAGGTAGAGTAGGAGGGGGAGAGAGGAACAGAGAGAGAGAGAAACATCAACGTGAAGGGACACATCGAGTGGCTGCCACCCGCACGACTGACCAGAGCCGGGGACAAACTGCAACCGAGGTACATGCCCTTAGCGGGAACCGAACCCGGGTCTCTCGGGACCGCAGGCCGACGCTCTAACCGCTGAGCCAAACCGGCCAGGGCGGATATTGACGTTTTTAAGTGGGGAGGAAGAGTATATGGTCAAATAACATTGTTTTTTAAAAATTTGTCATTTGGCCCTGGCAAGTTTGGCTCAGTGGTTAGAGCGTTGACCCGCGGACCAGAGAGCCCGGGGTTCGGTTCCCGCTAAGGGCACGTACTTTCGTTGCAGTTTGTCTCTGATCCCGGTTGGAGTTGTGTGGGTGGCAACCAGTTGATGTGTCTCTTTCACATCGATGTTTTTCTCTCTCTCTGTTCCTCCCTCCCTCCCTTTTTCCCTCTTGTTCTCCCTCCTGCTGTATCTGAAGATGAATGCAAAAATGTCCTCAGGTGAGGTTTAAAAAAAAATTGTCATTTGTTTCTTGGCTTGTTACACCACTCTCATGATACTAATTCTAATGCTATAATTGTAAATAAAACAAACAAGAAACAAAAACCCGAGTCTCTTTCTTTGATGCTTAGCTGTTGATTCTGTCCTTGACCCTTTACCCACTATGTATGTTCTCTACAACCACACAGCCATGGATTCAGCTCCCAGATTTAGGATGGTGGCTAACAAATTCTCATCTTCTTTCTTCATATCTCTAATTGCATTGTGGGCCTTTCCATTTGTAAGTCCTATAGAAATTTCAAATTTGCACATTCAAATTTTCAAACTTCTCTTTTTTTCTCCCTTATTTCTTTTCCCTCCCACACTTTCTTTATGTTTCCTTTCTCACTGGATCACATGATCACTTGGACAGGTTCTGAGCCAATTACGTGAGTCATGTCTAATTCTTCCATCTCAGTCATAGACCACTACAAATTAATGACTACTGTCTCCAGTTTAATGCATAATAACTGATGAATTCATAAGTTTACTGACTAAATAATAAATATAATCTTACTGTATATTTCTACCATGGTTTGTTTTCTCCCAGCGTTTAATAAAGATTAGGTAAAGATGAAGACGTAATATACACTTTTTAAAAAAAATTTATTTTAATTTTGTTACAGATGTTTCTCCTTTTTTACCCCATTGACACCCTCCTCCCCATCCCCCTCTCCCCATCCCCGGCTTTGTTGTCCACGTCCACTGGTTTATGCATACATGCATATAAGTTCTGTGGTTTATCTTCTCCCTCCCCCCACCATCCCCTCTTCCAAGCTTAATATACACTTTTTAATGAATTTGAATTCCTGAATACTAGCTAAATGGATTCTTACATGTTTGACCACTGTGTTTAATTTTGATGACTTTATATTAACTAGGGTTGTGCTTTTACAGGAAACAGTGACATTTAAGGATGTGGCTGTGGACCTTACTGAGGAGGAATGGCAGCAAATGAAACCTGCGCAGAGGAACTTGTACCGGGATGTGATGCTGGAGAACTATAGCAACCTAGTCACAGTGGGTAAGGGTAGCTTTGCAATTTTACATGGAATTCCTTCCCATTTTTAAAAATGTGTGATGACTTTATCTTGGCAGACAAATCTAGCCTTCCCTTTCTTCACATGATTGTAGGTACTTGTCTTCAGGGCGAATTACCTTGTCTCACTGTGGAAGTTCCTCAAGACCCCAGGATTCAGGTTCTCTCCAGCATTAACATCTAAATCCTTTGCTGTTTCCCCTAATAGGTTATCAAGTCACCAAACCAGATGTGATCTTCAGGTTGGAACAGGAAGAGGAGCCATGGGTGATGGAGAAAGAAATGTGTGGGAGGCATTGTCCAGGTGAATATGTGAGAAGGCAGCTCTAAATGAGAAAGCCACATAGCAGTTGTTCAGGGGGTTGACATCATTTCACATTTTCCAAGCTTTTCTTTAAAGGCTATAGTCTACTAGAGTGACACGTGGTATGAATGGAATGGATATCTGTGATATTTCCAGATGCCATTTTCTACCTATATTGAAGCCATCTTCCTTTTTTAAATTTAGAGGGCCTGTAGCCCCATCTGATTTTATGATGCCCATCTTCCCTAATTTATTTACATCCTTACTTTTAGGATTATTGTTCTGCTCTATGATCCTTAAACTCTCTCTCTCTATTGTATTCATTTTCTTGTGCGTTCAGTATTTTATGGATGTATAGCTATTTTAAAAACGTGTTTGACCCTGGCCGGTTTGGCTCAGTGGTTGGAGTGTCGGCCTGCAGTCCAGGGAGACCCGGGTTCGGTTCCTGTTGAGGGCGCGTGCCTCGGTTGCAGTTTGTCCCCATTCGGTGTATCCCTTTCACGTCCATGTTTCTCTCTCTTCCTCTCTCTCCCTCCCACTCTACCTGAACAACAACAACAACAAAATGTTTGTTTCACACTTTGATTCCTTTTCTTTCTTTTTTGAAAAGTCTCAGACATGTGTATTATAACAGCACTCCCACTTCCCATCGTACATTACAACTTTCACAGTCCCATGTAGCTTCTGGCTTAGAAATTGGTGACTCCTTCCTGCCTATTCCCACCGTCCATTTCTTTAATTTTTGAAAATATAATATACGTATACTTGTTTAAATATAAATGGTCCAAAAGATACATTGAGAAGTTGGTCTCCCTCTTATCCTTGACGTTCAGTCTCTTTATTTGCCTGTTGTATGCACTTCTTTTTCAGGGTTATGCTGGCTATTCTTGATTGTTATTTTACCATATGAATTTTAATTTCTTTTTTTTTTATCCTCACCCGAGGACACTTTTTCATTCTTTGTTCAGATAGAGCAGGAGGAAGAGAGAGAGAGAGAGAAACATCGATGTGAAAGGGACACATCGAGTGGCTGCCACCCGCACCACCAACCAGGGCCGGGGACAAACTGCAACCGAGGTACATGCCCTTAGCGGGAACCGAACCCAGGTCTCTCTGGACCGCAGGCCAATGCTCTAACCGCTGAGCCAAACCGGCCAGGGCTACCATATGAATTTTAGATTCAACTCTATTTCCAGAGAAAAAATTGTTGGACTTTTTATTGGGAATGAGTTAGATATATAAATTAGCTTTCAGAGCTTTGACATCTTTATAATGTTGAGGTTGGACACCTTTTTTTTTTTATCCTCACCCGAGGACATTTTTCCATTTTTTGTTCAGATAGAGTGGGAGGGAGGGAGAGAGAGAGAGAGAGAAACATCGACGTGAAATGGACACATCGAGTGGCTGCCACCCTCACAACAACCAGGGCCAGGGACAAACTGCAACCAAGGTATGCGCGCTTAGTGGGAACTGAACCCGGGTTTCTCTGGACCGCAGGCTGATGCTCTAACCACTGAGCCAAACCGGCCAGGGCGAGGTTGGACATCTTTATAATGTCTAATATGCGTTGTCGTTTTATCTACTTTTTGTGTCTTTCAGAAACACTTTCCAAGTTTTCCCTTTATAGTTTTAGTACCTTTCTTTTTTTTTTCTTTAAATTTTTTGTTGAAACTATTGCAGATGTCCCCCATAACTCCCCCTTGCCCACCTCCACCAAACCCCAACCCTTGGCCTATACCACACTATTGTCTGTGTCCATGGGCTGTACGTATATGTTCTTTAGCTAATCCCTTCACCTTCCCTTATCCATTCCCCACTACCACCCTCTCCTCTCACATTCGTCAGTCTTTTCCATGTATCCATGCCTGTGGTTCTATTTTGTTCTTCAGGTTTTTTTTTCTCATTAGATTCTACATGTTAATGAGATCATATGGTATTTGTCTTTCTGTAACTGGCTTATTTCACTTAGCATAATAATTTCCAGGTTCATATGTGCTGCTCCAAAGGGTAAGAGTTAATTCCTTTTTTATAGCTGCATACTATTTCACTGTGTAAATGTACTACAGCCTTTTTTTTTTTTTTTTTTTTTAATCCTCACCCGAGGATATTTCTCCATTTTTTGTACAGATAGAGTGGGAGGGAGAGTGAGGAAGGGAGAGAGAGAGAGAAACATCGATGTGAAAGGGACACATCGAGTGGCTGCCACCCGCACGACCAACCAGGGCCGGGGACAAGCTGTAACCGAAGTACGTGCCCTTAGCGGGAACCGAACCCGGGTCTCTCCGGACCGCAGGCCGACGCTCTAACCGCTGAGCCAAACTGGCCAGGGCACTACAGCCTTTTTATCCACTCATTCACTGATGGGCACTTGGGCTCTTTTCAGATCTTGCCTATTGTAAATAAAAGTGCTATGAACATAAGGATACATATATTCTTTCTGTTTAGTGTATCTGGATTCTTAGGATATATACCAAGAAATGGGATCGCTGAGTCAAAAGGCAGTTCCATTTTTAATTTTTTGAGGAAACTCCATACTGTATTACACAATGGCTGCAGTAGTCTGCATTCCCACGAATAGTACACTAGGATTCTATTTTCTCCACATCCTCGCCAGCACTTGTTGTTTGTTGATTTATTGATAGTAGCCATTCTGACAGGTGTGAAGTGATACCTGATTGTAGTTTTAACTTGCATCTCCCTGATGATTAGTGACCTTGGGCACTTTTTCATATGTTTAGTGGCCATCTATATATTCCCTTTGGAGAGGTATCTAGTCAGATCCTTTGCTCATTTTTTAATTGGATTGTTTATCTTGCTGGTGTTGAGTTGTATAAGATTTTTATATATTTTGAAGATTAACTCCTTATCAGATGAATCAATGGCAAATATGTTCTCCTATTCAGTGAGTTCCCTTTTCATTTTGTTGATTGTTTCTTTTGCTTGGAAGAAGCTTTTTGGTTTCATGTAGTCCCATTTGCTTATTTTTCCTGTATTTCCCTTGCCCTTGGAGACATATTAGCAAAAATATTGCTCTGAGGGATATCTGAGATTTTACTGCCTATGTTTACTTATAGAATTTTTATGGTTTTGTCACTTACATTTAAGTGTTTTATCCATTTTGAGTTTATTCTTGTGTATGGTGTAAGTTGGTTGTCTAGTTGCATTTTTTTTTTTTGTATGTCCCGCTCCAATTTTCCAAACACCATTTTTGAAGACTGTTTTTACTCCATTTATGCTTTTGCCTTCTTTGTGAAATATTAATTGACCATAAAGGTGTGGGTTGATTTCTAGTCTCTCTGTTCTGTTTCATTGATCTATATGCCTGTTCTTGTGCCAATACTAGACTGCTTTGATTACAGTGGCTTTGTAGTATAATTTAATATCTGGTATTGTGATTCCTTTATCTTCGTACTTCTTTCTCAAGATTGCTGAGGCTCTTTGTGTTCTTTTTTACTTCCATATACATTTTGGGAATATTTGTTCTTGATCTACCATTGGTGTTTTAATAGGGATTGTGTTGAATCTAAAGATTGCTTTGGGTATTATGGACGTTTTAATGATGTTAATTCTTCCAATCTATGAACATGGTATATGCTTCCACTTGTTTCCATTTTCCTCTTTTCTTTCTCCAGTGTCGCATAGTTTTCCAAGTACAGGTTTTTTGCCTCTTTGGTTAAGTCTATTCCTGGGTACCTTTATTTTAAAATTTTTTTTGTTTTTATCCTCACTCAAGAACATTTTTGCACTTATCTTCAGATAGAATGGGAGGGAGAGAAGGAGGAAGAGAGAGAGAGAGAGAAACATCTCTTATAGAGAGACACATCGGCTGGTTGCCACCCACATGACGTCAACAGGGGCCAGGGATGAACTGCAACAACGAGGTACATGCCCTTACCGGGAAACAAACCTGGGACTCTCTGGCCTGTGGGCCGATATTCTAACTGCTGAGCCAAACTGGCCAGGACTGTGCCTTTATTTTTTGTTGCAATATTAAATGGGATTATTTTCTTAAAATTTTTTTTTTTTCTTCATTGATTTTAAAGAGATAGGAAGGGAGAGGGAGAGAGAGAGAGAAACATCGAGGCGAGAGAACATTGATTGGCTGCCTCCTGCATGCTTCCCACTGGGGATTAGGCCCACAACCTGGGCATGTGCCCTGACCAGGAATTGAACCAGCAACCTCTTGGTACATGGGTTGATGCTCAACCACTGATCCATACTGGCCAGGCTCTTAGTTTGTTATCAGTGCAAAAATTGCCAATGATTTCCGGATATTAATTTTGTATCCTGCTACTTTGCCAAATTCATTTGTTAAAACTAGTGGTTTTTTGGTGGAGTGTTTAGCGTGTTCTATGTATAATATCATGACATTTGTGAATAATGACAGATTTACTTTCTCCTTTACAGTTAGTGTGCCTTTTATTTCTTCTTCTTTTCTGATTTCTGTGCCTGGGACTTCCAGTACTGTGTTGAATAAGAGTACTGAAAGTGGCCATCCATGTCTTGTTTCTGACTTAAGGTAAATGCTTTTAGTTTTTTCCTCACAATAGTTTGTATTTCTGTGATGTCAGTTGTTACCTCTCCTCTTTCATTTCTGATTTTGTTTATTTGGGTCCTTTCTCTTTGTTTCTTGGTGAATCTGGCTTAAGTTCATCAATTGTGTTTGTCTTTCAAAAAACCAGCCCTTAGTTTCATTGATCTTATGTATTGTTTTTTTTTAGACTTGATTTCATTTAGTTACACATTGATCTTTATTGTTATTTTTCTTCTGCTTACTCTGGGATTCTCTTATTGTTCCTTTTCTTTTTTAGTTATTTTCAGTATAGGCTTAGATTGTTTATTTGATATTTTTCTTGCTTCTGGAGTTAGGCCTGTAGTGCTGTGAACTTCCCTCTCAGGACTGCTTTCTCTGTGTCCCATAGATTTTGGGTGTTTGTGTGTTAATTTTCATTTGTTTCCAGGAATTGTTTATTTCTTTCTTGATCTCATTGGTAACCAATTCATTGTTTAATAACATACTATGTAATGTTCATGTGTTTGAATTTTTTTTATTGTGGTTGATTTCTAGTTTTATGCCACGGTGGTCAGAAAAGATTCTTGATATGATTTCAGTCTTCTTAAATTTATTGAGATTTCTTTTGTGTGCTAACATGTGGTCTGTCTTTGAGAATGTTTCATGTGTACTTGGGAAGAATGTATATTTTGCAGCGTGTAGGTGAAATGTTCTGCAAACATCAATTAAATCTATCTGATCTTGTGTCATTAAATGTTGCTGTTTCTTTGGGTTTTTTTTGTTTTTTTTTAATTCTCACCCGAAGACATTTTTCCATTTTTTTGTTCAGGTAGAGTGGGAGGGAGGGAGAGGAACAGAGAGAGAGGAGAGAGAAACATCGATGTGAAGGGACACATCGAGTGGCTGCCACCCACACGGTCAACTATGGCCAGGGACAAACTACAACCGAGGTATGTGCCCTTAGCGGGAACCGAACCCGGGTCTCTCTGGACCGCAGGCCGACGCTCTAACCGCTGAGCCAAACCGGCCAGGGCTGCTGTTTCTTTGTTGATATTTTGTCTGGAAGATCTATTCAGTGATGTCAGTGGGGTGTTAAAGTCCCCTACTATAACTGTATTGCTGTCAGTCTTTCCCTTTAAGTCCCTTAAGACCTTTTAAAATATATATATATATATATATATATATATTTTTAAATATATATATGTGTATATATATATATATATATATTTTTTTTTTTTTGGCCCTCCTATATTGGGTGCATATATCCTTTTGTTGGATTGATCATTTTAGTATTATGTAGTGACTTTCTTACTTTCTTGTTATGGCCTATTTTTTGGAGTCTTTTTTAAGTATTGTTACCCCAGCTTTTTGTTTTTGTTTCCATTTGTTTGTTATATTTTTTTCCATCCCTTCACTTTCATCCTGTGTGAGTCTTTTGTTCTGAGGTGGGTCTCTTGTAGACAGCATACACAGGATGTCCCAACAATGTATGCAGGGTGTCTGTAGATTCTATTACATTTTGAAAATGAAATGTATTTTAATAAACCTTGGCTTTATAATGATTCAAAGTTGTGTATACATTTTGGGGGACACCCTATATATATGCATCATGTTTTTTTAAATTCTCACCTGAGGACATTTTTGCATTTATCTTCAGATAGACAGGGAGGGAGAGATGGAGGAAGAAAGAGAGAGAAACATCGATGTGAGAGAGACACATCGAGTGGTTGCCACCCACACGACCTTAACTGAGGCCGGGGACATACTGCAACCGAGGCACGTGCCTTTATTGGGAACCGAACCCAGGTCTCTCTGGACTGCGGGCTGACCCTCTAACCACTGAGCAAAACTGACCAGGGCTCTTTTTTTCCTTATTGGTTTTTTAGAGAGAGAGAAATGGAGAGGGAGAGAGAGATAGAAACATCAATGAGAGAGTATATCAATTGGCTGCTTCCTGCATGGCCCACAACCTGGGCATGTTCCCTAACCACGAATCGAACCAGCGATCTCTTGGTGCATGGGTCGATGCTCAACCACTGAGCCACACCGGCCAGGCACATCATGTTTTCTTATCCATTCAGGTACCCTGTGTTTTTACAATTTTTTTTTCCTTTATGGATTTTAGAGAGAGAAAATGAGAAGGAGAGAGAGATAGAAACATCGATAAGAGAAAACATCGATTGGCTGTCTCCTGCATTCCCTCACTGGGGTTGGGCCCACCACCTGGGCATATGTCCTGACCGGGACTCGAACCAGCGACCTCTTAGTGCATGAGTCAACACTAAACCACTGAGCCACACTGGCCAGACACCCTGTGTTTTTTGATTGGAGCATTTAACCCATTTACATCTAAGGTTATGTGGCCCCTTTGTTTTAATCAAGTCTGGTTGCTATTAGCCCATTTCTGCATTGGGTTAACCCACAGGCTGGCTGACTGTGGGGATCAACCCTGACCACAGTGTAGGAACTGCTCTGCAGGTGCAGACCAGACAAAGTGGAATTTGCCTTATCAGGGCCTGGGGCCTACTGAGATCTCCCTTTGTATATGCTCCTTATGAAGCTAAATGGATTCTGCTCTGATATTTTCTGAAACTGGCCTGTGGGTGGGTGTTATCTGCGACCTCTTGGGAGAGACTCTGGTGCAGTCCAATGTCAGATGCTGCCTGTGACTGGCCCTGGGCAACCTGTTTGGAGCTACACAACGATCCACAGTTTGTGATTAATTCTGCTGGGCCTGGGTGTGCACAGGAAGGACCAAGTTGTATGCCAAGGCTGGTTTTTATCAGCACCAGTCCTGGGGCAGAACAGCAAAAGTCCCAAGGCACTCCAAAATCAGCCTCCATCTGCCTTCTCTTGCCTCTGCCTGCTGGCTACCTGTTAGGCTCAGTCACTGAAAGAGCTTCTGGCACTACTCAAGTTGCAAGAGGTAGGTTCTCAGTGAGTCCCCAGGTAGGGGCAAGTGGTGTTCACCTTACTGATGCATGTTCAGTCTTGGTGCCAGTGCTAGGTCTGAGGCCACTCAGCAAATGTCTCATGGTATACCAAGTCTAGCTGCCACCTTTGTGTTGGGGCAGGGTCTCGGGGAGTTGTAAGGGTAATGCCAGCAGAGTTTATCAGGTCCAAACAGATCAAGATTTGGCCTTGTAAAGGGAGGGCTTTGCTCTGGTCGGGAATGTGAGGGAAAAATGCACCACATCCTAGAACTACACAACTCAGTCGGCCCCAGATTCCGCAGGGTGCCCCAGACCAGAGCCCACCAGTCTCAGCAGGGTGGGGTGTGGGAGTTGGAAGGGTCGGGCTAGGAGATCTCCCCGTGAGGTGGAGGTGCTGATCAGGCTTGGGGAATGTGGGGGGAGTGTCTCCTGCTCAGAGCCACACAACTCAGTCACTGACACCCCTTGAGTCTGCCCAGACCTCTGCACCCCAGCCCAGGCAGCTTACTCCTCAGCAGGCCATGAGCTCTGCAGGGTGGGGAACAAGGAGTCCAGAGGGGGCTGTTGCATTCTCCCAGGCTGATGCTGGAAGGGGAGGAGTGCTCCACCAAGAAAGATGGCCTCTGCGTGTGGTAGAAGGACTCAGC
Organism: Molossus molossus; assembly: GCF_014108415.1. Classification (NCBI taxonomy): domain Eukaryota; kingdom Metazoa; phylum Chordata; class Mammalia; order Chiroptera; family Molossidae; genus Molossus; species Molossus molossus. The sequence goes on along the minus strand of NW_023425357.1, from coordinate 15,016,103 downwards.
TCAGGGATTTTGTCGGCTGTCCCTTCAGCTCTTTCCCCAGAGTTACAGACCCCAGTCTCTACTCTCCTGACTCTAGTCTGTTCTTCCCTCTCTTCATGGAGCCCAGGGTGAGTTGCTACAAATGAGAGTTTGTGCATTGGCCCTCTGAGGGTGTGCCTGTGTCTAGCAGTTAATGCCTCTCCCTGGCAGACAGAATCCCTGCTGATTTTGACAGCCAGATGTTTAGTGGGCACCTCTTCTTGGCTCTGGGGTTCTAGGCTGGGGAGCCTGGCTTGGGGTTGAGACTCCACACTCCTCAGGGGAACCTTTGCTGCCGAGATATCCCTCCGGAATATGAGCCACCACCCATGGGAGCGGGGCCAACTCTTTTTCCATCTCTGCTCTTTCTTCCAGTCTTAATGTGGGTTCTTCTGTAACTCCTTGACTACAAGACTTCCATTCATCTAGTTTTTAGTTGGTTATTCAGGTTTATTTTTATATATTTTAGTTGTAATTTCAGTTTGGTCCTGGGAGGAGATGAATGTACCTTCCACCTATTCCGTCACCGTCTTGGATCCTCTGTCTGATCCTCTATTCTTTTACTTTTGTTCTTATGGAATTTTAGGGAGTAGGAGAAAATAAATGTATATTTAATCCACTTTGATAATCAATAATTGTTTATTCTATCCTCTAGTTGTTTGGATTCCTGTCCATCAGTTATGTATTTGTCCTTTTATCTTAACTATTCTATTTATCTTACTGATTTCTACATTTTTTTTTATGTTTTAGTTTTGTTTTTTGTTTTTTGTTTTTCCTTGCCCAAGGACATTTTTTTGCATTTATCTTCAGATAGAGTGGAAGGAGGGGAGAGGGAAGAAGAGAGAGAGAGAAAGATCAATGTGAGAGAGACATATTGACTGGTTGCCACCCACATAACCCCAACCAGGGCTGGGGACAAACTGCAACCAAGGCACATGCCCTTAGCGGGAACCAAACCCGGGACTCTCCGGTCCGTGGGCCGACACTCCAACCACTGAGCCATACTGGCCAGGGCTGATTTCTACATTTTTTAAGTATATTTTTAACTCAATCAAAGCTATTGTGTTTATAAATGTTAGTTTTCCTTCCGTAATATTTTCCACAGGAGTTAACTTCTCAAACCTGATGAACTAGGGACATTTGCATTTTGGGTTTTTTTTTCATATTGGGAGGCTAGAACCAAAACAGAGATCAACCCCACATGCAGATTTCTGAAATGTTATCGATACTGTAGTAGCAGAAAAATTGAAAAGTAGTAATTTTTGGTCCTCCATTTTAGAAATTTGGGACGTTGATGAACATATCAAGAAGCATCAGGAAACACTTTTAAAGAAAGTCACATTCATCTCCGAGAAAACTCTGATGATGGAACACATCACTGAATGTAAAAAAGTTACAAAACTATATCCTCTGAGTTCAGACATTGTTACTTCAAGACAAAGCTTCTGTGAATGTGACTCACTTGATAAGGGTTTGGAACATAATTTAGACTTACTTAGTTATGAGAAAGGCTGTATAAGAGAAAAAAATTATGAATGTAGTAACTATGGGAAACCTACTCACTGCTCATCCAGTGTTGTAACCTCCTTTAAGTGTAATCAGTGTGGACAAGACTTCAGTCATAAATTTGACCTCATCCGACATGAGAGAATACATGCTGGAGAAAAACCCTATGAATGCAAAGTATGTGGAAAAGCCTTCAGCAGGAAGGAAAATCTTATTACACATCAAAAAATTCATACTGGGGAAAAACCATATAAGTGTAATGAATGTGGAAAAGCTTTCATTCAGATGTCAAACCTTATTAGACATCAGAGGATTCACACAGGGGAGAAACCTTATGCATGTAAGGATTGCTGGAAAGCCTTCAGTCAGAAATCAAATCTCATTGAACATGGGAGAATTCATACCGGAGAAAAACCCTATGAATGTAAGGAATGTGGGAAATCTTTCAGCCAGAAACAAAATCTTATTGAGCATGAGAAAATTCATACTGGGGAGAAACCTTATGCATGTAATGAATGTGGTAGAGCTTTTTCTCGAATGTCATCTGTTACTTTACACATGAGAAGTCACACAGGGGAGAAGCCCTATAAATGCAACAAATGTGGGAAAGCCTTCTCCCAATGCTCAGTATTTATTATACATATGAGAAGTCACACAGGCGAGAAACCCTATGTATGTAGTGAATGTGGGAAAGAATTCTCTCAAAGTTCTTCCCTTACTGTACATAGGAGAAATCACACAGCTGAGAAACCATATGAATGTAATGAATGTGGAAAAGCCTTCAGTCGGAAAGAAAATCTCGTTACACATCAGAAAATTCATACCGGAGAGAAACCATATGAATGTAATGAATGTGGGAAGGCGTTTATTCAGATGTCAAACCTCATTCGACACCAGAGAATTCATACGGGTGAGAAGCCCTATGCATGTACTGTATGTGGGAAAGCCTTTAGTCAGAAGTCCAATCTCACTGAACATGAGAAAGTTCATACTGGAGAGAAGCCCTATCATTGTAATCAGTGTGGAAAAGCTTTCAGTCAGAGACAGAATCTTCTTGAGCATGAAAAGATTCATACTGGTGAAAAACCATTTAAATGTAATGAATGTGATAAAGCCTTCTCTCGCATTTCATCCCTTACTCTTCATGTGAGAAATCATACAGGGGAGAAACCGTATGAATGTAATAAATGTGGAAAAGCCTTCTCTCAATGCTCATTACTTATTATACATATGAGAAGCCATACTGGCGAGAAACCCTTTGAATGTAATGAATGTGGGAAAGCATTTTCTCAAAGAGCATCCCTCTCTATACATAAGAGAGGTCACATAGGTGAGAAATTCTGAGTATAAATGAGGGAAGACCTCTTAAGTTCAACCTATGCTCTACTTAACTCATAAAATATCTTGGCATAAAAAATGAATAAGATCTTTATGGAAGAATTGTAAAGCTTTACTGAAGGACATAAGACTTGAATAAAAGAGAGAGAAATGCCATGTGTATAGATGGAAAAATACATTATCATAAAAATGTCAGTTCTCCTAAAATTAATGAATGGACTTAATATAGTTCTAAGTATCTAACAAGAATTTTCTAGGATCTTTACAAAATTATTCTAAAATTTATGTGAAATAGAAATTTATGGATTGCTGAGACAATTTTTAAAAAGAACAGAAGACATAACTCCTACCATATACTACACATAAAGTTATGGTCATTAAATAGTGTGTGGTATCAATGCATGAATAGGTAAGTAAACAGATTTTAAATAATAGAGTGCCTAGGAATAAACCAATGAATATATGTGAAATTAGTATATATTAGACATCATGAATCAATTGGGAAATGATGGCTAGTCAATAGAAATTATTGCAGTATTTGACCCTCCATATTGAGGGAAATAAAATTACATACAACCCTGCAACATATAAAAAAAACAATTCCAAAGGATTTGAACACTGGAATGAGGAAAGCCAAACTCTGAAATTCTTGGAAGGAAATGCAGGATATTGTATATGACTTTGAGTCAGGGAAGCATTTTTTAAAAAGCAAAAGGACCCTATAGTTCTACTTCTGGATATACAGTCTAAAAATATGCATAAGAAATATACAGATGCCTGAATTGAAACAGCCTAAATTTTGATGGGGTAACAGATGAATAAAATATGACATATTCAAATAGTGGAATAGTAAACAGCAGTTAAAAGCAATGGACTAGATCTGTATTTTGTAACATGGGTTGTTATCTAAAACAATGTTGAGTGAAAAACATGTCAAGATCCATGTTGTAAATTGGAATGAAATCATTCATAAAGAACAGAATTATATTGTTATTAAAATATGTTATGTACCATAAAATGAACTAGAAGAATACCTACCAAATTACTGTTGTCACTGGCAGGAGATTAGGATTAAGGGTATTGATTAAAGGGAGCTTTTAGTTTTACTTGTAATTTCTATGCCTTAAAAAAAAGACTGATAGTATATAAAATAATTCTTAAAAATTAATGATACTCAACGGTAATATGAATGCATTGTCATAATAGTGTTTTTGTAGTTATTTCTCAATTTATGGGCTAAAGGAAGCCCATAACGGGGAAAATGTTATGGTGGATTCATATTTCCTTATTAGACACTAAACTATTTTCTAAAATGTATTTCCCGAAAATTAGTAATTAGAAGTGATAGTCGGGGACCACTTTGTAAAGCATATAATTAACCACTATGCTGTACACCTGAAACTAATGCAAAATATTACTGAATGTAAACTATAATTGAAAAATAAAATTTTAAAAAGAAAAGTGATAGTCCTATTTACTATGTAATATAAAATTATCGTTTTTTTAAAATCAATTTTATGATGCTTTTTTACATTATAACATTTCTGAAGTTGGGACTTATCTTTCAGTCAGTTGTATTTGTGTCTTAGGTTCAAGTAATATGTAAGTTACTTATTAAAAATGTGATAATCCATGCCCTGGTTGGTTTGGCTCAGCAGTTAGAGCGTCAACCTGCAGTCCAGAGAGACCCGGGTTCGGTTCTCGCTAAGGGCACATACCTCAATTGCAGTTCGTCCCTGGCCCTGGTGGGGTTGTGCGGGAGGCAGCCATTGATTTGTTTCTTTCACATCGATGTTTCTCTCTCTCTCTCTCTCTCTTCCTCTCCTTCCCACTCTAGCTGAACAAAAAATGGAAACATATCCTCGGGTAAGGATTAAAAAAAAAAAAAGTGATAATCTAATGGAAGTGTGACAAATCTAATGTGATTTTGTATACTCTTTTACGGCATCATGGTCAATTAATGATTTCTACTCTCTCACTGTGTCTTGCATTATCTGACAACTAATTTGTGGGATTCATCTCTAATTGCAATATGATTTGAGTCATGTGGAGGGAGTAAGGTTTTCCTAAGAAAGTGACTCAGCAGTAATACTTTTCTTGCCCTACAAGTTTCTATACAGCCAGCATAGGCATTAATATAATTGTTAATTATTTACAATATTTTGAAATGAGAAAGCCTTTTTTTAGGCAGCCATAAGTAATTGTGTAAAACTGCCTCACACTTTTTTAAAAAATTATTTTTAGTAACTTATTTTTGTTACAGATGTTTCTCTTTTTTCCCCCATTGACGCCCTCCTCCCCATCCCCCCCACCTGGTCCCCAGGTTTGTTGTCTATGTCCATGGTTACATATACATGCTTATAAGTTCTGTGGTTTATTTCTTCCCTTCACCCCACCCCCTCTTCTGAGATTTGTCAGTCTGTACCCTACTTCTGTGTCTCTGGATCTATTTTGTTCATCAGTTTGTTTTGTTCATTATATTCCATAGATAAAGTGAGATTATGTGATATTTGCCTTTCTCTGCCTGGCTTGTTTCGCTTAGAATAATACTATCCAGGTTCCTCCACGTTGTCTCAAAGGATAGGAGATCCTTCTTTCTGTCCTGGCCGGTTTGGCTCAGCAGTTGGAGCGTCGGTCTGCGGTCTAGAGGAGATCCTTCTTTCTCACAGCTGCATAGTATTCCAGTGTGTATATATGTACCACAGCTTTTTTATCTACTCATCTACTGAGGGACACTTGGGCTGTTTCCAGATCCTAGCTATTGTAAATAGTGCTGCTATGAACATAGGGGTACATATATTCTTTCTGATTGGTGTTTCAGGCTTCTTAGGGAATATTCCTAGAAGTGGGGTCACTGGGTCAAATGGCAGTTCAATTTTTAATTTTTTGAGGTTACACCATAGGGTTTTCCATAGTGGCTGCACCAGTCTGCATTCCCACCAGCAGTGTACTAGAGTCCCCTTTTCTCCACACCCTCGCCAGCACTTGTTTAATGATTTGTTGATGGCGGCCATTCTGACAGGTGTGAGGTGATACCTCAGCTTCACTCTTTTTTTGACGTATTTTTATTGTTGACACTGTTACAGATGTCCTCATCTCTCCCCCCCTTTGCCCACCTCTACCCAGTACCTGCCCCCCTTCCCTCTGGCCGTTACCTCACTGTTGTCTGTCTGTAGGTTATGGATATATGTTCTTTGGCTAACCCACATTCATTCATTTAGTCCAGCAGTTCTCAACTGTGGGTCAAGACCCCTTTGGGGGTCAAATGACCCTTTCACCGGGGTCACCTAAGACCATCAGAAAACATATTTCTGATGGTGATTCATAACAGTATGAAGTAGCAACGAAAATAATTTTATGGTTGGGGGTCACCACAACATGAGGAACTGTATTAAAGGGTCACGGCATTAGGAAGATTGAGAACCACTGATCTAGTCCCTCCTCCCCCCTCCACTCTTTGACACCACTCTTAGTAATATTTTTTTGTCTCCTCAGGCAAGGGAAACAAAAGAATAAATAAACAAGTTGGACTACATACATCAACCTAAAATGCTTTTGTACAGCCAAAAAAAAAACAATCAACAAAATGAAAAGACAACCTACTGAACAGAATATACAAAATATATAACAAGCCCTGACCTGCTTGGCTCAGCGGTTAGAGCATTGGCCTGCGGTCTGGGGAGACCCGGGTTCAGTTCCCGCTAAGGGCACGTACCTCGTTTGCAGTTTGTCCCCGGCCCTGGTTGGGGTAGTATGGGTGGCAACCAGTCGATGTGTCTCTCTCACATCAATGTTTCTCTCTCTTTTCCTCCCTCTCTCCCTCCCACTCTATCTGAGGATAAATGCAAAAATGTCCTCGGGTGAGGATAAAAAAAATAAAATAGACAGCGGACCTGGATAGACGTTTCTCCAGTGAACAGAGATGTCCAACAGATATATGGAAAGATTCTCAACATCACTAATAATCATGAAAATGCAAATTAAAGCCATAATGAGATATCATCACATGAGTCAGAATGGCTATCATAATAATAAACGAGTGTTGGCGAGAACATGAATAATAAGCCCTGTGCACTGTTGGTGGAATTGCAAATAGATGCAGGCACTGTGGAAGCAGTATGGGTGTTTTTCAAAAAATTAAAAATAGAACTACTTTGTGACCCAGAAATTTCACTTCTGGATATTTATCTGAAGAAACCCAAAACGCTAATTTGAAAAGATATATGCATGTCTGTTTATTGCAGCAATATTTACAGTAGCCAGGACACGGAAGCAACCAAAGTGTCCATCAATGAATGAATGGATAAAGTAGTAGTACAGCCCTGGCCAGTTTGGCTCAGCGGTTAGAGTGTTGGCCCGCAGACCAATGAGTCCCGAGTTCAATTCCATTCAGGGGCACGTACCTCGGTTGTGGTTCGTCCTCAGCCCTGATGTGTCCCTTTCACATCGATGTTTCCGCTCTCTCCCTCCCACTCTATCTGAACAAAAATGGAAAAATGTGGGGGGTGGGGAAGGAGGGTGTCAATGGGGGAAAAAAGAGAAACATCTGTAACAAAAATAAGTTAATAAAAATAATTTTAAAAAAAAAGTGAATCAGTTTTACATAATTACTTATGGCTGCCTAAAAAAAAGGCTTTCTCATTTCAAAATATGGTAAATAATTCACAATTGTGGGACAATTACAAAATGTGTAACAAGCATGTAATTGGAATACCAGGGGGAAAGAAAGAGATAAAGGGACAGAAGAAATATTTAAAATAATAATGGCTCAGCATTTTCCTAAATTAAGAACACAAAACTACAGATCCAGGAGGCTCAGGGGAAAGCGGATATAATAACAAATCTATACCTGTGTATATCGTATTGACATCGGAGAAAGCCAAACATAAAAAGAAAATCTTTTTTAAATTTTTTTATCCTCACCCAAGGACATTTTTGCATTTATCCTCAGAGAGAGCTGGAGGGAGAGAGGAAAAGAGAGAGAGAGAAACATCGATGTGAGAGAGACACATCGACTGATTGCCACCCATGCAACCCCAACTGGGGCCAGGGACGAACTGCAACCGAGGCACGTGCCCTTAGTGGGAACCGAACCTGGAACTCTCTGGACCGCAGGCCGGCACTCTAACTGCTGAGCCAAACCAGCCAGGGCTAAAAAGAATCTTGAAAGAAACCAGGATGGGAGTAGGCGGGACACCTTTCTATAGAGGAACAAAGATAACAATTACATTGGACTTCTCTTTGGAAACCAGGTAAGCAAGTAGAATACTGTGAAACAAAATAATGATGGGAATATCTATAATTTTATATCTAGTGAAATCATCCCTCAAAATGACAAAGAAATACTTTTTCAGAGAACAAAACAGAAGGAATTTGTTGCCAGCAGACGTGCCTTGCAAGAAATGTTCAAAGAGCCCTGGCCGGTTTAGCTCAGCAGTTAGAGCCTTGGCCCATGGACCAGAGAGACCCAGGTTCAGTTCTCGCTAAGGGCACGTACCTCGGTTGCAGTTTGTCCCTGGCTCCTGTTGGGGTTGTGTGGGTGGCAACCCCTCAATGTGTCTCTCTCACATTGATGTTTCTCTCTCCCTCCTTCTCTCCCTCCCAGTCTGTCTGAAAGATGAATACAAAAATGTCCTCGAGTGAGGATAAAAAAGAAAAAAGAAATGTTCAAAGAAGTTCCCTTGAGAAAAGAAAAATTGTATAAGAAGGAAGCTTCCTGAAGGGTGTTAGAGCAAGAATAAAGATAAAGTAAAATCTTTAATTTTTTAATTGATCTAATAGATAACCATGAAAATAATACAATAGTAAGGCACTGGAATTATTATAGCATATGAATAAGTAAAATCAATTACAGCAATGTTATAAAAGATGGTAGAGAAAAATTGGGAAAACTCGGCAATACCTGTAAAGCAGTATACAGTTATTTGAAAGTAGACATAGATTAATTGCAAATGTATATTTAAAACTCTAGGGCAACCACTAAAAATTTTTAAAGAATTATAATTGATGCACTATGAGTAAAGAGAAAATAGAACAATAGCAAATACTCAAAACCAGAAAAGGCAGAAAAAGGAGGGGAAAGGAAAAGAGTTAAAAACTGAGTGCACTAAATGTAAAACAGTTACACTAACAGTAATATTTACAGTATATTAACAGATACATTAACAGTAATATTAATTGAACAGTTACATTAAAAGTAATATTAATCCTGCCCTGGCTGGTTTGGTTCAGCAGTTAGAGTGTTAGCCCTCAGACCAAAGTGTCGCAGGTTCAATTCCGGTCAAGGGCATGTACCTCAGTTGCAGTTCGGTCCCCAGCCCTGGTTGCGGTCATGTGGGAGGCAACCAATTAATGTGTCTCTCTCTCTTCAATGTTTCTCTATCTCTCTGCTCTCTCTTTCTCTTTCTCCCTCCCTCTCACTCTGTCTGAAGATAAATGGAAAAATATCCTCGGGTGAGGGTTTAAAAAAAAAACAAAAAACCTTACCAACTTCATAAAGCAGTTCCTTTTTCATACATCAAAAATGAACTATCAAAAAAATAAACTAAGGAGCCCTGGACGGTTTGGCTCAGCGGTTAGAGCGTCCGCCTGCGGTCCGGAGAGACCCCGGTTCGGTTCCCGCTAAGGGCACGTACCTCGGTTGCAGTTTGTCCCCGGCCCTGGTTGGTCGTGCGGGTGGCAGCCACTCGATGTGTTCCTTTCACATCGATGTTTCCCTCTCTCTCTCTCTTCCTCTCTCTCCCTCCCACTCTATCTGTACAAAAAATGGAAAAATGTCCTCGGGTGAGGATAAAAAAAATAATAATAATAAATAAAAAATAAACTAAGGAAACAATCCTATTTAGAATTGCATCAGTAAAATAAAATACTAGAAATAAATTGCACAAAGGATGTATAAGACCTGTACTCAGAAAATTGTAAGACACTAAAGAAAGAAATTGGAGAGGATACAAATAAATGGAAGCATATACCATGCTTATGAATAGGAATAATTATCATTGTTAAAATGTCCATACTACTCAAAGCAATCTATAGATTCAATGTAATTCCTAACAAATTACTAACGGTGTATTTTATAGAACAGGCAAATATTCCCAAAATTTATATGAAAGCACAAAAGACCCTGAATAGCCACAGAAATCTTGAGAAAGAACAAGGTTGGAAGGATTATGCTACCTGATATCAAACTACACTATAAGGCTCTAGTAATCAAAACAGCATGGCACTGGTGGGGAAAAAAAAGACATAAAGATGACCAGAACAGAATACAGAGCCCAGAAATAAACCAATTCCTATATGGTCAAATTTTTGACAGAGAAGGCAAGAACATACAATGGACTAAAGACAGACAACTCAATAAATGATGTTGAGAAAATTGGACAGATACATGCAAAAAATGAAACTAGCCTACTTTATTACACCATATACCAAAAAACTCAAAATGTATTAAAGACAATGTAAGACTCAAAACCATTAAACTCCAAAAAATAAAAATAAAAAACCCAAAATCATAGGCATTAAAATCTCAGACATTTCTCTTAGTAATATTTATTAGAGATTCACCCATGTTGCTATGTGTATCAGTCGTTTGTTTCTTTGTATTGCTGAGTAAGTATACCACATTTTGTTTATCAAATCACCTGTTGATGAAGAGTTAGAATGCTCTCCGTTTGAAACTCTTACAAATAAACCTACCATGAACATTTGGGTACAAGTCTTTTTATAGATCTGTGTTTTTATTTCTCTTGCATAAATACCTAGGAGTGGATAGTGCCTGGGTCCTATAGAAGGTATATGTTTACAGAAGTTCTTCATTTTTGATGCCATTAATTCAGTCCCAGTAGCGTCATTTTTCTTAGCTTGGTAAGCCAGGGAATATTAGCCACAGTTACAATTTATACTAATAACTTTGTGTGCCAACAAATGTAGTTGGACATCAGCTGCACCAGGCTTTATGCAGAGTGCCAGTGGAAAAGCCAAGGCAAAGCTTCAGCAGCTATTTCTGGGGCATAATTAATTACTGTTTTAGTGTTCTCAGGTAACCAGTTGCCATTTCTCCTCCAACTAAACTTAACAGCTGACAGCAACAGGAGCAATCATTTTATGTAATATTCCCAATATAGTCTTTGTTCAATTATGTTGGCAGAGGGTTGTAGTATGAGTGTGCACCATTCCAAAGTTGTTCCTCACCACTGATGAGACATGTGTGTTTATTAGAGAGGACCCAGTCAATACAAATTTGTTATATTAACCTCAACCTTTCTGAAATTTTACTTACTTATTGCATGTTAATCAACAACTGTCTGTGATCTTCTAGTGTCTAATATGTAAGTGTGATTTCTGCTATGTTTGGGACTTGCTAAAAAAGGATAAATACTGACAGTAAAGAATAAGCCATAAGGCCCTGGCCGGTTTGGCTCAGCGGTTGGAGCGTCGGCCTGCAGTCCTGAGAGACCTGGGTTCGGTTCCGGCTAAGGGCATGTACCTCGGTTGCAGTTTGTCCCCGGCCCTGGTCGGTTGTGAGGGTGGCAGCCACTCGATGTGTTCCTTTCACATCGGTGTTTCTCTCTCTCTCTCTGTTCCTCTCTCTCCCTCCCACTCTACCTGACAAAAAATGGAAAAATGTCCTCAGGTGAGGATAAAAAAAAAAAAGAAGAAGAAGAATAAGCCATAAGTGTTATCTAAAATATGAGACACCTGAACTGTTCTAATCTTTTTTTTGTAACTTCTTTTTTTTTCTCTCTCTCTCTATATATATATTTTTTAGAGAGATAGGGGGAGAGGGAGAGAGAGAGAGAGAGAGAGAGAGAGAAACATCAATGCGAGAGATGAACTGTTCTAATCTTTAAATTAAAATGATAAGTAAAGGTAGATACGAAAGTTAGTTCAGCTTTCAACAGAAGGCAGTAAGGCATGACCCATGGGATGCCTCATGCCCTCCAATGTTAGAGGTGAAAAAGAAGCACCTCTGAATAAAATAATTTATCTTTTACACTCTCTTAGTTAGGACACTGATCTGGTCATTAGTCATTTGGAGACATACAAGTGCCACAGGAGAGAAATTAGAGGAGGGCTTAAAATTTTATTTATTCTTTCCTTTTTTTTTCAAATACTGAGATAGAATACTATATTAATTTCAGTTGAACAACATAATGATTAGACACTTGTATAACTGAAGTGATCCCCTGATAAGTCTAGTACCCATCTAACACAGTTATTACAATATTATTGACTGTTTTCGTATGCTGTACTTTACATCCCTGACAACTTTCATAACTAGCAATGTGTACTTCTTTTTTTTTAATTAAAAACATTTTTTTCTTTATTGATTTTTAGAGAGAGAGAGAAACATTGATGAGAGAGAACATCAATTGGCCACCTCCTGTATGCCCCCCACTGAGGATTGGGCCCACAACCTGGGCATGTGCCCTGACTGGGAATCAAACTGGTGATCCCTTGGTACATGGGTTGACTCTCAACCACTGAGCCACACCGGCTGGACTCTCACTGTGGTTTTAATTTGCATTTCCCTGATGATCAGTGATGTGGAGCATTTTTTCATATCTCTATTGGCCATCTTCTTCAGAGAAAGTCCTAATCAGATTCTGTACCCATTTTATAATCAAGTTGTTTGATGTTTGGTTCTAAGTTGTATGAGTTTTTTACATATTTTAGATATCAACCCCTTATTGTAGGTATCATTGGTGTATATCTTCATCTATTCAATAGGCTGTCTTTTTATTTTGTTAATGGTTTCCTTTGCTGTGCAAGTATTTTTTAGTTTGATGTAGTCCCATTTGTTTATTTTTCCCCTTTTGTTTCACTTACCTGAGAAGACATATCCAAAATATACATATATTATAAAGAGCAATGTCAAAGAGTTAACATTCTGTGTTATCTTGTAGGAGTTTTTTGGTTTTAAGTTTTACATTTAAGTCTTTAATCCATTTTATTTATTTTTGTATATAGTATAAGTAAATGATCTAGTCCAGTGATTTTTCAACCTTTTTTATCTCATGGCACACAGAAACTAATTACTAAAGTTCAGTGGCATACCAAAAATATATATTTTTGTCCTACAAAAAAATAAGTATAATTTTGATTTACATGCCAATTATTGAAGAGACTATCTATATCCCATTATATATTCTTGGCTTCTTTGTCATAGATTAATTGACTATATAGGTATGGGTTTATTTTGGGCTCTCTGGTTCATTGATCTATGTGTCTGTTTTTATGCCAGTACCATTCTGTTTTGAATATTATAGCCTTGTAATATAGTTTGATATCAGGTAGCATGATCTTTTTAACTTTGTTCTTTTTTCTTAATATTACTTTGGCTATTCAGGGTCTTCTGTGGTTTCATGTAAATTTTAGAATTATTTGTCCTAGTTCTGTGAAAAATGTCACTGGTATTTTGATAGGGATTACACTGAATCTCTATGTTGCTTTTGGTAGCATGGACATTTTTTTTTTTTTTTAATCCTCATCCAAGGACATTTTTCCATTTTTTGTACAGACAGAGTGGGAGGGAGAGAGAGGAAGAGAGAGAGAGGGAAACATCGATGTGAAAGGGACACATAGAGTGGCTACCACCCACACGACCAACCAGGGCCGGGGACAAACTGCAACTGAGGTACATGCCCTAGCGGGTTAGTATGGACATTTTGATGTTAATTTTCCTATCCATGATCATGGTATATCCTTCCATTTATTTGTGTCTTCTTTGATTTCTTCAGTGTCTTATAGGTTTCTGAGTACAGGTATTCTACCTTCTTTGCTAAATTAATGCTGGACAGTTTATTAATGTTGTATCATGTTACATTACCATATTCATTTTTTCTAATTTTTTTGGTGGAAAAATACATATATTCTGCCACTTGAAAAGATGTATATTCTGCTATTTTAAAGGAAATGTTTTAAAAATATTAATTAAATTCATCTAGTCTAATGTGTTATTTAAGGCCACTGTTTTCTGTTCAGGAGCAACCCCTGCAGCTGAGATAGCCTTCCCAATTCTTTTTTTTTTTTTTATCCTCACCCGAGGACATTTTTCCATTTTTTGTACAGATAGAGTGGGAGGGAGAGAGAGGAAGAGACAGAGAGAGAGAAACATCGATGTGAAGGGACACATCGAGTGGCTGCCACCGCACGACCAACCCGGGTCGGGGACAAACTGCAACTCAAGTACGTGCCCTTAGCGGGAACCAAACCCAGGTCTCTCCGGACCGCAGGCCGGTGCTCTAACCGCTGAGCCAAACTGGCCAGGGCTAATGTGTGAATTCTTAACTTCATACAGGAAAGATTTTATAGGTCAAGTTCAGGTGATTTTGAGAGTACATTTATTAAAGCTGGGGACAGTGAAACCAAGGAAGGGTTTAGGGTAGAAGAAGCCACTGGAGAGAGCCTAGGCGGTGCTCTGCTTTGGCTCCCTGGAAATGTTATAGGAGAGAAGTGAGCCAAGGTGGAGCTGCTCTTAGCTCACTGAGCAGTAAAAGTCACAGTGACAGAGTGAGCCAAGGAAGGGCTGCTGTTAGTGTACTGGAAACTCAGAGTGAAAGGAGGCCTTAGAGATAGGTTCAGGAGGTAAGCCTGGGACAGGCTGCTACTGCCTGCCACTCCCCTGGCTGGACTCTTAGAGTTTAGGGGAAAGTAAAAGTTCATGCCCTAGAACAGGCATGAGTGTGCTCCAGAGAGAGTCTGTGCTGGCATCCTTTTTCTTGAGGGTTTTTATCAGTCTTCTGCAGGTGGGAATCCTAGTGGAGGTTTTAGGTCTTAACAGAATATTCATTTGTTGCCCTGGCCAGTTTGGCTCAGCGGTTAGAGCGTCGGCCTGTGGTCCAGAGAGACCTGGGTTCAGTTCCCGCTAAGGGCACGTACCTCATTTGCAGTTTGTCCTCGGCCCTGGTTGGGTTGTACGAGTGGCAGCCCCCTCGATGTGTCCCTTTCACGTCGATGTTTCTCTCTCTCTTCCTCTCCCTCCCACTCTATCTGAACAAAAAAATGGAAAAATGTCCTCAGGTGAGGATAAAAAAAATACTCATTTGTTGTTTTTTTTTGTTCCCCTACTTCATTCATCCTTGGGTTTGCCTGCAGAAATGTCAGTAATTGGGTCTCTGTTTCTTAGCTCCCTGACCAGGGTGATTTAAGCTGTTTATTCTCTGGTTAGGGAGGAGAGGTATAAACTATTTGCTCTCAAGTGGCTTTGGTTAGGGAAGATAAGGTCTTGTGATTTATTGGTCAAATTGTTTGGTTTTGTTTAATTATCTTGTCTTAAGTTTCCCTAGTTCACTTGCCAAGGAATTTTCCTAGCTTCTTACTATCCTGCCTCAACACCATTGGTATAGGACCTGTCCTTTCTGCATCTCTGCCCCTTCTACCAGTCTCGTCATGACTTCCTCTGCATGTCTTTAGTTATAGGAATTCTGTTCAGCTACTTTTCAGGTGCTTCTCAATGATGGTTGTTCTATAATTTAGTTGTAATTTTGATGTGGTTGTGGGAGGAGGCAAGCATAGAGTTTACCGACTTTGCCATCTTGACTGGAAGTCCTTGACATTTTCATTAAGAATGTAAATGTGATCTTATTTTGGGGGGAGTCTTTGGTTATATTATTTAAAATACAGAAAACCACTTAGATATTTTCTCAAAGAAGACCAAGTAAATACTCCACCCCATCATTTTTTTTCTTTATTGATTTCAGAGAGAGAGGAAGGGAGAGGGAGAGAGAGATGAGAACATCGATTGGCTGCTTCCTGCATGCCCCCCACTGAGGATTTGGCCCACAACCTGGGCATACGTTCCGACCGGGAAGTGAACCAGCAACCTCTTGGTGCACTGAGCCACACTGCCTGGGCCATCATTTGTTTTTTAAAGTAATGCTTCTCAAATTACCTGTGATGAAAGACAAGATTATTATTTTTCAGTATATATATATATATTTTTTTTTTTTGTGGTATGTGCCCCTAGCGGGAACCGAACCTGGGACTCTCTGGTCCGAAGGCTGACGCTCAACCGCTGAGCCAAACTGGCCAGGGCATATTTTTCAGTATATTTTTATTGATTTTTTATTTTTAAGGGAGAGAGAGAAACATTGATTTGAGAGAGAAACATCTATTGGCTGCTCCTGCATGTCCCCCACTGGGCATCAAGCCCACAACCCAGGCCTGTGCCCTGATCCAGAATCTAAATGGGACCTCTCAGTCCATGGGACAACACTCAATCCACTGAGCCACACTTGCCAGGCCAAATTGTGAATTTAAAAAATATGGTCCATTTTTTTACCCAGCTGGTGTGGCTGAGTGTTTGAGCATCGACCCAAGAGGTTGCTGGTTCGATTCCCAGTCAGAGCACAAGCCCAGGTTGTGGGCCAAATCCCCATTGAGGGGCTTGCAGAAGGCGGACAATCAATGTTCTCGCTCATGAAGTTTCTATCTTTCCCCCTCTCTAAAAATCAATAAAGAATAATAATAATACAAAAATCTGGTCCACTTTTTGTTTAGTATAGACCCAATTGCAGGGTCTACTATACTTATTAAAATGAGTAAGTAAGGTTTCATAACAAGGACATGATAATGGCCAAATATAGACTACTCTTAAAGTAAACATAATATCTCAATTACACATCCTAGAAATTAACTATTGTTAACAAGTGTAAGTGTAACTTTCCAGAGAGCTTATCAAGTGCCTTTCAATCCATATTTATGTACTTATAAGCAGCTTAAAATCAGCCTTCCATGGTATATACAGTTTCGCTTTGGTACTCCATTATTGGTACTCCATTATTGGTACTCCATTATTGGTACTCTGGACCCAGGGCTGTTCTCCTCCCACCCCCCAGCCCCTTCTCAGGTTCCAGCATCCAGAGCTCAAGACTGCTCACCTTCAATCTCTGCCACATCCTCACCTCCCAAGGCCCGGACTACATTTCCCGGCCGCCTCCAGGGGACCCAGCAGTTACCCGGCGTCCCTGCAGCCCCACCGCTTCAATTGTGTGGAAAAGCCCGGGCATCTGGCTGCAGCGTTCTGGCGGTCCTGACTGAGTACTACACTTCCCGGCGGCGTCCGGGACTGGGGAATACGCTCTCAGCCGAAAGTGAGCACCCAGCACGACCAGGATTGTGGGGCTGAACCGCCCAGGTCCGGGAGGACCTAGTTCGCGACGTGGTGGAGGGTCGGCCTCTCCTGCTCCCGCGCTGAGCGCGCGGTTCCTTGTGGGGAGAACACTGGACAGTCGGTCCCGGGGTTTAACCACAGTCGGTTCTTCGAGGCCTCTGGGCATATCCCAGTTTGGGGCGAAGACTGTTGCAGACGGGTAAACTTGGGGTCCCGGGACGTCCTGGTGGAGGGCCGCCCCGCCCTTTCCTCAGCTGTGGGCTGCAGGTCTCAGAAGCCTTCACGTGCACAGCCGCCGACTGCTCCCCGGGTCCTCGGAGGATGCTCAGGCGCGCAGGGGATCAGCCCTGAGCTTCGCCGAAGGCTTGGAAGGCGACTCGGCGGAGAAGACTGTTGAGCCCGCCAGGCCCTAGCTGGATCGTCCCTCTTCTGGTCTACATTCCCCTGCCGGCTCCGCGCGTGTGCGTTTGCAGCCAGGGGTGGCGGCCGGTGGGGAGTGTGAGGAGCCCGGACGCAAGGGGTAGGTGCGCTCGGGCGGCCTAGCTCACCGGCTCGTGGTGGATTCGATCAGCCGGGAGGGCCGGGATCCCGGCGAAGTGGACGTGGAGGACCCGGGCGGGCGGGGTCTGTCTGGAGCCTTAAATGGGGGTGGCTGCTGGGCATGTCTAGGCTGCGTGCCCACGCTGGAGAAAGGAAGGACATCGGGGAGGACGCGGGTACGGGAGGTACCGGCCGTGTGCCTGCGGTCTCGGGAGGTCAGGGGTATCGGTTCGCAGCTGTTGGTGTCCCCCGTGGGCGGAAAGGCCGTGCGCTAGTCCCCCGAGGTGGAGAGGTGGAGGGAGCCACGTCCGCGGACAGCAGTGCCTGCGGGAAGGCGTTGAGCGCGCTCTGCAAGCGGCCCTGAGTGTGACCACCCAGTGCGGCCGCTGTGCCGTGTCCTCCTTCGGGCCTGGAACTGGGAAGGGTGCCCTCCTTGTACATTCTGGGTAAATGCTGGGCGCGGGCGGGCGGTGGATGGGTTCTGGGCATTCACCTCAGACCACACCTCAGACCCCAACTGCATTTCAGGCCTTTGTAGCTCCAGTTACACTCAAGCCCGGCTGAAACGGACAGACTGCCGCCATTTGCTCTCCAGCACTTGAATGGCCTCCGCACTGGGGCTGTTTCTGTTGTCCAGCGGGTTTGAAGAGCTTGGGAGCTCCTCCTACTTATACCTTTTGTTCTTTCACCCTGGTCTTCGTGCCTCCAGTCCCATAGAGGTGCCCCCAGCCTAGAAGACGGGTGTGGGGTCTCTGGCAGATGGATCCCCTTCGGCTGTGTCTCGGAGCCACAGATCTGGGCTCAGTGTAATATCCTGGGTTTGGAAGAACCCAAAGTGAGGCTGTTACGGAGGAAGACAGTCTGGGATTCTCTCCCAGGACTCCCATCTGGTCCCCTAAGGTCACCTGCGCTTCTTTGTGATGATGGGAGAGGGTAGTGGAGTTGCAGGCTTCTTTGGCTTTGAACTCCCTCTTAGTGCCAGGGGTAGTCCAGGGATTTGTGTTGACTTGGCCTCTTGCAGGAACCAGGGAGGGACTGTTGTCTCCTAGTTTATTCATCTCTTTCCACCTTTTTTCTTCTCTAAGAACCCAGAACAGGAAGACAGAAGAGCCCCCGCGCATCAAAAGTCATGGCGGAGGTAAGTTGTATGTGGCACTTTCTTCTTGGAAAAGGCCTCTTGGTTTTCAGAACAGTGTCCTATTTCAGGATTCCATCCGAAAGATTTACTGTAGTGATTTGAAGAAAGAAGAGAGGAGGAAAGAAACCACATTTATAGAGTTTTCCTAAACCGGACAGGAGCCTAAACCAGGGCTCTGATCCTGAATTTGCACTTCCCGGGAAGAGCATTCCCACCCATTTAAGAGAAGTGCCGCCGGTCTCACTTTCTCATCTCTGAAATATTATTTCATGTCATTTTCCAATTTTTCTATTGAGTTTTATATTTCCAGTTTTTCATTCCCTTTAATGCTTTGAGGCACTTCTTAAATATTGGAGTTTATCATCCTTTGTCAGTTACATGTTGTTGTACGTGCGTGATGTCTTTGGGATGGCCGAGGTCAGTGCCTTCCGGCTTGGAGAGCACACCTTGGCCCAGGGCAGGTCAGAGCAGACCCGTCTGTCAGATCAATTACTGATAGTGAGAAAGTTGTTTTTTCTCAGTACACTAGGTACAGTTGGATTCCCTGGGGTTTGGGGAAGTAAAGGTTTGTTATTCTCTCTCTAATCAAGACACACACACACACACAAGCAGAAAGATTGGAACAGGGAGAGGAAAAATCATTCTCAGTCGTTTAGGGGACTCTGAGGTCAGTCTGGTGACTCAGGTCTGCTTTTGCTTCTTTCTCCGTTGTCTTCTCAAGTTCTGCATTTCTCTGGGATGAACCCAGTATATAAATTATCTGTTTTCAACTCTAAAGGCCATTATGTATGTCAATTGATATTTCTTCTGTCCTTCATTTATTTTGGAAAACTTGGACAGTGGGTTTCTTTTTCCTGAAAATTCCTGCTTCCCTGAGTCCCTCAAGGAACTTGTTCCCCAGTTCTTCCCATTCCAGTGAGTGATGCTATCAAAGGCTCCTGTCCTATAAGTATCCCTCTGTTCTCCAAGTGTTTAGGTGTTCATTTTGCAAACCACTTAGTATTCCGTAAGTGCATATCCTTCCACCAGGAGTACTGATGGAGTAGGAAAACCAACCCTTGCTGGAAGTTATGGATCTCTGTTGTTAGAGCTCTGATTTGATGAAGTGGAGATGAATGATTAAGTGGGATCCCTTGTTGCGAACTTGGGTTTTCAAATTAGACAAGAAGGTAATTGATGTAGATTTGTTGCAGTCTCAGTATTTGTCCATATCTCTAGCTCTCTGAGCTTTTTTTTTTTTAAATCCTCACCCGAGGACATTTTTGCATGTATCTTCAGATAGAGCAGGAGGAAGAGAGGGAGGAAGAGAGAGAGAGAAACACCGATGCGAGAGAGACAAATCGAGTGGTTGCCACCAACCGGGGCTGGGGACAAACTGCAACCAAGGTACCTGCCCTTAGCGGGAACTGAACCCGGGTCTCTCTGGTCCGTGGGCCGACGCTCTAACCGCTGAGCCAAACCGGCCACGGTGTTCTCTGAGCTTTTTAGGACTTGGGGACATATGATAAGTTGAGTGTATGGAGTTAGGTGATATTCCAAGGAATTGATGCCAGGTAGACACCAATAGGTGAGTTCACTGTGAACTTACGTGGTGTATGCTCTTCTTGGGTTATATCAATGTTCATCTGGATCTTCCTCCATCAGTTCTGTAGCCCAGGAACAAGGGGAATATAGTTAGGGATAGTTTATGGTAACAGGGACAATATAGCCAGATATATAAATTGTTGAGGAGTAATAAATTCTCATAACTGCAAAAGAACCTTGGAGAACGTGTCCAACCTAGTGCCCCAAAATACTAACACTGAATACATAAGATGGGGTATCATACTGCCAGTAAAATTGGTGTCTATTTTAGAATTTTTGATGACATGGAAAAGTGGTTAGGATTTAATATTTTGGCATGTTTATGAGCCTGACTTTTAAAAATATTATTAAGTCGCCCTGGCCAGTTTGGCTCAGGGGTTAGAGCATCGGCCTGCAGTCCGGAGAGACCTGGGTTCAGTTCCTGCTAAGGACGCGTACCTCGGTTGCAGTTTGTCCCCGGCCCTGGTTGGGTTGTGTGGGTGGCGACCACTTGTGTCCCTTTCACGTCGATGTTTCTCTTTCTCTCTCCCTCCCACTCTATCTGAACAAAATATCGAAAAATTGTCCTCGGGTGAGGATAAAAAAATAAAAATATTATTAAGTCACTAAGTTATATTTAAATTCTGTTTTCAGAAATAGACGTTTTATAAGATATTTTTG
The DNA here is from genome assembly GCF_014108415.1 of Molossus molossus. NCBI lineage: Eukaryota > Metazoa > Chordata > Mammalia > Chiroptera > Molossidae > Molossus > Molossus molossus. Next base: position 14,995,206 of record NW_023425357.1, on the reverse strand, counting down.
AATGATACAGACTTTTTTAAAAAAACTTCTTTATTGGGAGAATGGGAAGGAGATGATCACAAGTATGTGTTGAACAGATAGAGTGGGCTATGCTGTGTACTTCAGTGTGCATTCTTGTTTCATTGGGAAACACCAATTATATGGCCTTTGTTTATTCCCAGACCTGGGTGGAAAATGGAAGAGGATAATGCCAGAGGTAACATTTATAGTTGCAGGCATGTTTAAGAATGATGTGTGCTCTGATCACTTATGTTCCCACACTGACCCATCCATGTTGAAGGGTCCAGCATAGCCTGTTTTCCTGAACAGTGTTCCCTTACTGAACTGCTTTCTCCATTTTCTTTTATTCTGTTGCAAAGATTTTGTCCATTAATTTCACAAATAGTATATTTCTCTGTGGTTTTAGGGCTTGACGTTCCAAGATGTGGCCATTTTCTTCTCTCAGAAGGAGTGGGAATGCTTGCACGCTGCTCAGAGGGATTTGTACCGAGAGATAATGTTGGAGAATTACAACAACCTCATCTCCCTGGGTAAGTTTATCTGGCCCTCAAAATTCAGAATTGGCCTTCTGGAATTTTTTTTTTCTCTTCAGTTGTACATGCCCCTAGCAGGAACCGAACCCAGGACTCTCTGGTCCTCAGGCCGACGCTCAACCGCTGAGCCAAACTGGCCAGGGCCTTCTGGAATTTTTATGTTGCTTGTTATTAATTTCTTGTGAGTGGTTTTTCAAGTGCCTGGCTGAGTTAATGACTCTTGCTTACCAAAGAATGGTCGTTTCTTGTGGAGTTAAAGGTTGGCTGCTTCAGTTTACAGTTTTATCTTTTTCGTTCCTCTGACCTTCACCCTTAAACTACTTCCTCCTCTTTCTTTGCTTTTTAAAAAAACTTTTTTTTCTTGATTGATTTTAGAGAGAGAGGAAAGGAGAGGGAGAGAGAGATAGAAACATCGATGAGAGAGAACATCGATTGGCCGCCTCCTACATGCCCCCCACTGGGGATCGGGCCCACAACCTGGGCATGTGTCCTGACCGGGAATCAAACTGGCAACCTCTTGGTGCATGGGTCACTGCTCAACCACTGAGCCACACTAGCCAGACTACTCCTCTTTCTTGATAATCATGAACTGATTTTAATTCTGGGACACCCACAACATAACGTCATCCCTTTTTTTACCTTGAGCAGGACTTTCTGATTCTAAGCCAGATGTGATCTTCTTATTGGAGCAGGGGAAGGAGCCCTGGATTGTTAAACAGAAGGAGACAAAAGGATGGTGCCCAGGTGAGTGATGGTGACTTGGATGGAGAAGGCCATGGCAGGTGGGTCATGCAGCTGGGCCGGAAGAAGGCAGCACTTCTCAGACGATGGCAGGAAAGCTCCCTGAAAAGGCCTGAGATCTGGAAAAGAAAGTAAGGATGTTTCAGCATGAGGCCTTCGGTTTTAATTCACTTATTACTCTTTTGCTGTCCTTCCTCATGTTTCTCTCTGATTTCATGAACAAGTGCCTTCTTCCTTCCCAGGAGACAATCATTTTTCCTGTACCTTGGGTCCAGTTTTATCCTGAATTTCTGTGTTGTTAATCCTCACCCGAGGATATTTTTCCATTGATTTTTAGATAGAGTGGAAGGGAGGGGGAGAGAGAGAGACAGACAGACAGAAACATCAATGTGAGAGAGAAACATTGGTTGGTTGCCTCCCTCATGACCCTGACTGGGGCCAGGGATTGAACCTGCAACCCAGGTACATGCCCTTGACTGGGAATCAAACCCAAGACCCTGTGGTCCACAGGCCAACGCAACCCTCTAACCGCTGAGCCAAACCGGCCAGGGCCTGACTTTATTTTATTATTTTTTTAATCCTCACTTGAGGATTTTTAAAAATTGATTTTAGAGAGAGAGGAAGGGAGAGGGGGAGAGAGAGAGACAGACAGAAAGATCAATGTGAGAGAGAAACATCGATTGATTGCGTCATGTGCCCTGATTGGGGATTAACTTGCAATCTGGGTATGTGCCCTGACCAGAATCAAACCAGTGACCCTTCAGTGCACAGGGTGACACTCCAACCAACTGGCCAGGACTATCTTGACTTTTTAAAGCAGCTCTATTGAGATATAATTCACTTACTGTAAAATTCATTCATTTATTTATTTATTTTTATCCTCACTCAAGGACATTTTTGCATTCATCTTCAGATAGAGCAAGAGGGAGAGAGAGAGAAACATTGATGTGAGAGAGACACATCGACTGGTTGCCACCCACACGTCCCCACCTGGGGCCGGGGACAAACCACAACCAAGGTACGTGCCCTTAGTGGGAACCGAACCCGGCACTCTCTAGTCTGTAGGCTGATGCTCTAACTGCTGAGCCAAACTGGCCAGGGCTAAAATTCACTTATTTAAAGTAGAGTTTATTAATTTTTAGAATATTCAGAGTTTTATAATTATGACAACAATCTAACTGTAGAACATTTCCATTACCTCAAATGAAATCTCATACCTGTAAGTAGTCACTACTCAAACCCAGATTTTGGCAACCACCAATCTACTTTTATTTATTTATTTTTTATTTTATTTTATTTATTTTTTATTTTTATTTTTTAGCCTCCCCCGAGGACATTTTTCCTTTTTTTTTTTTGTTCAGATAGAGTGGAAGGGAGAGAGAGGAAGAGAGAGAGAGAGAGAGAGAAACATCGATGTGAAAGGGACACATTGAGTGGCTGCTACCCACACGACCCAACCAGGGCCAGGGACAAACTGCAACTGAGGTACATGCCCTTAGCGGGAACTGAACCCGGGTCTCTCTGGACCGCAGGCTGATGCTCTAACCGCTGAGCAAACCCAGCCAGGGCTACTTTTTTTTTTTATTAATTAATTAATTTTTGTTACAGATGTTTCTCCATTTTTTCCCAGTGATTCTCCCCTCCCCGTCCCTCCCTGCCCTGTCCCCAGCTTTGTTGTCCATGTCCATTGTTCATGCATACATGCATATAAGTTCTGTGGTTTATCTCTCCCCCACCACCGCCTCTTCTGGGGATTGTCAGTCTGTACCCCACTTCCACGTCTCTGGGACTACCCCATTCCTCAGACTGTTATGTTCATTATATTCCACAAATAAGTGTGATCATATGATACTTGTCTTTCTTTGTTTGGCCTGTTTCACCAGCCAGGGCTACTTTTAATCCTTTTTATTTCTGTAAGGTTGGTAGTGATATCTCCTTTTTTGTTCCTGATATTAGTATGAGTCTTCTCTCTTTTTTTTTTTGGTTAATCTAGCTAAAGGTTTGTCAGTTTTGACCTTTTCAAAGGATCAATTTACAGTTACATTGATTTTCTCTAATTTTCTTTATTTTGTTAATCTCTCCTCTAATCTTTATTATTTCCTCTTTTCTGGTATCTTTGGTATTAGTTTGCTCTTTTTTATCTAGTTCCTTAAGGTGTGTAATTATTTGATTTGAGATCTTTTTTTTTTATCCTCACCCGAGGACATTTTTGCATTTATCTTCAGATAGCGCAGGAGGGAGAGAGGGAGGAAGAAAAAGAGAAACATCGATGTGAGAGAGACACATCGACTGGCTGCCACCCACACGACCCCAACTGGGGCTGGGGACAAACTGCCACCGAGTTACATGCCCTTAGCAGGAATCGAACCCAGGTCTCTCTGGTCCACTGGCTGACACTTTAACCGCTGAGCCAAACTGGCCAGGGCTGAGATTTTTGTTTTGTTTTAATATAGACATTTTAAGCTGTTAATTTCCCTTTAAGATCTGTTTTAACTGTATTCCATATGTTTTGGTATGTTTATCCTCAAAAGTATTTTCTGATTTCTCTGTGATTTCTTCTTTGACCCATTAGTTATTTAAGAGTATGCTGTTTTCTCTCTTCTTCTTAATCTGGCTAGTTTATCTATCCATTATTGAAAGTAGAGCATTGCATCGCTGAATGTCTGTTTTCCTCTTCATTTCTGTTAGTGTTTTCTTCATGTATTTGGGGGCTCTGTGCATATATGCTTATAACTGTTTCTGAGATTGACCCACTTATTATAAAATGTTCATCTCTATTACAGTTTTTGTCTTAAGTCTATTTTGTCTGATAATTGTATAGCTATTGAAGCTCATTTTTTATTAGTCTTTGCATGGCATGGCATATCTTTTTCCATTCTTTTAATCTTTTTGTGTCTTGAATTTAGTGTCTCTTGTAGACGGCATATACTAGGGTTTTTTTTGTTTGTTTTTTTGTGGTATGTGCCCCTAGCGGGAACCGAACCTGGGACTCTCTGGTCCGCAGGCCAATGCTCAACTGCTGAGCCAAACTGGCCAGGGCTAGGATCGTGTTTTTAATATATCCTGCCTATATCTGCCATCTGTTTGAGTATTTAATATGCTTACATTTATTATTATTTTTTTTATTTTTATTTTTTTATCCTCACCCGAGGACATTTTTCCATCTTTTGTTCAGATAGAACGGGAGGGAGAGAGAGGAAGAGAGGGAGAGAAACATCGATGTGAAGGGACACATCGAGTGGCTGCCACCCACACGACCAACCAGGGCCGGGGACAAACTGCAACCGAGGTACGTGCCCTTAGCGGGAACCGAACCCGGGTCTCTCTGTACCGCAGGCTGACGCTCCAACCGCTGAGCCAAACCAGCCAGGGCGATATATGCTTACATTTAATTTAATTATTGAAAGAGTAGGATTTATGTCTGATATTATTTTTGATATTATTTTTTCAGTGGTTTCCCTGAAAATTTTAATTATGTCTTAACTTAAAACAATTTAGTTTGTATTAATACTACCTTAATTTTAATCTTATTTTAAAAGTATGTCCTAATATACCCCTGTTCCCTCCTTTTCTTCTTTGTACTATTATTGTCATACAAATTACAGCTTAATACATTGTAAGGAAATATTAGTAAACAGAATAATGACTCCCCCAAAGATGTCCACATCCTAATCCCTGGAATCTATGAATATGTTGCCCTTACAAAGCAAAGAGGAATTAAAGTTTGAATCAGCTGGCCTTAAATTAGGGAGATTATCCTAGATTATTCACATGGGTTCAATATAATCACAGGAGTCCTTGAAAGAATCAGATGTGTGACAACATAAGAAATGTACAGAGAGATGCAATATGCAGACTTCAAAGTGAGAGGAAGGGGACCATGATGCACTAAGGAATGAGCAGTCTTTAGGATTTGGAAAACACAAAAAAATAGATTCTTCCCTAGAGCCTCCAGAAGGGAACACAGTCTTGCTACAGTCACACTTATTTTAACCTATTAAAACCTTTTTCAGTCCTGCCAGTGTGGCTCAGTGGTTGAGCATCGACCCATGCACTAAAAGGTTGCTGGTTCGATTTCCAGTCAGGGCACATGCCCAGGTTGTGGGCCAAGTTCCCGGCGGGGGGGGGGGGGGGCATGCAGGAGGTGGCTAATCGATGTTCTTTCTCATCGATGTTTCTATCTCTCTCTCTCCCTTTCTCTCTTTCTAAAGTCAATAAAGAAAAAAAAAATTAAAATAAAATAAAACCTCTTTCAGATTCCTGACCTCCAGAACTGTAAGATAATATATTTGAGTTGTTACAAACAAAAATACTTTTATGTAGTCTTATATTTACCTACATAGTTACCTTTTACTGGTGCTCTTTATTTTTTGTGGGTTCAAGTTATCTTCTGTCCTTTTATTTCAGTCTAAACAACTTCTTTTATTCTTCTTGTAGGGCAGATCTGATGATGATAAAATTTATTTGTTTTAAAAATATTTTGAGAATATATTAATTTCTTTTTTATTTATAAAGGATAGTTTTGCTGGATGTAAAATTCATGAGTGACAGCCCTTTTTTTTTTTTACACCAAATTTGTCACTTAACTGCTTTCTGTTCTCATGGTTTCTGATAACAAATCAGTTGCCCTTCTTATTGAGGATCCCTTATGTGGAATGAGTTACTTCTCTCTTGATGCTTTCAAGATTTTGTCTTTGACTTTTATCAGTTTCTTAGTTTTGATCAAGTTTATTTCAAGTTTATAGCAAGTTTATTCAACTTGGAGTTTGTTGAACCTCTTAGATGTGTATATTAATGTTTTTCATGAAATTTGGGAAATTGTTGGAAAGTATTTCTTCAAATGTATTTTTATCCCTTTCTTGTTCTCATTCAGGTTCTCTCTTTGTGCATATATTTCTATGCTTGATGATATTCTTCAGGTCTGTGAGGCTCTGTTTTTGCTTTTTGTTCCTTTCTGTACTACAAACTAGATAGTCTTCTCTATTTACCTATTTTCATTTTTGCTGATCCTTCCTTCTGCCAGTTCAAATCTGTTGCTGAGCTCTACTGGAGAATTTTTTATTTCAGTTATTGTACTTTTCAACTCAGATTTCTATTTGGTTGCTTCTTATAATTTCTACTGATATATTTTTATTTAGTGAGACTTTATATATGACTTTCTTTGGTTCTTTGAACAAAATGTATATTTATAATAGCTTAATTAAAGTCTTTGTCTAATTAAGTCCATTAACTGAGCCCTTTCAGGGACATTGTCTATTGGCTGCTTTTTGTTTTTTGTGTGTGTGGCATTTTTCTTGTTTCTTTGTATGTCTTATATAAGTAAACATTTTAGATAATGTATTGTCACAAGTCTGGTATCTCATTCCTCTCTCACCCATAGTTTTTTTTTCTTCATTGATTTTAGAGAGAGAGGAAGGAAGAAGGAGAGAGAGATAGAAACCTTGCTGAGAGAGAACATCAGTTGGCCACTTCTTGCATGCCCCCCACTGGGGATAGGGCCCACATCCTGGGCATGTGCCCTGACCGGGAATTGAACCGACGACTCTTGGTGCATGGGTCGACGCTCAACCAGTGAGCCACACTGGCTAGACCCAGATTGTTTTTCCAAATATTTAACATAGCATCATCTGACATCTGATATCTGGAACCTCCCAGGCAATATAAAATGCCAACATCAGCCCTGGCCAGTTTGGCTCAGCGGTTAGAGCATCGGCCTGCGGTCCAGAGAGACCCAGGTTTGGTTCCTGCTAAGGGCATGTACCTCGGTTGCAGTTTGTCTCTGGCCCTGGTTGGGTCGTGCGGGTGGCAGCCACTCAATGTGTCCCATTCACGTCGATGTTTCTCTCCCTCTCCCTCTCTTTCTCTCTCTCTCTCTACCTCTCTCTCCCTCCCACTCTATCTGAACAAAAAATGGAAAAATGTCCTCAGGTGTGGATAAAAAAAAAACACAACAACATCATTTGGCCCTGGCCAGTTTGGCTCAGCGGTTAGAGCATCGGCCTGTGGTCCTGAGAGACCCGGGTTTGGTTCCCGCTAAGGGCACGTACCTCGGTTGCAATTTGACCCCGGCCCTGGTTGGGTTGTGTGGGTGCGACCACTCGTTGTGTCCCTTTCACGTCGATGTTTCTCTCTCTCTCTCTCCCTCCCACTCTACCTGAACAAAATATCAAAAAGTGTCCTCGGGTGAGGATTAAAAAAAAAAACAAGCAAACAACATCATTTGAACAGTCATTCTATAGACGTTGCTTAGTGCCCTTCTCCCAAAGACAATTGTATAGCATCCAGTGTAAGTGGCGTTTTCTTTGGGTCCCAGATGCAGACCGTATATTAGTCACAGAAGAATCTCCTCTGCCCAGCAATTGTGCCAGGCTTATTCATCTCTCTAGATTTGCCAGCTGTTTTTCTGCACCCTGTTCTGGGCCGGTTCAATGACCCCGGACCATAAAAAGAGCAAAGAGAAATGACCCATGCAGCAGGGTGCCCGCATAAAGCTTCGACGTCTTACACGAGCATCATTCTATCTCAGATCAGTCTTGTTGAGTAGTTATGTAACTGTCCGATGTCAAACAGCTAGCAAATCATCAGACTGGGATTCACACTCAGGTCTCCTGGCCCGAAAGTTGTATTCTTTGTCACAACGTCATACAGTCTCTCATAAATGGTTGCCATGGTACTCTCCATTTCATTAGAATTCTCGCTGAATTACGTAAACTTTTCATTGGTGTGTAAGGCTGTCACTATTGTAGGGGCTGGTACAGGCACACGTACGGATGCACCCTGATGGTGCTGGCTGCTTGTACATTCCTGCCAGGTACATGCAAAGTGGTGGAGGGAGAGCACATTGAAGTTAGGAGATAATATGTTCATCACTATTTTAAATAGTAAAGGCATGCAGTGATTACTTTGATTCCCAAGTCAATCCTAATGTCATTATTTTGAGCATCTTAAAATGTTTCCACTGGAATACCCTTAATCACTTTACTTAAACATTAATGGGCCTGTGTGTTGGTGATTGCTTGTATCATGGTGTGTGGAATACATATTATGCTAGTTCCAGGACGCATTGGGAGAAATTATACTGGTAGATAGACTGATGGACAAATATGTAATCCAGAATCGAGAAAGGGATTATGAGGGCAAAGAACAGGGTATGTGGCAGAAAATTAAGATATTTAGGATGAAAGAAGCGGGATCATGCCCTGGTCCTGGAGCAGAGCACATCCACGGGAGATGAAACACTTCCTGAAAGGGCCTAAAATGTCGGGTATGGGATGTCAGGAAGGTAACAGTGGAAGTAGGGAGACCCGTTAGGAGAGTGTGTTAATCTTGGTATGGGATGGCTTTGGACGGGTGGCAGAGATACTGGTAGAGAGAAATCGTCATAATCTGGGTATATTTTGAGGCCAGACCTGAGAGGACTTGCTGTTAGTTGTAATGCCTGTCCCTGCAGATCCTCATGCAGTTGCTCTTAGGTGGCTCCTCGAGGTTGTATTTTACAAGTGCCCCAGCTGATGAACCTGAGAGCCACTTCTCTGATAAGTTCCCCTCATTTTCTCTAGTCTCACCCCCCCCGTTATTTTTTTTAATTGCCATCCATGTTAAGAACTATTTATTTGCTATTTTTAGTTTGTTCTTTCTACTTTAGGACTTTCCTTTCTCCTGCAACATGAAAAAAGACAAAAACAACAAAACCTATTTTCTTTCTTATTATCTTACAGATTGGGAGTCCAGAAGAGAAACCAGGGATTTCTCTCCAGAGGAGGACAGTTATGAAATTAAATCATTGCAACCAGAGATAACTAAAAGACCTATAAGCTCTAACCCTGTGTGCACTGACAGTCAAATCAAGTGCTACTTGGACAAGGCACAGGATGGACATGTCAGGCCCGTGGTCATAACCTCTGAAGGAAGGCCTGCTGCTGTTCAGTGCACAGGCACTAGAGCGCCTCGGGTAATTCATCCTGCAGTGAAATCCTGTGAATGCAGGGACTGTGGGGCAGCTGTCAGGCACCAGTCATCCCACCTTCAACAGGAAAGCGGGCAAAATAAGGAGAAAAGCTCTCAATGTGGAGAGTGTGGGAAAGCCTTCAATAGTAAGTCAGATTTGACTAAGCATAGGAGAATTCATGAAAGAAACAAAAGTAATGAAAATAAGAAATGTGCCTTTATTCAAGACTCTGCAGTTACTAACCCTCAGAGCGTTAATACTGGTGAAAAACCTCATAAATGTAAGGAATGTGGACAAGCTTTTCATTCTAGCGCCCAACTTGCAAAACATCAAAGGATCCATCTTGGTGAGAAACCCTATAAATGTGAGGAGTGTGAGAAGGCCTTTCCATCGACCTCACAGCTTAATTTGCATCAGAGAATCCATTCCGATGAGAAATACTACGAATGTAAGGAGTGTGGGAAAGCCTTCACCCGTCCCTCGCACCTTTTTCGACATCAGAGAATCCATACTGGTGAAAAGCCCCATAAATGTAAGGAGTGTGGGAAAGCTTTTCGTTATGACACACAGCTTAGTCTTCACCAACTAATTCACACAGGCGAGAGACGCTACGAGTGTACGGAGTGTGGGAAGGCGTACAGTTGTGCCTCACAGCTGAGTCTGCATCAAAGAATTCATACTGGCGAGAAGCCTCATAAATGTAAAGAATGTGGGAAAGCTTTTATCTCTGATTCCCATCTTACACGACATCAGAGCGTTCACACTGGTGAGAAGCCCTACACGTGTAAGGAGTGCGGGAAGGCCTTCCGTCGTGGCTCAGAGCTTACTCGACATCAGAGGGCGCACACTGGCGAGAAACCCTATAAATGCAGGGAATGTAGAATGGCCTTTACTTGTAGCACAGAACTTATTCGACACCAAAAAATTCACACTGGTGAGAGACCCCATAAATGTAAGGAATGCGAGAAGGCTTTTATTCGGAGGTCCGAACTTACTCATCACGAGCGAAGTCATAACGGTGAAAAACCCTACGAGTGTAAGGAATGTGGGAAGGCCTTTGGCCGTGGCTCGGAGCTTAGTCGACACCAGAAAATTCACACTGGTGAGAAACCTTATGAATGTAAGCAATGTGGGAAGGCCTTTATTCGTGGCTCACACCTTAGTCAACATCAAAAAATTCATACAGGATGGAGGAATGAATGAAGACATGGGAAGGTTCAGAATGTAATTGATGTCTGAAGTTCATACGAGGAAAGCAAACAAAAACACCTGTGATTCTAAGGAATGAGGAAAAGCATTTGAGGATAACAGCGTAATAATCAGAGTTTGTACTGTGGGTGTAAAGTCTTTATTTTAAGGCCAGAATTTACTGAACATTTGTTACTGGTGAGAAACCTTATAGATGTTAGGAATTGGGAGGGTTTATTTGTGTTTCAGAATTCATTAGATATCAGAGTTCAGTTGGTGAAAGGGTGAAAGACTCCATGAATGTGAGGAAAGTGGGAAGGCTTAGGATGCAGCAACTGTGTTAGAGACAATCATTCAAACCTTTCTCAACATCAGGATCATTAGCCCTTAGGGAAATCAGAGGATTTATACTGTAGATGCCATATATTTGCTAACAAGTTATTTATCTGATAATTCATACTTGAGGAAGGCTATATTAATATTAAAATGATAGAAAATTAGTTTGACCTGGCCAAATCTTGTTCATATTTGCAAACTCATTCTCTAAAATTATTGGAACTGACTTAGTGTGGGAAAGGATTTAATCAATATTCAGTCTTTTTTTTCCAGATAGAGCGGGAGGTAAGTGGGGAAGAGAGAGAAACATCCATGTGAGAGACACATCGAGTGGTTGCCACCCACACGACCCCAACCAGGGCTGGGGACAAACTGCAAGCGAGGTACGTCCCACTAGTGGGAACTGAACCCAGGACTCTCTGGTCCATGGGCCGATGCTCTAACCACTGAGCAAAATTGGCCAGGGCAGTCATTCTTTTTTTTTTTTTAATTCCTCACCAGAGGATATTTTTCTACTTACTATCAGATAGAGTGGGAGGGAGGGAGGGAGAGAGAGAGATAATCAGAGAGAGACATTGACATGATAGAGCCACACACATCAACTGTCTGCCTCCAGCACGACCTGACCAGGGCCCGGGATGAACTGCAACCAAGGTATGTGCCCTTAACCGGAATCAAACCCGCGACTCCTTGGTCTGCAGTCTGGTGCTCTAACTGCTGAGCCAAACTGGCCAGGGCAATAATGTAGTCTTTATTTGTTAATAGGGCAAGTTACTTAACTATGTCTAAATTTTCTAATTTATAAGTAATACTAGCACCATATTTCTTAGTAGCATTGTGAAGATTAGATAATTACGTTATATTCCATTGAACAATGTCTGGATTGTATTGGAAGTGTGTTAGATAAGAGCTGCTTGTATTATTAATTTTTTATTTTTGTAACTGTATTATTAGAGATTATACAAGAGGAAGGCCTTTTGGATTCAATGACTATATGAACACCTTACATCATGTCTTTCTTTAAGGAATGTTAAAGTGATTCCTTCTAGAGAAAAATTAAAAGCTGAAACTTTTTTGTTGTTGTTAATCCTCACCTGATGGTATTTTCCCATTGATTTTTAGATAAGAGTGGAAGGGAGAGAGAGAGAAACATCGATATGAGAGACACATCAATTGGTTGCCTCCTGCACGATCCCATCCAGGGCCGGGGATTGAACCTGCAACCCAGGTATGTGCCAGGTATTGATGAGAATAGAACCTGTGACCCATCAATCAGCAGGCCAACACTCTAACAGCTGAGCTAATTGGCCAGGGCTAAAAAAAAACTTTTACTCATAGCTTGCCTTTTTGTCCCATCAGGGGATTCATAGTGTAAAGAACCCCAGTAGAATATGAGTAGGCAGCTGTGAGGTCAGGATGTAGACCTGGATGATGTAGTAAAACCTGTAAAAATAATGACATAGGACACACCCTCTGACTTCTGTTCTGAAGAATTAGAAAATAACAAAGCCTTAATCAAAATCCATTACTTTCTGTAAGGACATTAAAAAGATACCTGTATAAATAATTTTTATATTAAAAAGGAAATCAAAGCAAATTATCATTAGTAATGAATGACAAAGAGAAAACTACATGTTGAAATTTGTGGGATACAGCAAAGCTATACTCGGAAAATTAAGTTCTTTAAATATGTGTAGAAAATAGGGAAAATTAAGGCCAGGATTCATTCTCACTTAACTGTACCTGGTGCACTGCCTATTCCCAGTAGGTTCCCAATAAACACTGTGGATCAGAGGAACGAGAGAGTGAATGAATGAGCGTTTGACTCTAGTATGTTGAAAGGTTCAAACAAAAGAAGTGTAGAGACCAAAAAGAAAGAAAGAAAAAACCTTGACATATTTTGAAATGAAAACCATTATACTGCCCTGGCCAGTTCGCTCAGCGGGTAGAGCATCAGCCTATAGACCGGAGAGTCCTGGGTTCGGTTCCCACTAAGGGCACGTACCTCGATTGCAGTTTGTCCCCGGCCCTGGTTGGGGTTGTGTCGGTGGCAGCCACTCGATGTGTCTCTCTCACATCTATGTTCTCTCTCTCTTTCCCTCCCTCTCTCCCTCCTGCTCTATCTAAAGATAAATGCAAAAAAAAAAAAAAAATGTCCTCGGGTGAGGATAAAAAAACAAACAAGAAACATTGTACCCTAAAAAGAAAAAACTCATGAATGAGAGAGGATATATAACTACAAAAACGGAGGAGGTTTAAAAAAATAAGGCATACCCGGCCAGTGTGGCTCAGTGGTTGAGCATCTACTCAGGCACCAAGAGGTTGCCAGTTTGATTCCGGGTCAGGGCATTTCCCCGGTTGTGGGCCCGGTCCCCAGTGGGGGCATGCAGGAGGAGCCAATCAGTGTTTTCTCGCATTGATGTTTCTGTCTCTTCCTTTCCCTTTCTAAAATCAATTAAAAAATTAATAAAGAAATAAGGCGATATTATTGTGGCCGATGTTGCTTGCCGATTCATTGGTATTAACATTTCTCCCTTTGCCAGGGTTACCTGCCACCCGCTTAAGTCTAAATGCCAGATGCTTGCTCACTTAGCTTGCTTTGCATTTGGGCATGTGTAGACCATCCTGGCCGTAGAAGATCTGAGCAAAAGTCTGCAAGTGAGTTTAAGTTAAAATTTCTTTCCTAACAAAATAGGAGGAAATGGTCCTCATATACAGAATGCATGTCTGTCTGTCTCTCTGATGCCTGGAATTGTGGCCATTTTGCAACCAGAGGGGTGAGAGGCTGAGATTGGCACAGGGCACGGATTGGGATTACCCATGTCCTTGACATTGTTGAACTGATGAAACAATTCAGAACTGCCTTGTTCCTGCACTTGTGTGAAATAAGAAACTGCATATTTGTTATAAGTTTATATTCAACTTTTTATAATATAGCTGAGCCCTGAGAATAATTTTATAAACATATACACAAATATTTATTCAATGTTGCTAAGGTGAGACGACGTTTATATTCAATTGTGGAAAAGCATTACTTTCTTAAACATATACATGCATACCTCGGGTATATTACAGGTTTGGTTTGAGACCACTACAGTATAGGAAGGCATTAAAGTGAGTCTTCTTTTTGCTTTTGGAGAGTCTTGCCTTCAATTTGTTAAAAATGCAACAAAGCAAACCACAATGTGCCTATATGCGTATTTCCATATTCAACTGTGACTTGGTAACATGTAGGAAATGTGTGTTTATAGAGTATATTTACACTCAGTTTTCTGCAGAGTGTCTGCTTATATTCAGTTTTTTACAGTTGTCTGAAATCCTAGAAAAGTATTTTCTTGAATAAAGAACCAAGAAAAAACCGATTCAAGAACTACACCATGTTATTCATCTATTACCAGAGTATCTTACAGATAAACTCTTCTCAGTCTTCAATATACAAAGAGTCACAGTTACGAAGCTAGCATAACCCTTTGACCAAATTTGGATAAAGGACAGCATCCAAATCCACATGAGCTTTAAAAAAGAATCCACTGTACTCATGGTAGATGAATATTGAAATCTAGCAGCCTATTACAAAAATAATAGGATATTTTTATCCAGAATAAAATGATCTAACCTGTCCAATTGTTTCAAAATATAATATGTAAATATAGTGTTTACACATTGAAAACTAGACACTAAAATAACTTCCCACTAAAAGTAGCAAACAAGAAACTGATTTCACCTGCTGTGAAATCACTGCAGTGTCCACTTAAACATGCCTCCTGATCATGAGACATTCTCAACATCTGGAATAATCATCTAGTGGATTCCATGTTTTTACCACACCTTAGAAAGTAATACATATTTTAGCCCTGGCCAGTTTGGCTCAGCGGTTAGAGCGTCGGCCTGCGGTCCGGAGAGACCCGGGTTCGGTTCCCGCTAAGGGCACGTACTTTGGTTGCAGTTTGTCCCCGGCCTTGGTTGGTCGTGCGGGTAGCAGCCACTCGATGTGTCCCTTCACGTCGATGTTTCTCTCTCTCTCTCCCTTCCTCTCTCTCCCTCCCACTCTATCTGTACAAAAAAATGGAAAAAATATCCTCCGGTGAGGATTAAAAAAAAAAAAAAAAAAAAGAAAGTAATACATATTTTAATTAAGTTCAATGTAAGTAGGTATTGTGTGGTAAATTAGCTACCACCTCACACCTGTCAGTGGCTATCATGAGCAAATCCACAAGCATCTAGTGTTGGTAAGAATGTGCAGGAAAGGGATCCCTCATGCACCGTTGATGGGAATGCAGATTGGTGCAGCCACTATGAAGGACAGTAGGAGGTCCTTCAAACAAAAAGAACTGGCTTATGACCCAGCAATTCCATTTCTGGGTATACAAAGAAATTCAAAACACTAATTTGAAAGAATATACACACCCCTATGTTTATTGCAGCATTATTCGCAATAGTCAAGATATGGAAGCAATCCAAGTACCATCAATAAATGAGGATAAAAAAGCTGTGATGCAGATATACGATGGAATATTATGTGGCCGTAAAAAAATCTAACCATTTGCAACAGCCTGGATGGACCTAGTGGGTATTATACTAAGTGAAGTCAGTCAGAGAAATATGATTTCACTTATGTATGGAATCTAAAGCACAAAAGAAATGAACAAAATTGAAACAAACTCAGACACAGAGAACAGATTGACGGTTGCCAGAGAGAAGGGGGTTGGGACTCAGGGAAAAAGATGAAGGGGTTCAGAAGTACAGATGCGTAGTTACAAAATAGTCATGGGAATGTGAAATACAGCATAGGCAATATAGCCAGTAATATTGTAATAACTATGTGTGGGTACTAGAAATACCAGGTTGGGGAGGACACTCGGTAAAGTATTTGATTGACCACTATGCTGTACACCTGAAACTAATACAAAATAATACTGAATGTAAACTGTAATTGAAAAATAAAATAAAGTTAGGATTACAGTACTGGTTTCATTGTAATTTCTAATATTTTTGAGTTATAATAAATGTTAAGAAATGATTCTTTTTCATTTTTTGCCCATGTACAAATATTTTTCTTTGCAAGGCTTGAAAGTTTTATTCCAGATTTACATAACATATTTTACCAAAAACCACAGAACTGATGGTTGCCATACGGGAGGTGGATGGGAGGCTGGATGAAAACCACGAAGGGAAGAAGGAAGTACAAACTGGCAGTTACAAAAAGTCACTGTGCTGTCAAGTACAGCACAGGGAATACAGTCGGTGATACTGTAATCATGACGTGTGGCATCAGGTGGGTACTAAGATTTATTGAGGAATCACTACTTAAGTTATATAAATGTCTAACCACTATGCTGTACACCTGAAACTAATAATAGTGACTATCAACTGTGATTGAAAAACTTTTAAAAACATTCAATTAAGAGAAACTATTATCTAGTGTCTTAATTTCTATTTTGTAAAATGTTTCATTGATTTTTCTAGAGAGGAAGGGAGAGATAGAGAGAAACATGGATGTGAGAGCCCGGCTGGTGTGGCTCAGTGGTTGAGCATTGGCCCATGCACCAGGAGGTTGCTGGTTTGATTCCCAGTCAGGGCACATGCCCAGGTTGTGGCTCTATCCCCAGTGGGGGGTGTGCGGGAAACAGCCCATCATGTTGCTCTCTCATTGATGTTTCTATCTCTCCCTCTCCTCTCTTTCTAAAAATCAGTAACAATATATATATATATTTTTTTATCCTCAACCCAAAGACATTTTTCCATTTTTTGTTCAGATAGAGTGGGAGGGAGAGAGAGAAAAACGTCAACTTGAAAGGGACACATCGAGTGGTTGCCACCTGCACAATCCAACCAGGGCCAGGGATAAACTGCAACCAAGGTACGTGCCCTTAGCGGGAACCGAACCCGTGTCTCTCTGGACCGCAGGCCACTGCTCCAACCACTGAGCCAAACCAGACAGGGCAATAAAAACATTTTTTTTTTTTTATCCTTACCTGAGGACATTTTTCTATCTTTTTGTTCAGATAAAGTGGGAGGAACAGAGAGAGAGAGAAACATTAACGTGAAAGGGACACATCGAGTGGCTGCCACCCCTATGACCCAAGCAGGACCAGGGACAAACTGCAACCGAGGTACGTGCTCTTAGTGGGAACCGAACCCAGGTCCCTCTGGACCACAGGCCGATGCTCTAACCGCTGAGCCAAACCAGCAGGGCAAAACATTTTTTTCTTTTTTTTTTTTTATAGAGTGGGAGGGAGAAAGAGGAAGGGAGAGAGAGAGAGAGAAACATCGATGTGTCCTTCACATCGAGTGGCTGCCACCCACACGACCAACCAGGGCCGGGGACAAACCGCAACCGAAGTACATGCCCTTAGCGGGAACCGAACCCGGGTCCCTCCGGACCACAGGCCGACGCTCTAACCGCTGAACCAAACTGGCCAGGGCAAAACATTTTTTTCTTAAAAGAAACATCAATTGGCTGCCTCCAGCACGCCCCCCAATGGGGATCGAGCCTGCAAGGTAGGCATGTGCCCTGATCAGGAATTGACTGGGTTCTGTCAGTCCATGGGTCGAGCTCAATCCACTAAGCCACACCGGCCAGATTTTAATTCCCTTTTTTTTCTTTATTGATTATTTAGAGAGAAAGAGGAAGGAAAGGGATAGATAGAAACATCAATGAGAGAGAACATCGACTGGCTGCCTCCTGCATGCCCCCCACTGGGGATTTGGCCCACAATCTGGGCATGTGCCCTAATTGGAAATCAAACCAGTGACCTAGTGCATGGGTTGACGCTCAACCACTTAGCCACACCACTTGGGCTTAATTCCTATTTTTAATTGTACTTTGTATTGGTTTTATTTTGTTCTGTTTCTGATATCTTGACATAAATGCTTCTTCATTCCTTAAACACATTTATGTATGTGACAGGCCCAGACTTGACTGCTATGGTAAGTGAAGTCAAGACTGTGCCAGTTTCCTTGACTTATTAAAGGACATTTCTTTCTTCCTGAATAGAACTTTGGTGATATCTGACAAGTTTAGATATGCAGGCATGTCATTAACAATTATTTCTAAGTAGTCTAGAACTTGTTTTGCTATTAAACATTTTTATTGAAACATTTAAAAACACAAACAGTAGAAATATTATGAACCCCCAAATACAAACCACCCCACTTCAGTAATTACCAACATTTTGTTAATCTCTTTTCCAGTTCTCTTGCATTCTCTTTCTATTGCTGGAGTATTTTAATGTAAATCTGGACATCTTATCATTTCATGAACATGTAAGCATGTATCTCTAACACACAGGAGCACTATTTCTTAATAACCACATTGACATTATTATCCCTAACAAAATTATTTCTAAATATCATCTACTATTAGGTACATGTCCACATTTCCCCCACTATCTCCAAAATCTTTTTACATTTTCTTCAAAGTAGGTCCACGTAATGCCCACAGACTGAATTTAATTGATATGTCTCTTGTCTCTCTTAATCTGTTAACAGTTGCCTTTCTTTATGCCACTAATCGAAGAAAGCAGGTTATTTTGTAGAATTTGCCCCTTCTGGATCTGTGTGACTGCTTCTTTGTGTTGCCATTTACTTTGTTCATCTATTCCCCAAATTCTTGGTTTAAAAGAATTTAACTTAAAGGTTTAATTCCTTTAGTTCATGATTTTGGCAGTAAGGTTTTGTAAGTAGTGTTGTGTACTTCCTATCGCAGTATTTCAGGAGGTGAACAGTCTGACAGTCCTAGTTTTATACAAGTTAAAATTGATGATTCAGAGGTGTCAGCTTGATAAATCCATTCTAGTATTCTCACTATAAAATATTTTATTTAATAGTTGTAATATCCACTGATCATTTTCTGTACCATTACTCCATTAGGAAACTAGAAAGTGATTTTTCTAATCCTATGAATCTCTCTAGATAAAAAACACTTTAATTTGGTGAGCTTTGGATGGCTGTGAAACTTGGGAAAAGCAAAATGAATTATTTTCCTTCATCAGTTTTCAGATGATGAGTTGGTGCCCAAGCATCATCCACAGCTGACCAAACTGTACAGCCAGAGCCAAGTAAACTACTAGTGGGATCATCTCAAGAGATCCAACTTCCACTAGTTGAAGATGGGACGATTTGAGCACCAAAAGTTATATTGATTGTAATTAAATGTTTTCTTTCCTTTACACAAACATACACACATGAATATGGACATACAATATTAAATTTCCAGTGGTGCCTTAGCTCAGCAGTTAGAGTGTTGGCCAGCGGATTCAATTCCGGTCAAGGGCTGGTACCCCAGTTGTGGTTCGGTCCTCGGCCCTGGTTGGGGTCATGCGGGAGGCAACCAATCGATGTGTCTCTCTCACATCGGTGTTTTTCTCTCTCTCCCCCTCCCTTTCTATCTGAAGATAAATGGAAAAATATCCTCGGGTGAGGATTAAAACATTTTTTTTGCCATCTTTTTGATAGTTTCTAATTAACTTTGGTGCTCAGTTAGTAGAGATTATAACACATTTACTTTTGGAAATTTATTATGGGGAAATAATTTCATGGTTCTCTTTGATTCTTCAATAGTTGTACTCTTTTTTTATCCTCACCCGAGGACATTTTTGCATTTATCTCCAGACAGAGCAGAAGAGAGAGAAACATCGATGTGAGAGAGACACATCGAGTGGTTGCCACCCACACAACCCCAACTGGGGCCGGAAACAAACTGCAACTTAAGTACGTGCCCTTAGTGGGAACCAAACCCAGGCCTCTCTGGTCCGCAGGCCGACACTCTAATCGCTGAGTGAAACTGGCCAGGGCCAATAGTTGTACTCTTAACTACCTCCTATTCATGAAATTCTTTTTAAAAATGTTTTTCTTGATTTTCTTTTAGAGAGAGAGAGAGGGGGATAGAAACATCTATGTGACAGACAAACATCAATCTGCTGCCCTCTGCATGCCCCTCACTGAAGATCGAACCTGCAACCTGGGCAAGTGCCCTGCCCGGAAATGGAACCAGGACCTCTCGGTCTGTGGGATGATGCTCAATCCTCTGAGCCACACTGGCTGAGCCTACTGATGAAATTCTTAAGGCTTTCTTTTCAGCATGAAATTCCTGATAAGTAATGGACACCTGCTCATTCAATATAACCTCCTAGATTTTATCCAGAATAAATTAAATGCTGAGCAATGATAGGAGGCATTTCTCCATTTTTTGACTTGTAAAGAATATTTCTTTCATATGAATTCACTGATGATAATTATAGATAATATTTACAGAACACATGCTATGTGGCTGCTACTTTTCTACGTATTAACTATTTAATCCTTACAATTCTACTACACAGTGCACACAGGCTGACTCTGAACTGGCCCCAGTTGTCCCTACCTCCTGGTATTCATACTCTTGCACAATCCTCTTTGAGTGTGGGCAACCTAGAAATTTGCTTCTAGCCAGTAGAAGACAGCAAAAGTGATAAAATATTACTTCAGTGATAAGACTCCACAAGATTATAAATTCTGATTCTATCAGAGTGTTGCCTTCTTGGCTTGCACATGTTGATGAAGCAAGTAGCCATGTTGAGGAGGTTCATGTGGCAAATAACTGAAGTAAGCTTTCAGCCAACAGTCAGACACTAAGGAACTCAGTGCAACAGCCCTCAAGAAAATAAATTCAGCCAACAACCATATGAGGTTGGAAGTGGACCCCTTCCCCAGCTGAGCCTTCAGATGAGACCCAGCCCCAGCTAATACCTTGATTTTAGCTTTGTGAGAGACCCTGAGCAGAAGACCGAACTAAGTTATACCCAGAGTCGTGACCCACTGAAACTGTGAAATAATATATAGGTATTATTTTAAGCTACTAATTAAGTTGTGGTAATTTATTACACAGCAGTAAATAATGTACATAGGTGCTATTATCACCATTTTACAAATGAACAAGTTGAGGCACAGAAGTTTAAGTACCTTGTCCAGTAACACACTGGTAATAAAGTGGTGAAATGGAGATAAAAATAAATAAAGCTAACGATTTCCTTACATTAATTGTATTATTCTCTGACTTACATTTGCTAAAGACAAAGTTTGACTGGTGAAGGAAGGCTTTTAAAGCAACATTTTTTTCCCTGTAGTATAAAATTTCTTATGCTTAGATGTGAGCATGAAAAAAATTCTCAAAATGAATGTTCTGATATTCTGTAACACAATGTACATTTCAAGACTTTCTTGTACTAAATTCCATTATGAATTTTCTGATGTTGAGTAAGGTGTGAATGCTGTCTAAAGGCCTTCTTACATTCCTTACATTTGTAGGGTTTCTCACCTGTATGAATTCTCTGGTGTTGAGTAAGAAATGAATAAAGTCTAAAAGCCTTACCACATTCCTTACATTCATAAGGTTTCTCACCAGTATGAATACTCTGATGTTGAGTAAGTTGAGAGAGCAATCTAAAGGGTTTTCTACATTCCTTACATTCATAGGGTTTCTCACCAGTATGAATACTCTGGTGCTGAGTAAGTTGCGAGAGCAGTCTAAAGGCCTTCCCACATTCTTCGCATTCATAAGGTCTCTCACCAATATGAATGTTCTGATGTGAAATAAGTTGTGAGTAACTACTAAAGGTCTTCCAACATTCCGTACATTCATAGGGTTTCTCACGAGTATGAATTCGTTGGTGACGAACTAGCTGTTGTCTTAATCTAAAAGTCTTCCCACATTCCTTACATTCATAGGGTTTCTCACCAGTATGAATACTCTGATGAACAGTAAGTTGCTGACATATCCTAAAAGCCTTCCCACATTCCTTACATTCATAGGGCTTTTCACCAAAATGAATTTTTTGATGGACTCTAAGGTCTGGACTACAAACGAAGGCTTTTCCACATTCCTTACATTCATAGAGCTTCTCAGCAGTATGAAGTCTCTGATGTCGAGTCAGGTGTGTACACTGCCTGAAGGTCTTCCCACATGCCTTACATTCATAGGGTTTCTCACCAGTGTGAATTCTCTGATGTCGGGCAAGTTGCTGATGCACTCTGAAGGCCTTCCCACACTCCTTACATTCATAGGGCTTTTCACCAGTATGAAGTCTCTGATGTTGAGTAAGTTCTTGGAGCACTGTAAAGGCCTTCCCACACTCCTTACATGCATAGGGTTTCTCACCAGTATGAAGTTTGTGATGTCGAATAAGGTGTGCGCGCTGTCTAAAGGCCTGCCCACATTCCTTACATTTATAAGGCTTCTCACCAGTATGAATTCTCAGGTGTTGACTAAGTGTTGAGCGACGAATAAAGGTCTTCCTACATTCCTTACATTCATATAACTTTTCTCCATTGTGAACTCTCTGATATTCAGCAAGAAAATTATGCTTTTTGTAAGTGGTCATTTTTTCAGAAGTAATTTTCCCTTGCTCCAAATATTCTTCCTGTGGTTCTGTGTGCCGTTCAATCTCACTTTTGCATTCCCAGTCATTTCTAAAAATGGAGTCCTGAAGGCAATAGCTTTTAATTCTTTCCATTACCTCCCACTGGAATGAATATATTTCATAAATATTCTTTTCTGTAGATAAAGTATTGTTCCTGTAACTGGACTCCAAATCTGAAAGAAAACAAGAAAGCAAATACATGCTGTTTTTCTGTTCCAGAAGAAAGACATCTTTTTGTGTGTGTGTGTGGTGGTACGTGCCCCTAGCGGGAACTGAACCCAGGACTCTCTGGTCCACAGGCCGATGCTCAACCGCTGAGCCAAATTGAGCAGGGCAGAAAGACAATTTCTACAGAGAAACAAAAGGCACCTAAAATAATGCCTATTACAAGTGAATGAATTAAACATCTCTAGAATATAGGCATTTGTGCTACAATACCTCATGTATACCTAAAAAACCTATCTTCTGCAAAATTACACACCAAAAATTAGGGTTTATGAAGAAAGTAAGGCTGGAAAGACCACTCAAATCTATGCAACTGTATCAGCAGAGCACTAATTAATATAATAGGTTCTGAAGGAAACCCAAAGGCAGCTCAGCATGGCTGAACGCCATTACATGGGGATTAAAATGCACAAAAATTAAGTAGAAATGCTGGATTTCAGGTGCTGAGACACTCATTGCACTTGAAATAAAGCTCTGAGCCAGTGAGGCTATCATTAAGGTGGGAATCGGGTGAAGGGCAATGTGTCTAGCTAGAAGCTATACAAGATTGATGGTGTAAGTCTCTGAGGAGGAATTATTATTAAGAATAGTACAGCCCTGGCCGGTTTGGCACAGCGGTTGGAGCATTGGCGGGCGGACCAGAGAGTCCAGGGTTCGGTTCCTGCTAAGGGCACGTACCCTGGTTGCAGTTTGTCCCAGGCTCCGGTTGGGGTCATGTGGGTGGCAGCCACTCGATGTGTCTCTCTCATGTCAATGTTTCTCTCTCTCTTCCTCTCTTTCTCCCTCCCTCCCTATCTCAAGATAAAAATGCAAAAATGTCCTCAGGTGAGGACAAAAAAAAGAAAATAAGAATAGTGCAAACTATTATTAATTTTCTTAATATGGGGATAGAAAAGCTCCTAAAAAGCACCAAATTGAAGGCTTTCCTCCAGCCAATGTGGCTCAGTGGATGGAGCGTCGCCCCATGGACTGAGAAGTCCTGGTTTGATTCCTGGTCAGGGCACACGCCCGGGTTGTGAGCTCGATTCCCAGCTTGGGGTGTGCAGGAGGCAGCCGACTGATGTTTCTCTCTCACATCAATGTTTCAATCTCTTTCTCTAAAAAAATCAATAAATAAATTTTTTTAACAAATTGAAGGCTTTCAACTTTTTTTCTGAATGTTACTAATTTACTACTATTCTGGCTCCATTCAACTAAGAAAATTGCCTGTGAACCAACTAATTTCCACATTATACTACAATTATTCCCTATTTTGTATCACTATTAAGCTATTTTGTATTATGGATTATTAATTATATTATGAAACAGACTGTACTCTGAAATATTAAAAAAAAAAAAGGCCCAGCCAGTGTGGCTCAGTGGTTGAGCATCAACCCACGAACCAAGAGGTCGCCAGTTCGGTTCCTGGTCAGGCCACATGGCCAGGTTGTGGGCCGGATCCCCAGTGGGGGCATGCAGGAGGCGGCCAATCGATGTTCTCTCTCATCGATGTTTCTAACTCGCCCTCCTTCTCCCTTCCTCTGTCTATATAATCAATAAAGAAAACAAGTTAAGAAAAAAAAAAAAAGGGCAAAGGAAACAGAGAATAATCCAGGAAAGGAGGTGAACCTAGTGATTGGGGAAGCAAGTGAAATCAGTGAAGGGCTGACTAAAGTGTGAATAAGAATCACCTGATTTGTGAAAACTATACAGAGGTATTTTTGTTCATTTATATAAAATTTTTTTTTCTGATTTAGGCACTTTCAAAATCATATTTATTACTTCAGATAAAAAGATAGCATACATATTGGGGAATCCCTTAAAATTCAACCATCTACTACTTTGACATTGAATGTTAACCAAAAAAACCTCTAGACACCTGAAAGCCCCCCTATTAACATGAAATATGGTGATACAAAATTTTACATTTAGCCCTGGCTGGTTTGGCTCAGCGATTGGAGCATCGGCCTGTGGACCAGAGAGTCCCAGGTTCGGTTCCCACGAGGGGGACTACCCCCCCCAAATTTTACATTTAATTTGTTCAATATATAGTATTTACATTATGAAACCAATGGTGATACAATAAAGTGATAAAGATAGTAAAAATAAACTTTAAAAAGCAAGAGTTTAATTCATACAATGTGCTAATTATTGTATTTGTATATAAAAATTAAAACACAGCAGAACAGAGGTATTTTTAACTGATTAAAATAAAATCTAGGTCCTGGGCATGTTTCTGATTTGTTCCTATTTATTCTCCAGCAAATGATTCTGATGTTGACCAATATTTGGGTCTCTCTACTTAAATATTTTCAATGATTTCTCTTTACAATTAGAATGAAATATAAGTAACTTAGCAGGGATAACAAGGCTTTGGCATCAACTCCTCTCTCATTTATTCTCTCTGTTCATGCCACAAAGGCCCCTTTTCAGCATCACATGCACTAAATAGACTACAACTGTTTCCATTCAGTAGGACTATTCACAGGTTACTACTTTGAGCAATCCTGACTTTACATGGTTGGCTTCCTTTGATCCTGAGATCTCAAATTTAAAAGAATCACGTCTTCAGTCCTGGCCGGTTGGGGTCAGTGGTTAGAGCATCGGCTCGGGGACCAAAGAGTCAAGGGTTTGATCCCCAGTCAAGGGCACGTACCTGAGTTGTAGGTTCGATACCTGGCCCTGGTCAGGGTCTTGGGGGAGGCAACCAATCGAGGTGTCTCTCTTACATCGATGTTTCTCTCTCCCTCTCCCTCCCTCACTCCCTTCCGTTCTCTCTAAAAAAAAAGGTCAATGGAAAAAGTATCCTTCGGTGAGGATTAACAAAATATATATATATTTCTTAGCCCAAAAGCTAGATTTAATTTAAATGAGGACACATCGGTTATATGAGGAAGCTTCAGGACTGTTCTAAAACTTCATTCTAGTGGTATTTATAGAACTATATGCATTTGTTAAAATTCCTAAAACTGGACAGAAAGAGTGAGTTTTTACGTATGTTAATTATATATTTATCAATAAACTAAACTTAAAAAAGTAAAAAAATGTAGAATAATGCAATTCTCAGGGAGTACATGAAAATTCTCTGTACCTTCCACTCAATTTTGCTGTAAACCTGAACTGCTGAAAAATGAAGTGTATTTCCAAAAAGAAGTACAATGTTTTTTGCCCTGAGTCACCCATATTCTATTTCTTTTTTATTGTTCTGAAATACTTAAGAAAGAACTCAAAGCAGTTTTTCTTTTTGACTATACCCTCATTCAGAAATTAATTTGTAATGGCTTTCTTTAGTCACCAGATTAGCACCGAGAAGAGAAAAAACCTGTAGGTCAGTAGTATAAGTGACCTAATGTAATGTAATATTAGTACAGTGACTGAATTAAGCATAAACATTATTAAGTACATTTGTATAATTGGAATTTAGTATGTCCTTTAAAAGATTAGGGAGAGCCCAGCCAGTGTGGCTCAGTGGCTTGAGGATCAATCCATGGACTGTGAGGTCCCAGTTCCATTCCCGGTCAGGGCCAATGTCCAGGCTGCAGACTCGATCCCCAGTGGGGGGCATGCAGGAGGCAGCCAATTGATGTTTCTCTCTCACATCAATGTTTCTCTCTCTCTCTCCCTTCCTTTCTCTCTAACAAATCAATAAAAACATATTAAAAATAAAAAGATTAGGGAGATATTTTTCTTTGGGATTTTCTAGTCACAAATATATAAAGCTACCATTGATGAGTTTGAGTAGCTGAAACCCTAAATCCAGGTCAGCTTTCATAAGACTGCATACCCCTAATTATTAGGGTAACACCAGATGACCCCATTATACAGAAGGTCTGGAGAACATCTCAGCAGGACAGCCAAAGAGATTAAGATACAACTGCACCTATGCTGCAACATTTGAGACACCCCCACCGCCTCCAGGAAGTGCTGCCCCTGCTTTGGGTTAAGCAACTTTCATAAGAAACACCACCAAGTGGTTCCACCCAGAGAGATCCCAAAGGCATAAGACAGGTAGCCATAAACTGGCTTATATTTTTTAATCAATACTCTATGATTCTGTACCTTAGTGGAGAATTCTACTCAAGAAGAAGAGGAATTTATTTTCCTCTTATTGAACTAGAATATTAGTATTTTATTAGAATAATGTGCCTGCTAATGATTGGTTTCTTTAATGCCCCTCAGAAATGCCATCATGTCGTAAGATCCAATAGATGCATGTTATACAAAAAAAAAAGGTGGAACAGCCCTGGCCAGTTTGGCTCAGTGGTTAGAGCGTCGGCCTGCAGTCCAGAGAGATCAGGTTCGGGTCCCGCTAAGGGTGGGTACCTCGGTTACAGTTTGTCCCCAGCCCTGGCTCGTTGTGCGTGTGGCAGTCACTCGATGTATCCCTTTCACGTCAATGTTTCTCTCTCTCTCTCTCTTCCTCCCACTTTATCTGAACAAAAAAAGTAGAAAAATGTCCTTGGGTGAGAATAAAAAAAAAAAAAGGTGGAACAAAAAAAATGTGATCCAAATACAAAGCACCAATGGATTTATTTTCCCTAGAATTAGACATGTTGATAGAGAAATTCATATGGAGCCCTGGCCCGTTTGGCTCAGCGGTTAGAGTGTTAGCCTGAAACTCGAGTGACTCAGGTTCAGTTCCCACTAAGGGCATGTACCCTGGCTGCAGTTTGTCCCCGGCCCTGGTTGGGGTCATGTGGGTGGCAACCACTCCATGTGTCTCTCTCACATCGATGTTTTTCTCTCTCTTACTCCCTCTTTCCCTCCTGCTCTATCTGAAAATAAATGAAAAAATGTCCACTCATGAGGATTTAAAAAAAAAAAAAGGAAAAATCCATATGGAAAAATAAACAACCAAAAATAATAATTTCAATAAGTAAAGTAGTATGATATTAATGTTAAAAAAAAAAAACACTTAAGCCCTGGCCGGTTTGGCTCAGCGGCTAGAGCGTCAGCCTGTGGTCCTGAGAGACCCGGGTTCGGTTCTCGCTAGGGGCATATACCTCGGTTGCAGTTTGTCCCCGGCCCTGGTTGGTCGTGCGGGTGGCAACTACTCGATGTGTCCCTTTCATGTCGATGTTTCTCTCTCTCTCTCCCTCCCTCCAACTCTATCTGAACAAAAAATGAAAAGGTGTCCTCAGATGAGGATTAAAAAAACACAAAAAACAAACAAAAAAAAACAAACACTTAACAGCCCTGGCCAGTTTGGCTCACCGGTTAGAGAGGCTCGGGTTTGGTTCCCGCTAAGGGCACATGACTTGGTTGTAGTTTGTCCCCAGCCCCGGTTGAGGTACTGTGAGTGGCAGCCACTCAATGTGTCTTTCTCACGTTGATGTTTCTCTCTCTCTTTTCCTCCTTCTCTCCCTCCTGATCTATCTCAAGATAAATGCAAAAAAAAAAAAAAATGTCCTCAAGGGCAGATTAAAAAAAAAAAAAAAACTAAACATTTAAAAAATTTCAGTAAATATATTGTTGATAACTATATTGGTACTGTTATTCTAAAATTTAAATATGTGTGTGCATGTGTATTTGAATAAAGTAAATTTGTATATAAATTTCACTATGACCTATGAGCCTTTCTTGACGAATGAAATAAAGAATAAACTAAAGAAAAGCAAGAGAGACATTGAAAGAAAGTAAAAGAAAAGTCATAAGGATTGGTATGAGCACTGAATCTTTTAAGTCTATGGCTAATATTAACACACTGTGTTAATATGAGAATTAGGGTTAAAAAACGTAATATATGTTATTTCCTCTAAAATATAGAAATACTGCAACAGAGGAGGAGAAAGGAGACGTCTGTTTCTGGTTATGATGGAAAATCTGGTATCACAACTAACCCACTGAAAATGACTAGAAAGGTTAATGAAAATAAAAACTGTTTGATGATATTAATGAACAACCAAAACAGCCAAGACTAGAGAGCCAAGGTCCTAGATTGAAAGCAACATGTTGATATAAGCAATAGTCTACATGGATTTCCCCTGAGGCACTTACTGACTGGAGGTAAATATCTATCATGGCTAAGAAATTAACACAAAGTAACTTCTAAAAGGCTAAGCATCCAAGTACAGATTTTGGCAGCCTCAAAGTGCAGCAGAAATAGACGTTGGAGTTCAGATGTCCCTACAGAGGAAGGGTCTTGATAATCAGCCCAGATTTCAGCTGAGATCCCAGAAGGGCTATACCCAGGACTAAGAACAAACAGTAAACAGACTGTTCTGGCACAGATGAAGGTGATCAGCCATGCTCTATAGGTCTGTCAGAAGCAAATTAAATGGTCTCTGAAGATAACATATTATTCAGAACCAGCATCATTGAGAGCCTCTAAAATTTTTCAAACAGAATGTCTAGAATTCAACTATAAATAATATATATAACAAATCAGGCCGTGGCCAGTATTGCCCACTGGTTAGAGCATCAGTCCAAGCACTGGAGCGTTTTGAGTTCGATTCCTGGTCAAGGGCATGTACCTGGGTTGCAGGTTCATCCCTGGTCCTGCATAGGGCACGTGCGGGAGGCAACCAATCGATGTGTCTCTCTCACGTAGATGTTTCTCCTTTCCTCCCTCCCTCCCTTGCACTCTCTCTAAAAATCAATGGAAAAATATCCTCCGGTAAGGATTAACAAACCAACAAAAAAAAGATTTTAAATTGCTTCCCGGGTCTCAGGCCTCTCCTCTACAGGCCATGGGCTTTTGAAGCGAGATCCTCAACAACTGTGCCTTTACCTTAACCAGCTTGGCTATTACCTGCAGAAATGACTTCCCGCGCCTGCCAAGCCTCACTCACCAGGGCAGTCTCTTCTGGTCCTTCCCCTCACAACCATCCAGGGCTCCTTCCCTTCATCCAATAATGAGGTCACATCTGGTTTAGAAATGGAAGGTCCTGTTTAATAGAAAAATGTGACAAGAAATGATAAGCCCAAAAGTCCTTAGATTCAGATTTGGTTAAATTTATAATGCACTCTAGATCAAAATATGGTTTTATAAAGTCTAAGAGCAAAGAAATGCGAAAAGTTGAAGAATACTCATATTATGGTAACCTCAGGACCACAAGGAATAGACACCAGAGAGTTAAGAACAGGCCTTAGTATAATTTAAACTCACACAAGCTCTGTTGAGAGGCAGTCTTGTGTAGTGGTTGAGAAAACAAAACCTGGATCCAGACTGCCTGGGTTCAAATACTGCCTTTGTAGCTGTGTTACCTCTTGTGCCTAAGTTTTCTCATCTGAAATGAGGATAAAAATAGTATATTTCTCATAGAGTTGGTGTGAGGGTTAATTATTATGTACAATATTTAGAATAGATATATTCTATTAACATATGTATTAACTAGTATTAACTTTTATTATTATAATTTTCCTGAGAGAGTAAGAGACTTCCTGTGACATTCTCATACCCTTTCTAGAATATTCATTCAATGTTACAAGGGAAAGGGCTTAGATTTTTAACTTTCATTACAAAGTGGTAGAATTAAACGTCTGGTATAGGAAACAGAATGCATTTAAACATTTAACTGAGTTTTTTGTTTTTGTTTTTTGCTTTTTATCCTCACCTGAGGACATTTTTGCATTTATCTTAAGACAGAGGGGGTGGGGGGAGACAGAGAGAGAAACATTGATGTGAGAGTCACACATCGACTGGTTGCCACCCACACAACCCCAACTAGGGCCGAGGACAAACTGCAACCGAGGCACGTGCCCTTGGTGGAAACCGAACCCGGGACTCTCTAGTCCATGGGCCAACGCTCCAAATGCTGAGCCAAACTGGCCAGGGCTTTAACTGAGTTTTAAATAAACTTTGTGGATCCATCCCCTTTTATATCAATTTTATAGGATCCAATTTTGAGAGAGACTCACAATCCCTGAGTCTAAGTAATCTCCTTGCAGGTGGATTAGAAATGAATGCTAAGCATCTCCATCAACTCAGAGCTCCAATACAATGTGAAATCTGGTTTCTTGGACAATGCTTCTGTTGTAAGCAACCCAGAATTCAGCCCCTTGGATATCAAGGAAACAAGGAAGTACAGAGCCTGAAGAAAGTCTGAAGGACCTAGCAGTATGGGAGTGATGAAGTGTGAAATGGAGGGTCCTATTTCCAACCTAAGAAAGCTCCAACCATTCCTTGGGAACAGAGAGACAAAATGTATCTAGTTTCTCAAAACACAGTCCTGAAATTGACAGTAGAGAAAGCCAATATAATTTGGAAGAAAGAGCCTTACCTAGTGAAATGAAGTGGCTATAATTCTCCCACATCACATCCCTATATAAGTCCCTCTGAGCTGAGTCCAGGAATTCCCATTCTTCCGGTGAGAAGTCTATGGCCACATCCCTGAATGTCACTGAACCCTAAAAGAAACACACTCAGGTATCACTTGTGAAAATAAATGAAATACTTTTAAAATGGAAAGATTGGAGATCAATGATTGTACTGCAGAGAATGAGCCACACAGCAGCAAACAGGTAGGGCTGCAAACCTACGACATGCATAGTGGACAGTAAGAAAATGAGTATCCCTGAAGCAGAGTTACTACATCTCCTGAACAGTCCTGTGGCTGGAGGTAAGATTAAATTTTACCCACACATATCTGGAAATGAATAAAATAACCCAAATAGTCCCAATAAAACAAAACAGTGCACACACAGCCTTCTGTAAGCTGTATCTCCACAAATTCTTAAGATGAGGTTTTCTACCTTCTTTTCCTGTGGATGATCATAAAAAATATTGATAATAATTTCTCCTGAATATACTATAAAATCTCTAAGAAAACAGACTCAAGTTCATCATACAGTCAGATTTTATTATAAACATTTTCCCTGTTATTACCAAATTTTTAGTAAATTTTCAAAACTTTGTTACATAGTAATCCACATTTTTTTTTATCCTCACCAGAGGACATTCTTCCATCCTTTGTTCAGATAGAGCGGGAAGGAGAGAGAGGAAGAGAGAGAGAGAGAAACATCGGCGTGAAAGGAACACATCGAGTGGCTGCCACCCATACGACCCAACCAGGGCTGGGGACAACCCTCAACCGAGGTACGTGCCCTTAGCAGGAACCGAACCTGAGTCTCTCTAGACTGCAGGCCAATGCTCTAACCGCTGAGCCAAACGGGCCAGGGCTCCACACTTTAAATATATGAGATTCAACTTTTTTTCTCCATTTAGATTTTTTTTAAACCCCACCTGAGGATATTTTTCTATTTATCTTCAGATAGAGTGGGAGGGAGAGAGAGAGACAGTGAGGGTGAGAGAGAACCATCGACGTGAGATAGACACATCCACTAGTTGCCTCCAGCACGACCCCAATCAGGGCTGGGAACGAACTGCAACCGAGGTACGTGCCCTTGACCAGAATCGAATCTGCAACTCACTGGTCTGCGGGTCGAGGTTCTAACCACTGAGAAAACCGGCCCGGGCTCCATTTAGATGTTTTAATATAACACAATCTCAAAAGTCTTCCTCAAATATCACAGTTCATATTATCTAATACTTACTTATGCATCTGGATGCCCTTCTTACTCTTTATCATCCGTTACCCATTACTGACCACCTTTTCTCACTCCTGAGTTAGAGAATACAGAATTGTGAAGATATCATTCTGGACCAGTGGTTTTCAATGAGTGATTTTACTCTTCAGAAGACAGTTGGCCACGTCTGCAGATAATTTTGATTGTGACAAGTCGGGGAGGAGGTGTAACTGTTACAGGCATCTAACTGGTAGAAGCCAGGGACACCTTTAGACATCCTACAATGCAGAGGGCAATCCCTCACAATAAAATATTTTCTGGCTTAAAATATGAATAGTCCCAAGGTTGAGATATCTGCTCTAGACCAGCACATCCCATACAACTACACAACATACTTGCTTCTGGTATTCTTCCCTCAGGATTTCCCAAAGATGATTCTTAATCTTTCTCTTTGCAGTCCTGTTCTGATCATCTCCTATTCACTCATTAGGGAGGGAAGAATCCCTCACCCAGAGAGCATGAGATGGATGAATGCCTGACACCAGATTGATGAGACTGCCAGTAGTTTATTAGTCACATATACTCAACAGCCCAGCAGAGGACACCAAACATCATGCAGGACCATGCAGGGGCTGCGCCAGGAATAGAGTGAATAAGCAGGGCCTGTGGGAGGCAGGCCTTGTAGTAAAAAGAGGGGGAGGTGTGCTCTGGTTCCCACGGGAGGATATGATGGCCTTGTCTGGATAATTCTGCAGGCTGGCAGGGGAGTAAAAGCCATACATCAAGGATCAGGAAGGGTGCTGGTGTGGTGGACAGGGGAACTGACCAGGTAGGGACTCTTTCTGCTGGATGGCAGGCATTGCTGATGAGGGCAGGAGAACTCTTGGTTAGGCCTCTGGAGCCTTGACAAAGATATCAAGACAGTATAAGAAATGTTAGGCCCTGTAACATAAGGCCCCCAATCACATCCCTACTTAATCTACCCAATCGTAAAAGCCTTACATACTGTAAGATCTCAACACATACAGAGACCAAGACCAGCCAATAATAATCTCATGTGGAGAAGTCTGGAGTTTTCCTTATAGCAGTCAAATAGAATCAAATTCCCTTTCATCAAACCACAGATCTTCAAGGACAGTTCAAAACTGGGTTCTCTTGCTTACCATCAACAATTCACCCCCCCCCCCCAAATAAAACATTCTAGCACTACATTTGGCCCAATCCTCAGTGAGGGGCATGCAGGAGGCGGCCAATCGATGTTCTCTCTCATCGATGTTTCTATCTCTCTCTCCTTAAAATCAATAAAGAAAAAAAATTTTTTTTTACTTTATATAGCTGTACACTTGTAACTTGTGCACTTTTCTCTATGTACACTATATGTTAATAAAAAAGTTTAAAAACCTTTAACATGTCAAATCGTGTATTGGAAATATAAATTTTTCCTTCATAAAACCAGACTAAAAATGAGATCCTTTTGTACTCAGAGAAATATAGTTACTCTGAAGTTCAAATATTAAAATCAACAGCTTGTTCTGTTGGAAAATGTTAATAGGGGGGATATTCTGCAGAGAATGCCTGTGTTTTTTTGTTTTTGTTTTTTAATACTCACCTGAGGACATTTTTCCATTTTTTGTTCAGATAGAGCAGGAGGGAGAAAGAGGAAGAGAGAGAGAGAGAAACTTCGAAGTGAAAGGGACACATCGAGTGGCTGCCACCCACACGACCCAACCAGGGCCAGGGACAAACTGCAACCGAGGTACATGCCCTTAGCGGGAACCAAACCCGGGTCTCTCTGGACCGCAGGCCGACGCTCTAACTGCTGAGCCAAACTGGCTAGGGCGCCTGCGTTTTTTTATCAAGCTTTTTTTTCTGTCACAGGTCTCGGCATATTTTGTAGATAGGAGACAGTCCATATTAGTGGGGAAAAAAAGGAAGAGTACATGAAGAGGACACTGGGCTATTTGTCTCCACCCCTCATGGGAACAAGAGAAAATAGTCCAGGTTCTTGGTTGGGGTTCTGCTAAACAGGAAATTTCAGAATAAGAAATGACAATATTGTAAAAAGGGGAAAAAGAAACATCCACTTACAAGGGCCATGGTTCTGAACCGGTCAGTCCTTCTCAAGATTTCTGCTGGAGAACTGTGAAGTCCACATAAACCAGATCTGGAAGAAGACAAAGAAGTCATAAAACCAGATGTTACTCAGAGCCTCCAAAATTACTTATGTTAATATGAGCTTTTATTTTTGTCCCGCGACTCCTGCTTCCAACCTGTTCTGCATCACTACACCCACACTGATCCCATACCCACACAAACTGGAGGAGAGTTTGGGGAGTCTGAAGACATCCAAGCCCTGATGAAACCCAATGACCAATGCAGGACTTGATGTGGAGGACCAGATATTTCTGCAGGAACTCTGACTAGTTTCCCACCTGGCAACATGGTACTAACATTAGATTATTAGACGTGTCCTGAGCAGTTCCTCCTCCCTCTAGTACAACTTTTCTGGGCCAAGAAAGAGGCACACCAACCAAACAGAACCTCTTTTGAGCCCCCGAGATTCTGCCTGAACTTCCTGAACACAGACTAAAAGCCACACAGACTGAGCTGGGCAGCTCCTGACACTATAAAGCTGCACTGGCTGTTCCCCAACCAGGGCAACTCACTGTTCTGTTTCCCAGTCAGGACCCCTCATGCCGTGACACCCTTTGCCACTCCCTGTTTCAGTGTCGAAACTAGGGAGGAGGGGATTCATGACAGCTGCAGTCAGTCCAAGACAAACAGACCCCGAGAACTTGGATGTGATGGATGCTGTACACACACCACCCGTTGATCCTCAGCACTGTTCTGCAATGCAGTTCTCCTCTCCTTTCAACAGGAAAATGATGCTCAGGGGTCAAGTCATTTGCTCAGTTTCAGTGATTAGACGCCAGAGCTTTGTTTTGTTTTGATTCCACATTTCTCTATCCAAAAAGCCATCTTTCATCTTTGATTTTTGCCTCTGAAGGCTAAGATTTCTACTTCACTGAGAAAAATCTAAGCAAGAGGAATTAACTATAAAATAGAAATAACCTTTCACTTGGTCGGTGTGGCTCAGTGGTCGAGCATCGACCCATGCACCAAGAGGTCACTGGTTCGATTCTTGGTCAGGGCGCATGCCCAGGTTGTGGGCCAAAATCCCCAGTTGGGCCCTGGCCAGTTTTGCTCAGTGGTTGGAGTGTTGGCTCGCGGTCTGGAGAAACCCAGGTTCGGTTCCCGCTAAGGGCATGTACCTTGGTTGCAATTTGTCCCCAGCCCCAGTTGGGGTTGTGTGGGTGGCAACTACTCGATGTGTCTCTCTCACATCGATGTTTCTCTCTCTCTTCCTCCCTCTCTCCCTCTTGCTCTATAAATGCAAAAAGTGTCCTCAGGTGAATATTAAAAAAAAATCCCCAGTTGGGGGCATGCAGGAGGCCGCCAATCGATGTTTCTCTCTCTCTCCCCCTCCCTTCCTCTCTCTAAAATCAATAAAGAAAAGAAAAAGTTAAAACAATAGAAATAACCTTTCAAAAAATACTAAACGTCACTATTAATTATGGTGATGTATATTAAAGCAACCAGGAAAAGATCTTTTTATAGAAACTGAATTGGGAGATCTCAAACACTGATGATGCTCCATAATAGTGAGGTCATGGGGAAATGGACGCTAGGTTGGTCCAAATTTGTGAAGCATCATTTAAACTCTGTAACCCTGAATACCCTGTGAACCAGAAACTCCACTGCTGGGACTAAAGGCGCTATTTGTACAGGTACATAAAGATATTTGCATAGGTATGCTGACAGATGTGTTTTTTTGTGAATAAAAGCTGAAAAGAATCTAATGGGAGAAATGGTTTAACAACTGAAAGCCATGCAAATATAAAAAAGTGATGTTGTTGCCACAGGTTTGATAAAATGGTTGAAGCTGCTGTGTTTAAAAAAAACAAAAACAGCCCTGGCCGGTTTGTTCAGTGGTTAGAGCATCAGCCTACGTTTCAGAGACCCGGGTTCGGTTCCCACTAAGGGCATGTACCTCAGTTGCAGTTTGTCCCTGGCCCTGGTTGGGTCGTGCGGGTGTCAACCACTCGATGTGTTCCCTTCACATCGATGTTTCTCTCTCTCTCTCTCTTCCTTGCTCTCCCTCCACTCTATCTGAACAAAAAAATGGAAAAAATGTCCTCGGGTGAGGGAAAAAAAAACCAAAAACAGCCCAGCTGGTGTGGCTCAGTGGATTGAGCGTCATCCCATGGACTGAGAGGTCCTGGTTTGATTCCCGGTCAGGGCACATGCCCAGGTTGCGGGCTCGACCCTTTGTGGGGAGGCGTGCAGGAGGCAGCCAATCAATGTTTCTTTCTCACATTGATGTTTCTATCTCTCTCTCACTTTCTCTCTCTAAAAAAATCAATAAAAACATATTTTAAAAACCATGTGTGGTATTAAACTATTTTGACAGAAAGAAAAGCACATGTATGCCTTGAAGGACCAGTTGAAATGTTTACAGTGACAGCCAGTGATATTCATCACCATATTAAATATAGTGTGAACTAAAGATCACAAATACTCCAAAGAAATTCAAGCTTTTCTTCACATCTTCTGTTAAACTAAGAGTGTAAAATACTCTAAAAACAGCTGCTATTGTTTTGAACAACTTATTAATTTCAGCTTCTAATTCATGAACCAACTCTAAGATTTAATGTGTTCATGTATGTTGGAGTACTATTTAGAAAAAAATGGCAAAAAGTCCCTGACTGATGTATTTTTTTTTTTTATTCACATCTGAGGATATTCTTTTATTTATCTTCAAATAGAGTGGAAGGAAGACAGAGAGAGAGGGAAACATCAATGTGAAAGAGACATCAATTGGTTGTCTCCCGCACGACCCCAACCAGGGCCGGGGATGAACTTCAACAAACTGCAACTGAGGTAAGTGCCCTTGACCGGAATTGAACCCATGACTCCTTGGTCTGCAGGCTGATGCTCCAACCACTGAGCCAAACCAGCCAGGGCAGTGACTGATGTCTTTTAAAGTACTGATTGCAGTCTCATGGCTGCCTCCTTTCACATCTTCCTGACAAATGACTTTATTTTGCTTCTGAACCAATACTTTGGGCTAAGATGCTTTTGAAGCCCTACAACGGATGCTGGATCTTCTTGTCCTACTAGTCTCATTCTGCATAGAACATCACTAAAATGAAAATTGTAATGCATAAATCTTATTGTATGAAATGCATTTCCCTCCACAGAGACTCCAAGGTCTTAGGAAAACCTGGACATAACTGAACAGTGCTTGCTGACATCAAATTAATGTGTGCTCCCTCCATTATGATGGATTACTAAGGCAGGAAGAATTTTTAAGTACACATAATGATGAGACTTGGTATACTTTTGTAATGACTAATATAGGCTTTGCTGTCAGATTTCTAGACTATAAATCTCAGCTCTGATAGTTATTAACTGTATGATCTTGAACATGTTACTTAATTTTTCAGCCTTAGTTTCTTCCTATGTAAAATAATTATAGTTCTATATCAAAGGGTTGTTATGAGGATTAAATAAGACACGACATATAAAAGCACTTAAAGTAGCAAAGAAAAATTTAATGAAAAGCAGCTACAAATGAAGAATACTATATACTCTTCTTCCTGTAATTATTAAAGAAAATTATTTTTTCCTAAAAAAACGAGCTTCTCAGTCCAGGTCTTTCTTATAACACTAACTATTATTAGGTTTCAAAGCGTTGTGTTGATAATTCCTCCTGATTAACAATTTACAAAAGGGGCAGGAGTGGGGGAGGGGGGATGTGAATGGATGAAGTAAATGAAGCAAAAATCCTCACAATTTTTGGATTTGGGTGATAAGAAAAAACATGGAATTACAACATAATAGTACGAACTAAACATACTGAGCACTATCTGAGAACTTCACATACATTACTTCATCTATTGACAGCAATCCTATATAGCAGGTTCTGTCATTATGCTCCTTTTACAGATGAAGGGACTATGGTACAAAGAGATGAAATAAATTGCCCCAAGTTCACCCAATTCTTTTTTTTTTTTTTTTTTATTTTATTTATTTTTTATCCTCACCCGAGGACATCCCTCCATTTTTTGTCCAGGTAGAATGGGAGGGAGAGAGAGGAACAGAGAGAGAGAGAGAAACATCGACGTGAAAGGAACACATCGAGTGGCTGCCACCCACACAACCAACCAGGGCCGGGGACAAACTGCAACCAAGGTACATGCCCTTAGCGGGAACCGAACCTGGGTCTCTCAGGACTGCAGGCCGATGCTCCAACCGCTGAGCCAAACCGGCCAGGGCAAGTTCACCCAATTCTAAGTGACAGGTTTAGAATTTAGAACTCTGGTAATTTAGTTCCATTGCCCATACCATTGTCACTACTCTAAACTGCCTCTCTTAAAATCACACAAATATTTTGCCTGAAACAAACTCATGCTGTCAAAAACTTCAAGCATCTTCTCAAATTTCTACTAATGTCTGCTTTTCTTCTACTAATAATCCCTTCCCTTGTTAACGCAGATCTCTGTTAAAAACAACAACCCTACCAAATCACCACTCCTTAAAAGCCTCAAAAGCAGAAGACCCTGTCACAGATCAGACCATCTACCTTTCCCTGCTTTGACCTCAGGGCAGTGGAGATCAAAGCCACCTCCTATGAGTCCAACTAAACTAATCTCAACAAATCACAGCCTAAAATAAAGCTCTGTTGTTAGCCTTCCTTGCAGACCACTTGAGGGTTTCAAAAGAAGCAGCTCCCAGGAGGAATTAAATGACTGGCAAATGTTCATTGAATACCCACTAGGAGGGATGGGATGCCCACCTACACCATCTCCATCATTCACTGAGTAGGAAGGGCAAAGATCCAGGTCAGTAGATAGTTCAGGTGTTAGAGCCTTACCAGCTAAAGACTACATGGCACAAGCCTATCTGGTCAGATTTATTTTCTCAAGACAGGGAGAGAGAAATTCCACAGGAACGGTTGGAGTGTAATGGATGTGTGTGTGTGTGTGTGTGTGTGAGAGAGAGAGAGAGAGAGAGAGAGAGAGAGAGAGAGAGAGAGAGAGATTGAAAGAGAGGCTCTTGTATAAAGGGTTGGGTACCGACTGAAGGATTCTGAGGAAGGGAAACAATTGTGGAATGTTTGCTGTTTCTGAGGTGAGAGTAGGAGGCAGGGATTAATTAGAGGTTGAGCACTACTATAAAGCCAGAGTAGTTTAGCAATTGGCTATCCCCAGTAATGAAATAAACATAGTAAAGTAGGTCTGGAACACTTTCTTGGTAAGAAAGCTGAAATCTCTCAAAGAGAAAGTCATCATGGCATTTAACAACTGCTGCATGGCCAGAGGATGTGGTAGGCAGACAGACGTGAGCAGAATAAGGACACAGCGGGCCAAGTGCAAAAAGCCCCAGGTGCCTAGCAATAGGCAAACCGGGAAAACAAGGACCTCACCCACAAGGGTAACCTTTCCTCCTTTAGCATATCGCTGGTCATGCAGTTTGGACCCCCTTAGAGGGGGAACCAACAAAGGGGCTGGAGAATAGCCCTTAAGCATTAAGCCCTCAGGACAATGCGGCTCTGACCCAGTTGTGTTTCAGCTCCAAGCCCAGAAAAACAGCAAAACCAGAGAAGCAATGCCATGGCTGACATCACGACCAGCTGCACTGACTAATGACCCCCTGCCCAGGCACCAAGCAATCAACAGAGACTACGACCCTGAAAGTACACACCTGGAAAACTGCTGAATATTCTACTGGGACCCTCTTGTGAACCTCCAGATAAATGCCCTCCAGGGGGAGGACCCATGTGGCGCTCTCTATGGAGCACACCTGTGCCTTTCCCCACCTGCATTTTCCTTGTCTCTCTCTTTCTGTTAAGCTCCAAGGGCCCTTATTGTGCCTCTGTAACTTGTTTCCTGAGCCCACATCTATACAGTAGTTCGCTTCCTCTATCTCTGTGACTTTCTAAATAAACTGTCTCTTATAGTTTGAGTCTTGGCTTTGAATTCTTTCTTAGCCAGAACTCAAGTACCAGGTGGCTGAACCAAGGTCAGGCCCGACTCCACCCTCTAACGCCTGGTGCTGGTGCTGTTCTCCCCCATAACAAGGAGAAACAATGTTTCCTAATTTTGTAGCTGACTTTATCTGTCTTCTCCCAGCCTGATTAATGACAGCGTTCCTTTATTTCTTTTGAGTCCTACCTGATTTTCCCTCTTTCACAGATGCAATATCCCCATGTCTGGAAAAATAAAAATTGTATTTCTGGGAACAAAGGGGAAACAGAAACTCATCTTGAGATAGGTATGTATATATCGACATATACTGTTAGAACATATATAATTATATTTATAATAGATACATATCCTCCTTTCTCTCTCCTTTCCTAAGGATCAGCAGGTTTGGGGAAGGAGCCCGGAGCCTTGGGACATTGAGCCTTTCTTGGAGCTCAGCCCGGCTGGCTAACTCAGGTCACAGCCTCACGCCCAACACCACACATACACCGGAGGGAAATCTGGGAGCCTGGGGTAAACGCCACCCTACCCAGTATCAGAGAGAAAGGGCAGGGTACAGCCACCAGGGCTGGAATCTTTCTCCGAGCTCAGGGTACTTTCGGGGGGTGGCAGCGGTTAAGCAGTTGTTCTCGGGGCTGCGTCTTTTTGTGGACGGCCTTCACTCTGGGGTTCATACATTTACTCGGGCCGTTCTGGGCCGCTGGATGGGGCGGCCCTGAAGCGGAAGTGCAGGGGACGAATCAGGGC
This sequence comes from Molossus molossus, assembly GCF_014108415.1. Taxonomy (NCBI): domain Eukaryota; kingdom Metazoa; phylum Chordata; class Mammalia; order Chiroptera; family Molossidae; genus Molossus; species Molossus molossus. Next base: position 14,954,594 of record NW_023425357.1, on the reverse strand, counting down.
ACGCAGAGCCCAGTTACCATCACAAACTCCACAGTCCTGCAGCGGGTTCACACAGGAGCCCGCGCCGCCCCCGTGCTGCCGCCCCCGCGCCCGTTTCCTCAACGTGTGCAGCCTACTCACCTCTCCAGGCGGCACCAGCAAGGAAGCCCTCAGAAAACCGTGTGCAGAGGCCTCTGGGAAATGTAGTCCGCGGTGGGCAGGGCCTGGTATCCGCCCCAAAGGGCTGCCGGGAGCGCGCCGGGGCGGGGCCTAGCGCAGGGGCTCCAAGATGGGCAAGGGGAGAGGTGATCAAGGCTGTCTCTGGCTGAGCTAGGTGCCCTCCGCAAGCTCGGGGTTGTGTTCCTCGCCGCGGAAACCTGCCAGGGTTTAGAAAGAAGTCTTGGTATTACTGCGAGACAACCAGAGACGCACAGCGAATTGTAAATGAAAGGAGCGCTTTATTCACTGGCAAGCTGCAGTGGGAAGGATAGTTTACCAAAATCTGCAGCCGCGAGCATTCTTGCAGCCCGTTTATAAAGGCTAAGTCTATATAGAGGTACTGAGGTAAAATACAGACCAGAGTACAAAGTAACGGGTCCTGGTCGAAGTGCTCAGAAGAAATGCATTTTGTTAATCCGTTTGAGCATGCAAACCAGGTTTGTTCAGGGGCCTGGAAGAACACTGGAGGGCTCTTAGTAATTATTCTAGTTTGGTTGCATGCTTGAGAGAAGGGGGAGTGTTGGAGGTTGTAGTTAGAAGAGTGTAGACATGTACTTAATCCCTCGATGTCTCTTAATGTGATTCTTGGCCTATCCCAGGTACAGTTATCCTCATTTGTAGCCTGTATAGGATTATGATTATCTGAGATTCCAACACCCATGTAATAAGGTGGCCTAGCATTTAGACATAACCAACAGTCAGCCCCCAGTGCTGGTTGTGATAAATTTAGATATTTACACACTGATTTTAACATAGTAAGGAGAGATGAGCCTGAAGGAGTTTCCTTGGGTGGATTAATTTGTTCATCTGAGGAAGAGGTAGAGGTTCCTATAGGAAAGTGTTTGGGTCTTTTTTTTTTTTTTTTTTTTTTTTTTTGGTATGTGCCCCTAGCAGGAACTGAACACGGTACACTCTGGTCTGCAGGCCGATGCTCCAACCTCTGAGCCAAACTGGCCAGGGCAGTGTTCGGGTCTCAGAGTGGGTTTGGGTGGGACCCAGACCTGCATAGGGAGAGTTAACTCTGCTAATGGATAAATGGGGGTTATTTGTTTTTGTTTTTCTGAAACTTTCCTGTGAATGGTGAATAGAATTCCAGGGTCTTTATCAGTTATGTATATAGCCTCAGTCCCCATGTCCTTCCTGTGGCCCAATAAAGGTTTGGCTGCCTAGTGACATCAATCTGGATGGGGTTAGATTTCCCTATACAGAGACCCCAGGGCTTGGTTAACCTTTTAAAATCTATATGAGGGTCCCTGCTTCTTAGATAGCCCTTAATAGTAGATATGGTTTCACAATCCCAAGATGGACAGAAGTATTCATTTGGATTCAAGCAACTTGCGGTGACTGTACCTCTCCCTAGGCATATATAGATTTCTAATCATTGTAGCCCCTATTCCCTCCTAGATGTCCTATAACCCCAGGGTAGGGGTCCTTCTATATCTTCTGAATCCTCTTTAGTAATATCTTTTGTACCTATGTTGTTTTCAATCCCCTTTGTGGTGACATTTTTGTCTTAATTTGTTTTTGTTACAGATGTTTCTCATTTTTCCCCCATTGACACCCTCCTCCCCCCGCCTCACTCCACCCTCAGCTTTGTTGTCTATGTTCCTTGGTCATGCATACATGCATATAAGTTCTGTGGTTTATCTCTTCCCTCCCAAAACCCTCCTCCTCTGAGGCTTGTCAGTCTGTACCCCCACCTCTATGTCTCTGGGTTAATTTTGTTCAGCAGTTTGTTTAGTTCATTATATTTCACAAATAAGTGAGATCATGTGATATTTGTCTTTCTCTGCTTGGCTTGTTTCACTTAGCATAATACTCTCCAGGTCCTTCCATGCCATCTCAAAGGATAAGAGATCTTTTTTTCTTACAGCTGCATAGTATTCCATTGTGTACATGATGTACCACAGCTTTTTAATCCACTCATCTACTGATGGACGCTTGGGTTGTTTCTAGATGTGGTGACATTTCTTAAATCTCCCCCGATATTCCATTTCTAAGTTCCCAGTTCCACTGGGTCCCAAGTCTATATGGATTCCCCTGAAGGGTCATGACCAGAAAGATTAAGGTCCCAATAAACGCAAGAGTCTCATCTTTAAGGGATCTGGAGAGGCCTGGACCGTCCATATTGTTTTTTTCTGCCTTCAGCCGGGAATGGTGCAGTCATGTCGGGATGCCGCTGACCTTGACAGCCGTTGGTGTAGTCAGGATGACAGTGTATGTTCTCTTCCAGGCTGGAGTTAGTCCCTGGGTGGTGAACTTCTTTACCCACATCGAGTCTCCAGGCTGGAAGGGGTGCACAGGGTCCGAGGTGGGCACAGGCAGGGAGTTGCGGATCTGTTTATGGACAGCCTTCAGGGCAGACTGCAGAGCCTGTAAGAACTTGAGTAAGGAGCAGTTGTGAATTTCAGCCTTCAATTCTTCCCTCAGCTGGGGAAGAATGAGAGGTCTACCATACATAATTTCATAAGGGGAGAATCCATCCCAGTATGGGGTACAATAGGGCGAGGGGGAGCAGAGTGGTCCAGTTTTCACTGGTTTCTAAAGTACATTTGGCTAAGGTTTTCTTTAAGATCCTATTTATGTGCTCTGCCTGCCCTGAGCTTTGGGGTCGGTAGGCACAATGGAGTTTCCAATCAATATTCAGGGCCTTGGCTATGTCCTGTGATATTCTTAATATGAAGGCAGGGCCATTGTCTGATCCTAGGGTCACAGGTAACCCAAATCTAGGAATGATTTCTTGGAGTGGCTGTCTACAATGATTTCTACAATGGTGGCTGTCTCTGTTTTAGTAGGGTAAGCCTCAATCCACCCAGAGAAAGTGTCTAAGTAAAACAGGAGGTATTTATATCCTGACACTGGGGGCTTAATTTCTGTAAAATCTATTTCCCAATTTTCCCCTGGGGAGGCTCCCGGCCCAGATTCCCAGGGGAGCTTTTCTACCCTGCTTAGCATTAACCTGGGCACAGGTTGTGCACCTGGATACAGTACTATCCATTATATTGCCTAAATTGGGTATGAAGTACCTGCCTCTCAGGAGTTCAGTAAGCTTGGTGTGGCCTAAGTGAGTGGTTTGGTGCAGCTGATTAACTAAAGTCCTCCCTAGAGCCTCTGGGACCAACAACCGCCCAGCAAACAGTATCCACATCCATTGCTTTCCTTTGTGGTTCGTTTCTGTTTGGCTAAGTCATTTTCTGATCCAGGGTAAGTAGGAGTCAAAGGCAAACTTGGGTTTGGCATGGCAACTAATATCTGGAGAGGCCCCACTGGTTTTAGGGTTGCCTCTTGAGCTTCCTGATCTGCAGCATGATTTCCCTGTGCCTCTGTGGAGTTCCCTTTTTGATGTCCTTTACAATGTACTATAGCTATGGCCTTTGGTAACAAAATCGCGTCTAATAAGGCAAGAATTTCTTCCCTATTTTTAATACCCTTCCCGGCTGAGGTCAGAAGTCCTCGTTCCCGATAAATGGCACTATGCACGTGTACTGTGGCAAAGGCATACCTATTGTCTATATAGATGGTTATTGATTTATCCTTTCCCCAGCGTAGGGCCTTCATTAGGGCTATGAGTTAGCTCTTTGGGCTGAAGTTCCCCTATTTAATGACTGAGACCAAATGACATGGACATGGTCCAGAGTTACTACTGCCACCCCAGCATACCTGATTCCTTCTTGGATATAGCTGCTCCCGTCTGTGAACAATACCTCATCTGATGATGGCAGTAGGACATCCTTGAGGTCTGGGCAGGCTGTCTGCACTGTGTCAATTACCTCCAGGCAGTTGTGTAGAGGTTCTTTGGGTCATCATAGGGGAGCAGGTTAGCAGGACCAATGGCCAACGTTTTGTGGAATTTGAGGTGGGGTTGATCCAGGAGGAGTGCCTGGAGCTGGGTGACTCAGGTGTTTGGCATCCAGCATTCCAGAGCACTCTGGAGGAGGGCTTCAACAGCATGGGGTGCAGTTAAAGCTAACTCTTGCCCTAAAGTTAACTTGTCTGCCTCCTTTACTAGGAGTGCAGCAGCTGCTATTGCTGTGAGGCAGGCAGGCCATCCGATTGCTACTGGATCTAGTCTTTTGGATAAGTAGGCTATTGGTCTCTTCCAGGGTCCCAAGTCTTGAGTGAGGACTCCCTTCTCTATTCCTCTTGCCTTGCCTACATATAAATGGAAGGACTGTAATGTCAGGCAGGGCAAGAGCTGGTGCTGACACCAGGGCCTTTCTCATGGTTTCAAAAGCCTCTTGTTCTGTCTCAGTCCAGACTAAAGGCTGTGTTCCCCCAGTGCTCATAGAGAGAGGTTTTGCAATGGCTGTGAATCCCGGGATCCATAAGTAGCAGTATCCTAGTGCCCCTAGGAATTCTCTGACTTGCTTCTTAGTTTTTGGGATGGGAATTCACAGGATGGCCTCTACGCGGCTCAGGGAAAAGGTCCACTGCCCTTCATTAATCTTATATCTCAGGAATGTGACTTCCGGGGAACACAATTGAGCCTTTTTGGCCGAGACCCAGTACCCTAATGTTTGTAAGGTGCCTAGGAGGTGCTCTGTACCTCTCTGGTAATTCTCCTTGTCCTCTGCTGCTAGGAGAAGGTCATCTACATATTGGAGTAGGGTACATTCAGGGTGCTCTTGTCCAAAGGCCTGCAAGTCAGACTGAGAGACGCATCAAATAGAGTAGGAGAGTTCTTAAAGCTTTGGGGTAGTCTTGTCCAGGTTAACTGTCCCGAAAATCCCTCCTCAGGGTCTTTCCACTCAAATGCAAAGATAGGCTGGCAGGGGCTAACGGGATGCTCAAGAAGGCATCCTTTAAGCCCAGAACTGTATAGAACTGGTGTTTCGTTGGAAGTAGGCTCAATAGAGTATAGGGGCTTGGGATTGTTGGGTGTATGGTCTTGACTCGTTTGTTTATTTCCCTCAAATTTTGCATCAGCCGAAAGTTTTTGGTGCCAGGTCTAAAAAAATGGAAGCAAGGATGATTGTCAGGGATTCAGAATCCCAGCCTCCCGTAGCCAACAAATATGAGAGGCAATGCCCTTCTTTGTTTCGTGGCTCATGGGGTATTGTCTTACCCTTACTGGAGTCACCGTGGCAAGCAGTTGAACCACAATTGGTGGCTGGTGGCCAGCTAGTCTGGGAGGGTTGTTTTCAGCTCAGACGGAAGGGAAGAGATGTTGCAATTCCTTCATGTAAGCCAATATCTCAGGGTCCATTTCCGGAGGGCCTGGGGTTCCTTCCTGTAAAAGATATTCCTCTGACAAAGGGCAGGTTACAAGTATTTTTGAAGAGGAAAATGGGAGTTGGTCCTGATGTCCTGGGTTTACAGTAAGGTGTATTTCTTCTCCAATAAATGATTATTTTAGCCTGTAACTTTCAGAAGAGATCATGTCCCAACAGAGGATACAGACATTCAGGCATGACTAAGGAGTGTGTAACTGTGCCCTTTCCAAGATTCACTGTCCTGTTAGTTGTCCAAGGATAGAGGGCAGTCTGACCTGTCATTCCTTGAATTGAGGTCTTCTCGGTTGTTAGTGGACCCAGAGGCTCAATTAGGATTGAATGTGTAGCCTCTGTATCTATTGAAAAATTAACTGGTCTGCCCGCCTCCTGTGCAATGATCCTGGGCTCCCAGAGGCTGAGTTGAAAGGAGCCCTGGTCTCGTCATTTTTCTAAGTTAAAGATGGTTTTATACTTTGTTCCTCTATTCATTTCTATCAACTGTCCTCTCTTAACCCTTTGATCTAGCTGTACCTCATCTTTCCTTCATTTATTCTGACCTTCTTTTCTGCCGTACGACCCTTTCAGCTACTTACAGACTTCCCTTCTTGTTCTCAATCCTTTAGTTCCCTGTACAACACCTGTTACCACCTTCTCATTATTTCTGGCTACTTCCCAAGATTTCCTTTGCTCTAAACCTGACTTTGTTCTTGTCTTTCCTATCTCTAATTGGGACTTAGTCCTGCCATCCTGACCCTTCCTCATGTTTCCATTCCTAGGGTGATCCTTCTCCATGGGCCCTGTTTCCCTTAAGGCTGCTATTATTACCTTTGCTATTAGGCTTTCTAACAGCCGCCTTTAATCTCTTTAATAAGTACTGGTGAAAAGTGTCCAGTGAAGCCCTCCCCCTGCAGTACTTGGGTCCCATGGTGGGCGAAGGGATGGGAAAATGTCCTCTACTTGGTCTCGATCCTCGAGTGAACCTTTATCAGGGCCCCAAACTGCCTTTCTGGCCTCTAGTTTAATTCTGTCCCTCTCTTCTGAGGGAAAGATGGTTGCCAAGAGCGGCTGGCAATCATCCCAATTTGGCTGATGGGTGTGAAAGATTGTTTTTAGGAGGCCGATGAGGGCCTGCGGCTTTTCCGAGAAGGGGGTGTTCTGAGCTCTCTAGTTATAAGGATCACAGGTGAATGGGACATAGACTGTGAATGGTACCCTCACTGCCCCCAGATTCTTATCTGCTAGGGGAATTTCCCTCAGAGGCAAGATGGCCTTTCCCGGAGGAGTCCCCTCTGCCCCTCCCCCCACTCAGAGCCCGCTCGGTATAGGGTGGCGAGCAGGGGGCCCTCTCCTCCCTTGTCTCCATCCACCCTGCCCGCACCTTTCCTCTAACCCCAGATTTCTAAAAGGAAACAGGAAAGGGAAGCGACATCCTAGCGTGCATGTTTACACGGGGCAGAGTGTTTTCCAATTCTAAGAGCACCTCGCGTCCATGCCTGGGCTCTCTACCTTCAATTCCCCAAAGTTAAGAGCCCCAGGGAAACTTGTGTTATTGCATCCACTGCCGCCAAACCCGGGGTGGCGGATGGGTTGTCGGACTGGCACGCTTCTGTGGCCGGACGCATTCCCCAGGGGACCCCGTGGCACCTGCAGCCTCCAGGTGAGTGCCCACGTGTGGGAGACCGTTTGCATGGTATCCATCTTGTTAAAGTCTGCTCTGCTGTCTCCGGCCCCAGGGCCGTGCCTCTCCGCGGGCCGGGCCTCTCCGCGGGCCGGGCCTCTCCGCGGGCCGGGCCTCTCCGCGGGCCGGGCCTCTCCGCGGGCCGTGCCTCTCCCGGGCCGTGCCTGCATTCCTCTAGATAATTGTTTACTCCATTCTTTGCTTATCATTTGTTCCACCTGGGGTATTTACTGGAATTGGCTTCAGGTGGGATACTCATTAACTGTTTCACCTGTTTTCCCCCTATATATAATGTGAACTCCCCCTGAATAAACGAGACTTGATCAGAATCCTGTCTTGTCTCCATTTCTCGTGTCTCTTGTCCCACCTCATCCTCACTCCCCCTCTAGAGTCCTCGTTGATCGACCTGCGGGCCGGGTCACCCACGTGCCCGTCTGCCACGTGCTGTCCCTGCCGCATGCCTGGTTGCCTGCGCCCCTTGTTGCCTCCCCAGGGTGGGTGGGAGGCTGGAGGTCCGGCGGTGGTGGCAGGCTCCTGGAGGCTATGCAGTGGTGTTGCTCCCCCTGTTCGGTGCAGCTGCCAGGGCGCTTGCACACTGGGCCCAGGCGCGCAGCGGCCCCAGGATTATAAGGATGGGAGAGAGTCGCCTCCTCTGGGGGCGGGGGGTGGAAGGATGGGGGTCCTGTCCTCAGGTTTTTCTTGGGGCCCAGTTTGGGAGCCATTACTAGTATTAGACTAACCGTAACAAAGTTGAGGGAGACACAGTAGGAGGTAGACAAGGACAAAAACAAGGGAGGACACGTGAAACAAACTTTCGTTTTGTCCGCCTGGCCGGTCCACTCGCGGAGTGCAGGTTGGAACTCACAGAGGCTCCATAACTGTCATTCACATACACAAGCACACAATTCAAATTTCCATTCAGAAATTCCCTACCCTGAGCAGCGTCTATGCCACTTGGGAGGTGATCAAACTCCCCTTCTGCCTTAGAGGTGGGCTGGAGGGAATAGAATTTGCCAGATTTGAATTGCCCTAACATCTTGAGATCCACGGAGAGGAGAGGCTGCACCGTGGCCAGCCCTCTCCCTCTCATCCAGAAAGACCGGTCATCCAAACAGATCTTACCTGTGGAGGCTTTCTTACCAGGGCTCCTAAAATCATTTGGGGACATCTTGGCATCTCCTGGCTGCTCTTTGGGCCCCTGGAACATCTCTGGTGGTGCCTCCCCTAAAGACCTCTAGGTGTCTGGCAGCCGGACCAGGAGAGGCTGCCGGTCCTAGGCGTCTAGGCCTTGGTGTCATAAAGCTCCAAGGGTCTTGCTGGGGCCTCCAAATGTTACGATGAGCCAGTGAGACAATCAGAGTTGTAAATGAGAAGAGCACTTTATTCATAGGCAGGCTGCAGGGCATAAATTTCCCAAATTAACAGCAGCGAGCATTCTTGCAGTCCGCTTATAAAGACTAAAGTTACATTCCCTTGGCACTGCTTTTGGTGCTGTTAAGGGAGGAACTAGTACAATAGGAGCTGTTACAGAGGTCCGGGCAAGGGAGGAACTGATACCATAGAAGCTGTTACCAAGGTCTGGGCAAGGCAACCATTAATCTCTTTCTTTTTATGGTTCCTCCAGGTTTCCCAAGGCCATCATTAATCCCCTTATCTTTATGGTTCCTCTGGGTTTTAGTCCCAGGTTTTTTTTAGAAACCACCAGGTGTGTGCAGGAACAGCTGGTCAGAATGGAGTTTACATAAGTTAAGCAGCCTACTTCAGTACATGCAAAGTGGTGGAGGGAGAGCACATTGAAGTTAGGAGGTAACATCTTCATCACTATTTTAAATAGCAAAAGCATGATTATTTTGATTCCCAAGTCACTCCTAATTTCATTATCTTGAGTATGTTTCCACTGGAATACCCTTAATTACTTAACATTACTGGAACTGTGTGTTGGTGATTGCTTGTATCATGGTGTGTGAAATACATATTATGCTAGTTCCAGGACGCATTGGGAGAAATTATACTGGTAGATAGACTGATGGACAAATATGTAATGCAGAATTGAGAAAAGGATTATGAGGGCAAAGAACAGGGTATGTGACAGAAAATTAAGATATTTAGGATGAAAGAAGCGGGATCATGCCCTGGTCCTGGAGCAGAGCACATCCACGGGAGATGAAACACTTCCTGAAAGGGCCTAAAATGAGCAAGTGGTTAGAATGGTATAGGAGTCAAATGGAGGCCAGTATAGTGGACTCGGTAAGTGAAGGGAGTACCTTAAAATGAAGGTGACTAGGAAGCAAGTCCAGATAATGCAGTTTTGCAAATCTAGTGGGCAGTTTTGTATTTTTTTTTTTTTTTATTCCTCACCCGAGGATATTTTTCTATTTATTATCAGATAGAGTGGGAGGGAGGGAGAGAGAGAGGCAGAGAGAAAACATCGATGTGGTAGAGTCACGTCCCCTGGTTGCCTCCCACACGACCCGACCAGGGCTGGGGACAAACCACAACTGAGATACATGCCCTTGACCAGAATCAAACCCGTGACTCATTGGTCCATAGGCCAATGTGCTAACCACTGAGCAAAACCAGCCAGGGCGGGAGTTTTGTATTTTATTGTAAGGGCAGGAGGCATGCATTATATTTAAACAGTGAGTCTCACTCTTTGATTTGCCTCAGAATCACTGATGGAGATGAATGAAAATACCGATGACCATTCATTCATCAAATAAATAGTTACTGAGTATGTACTCTGTGCAGGTATCAGGAAGGGCAGACAGACAATACAGAAGTAAAGACATTCAGTATAGTATAATATAATATATTGAGTTAGAAGTGAATACTGATATTTCCAAGATGGATTAATGGAGGGATAAATAGTTGATAAGGCAAATAGAGCCAAATGTTTATTTTAAAATTTAGGTAGTGGGAGTATGTGCATTCATGGTCTAATTCTTGTAATGTTTTTGCTGTTTGAAAGTTTTCATTATAATGTTGGGTAAATAAACTCATGGCATGTGATGATAGTAAAAAAAAAAATAGAGGAAGTGGAGTCATGAGGATCCTGGTTTACAAAGAGTGATCTCATAAGCTGGCATTTGATTAGAGGTTAGAATGAAGTAGTTGAAGCAGTCATTTTGAGATTTTAGGGAAGATATTTGCAGATGGAGATTCTGAAGAAGGGTATACTTGGCAAGTTTGAAGACCATCTGGTTGGTCAAGAGCAAGAGCAGAGTCAGCTAAAGGGAGGAGACAGGTCATGGAGTCAGCAAGAGGAGTGCAGGAGCTCGGGGAACGCCTGTGGACCCCATAGGACTGCAGCTCTTCCTGAGAGAGAAACTTATTGGAGGTTTTTGAGCAGAAGGACAGGATCTGACTACAGTGTCGGGTATGGGATGTCAGGAAGGCAACAGTGGAAGCAGGGAGACCCGTTAGGAGAGTGTGTTAATCTTGGTATGGGATGGCTTTGGACGCGTGGCGGAGATATTGACAGAGAGAAGTCATCATAATCTGGATATATTTTGAGGCTAGAACTGAGAGGACTTGCTGTTAGTTGTAATGCCTGCCCCTTTAAAAAATTTTTTTTTCTTTATTGATTTTAGAGAGACAGGAAGGGAGAGGGGGGGAGAGACAGAAACACTGATGAGAGGGAACATCGATTGGCTGCCTCCTGCATGCCCCCCACTGAGGATCAGGTCCACAACCTAGGCTTGTGCCCTGACCGGGAGTAGAACAGGTGACCTCTTGGTGCATGGGTCGACGCTCAACCACTGAGCCACACCGACCAGAATGCCCTGTCCCTTAAGATTCTCGTTTAGTTGCTCTTAGGTGGCTCCTCAAGGTTGTATTTTACAAGTGCCTCAGCTGATTAACCTGAGAACCACTTCTTTGATAAGTTCCCCTCATTTTTTCTAGTCTCTCCCCCTCACCATTATTGTTTCTCATTGCCATGCAATGTTAACAGCTATTTATTTGCTATTTTTAGTTTGTCCTTTCTACCTTAGAACTTTCCTTTTTCCTGCAACATGAAAAAAACAAAAACAAAAAACCCTATTTTCTTTCTTGTTATCTTACACATTGGGAGTCCAGAAGAAAAACTAATGGTTTATCTCCAGAGGACAGTTATGAAATTAAATAATTGCAACCAGAGATAACAAAAAAACCTATAAGCTCTAACCTGTGTGCACTGACAGTCAAATCAAGTGTGGACTTCCGGTCAGGATGGCAAATGCGGTATCGCGTCCTCCCACAACCACATCAAAGTTACAACTAAACTATAGAACAACCATCACTCAAAACTGCCTGAAATCAAGCTGAATGGAAGTCCTACAACTACAAAATTAAAGAAGTCACATCCAGACTGGTAGGAGGGGCGGAGGCGCAGACCGGCTGGTCCCACACCCACGTGTGGCGGATAAAAATCAGGAGGACACCTCGGCTGGGAAGGTCCTCCCTGAGGAGTGAGGGGTCCCTGTCCCACACCAGGTGCCCCGCTCAGGGTTCCAGTGCCAGGAGATAAGTCCTCATCACTTCTGGCCGGAAAACCAGCAGGAACTGAGGCTGAGGGAGGCTGAGGCTTCTAGAGCCCCAGGCAGCTCCTCTTAAAGGGCCTGCGCACGGACTTATCGGACTCACACCCTCCAGGCTCCAGCGTGGGGGAGGCAGCTTGAAAGGCACCAGAGATGAATGGGGAAGAACTGAGTTGTTTAGCACTGGGGCAAGGGCTGAAGAGGCAGCCTTCTCCTGGACAGATGTGCTGTCAGAGGCCTTCGTTCCTTTGGTGAGCCCTTCCCTGGGGCGGCAGACTGCTGCCATATCTGGGACTCCAGCAACGTGGCTCACACTGTTTGGTCCGCCCTGCTGACTCCCTGAGGCCCCGCCCCACCCAACTTTCAGGCCCACCCAAGCTGCTGCCAGTTGCTTTACCATAGGATTGGCCGGTCTTGGATCCTGCTTCAGGTTTTCCTAAATTCTTTCAAACAAGCAGCATCTGGTCTCAGCAAGCCCCACACCTCTTGTTAAGTGTCTCCAGGCCTGGCACTAGGAGCAGCCAGCCCTGGTTCACAACTTGGCTTTGCCTGGGCACCTATAATCCAAGCATAAGCAGCAGCCATCTGCAGACCGCTGTGTAGCTTATGCCTGGTTACCCTGGGTAGAACATAGGCTGGAAGTGGCTGTCCTGGCCCCAGAGCCAGCACACCCAGTGGATAGCTTCAGAACACTGTGAAGCACCACCACCCAACCACCTCCACAAATGACACACTCAAGGAGTGGACTCAGTGGGTACCAAAGCCCTGCTGAAGTAAGTCTTGCTCTGTATGGTGGCCCCTGCACAACTGATCATCCAAGGTAGGCAGAGGTTGGTGGATAGTGGGCACAGCAAATCCTTGCAGCTGATCAGCCTGAGTAAAACCCTTTCATTGATGTGCCAACAGCAGTCAAGAGACAATTACAACAGAAAGGTGTAAAGTCCACACAAGGGGTGCACCTCGAGGTCCCAGCTGGGAGATCAGGGAGGCTGTGCCACTGGACCCTACAGGACACCTATTACAAAAGGCAACCCTAGGAAGCACAAGAGACATAGCAACTCTACCTAATACATAGAAACAAACACAGGGAGAAAGCCAAAATGAGGAGACAAAGAAACAGGTCCCAAATGAAAGAACAGAACAAAACTCAAGGAAAAGAACTAAGCGAAAAGGAGATAAGCAACCTAACAGATGCAGAGTTCAAAACACTGCTTATAAGGATGCTCAATGAACTTAGTGAGAACTTCAGAAAACTTAGTGAGGGCCTGAAGAGCATTAAAAAGGACCAGTCAGAAATGAAGGAGGCACTAACTGAAATAAAGAATAATTTACACAGATTCAATAGTAGAGTAGGTAAAGCCAAGAAGCAAATCATTGATTTGGAATATAAGGAAGCAAAAAACACCCAATCAGAACAGCAAAAAGAAAAAAGAATTTAAAAATGAGGATAGTGTAAGGAGCCTCTGGGACAAAGTTCAAGGAGAAGAGAGAGAACAAGAAATTAAAAACCTATTTGAAACAATGACAGAAAACTTCCCTAATTTGGTGAAGGAAACAGACATATAATTCCAGCAAGCACAGAGAGTTCCAAACAAGATGAACCCCAAGAGACCCACACCAAGACACATCAACATCAAAATTCAAAAGGTTCAAGACAAAAAGAGAATCTTAAAAGCAGCAAGAGAAAAGCAGTTAGTTACCTACAAGGGAGTTCCCATAAGGCTGTCAGCTGATTTCTCAAAAGAAACTTTGCAGGCCAGAAGGGAGTGGCAAGAAGTATTCATAGTGATGGAAAGCAAGAACCTACAACCAAAATTACTCTATCCTGCAAAACTGTCATTTAGAATCAATGGCCATATAAAGTTTCCCAGACAAGAAAAAGCTAAAGGAGTTCATCACCACCAAACCAGTATTATATAAAATGTTGAAGGGTCTTCTTGAAGAAAAAGATAAAAAATATGAACATACAAAATGCCAATAAATACATATCTATCGACAATTGAATCTACAAACAAAATGAACAAGCAGAAGAGAAGCATTCTCATAGATACAGAGAATATTTTGTTGGTTGCCAGTTGGGAAGGGGGTTGGAGGAATGGGTGAAAAAGGTGAAGGGTTAAAGAAGTACACATTGGTTGTTACACTGACAGACCTCAAAGGGAAGGGGGGTAGGAGGTGGGAAGAAATAAACCAAAGAACTTATGTCCATAACCAATGGACACAGACAACAGTGTGGGGAAAGGCAGGAGGGGGGTGGGAGTGGGGAGGAGGGGGTCAATTGGAGAAAAAGGAGGAACATCTGTAATACATTCAATAATAAAGATAAGGCCCTGGCCGGTTTGGCTCAGCGGTTAGAGCGTCGGCCTGCGGTCCCGAGAGACCCGGGTTCGGTTCCCGCTAAGGGCATGTACCTCGGTTGCAGTTTGTCCCCGGCCCTGGTTGGTCGTGCGGGTGGCAGCCACTCGATGTGTCCCTTTCATGTCGATGTTTCTCTCTCTCCCTCTCTCCCCCTCCCACTCTACCTGAACAAAAAAATAGAAAAATGTCCTCAGGTGAGGATAAAAATAATAATAATAAAGATAAGTTAAAAATTAATTAATTAATTAAAAATACAAAAACAAACAAACAAAAAACAAATCAAGTGCTACTTGGACAAACCACACGATGGTCATAACCTCTGAAGGAAGGCCTGCCGCTGTTCAGTGCACAGGCACTAGAGCACCTCGGGTAATTCATCCTGCAGTGAAACCCTGTGAATGCAGGGACTGTGGGGCAGCTGTCAGGTACCAGTCATCCCACCTTCAACAGGAAAGTGGGCAAAATAAGGAGAAAAGCTCTCAATGTGGAGAATGTAGGAGAGCCTTCAATAGTAAGTCAGATTTGATTAAGCATAGGAGAATTAATGAAATAAACAAAATAAATGAAAATAAGATTTGTGCCTTTATTCAAGACTCTGCAGTTACTAACCCTCAGAGCTGTACACCTGAAACTAATATAATAGTGAATATCAACTGCAATTGAAAAAATTTAAAAACATCTAATTAAGAGAATTAAAACTCTTATCTAGTTTCTTAATTTCTATTTTGTAAAATATGTTTTCATTGATTTTTTTAGAGAGGAAAGGAGAGATAGAAACATGGATGTGAGAGCCTCGCTGGTGTGGCTCAGTGGTTGAGCATTGACCCATGCACCAGGAGGTCACTGGTTCAATTCCCAGTCAGGGCACATGCCCAGATTGTGGCTCTATCCCCAGTGGGGGGTGTGCAGGAAACAGCCCATCATGTTGCTCTCTCATTGATGTTTCTATCTCTCCTTCTCTTTTCTAAAAATCAATAAAAACATTTTTTAAAAAAGAAACATCAAATTGGCTGCCTCCTGCACACCCCCCACTGGGGATCGAGCCTGCAACCCAGGCATGTACCCTGATCTGGAATCAAACTGGGACCTCTCAGTCCATGGGTCGAGGCTCAATCCACTGAGCCACACCAGCTGGATTTCCTTTTTTTTTCTTTATTGATTTTTTAGAGAGAGAGAAAGGAAAGGGAGAAATAGAAACACTAATGAGAGAGAACATCGACTGACTGCCTTCTGCATGCCTCCCACTGGGGATTTTGCCCACAACCTGGGCATGTGCCCTGCCCGGGAACCAAACCGGTGACATGGTGCATGGGTTAACGCTCAACTACTGAGCCACCTGGGCTAAATTCCTTTTAATTGTACGTTACTTCTTTGTATTGGCTTTATTTTGTTCTGTTTCTGACGTCTTGACATAAATGCTTCTTCATTCTTTAAACACATTTAAGTATGTGACAGACCCAGACTTGACTGGTATGGTAAGTGAAGGTCAAGACTGTGCCAGTTTCCTTGACTTATTAAAGGACGTCTATTTCTTCCTGAATAGAACTTTGGTGATATCTGACAAGTATAGATATGCAGGCATGTCATTAACAATGATTTCTAAGTAGTCTATAACGTGTTTTGCTATTAAACATTTTTATTGAAACATTTAAAAACACAAACAGAATTATGAACCCCCAAATACAAACCACCCACTTCAGTAATTACCAACATTTTGTTAATCTCCTTTCCAGTTCTTTTGCATTCTCTTTCTGTTGCTGGAGTATTTTAATGTAAATCTGGACATCTTATCATTTCATGAACATGTAAGCATGTATCTCTAACACACAGGAGCACTATTTCTTAATAACCACATTGACATTATTATCCCTAACAAAATTATTTCTAAATATCATCTACTATTAGGTACATGTCCACATTTCCCCCACTATCTCCAAAATCTTTTTACATTTTCTTCAAAGTAGGTCCAAGTAATGCCCACAGACTGAATTTTGTTGATATGTCTCTTGTCTCTTTCAATCTGTTAGCAGTTGCCTTTTCTTTTCTATGCCACTCATTAATTAAAGAAAGCAGGTTGTATTATAGAATTTTACACCTTCTGGACTGCCTGACTGCTTCCTTGTGTTGCCATTTACTTTGTTCATCTATTCCCCAAATTCTTTCTTTAAAAGAAATGACTTAAAGGTTTAATTTTTTCAGTTCATGATTTTGGCAATAAGGTTTTGTAAGTAGTGTTGTGTACTTCCTATCGCTGTATTTCAGGAGGTGAACAGTCTGAGAGTCTCAGTTTTATACAGGTTAAAATTGATGATTCAGAGGTGGTCAGCTTGATAAATCCATTCTAGTATTCTTACTATAAAATCTTCCATTTAATAGCTGTAACATCCACTGATCATTTTCTGAGTCCATTATTCCATTAGGAAACTAGAAAGTGATTTTTCTGATCCTATGAATCTCTGTATTTACTAGATAAAAAAAACCTTTAATTTGGTGAGCTTTGGATGGTTGTGAAACTTGGGAAAAGCAAAATGAATTCTTTTCCTTCATCAATTTTCAGAATGATGAGTTGGTGCCCAAGCATCATCCACAGCTGACCAAACTGTACAGCCAGAGCCCAGTAAACTACTAGTGGGATCATCTCAAAAGACCCAACTTCCACTGGTTGAAGATGGGACGATTTGAGCACCAAAAGTTATATTGACTGTAATTAAATGTCTTCTTTCTTCTATACAAGTGTTTTACACACACACATGAATATGCACACACAATATTAAATTTCCAAGCGGTGCCCTGGCTGGTTTGGCTCAGCAGTTAGAGTGTTAGCCGGCGAATGCAATTCCGGTCAAGGGCAGGTACCCTAGTTGTGGTTCGGTCCCCGGTCCTGGTTGGGGTCATGCAGGAGGCAACCAATGTGTCTCTCTCACATCGGAGTTTCTCTCTCTCTCTCCCCCTCCCACTCTATCTGAAGATAAATGGAAAAAATATCCTCGGGTGAGGATTAAAACATTTTTTTTGCCATCTTTTTGATAGTTTCTAATTAACTTTGAATGGTGCTCAGATAGTAGAGATTATAACACATTTACTTTTGGAAATTTATTATGGGGAATAATTTCATGGTTCTCTTTGATTCTTCAATAATTGTACTCTTAACTATCTCCTATTCATGAAATTCTTTTTTTAAATGTTTTTCTTGATTTTCTTTTAGAGAGAGAGAGGGATAGAAACATCTATGTGACAGAGAAACATCAATCAGCTGCCTTCTGCATGCCCCTCACTGAAGATCGAGCCTGCAATCTGGGCAAGTGCCCTGCTCGGAAATGGAACCAGGACCTCTCGGTCTGTGGGATGATGCTCAATCCACTGAGCCACACTGGCTAGGCCTATTCATGAAATTCTTAAGGCTTTCTTTTCAGCATGAAATTCCTGATGCAGCATAAGTGATGGACACCTGCTCATTCACTATAACCTCCTAGATTTTATCCAGAATAAATTAAATACATGCTGAGCAGTGATAGGAGGCATTTCTCCATTTTTTGACTTGTACAGAATATTTCTTTCATATGAATTCACTGATGATAATTACAGATAATATTTACAGAACACATGCTATGTGGCTGCTACTTTTCTAAGTATTAACTATTTAATCCTTACAATTCTACTACACAGTGCACACAGGCTGACTCTGAACTGGCCCCAGTGGTCCCTACCTTCTGGTATTCATACTCTTGCACAATCCTCTTTGAGTGTGGGCAACCTAGAAATTTGCTTGTAGCCAGTAGAAGACAGTAAAAGTGATAAAATATTACTTCAGTGATAAGACTCCACAAGATTATAAAATCTGATTCTATCAGACTATTGCCTTTGTGGCTTGCACATGTTGATGAAGCAAGCAGCCATGTTGAAGAGGTTCATGTGGCAAAGAACTGAAGTCAGCTTTCAGCCAACTGTTAGACGCTAAGGAACTCAGTGCAACAGCCCTCAAGAAAATAAATTCAGCCAACAACCATATGAGGTTGGAAGTGCATCCCTTCCCCAGCTGAGCCTTCAGATGAGACCCAGCCCCAGCTAATACCTTGATTTTAGCTTTGTGAGAGACCCTGAAGCAGAAGACCGAACTAAGTTATACCCAGAGTCGTGACCCAGTGAAACTGTGAAATAATATATATGTATTATATTAAGCCACTAAGTTGTGGTAATTTATTACACAGCAGTAAATAATGTACATAGGTTCTATTATCACATTTTACAAACGAACAAGTTGAGGCACAGAAGTTTAAGTACATTGTCCAGTAACACACTGGTAATAAAGTGGTGAGGAGATAAAAATAAATAAAGCTAACGATTTTCTTACATTAATTGTATTATTCTCTGACATACATTTGGTAAAAACAATGTTTGACTGGTGAAGGAAGGCTTTTAAAGCAACATTTTTTTCCCTGTAATATAAAATTTCTTATGCTTAGATGTGAGCATGAAAAAAATTCTCAAAATGAATGTTCTGATATTCTGTAACACAATGTACATTTCAAGACTTTCTTGTACTAAATTCCATTATGAATTTTCTGATGTTGAGTAAGGTGTGAATGCTGTCTAAAGGCCTTCTTACATTCCTTACATTTGTAGAGTTTCTTACCTGTTTGAATTCTCTGGTGTTGAGAAAGAAAGAAATAAAGTCTAAAAGCCTTACCACATTCCTTGCATTCATAAGGTTTCTCACCAGTATGAATACTCTGATGTGAAATAAGTTGTTAACTAATGAAGGTCTTCCAACATTCCATACATTCATAGGGTTTCTCATGAGTGTGAATTCCCTGGTGGCAAACCAGTTGTCATCTTAATCTAATTCTTTCCACATTCCTTACATTCATAGGGTTTCTCACCAGTATGAATACTCTGATAAACAGTAAGTTGTTGACATATCCTAAAAGAATTTCCACATTCTTTTGTTGTTGTTTTTTATCCTTGGGTGAGGACATTTTTGCACTTATCTTCAGACTGAGAAGAGAGAGAGGGAGGAAGAGAGAGAGAGAGAGAAACATCGATGTGAAAGAGACACATCGACTGGTTGCTACCAACATGACCCCAACTGGGGTTGGGGACAAACTGCAACCAAGGTATGTGCCCTTAGCAGGAACTGAATCCGGGACTCTAGTCCATGGGCTGACACTCTAACCATTGAGCCAAACCGACCAGGGCAGTTTCCACGTTCTTTACATTCATAAGGTTTCTCACCAGTATGAATAATCTGATGGACAGTAAATTGCTGACATATCCTAAAAGCCTTTTCACATTCCTTACATTAATAGGGCTTCTCACCAAAATAAATTTTTTGATGGACTATAAGGTTTGGACTACAAATGAAGGCTTTCCCTTATTCCTTACATTCATTGAGCTTCTCAGCAGTATGAAGTCTCTGATGTCGAATCAGGTGTGTACACTGCCTGAAGGTCTTCCCACATGCCTTACATTCATAGGGTTTGTCACCAATGTGAATTCTCTGATGTTGGACAAGATGCTGATGCACTCTGAAGGCCTTCCCACACTCCTTACATGCATAGGGTTTCTCACCAGTATGAAGTTTGTGATGTCGAATAAGGTGTGCGCACTGTCTGAAGGCCTGCCCACATTCCTTACATTTATAAGGCTTCTCACAGTATGAATTCTCAGGTGTTGACTAAGTGTTGAGCGACATTCCTTACATTCATATAACTTTTCTCCATTGGGATCTCTCTTGATATTCAGCAAGAAAATTATGCTTTTTGTAAGTGGTCATTTTTTCAGAAGTAATTTTCACTTGCTTCAAATATCCTTCCTGTGGTTCTGTTTGCCATTCAATCTCATTTTTGAATTCCTAATCATTTCTAAAAATGGAGTCCTGAAGGCAATAGCTTTTAATTCTTTCCATTACCTCCCATTGGAATGAATATATTTCATAAATATTCTTTTCTGTAGATAAAGTATTGTTCCTGTATCTGGACTCCAAATCTGAAAGAAAACAAGAAAGCAAATACATGCTGTTTTTCTGTTCCAGAAGAAAGACAATTTCTACAGAGAAACAAAATGCACCTAAAATACTGCCTATTACAAGTGAATGAATTAAACATCTCTAGAATATAGGCATTTGTGCTACAATACCACATGTATACCTAAAAAACCTATCTTCTGCAAAATTACACACCAAAAAGTAGGGTTTATGAAGAAAGTAGCGCTGGAAAGACCACTCAAATCTATGCAACTGTATCAGCAGAGCACTAATTAATATAATAGGTTCTAAAGGAAACCCAAAGGCAGCTCAGCATGGCTGAACGCCATTACATGCGGATTGAAATGCACAAAAATTAAGTAGAAATGCTGGATTTCAGGTGCTGAGACACTCATTGCACATGAAATAAAGCTCTGAGCCAGTGAGGCTATCATTAAGGTGGGAATTGGGTGAAGGGCAATGTGTCTAGTTAGAAGCTATGCAAGGTTGATGGTGTAAGTCTCTAAGGAGGAATCCCTGGGTACAATCTATTATTAATTTTCTTCATATAGGGATAGAAGGACCCCTAAAATAACCAAATTGAAGGCTTTCCTCCGGCCAGTGTGGCTCAGTAGATTGAGTGTCATTTCATGGACTGAGAGGTCCCAGTTTGATTCCAGGTCAGGCCACATGCCCGGGTTGCAGGCTCAATCCCCGCTGGGAGTGTACAGGAGGCAGCCGATCGATGCTTCTATCTCACATCAATGTTTCAACCTCTGTCCCTAAAAAAACCAATAAAAATAATTTTTAAGCCCTGGCTGGTTTGGCTCAGCGGTTAGAGCATCGGCCCGCACACCAATGAGTCATGGGTTCAATTCCGGTCAAGGGCACAAACCTCGGTTGCAGTTCATCCCTGGCCCTGGTGGGGTCGTGCGGTTGGCAACCAGTCAGTGTGGCTCTATCACATCAATGTTTCTCTCTCTCTCTCTCTCCCTTCCTCCCACTCTATCTGATAATAAGTAGAAAAATATCCTCGGGTGAGAAATTTTTAAAAAGTTAAAAAATATATATTAAAAAGAAATTGAAGGCTTTCATCTTTCCTTTTTGATGTTACAAATTTACTACTATTCTGGCTCCATTCAACTAAGAAAACTGCCTGTGAACCAACTAACTTCCACATTATACT
This sequence comes from Molossus molossus, assembly GCF_014108415.1. Lineage (NCBI taxonomy): Eukaryota > Metazoa > Chordata > Mammalia > Chiroptera > Molossidae > Molossus > Molossus molossus. Next base: position 14,933,482 of record NW_023425357.1, on the reverse strand, counting down.
AATATCATTCCCTACTTTGTATCACTATTAAGCGAATTTGCATTATGGATTATTAATTATATTATGAAACAGACTCAAACATTAAAAAAAAAGGCCTGGCCAATGTGGCTCAGTGGTTTAGCATCAACCCATGCTCCAAAAGGTCACCGGTTCGATTCCCGGTCAGGGCACATGCCCAGGTTGTGGGACCGATCCCCAGTGGGAGCATGCAGGAGGCAGCCAATACATGTTCTGTGTCATCGATGTTTCTATCTTTCTCTCCCTCTCCCTTCCTCTCTCTCTAAAATCAATAAAGAAAAATAATTAAATAATAAAAAAGAAAAAAGGGCAAAGGAAACAGAGAATAAATCCAGGAAAGGAGGTGAACCTAGTGATTGGGGAAGCAAGTGAAATCAGTGAAGGCTGGACCTAAGTGTGAATAAGCATCACCTGATTTGTGAAAACTATGAGAGGTACTTTTATATATTAAAAAAATTGTTTTTCTGATTCAGGCACTTTCAAAATCATAGTTCATTCATTACTGCAGATAAAAAGATAGTATTCATATTGGGGAATCCCTTAAAATTCAACCATCTATTACTGTGACATTGAATGTTAACCAAAAAACCTCTAGACACCCGAAACCCACCCTATTAACACAAACTATGGTAATACAAAATTTTACATTTAATTTGTTCAATATATACTATTAACATTATGAAACCAATGGTGAGACAATAAACAGTGATAAAGAAATAGTAGCCCTGGCCGGTTTGGCTCAGCGGTTGGAGCGTCGGCCTGCGGTACAGAGGCCCGGGTTCGGTTCCCGCTAGGGGCATGTACCTCGGTTGCAGTTTGTCCCCGGCCCTGGTTGGTCGTGCAGGTGGCAGCCACTCGATGTGTCCCTTCACGTCGATGTTTCTCTCTCTCTCTCTCTCCCTCCCGCTCTATCTGAACAAAAAATGGAAAAATGTCCTCGGGTGAGGATAAAAAAAAAAAAGAAATAGTAAAAATAAGCTTTAAAAAGCAAAGGTTTAGCCCTGGCCGGTTTGGCTCAGTGGTTAGAGCGTCGGCCTGCGGTCCAGAGAGACCCAGGTTCAGTTCCCGCTAAGGGCATGTACTTCGGTTGCAGTTTGTCCCTGGCCCTGGTTGGTCGTGCGGGTGGCAGCCACTCGATGTGTCCCTTTCACGTCGATGTTTCTCTCTCTCTCTTCCTCTCTCTCCCTTCCACTCTATCTGTTCAAAAAATGGAAAAATGTCCTCAGGTGAGGATAAAAAAAAAAAAAAAGCAAAGGTTTATATTCTTACAATGTGTTAATTATCATATTTGTATATAAAAATTAAAACACAGTAGAACTTTTTTACACAGAGGTATTTTTTTTTTTTTTTGGTGGTACATGCCCCTAGTGGAAACTGAACCTCGGACTGTCTGATCCACAGGCTGACATTCAACCACTGAGCCAAACTAGCCAGGGCTACAGAGGTATTTTTAACCGAATAAAATAAAATCTAGGTCCTGGGCATGTTTCTGCTTTGTTCTTATTTATATTCTCCAGCAAATGATTCTGATGCTGACCAATGTTTGGGTCTCTCTACTTAATTGTTTTCAATGATTTCTCTTTGCAATTAGAATGAAATATAAGTAACTTAGCAGGAATAACAAGGCTTCAGCATCAACTCCTTTCCCATTTACTCTCTCTGTTCATGCCATAAAGGCTCCTTTTCAGCACCACATGAACTAAATAAACTACAACTGTTTCCATTCAATGGCACTATTCACAGGTTAGGAGAAATCCTCTGACTTGGCATGGTTGGCTTCCTTTCATCCTGAGATCTCATATAAAAAAAAAATCACATCTTCAGCCCTGGCCGGTTGGGCTCAGTTGTTAGAGCATCGGCTCAGGGACCACAGGGTCAAGGGTTCGATCCCCAGTCAAAGGCACGTACCTGACTTGCAGGTTCGATACCTGGCCCTGGTCAGGCTCTTGGGAGAGGCAACCAATCGAGGTGTCTCTCTTACATCGATGTGTCTTTCTCCCTCTCCCTCTCTCATTCCCTTCCATTCTCTCTAAAAAAAAAAAAGTCAATGGGAAAACTATCCTTCAGTGAGGATTAACAAAACATATATATATTTCTTAGCCCAAAAGCTAGATTTAACTTAAATGAGGAAACATCGGTCATATGAGGAAGCTTCAGGACTGTTTTAAAACTTGATTGTGGTGGTATTTATACAACTGTATGTATTTCTTAAAATTCCTAAAACTGAACAAAAACGAGTGAGTTTTGATGTATGTTAATTATATATTCATCAATAAACTAAATATAAAAAAGTAAAAAAATTTAGATTCCCACTAATTAATAAAAATAATGCATTTCTCAGGGAGTACATGAAAATTCTCTGTACCTTCCACTCAATTTTGCTGTGAACCTGAAACTGCTGAAAAATTAAGTGTATTTCCATAAAGAAGTAAAATGTTTTTTGCCCTGAGTCACCCATATTCTATTTTTTATTGTTCTGAAATACTTAGTAAAGAGCTCAAGGCAGTTTTTCTTTTTGACTGTACCCTCATTCAGAAATCAATTTGTAATGGCTTTCTTTAGTCACCAGATTAACACCGAGAACAGAAAAAGCCTGTCGGTCAGTAGTATAAGTGACCTGATGCAATGTAATATTACTACAGTGACTGAATTAAGCATAAACACTATTTTTTAAGTACATTTGTATAATTGGATTTTTAGTATGTCCTTTAGAAGATTAGGGAGAGCTCGGCCAGTGTGGCTCAGTGGATTGAGCATCAATCCATGGACTGTGAGGTCCCAGTTCCATTCCCGGTCAGGGCCAATGTCCAAGTTGCAGACTTGATTCCCAGTGGGGGTCATGCGGGAGGCAGCCGATCCATGTTTCTCTCTCACATTGATGTTTCTCTCTCTCTCTCCCCTTCCTTTCTCTCTAACAAATCAACAAAAACATATTAAAAATAAAAAGATTAGGGAGATATTTTTCTTTGGGATTTTCTAGTCACAAATATATAAAGCTATCATTGATGATTTTGAGTAGGTGAAACCCTAAATCCAGGTCAGCTTTCATAAGACTGCATACCCCTAATTATTAGGGTAACACCAGATAACCCCATTATACAGAAGGTCTGGAGAACATCTCAGCAGGACAGCCAAAGAGATTAAGATACAACTGCACCTATGCTGCAACATTTGAGACACCCCCACCACCTCCAGGAAGTGCTGCCCCTGCTTTGGGTTAAGCAACTTTCATAAGAAACACCACCAAGTGGTTCCACCCAGAGAGATCCCAAAGGCATAAGACGGGTAGCCATAAACTGCCTTATATTTTTTTCATCAATACTCTATGATTCTGTACCTTAGGGGAGAATTCTGCTTAAGAAGAAGAGGAAGAACATCACTTATTTTCCTCTTATTGAACTAGAATATTAGCATTTTTTTAGAATAATATGCCTGCTAATGATTGGTTTCTTAAATGCCCCTCAGAAATGCTATCATGTTGTAAGATCCAACAGATGCATATTATACAAGAGAGGTTGAACAAAAAAATGTGATACAAATAAAAAATACCGATATATTTTCCCTAGAATTAGACATGTTGATTGAAAAATCCATATGGAGCCCTGGCCGGTTTGGCTCAGCGGTTGGAGCGTCCGCCTGCGGTCCGGAGAGACCTGGGTTCCGTTCCCGCTAAGGGCACGTACCTCGGTTGCAGTTTGTCCCCGGCCCTGGTTGGTCGTGCGGGTGGCAGCCACTCGATGTGTCCCTTTCGCATCGATGTTTCCCTCTCTCTCTCTCTCTTCCTCTCTCTCCCTCCCACTCTATCTGTACAAAAAAATGGAAAAATGTCCTCGGGTGAGGATAAAAAATAAAAAAAATAAAATAAAATAAATCCATATGGAAAAATAAACCAAAAATAATTTCAATAAGTAAAATAGTATGATATTAATGTAAAAAAACCCCACTAAACATTTAAAAAATTTCAGTAAACATATTGTTGATAACTATACTGGTACTGTTATTCTAAAATTTAAATATGTGTGGGCATGTGTATTTGAATAAAGTAAATTTGTGTTTAAATTTCACTAGGACCTATGAGCCTTTCTAGAGGAATGCAATAAAGAATAAACTAAAGAAAAGCAAGAGAGACATGGAAAGAAAGTAAAAGAAAACTAAGTCATAAGGACTGGTATGAGCATTGAGTCTTTTTTTCTTTTTTTATCCTCACCCGAGGACATTTTTTCATTTTTTTTCAGATAGAGAGGGAGGGAGAGAAAAAAAGAGAGAGAGAAACATCGACGTGAAAGGGACACATCGAGTGGTTGGCACCCGCATGACCCAAACAGGGCCAGGGACAAACTGCAACCGAGGTACATGCCCTTAGCGGGAACCGAACCTGGGTATCTCTGGACTGCAGGCCAACGCTCTAACTGCTGAGCCAAACCGGCCAGGGCTGAGCATTGAATATTTTAAGTCTATGGCTAATATTAATACACTGGCCCTGGCCGGTTTGGCTCAGCGGTTAGAGCGTCCGCCTGCGGTCCGGAGAGACCTGGGTTCGGTTCCTGCTAAGGGCATGTACCTCGGTTGCAGTTTGTCCCCGGCCCTGGTTGGTCATGCGGGTGGCAGCCACTCGATGTGTCCCTTTCACATCGATGTTTCTCTCTCTCTCTCTTCCTCTCTCTCCCTCCCACTCTGTCTGTACAAAAAATGAAAAAATGTCCTCAGATGAGGATAAAAAAAATATATATATATTAATACACTGTGTTGTTAATATGAAAATTAGGATTAAAAAACATAATATATATGTTATTTGCTCTAAAATATAGAAATACTACAACAGAAGAGGAGAAAGGAGACATCTGTTTCTAGTTAGGATGGAAAACCTGGTATCACAATTAACCCACTGAAAACAACTAGAAGTTTAATGAAAATAAAAACTGTTTGATGATATTAATGAACAACCAAAGCAGCCAAGACTAGAGAGCCAAGGTCCTAGATTGAAAGCAACATGTTGATTTAAGCCAATAGTCTACATGGAATTTCCCCTGATGCATTTACTGACCAGAGTGAATATCTATTATGGCCAAGAAATTAAGCACAAAGTAACTTCTAAAAGGCTAAGCATCCAAGCACAGATTTTGGCAGCCTCAAAGTGCTGCAGAAATAGATGTTAGAGTTCAGATGTCCCTACAGAGGAAGGGTCTTGATAATCAGCCCAGATTTCAGCTGAGATCCCAGAAGGGCTATACCCAGGACTACGAACAAACAGTAAACAGACTGTTCTGGCACAGATGAAGGTGATCAGCCATGCTCTATAGGTCTGTCAGAAGCAAATTAAATGGTCTCTGAAGATAACATATTATTCAGAACCAGCATCATTGAGAGCCTCTAAAATTTTTCAAACAGAATGTCCAGAATTCAACTATAAATAATATATATATATAACAAATCAGGCCGTGGCCAGTATTGCTCAGTGGTTAGAGCATCGGTCCAAGCACTGGAGCGTTGTGAGTTCGATTCCTGGTCAAGGGCATGTACCTGGGTTGCAGGTTCATCCCTGGTCCTGCATAGGGCACGTGAGGGAGGCAACCAATCGATGTGTCTCTCTCACATAGATGTTTCTCCTTTCCTCCCTCCCTCCCTTGCACTCTCTCTAAAAATCAGTGGAAAAATATCCTCCGGTAAGGATTAACAAACTAACAAAAAAAAGATTTTAAATTGCTTCCTGGGTCTCAGGCCTCTCCTCTACAGGCCATGGGCTTTTGAAGCGAGATCCTCAACAACTGTGCCTTTACCTTAACCAGCTTGGCTATTACCTGCAGAAATGACTTCCCGCGCCTGCCAAGCCTCACTCACCAGGGCAGTCTCTTCTGGTCCTTCCCCTCACAACCATCCAGGGCTCCTTCCCTTCATCCAATAATGTGATCACATCTAGTTTAGAAATGGAAGGTCCTGTTTAATAGAAAAATGTGACAAGAAATGATAAGCCCAAAGCCCTTAGATTCAGATTTGGTTAAATTTATAATGCACTCTAGATTAAAATATGATTTTATAAAGTCTAAGAGCAAAGAAATGAAGGAGTTGAAGAACACTCATAGTAACCTCAGGACCACAAGGAATAGACACCAGAGAGTTAAGAACAGGCCTTAGTATAATTTAAACTCATACAAGCTCTGTTGAGTCATTCTTGTATAGTGGTTGAGAAAACAAAACCTGGATCCAGACTGCTTGGGTTCAAATACTGCCTTTGTAGCTGTGTTACCTCTTGTGCCTAAGTTTTCTCATCTGAAATGAGGACAAAAATAGTATATTTCTCATAGAGTTGGTGTGAGGATTAATTATTATGTACAATATTTCGAATAGATGTTGTGGTAGGAGAGAATGGAGAGACACCTGAGCCAAATTAAAGCCAAACAGAGAGCAAAGCCGGCCGGCGACTGATCCCCAGTTCTCGGAGATCAGCCTCGACTTTCAGCTAATTTTTTATTTTATAGGGAGTTTGTTACAAACTTCTGCAACTGGCCTTTCTTGTTGGCCTTGGGAAGAGCAAGCAAGCAAGTACAGAAGCTGAGGCAGTTAGCGATAAGCAGGAGGGAACGGAGGTGGGAGGGAGCTGAGTCGAAAGGGAACTGGGTGAACTGGGTCAGCATACACCTATCCTGCTATTCATTCTAGTTTCTAAGTTCTAAAAACTAACAAATTTCTTTGAGGACAAATTCATTTAGAGGAGTACCTGCCAGCTGGTACTTCTTCAGTTTGCCTCTGAAAGCTTCATAGTTGGCCTTTTGTTTCTTTAATCAGGACAAAGTGATAGGAGCAAGTCAGTACACACACACACACACACACACACACACACACACGTAAATATACACATAACATGTGTATTCTAGTATTAACTTTTATTATTATAATTTTCCTGAAAGAATAAGAGACTTCCTGTGACATTCTCATACCCGTTCTAGAATATTCATTCAATGTTACAAGGGAAAGTGCTTAGATTTTTAACTTTCAATTACAAAGTGGTAGAATTAAATGTCTGGTATAGGAAACAGAATACATTTAAACATTTAACTGAGTTTTTCTGTTTTTGTTTTTTGCTTTTTTTTATCCACACCTGAGGACATTTTTGCATTTATCTTTATTTATTATTATTATTTTTTAAATCTTTATTGTTGAATATAGAATGTATTACAGATGGTCCACATTTCCCCCCATTGACCCCCTCCTCCCCACTTCCGCCCCCTCCCGCCTTTTCCCACACTTTTGTCTGTGTCCATTGGTTATGCATATAAGTTCTTTGGTTTATTTCTTCCCACACCCCCAACCCCTTTCCCTTTGAGGTTTGTCAGTCTAGCAATAAATTTGTACTTCTTAATCTCTTCACCTTTTTCACCCATTCCCCCAACGCCCCTCCCATCTGGCAACCAACAAAATGTTCCCGGTATCTATGAGAATGTTTCTGTTCTACCTGTTCATTTTGTTTGTAGATTCCATTGTTGATAGATATGTATTCATTGCCATTTTATTTGTTCATATATTTTATGTTTTTCTTCAAAAAGACCCTTCATCATTTCATATAATAACGGTTTGGTGGTGATGAACTCCTTTAACTTTTTCTTGTCTGGGAAACTCTTTATATGGCCATTGATTCTAAATGACAGCTTTGCAGGATAGAATAATCTTGGTTGTAGGTTCTTGCTTTTGATCACTCTGAATATTTCTTGCCACTCCCTTCTGGCCTGCAAAGTTTTGCATATATCTTTAGACAGAGCGAGAGGGAGAGAGGGGATAAGAGAGAGAGAGAAAAACATCGATGTGAGAGACACACATCGACTGGTTGCCACCCACACAACCCCAACTAGGGCTGAGAACAAACTGCAACTGAGGCACATGCCCTTAGCAGAAACCGAACCCAGGACTCTCCAGTCTGCGGGCGATGCTCTAACCACTGTACATAAAGATATTTGCATAGGTATGCTGATAGATATGGTTTTTCATAAATAAAAGCTGAAAAGAATCTAATGGGAGAAATGGTTTAACAACTGAAAACCATACAAATATAAAAAAGTGATGATGTTGCCACAGTTTTGATAAAATGGTTGAAGCTGCTGATTTAAAAAAAACAAAAACAGCCCAGCTGGAGTGGCTCAGTGTATTGAGCATTGTCCTATGGACTGAGAGGTCCCAGTTCGATTCCCAGTCAGGGCACATGCCCAGGCTGCGGGCTCGATCCCCAGTGGGGGGCAGGAGGCAGCCGATCAATGTTTCTCACATCGATGTTTTTCTATCTCTCCCTTCCTCTCGCTCTAAAAAAATCAATAAAAAACATATATAAAAAACAAAACAAAAAAAGCACGTGTGGTATGAAACTATTTTGGCAGAAAAAAAAGCACATGTATGCCTTGAAGGACCAGTTGAAATGTTTACAGTGACAGCCAGTGATATTCATCACCATATTAAATATAGTGTGAACTAAAGATCACAAATACTCCAAAGAAGTTCAACGTTTTCTTCACATCTTCTGTTAAACTAAGAGCATAAAATACTTTTAAAAAAGCTATTTTTTTTTGAGTGACTTATTAATTTCAACTTATAATTCATGAACCAACTGTAAGATTTAATGTGTTCATGTATGTTGGAGTAATATCGAGAAAAACATGGCAAAAAGTCCCTGACTGATGTCTATTTTTTTTTTAATCCACATCTGAGGATTTTTTTTATTTATCTTCCAGATAGAGTGGGAGGAAGAGAGAGAGAGAAACATCGATGTGAAAGAGACATATCGACTGGTTGCCTCCCGCATGACCCCAACAGGGCTGGGACGAACCACAAAGGAGTTACATGCCCTTCACCGGAATCGAACCCGAGACTCCTTGGTCCACGGGCCGAAGCTCTAACCACTGAGCCAAACCAGCCAAGGCAGTGACTGATGTCTTTTAAAGAGCACTGATTGCAGTCTCATGGCTGCCTCCTTTCACATCTTCCTGACAAATGACTTTATTTTGCTTCTGAACCAATACTTTATTTACTAAGATGCCTTTGAAGCCTTCAACAGATGCTGGATCTTCTTGTCCTACTAGTCTCATTTTGCATAGAACATCACTAAAACGAAAATTGTAATGCATAAATCTTATTGTATGAAATGCATTTCCCTCTACAGAGACTCCAAGGTCTCAGGAAAACCTGGACATAACTGAACAGTGCTTGCTGACATCAAATTAATGTGTCCTTCCCTGGCTGGTTTGGCTCAGCAGTTAGAGCGTTGGCCTACAGTCTGGAGAGTCCTGGGTTCGGTTCCTGCTAGGGCGCATACCTCGGTTGCACTTTGTCCCCGGCCCTTGTTGGGTCATGTGGGTGGCAACCACTCGATGTGTCCCTTTCACATCCATGTTTCTCTCTCTCTCTCTCCCCCTCCCACTCTATCCGAACAAAATATTGAAAAATGTCCTAGGGTGAGGATAAAAAAAAAAAAATTTAATGTGTCCTCCCTCCATTATGATGGATTACTAAGGCAGGAAGAATTTTTAAGTACACATAATGATGAGACTTGATATACTTTTGTAATGACTATTATTTCCAGAATATAAATCTCAGCTCTGACAGTTATTAACTGTGTGATCTTGAACATGTTACTTAATTTTTCAGCCTTAGTTTCTTCCTATGTAAAATAGTGATAATTATAGTTCTATATCAAAGGGTTGTTATGAGGATTAAATAAGACACGACATATAAAAGCACTTAAAGTAGCAGAGAAATTTAATGAAAAGCAGCTACAAATGAAGAATGCTATATACTTTCCTTCCCGTAATTATTAAAGAAAATTATTTTTTCTTAAAAAAATGAGCTTCTCAGCCCAGCTCTTTCTTATAACACTATTAGGTTTCAAAGCATTGTGTTGATAATTCCTTCTGATTAACAATTTACAAAAGGGGCAGGGGAGGGGGGGGATGTGAATGGATAAAGTAAATGAGGCAAAATCCTCACAATTTTTGGATTTGGGTGATAAGAAAAAACATGGAATTACAACATAATAGTACGAACTAAACATACTGAGCACTATCTGAGAACTTCACATACATTACTTCATCTATTGACAGCAATCCTATATAGCAGGTTCTGTCATTATGCCCCTTTTACAGATGAAGGAACTATGGTCCAAAGAGATGAAATAAATTGCCCCAAGTTCACCCAGTTCTAAGTGACAGTTTTAGAATTTAGAACTCTGGTAATTTAGTTCCATTGCCCAAACCGTTGCCACTACACTAAACTGCCTCTCTTAAAATCACACAAATATTTTGCCTGAAACAAACTCATGCTGTCAAAAACTTCAAGCATCTTCTCAAATTTCTACTGATGTCTTTGCTTTTCTTCTACTAATAATCCCTTCCCTTATTAAGGCAGATCTCTGTTAAAAATAACAACCCTACCAAATCACCACTCCTTAAAAGCCTCAAAAGCAGAAGACCCTGTCACAGATCAGACCATCTACCTTTCCCTGCTTTGACCTCAGGGCAGTGGAGATCAAAGCCACCTCCTATGAGTCCAACTAAACTAATCTCAACAAATCTCAGCCTAAAATAAAGCTCTGCTGTTAGCCTTCCTTGCAGACCACTTGAGGGTTTCAAAAGAAGGAGCTCCCAGGAGGAATTAAATGACTGGCAAATATTCATTGAATACCCACTAGGAGGGATGGGATGCCCACCTACACCATCTCCATCATTCACTGAGTAGGAAGAGCAAAGATCCAGGTCAGTAGATAGTTCAGGTGTTAAAGCCTTACCAGCTAAAGACTACATGGCACAAGCCTATTTGGTCAGATTTATTTTCTCAAGACAGGGAGAGAGAAATTCCACAGGAACAGTTAAAGTGTAATGGATGTGTGTGTGTGTGTGTGTGTGTGTGTGTGAGAGAGAGAGAGAGAGAGAGAGAGAGATTGAAAGAGAGGCTCTTGTATAAAGGGTTGGGTACCAACTGAAGGATTCTGAGGAAGGGAAACAATTCTGGAATGTTTGCTGTTTCTGAGGTGAGAGTAGGAGGCAGGGATTAATTAGAGGTTGAGCATGACTATAAAGCCAGAGTAGTTTAGCAATTGGCTACCAGTAATGAAATAAAAATAGTAAAGTAGGTCTGGAACACTTTCTTGGTAAGAAAGCTGTAATCTCTCAAAGAGAAAGTCATCATGGCATTTAAGAACTGCTGCATGGCCAGAGGATGTGGTAGGCAGTTAGACAGACATGAGCAGAATAAGGACACAATAGGCCAGGTGCAAAAAGCCCCAGATGCCTAGCAATAGGCAAACTGGGAAAACAAGGACCTCACCCACAAGGGTAACCTTTCCTCCTTCAGCACATTGTCAGGCATGCAGTTTGGACCCTCCCACGATTTGCATGCTCAAACAGATTAACAAATTGCATTTCTTCTGACAAATTCAACCAGGACCTGTTACTCTGTATTCTAGTCTATATTCTACCTCAGGTATATCTATATAACAGGGAAGAGGGACGCACTAATTTATTTTCATCTCTTTCCCTAGCTGGCATCCAAAAAAGAGCACCCATTCTAATTCCCCTCCTTATTGGACTAGGATTAATGGGATCCACAGTAGTAGGGACCACCGACCGGTATCATAAAAAATGACCAGAATTTAAAAGATCTCAGTCTCCAGATAGATACTGACCTAAGTCATCTAGAAAACTCTATTTCCCAACTAGAGAGCCAAGTAGATTCCCTAGCGGAAATAGTTTTACAAAACAGAAGGGGATTAGATTTGCTGTTTCTCAAAGAGGGAGGATTATGCATCGTATTAGGAGAAGCCTGTTGCTTCTATGCTAACAACTCAGGGGTTATACAAGAGAGCTTATCTTTAGTAAGAAGAAATATCGAGGAAAAAGAGACCAGGATCTGAGAACTGGTTCCAACAAATTTGGTTTTGTTATCCTCACTCGAGGACATTTTTCCATTTTTTGTTCAGATAGAGTGGGTGAGAGAAAGAGAGAAACATCGGCATGAAAAGGACACATCAAGTGGCTGCCACCTGCATGACCAACCAGGACAGGGAACAAACTGCAACCAAGGTACGTGCCCTTAGCGGGATCCGAACCCAGGTCTCTCTGGACCTCAGGTCGACGCTCTAACCGCTGAACCAAACCGGCCAGGGGGGTTCCAACAAATATTTAACTGGTCTCCATGGCTAACAACTTTATATCAGCCATTGCCAGTCCTCAGGCCATATTATGCTTACTCCTATCCTTGGGCCATGTATAATGAACAACCTCATAAAAACTATACAAAGGAGAATAAATTCTGTGAGACTCCTTGTAATTAAGGGACAATATAGCCCTGACCCAGAGGAAAAAGAATCAATGACTTCACTGAGTCAGTGAGTTGACTTATAAAACCAGTGGGCAATGAGCTAGGCTACTTGACTCCATTCTGATCAATTGTTCTAGCAGGTACACACCAAAGCGGTTTCAAAAATACCTGGGACTGACACCCAGAGGATAAGGGGTATCCCCATAAAGATAAGGGGATAATGACGGCCTTGGGAAACTCAGAGGGACCATAAAAAAGAGATTAATTATTGCCCTTCCCCTGACCCCTGTAGCAGCTCCTGTCGCTTCCTCTTGTACCAGCTCCTCCCTCCCTTGCCCTGACCTCAGTAACAGCCTTCCTGGTATCCCTTCCTCCCTTAAGGGTACCAAAAGCGGTGCCAAGAGAATGTAGTTTGAGCCTATATAAGCAGGCAACAAACGAGGCTCGTGGTTGTGGATTTGGGAGACTATGCCTCCCACAGCCCCCAGTGAATAAAGTGCTCCTTTCATTTATAACTGGGCTGTGCGTCTCTGGTTGTCCCGCTCACTCCTAACATCAGCAGGTTTGGGGAAGGAGCCCGGAGCCTTGGGACATTGAGCCTTTCTTGGAGCTCAGCCCGGCAGGCTAACTCAGGTCACAGCCTCACGCCCAACACCACACATACACCGGTGGGAAATCTGGGAGCCTGGGGTAAACGCCACCCTACCCAGTATCAGAGAGAAAGGGCAGGGTACAGCCGCCAGGGCTGGAATCTTTCTCCGAGCTCAGGGTACTTTCCTGGGGAGGGGGCAGCAGTTAAGCCGTGGTTTTGTGATCTGCAGTTGTTCTCGGGGCTGCGTCTTTTTGTGGACAGCCTTCCCTCTGGGATTCATTCTGGGCCGCTGGATGGGGCGGCCCTGAAGTGGAAGTTCAGGGGACGCATCAGGGCACCGAGCCCAGGTCACAAACTCCACGATCGCGCAGCCAGGTTCACACAGAGGCCCGCGCCGTCCCCCGCCACGCCGGGGTCGCCCCCGCACCCGTTTCCTCAACGTCTCCATCCAACTCACCTCTCCAGGTGACACCAGCAAGGAAGCCCTCAGAAAACTGCGTGCAGAGGATTGTAGGAAATTTAGTCCGTGGTGGGCAGGGCCTGGTATCCGCCCCAAAGGGTGCCGGGAGCGCGATGGGCGGAGCTTAGCGCGGGGCCTAGCCGCGGCCTATCGCGGAGCTTAGTGCGGGTCTTTTTTTTTTTTTTTTTTTTTATCATCCTCACCCGAGGACATTTTTCCATTTTTTGTTCAGGTAGAGTGGGAAGGAGAGAGAGGAAGAGAGAGAGAGAAACATCGATGTGAAAGGGACACATCGAGTGGTCGCCACCCACACAACCAACCAGGGCCGGGGAAAACTGCAACCAAGGTACATGCCCTTAGCGGGAACCGAACCCGGGTCTCTCCGGACCGCAGGCCGATGCTCTAACCGCTGAGCCAAACCGGCCAGGGCAGTGCGGGTCTTGAAGATGGTTGAGGAGAGAGGGGTTCAAGGTTGGCCCGGGCTGAGCTAGGTACCCTCCGCAAGCTCAGGGTTGTGTTCCTCGCTGAGGAAACCTGCCAGGGTTTTTAGAAAGAAGTCTTGGCTTCAGCAGGTACCTAATATATGATTTGTGCTAGGCACACAGACCTTACATCTTAAAACCAAAAATAATCAAAATGGATCCTAGCCTTAAATATGTAACATATAGCTATAAAACTTATAGAGAAAATCTGTGTGACCTTAGGCCTGTGAATGAGTTTTAATTTTATAAATATTATTTTTTTAAATGTTTTTATTGATTTTTTTTTTTTTTTGAGAGAGAGAGAGAGAGAGAGACATTGATTTGCCTCCCAAATGCACCATGAAAGAGGATCCAACTCACAACTTAGGTATGTGCCCTGATAGGAAATAAACCATGACATTTTGGTATATGGGTGGATGCTCCAAGGAACTGAGCCACCTGGCCAGGGCTGTGAATGAGTTTTTAGATACAACACCAAAAGTATAATCCATTAAAAAAAAAAAGTTAAAACTTTATTAAAACTTAAAAACTTTTGCTGTGGCCCTGGCCGGTTTGGCTCAGTGGTTAGAGTGTCGGCCTGCGGTCCAAAGAGACCCGGGGTTCAGTTCCCGCTAAGGGCACATACCTTGGTTGCAGTTTGTCCCCAGCCCTGATTGGGTCGTGTGAGAGGCAGCCACTCAATGTGTCCCTTTCACGTCAATGTCTGTCTGTCTGTCTGTCTCTCTTTCTCTCTCCCCCCCACTCCTTACCACTCTAGCTGAACAAAAAATGGGAAAGTGTCTTCGGGTGAGGATAAAAAAAAACAAAACTTTTTCTGTGTAAATGACAGTTAAGAGAATGAAACGACAAACCATAGATTAGAAGAAAATATTTACAAATACAATGATTTATATTCAGAACATATAAAGAACTCTTAAAACTCAACAATAAGAAAATCAACCATTTGAGAAATGAGCTAAGGCTTTGAGCACCCACCTCACCAAAGAAGATATACAAATGGCAAATAAGCGTATGAAAATATGCTCAACCTCAGCTGTCATTAGGCAATTGCAAATTAAAATGGATGCGATATCACTAAGTGTCTTAGTTTGGGCAGCTATAACAAATAGTCATAAACTGTGTAAACAAGATTTGTTTCTCACAGTTCTGGAGTCTTGTCAACAGGGCAAGATCAAAACACTGGCAGATTCAGTGTCTGGTGAAGAGCTTGCTTCCTGGTTTTCAGGTGGTCATCTTGTTTTGCCTTCACTGGTAAGAGCAGAGGGAGTGGAAGCACATTCTCCTATTTCTCCTTATAAGAGCACTAATTCCATTCGTGTCAGCTACTAAGTGAGGTGATATGTGTTTTAGCAACCAAAAAAGTCTTTTTTTTTTTTCATCCTCACCCGAGGACACTTTTTTGTTCAGATAGAGAGGGAGGGAGAGGAAGAGAGAGAGAGAGAGAGAAACATCGACGTGAAGGGACACATCGAGTGGCTGCCACCCGCACGACCAACCAGGGCCGGGGACAAACTGTAACCGAGGTACATGTCCCTAGCGGGAACCGAACCCGGGTCTCTCGGGACCGCAGGCCGACGCTCTAACCGCTGACCCAAACCGGCCAGGGCCAAAAAAGTCTTTTTATAGTGACTGAATTGGGAGATCTATAAGACCGATGATGCCCCAGTCATCAGTCTAAAAGACTGAAGTAACCCTCATGATCTAGTTACTTCCCAAAGGCCCCACCTTCTAATAGTATTATTACATTGGCTTTCAACATACGAATTTTATGGGAAAATAAACATTCAGTCCATAACAACCCACCTAATTAGAATGACAAAAATAAAAATAATACATAATTCCAATTGCTGGTAAGGATATAGAACATCAGGAATTAATCTCATTTATTTCTGAAGGGAATGCAAAATGATACAGCTACTTTGAAAATATAGGTTAGTAATTTCTTATAGAACTAAACATAGTCTCACCATATGATCCAGCAATTAAATAGCAAGTTTTAAAGAAGTCAAAGAAGTAAATATGAGACACTAACACTTACCTGGTCTTCTTTCCACTTTCCTGGATACCATTTATGTGTCTGTTTCCTTGGTTCCTCTTCATCTCCCTGACCTCTAAATAGAGAATTACTTCAGGGTTTAATCCTTAGATGTCTTATTTCCTCTCTTCACAGTCATTCCCTAGATGATCTCATCCAGTTTTATGACTTAGAATATCATCTAGAAGCTGAAGATTTCAAGACCCAATCCCCTGATACGATTTCCTCAGATTTGCTTTTTTTTTTTTTATCCTCACCCGAGGGCATTTTTCTATTTTTTGCTCAGATAGAGTGGGAGGGAGGGAGAGAAAGCGAGAGAGAGAAACATCGACATGAAAGGGACACATTGAGTGCCTGCCACCCACAGGACCAACCAGGGCCGGGGACAAACTGCAACCGAGGTACGTGCCCTTAGCGGGAACTGAACCCGGGTCTCTCTGGACTGCAGGCTGACGCTCTAACCGCTGAGCCAAACCGGCCAGAGCATATTTGTATCACTACTTAGATGCTTTGTCAGTGTCAAGCTTAAAATGCCCCAAATTAAAGTTCTCACTCCTCCATCATAACTATGCTTCAAGTTATCACTATCCTTCATTTGGGTATATTAGCATCTTCCTAAACAATCTCTTTGCTTCCTCCCTTACTTAACTCCTAGAATATAAAGTGAGTCTTTTAAAATGGAAGACAGATCATGTTGCCCCTATGGGACAAACATATAATGTTCTTCCCTGGTTGGGTCGTGCGGGTGGCAACCAGTTGGTGTGTCCCTTTCACATCGATGTTTCTCTCTCTCTTCCTCCTACTCAATCTGAACAAAAAATGGAAAAATGTCCTCGGGTGAGGATAAAAATAAAAAGATGTATTATAGCCCTGGCCAGTTTGGCTCAGTGGTAGAGTGTCCGCCCGCAGATCAATGAGTCATGGGTTTGATTCCGGCCAAGGGCATGTACCTCCGTTGCGGTTCAGTCCCCATCCCTGGCCCGTCATGTGGGAGGCAGCCAGTTGATGTGTCCCTCTCATGTTGATGTTTCTCTCTCTCTCCCTTTTTCTCCCTCTCTCTCCCTCCTACTCTATCTGAAGATAAATAGAAAAATATCCTTGGGTGAGGATTAAAAAAAAGGATGTATTATAAATCTCACTGAAGAATATGGGGAGGGGGTGGAGCTGACCTAACTTTGGAAATAAGTAGAAACTGGAAGTCCAGAGACAAATGTATATCAACTCTGTACTCTAATTAATAAAGTTGTTTTACATAGGCGTATGGGTAAACTATTCTGAAACCACTGTACAGTTGTCTGTCGCCACTTCGCACTTCACCTTTCGGGGCTTCACTCTATTGCAGTTTTTCAACTATTTGAAAACCACAATAGAGTGAAATCCCTAAAGTCAAAGCACTAAGTGGCGAGGGACAACTGTATGGGCAAAAAGCATGAATTAGCAAATTACAGTGTTTACCAATAAACAGCTGTGAGAAGATGCTCACTATTAACCAGGAGCATATTAAAGCACATGCCAGAAGTGGTGATATAAGGAAATATTTTATCATGTTGAAAGGGTTGTAAATTAGCACCATAATGTCCTCTACTTCTCCAGGAATATCTAGTGAGGTTGAAAGTAAATATAACCTGTGTTATATTTACTTTTTGATAAATCTCACTTTTTGATAAATACCTCAGAGAAACTCTTGCTTATGTATAGGAAGACACACACACATATTCAGTAAGATATTCAGTGAGAAATTGTATATAACCTAAAAATTACCAATAAAGGGCCTAAATACATATGGTGTATTTATCTAAATAATAGGGCCAGGGGTTTTCTATTCTATAAAAAAGTCTTATTTAGCCCTGGCCAGTTTGGCTCAGTGGTTAGAGCATCGGCCTGCGGTCCAGAGAGACCGGGGTTCGGTTCCCGCTAAGGGCACGTACCTCGGTTGCAGTTTGTCCCCGGCCCTGGTTGGGTCGTGTGGGTGGCAGCCACTTCGATGTGTCCCTTTCACGTCGATGTTTCTCTCTCTCTCTCTCTCTCCCACTCTATCTGAACAAAAAAAAAAAAAAAAAAAGTCCTATTTAACAAAAAATTTTAAGAACGAATTAGCTAGTTGGATAGCATGATGAGTTGCTTTCTTCACTATACAGATAACCACACACCTGTCATAATGCTGATATTCCCATCCTTGAAGCTACCCTTTTTGATTACAGTAACATCTACCAAAGTGGAATCACATCTGCAGTAGGTATTGGGAACGGAAGTCTGAGATACACAGGGTTAGATAAAATGAAACATTTCTGATAGTCTTTTGATAGACGCTTAATGTGATTTTCCCCTAAGAAATATAGTATATAGAGCTCCCATGCTTGTTTGACCACAAAATCATTTTCAAGTACTATTAAATACTATTGTTTTGTGGAACATACTTTCAGGAATTTTGAGTTAATGTACTGTTTCCAGAAGATCTCTAACATAAAAATGTAACCATGGAGAAAGACATTATCTTATTAGCAAAACTTAATTTTATTATAGCACTTATAATACTCTTTTCGGCATTACATTTTTGTGTAAACGTTGTGTATAATGTTTACAAATTTAAAAAATTTTTGAAATCATAAGTGGGTAATATGTATTAGTCTAGTGAATGATTATTCCATGACATCTGCCCATTCTGAGCAAAATGGACTCTTAGGTACAAGTCTTAATGTATTATTTGACTACAGGAACATTACAGAGGTTTGGTTCAAAATAAAGTATGTGGCAATACTCATTTTTACTTATGGAAGTTTTTAAAGTGTTGAATGCCTGTTTTTAATATCTATTGTTCATCCCCCCCCTTTTTTAAGCTGATGAAGACAAACAAGAATAAGAGAAACAATCTATAAGATATTGGAGTTGAATCATGTCACTTTTCCCAACACTGTTACATTGCTCAAGTTACAAAACCTAAAATCTGGATACCTAATTAAACCACAACAGCTCAGGCCCCTGGATATTCCTGGTAGATCATTTTATGTTTTTTTTTTTTGGTATGTGCCCCTAGTGGGAACTGAACCCGGGACTTTCTGGTCCGCAGGCCGACGCTCAACTGCTGAGCCAAACTGGCCAGGACTAGATCATTTTATGTTTTATAATCATTTTAATAGACTACTGAGTTCAATGTATTAAACGCTATTGAAATGCTTACATGCAACTTAATTAATACTGGTCCAGATTTTACTTTTTAGACGCTATCCTCATCTATTAAGATAGTGTGGTATAGCCCTGGCCAGTTTGGCTCAGCGGTTAGAGCGTCGGCCTGCGGTCCAGAGGGACCCGGGTTCGGTTCCCGCACGTACTTCGGTTGCAGTTTGTCCCCGGCCCTGGTTGGTTGTGCGGGTGGCAGCCACTTGATGTGTCCCTTCACGTCGATGTTTCTCTCTCTCTCTCTCCCTCCCACTCTATCTGTACAAAAAATGGAAAAATGTCCTCGGGTGAGGATTTAAAAAAAAAAAAAAAAAAAGATAGTGTGGTATAGAATGACCTGGCAAAATTTTGTTAGAGGTTATTTATTCTTTAAAAATTCTTATTGCCTGCAAAATTATTGATGCTGATTTTAAAAAATACAAGATCATAACTATATTTAAAATTTTTCCTTTGTTTATAGATCTATTCAGGTTTTTAAAAATATATTATTTTAAGTCAACTTTGATTACTTAGGCTTAACACAACAACCATTTTAATGTATCTCATGATTTTGTGGGTTAGGAATTTGGGCAGAAGCTCAGTTGATCAATTCTTCTGTTCTATATAGTAATAACTCAGGTCATTTGATGGCATTCTGCTGGTGGCTGATCTAAAGGATCCAAAATTATTTCACTCAAGTGTCTGGTGTCTTGATGGGCATGTCTAGAAGAACTGGGTTCTTTTCCCTGTGTGTTCTCAGGACCTCTCCATGTGTTCTCTTCAACCGAGTAGCCAGACTTTTTTTTTTTATCCTCACCCGAGGACATTTTTTTTTTTTGTTTAGGTACAGTGGGAGG
Source organism: Molossus molossus (assembly GCF_014108415.1). Classification (NCBI taxonomy): domain Eukaryota; kingdom Metazoa; phylum Chordata; class Mammalia; order Chiroptera; family Molossidae; genus Molossus; species Molossus molossus. The sequence continues at coordinate 14,913,588 of NW_023425357.1, read as the reverse complement.
GAGAGAGAGAGAAACATCGATGTGAAAGGGACACATCGAGTGGCTGCCACCCACACGACTGACCAGGGCCGGGGACAAACTGCAACCAAGGTACGTGCCCCTTAGTGGGAACCGAACCCGGGTCTCTCGGGACCGCAGGCTGATGCTCTAACCGCTGAGCCAAACCGGCCAGGGCGTAGCCAGACTTTTTAATATTACAGTTCAGGGTCTGAACTTGAGAGAGCATGCCAAAAGATGAAGTAAAATGTACCAGTAAAATCTGGATCCAGAAACTGGCACAGCAGTACTTCTACTATATTCTACTGGTCAAAGTAGAATATAGGGCTTCTCACCAATATGCATTTTGGTCTAAGGTCTGGGCCAGATAGATGCAAAAGGAAAGGATGTAACTTCCACCTCTTGGTGGGACAAATATCTTTGAATTTGCAGTAATTTTACTCTGACTATATTACCATTTTACAAAAGAATAAATTGTAACAGAGCAGTTAGGCATCTTGTTCAATATAAAACAAGTAGGAAAGTGATGAGATAGAGTTAAGTGTTCCCACATTTGTTATATTAATAAGATTAGTTTTTAGAATGAATGTGGTGTTTATCGGGTTTGAGTAATGGTAGAATAAATTACCACACTTGAAAAAAAAATTATGTAAAAACTTCTGATGCCAAGTCAGTTGTTTGTATGAAGCAAAAGGAATTACTATATTCATAGTGTTCTACAACACAAGACTGAAAAGACTTTCTTATAGTTTTACATTATGAATTTTCAGATGATGGGTAAGGTGTGAATGTTGTCTAAAAGCCTTTTTACATTCCTTGCATTCATAGGGTTTCTCACCAGAATGAATTCTCAGATGTTGAATAAGGGATGAATTAAGTCTAAAGGCTTTCCTACATTCCTTACATTCAAAGGGTTTTTCACCAGTATGAATGCTCTGATGTAAAGTAAGTTTTTGGCGCAATCTAAAGGACTTCCCACATTCCTTACACTTATAAGGTTTCTCACCAATATGAATACTCTGATGTTGTGTAAGTTGTGAGAGTAGTCTAAAGGCCTTCCCACATTCCTTACAGTCATAGGGTTTAACACCAATATGAATGCTTTGATGTGAAATAAGTTGTGAATAACGGCTAAAAGCCTTCCAACATTCTTTACATTCATACGGTTTCTCACCAGTATGAATTCTGTGATGAAGAATAAGATGATAACCACGACTAAAGGTCTTTCCACATTCCTTACATTCATAGGGTTTCTCACCAGTATGAATTCTCTGGTGGAGTGTTAGTTGTTGTCGCACTCTAAAGGCCTTTCCACATTCTTTACATTCATAAGGTTTCTCACCAGTATGAAGTTTGTGATGTACTCTAAGGCCAGAACCACACAAAAAGGCCTTCCCACATTCTTTACATTCATAAAGTTTGTCAGCGATATTAAGCTTCTGATGTCGAGTAAGGTGTGCATACTGTCTAAAGGCCTTTCCACATTCTGTACATACATAGGGTTTCTCACCAGTATGAATTCTCTGATGGAGAGTAAGTTGTCCACGCACTCTGAAGGCCTTCCCACATTCCTTACACTCATAGGGCTTCTCACCAATATGCATTTTCTGATGTGCTCTAAGGTCTGGGCCATATATGAAAGATTCTCCACATTCCTTACATTCATAGAGTTTTTCAACAGAATGAAGTCTCTGATGTCGAGTAAGGTGGGCAGTCTGTCTAAAGGCCATCCCACATTCCTTGCATTCATAAGGTTTTTCACCAGTATGAATTCTATGATGAAAAGTAAGTTGTTGGCGTACTCTAAAGGCCTTCCCACATTCTTTACATTCATAGGGTTTCTCAACAAAATGAATTCTCTGATGTGGAGTAAGAGATGTAGGTTTCTGGTAAGAGGACGCTTTTTGAGATGTAATTTTCACTTGACCAAAATATCCCTCTTGTCCTTCAAATTTCCTTTTGGACTCCCAGTTATTTTTTAAAATTAGATTCTTAAGGCCATTGGTGTTCATTCTTTCCATTATCTTGCACTGGAATAAGTTTATTTCATTAATGTCATTTTCTGAAGATGACCTCTTAGTCTCATACCTGGTCTCCAAATCTAAAAGAAAACAAGAGAATAAACATGCAGTTCTTTTTTCTAAAAGTAGTAAAATTTCTACAGTAAAAATAAAAGATAACCAAAGTAATGCCCAGCCAACTTATAAAACTATTATAAAAAAGAAAGCATAAGGGAACACCAGAAAAAAATGAGAGTTCACGTAAGATTGGATATTAAGTACGAGCATGCCTCGTTTTATTGTGCATCAATATATAAATGGAAAATGGTGGTTGTATCCTCTATATATCCTACCATTGCTTATACCTTTAATGATGCAGTATTCTCTACAGAGCTCATTCCTTCCTTCTTATAGCAATGAGTTACTTTTTCATGGTCTCCACATACAAAAACGGTACTGAGGAGTTCTACTTACTTAATCTTCCTTTAAGCCTATTCTATTACTCTGCATTTTATAAATGCTCAACTGGTTTTGTTCCTTCATCTCCTAGCTCAGGTCTTCTTCTTCCATTCCCTTGGAGGAAATGCATTCATGCATTTCCTTGAAATGTATACCAATGATTTTTCAGACAGAGATAAATGTTTATATCTTACTGAAGTTCTTATAAAATCCTTAGCAAAAGAAAAAAAGGGATATGATATGTCAGGAATTCACTGATAGGGACAAAGGATCTTGCAGTGACTGGAGTGTAAAGAACTTGCTAACAAAGGTCAAGTTGAAGATAGACCAGTATATGCTAAGCCAAGAGGAGAAAAAGCCATAGGAAAATTTCAGTGCTGAATGAGTTGTGTGTGACAGAAAAAGGATGACGTTTTCAGTTCTGATAATGTGCTCTATATAAAAAAGTTGAAATCCTACAGACATTTTCTACTAAAACGAGAAATAACAGAATTTAAAATAGTAAATCCACTTGATATTTTAGAAGTCTATATTAAATAACTCTTAGATTAATAGGGAAATAAGATCCAATATAGCATTTTTGTCTTTAAAAAACAATGGTAATAGGCCCTGGCTGGTTTGGCTCAGCGGTTGGAGCATCGACCTGCGGTCCCGAGAGACCCGGGTTCGGTTCCGCTAGGGGCGCGTACCTCGGTTGCAGTTTGTCCCCGGCCCCGGTTGGTCGTGTGGGTGGCAGCCACTCGTGTCCCTTTCACGTCGATGTTTCTCTCTCTCTCTCTCTTCCTCTCTCTCCCTCCCTCCCACTCTATCTGAACAAAAAATGGAAAAATATCCTCGGATGAGGATTAAAAAAAAACAATAGTAATAATAAAAAACCTACAATATCTTTGTATCTATAAAATATAACAAGCCCTGGCTTCCTCCCTCCCTCTCTCCTGCTCGATCTGAAGAAAATGCAAAAATGTCCTCAGGTGAGGATAAAAAAAAAAAGAATAATAAAAAATACTTACAGCAATAAAAATAAAAAATAATTTTAAATACTCAAAAAAATTAGAATAATAATAAATGAATGCAAGGCAAGAAAGTCACTAACTATATAAAAACAGAATTAGATGAGTTAGAAAAGGAAAAAAAAAACTAATATATAAAGCAAAAACAAATAAGGAAATAAGATAAACCACTAGTTCATATAATGAAAACAGAAAGCACAGACATTGAAATAAGAAATGGCAGTGAAAATAATCATGAATACAAACAGTGGATATTTGAAAAAAGGGTAATTTCACCAATAAATTTTAAAACATAGCTAAAATTAATATTTCTAAAAATATATACTCTATCAAAACTGAACACCGAAGAGATATAATGTTAAAACATTAATTTCGCCTGGTTAGTGTAGTTCACTGGTTGAGTGTCGACCCATGCATCAAGAGGTCACCGGTTCGATTCCCGGTCAGGGCACATGCCCAGGTTGTGGGCCCGATCCCCAGTAAGGAGCATGCAGGAGGCAGCCAATCAATGTGCTCTCTCATAAATGTTTCTCTCTCTCTCCTTTCATTTCTCTCTAAAATCAATAAAGAAAAAATATTTAAAAAACAACAAAACAGATTAATTTCTATATAACAAATAGAGAATATGGTCAGACTTACCATGTCCATCCATCTCCTAGGAAAACAGTACTAAAAAGGTTACTAAAGCTTTAAAAAATAGGTCACCCAAATTCTATTTATAGTAAGAACTAAAAAAAAGTACTTCAAAACTATTTTCATGAGGTGATACCATACTAAATAAAGACCAATCATGAAAAGAAAACTACATACCAATTTTCTGAAAACTAATGTAAAAATTCTAAACATCTAAAAAAAGAGCACACTGAAAGACCCAGTGTTGTTTATTTAAAGAATGTTAAAGTGGTCCCATATGGGGAAATCTATTAAGATAATTCAGTATATTAATAGAGCTGATGAGGGGAAAACATCACATGATCTATTCCAAAGATGTTGAAAAGGCCACTGACTAAAGAACTACTCCTGATTTTTTTAAAAAAAAAACAAAGCTCAATAAAACAGGAATGATTACTTCCCTAAAATGATCATATATATTGTCTTATCTAGAAGGCAGCTTTAAAAATCAACACACTTAATATCAGAAAAAAATCAGAGGTAAAAGAATTTAGGAAATAAAATGGTGGCAGAGTATGTGGAAGCTATATTCACCACCTCCCAGGACCAAACCGGAATCACAACTAAACTACAGAACAATCAACCTGAATAACCAATCGAAGACTAGTTGAACAGAATTCTTATAATCAAGGATTTAAAGAAGCCAAATTGAGACTGGTAGAAAAGGCAGAGATGCAAAAGGGCTGGCCCTGCTCTCACAGACCACGGCTGAGATCCTGTAGGGATCTCTCAGCTGCAAAAGTTCTCCCTGAAAAGCATGGGGTCTAAACCTTGTACCAGACTCCCCAGCCCAGAGCATCAGAGCCAGGAAGAGGCAACCACATAACATCTGGCTGTGAAAGTCAGCAGGGATACAGTCTGCTAGAAAGAGGTAAGAGTCTGCTAGAAACATAGGCACCCTTCTAAAGGGCCAACACACAAAATCTCGTTTGCAGCCATCCACCCTAGGCTCCAGTAGGAAAAAGGCAGAGTAAAGTAGAGTCGTGTGAGAAGGGACTGGGGTTTGTGGCTCTGGAAAGACATGAAGGGACAGCGCCAGGACCCCTGTGCCGAGTCCCTCTCCCACACCGCAGATGCCATCTTTTTGGGTGGAGCATTCCTCTCCTTATGGCATCAGCCTGGAGGAATGCCATAGCCCCACCACCTTCTGAACTCCCTGTCACCCCACCCTGCAGTTAATGGCCCAATTGTTACAAATTAAGAACTTTTAACCTAAAATGAGTTTCCTCAGCTAGACCTGAATACAGAGGGCAAAATACAAAATGACAACATATATATGTTTTTACTTAAAGGAATCTAAGGATATTTTTTAAACAAGAGGTTCAAAGAGAGATGAAAATAGAGGTAGAAGCTACACCATGGGATCATTCTCCCTATAGTCTATCACATTCATGTTTCTTCCTGATGTATAGGTAGATATATACATATAGAAAAAGGCAAATAAGAACGACATACTCTGTTGCCCTGGCCAGTGTGGCTCAGTTGGTTGGGCATCATCCCATGTACCAAAAGGTTGCTGGTTCAATTCCCAGTCAGAACACAAGCCCAGGTTGTGGGCTCAATCCCCAGTAGTGGGCGTGCAAGAAGCAGCCAATCAATGTTGTGCTCTCACATTGATGTTACTCTTTTTAGCTCTCCCTTCCTCTTTTTCTAAAAATCAATAAAAATATTTAAAAATAAAAATAAAAGAGCCCTGGCCAGTATGGCTCAGCAGTAAGAGCATTGCCCATGGACCAAAGAGTCTGGGTTCGATTCCGGCCAAGGGCACATACCTCAGTTGTGGTTTGTCCCGGGCCCTGGTTGGGGTTGTGCAGGTGGCAACCAATCGATGTGTCTCTCTCACATTGATGTTTCTCTCTCTTCCTCCCTCTCTCCCTCCAGCTCTATCTAAAGATTAATGTAAAAATATCCTCAGCTAAGGATTAAAAAAAAAAAAAAAAGAAAGAAAAATAAAAGAATAATATATCGTGATCTATGGATCCATCTTCTAGAGTGTTAACTTGAAAATAAAAGGCCAAAGAAAGAAGCTACAACCATTTATTAAAGATCCAAAAAATAGCTATGTGGGATACACTGATTCAGGCAGAAACCCAAATAGTGTAAAGGCAAGGGATATTTATGAGAAAGGGTAGGGAACAATTACATCAATAGAAGGAAGGAATTTCTATAGGTGCAGATAAGCTACCACAGTGATGCTAAATATAAAGGTCTTTAATTTTCAGTAGTCATAATGTTCGTTTCTTTGTTAGCTTTGCAAACAGTTGTTTGGAATGCAATGCTGCTTTAGGCACAGCCCAAAGGTTATCTTGCTCAGCTTTAACATTCCAAAGGTTTGAGGAGTAAGTCCAAGGCAATTCCTCTGGGATGGCAGCTCTGACACCATTTTGAAGCGGCTCCGTTTAAATTATTTTATACAAGAGTGAACTCATATGAAACTTTAGTTGCTAATAAAACATATAGTAATGCAATGTCAAGCATATGCTTCTTTGTAGTCTTTTATCTCCCATTTTAAAACTTATGAGAAAAGGTAAGAAAAAAAAGACTTCCCTCACCATAACTAAAATGGTCTTCCCATTCCACACCATCCTCTTTCCCCTTACTCTGCTTACTTATCTTCATAGCACTCTCTTATTACCTGACATATTTCTTATTTCTTTACAGTTACTATGTTTCTCTTATTACAAGGTAAATTCCATGGAGACAGGGACTCTACTAGTTTTGTTTACCACTGTATCAATAGTGTCTAGCAGAGTGCCCAGTAAAGAGTTCAGTCTGTCTATATATCTATCATCTATCTATCTATCTATCTATCTATCTATCTATCTATCTATCTATCTATCTATCTATCTATGCAAAAGAAGAAAGCAACAGAATCAAAATATATATAGAATGGTTGACAACAGAAAACAAAGAGAGCACCTCTCTATCCCTCATCCCCTTTTCAAAGGGGAGGAAAATTGGAGACAACAACAACAAAAAAGGGAAAGGAAGAGTAGTAAATGAGATAAAAAAAAGTAGTTCTATTAGTACCCCCAGCTAGAATTTAGTTTGCCCCCCAGGTCTCAGACTTTTTCTCTCAGGTTATGGACCTTCAAAGAGGACTTTCTAAACAACATCAGAAGGGTGTGCCTCTTCCCTAAATAGTTGAGCAGTTTCTTCTGGTGATGGCTTCCCCTGCGAGATTGGTTATTACTCACCTGGATATAGTGTTCTTCCTTTCCTCACAACTTTCCAGGGCTCTTTCCCTTGCTCCAATAAGGAAATCACAACTGGTTTAGAAATGAAGCATCCTGGTTAGAAAAAAAAATTTGTAAGGTGATATTAAAATAAAAAATAAATTCAAAATTACTTTGACTTAGCCTTAAATTTGATTATAAGTCACACAGCAATTGATAAAGACTTTAGAACAAAGAGGGGCAACATGTTTCAAAAACATTCACATTGGGGAGGATTCCAAGATGGCTGCAGAGTAGCCAGAGGCTTAATTTGCTTGCCTGCAACACCAGATTGGATTTGTGGCTAAACTGCAGGGCAACTGGCTTGAAAACTTTTTGAAATGTAGCTGATCTGAAATATTGAGAGCAGGGAGTGCAGAGGAAGTATAGGAGGAGACTCGGAGAGAGTGAGTCAACTCCTATGGCTGGGAAGCCAGAGGGATTTTGCAGCAGCAGAGTACCCTCCGCCTGGGAGCCTGAGGGGTCTCAGCCCCAAGTAGGGATCCTGAATCCAGAGCAACAAAGAAGGGAAAGGGAGCCCACGTAGCATTGGGCAGTGGGAATCAATTGGAATACAGTGCAACTGGGAAACGCAGCCCACTCCAACCCAGGGAAAGAGCTATTCCTTTGGTACAACACCAGCCTGGGAAGTTTGTTCTGATCTATATTTGCGAAAGGGGTCACACAGCAAAGCTCAGGGCCATTAGGGGGATTTGATCGGTACACCCAGTGACTCCTAGGGGCCCTTTATTATTAACTGAAGAACTTTGGGCGGAGCCAGATGGGGCTGAACAGTGGGGCTTGAGAAAGTGGATCAGTCTTGCCTACCTTGAGTGCACAGGCAGCGCCCCTCCCCCCACCTGCAGAACTGCTGGGTCTGCCCTGTCCTGCTGTGACATGAAACAAGGGTAGCAATGCTGGACCGGAAGTTTCCACCCTGTAATGCTTAGTCTGACTATGCAGAGGACTCAAACATTTCGTATGGTTGGAGTCTGGGAGGAGGTCCCACCCAGCAGGGACCAGCAGTGCAGAAAGATTGGAATGCCAAGAAAGCTTTTTACATTTATTTTATCCCCACCTACTTGGTGGAGTGGCAAGGGGGAGCCAAGGAGTCAGGTATAATAACTAGGTCTCTGGGGTGGGCTTTAGTCTGGGAGACAGACAGGCATGGGCTGGGCCCTTCAGCTGCTTTACGGGTAACCAGAACCAAACTTCCAGTGAGTTCAACCAGCGTAGCCCTGGGAAGGAGAGGAAGAGCCTGCCCCACCTTGCTACAAGCTATGGGCACACCCCCAATGCAAATCTGTTTAAGCCAACTCAGCCACGTCCTGGATAACTCCACAGAGTGCAGTTCCATGGGAGAAGGGAACGCAGCTCAGAGCAGGGACATTCAAGGTGCAAGACCCAAGGCAGACCCAGCTTCTGGGCTACAAAGGCCCTGCATACAAGACTACTTGAGGCTCTACACTGCTGAGCTACAGTCAGGTTGCCAAGGGCCAGGTAGGGATGGTGACTGACACTGGTTTGTACCAGAGAACTTCCCAGGAGGCCAAGGACCAGCACACCAAGTGGCTAGATTTGCACAACATAAGAGCAAAATCCAGCAAGCTCCACAAATAGCAGATCTAAAGGGTTATTACAGCTTGGTTGGTTTTGCTCAGTGGTTAGAGACAGGACAGCCAAATGAATAAGTAAATATGACCCATATATATGTTGTCTACAAAAGGTGCACCTCAGAATGAAAGACTCACACAGGATGAAAGTGAAGGGAGGAAAAAAATACTCCATGCAAATTTAAACAAACAAACAAAAAGCTGGGGTAGCAATAGCATATATGACAAAATAGACTTCAAAACAAAGACTATAGCAAGAGACAAAGAAGATCACTACATAATAATAAAAGGATCAATCCAACAAGAGGATGTAACACGGTAAACATTTTTGCATCCAACATAGGAGCACTTAAATATGTAAAAAAATCTCTTGGAGGACTTTAAGGGAGAGATCAACAGCACTACAGTCCTAGTAGGGGACTTTAACACCCCACTGACATCATTGCATAAATCTTCCAGACAAAAATCAACAACAAAATAGCAATTTTTATTTTATCCTCACTCGAGGACATTTTTCCATTTTTTGTTCAGATAGAGTGGGAGGGAGAGAGAGGAATAGAGAGAGAGAGAGAAACATCGACATGAAAAGGGACACATCAAGTGGCTGCCACCTGCATGACCCAACCAGGGCCAGGAACAAACTGTAACCGAGGTATGTGCCCTAAGAGGGAACCGAACCTGGGTCTCTCTGGACCGCAGGTCGATGCTCCAACCGCTGAGCCAAACCAGCCAGGGCCAAAATAGCGATCTTAAATGACACACTAGATCAGATGGATTTAATTGATATTTATAGAACATTTCATGCCAAAGCTGCAGAATATATATTCTTCTCAAGTGCACATGAAACATTCTCAAAGAAAGACCACGTGCACATGTTAGGACACAAAATAAGTCTTAACAAGTTATAGAAGACTGAAGTAATGTCAAGCATCTTCTTGGATCACAATGGCATAAAACTAGAAATCAACTACAATTTAAAAAATCAAAAACATTAAAACATCTGGAGGCTAAAGCGAATGAATGGGTTACCAAAGTGGTCAAGAAAGAAATGAAAAACTTCCTATAAACAAATGAAAATAACACAATCCAAAATCTATGGGATACAGTGAAAGCCATCCTGAGAGGGAAGTTCATAGCATTACAGGCCTACCTCAAGAAACAAGAAATATCTCCAATAAACAATCTAACACTACAACAAAAAAACAACACTAGAAAAAGAACAAGAAAGCTCAGAGAAAGTAGAAGAAAATAAAGATCACAGAAGAAATAAATGACATAAAGACCAAAAAATCACCCTGGCCAGTTTGTCTCAGCAGTTAGAGCATCAGCCTGTGGACCAAAGAGTCGCAGGTTTGATTCCAGTCAAGGGCACGTACCTTGGTTGTAGTTCAGTCTCTGGCACTGATCCAGATGGTGTGGGAGGTGACCAATCAATATGTCTCTCTCACATCAGTGTTTCTCTCTCTCTCTCTCTCTCACTCCCACTCTATCTGAAGATAAATGGAGAAATATCCTTAGGTAAGGATTAAAAAAAAAAAAAAAAAAGACCAAAAGATCAATGAAACCAAGAGCTGGTTCTTTTGAAAAGATAAAAAAGATTGATGAACCTTTAGCCAGACTCATCAAGAAACAAAGAGAACCTAAATAAATAAAATCAGAAATGAAAGAGGCAAAGTAATAACTGACATCAAAGAATTGTTAGAAAATACTATTAACATAGCTGCACTATGTACAATTGCTGAGATCAAGAAACAGCCCAGTGTCCATCAATAGATGAGTGGATAAAAAAGCTGTGGTACATATATACCATGGAATACTATGCAGCTGTAAGAAAGAAAGATCTTTTATCCTTTGAGATGACATGGAGGGACCTGGAGAGTATTATGCTAAGCCAAATAAGTCAGTCAGAGAAAGACAAGTGTCACATGATCTCATTTATTTGTAGAATATAATGAATAAAATAAGTTGATGAACAAAATAGACCCAGAGACATAGAAGTAGGGTTCAGACTGACAAACCTCAGAGGAAGGGGGCTGGTGGGAGGGAAGAGATAAACCAAAAAACTTATGCATAACCAATGGACATAGACAGCAATGCTAGGGGGTGATGGGAGTAGAGAGTCAATGGGGGAAAAAGGAGAAACATCTGTAACAAAAATAAAGTAATAAAAAAATAAAAAGAAAATAAAATACTATGAACAATTATATACTAACAAATTGGACAAGCTGGTAAAATGGACAAATTCCTAGAAACATACAGTCTTCCAAAACTGAATCAAGAAGAATCAGAAAACCAGAACAGACTGATAACAACTAATGAAATTGAAGTAGTAATAAAAAAACACTCACTGCAAACAAAAATCTTGGACTGGATGGTTTCATAGGATAGTTTTACCAAACACTGAAAGAAGAATTAATATCTATGTGCCTCAAAATATTCCAAATAATTCAAAAGCTAGGAAGCTCTTTTTATGAGACTTGCATTATCCTAATACCTAAATCAGAAAAAGACACTACACAGAAAGATTATTATAGGCCAATATCCCTGATGAACATAGATGCTAAAGTACTCAACAAAATGTTAGCAAACTGAATGCAGAAATACATTAATTAGATCATACACAATGACCAAGTGAGCTTTAGTCCAGGGATGCAAGGCTGGTACAATATTTGCAAATCAATAAATGTGATACATCACAAACAAAATGTAGGATAAAAAGCATATGATCATATCAAAGATGCAGAAAAAGCATTCAATAAAATCCAGCACCCATTTATGATAAAAACTCACAGCAAAGTGGGAATAGAGGGATCATAACACAATATAATGAAGGCTATATATGATACAGCCAACATCAAACTCAATTCGCAAAAACTAAAAGCATTTCCCTTAAGATCAGGATCAAGACAGATTATGTCTACTTTCACCAGTCTTATTCAACATAGTATAACGGAAGTCGTAGTCACAGCAACGAGATAAGAAGAAGAAATAAAAGGCATCCACTTTAGAAAGGAGGAAGTAAAATTGTCATTATTCACAGATGACATGATACTGTACATAGAAAACCCTAAATACTCCACCAAAAAACTACCAGATTTACTCAATGAATTCAGCAAAGTAGCAGAATACAAAAATCAACATCAAGAAATCGATGGCATTTTATACACCAATAATGAACTCTCAGAAAGAGAAACTAAAAAATAAATCCATTTACCATTGTAAAAAACAAAAATTAAAAAATGTACCTAGGAATAGACTTAACCAAGAAAGTAAAACACCTGTACTTGGAAAACTATAGGACATTGAAAAAATAAGTAAAGGAAGATACAAACAAGTAGAAGCATATACCACTTCATGGTTTGGAAGAATTAACATCATTTAAATGTCCATTATATTATTATGCTAAGCAAAATAAAACAGGCAGAGAAAGACAGATAGCACATGATTTCACTGATATGTAGAATCCAATGAACAAAATAAACTGATGAACAAAATAGGTCCAGAGGCATGGATACATGGAACAGACTGACAGATGGCAGAGGGGAGGGGAGTAATAGGAACAGGAAGAGATCCACCAAAGAAGATATATACATAACCCATGGACACAAACAATAATGTGGTGCAGGCGTGTGATGGGGCAAGGGGGTGAGGAGGATGGGGAACATCTATAATAGTATCAACAATAAAAATAAAAATATAAATAGATAAAAACATTCATATTAAGGTTACATCGTAAATAGAAGGAAAAGGTCTTATTTTAATTTATATTTCATACAAATACTTAAGAGTCTATAGTACTTGAGAGCACAGAATGCCTGGGTTCAAATCCTGCCTCTGCCACATCCCAGTTGTGTGACTTTGGACAAGTTACCTGCTTTATTTTCATCATCTATAAAATAGGGACAGTAATAGTATCTGTCTTACAAGATTGTTGTGAAGGTTATATTAATTTATATCTATATCTAAACATTGCCTACAATATATATACTAAGTGCTATATCTATTTTATTAGCTATTATTTATTGTTATTACTATTTTTTGAGAGAAAAACAAGCTGCTTCTTGAGGCATTCATTGTTATTTCTTAGGATATTCATACAATGTTATGTGCAAAGTTCTTGGATATTTAACTTTTAGTCATAAAAGTAGGTAAAAGTGAATATGTTTGTTTAATAACAAAAGGAATGCATTCTCTTGAATTATAAAACATTATAAATTGATCCAACTTACCACTACAAAAAGTATGTGTTTTTTTGATAGCCAGAAAAAAAAACAAGAATCAAGGTGTAGCTATTTTCCTGATGGGCATACCAACAAATAACAAAATATAGATAGCAATTCTAAATTCAAATACAAGGTGAAAATTGATTTCTTTGACACTGATAAGGCTATAAATCACCCAGATTTTAAATCCAGCCCCTTCATCATTAAGGAAGGCTAGAAGACCACTTAAGGATGGGAAAGATTAATATACTTAATGAAGGTGCTCACTTCCAAACAAGTAAAACTCAAACCATTCCCTTGAGAACAGGGAACAGAAATGGAAATAATTTCTTTTAAAATATTGCTGAAATTTCCAAAAAAGAAAGCTGACTTTATAGAGAACAGAGTCTGTATTACTAGAGGCAGATAACCTTACCCAATGAGATTAAGTTGCTGTAGTTCTCCAACATCACATCTCTGTATAGATTCCTCTGTTCCAAGTCTAGGTATTCCCATTCCTCCTTAGAGAAGACTATGGACACATCATTGAATATCACTGATCCCTGAAATGACAAAAAATATAATACAAATGGCAAACCATATAATACAATTAAAATTAAAGAAATTTGTTTTAAGGTGGAAGGAGAAAAGATGGAAGCGATACTGTAGGTAATGAACCAAGCAAGTAAATAGGTTTGAGCTGAAAGCCTGTAACATAATGAGTTAGAAAATGACTGTGCTGAGGCAGCTCGCCTGTGTTCTTGAAAGATTCTGTTGCTATAGATATAACTTTTTTTTTTAATCCTCACTCGAGGACATTTTTCATTTTTTGTTCGGGAAGAGTGGGAGGGAGAGAGAGGAAGAGAGAGAGAGAGAGAGAGAAACATCGACGTGAAAGGGACACATCAAGTGGCTGCTACCCGCACGATCAACCAGGGCCGGGGACAAACTGCAACCGAGGTACGCGCCCTTAGCGGGAACCAAACCTGAGTCTCTCTGGAACACAGGCTGATGCTCTAACTGCTGAGCCAAACCAGCCAAGGCGATATAACTTCTTATATACTCTGACATACTTTTATTATTCAAACATGTCTGGGAAAGAAAAAAGAACAGTTTTCCAATGAAATGAAATGAAATATTGTGTATAAGCCTTCTGCCTGCTACATGTTCCACTCATGACTTCTCAGGAAATGTGAATCCTACCTTTTTTCCTTAAGAACAGACTTAAAAAAAAAAAGTTTCCTTACAATCTGTTAGAAAAGGATCTAAACACAATTAAATAATGTATTCCAAGTTCATTGTTGAATCTGATTATATCATAAGCATTTTGCCATTAATGACAAATTCTTTAATAAGTTTAAAATAAAGCCCTGGCCAGTTTGGTTCAGCGGTTAGAGTGTCAGCCAGCGGAACCAGAGAGTACTGGGTTTGGTTCCGGCTAAGGGCACGTACCTCAGTTGCAGTTCGTCCCCAGCCCTGGCTGGGGTGGTGTGGGTGGCAACCAGTTGATGTGTATCTCTCACATCGATGTTTCTCTTCCTCTCTTTCTCCCTCTTTCCCTCCCGCTCTATCTGAAGATAAATGCAAAAATGTCCTCAGGTGAGGATAAAAAAATTTTTTAATAAAATTGGTTGTGTAATAGTCTATGCAATGGATATATGAGACTTAATAATTCTTCCCTGCTTAAATATTTTTTGTCTACACAAAATATTCAAGCCCTGGCCAGTTTGGCTCAGGGGTTAGAGCGTCAGCCTGCGGTCCGGAGAGACCCGGGTTCGGTTCCCGCTAAGGGCACGTACCTCGGTTGCAGTTTGTCCCCGGCCCTGGTTGGTCGTGCGGGTGGCAGCCACTCGATGTGTCCCTTCACGTCGATGTTTCTCTCTCTCTCTCTCTCTCCCTTCCTTTCTCTCCCTCCCACTCTATCTGTACAAAAAATGGAAAAATATCCTCGGGTGAGGATAAAAAAAAAAAAAAAATATTCAAGGTCCTCCTCAATTCTGAGAATCTACAGCTATTTATGTATCTACATGATCTTCTTACCTGCTATCATTGTTCATCCCTCATTGTATGCACATTCTTTGTTCCTGGGTTAGAGGATACTGACATAGATTCTAGATACTGGTGATCCAGAATCACAAAGATGTCTTTCTAGACAAGCACATCCTGTTCGACTACAAATGGAATCCTGTTCCTGGTATACAACTTTCAGAGATTCCCAGAGAAGATTCATGATCTCTGCATGCAAGACCCAACCACATTCCTACCCAGTACTAAAAGCCTCACAAAGTATGAGATCTCATGATATAGAGAGGCTGAAGCCAACCATTAGCAAATCTCATCTCATATACTTGAAAAACTCAAGTATGGAAAAGTTCCGTTTTCCAAAGTGTAGTCAAATGTGCTTATCTTCTCTCATCAACTTACTGGAGATGGTCAAACATCTCCCTCAAGGGATTTCATTTCAGCTCCATTGCATCTCTTAGCAGGAGACTGAGCACATACAGGTGACGCTGAATGATTTGTTCAATGAATGCATGAATGATAACTGGAAAAAAGAGGACTCATAAGATAGGCATTACATTATTTAGCCTAATCCCTCACTGGATTGAGAGGAACCAGAAGGTTCTTAGATAGGTAGGGAGTTTCTCGATAAATAATTATTTGTACGACTTTAATATGACCTTGGCATTTCCAGAAAGAGAAAGAAAACGTAACTTACATGGGCCATAGTTTAGAAATTCAAGAACTGGTCAGTACTCCTTGGGGTTTACTTGCCTGGAGAACCAGAGTTCATAGAAGCCAGAGCTAGGAGGAGGAAAAGGAAAAGGAGGCCATGAGATCAGATAAACTTCAGAATTTCCTAAATGACTCAAGTTAATATGTCCTTTACCTTCCCCTCCCCATCACACACACACACACACACACACACACATTTGAAGGAGCCTGGACAAATTTAATCCCTACTCATAAATTCCAGGGCTGAAAGCAGAATCTCTTTCAAAGCCTTGCAGGCCTATTTGGATTCATTTGATACAAAGAGAAACTCATAAGGACCAATCCTGGCAGCCATTACCACTATCAAACTGTTGTATCGGCAGCCCTGCCTGCCTGCTGCCAGAACATTAACTTCCAGAATCTTCTGGACTCCCTCACTATTTTGAGTTAGAATCATTCACACTGCTTTCCTGCATGATTTCATTTGCCATTCTCTTTCTTACAATGTAGGTAAGAGTTATGGATTCATACTCCCAACAGATAGATAATATCTATTTATCAAGAACTTTCAGGTGATTGGTTTTTTATATATATTAGCTCTCCTCAGGAATGCTATGCAAAATAATATCCTATCTATGCAGATCAGAAAATTTACACTAAAAGTAGTAAAAACAGCCCTGGCCAGTTTGGCTCAGCGGTTAGAGCTTCGGCCTGTGGACCAGAGAGTCCTGGGTTCGGTTCCCGCTAAGGGCACATACCTAGGTTGCAGTGTGTCCCCAGCCCCGGTTGGGGTCCTGTGGGTGGCAACCAGTCAATGTGTCTCTCTCACATCAACGTTTCTCTCTCTCTTTCCCCCCCTCTCTCCCTCCTGCTCTATCTGAAGATAAAGATGCAACAACAAAAAAATATCTTCACCCAAGGATATATTTATTAACTTTAGAGAGGGAGGGAGGGAGGGAGGGAGGGAGGGAGGGAGGAGAGAGAGAAACATCAATGTGAGAAAGAAACTACGATTAGTTGCCTCCTGTATGCACCCAACCAGGCATGGAACCTGCAACCTTTTTGGTGTATTGGATGACGCTACAACCAACTGAGCCACCTGGCTGGGGCACCTCTCATAGCTTCTTGATCTTGCTTCTGAACTATTAATTTTAGCCATGATACCTTCCAAAGAGCTATTGAATCTTCTTATTCTGTTGGTCTCACTTTGCATCAACATCATGAGAAGAAAAACTGTGAGGCATAAAGCTTATTGTATAAAATCCATTGACCTCCACAGAAATCCCATGGGGGTGTGTGTGTGTGTCTTTGTAAGAAAATTATTATAACTTTATTTTTCAGTTACAATTGACATTCAATATTATTTCATATTAATTTCAGGTATACAGCATGATTGTTAGACATTTATATAACTTACTAAGTTATACCCCCAGTAAGTCTAGTTTTCCACCTGGCACCATACATAGTTAGTACAGCATTATTGACTATATTCCCTATGCTGTACCGATTTGTACTTCTTTAATCCCTTCAGTTGTTCACCCAGCCCCCCCCCCCCTTGGGTTTGGTATTATTTAGTCACAATATGACAGTGCATACTACAATCAGATGATATCACCTCAAAAACTTCCAAGCCATGCCATCTGACTTTTTTTTGTTTTTCCCAAGAAGCCAGCACATTTATTAATGCTTGTTCAAGTCCCTCACGTCCTGCACTCTTCATGATTTCACTTCTTGTGGAGGAAGGAAGCCCAGCCAAGGCAATATAGGCGGTAAACAGTGCTCCCCAAACAGCGCCATGGTCAGTTAGTACAGAATGTTGCTGTTCCTCCGCCCTTCAAACGCACCAAGTCATTGTCTGCCTGGAAGAGTTTCTGTTTCTCAGCCACTAGGTTCTCCAAGTAGTTCCAGGCAGTTAAGTTGAAGGAGTGAATCAAAGCCAGCAGGGGCTTTGGCTGGAATCAGTCTCCCTTCCCCTGACTTCTTCAGTGACCTTTATCACACTTATTAGTCTTATGCCTGTAGAGGTTTATCCACCTTGATAAATAGTAAGCAACTTAAGGATAGCAACCATGCCCTGGTCGGTTTGGCTCAGCGGTTAGAGCGTCGGCCTGCGGTCCTGAGAGACCCGGGTTCAGTTCCCACTAAGGGCAGTTTGTCCCCAGCCCTGGTTGGGTTGTGCGGGTGGCAACGACTCGATGTGTCCCCTTTCATGTCGATGTTTCTCTCTCTCTCTCTCTCCTTCCCACTCTATCTGAAGAAAAAAAAAAAAAACAAGGAAAAAAAAAAACAAACAAACATAGAAGGATAGCAACCATGTCACTTAAGTCGCTGTATTTTCCCCAAGTACTAGCACAGGATCTGGCATGTTATACTTTATACATGTCTGATAATTGAATCCAGAAATTCCATTTTTGGGAATTTACCCTCAGGAAATATTTGTAAAAGTACACAAAGAGATATATGTAAGGAAGTTCATCAAATAATAATTTATAACCAAAAGTCAGAATACCTAATATAGGCAACAAACATAAACAATGTTCCTCTATAAGATGGCATACTATGAAATATTAATAATGATGATTCTGGTTCATAGTAATGAAGGAAAATATCCACAATAAATTGCCAAGTACAACAGGCAGACTAAAAATATGCACAATGTTGGAAGTGGCTGACTCTCATATATGAAGAACACAGACTCTGCTGTCAGAATCCAGGGCATGGATCTAAGCTGACAATTATCAACTAGGAGACCCTTGTTACCAGAAAGGGGACATGGCCCTGAACAGGTCTGCTAGGGCCAGCAGGTAGTATGTAGGTTCTTGACTTTGTGCAAGAAAAACATCACAACACAAGTCCAGGTGAATTTTGGAGGACATTTATTAAAGCTGGGGACAGTGAAACCAGGAAGGGCTGGGGAAATGAGCCTAGGCTGGTCTGCTTTGGCTCACTAAGAAGTCAGAGAAAATGGGGTCTTGGGGACAGGTTCAGGGGCATTTGCCCAGGATGAACTGCTACTGTGCATTGCTGCCCTGGTTGCAAACCTTGTGGGGTCCCTTAGAGTTTAGGAGATGCATGCCTGTGGAGAAAAAGGGGAGGGGGAATGCAGGCATGCTCCTGAGAAGGAAAAGGCATGCTAGGAACTTGGGGAGGGGCTTTTGAGGGGTTTTAAAGGCTGGGTTTTTATGGGGAAGATCTCAATAGAATATTCATCAGCTTTATGCTGATGTACCAAAATGAGGTTTATTCTCCTCATTTCATCTGTTCTTGGCTATGATTTGCAAATGGCACTAATTGGATTTCTGCTATCAGTCTCACTGAGTAGGGTGATTTAAGCTATTTACCTTCTAGCTGGGGAAAAATGCAAACTACTCTAAAATGTCCCTGGTTTAGGGAAGATAGGATTTACTAGATAGCTGCACACTGCTTGGCATCTAGATTTTCTAGATGGCTGCAAGCATCTGTCTGTGTCAGTTTCCCTACTCTGCTTGTCCTGGTTTACTGGCATGTCTCACTTTGGACATGTTACTTAATTTTCAATGCCTCTGTTTCCACCTAGATAAACTACTGGGAAAATAATAACAGTATCCATCTTATAGGGATGTTGTGAATGTTAAGTAATATAATACATATAAAATACATATAGCCCTTGCATATACATATAGCTGTTGGTTAGAGTGTTGTCCTGATAAGCCAAGGTTCCAAGTTCTATCCCTGGTCAGGGCACGTACCAGAATCAACCAATAAATGCATAAATAAGTAGAACAACAAATGTGTTTCTCTCTCTCTCTCTCAAATCATTTTTTTAAAATAAAAAAGTAAAAATAAAACACATATACTTAAAATGGTTTATTATAGCACTTAATAAAATAAAAAAAATTACATGCCCCTTATTCTCTTTATTACAGAAAATTATCTTTAATAATTTTAAATTTGATGTTATCTTTAATCATTTTCTTTAGTAATTTTAATACTAGGATACCCATCTCTTTTTTTCTTATAATAAACTTTTTTAAATTGTCAAGACTGTTTTTTTACAAACAACAAATTTTAACCTAGGTTTAAGAATGTAATTTTTCGCCCTGGCTGGTTTGGCTCAGCGGTTAGAGCATCGGCCTGCGGTCCAGAGAGACCCGGGTTCAGTTCCCGCTAAGGGCACGTACCTCAGTTGCAGTTTGTCCCCGGCCCTGGTCGGTCGTGCGGGTGGCAGCCACTCGATGTGTTCCTTTCACATTGATGTTTCTCTCTCTCTCTGTTCCTCTCTCTCCCTCCCACTCTACCTGAACAAAAAATGTCCTCGGGTAAGGATAAAAAAAAAAAAAAAAAAAAAAGAATGTAATTTTTCTTAATTATTAACATTAGCAAAAAAGATGCACAAAAATCAGGAAACAGAGCAATGCCCCTCTTGTTCTCCATCCCTAGCATCTCCAAGAGACAGCATTTGGCATCAGAAAACTCAAGAAATCTGATTTAATTAAGTGTTGTGCTGAACACAAAAATGTTTGACCAAGTACTTCTGTATAACATGTCTGAATATTTATCATTAGTATCAGTTTTTCCCCCATTATTGTAAATCTGTATTTAGAAATAAACTTGAACCACTAAAAGAAGTCCCTAACTTTGAAGGGCTATCTTACTTGATAATTTGTTGCCCCAAGGTGTAAATTCTTGAAAGACTTTTCAAATTAGAGGGGAACCACTGCACTTCTTTTTACTCTATACAGGCATAGAAATATAATAAATTTTATGACTGCACTGGATTTCTTTTTCAAAGCATTAGAGAGTATTTTCTTAAATAATTCATTTTTGTGATTCTATTTTGCAAAGTAAACATGTACACAAGTGCACAAAAAAATATTTGGAAAAACAACCTTCAAAATAGTAATATTTATTAACTCTGGATGGTGGGATTACGGGCAATTTAAATGTTCTTTGTAAGTTCTTAGGTCACTGTATTTTTTCTTTCTATAATAAATTTGCATTAATTTTATCATCAGAAACAAAAAATAAACTATTTCCATACAAATAAAATAAAAAACAGAGTTGGGAGAGGGAGTACCTTCTAGTTATTAAGAGAAATGTGAATCTATAGGCCTGTGACATGGAGTATGATTTATTCAATAATTTCCCATTGTTAGACACTAATTTATATAAGACTATCTCAAAGAACATTCTTAGATATCATTAGTCTTTGATTCTAGACCAGTGTATCTGAAACTTTCTGGGTCATATTTGATGACCTCATTAAATTATAGACTTCCGTCCTGGCCGGTTTGGCTCAGCGGTTAGAGCGTCGGCCTGCGGTCCCGAGAGACCCGGGTTCGGTTCCCGCTAAGGGCACGTACCTGGGTTGCAGTTTGTCCCCGGCCCTGGTTGGTCGTGCGGGTGGCAGCCACTCGATGTGTCCCTTCACGTCGATGTTTCTCTCTCTCTTTCTTCCTCCCTCTCTATCTGAACAAAAAAATGTCCTCGGGTGAGGATAAAAAAAAAAAATTATAGACTTCCTCCCAGAAAAATGGCACATTAACAAATATATACAACAACTTTACAAACAATTTCAAGAGGTTTCTGGTTCCCTGAAAGCCCCAAGCAGATTTAAATGACCTCTGGTTAAGAATTCCTTTTTTTTTTTTTATATATGTTTTGCATTTATCTTCAGATAGAGCAGGAGGGAGAAGGGGGAAGAAAGAGAAAGAAACATCGATGTGAGAGAGACACACTGAGTGGTTGCCACCCACACAACCCCAACTGCCTGGCCGGTGTGGCTCAGTGGTTGAACGTTTACCCATGCACCAAGAGGATGCTGGTTCAATTCCCGGTCAGGGCACATGTCCAGGCTATGGGCCCCATCCCCAGTCCGGGGCATGCAGGAGGCATCTAACTGATATTCTCTCTTCTCTCATCGATGTTTCTCTCTCTCTCTCTCTCTCTCTCCTTTCCTCTCTGTAAAAATCAAGAAAGAAAAAATATTTTTAAAAAAAAGAATTCTTGTTCTAGACCATTTTAGCATCTAATTTTTTTATAAACTAGGAAATACCCAACACAATTAGCTTGATATTTTCATTTTTCCAGATCTGTTTGAGAGGATAGAGAACTGCCCAAATGATCACATAACAACAAATAGCTAATGTTTATTAAGTACTTATGAGGTATCAGGCACTGTTCTAAGAGCTTTACAAAGAGTTATATAAAGAAAGTAATGGGAATTATCTGCCAAATGAATAGGTGCATATAAGGCACTATGGAGGGGGCCTAGGTATCAATTCAATGGACAGGTTATTTAAGGAAAAGGAAGCAAATATTCCCATGTCCTATAAAATAAAAATGCATTTCATAGAACAAGAGGAAATACCCACTAGCTTTGAACTTGACCCTTTTTAATAATATATTTTTTCCGTTTTTAAATCCTCACCCAAGGACATTTTTTGCATTTATCTTCAGATACAGCAGGAGGGAGAGAGGGGGGAAGAGAGAGAGAGAGAAACATCCATGTGAGAGAGAGAGACATCAACTGGTTGCCACCCACACAACCCCAACTCCGCTGGGAACAAACTGCAACAGAGGTACCTGCCCTTAGCAGGAAACGCTCCAACCTCTCAGCCAAACCGGCCAGGGCTGAAAATAGTTTTTTCTTTATTGATTTTAGAGAGGGAGGGAGAGCTGGAAACACCTATGAGGGAACATGGATTGGCTGCCTCCTGCATGCCCCCCACTGGGGATTTGGCCCAAAACCTGGGCATGTGCCCTGACGGGTAATGGAACTGGCTACCTCTTGATGCATGGGTCCATGCTCAACCACTGAGCCACAACCGGCTGGGTTTGATCTTGACTTTTAAATGGTTAATAGAAATTCATTCCTCCTCCTCCTCAGAGCCCTTTTCTTCGAATTTCATAGGACTAGGGAAGTAGGTAATCGTAAAACAGTCTTTTTCTTGGAGCCCAGCCCGGCTAAATCAGGGCGTATCACAACCACACCGGTCCCCACCAACCACCATCCACACAAATTCAGAGTGAAGAGGGTGAGTGCTGTTGACCCTTAGAGAAAGGCTGGGTCACGGATGTGCGAGACTGGAAACTTCATAGCAGTTTCCTGGAGGGAACTCCGTGGTCCCGAAACCTGCCGTTGGACCCCTCAGGGCTCCAAATGTGCGAGTGCGTGTGTGTCCGCACGCGCTCGCACCCGACATGGAGTGCGGTGGCATTACGCCCAGGGCCAGCCTCGGGGCCCGTTCAGTTCCCGCATTCTTATCCCGAGATCGGGTCCTTTTGCTGGAAATCATTTCCCGGGCGCTCAGGTAGCTTCCTGGGGGGCTGGGTTCGCGCGGCTAGCGGGCAGAGATTCAGCTGTGACACTGAGGGTCCCAGTCATACAGACCACCGCCGCCTTCCGTCACACAGAAGCTTCCCCCAATTCAGTCACACAAACCCCATCATCCACCAGTCACGGCCCCACAACCGCACACAGTCCGGGTGCCACACTTGGCTCCGCCCCCGCTCTCCCCTCGAACAGTTACACCGCCGCGGTTCTCACGCGCACTTGGGCCGGACGTGCGGGGCTCACAACGCTCTGCGGCGACGCAGCATCTTCCCTTTCCTCACCCTCGGCCGCAACGCCTTTCCTAAGGATGAGGGGAACTAACGCTCCGTGCCAGGACTGCTCACCTGGGGCTCCGAGCCGTTCCACAGGGATGCCCAGCAGATGCGAGGGCGCGACAGCCTAATGGGCCGCACGCAGGGGTCGCCGGGAGCTTCGGCGGCACACACGCAGTGCGCAGGCGTGGCCCGCCTGGTTACGCGAACCAGAGGTCCTGTAGCGCCCCAGCGAGGACGGTTCCCGGCTCTCGTCCGAAGTTGCGGCGGTTCTTTAAACGCGATCGTGCGTAGACTTGACTCTCGGTGGGGCCAGCTGGGGAGTTTTGTGAGTGATCAGGGACGGCGCTCTGTGCCTGTCTGTGCGGTGGTTCGGGGTGCGAGTTTTTTTTTCTTTTTTCTTTTTTCTTTTCACAGATGAGCTGGTTTGTGTTTGAGAGGTTGCTTCTGCCTCCACGGGAACGTGGTTCGATTGTATGGCTGCAATTGTGTGTCTGGCTATGTAGAACACAATGTTGGTGGGGAGGGGCTTGTGAAATAATGGGACTGACTGTGAGTGCAGGAGATTGTGTTTCTGTAATCGTGTGATTTGACTCTGAACATTTAAGTGGCACAGTTTTTTTGTTTGTTTGTTTGTTTTTATCCTCACCCGAGGATATTTTTCCATTTTTTGTACAGATAGAGTGGGAGGGAGAGAGAGGAAGGGAGAGAGAGAGAGAGAAACATCGATGTGAAGGGACACATCGAGTGGCTGCCACCCGCACGACCAACCAGGGCCGGGGACAAACAACCGAAATACGTGCCCTTAGCGGGAACCGAACCCGGGTCTCTCCGGACCGCAGGCTGACGCTCTAACCGCTGAGCCAAACTGGCCAGGGCTAAGTGGCACAGTTTTGAGAGATTTGTTTTTCTCTGCAGACCATGCATGTCAATCCCGTGGTGTGTGTCTGAAAGACAGCCCACCTGACTGTGAAAAGCATGTATTCTTCTGGTGTGTTTTTGAGGGACTGTGACAGGGTGGCTATCTGGATGATGGATGTGACCCAAAGACTCACGCTCCACAAATAGAGAAAAGAATGTTACATCTAGAAGCATAAACTTGACTGAAGGATTTTGGTGGGGAAAAAAAAACACCCTGATTTTTCTGGATAATTATGTATTTGTTTTACATTTAATAACAGGTTTATTGTGGAGAAAAATGTGAATAAGCATGGCTTTAAAAGGAAGTTTTCAGAGGGAATTCCTGCTATGGAGTAGTTGATGTTCTTCTGCCCCAGATTCCCATTAGTGGGCTTTCCCTCTTTCTTAGTATTAAGGGGGATTTTATCCGGAAGATTTAAGAAGCCCTAGAGTCTAGACTAAGAGAAAAAAAGTCTTTACATAAAGGGAAGTGGTATGGCTAGAGCAGACAGTGCAGGATCAAGGGAGTCAAATAACTTGGGTTCTAGATCAGGCACTCTTTTTCCTTAAAGTGATAGGGGGGAGGGCAATAGAGCCACAGGAATAGAGCCACAGTTGTTTAATGATTATTCACCTTACTGACTATAGACAAGAGGTTTTCTTACAGACCCTGGGAAACAAGGCTATGCTGCAAGGAGACAAACAGGGCTGTAAAAAGATAAGATGCCTCAAAGCTTGGATGGGTCCTTTACAGTCGTCCCTTGTTTATTGTGGTTAATTCTTTCCAGACTCTAGCAGTTGCACCTGGCGTTGAAGGATTCCTGGGGTGCTTGAATACATAGGCCTACAGTCCATATATACAGTAATTTTAATTGTAATACAGGGGTGTATAATTGACTCAGACAACCGAGTGTGCACTGTATCACTTTGACTGTCTCGATCAACTTTTTAATGAATATATTTGAAAAAACCGCGATAGAGTGAAGCCGCGAAAGTCGAAGCGTGAGGTGGTGAGGGACGTCTGTACTCAGAAAAGAAAATACTTTTGAGAACAAACAAAGGACAGGACACACTTTGATTTAATTGCTGTGTCTGGACCCTGACCTCCTGCAGGAGTTTGCTTTAGAAATGCTAACCATTCTCCTGTCCCAGGAACAGGCGGGCCTGTTTTAACACCATAGAAAATTAACTACCTTGGTACTGGACTTCAAGATCCTGGCAGGATATCATGGACTATAGACCCTGCAGCCCTTACTCTGCCCCCCTTCACCCCTTTGCATGCAGCCCCTTTCTTACTTACCCCTAGATAATCAGCCAACTAATAGGGGATGTTAGAGCAGAATTTATTTGATGACCTGCTGCTCTTTCCATACTGCTGGCATTATTGGAATAAACACTTATATATGACTCAACCCTGTCTGCTTAATTTGGCTCAAGTAGTGACAGGTGGCCTCAGACCCGTTGTGTCTGGTTTCAATTTTGGCAACTCTGCCAAGACCCCAAGCAGGATTTCTTTCCCGGTAAGTACCAGAGATCCCGCTGGCTGCCTGGATTGGGTGTTCCCTGGGCTAAAATCGAGACACTTTTTGAAAAATTGTGGCGCTGCCAGGAATTTTCCTTTAGAGTTCTACTTAGCTTTGGCAGTTCCCATCATTTCACTTAAGTTGAACCAAGAATTTCTTTGTATGACATGAGAAGCATTTGCTGCCTCCCATCAGGCTTCTTTGTATGGCACAGGAGGCATTTACTGCCTCTTGTCTGGTCGAGCCTCATCAGCTCAGGGTGTTAGAGACCTCCCAGGTCCTTGCCTAGTCTCAGAAATCTAAGCCTGATCCACTCTGGGAGGTGACATTGCTCTGCTTCAGTGAGGTTTTGTTCTGTTTTTAAACACAGGGCATTCTGAGTTTTTTTGTGGCTGGACAGATAAGGAACATGGTGTAAAGCTCTTTTCTGTGGGTTGTGTGCACCTGTAAATATTGTACATAAGAGTGCCTCTGTTTATTGTTGTTTTATGTCTCTTTTTTTTCTTTATAGATTTTTAGAGAGAGAGGAAGGACGAGGGAGAGATAGAAACATTGATGAGACAGAACATCGACTGGCCGCCTCCTACATGCCCCCCACTGGGGATCGGGTCCACAACCCAGGGATGTACTCTGACTGAGAATCAAACCGGCGACCTCTTGGTGTATGGGTCGATGCTCAACCACTGAGCCACACCGGCCAGGTATTTTGTGTCTCTTTGTTGCTTGGCTTAATTTGTTTAAAGATGGGGGCATATCCCACTTGGCTGGGGGCCCCAGCTGCTTGTGGCAGGCTGCCTTTTCTCCAGCCTCCTAAAAGTTGTTAAGGTCATATTTATCCCTGTTACAAAATTTGCCAAGAAAATGCCTTGGGTAATAATTGACTTTAAAATCGCCCCAGCCGGTTTGGCTCAGTGGTTGGAGCTTTAGCTTGCAGACCAGAGAGTCCCAGGTTCAGTTCCCACTAGGGGCACGTACAAAAAAAAATAAAAATAAAATCTGATAGTGTTGCTAAGACATAATAAATAGATATAACTGAAATTGTTATAAGATATTAAGAAGATAGGAAAATTTTAGGACAAGCAGAATAGGAAAACCTAAGACAGATAGTTAAACAGCATTTTGCAGCCACCTAATGAATCCTATCTTCCCTAAACCAGGGACACTCAGGTGTAAATGGTTTGTACTTCTCTTCCCCAAGCAGAGGGCAAATAGCTTAAATGACCCTACTCAGGGAAACAGATAACAGTAATCCAATTAGTGGCATTTGCCAACCACACCCAAGGACAAATTAAGACAATAAATCTCATTTTGGTACATTCACATAAAGCTGATGAATATTCTATTGATCCTCCCCTAAGGTCTCTCCTAAATACCCAGCCTTTAAAACCTCTAAGAACAAAGGTCCCAGTGCGCTCTCCTTCCCAGGATCATGCCTGTACCACCCCCCCTTTCCTTCTTTCTCCACAGACATGGTCTTTCTCCACAGACATGGTCTTTTTCCACAGGCATGCATCTCCTAAACTCTAAGGGACCCCATGAGGCTTGTAACCAGGACAGCAATGGGAAGCAGCAGGTCATTCAAACTAACCTCCTGAACCTGTCTCCAAGGCTCCCTTTTCTCTCACTTCACAGTGAGCCAAAGCAGCCCAGCCCAGGCTCTTCTGGGCACTCTCCCTCCATTCCCTTTCCCTGTCTGTCTCCTTACCCCATGGGTGTGTATCTCAAACTCCAAGGGACCCAGAAGACTTGCAACCAGGGGAGCAATGGGCAGTGGTAGCTCGTCCTGGGCTAATCTCCTGAACCTGTCTCCAAGTCCCCCTAATTTCACTGCCCTAATTGTGTTTTTGCTGCAGCCAATAAAGTCTTGCTTTCTTTTTTACACTTTGTCTCTCTCTCTTTTTTTTTAATCCTCACCCGAGGACATTGTCTCATTTTTTGTTCAGATAGAGCGGGAAGGAGAGAGAGGAAGAGAGAGAAACATCAACGTGAAAGGTACACATTGAGTGGCTGCCACCCACACAACCCAACCAGGGCCGGGGACAAACTGCAACCGAGGTACATGCCCTTAGCGGGAACTGAACCCTGGTCTCTGTGGACCACAGGCCGACGCTCTAACCGCTGAGCCAAACCAGCCAGGGCTACGCTTTGTCTCATGATTGGACTCTTCCTTCAAGAAGATAAGAACCGAGGTCTCCTCCTCTCACTGGTAGTATCTTTGGTGCCACGACTCAGACATCACAAACCATAAGTCCTTCAGCCATGAGGCTGAAGAAGGGGCTTTACTTTTCCTTCTTGTCCAGGATCAGGAGGGTGCGGCAGTAATTCTAGTTAAAACAGGGTGACTGCCTGCGAGCAGAAAATGAAAGTAACCCTGAGTTGACCCACCATATTGATCCCCAAGAATTCCACTCACAATCATGACTCCCCCAAACCCACAGCCTTAACATAGAATCCTAGCATCCAAGCATTCTTATTAATACCCCTCACCTGCCCAACTACACTGCTTGATCTACACTCTTGCTTGCCTCTTTGCTGCTATTGTTATATTTGTCACTAGGTTTGAAACACAATTAGATAGAAATTGCTTTCCAGGACAAAAATAGAACCTCCTATCCTTACCTGTGCCCTATGACATTGTAGGGAACATCACTAGCCTCTTTTAAAAAAAAAAAAAATTTTAGAGAGAAAGGAAGGAAGAGGGAGAGTTAGAAACATTGATGAGAGAGAACATCAATTGGCTGCCTCCTGCATGCCCTCCACTGGGGATTTGGCCCACAACCTGGGCATGTGCCCTGACTGGGAATCGAACCGGCAACCTCTTGGTGCACAGTTCAACCACTGAGCCACACTGGTCGATGCTCAACCACTGAGCCACACTGGCTGGGTTAGCCTAACTATTTAAATTGGCACCTGATAACCTGTATCTGGAGGTTGTTTATGCCCCATTCTTTGCAGGAAAGAATAGAAGATCTAATATGAAAACTCTCCATCTGGCTTTTTGGAGCTCTCTAGTAGAGCTCACTAAAGTGCATTCCCTCCATCCAGCAGATACAGGCTACCGGGGAAATGGGAACCTTTTTTTTTGTCCTCACCTGAAGACTTTTTTTTGCATTCATCTTCAGATAGAGAGGGAGGGAGACAGAGAGAAACATCGATGTGAAAGGGACACATCAAGTGACTGCCACCCGCACGACCCAACCAGGGCCTGGACAAACTGCAACTGAGGTACACGCCCTTAGCGGGAACTGAACCCAGGTCTCTCCGGACTGCAGGCCAGCGCTCTAACCGCTGAGCCAAACCGGCCAGAGCTAAATATTTATTTCTAAGTAATAACTTACTGATAATTGTAATTCAAAGACTGCTGGAAAATAGAGCACAGAAATAGATCTGAAGATGACCATTTAATATACAATAAATACTATTTTTATTCAGTAGAAGAAAGATGAATAATTTAATCATTGGTTCTGAAACAATTGGCTTTATTTCTGGATTAAATAAAGCTGAATCCTGTATCACACCATATAATTAATTCCAAATGGCTTAAAATGTTAAATCTCTGTGTGTATTACATACCCACATAAGCACACATGAAAAACTGCACACTCTTTTCCTTTATCCACTTGCCCTCTAAATTTTTCTATAAGCAACGCCTTCCTAAGAAACAGAAAGCCCTGGAAATGGTTTGGGAAACCTATTTTACAGAAATAAAATAGATAAAAATATAAGAATTTTTATTGCAGCACTACTTTTAAATTTCAAGGAGGAAACAAACATCACAATTGGGGAATAGAATAAGTATTGGTACAAACATATTTTGAAATATACTGTAACCATCAAATCATCGATTGCCTTAAAGGAAAATCCAAAGTGTACAGATGAATGTTAAAAAAGTAAATTACTGATAAATATGTAACATATCATTTATTTTTGCAAAATATACTAAAATAATTTACTTGTTAATGTTTAAGGACAAAGAAATATATAGGGGATATACACAAGGTTTAAACATTGCTCAAAGGAAATGGAGGGACTGGAGATGTTCATTTTAAAAAATTTATTGGCATTGTTTATAGGTTTGGGTGCAAATGTATTACCTCTGTAATTTTAAATGAAGAACTTAATAAATGACTTAAAATATACTAACAAAGAATATAAAATTCCATTTAGAAATTATCATTTTGATAGTAATGTAAAACTTTAGAATGAAATATGGTTTAATAATTCTCCCATTTGCAGGTATTTTTTTTACTCTACTTTTCTCAAATTGATTATAAAATGTTTGCAAATAAAGTAACTCACTATTAAAACAAACAAAACCTTTTAACATGATATTTAAGAAAAGAGGTAGCAGGGAATGAAAGGACAGACCTATAATAACTCTGGACATGTGATTTTTTCACAGAATGGCATCCATGCAGTGTAGGCAGCTGCTTGATGAGCATGAAAACTGAAGCACAGGAAAGAAAGGTCCATCTCAAAACACTAACTGAAGCCTAAACAAAGCTCACCTGTGGGATAGTTATTTTTAATTTAAAAATTATGGCTCACAAAAGCTAAAATATATACTATCTGGCCCTTTATGAAAAGTCTGCTGACCCTTGGTTTAGAACACAATACATAATTCCAGTGCAAAATTGGCTATTTTTTCTCTTGAGAGTTTATCTCTTTTTTTTTTTTTTTCAGTTGTGTGTGTATACATAGATAGCTTAACAAAGTTATAAAAAACATAAAATACAGTTATGTCCTGCATAATGATGTTTCAGTCAACAACTGACTGCATATACAACAGTGCCTTAGATGTGCGGTAGGAAGTACGTTTATGTAAGTACACTTTATGATATTCACGCAACAATAAAATTGTCCAATGGTTTCTCAGAACACATCCCTATGGTTAAGTGGCGCATGACTATACTATTCAACTGACATAATGCTTAGAATAAATTTTTTTAAATGTAGAAAATACTGATGCTGAATCAAGTCTTTTTTTTTTTTTTTTTAAGAATTTGTACTTGGAGGTTATTTTATTTCTGTATTTTTCATCTGAAACTGTTCACACCTAAGCAATTCTGGGTAAATTATCTTGTATTGTATTTCTTCCTTATATTTCCATAGCACCAAGGGGTTTCACTATTAAAAACTCCTCCTGCCCTGGCTGGTTTGGCTCAGCAGTTAGAGCGTCGGCCTGCGGTCCGGAGAGACCCGGGTTCGGTTCCCGCTAAGGGCATGTGCCTCGGTTGCAGTTTGTCCCCGGCCCTGGTTGGTCGTGCGGGTGGCAGCCACTCGATGTGTCCCTTTCACATCGATGTTTCTCTCTCTCTCTTCCTCTCTCTCCCTCCCACTCTACTTGAACAAGAAATGGAAAAATGTCCTCGGGTGAGGATAAAAAAAAAAAACAAAAACAAAAAAACTCCTCCTGCAAGCCTTTAGCACACCTACTGCTCCAGTGTCCAGAAAAGTAACCCATAGGCCACTTGCTACTTGCAGAGTTGATAGGTCTTTGTCTGTCCTCATGGTTTATTTCATCTTAAATCTGAGCTGCCATTTTAAAATCAAGAGCCATCACACACTTAAAAAATGTAGATTTCTGAGTTTTCTGGAAGTCAGAAGAGCTGGCAAACGAGGCCTGATTTTCCTCACAGCATTAATTAGCTGGAACTAGCCACTGGGCATCCTTTTTAACTACTGTCCCAACCAGATTCATTTAATTCTTTTGATACATACAGTTTGCTAAGTTCTTTAGTATGCTTGCAACAACTTCATGTATGATACTGAAAATGGCTTCCTTTTTTGTCCTCCTAATGCACTTCTAACATCAAGATTATTAAAGTTTGTTATGACATGTCTACTATATAAAAACTCCTTGAACACTTAGTAACATTTTGCCTGAAAAAAAAAATTGGGTTTGGTGCTCTGTCAATGAACATCTACTGTAGTCACGTAAAATTTCCCTTTTCCTGTGTTTGTAGGAGAGTCTTCCAAGAGTTCTGATATTCTTTAGATCAATACTGGTAATTTTTATCTTCCTAAAAAATAATTCTGTTTAGGTTTTCAAATGTATCAGAAAGCAGCATAGTATTCAGCACAGGATTTAAATCAGTAACTCTTAAGGTTTCAATATCTATATGTACATATATTTATCCATTTTTCAAACCTAATGCTGTTTGTCTTCACACTTTTTCTTAAGTGTCACCAATGTTTTGTCTATATTGTTGTTTGTTTGTTTTTTATCCTCACCCGAGGACATTTTTTCATTTTTTGTTCAGATAGAGTGGGAGGGAGAGTGAGAGGAAGAGAGAGAAACATCGACGTGAAATGGACACATCGAGTCCTGCACGACCAACCAGGGCTGGGGACAAACCGCAGCCGAAGTACACGCCCTTAGCGGAAACCGAACCTGGGTCTTTCTGGACCGCAGGCCGACGCTCTAACCACTGAACCAAACCGGCCAGGGCTCTTGTTTGTTTTAATATTAGGTGTTATAAGTAGTTAAAAGGATGCCAGTCTGCCCTGGGCGGTTTGGCTCAGCAGTTAGAGCGTCAGCCTGCAGTCTGGAGAGACCTGGGTTTGGTTCCCACTAAGGGCACGTACCTCGGTTGCAGTTTGTCCCCGACCCTGGTTGGGTCCTGTGGGTGGCAACCACTTGATGTGTCCCTTTCGCGTTAATGTTTCTCTCTCTCTCCCCCTCCCACTCTGAACAAAATATGGAAAAATGTCCTTGGGTGAGGATAAAAAGAGGAAAAAAAAAAAAGGATGCCAGTCTGAATAAGGTCCTTCCCACACATTACACACATTACTTTCCCCACCAAATCCCAAGATTATTTTATATGCTCTATAAGAAATAAATGACAGAAAATGTTCTTAATTCATTACTCTCAATGGGTCATCCTTCAATTACATATCTTGCCTGATGTTGAGTAAGGTCTTCAGAAACAGTTGTCTTTCAACAAATAATATTAATGACAACAATGAATATAAATAACAGTGGCTAACATTCAGTATCTATTTATTATGACATGCACCATTCTAAACACTTTGTCTTGATACTTACACAAAATTATGAGGTAGGTATTATAATTTTCGCCATTTTGTAATTTCTACTGAGACATGTATAAAAAAACAAACAAACAAAAACTTCCCAGGAAGGATAAATACTAAACAGATAACTATTCTTTGGGAAGAAAAATGGGTACAAGGATAGTGGTCAAGGGTATGTTTGTCTTATTTGTAATGTTTAAATCTTTATAAGGAAAATATATCATGCATTATTTCTGCAGTTAAAAGAAAAGACACGATAAAAGATATGCAAAGGGATAATGTCCATCAGGGCACTGTGTATAATGGCAAAAACTCTGGAAGAAATGATGTCTATAAAAAAGGGATTTAATAACATGGTATTACAGCAACACAAGAAAACACCGTTAATTAAGCCATTAAAAGATCTCTATTTACTGAGTGCAAAGTTGTTCATGAATGTTTTTACAGTAAGAAAGCCTAAATTTTATAAAGAGCAAAATGTATTTTCAAAAATAAGAGGTCACTTCTGTATTAAAGGTATTTTAAAAATGAAGGTATTTTACAAACCATGATGTGTACAAATGGTCCTTACAGTCATATAAATTTAAGATGAATTAAAAGATTAAGAATATAGCAACTATAGACAAATTGGGGAGGGGAGGGAGAAAATGAAAATCACAGGATTACATTTCAGCACGAATTCTTGATGTTTAAGGTTATAAAGGTGTCAAAAGTTCTGTCATTGTCAATATTTCCTAGTTTGAAAGATCTGATGTCAAGAGAAATACAAATTTTACTGAAGAGCTTCCAAAATGTATTTTATTTGTGGGGTGTTTTTCCTACATTTTTCTTGGGTGGAGTAAACTATAGTCAACAAATAACATGTTTATACATTACTGTATTTAGAAAGATTATCATCAAGATAATTTTCTGATGTTGAATAGTTTTGAGTTGTAATTAAAAGGCTTCCCACACATTTCATATATTCTATGGTTTATCACCAGTACAAATTTTGATGGTGAATAAGTTGTGAGCCATAATTAAAGGTCTTCCCACATTCCCTATATTCATAGGGTTTCTCACCAGTATGAATTCTGTGATGACCAATAAGTTGTGAACTCTGAGAATAGGCTTTCCCACATATCTTACATTCATAGGGTTTCTCGCCAGTATGGATTCTCTGGTGTCGAGTAAGGTCTGAACCAGAACGAAAAGCCTTTTCACATTCCTTGCATTCATAGGGTTTCTCACCTGTATGGATTCTCTGATGTTTAATAAGTTGTGAGCTCTGACTAAAGGCATTGCCACATTCCTTACATTCATAGGGTTTCTCTCCCGTATGAATTCTCTGATGTTGAGTAAAGTTTGAGCCACTACTAAAGGCCTTCCCACATTCTTTACATTCATAGGGCTTCTCACCAGTGTGAATTCTCTGATGTCTAGTGAAGTTTGAGCCACTACTGAAGGCCTTTCCACATTCCTTACATTCATAGGGCTTCTCACCTGTGTGAATTCTCTGATGTCGAGTAAGGTCTGAGCCATAAATAAAGGTTTTTCCACATTCCTTACATTCAAAGGGTTTCTTGCCAGTATAAATTTTCTGATGATGACGGAGTCTTGAAGGATGTCTAAAAGACTTTCCACATTCTTTACATTCATAGGGTTTTTCAACTGTATGAATGATCTGATGTGTAGTAAGCTGTGAATCATGTCTAAAGGTTTTCCTATAATCCTTAGGTGTACAGTATTTCTCTTTATTATGACTGATTTGCTGTAATGTAAAAGATGGATGCTGACTAAAAGTGGGCACGCCTTCATGGGTGTATTCTGGTTTATTGAAATGTCCCTCCTGAGAGCCATGTTGTTTCTCAAAGTGGTCATTACATTCCCAATCATCTCTGAAACTAGAGCACTGAAGGTCATGTCTTGTAAGTCTTCCCATTATTTCCCACTGGGCTGACTCTATTTCATTAATTTCCTTCTTCAGAAATAATTTCTTGGTTTCACATCTTGATCCCAGGACTGAAAGAAAATATGAAAGGAATCACTCACATTTTTCTTGTTTGAAAGAAATAAAACTTCAATTTAAATGGAAGAATTAAACCACAGTTTTAAAAAATGGACAAGAAAAGTGAGGAGACATCACATGGTAAGATGAGGGCAGAAAGTAAGCCATTGGTTCCCAAACACTGCTAAAGATTGGAATTATGTAGGGGAGCTTGCTAAATATACAGATAACTAGTCCTATCTCCTTTATTATAGGATGACTCTAAACACACACACACACACACACACACCACATATACATATAAGAGCATGACACAGCATAAAGTATAAAGTAAGGGAAATAATCATATCTACTTAGAGTTGAGAGGATTAAATTAATATGTCAAAGGAAAAATTCTAAGGGGTTGGCAATCTATGCCTGTAGCACTGTAATAATTTTTATGAGTAAAGTTTTACTGGAACACAGCCACACTATTTATTTATGTATTGTCTATGGCTACTTCTGAGCTACAATGGCAGGAGTAGTTGCAACAGAAAACACATTGATGGCAAGCCTAAAATATTTACAATCTGACCCCTTAAGAAAAAGTTTGCTAGCCCCTGGTTAGATCTGTGTTGTCCATTACAGTACCTACTAGCATATTATCTATTTAAATTGAACATAATTAAAATTAAACAAAAATTCGAATTCAGTTGGCACTGTTCACGTCTCCAGTGTTCAATAGCTAAATGATGCTAGTGGCTACCATGCAGGAAATCATAAATATAGAACATTTCCATCATTGCTGAAAGTCCTATTTAATAATGCCTTTCTAGATTCAGTAACTGGAGACCCAGGGTCTCTTTAACAATGATAAAGAAATGATAAAGAAACAATCCAAATGGGAGAACAGCTTAAGAAAAGTCAACTGTTGAATGAATCTCACATGAGTGGTAGATAGGAAGAATTCTTTTGGGGCTAGATAATATGGGGTTTGATGAAAACATGATTTGCCTTGGAATTCTGTGATGCTGATCTTAGAAGGACTTAACATATGTACAAGCACTGTAGTGATGCTGACCAACTGACAGGAAGGGCATTTGTAGGTTCAAAGAGAAGAAAAGAGAAGATAATGGAAGGTAGTGTATTACTATTGAAAGATCAGAGGTATAAGAGTTAGTTATATAAGTTTTAAACTCAAACTCTGTTAATTATAAGCATCGGTTTCATAGGCAAATTAGTTCATCTTTCTGAGCCCCCAGTTCTCTGTCTATAACATAGGAATGATAACTAACGATTACAATCACTGTGAGGATTGGGAATAATATAGACAAGTATTTAGTATAAAATAACTGTTTTGTATTTGAAAGATAATATTATGAAATAGTTTCTATACAAACATGAGAATGTTAGGCAAGTGAAGTATTTTGAAGAGCATATATGGGCCCAGAAGGAAACCTCAAACCAGAGAATTGAAAATCATTCTAGTACCATCATCTTCCTCTTCCCCTCATATAATGACTCAGCAAATACTGTCTAATTTTGCTCCTAAATGTAGTTTGAAACTCTTCCCTCTACCTTTATTACCTAATATGAAATTTCTCTACCTCGAATTACTGAAATAGCTCCCTACCTAGTTTTCCCACTTGAGGAGTACAATCTTGAATCTACATCATTAGAACGGCATTGCCTGCCACTGCTCTGCTTGAAATTCTTCAGTGGATTCCCTTGATATTGCTTTTACAATAAAAGCTGAGCTTCTGAACATGGTCTAAAAAGTTCTGAATGATCTGGTTCTTGCCTGCCTTTTCAACCAAATCTCATACTATGCTCCCTTTTGGTTTCTAAGCTCCATTCACACTGGCCTTATTTTGCAATTCTTCAAATACTCCCAGCTCTTAGTTCCTCTTAAAGTCTTTCCAGGTACTGTTCCTCATATCAAGAAGGTATTTTCTTTCACTGTTGGCCTTGATCACTATTGCTCATCTTCCAAATCTCTTCTTAAAGGTCATACTTTTTTTTTAGATCTTCCCTGATCCCAATACCAAATTATACCTTCCTTGTAATTACTGTTTTAGCTCTCTGTTCTCTTCCTTAACAGGATTTTCATAATTTGTAATTATATACTTCTTTAGGTTCATTTAATATCTTTCCCCCTCAATAAGTCTTAAGTTTTATGAAGGCAAGAAAAATGTCTATCTTCATCAATGTGTATTTAACGCTGAGCACAGTCTCTTGAACATATTAGAAGATCAACAAATATTTATTGACTGATTCAATTAGCATGTATACTCCCTAATAATAAAAAAAATATTAAAAATTCCTCTAGAAAAAAAAAGGACATACTCTTTTCAAACATGACACATTGAATATACGCATTTGTTACTTCTCCTTCATGAAATCAAAATAAGTGATAATAATAAAATTAAATGTAAGAAGAAACTCCATGCCCTGGCCGGTTTTGCTCAGTGGTTAGAGTGTTGGCCTGTGGTCCGGAGAGACCCGGGTTCAGTTCCCGCTAAGGGCACGTACCTCAGTTGCAGTCTGTCCCCGGCCCTGGTTGGGTCGTGTGGGTGGCAACCACTTGATGTGTCCCTTTCACGTCGATGTTTCTCTCTCTCTCTCTCTCCCACTCTATCTGAACAAAATATCAAAAAATGTCCTCGGGTGAGGATTAAAAAAGAAAAAAGAAAGAAGAAACTCCATCAGGACAAAGAGAACAGGAGAAGGAGCAGCAAAAAGATTTTGGAAGCTAGAGAGTAGATGGAATAGTAATAAATGATGTAACAAACAAAAAAAACTGAAACCGATGGTGCAGACTGGTCCTACTATAGAATCCCAGATATTTTCAAGAGTTGTAATCATTAGGTACCTTTGAAAAGTAAGATGCATGAGGGGCTGCAAGCAGGGAGATTACTTGAAACTCTGAGCAAAATAGGCAGACCTCAGATTCTCAAACCTACCTCATACAGTAGGCTGATTCCCCAGCCTACTATATCCATCCAGTAAACTCCCAGAATCTTGCAGCCAAGCTTATTTTATTAGAGTAAACCTTGATTTTGCAGACCTCAATTTAAAGGACTTTAGATTTAATCAACAAAATTTCTGTTCTGTATATCATACGTGCAAATGAACACTCTGTTAATTTTTAAATACTTTTAACCAAAATTTGCTTATAATTAATAGGACTGTTTTTGTAATTAATTCAGTTATTTTTAACAAGTTTTAGAAAATAGACCATATGTTGGAAAAACACTAGTAATTTCACTGACAAAATAAATGTTACATATCTATAATCCAAGAGTCTCCATATTTAAATCCAAGAGACACTGCTTGTAAACAATGTTCAGCTTACCCCTTTGAGACAGGGTATAGCGTCTCTCATTAGTCACTGTCCTAACTACTGGCTAGCTCTACATGAACTGTAGGCTGGAGACAGTTGCCATGTACATCTGTAATATTGCTTTCCTTGTTTTCACCTTCATTCCTGACAAATTTTTGCTGGATATAGAATTCTGGGTTGATAGTTCTTCTGTACAATAAAATACTGTTCCACTTTCTTCTGGCCTACATGATTTATGAAGTGAAATCCATTCAAATCTGTTTCCTATAATGAATGTATTATTTTTCTGTGGCTCTTAATCATCATCCATTTCAGTAATTTGATTATGAGATGTCTGGGCATAGTTCCTTTGGGTTTATTCTGTTTAGAGTGGTTGAGCTTCTTGAATTGGTATATCTTTCACCAATTTTGGTAAACTACTATTTCTTCAAATAGTTTTTTCAGTCCTGAACTTTCTCCTCTCCTTCTGGGACTTTAATAACAAAAATGTTAAACCTTTGTTACTGTCCCACATGTCCTTGAAATTGTATTCTTTTTATGTTCTGATTCTTTTGTTCTGTTATTCAAGTTGGCTAATTAATTCTGATCTACCTTTAAGTTCACTAGTTTCCCTCCATTATCTCCAATCTCCTATTGAGTCTATCCAGTGAGTAATTTATTAAAATTTTGGCCATTGTATTTTTCAGTTCTAAAGTTTCCATTTATTTTTTTTATGTCGTCTGTCTTTTAATTGTATTGATTTTCTGCTATTGAGTTATATGGGGTTTGTACATATTTTTTAGATATATATATTTTATATATTATCAGATATATGATTTGCAAATATTTTCTCCCATTCCATAGATTGCCTTTTCATCTTCTTGAGTTTCCTTTGCTGTGCAGATGATTTTTAGCTTGCTTTTTAGTCCCACTTGTTGCCTTTGCTTTTGGCGTCAAATCCAAAAAATCCAAGGCTGTCAAGGAGCTTATGCCTATATTTTCTTCTAGGAGTTTTATGGTTTTAGATCTTTTGTTTAAGTATTTAATCGATTTTGAGTTGATTTTCTATGTATGATGTAAGATAGTGGTCCAGTTTCATTCTTTTGCATGTTAGTGAAGTTTTCCCAACACCATTTATTAAGAAGACTGTCCTTTCTCCAGTGTATATTCTTGGCTCCTTTTTATTTTATTTTATTTTATTTTATTTATTTATTTTTTATCCTCACCCGAGGACATTTTCCCATTTTTTGTTCAGACAGAGCGGGAGGGAGAGAGAGGAAGAGAGAGAGAGAGAAACATCGATGTGAAGGGACACATCGAGTGGCTGCCACCCGCACGACCAACCAGGGCCGGGGACAAACTGCAACCGAGGTACATGCCCTTAGCGGGAACCGAACCCGGGTCTCTCTGTACCGCAGGCCGACGCTCCAACCGCTGAGCCAAACCGGCCAGGGCTCTTGGCTCCTTTTTAATAAATGTATTAACTATTTATGTGTTTTTATTCCAATACCATACTGTTTTGATTACTCTAGTTTTGTAATATACAGTTGAGCCCTGAACAACACAGGGGTTAGGGGTGCTGACCACCCGAAAAGTTAAAAATCTGCATATAATTTATGTCAGCCCTTCACCTATGTGAATTCCGAAACATGGTTCAGAAATGCAATTGACCTTTGAACAGCATGGGTTTGAACTAAATGGGTGCACTTAAACCTTTAAGTGAACCCATGCAGTTCAAACATATTGTTCAAAAGTCCACTGTAACTTGAAATCAGAAAGCATGATGTCTCCTTCTTCTTTCTCAGAACTGTTTTGGCTATTCAGTCATTTGTGGTTTCATACAAATTTTAGGATTGTTTCTATTTCTCTCAAAGTTGCCACTGGAATTCTGATAGGGATTACACTGAATCTGTAGATTGGTTTGGGTAGTATGGACATTTTAACAATACTAATTCTTCCAATCCATGAGCACAAAACATCTTTCCATTTCTTTGTGAATTCTTCCATTTCTGTCATCAGTGTCTTACAGTTTTCAGTGGTTATATTTATTCCTAGGTATTTTATTCTTTTTGATGCAATTGTAAATGAAATTATTTTGAAATTTCTCTGAGTGTTTGTTGTGAGTGTATAAAAATACAACTGATTTTTTGTATATTGATTTTTTTATCCTGTAATTTTACTGAACTCATTTATTACTTCTACTAGTTTGGGTTGTTTTGGTAGAAATCTTTAGGGTTTTCTACATACAATATCATGTCATCAGTCAACAGAAACAGTTTTACTACTTCCTTTTCAATTTGGATGCCTTTCATTTCTTTTTCTTGCCTAATTGTTCTGGTTAAGACTTCCAGTACTATATTAAACAAAAATGGCAAGAATCCTTGTCTTGTTCCTCATCTTAGGAAATAGCTTTCAGCTTTTGCCATTGAGTATAATGTTAGCTGTGGGCTTGCCATATGTGGCCTTTATTATGTTGAGGTATGTTTCCTATATACCCACTTTGTTGACAGATTTTATGATGAATGGATATTTTAAAAATTCAGTATTTTTTATGAAACTTTACTTCACGTCATTTTAAAGTTCATATGGAAGACCAAAAAGAGAAGTATAACCACACAACTCTGAAGAGAAAGGTGGAGGGATCTGTCCTACCAGAGATCAGAATGTTTTATAAAAGCAAGAGTAATTAGAACAGGAATAGATAAAAAAAAAGCCAAGTGAACGAGAGAACTATGTACACATAGAATTTTAATATATGACAGAAGAAACACAGTGGATCAGTGAAAAACAGACTTTTTATTCAGTGGGGCATAGATAATTTGTTTTCTATATAGGAAACAATTACAACTGATCTCTATTTCACGCTTTTCATAAAAATTAATTCTAGTTACATTAATAGGACTTTAATAAGAAAGTCAAAATATTAAAGACAAGAAAATTGGGCTAGGGAAAGGTTTCTTAAGACCCCCAAAGGTGTGAAGCACATAGAAAAAAAGTATAATTTTTTATAAACTATATATAATTTACTAAATATATAATTTAACCATAGTAATAGAGAATTACTATTCATCAAAAGATATCATAAAGAAAGTAAATAAAGAAGCTACAACTAAAGATGTCTATAAGACATGTCACTGACCAAAAATTAGTATCCAGAATATATATAAGAAGTAATACCTACAAGTCATTTAAAGTAGTGAAATAAGATTTTATACTAATCAATCAGATTGTTAAGAAAATGAAAAGAATCTTACAGTACAGGAAGATAAGGTGAGACAAACACTTGAAAAATAGTTTGGCATTATCTAGTAAAGCTGAATGAGCATGTATGCCAAGACCCAGTGATTATATTCCTAGGTGTATTTCCTAACAAATCTATTATATGTGCAAACCTAGAGATTTTCATGTTATCTTATAATTTTATGTTAATTATGTTATATGTATCCTACTGTGTTTGTAACTAGATTTTATAAATAACTATACTATTATTTTTTTAAATAAAAAACTTAATGGATAGGCTGAAGAGCCAAAAACTCATAATTAAAGATTATATTAGTGAATCAACACAAATTAAGCCATGGAATTCTATGTAAAACAGTATAAATGGAAAAACAGATGAAGAATAAAAGACTCTGGAGATGATCCAGATGTTCTAATGTCTGTTTAACAGGAGCTTGAGAGAAAAAGGAAATGGTAGCAAGATAATATTTGAGGAGATGACTGCTAAGGACTTCCTATCACCAAAAAAAGATGAGTCCTCAGATTGAAAAATACACCGGAAGTACTGCTGTACTTCTTCAGGTCTCTGCACAAATGTCACCTTAATGGAAAAAGTGTCTTTTACCATGTCACATAAAATAGCATCCTCTATTCCCTCTCTCCACTTTGCTTTTCTTTTTAGCACTTACTATTACTTGATATATTATATATTCATTTATTTGTGTGTCTATCCCTGCCCTGGAGGGTAAGCTCTGAGAATAAAGTTTTTGCATGTTCTATTCACTACTCTAACCTCAGTGTTAAGAACAGTGCTGGGTGTACAATGGGTACTCAACAAACATATACTGAATGATGTGCTATCCTATTTTTCCTCCTTCATACCAAATTTCTTTATTTTTGCCAGCTCTAAGTTCTCAATGGAGGCACAGACCCTTTATTTCCAATATTCTATCTAAAGACATGCATGCTTAAATCTCCTATAACTTCTATATGGATCAACTCTTCTTCTACATCTTTAGCCCTCACTTTCTGCTGAGCTCCCTATTTTATCCTCTTTCCGTGGTTCTACTTTGTAAAAGTTATATATAGACATGTTCTAAAACCCCTACTATGCTATAAATTCTATAACTGCTTATTTCTTTTTTAATTATCTCCAGCACCTAGAGAGTAAATTAGAAAATCAGTAAGTGTTCATGAAAAGTATGACTGAATCAATAAGTATATGAACTACTATATCTAAAAACCTCTAAGTTTTTGGCTATGTAGAAAAGAATATATTTCAGGAGACAGTGATGCTTTTTTAAAAGGCTAATACAAAAGAGGATGAGAAGCTGATAAGAAACTAGACCCAAAATATGGACATAAAATAATGTCATTAGAGAGGGTGGAAGAGGGCACCAGCTGGTTAAAATTAGAAGAGAAGTGTAAAAGGAAAAGAACAGGCAGTGTGTTCAGTAAGGCAAAAAGGTGAGGTCACTTGAAAGTTCATACTGAAAAGGCTTACTTTTATACAACAGGCCTAAAGCTTTTATGAGAAACTTCCCAGAGAGCATCTCAAAGGTACAGCCTCTCCACTGAACAACTGGGTCAATACTGCCATGCCTCACTTACCTGGACACTGGCCTCCTGTTACTTCTCTGTCAACCAACCAGGGCTCCTTCCCCTGCTCCAAGAAGGAGATCACATCTGGTTTAGAAATAGAATGTCCTGCTTATAAAAGAAGTAACGAGACATGTTTATAAGAATGTCCCAGAATTCAAATCCAGTTCCTTCATTAGGAAAGAATTAAAGAAAAGTATATCAGATTTATGAAACATACTGAGGATTTGAAACTTTCTCCATAGCTCAACACAGCTTCTTCTTTCTCACTTTATAATATTAAAAACATTCCTCTGGGAACTGGATTAGAAATCTAACTGGTTACTTGAAAGGTAGGTGAGTATTTCACCCTGAAGGAAGCAGACCATCTGAGGGCAGAATCTGAATTAATATGGACAGAAGTCCTTACCCATTGAAACCAGGTTGTTGTAATTCTCCAACATCACATCTCTGTATAAATCTCTCTGATCATCATTCAGGCATTCCCACTCCTCCTGAGAGAAGTCTATGGACACATCACTGAACATCACTGACTCCTGGAACAACAATCATGTATATGACTTGATTAATTTTTTTTAAAGTGATTTTGTGAAGGAAAGAGAGAAGAAAATAAATAAAGGTAGAAGAAGTAAAAAATAGCAAGCATATAGAGAGGGGCTGAATGTCTGGGATACAAGTAGAGGACTGTAAACAA
This sequence comes from Molossus molossus, assembly GCF_014108415.1. Taxonomy (NCBI): domain Eukaryota; kingdom Metazoa; phylum Chordata; class Mammalia; order Chiroptera; family Molossidae; genus Molossus; species Molossus molossus. The sequence continues at coordinate 14,869,860 of NW_023425357.1, read as the reverse complement.
AAAGCATGACTGAATCAATGAGCTTCTATGCCATTATGTTTCCTCCAGACAAAACTGCCTGTGTATACTGGGATACTTCCACTATCTACATAAGTCTGGGAAGGTATAAAGTCTAGTAAGAGGAGTTTCCTAATTAAAAGAAATAGTATATACAAATGCTTTACACAATACTTGTCATGCAATACAAATGTGCTTTCTCTCTCTTCTTTTTCCAAATACTAAAAGTAAAATTTCAGAAGAAGGAATAAAGAGAAGATATTAAAAGCATCCAGAGAAGAGTAGATCTTATAAAAGACATCAATAATCAGAGAGGCAATGGGGTTCTTTACAACACTATGAAAAATAAGAAATAAGAACAAGTCTTCAATATTCTTATGGAAAAAAGAAATTCTGACCATGAAGTCTATAACCAAACTGTCATTCTGTTGTAAGGATTGAAAAAAGACATTCCTAAACAAAAAAGGACACAAGCACAATTTCTTAGAAAACTACCAGATGATGTGTTCCACCAAAATAAGGAGTAAACCAGAAAAGAGGAGGACATGAGATTCAAGAAACAGGTAAATTAACACAGAAAAAGTGAAGGAAATCCCAGGAAACAGGAAAAGGGCAGTCCCGGGAAAACTGCAGCAGGCCTAGAGAGAAACCAGACTAGAAGAAAGCAGGACTAATAAGGGAACAGAGATGAAAGTCTCCATGTTCAAAAGGAATGTGTTTGATCAGATGGAAAATATATTAATTGGCATGTGACAGTGATTCCGGAGATTTTAGATAAAAATACATGGATAACTAAGCAAATGTGTGGAAAAAATTAACCTCAGGAAAAATGAAAAGCTGTAATAGAATAAATCTGCACTAGCTCAGCAGTGAGTGATATTTACAGTACTAATATTCCATACACTATTAAGTTAACCAAAAATTATAATATAATTAATAACAGAATCAGAGGAAATGAAAGGTGCAATACAAGAGGACAATATCCCTTTCACTCTGCAGTAAGTCAAGAGATAATAAGTAAAATTGATTAATCAAAAGATAGCAATTAAACCACATTCAAGAGTTGAGGAAGGAAAGAAGTTGACGGGCTGGGTGAAAAAGATGAAGGGATTAAGCCCAGCTGGTGTGGCTCAGTGGATTGAGCATCATCACATGGACTGAGAGGTCCCTGCTCAATTCCCAGTCAGGGTACACACCTGGGTTGCGGGCTTGATCCCCAGCAGGAGGCAGCCAATCGATGTTTCTCTCTCATATCAATGTTTTTTCTCTCTCTCTAAAAAAAAAATCAATAAAAATATATTTTTAAAAAAGATGAAGGGATTAAGAAGTACAAATTGGCAATTACAAAAGTCACAGGGATGTAAAATACAGTATAGGGAATATAGTCAATAATATTATAATAACTATGTATGGTGCCAGGTGGGCATCTGAAATACCATGGGGGATCACTATGTAAATTATATGATTGTCTAACCACTTTGCTGTACACCTGAAACTAATATAAAATAACATTGAAAATCAACTGTATTTAAAAAAATTAAATTTAAATTTAAATTTAATTTAAAAAGGCAGCCACCTTTTAGGAGTGGGACTTGGTGATAAGACTGGAGTACTACTATTTCACTTGTATACATATGTACAATGACTTTTAAAAATATTTTACCTTAGAAAATTAAATTTGCATATAATTCAAGACTGAGCCATTCTAATGTCACACTATTATATAATAAGAGCTATTCCTTGTTATAACAAATTCTTTTCATAAGCATGTTTTCCACTGAATAATATTCTGTTATATGGATATAAATAATAACTTTTCTTTTGCTTTCAGACATTGAGACTATAGGTGATCTTTAAAGATCTCCCCAACATTAGCCCAATCTTACTTATAACCCCACCCACTGTTCAACTACAGGAAATTGATGGAGGAGATCATTCCATTATTAAAACTAGAATCAAACAAAACCTTATTCCACATATTTTCTCATTGGAAAACCTAGGAAATGATCAGGGCTTTTCTCTATGAGGTGTCCTTAACTACTCATTTTCGTTCTTTTAAATCACTGTCCAAGCAAATTAGACTCATTAACAAATGAATCAAGATTTCTGGCAGAAGTCTAAGATAGAAGATGCTGAAGTACTTACAAAAGGAGTTTGTAAACATTGTCTAAAAGAAGGGAGAACTGGTTGGAGGGGGGGCACTTGATTGTTTAGAAAATAGGGGTCAGTTTCCTGAAGGGGGACCATGTTAACCAGTGTAAAACTTTTTTTTTTTCCAAACTTGGTCTCAGTCAGACCTTTTTTACATTATATAATTCATAATCTCTTTGTGGAAACAAGTAAGGCTTCTTGATGAAATTCATAAGGAATTTTCTGATAAACTTTCATCTAATTGACACCTCTTCAGAGAAACTTGTTATCCAACCATTGTCCCTCTAATACTTATCTGCAAAAGTGTAAAGACATTCTTTTCTTTTTTCCAACAATGATTACTGAACCACTTCTTTTTTCTATAACTATCTAAAAAAAAGAAATATTTGAATTGGCTTATTAGAGATCTTTTTCTTTAGAGCAAAGGTAAAAGAACTTTGTTATTGCTTATAACTAAACTGTCTGAAAGTTTTTTGTTTTTGTTTTTTAAACACCAAAAAGCATCAAGATAAGGAAAGCAAATATTTACATGTACTAGGGATAAAAATTACTTCATTTGAGCAAAAAACAAAAACAACACAGCATCTCACCTGAGCCATGGCTTTGATATTCGCAGAAAAGGACCAGTTGTCCTCTGGACTTCTCTTTTGGAAAAAGACAAGAGCTGGGGGAGGCAAAAGAAGCTACATAAGATCTCACTTGCCTTATTGTTTCAAAAATGATCATTTCCCCTCTGTTCACTCCACACAAACACTTGAGGGGTTATTAGTGAGAAATATGGGATAACTATTTAATTATCCCCAACTCCAGAAACCTCAGGCTTTGACTAGAGCAGGATAGATCTGAACAGCCTGATATGGTTTGGAGAATATATTTACACATACACCCAAAGATATCACTTCTTTAAATAAATTGTAGCATATTTAATATTTAATAATCATTAAATACTATATATAGTTATACATATTTGCTATTTTAACTTAATGTATCTTGGACTGGATCCCAACTAGTACATACTAAGTTACATAATTATCTTAGCTAAACTGTATATCATTCAATGGATATATTTTCACCAATCTGCTACTGATAATCATTTGGGTTGTTTCCAGTCTTTCACTATAATAATGTTGTCCTAAAGATCTCTGTACAGCCCTTGCCAGTTTGGCTCAGCGGTTGAGTGTTGGCCTGCGGACCAGAGAGTCTCAGGTTCGGTTCCCGCTAGGGGCATATACCACAAAAAAAAAAAAAAGAAAGAAAAAAAAATCTCTGAACATATCTTTTTACCAACATATGAATTTTGAATGATTAATTCCTAAAAGTTGGTCACAATCATTTTGGCTTGGATGTATATTGGTCAAACTAGGTTTCAATGACCTTGGGGTGTATAATCAGGTCCCAGGTCCTGAGGAAGAAACAACTGATTGATAAACCAGATCCTCTATTCCTGCCTTAAGAGTCTTGCCTTAAGATAACTGAAATCCAGGGAAAAGAGAGGTAATATTATTGAAATTTTAGCAAGATATTAAAATTAGCATAATAACAGGAAGGAAGAATATAGAAATTATGTAGAAACTGACTACACCCACATCGCTGATGCTTTAGTATAGCTTCTGACTTTATATAGATGAAATAATAATTTTAATAATCATGTATATATATTCTATGTGCTTCTTAAGATGTTTAAAATAGCCCTGGCCAGTCTGGCTCAGTGGTTGGAGCATTGGCCCATGGACCGAAGGGTCACAGGTTTGATTCCCGGTCAAGGACACGTACCTGGGTTGCAGGTTCGATCCCTGGCCCCAGTCAGGGTCATGTGATAGGCAACCAATTGATGTGTCTTTCTCAGGTCCATGTTTCTCTCTCTTCCCCTCCCTTCTTTCCACTCTATCTAAAAATTAGTGGAAAAACATCCTTGGGAGAGGATTAATAACAACAAAGATGTTTAAAATGTCCAAAAGAATAGTTATACTAAAATACTAATATAAGTCTAAATTGTTTAAGAAGAATAACTGGCCCAGCTGGTGTGGCTCAGTGGTTCAGCATCGATCCATGCACCTAGAGGTTGCCGGTTCGATTCCCAGTCAGGGGACATGCCTAGGTTGTGGGCCTGATCCCCAGTGTGGGGCATACAGGAGGCGTCCAATCAATGTTCTCTCTCATCAATGTTTCTATCTCTCTCTCCCTCTCCCTTCCTCTCTCTCTAAAAATCAATTAAAACAACAAAACAAAACAGTAACTGATTTGTGATTTATTTTTAAGCTCTTAAGGAAAAAAATTTTTTTTTGCTTATTAGATGTAGAAATATAATAAACAGAGCATTATAAAAGAATAAAGGGCAGTGAGTATTTCTCTCTATGCGCAAAGCTCCTTGATCATTAAACAATTTATCAATAATTTTATGTAAAACTAAACACCTAGGAAGTAGTACCATGCCATCAATTATTTAATGGCTACTCACTGTATTCCCCCGGGTATATACATATTCCAGGAAATTAAAACCAAAAGAATCCATGTCTTTTCCCTAAAATCTGAAAGCACTCCTTTTAATATTATCATTACTATTTATTAAGCCCCTAGTATTCTTTTACCAACCACATAGCCTGTATACCAGGCATTGTACTAAATATAAAGAATCAATAGTAATCCAGAAAGATTTGGAAACAAACTTCTTTCTCCCATACTCCTCACTTTATATCTCCCTTTCTGGTCTCTCCTCCTAACCTTTCCCTGGTTAAAGGGATATCCTTTTTTTTTTTTTTTTTATCCTCACCCGAGGACATTTTTCCATTTTTTGTTCAGGTAGAGTGGGAGGGAGAGAGAGGAACAGAGAGAGAGAGAAACATCGATGTGAAAGGAACACATCGAGTGGCTGCCACCCGCACGACCGACCAGGGCCGGGGACAAACTGCAACCGAGGTATGCGCCCTTAGCGGGAACCGAACCCGGGTCTCTCAGGACCGCAGGCCGACGCTTTAACCGCTGAGCCAAACCGGCCAGGGCTAAAGGGATATCCTTGAGTGCTGTACCTTCCAAGTGGAATGAGCAGGAAACATTCTTACTTCAATACCTCCTTCTACCTTTGTCACATTCCTAAACCTCTTTATCTTTGCCCCTATGGGGTATCCTCACAGGCTGAATTCTTGCATCTGGGGGATTTGCTTTTCCTTTTTAAAGCCAAACATCTCTGTGGCCAAGATAATATAATATGCTTGCAAAATGATCACACCTGGGGCATGGAGCATTATAAAAAGATACCACTACAGCTCGGTCGCTGTGGCTCAGTGGATTGAGTGTCAACCCATGGACCGAGAGGTCCCGGTTCGATCCCCAGTTGGAGCACGTGCCCAGGTTATGGGCTTGACACCCAGAAAGGGGTGTGCAGGAGGCGGCAAATAGATGTTTCTCTCACACTGATGTTTCTAGCTCTCCCTCCCTTCCTCTCTTTCTAAAAAATCAATAAAAACATATAAAAAATTTTTTTAAAAAGATATCACTACAGAGAAGCATGTCCCTTGAAACCGAGTAACTAACTTAGGTTTATTAATAAAAAGATTATTACTTCTCTTACAGTATGTTTTAAATTATTTCCTACATTAACCTGAAAATTTCCCATATACTAGGAACTGTATCTGTCTGTTACTAACACAGACCTGTAAAGCAGTTTAATTTTTCTTTTCTAATGAGAAGGCTAAAAGTAGATAGTGGCTGGCCTTGGCCCCCACAGTTGTTTTAGATACAATATCTATCATACAATTAAATGCAAGAAGATTAAAAACAGAAAATTGGAGCAGAACCACAGACAATTCAGATATTGGAGTTGGCTAACAAATAATTTAAAATAGCTATAATTAAATGTTAAAGACAACCAAGGAAAAATGATAGGAAAATGTATAAGATGAAGAAATTAAATAGAATGGAAATCTATAAAAAAAAGAATCAAATTAACTATTTAGATCAGCAGATTAAGAAATTAAAAAGTCATTGCATAGTTTTAATCTGAAACCAGACACATAGAAAAAAGGATTACTGAACTCAAGAACAAGTAATAAAATATATCCACATGAAGTGCAGACAAAAAAAAAAAAAAGAACAGAAATTAATATAAAAGACATATGAGACACAGTCAAAAGAGTTACCATACATGTAAATGGCATTTCGGAAGGAGAAAAGAGATTGGAGAGGAATTAATATTTAATAAATTAAATAATCAAACGTTTCAACAGGAGTTTCAAGAAGCACAGCAAATCTGAATAATAATAAATAAAATGGAAAGCACCCAGCTGGTGTGGCTCAGTGGATGAGCATCGACCCATGCACCAATCGATCGCAGGTTCGATTCCCAGTTAGGGCACATGCCCAGGTTGTGGGCCTGATCCTCAGTGGGGAGCATGAAGGAGGCGGCCAATCAGTGTTGTCTGTCATCGATGGTTCTATCTCTCTCCCTCTCACTTCCTCTCTCTCAAATCAATAAAGAAACAAACAACAAAAAATAATTAAATGGAAAGTAAAACAAACACACAAAACAAACAAAAAAATCCACAACCAAGTATAGCCAAATTGTTGAAAACTAAAGAGAAACAAAAAAATCTTGAAAGTATCCAAAGGAAGGAAAAAAACATTCCCAAGAGTACTGATGGAAAAAAGAGAGGGTTACTACACAAATGAACAATATCAGGAATGAAAAAGGTAACATCACTATAGATGCCATAGACACTAAAAAAGATAATAAGAGAATACTAATAATTTTATGTTAAGTGTGAAAGCTTAGATAAAATAGACAAATTCCTTAAAACATGCTCAAACTGACAAAACAAACAAAAAAACAACAAAATATCTAAAAAGTTAAATTGATTCCATAATTTAAAATATTCTCATCAAGAACATTTTAGGCCCAGATAACTTCACCAGTGAATTCTTCCAAATTTAAGGAATAACTTTATTCTTACGTGTAGTAAATAGAGAAACACAGGGAATTCATCCCAACTCATTACATGAGACTAACAGAAGCCTGACACCAAAAAACTTAACAAAGACATTAGAATAAAAGAAAATATGGGCCACTATTTCTCATGAACATACACAACAGAAATTCTATGTGGTATTAGCAAATTTAACCCAATAAAATAAAAATAAAAAAGTTTAATATACTATGGCCAAGCAGGATTTACTTTAGGAAGGAAAGGTTGGTTTGACATTTGAAAATCAACATAGTTTACCATACTGATATATTTAATAGAAGAAAATCATATGATCCTCTTGATAGAACAGAAAATACATTTGTCTAAATTCATCCCTAATGAAAAATAACTTCCTCAACTTGATAAATAACATCTGTACGTGTTTTATAGATGCTAGATATAAGGATAATACATAAAAAGCAACTATACTTCCAGCAGTAAACAATTGGAAGATTATAAATATTAAATACCATTTACAGTTTCAACAATAAGTATCAAATACCCAGGCATACATATGAAAACTAGAAATTGTTGAAATTAAAGACCTTAACAAATGTAGACGTGTATCACATTTCTTAGTTGAAAGATTAAATATCAATAAAATGTCAGTTCTCCCCAAATTAATATAGATTCACAAACAAAATTCCAGCAAGAATAGTTATACTATGCTTCTTTGGTGAGAATTGACAAGTTAATTCTAACATTATAGGAAATTGAAAGCCAAGACTGTGTTGAAAAAGTAGGAAAAAAGTTGGAGAATTAATACCACAGATTTTAAGACAGTGGCACTAACAAAGAACAAATAATAAAATAGAATACAGTCTGAAAAGAGCCACATATATAATATCATCTGATTTATGATAAAAGCTCCTTGTAATTCAGATGGGCAAGGACGGTGTTTTCAATAAAAAGTTCTGGCCCTGGCCGGTTAGAGCATCAGCCTGCAGACCAGAGTCTCGGGTTCAATTCAGGTCAAGGGCACGTACCTCAGTTGTGATTCGGTCCCCAGCCCTGGTTGGGGTTGTGCGGGAGGCAGCCGGTCGATGTCCCTCTCTCACATCAAACTTTCTCTCTTTCTTACCCTCTCACTCTATCTGAAGATAAATGGAAAAATATCTTCAGTGAAGATTTAATTTAAAAAAAACAAAAAAACAAAAACAGTTCTAGCCCTGGCCAGTTTGGCTCAGCGGTTAGAACGTTGGCCTGTGGTCCCGGGTTTAGCTCCCACTGAGGGCATGTGTCTCAATTGCAGTTTGTCCCCGACCCGGGTTGGGGTTGTGTGGGAGGCAGCCACTCGATGTGTCCCTTTCACGTTGATGTTTCTCTCTCTCTCTCTTTCTTCCTCTCTCTCCTTTCCACTCTACCTGAACAAAAATGGAAAATGGAAAAATGTCCTCGGGTGAGGATTAAAAAAAAACAAAAACAAAAACAAAACAGTCATTCAAAAGAATACATGTCCCTGTTCGTTTGTGCAAAAGAAATAGCAGAAGGATAAAGCAGAAACTAATGAGGTTGATTATGTACAGGGAGTAGGCAGGAACAACATTAATGTTTTCATACGCAAAATATTGTGACATGCAACAATCAACCAGGATGTGGGGGAACTCAAAGTGCAACGCACACAAAGCTAAACGTATGAAAAATGATCAACAAAACTACACTGAAGAGGGTGGCAAAGAAAAGAACAAAACTGGAAACAGTTTTTGACTATATACTGTAAGGTTAAAAGAAAAAAGTTGCCGGTTTGGCTCAGCGGTTAAAGCGTCAGCCTGCAGTCCAGAGAGACCCGGGTTCGGTTCCCGCTAAGGGCATATATCTCTGTTGCAGTTTGTCCCCCGGCCCTGGTTGGGTTGTACGGGTGGCAGCCACTCGATGTGTCCCTTTCACATCGATGTTTCTCTCTCTCTCTCCCTCCCTCCCACTCTATCTGAACAAAAAATGGAAAAATGTCCTTGGGTGAGGATAAAAAAAAAAAAAAAGTTGCACACAAATATTTTACTATAGTTAGTAAATTTGTATTTTTATATGAGTTAGCAATTCTGAAACTACTTTACATGTATTCTAGGGTAGGATTTTAAAAAGACTGACACTATAAACAGGTTTCTCAATGTTGGAGAAAGGAGTTGCATATAAGGAAATGGCCAGATTTGATGGGAAACAATTCTCCTTCGGTCTTGCATGTTTCTGCATATCTTGCCATCAGAAGTATTAAGTGCTATATATTTTTTTCTATTTCTCCAAGATGTTTATGTAGTGAATAGCCTTGAAAGACAGAGATATTCCCTCTTCAGAACAAAGGGCAGGTATGTTCACTGCCCATTACATAAGATTCAGGTTCTCTAAATTCATGATAGCACACAAATACCTATATATTTGCATCACCCTAGAGGTGCAAGTGAGCCAGTGCAAGAAAATGTTGATACTCTGGCTACTGCTATGAGCAATAACTGTCTTTCATTTCTGACCTGGAAGTCACATGTCTCCTGCCAGCATTGGTGAAACTGGCAAGCTAACTTGTTAAATTATAGGAAGGGTAAAATCTCCTACATTTCATAGTTCTTGACAGAATCCTATGGTACTGGGTTAGAAGTGAAAGTATAAACTAGTGGCTTTTTAATGTATATAGGTAGGTAGATAGATAGATAGATAGATAGATAGATAGATAGATAGATACAGATGTGCATATACACAATTGTATACTTTCTGGCTCTGTCCACTGACAAACACTACAGCAATTACACCCAGGTTGCCACCATACCTAGTGCCCAGAGCTTGGTTTAAAAATCTATTTTGCATCCGGCCGGTGTGGCTCAGGGGTTGAGCCATGCACCAAGAGATTGATGGTTCGATTCCTAGTCAGGGCACATGCCTAGGTTGTGGGCCAAATCCCCAGTGGGGGGCATGTAGGAGGTGGCCAATCGATGTTCTCTTTCATCGATGTTTCTATCTTTCTCTTCCTCTCCCTTCCTTTCTCTCTAAAATCAATAAAGAAAAATAAATAAGTAAAAATCTATTCTGCAATAAAAGAAACCAGGGCTCCTTTGAAAATTGCTGAATCCAGGGCTGCTGGAAGGAAAAATACAAGTAAGCCTGGAACATCTTAGTGCCAGAAAGTAAGAAAGTGCTCAAAGACTGATGGCATGTTGAAAGGACAGAGGAGTCAACTTGAAGGAGTTTTTAATGGCCAAACCTGGGACAATTTAGCAATAAAATATATAACAATAATGAATTAACACCCATAGAAGAAAATAAATGTCCACAAGTTCATAAATAAATAATCAAATAAACACATGAGAAATAAGGAACAGTTCTTCCTTACAGTAGAACTTAAATTAATAAATGTAGAAGGAATGAGGGAAAGAGAAAATCACCACTAGGCAAACATCACAGTAATAATTATTACAGACAAGAATTACCAATGAATGTTAAATTTAATGGGTGAAAGTCTGATGAGAAATATTTTTGAATAGTCTCAAAGCATCTACCCACAAATTACTAATTAAAAAGGGAAAAACAGTAATTTTACCTAGGAGAAATCTGGTACCCGCCACTAATTAATTTGTAATAGCCCAAATCTGGAAACTATCAAATGTCCATCAACAATGTAATCAATTACTAAATTGCAATATATCTCCAAATATAATGAGCACTAAGTATGATTACACTCAACAACATGAATGAATCTCAGACATAAGGTAGAACAAAAGAAGCCAGGCATAAAAAAGTACATGCTATATAATAAAACTAAATAATAGGGATAGGTTTCTGATTAGAAAAATAACTGGGAAGGGGTATGAGAGAATCTTCTGGGCATGCTGGCAAAGTTCTTTATATTGATCTAGGAAATTGTTATACACCTGTATACTCAACTTTTGTGCACTTTACTATATATATATGCTATAACTCATAAAAATGTTTTAAAAACTTATCAGAACCATGTTTGGGGGATATAGAGCAACGAAATGCTTCAAACACTGCTGTGCAAGTATAAATTTGTGCACCCACTTTGGTAAATATTTTGGCATTATTTAATAAAATGGAAGATATCATACAACCCAGCAATCCCATTGGTAGATAGATAAACTCATGCACGGATACCTTATGCAAAAGAATGCTTGCACAGCACTGTTTATAGAGTAAAACAAACAAACTAGAGATAAATGTTCATCATTACTAGAAAGGATTAGTAATAGTGGATCAAAGGAGGAATACAATATAGCAAAGAAAAAGGAACCTCTATTATATCTAACATGGCAGATTCTCATAAACATAGTTGTACAAATAAGCTAAAATAAAAGATAAAGGACAACATTCATATAAAGTTTAGAAACCAGAGAAAACTACAGTATACTGCTTACAGGGTTATACATAAGTGAAAAACACCTCATACATTTATCCAGTCCTGCAAATCACATCACCGCTATGGGAACATAAAGCTAGAGGTAACTCACAACCAGACTAAGAGCGCCGCATACCCAGGGCCTCACCGGGTCACAAGTATCGCACGGTCAAAAGTACCTGTACGTGGTCGCACAGTCACAATCACACTAACCACAGATAAAAACCACACAGTATTAGCAGGTACCCCCACATGCACTCTACAGCACACGGCCACACAATCACACATCCCTACGGGGACAAACCCTATACAGTGATACCTCGGTTCTCGAACATAATTCGTTCCAGGAGGACGTTCGAGAACCAAATTGTTCGAGAACCGAAGCAATGAAACCCAATAGGAAATAATGGAAACTGGATTAATTCGTTCCAAGCCCCAGAAAATGCCTATTTACTGGCCTAATTTGTATATAATATGTAGAAAAACATAAGTCTCAACAAGAAATAAAAGTGTACAGTATGTATTAAAAAAAATAAAATAAAATGTACTGTAAAGTACAGTAAATTGTGTTTCATTTACTGTACCTGTACCAACCTTTATTGTCTTGAAGGGGAGTCCTCTTCAATAAAAACAGAGGGTAACTGCTCTTCGGGTGTTTCTGTTCTCTGTACAGTATCTTTTGCTGAGGAGAATCAGAATCTTTCTCTGCAGTTACTTGTCTGATTTCTTTACGGAAGAATTTTTCAATTGTTTGCTGTTTTTTTCTCCTTTCAGAAATTTTGCGGAAAGTGGACATAACATTGTCATTAAAAATGTTAACTGCTCTATTTGCTACCACTTTATCAGGGTGATGTTGTTCAACAAAGTTTGCGATTTCTGCCCATTTTGCACACATTTCATGAATAAGGCCACTAGAAATATCCTCCACTCTCTCCTCTTCCTCAGAAGAAATTTCTTCCACCATATCCTTCTGCTGCTGTTGTTGTAGGTGCATCAGTTCCTCGGTGGTTAACTCAGCAGCGTGACCTTCCACAAGTTCGTTGATGTCATCTTGTTGAATGTCAAGGCCCATGGTCTTTCCTATGGCCACAATATCATCAACTACAGCAACATCTTCATCAACGACAGGAGCTGACTCAGCTTCTAAACCCTCACCGTCCCTTTCAGGCCATAGTTTTCGCCATGCCGCATACAATGTGCGATGAGTGACATTACTCCAAGCAGTGTCAATCAAGTTTACACAATTTAGGATGTTGAAGTGTTCTTTCCAAAATTCCCTCAGAGTTAACTGTGTGTCATTTGTCACTTCAAAGCACTTCCGGAAGAGGGCCTTTGTGTACAATTTCTTGAAATTGGATATGACCTGTTGGTCCATGGGTTGCAGAATAGGGGTTGTGTTGGGGGGTAAGAATTTTACTTTGATGAAGCTATAGTCATCAACTAGATCTTCCTCTAAAGCTGGGGGGTGAGCAGGAGCATTGTCCATCACTAATAGACATTTTAAAGGCAATTTTTTTTCTGCCAGGTATTCCTTCACTCGAGGTGCAAAAACTTCACGCACCCACTCTGTAAAGAATTGTCTGGTAACCCAAGCTTTGGTGTTAGACCACCACATCACAGCCAATTTACTCTTCATTACATTGTGCCTTTTGAATGGCCTGGGATTGTCTGAATGGTAGACAAGCAAGGGTTTTACCTTGCAATCACCACTTGCATTTGCACAAAACAAAAGAGTAAGCCTATCTTTCATAGGCTTGTGCCCTGGTAGCGCTTTCTCCTCTTTGGTTATGTAGGTGTTGGCTGGCATTTTTTTCCAGAATAATCCGGTCTCATCGCAGTTGAACACCTGCTCAGGAACAAACCCTTCTGCCTTGACATAGTCACTAAATTCTTTAATGAAGTTATTAGCAGCCTCCTGGTTTGCACAAGCTGCTTCCCCATGCCTAGTGACGCAATGTATGCCACTTCTACGTCTGAAATTCTCAAACCAACCTCTGCTGGCTTTAAACGTGAAAGCACCTTCACCACTTGTACCAGGTGTTTCTTTGTTCAGATCACTGAATATTTGTAGTGCTTTCTCACAAATAACGACCTCATTGATGCTGTCACCTGCTAACTCTTTTTCTTTAATGAAAATAAGGAGCAGCTTCTCCATTTCCTCCATTATCTGAGGCCTTTGCTTAGTTATCAGCGTTATACCTTTGGCAACATTGGCAGCCTTTATAACAGCTTTATTCTTAAGGAAAGTAGAGATGGTTGATTTTGGCACGCCATACTCAGCAGACAGATCCGAAACACGTGTGCCCTGTTCATATTTGGCAATGATTTCTTTCTTCAGCTCAATAGTTGTTCTCACAGCTTTCCGCTTACCTTTGTCTGCATTACCACTTCTGGCTTTCTTTGGACCCATGTCTAAGGGTTAAATTCAGTGTAAAGCGTGACTCTCTCCACAAAGCGTGACTCTCTCCACAAAGCGTGACTCTCTGCACTCACACTGATGACGCAAGCAAGGTGCGCTGGGCCGAATGAATGCTATTCGGCTCAACTCGGCTCATCTCGGAAGTTCGAGTTCCAAATATCTGTTCGGATTCCAAGACAAAAGTTTCTCGAATCTCCTGGTCGAATACCGATTTGGTCGAAAGTCAAGGCGTTCGAGAACCGTGGTATCACTGTATCACATCCACTAAAGCTCCCCACACCAGCACATACAAAGCCGCACACGTGGGCCCTAACCACACACACACACACACACACACACACAGACACGGTACTGTCCAGTCACATCAGCAGTCAAGGCTCCCAGACTGTGCTGCACACGGTAATCACTGGAACAGCAAGTCACAACCACACGATCAGTCAACACATACCACCACAGGAAAAGAAATCACAATTTGAATCAAACCTCCGCGGTACAAAGCCGAGGCTCCGGCCCCGGCCCCGCCCCCTCCTCGGGTTCCTCACCACACACACACACACACACACACACACACACACACACAGACACGGTACTGTCCAGTCACATCAGCAGTCAAGGCTCCCAGACTGTGCTGCACACGGTAATCACTGGAACAGCAAGTCACAACCACACGATCGGTCAACACATACCACCACAGGAAAACAAATCACAATTTGAATCAAACCTCCGCGGTACAAAGCCGAGGCTCCGGCCCCGGCCCCGCCCCCTCCTCGGGTTCCTCACCTCAGGCCTTCGGAGCTCCGGAAGCGGCAGCCCGCTCCTCCACGGCGCTGTAACAGTTGCTGGCGTAGACCTAAGGGTCCCGCCAGCGCGTGACTTTCAGGCTGAATTACCGCGAGAATCACGTTACGCCGAGGCGTCCTCTGGGAAATGCAGTCTGAGACGTACCTAAGGTGGACAAGAAGCTTCTCTAGCGTCAGGTTTCCTGTCCGGATTCCTGTCGGAGTTAACCGAGGCCCAGCCAAACGATTGCGCCCCCTCACTGAACGGCGCCCCGGAGGCCTCGTGGAGCGCGGCTCAGCCTCGGGCCGTGGCGCGTTCCAGGGGCGTCGTTCCCTTATCTGCCGCACTAGCCCCAGCAGCTGGACAGGCTCAGGAAGAGGGTAGTTTGCAAGGGAAGATGGAACGCACCGCCGACCCTTCTGGGAGACGTTGCTGGGGCAGGGAACGCAGTGGACGCATCGTTCGAAGGTCGCTTTGCTTCTTCACAGCCTGCACTTAGCTACACCCCGGAAATTTCTGCGAGTGTCACTGCGCCCAAGGAGTGTGGGCCCTTGTTCCGGCGTGACTTTGGCTTGGGGTTCTTCAGAGCGGAGGAGTTTGGGGACCTAAGCTTGTGCGTCCCAGAGCCGGTCCGGGGGCTGAAGAGGAGGAGACGTGGAACCTGCCAAGGGATTGGGAGTCTGGTGGGGAGGAATCGCTAAACGTGAAGTGGGGTTGGGGAGGAGTTTCCGAAATTGCGAAAGGGGCTGGTGTTCTGAGCTACGGACTTTTGTATGAATACGGCGGCGGTGAGGCAGGCTTTGCGGGGGGAGGGGGTAACTGAGAGGCTGAGGGTCTGTGGCTAGGTGTTCCGGGTGGTAGAGACGGGGGGAAACTGGATTCAGGATTTTGTGTGTGGATGTGTGTATAATTGAAAGTTTAAATGAGTATCATTATATGTATCACGGGGATTTTTTTTTTTTAATTTGATGAGAGGTTACATAAATGACCCAAAACTTGACTTTTAAGTAAAACCAGAAATATCTGTTATGGAATAGAAATAAAAAATGTTATTTTCTTGAAAAAGAAAGCCAGGGGCTGGGTGGAGCGGGGAAAGGAGGAGAGAATGGGGACATCTGCAGTAGTGTCAACAGTAAAAATAAAATATAAAAAAATAAAAAGAAAGCCAGATTCAAAGGGAGTTTTAAAAATGGGGTGCTTGCTCTTGCTTAGAGTTCAGACCCTGAAGACATAGGCTTTCAGTCTTATGGGTTCTTTTTGAGTCCTGGTTGAAGAGTATGTCCAAGGGATATAAGTCTGAAGTCCTGGACTAAGTAACAACTTTAAAGTTTGAAGGATAGCATAGACCATTGCAAATAAAAAATAAGTGAATTAGGCAGTGTTATTCTCATTTTTTGAAGGAAAAAACGTTGTTTACAGAGATCAAGGAATGTAAATTTAAAGTTCCTCAAGGAGACTCTTCAGATCAACTGATTTACTAATTCCCTCTGGTTACTTCCAGGCCAGATGGATTTTTTTAGGTATAAAAATAAATTTTTTCTAACTGCAAAGATGGTTTCTCCAAATATTTTATTGCAGTTACTTTAAAAAAAATTTTTTTTCTTTATTGATTTTTAGAGAGATAGGAAGGGAGAGGAGAAACATCAATGCAGAGAATATCGACTGGCCGCCTCCTGCATGCCCCCCACTGGGAATTGGGCCCACAAGCTGGGCATGTGCCCTGACCAGGAATTGAACTGGTGACCTCATGGTGCATGACTTGATGCTCAACCACTGAGCCACACTGGCCTGGCTATTGCAGTTATTTTATTTATTTAGTTTTTATCCTTACCTGAGGACATTTTTCCATTTTTTGTTCAGATAAAGTGGGAGGGAAAGAGAGGAAGAGAGAGAGAGAAACATTGCCGTGAAAGGAACACATCAAGTGGCTGCCTCCCTCACGACCCAACCTGGGCTGGGGACAAACTGCAACCAAGGTATGTGCCCTTAGAGGGAACTGAACCTGGGTCTCTCTGGACCACAGGCTGATGCTTTAACCGCTGAGCCAAACCGGCCAGGGCTATTGTAGTTACTTTTAACATAATTAAAAAAATTGATTTTAGAGAGAGGAAGTGGAGAGAGAGAAACATGGATTTCCTTATTTATGCATTCATTGGTTGATATTTGTATGTGTCCTGACCCAGAGATGGAATGGGCAATCTTGGAGTATGAGGAGGACTCTAACCAGCTGAGCTACCCTGAGCAGGGCCTCATTGGTTGATTCTTGTCTGTGCTCTGATGGGAATGAACCTGCAACCTTGGTCTATCAGGAGGGCACTCTAAGCAACTGGGCCATGGCCAGGGCTAACATCGTTTTAAATAAAGGGAGAAAGTTAGGTAGTGGGTATAAAATTGTGTAAATAAACTTCATATATATAAACAAAACCTTGCAATAGGATTAAATGCTTAAGAGTAACCTGAGCACCCTGGCCATTTAGCTCAGTGGTTAGAGCATCGGCCCCTGGACCAGAGAGACCCAAGTTCGGCTCCCACTAGGGGCACATACCTAGGTTGCAATTTATCCCCAGCCTTGGGATAGTGTGGGTGGCAACCAGTCAATGTGTCTCTCTCACATTGATCTCTCTCCCTCTCTCCCTCACTCCCTTCCACTCTAAAAATCAATGGAAAAATATCTTCCGGTGAGGATTAACAAAACTAAATTAAATAATATATTTTTCTAAATAGGGATTTTTTAAAAGTTCAAGTGGAAAAA
Source organism: Molossus molossus (assembly GCF_014108415.1). Lineage (NCBI taxonomy): Eukaryota > Metazoa > Chordata > Mammalia > Chiroptera > Molossidae > Molossus > Molossus molossus. The sequence continues at coordinate 14,852,464 of NW_023425357.1, read as the reverse complement.
ACAAAGGTAAAAATAGACAGTGTATGGGGACGGGGATTATGGGGCAGTTGGGGCTAGTCTTACCAGAGAACAAACCATACCCTTCAACTTCAAAAATGTAAGTATGGGACTTTCATCTGACTGGACAGACCAGTGGAACAGAGGAGAGAATTCCAAAATAGAACCAAATAAAGGATTTTAGTGTATGGTGAATGAGGCATTTCACATTAATTGGGAAAGATGGACTTTTCAAGAAAGGTAGTAAGGGGCAAGCCTTTCTGGAAAAAAAAAGAATGGAGTAGTGTCTTTGTCTCACTTTGGTATCAGAGTAATGCTGACCTTGTAAAATAAGTTAGAACATGTTCCTTCCTCTTTAATGTTTTGGAAGAATTTGAGACAGGTAAATGTTGATGCTTCTTTAAATGTTTAATAGAATTGAGTAGTGAAGCCATCTGGTCCAGGCATTTCTTGGGAGGTTTGATCACTGCTTCAATTTCTTTGCTAGTTATAGGTTGCCCAGATTTTCTAGTCATGATTCAGTTTGGGCAAGTTGTGTGTTTCCAGGAATTTATATATATAGGTTATCCATTTGTTGTTACACAATTGTTCATAGTATTCTCTAATAATCCTTGTTGTGTCTGTAAAATTGGTAGTAATGTCCCCATTTTTCAATTTTAGTAATTTGAGTCTGTTTTTCTTAGTCAATGTTATCATTTTCTTTCCATTAACTTTTGGTTTCATTAAATTGTTTTTCTATTGCTTTATTTGTCTCTGTCCCAATCTTTATTTTCTTCCTTTTTTTTTTTTATCCTCACCCAAGGACATTTTTTATATTTTGTTCAGATAGAGTGGGAGAGAGAGAGAGAAACATCGACGTGAAAGGGACACATCGAGTGGTCGCCACCCACACAACCCAACCAGGGCCAGGGACAAACTGCAACCGAGATACGTGCCCTTAGCGGGAACCGAACCCGGGTATCTCTGGACCGCAGGCCAACGCTCTAACCACTGAGCAAACCCAGCCAGGGCTATTTTCTTCCCTTTTCTAGTCCAGGGTTTAGTGTGCTCCTGTTTTTCTAGTTTGTTAAGCTGTAAACTTAGTAGTTGATTCAAATTCTCTGTTTTTACAACTTTACATTTTATTCTTAGCACTGCTTTTGCTGTATCCCCTAAGTTTTGATATGTTCATTTTTCACTTTCACTTCTTTCAAAGTATTTTTAAATGTTTGTGATTTCTTCGACACCTTGTTTAAGGGTGTAATGTTTAATTTCTACGTATCTGTAATTTTCCACTTTTTCTGCTGTTACTGATGCCTAGTTTCATTCAATTACATATAATTGGAAATTACACTTTGTATTACTCAACCTTTTAAAATTTATCAAGACTTGTTTTGTGACCTCACATTATCTGTTCTGCAAAACGTTCTAGATGAACTTGAGAAAAAATTTCATGCTGCTATTGCTAGGTGCAGTCTTTTCTTTCTGTTAGGTTTAAACTATTTATACTATTTTTAAGTCTTCTGTGTCCTTATTAATTTTCCTGTTCTACCTATTATTGGAAGTAGAATACAGTTAGGTAATTTCATCATTATGTGAACATCATACAGTATACAGGCATACCTTATTTTATTGCACTTCACAGATACCATGTTCTTTATCGATTAAAGGTTTGTAGCAACTCTGTGTTGAGCAAGTCTATTGGTGTCATTTTATAGTAGGCTCAGATGATGGTTAGCATTTTCAGCAATAAAGTATTTTTTTTTTTTTAATCCTCATCCGAGGACATTTTTCCATTTTTTGTACAGACAGAGTGGGAGGGAGAGAGAGGAAGGGAGAGAGAGAGGGAAACATCGACGTGAAAGGGACACATCGAGTGGCTGCCACCCGCACGACCAACCAGGGCCGGGGACAAACTGCAACCAAGGTACATGCCCTTAGCGGGAACCGAACCCGGGTCTCTCTGGACCGCAGGCGGACGCTCTAACCGCTGAGCCAAACCGGCCAGGGCAGCAATAAAGTATTTTAAAATTATGGTATATACATGTTTTAGACATAATGCTTTTACACACTTAATAGACTACAGTGCAAATATGTATATACAATAGGAAACAAAATTCATGTGACTCACTTCATTGCAATATTTGCTTTATTGTGGTGGTCTGGAAATGAGCCCACAGTATATCTGAGGTATGCCATACTACACAAACCTAGATGATATAGCTTACTATACACCTAGGCTATGTAATATACCCTGTTGTTCCTAGGCTACAAACCTGTACAGCATACAGTAGGCAAATAGAACACAATGGTATTGATGTATCTAAACATCAAAAAGGTACAAGAAAAACATAGCATAGCCCTGGCTTGTGTGGCTCAGTTGGTTATCATCCTGTGCACTGAAAGGTTTCCAGTTCAATTTCCGATCAGGGCACATGCCCAGGTTGCAGGTTCAGGCCCTGGTTAGGATGCATATGGGAGGCAACCAATTGATATTTCTCTCACATTGATGTTTCTCTCCCTTTCCCTCTCCCTTCCTCTTTCTCTAAAATCAGCAAAACAACTTAAAAAAAAAACAACAGATAAAATGTGGCACACCTTACCAATAATGGAGCTTAAGTCTGGAAGTTGCTCTGGGTGAGTTGAATTAGTGCTGCCAAGTGAAGGCCTAGGACATTATCATACACTACTATAAACTTTAAAATACTGCATACTTAAGCTACACTAAATTTATTTACATTTTGTCAATAAATTAACATGAGCTTACTGTAACTTTTTTGCTTTATAAACTTTAAAAATTTTAACTTTTTCCTTGGTAATAATACTTAGCTTAAAACATTGTACAGCTGTACAAAAGTATTTTTTCTTTATATCCTTATTGTATATGTTATTTTCTTTTTATTAACTAAAATGTTTAACATTTTTGTTAAACATTAAAATGTACAAAAAACTTTTAACATTTCCTGTGATAACAATGCCTTCTTCTTGAATGTCAGGAAGTACCTGGCCGAGGCTTTTGTTGAAGTGTCACTCTTTTCAAAAATATGTCCATGGTAGCTTGCTTTTTATTTCATCATAGATTTGCTTGTAAGCAGACAATGCACCATAAACATTCCTTTCTATTAAAGAACACCTTTTGGTGTTGGGGTCCATGCTTTCTAATATTTTAAGAAGCTTATTGAGGTCTGCAAAATCTACTAATCACTCTCTACTGTGAATTTTTTCAGGTTCTTCTAGTTTATTTTCTCTTGCCTTTTCTTCAACTATGCACTCCACTCCATTATAACTAGTGTCACTAGGTGGTAAGAATTTTTTAGCCCCATTATAATCTTATGGACCACTGTCATATATGTGGTCCATTGCTGACCAAATCAGCGTTATGTGGATTATAACTGTATTGAAATATCCAACTATTATTATAGAAGTATTTCTCCCTTCAGTCCTATCAGATTGCTTCATATATCTTGGGGCTCTGATGTCTGGTGCATGTTTATAATTCCTATATTTCTTGGTTGATATACCCTTTTCTGTTTTTTTACTCTGTGTTACTTTTTTCTAACACTACTCTTGCTCCCTTTTGTTTACCATTTGCACGGACTATATTTTTTTTAAATGTTTTTTGTTAGATCTAAAGTATCTTGCCCTTGCCAGTTTGGCTCAGCGGTTAGAGCGTCGGTCTGCGGTCCGGAGAGACCTGGGTTCGGTTCCCACTAAGGGCACGTACCTCGGTTGCAGTTTGTCCCCGGCCCTGGTCGGTCGTGCGGGTGGCAGCCACTCGATGTGTCCCTTCACGTTGATGTTTCTCTCTCTCTCCCTCCCACTCTATCTGTACAAAAAATGGAAAAAAATATCCTCGGGTGAGGATTAAAAAAAAAAAAAAAAAAAAGTATCTTGTAGACAGCATAGTTGGATCATTTTATAAAATCTATTCTGGCAATATCTGCATTTTGATTGAAGAGTTGAGTCAATATACATTTAGTTACTGAAAAGGAAGAACTGCTATTTTGCTGTTTTCTGTATGTTTTCACAGCACTGTCCCCTCATTTTCTCCATTACTGCCCTCATTTGTGTTTATATTTGTGACATATTTTGATTCTCTTCCAATTTTATTTTGTGTATGTCCTATGGATATATCTGTATTAGTTACCATGGGGTTTACATATAATATCCTGTTATAACAATCTAAATACCAACTTACCTACCATCACATAAAAAAATTCTACTATAGCCCTGGCCGGTTTGGCTCAGCGGTTAGAGCGTCAGCCTGCGGTCCGGAGAGATCCGGGTTCGGTTCCCGCTAAGGGCATACTTCGGTTGCAGTTTGTCCCCGGCCCTGGTTGGTCGTGCGGGTGGCAGCCACTCGATGTGTCCCTTCACATCGATGTTTCTGTCTCTCTCTCCCTTCCTCTCTCTCCCTCCCACTCTATCTGTACAAAAAATGGAAAAATATCCTCGGGTGAGGATTAAAAAAAAAAAAAAAAAAAAAAAAAAAAATTCTACTATAGCCCTGGCCGGTTTGGCTCAGCGGTTAGAGTGTCAGCCTGCGGTCCAGAGAGACCTGGGTTCGGTTCCCGCTAAGGGCACATAGCTTGGTTGCAGTTTGTCCCCGGCCCTGGTTGGGTCGGGCAGGTGGCAGCCACCCAATGTGTCCCTTTCACGTCGATGTTTCTCTCTCTCTTCCTCTCTCTCCCTCCCACTCTATCTGAACAAAAAATGGAAAAACGTCCTCAGGTAAGGATAAAAAAAAAAAGTACTATAACTGTTCTCTTTGTTACTAATGTCAAAATGTTGCATCTTTATAGTTTGTGTCCAATAACAAAGATTTAGAATTATTTTTATGCATGTCTTATCAATTCTATAGAAAAGAAGAGGTGGAGTTACAAACTAAAATTACTCCAGATTCTCCTCCAGGCCATAGGCTATCTATCTATTGTGTCTCCACCAACAAATCTCTTGAGCCAGTTACCTATGGGTTTGTAGTCCACCTTGCAGCTTTTGAGTAGTGCCTGCTCATTTTCCCACCTGCATTTTGATACATGCAAAATAGTAAGTGCCTTGTATCATCAATCCTTCATGTATCCTCAAGAAAGGTTAGAAAAGATGTATACAATAATTTGTATGCATGATCTGCTTTGTTCTCTCCAGTTTGAGGGGAAGTTGGGTTGCTGCCTGCTCAAGACCAAGATTACTGCCATGCTAGGGAGTTGTGGGGCAGTGTGAAAATGCCACAGTACTGACATTTGAAGATGTCTTTTTCTTTAAAAAAGAAAGTTTTTATTGATTTCACAAAGGGAGGAGGAGAGATAGAAACATTGATGAGAGAGAAACATCGATTGGCTGCCTCCTGCACACCCCTTATTGGGGACCAAGCCTGCAACCCGGGCATGTGCCCCAACGGAATAGAACTGGCGACCTCCTAGTCCAGGGGACAACACTCAACCAACTGAACCACACCAGCTGAGCAGAAGATAGGTATTTGCTTGTTCCTATAAACCTCTGACTATTTTCCAGGGGTACTACAAAGTTATTTCAGAAAGGTGCTGTTTTATTCAGTTTGTGGGGAAACAAAAAACTGGAACTTTTTAGTTCAACATTTTGGTGATGTCATTCCAGGAATTATATGTCACATATTTCCTGTTTCAATGATTCTTATTTTAAAATGAAGAAATTGGGGCTTAGGGAAGTTTTATACGATCCACAAAATTACAGAACTTGTTAATGAAGTTGGGATTATACTCTCCTAATGAAGTGTTTTTGTCTTACCATATATTAGGAGCACATTTAAGCATCCACTTACCTCACATGTAACCAGTGGGGGGTAGAATTAAGCAGGAAATGGGGTTGTCTTAGCTTGAGCTCCTATAACAAATTAAGTGACTTAAACAACATTCATTTATTTCTCACAGTTCTGGAAGGTGCAAAATACGAAGATCAAAGTGTTGGCAGATTGGGTTCCTGGTGAAGTTCCACTTTCTGGCTTGGAGACAGCAGCCTTCTAATTTTGTGCTCACATAGCCTTTCCTTGGTTGCATACATAAGGAGAGATACCTCTTTCTCTCTTCCTTATAAGGGTATTGTTCCCATCGTGAGTGCTCTACTCTTATGACCTCATCTAAACCCAATTACCTTCCTAAGGCCTCCCCTCCAAATACTATCACACTGGCAATTAGGACTTCAACATATGAACTCTGGGAGATGGAAACAGTCAGTCCATAACAGGGAATTTTGTTATTCCCCCAAATATTAAACCTTTCTTGAATATAATGGTATTAAGCAAAGATGGGCTTCAAATTACTTTGTTCAGAATCCTTATGCTGAAGGACATGTATCACAATTTGAATAAATGCAAAGGCATACTATGTTTGGGGCAAGAATGATAATATTATAAATGTTGCTTCTCCCAAAATGTATAAATTTAATGCAATACTAATTAGAATACCAAAAGGTGTTTGTAATTTGAGAAAACTCTTCATTTATGTAGAAGTAAAACTAAGAGTAGGCATTGAAACAGAAAAGAGCAAGGGGAACTTAATCTTATTATGTAGTATCAAAATGCAATAATGCTAATGTTAAACTAACATTAGTTTAGATATTAGTATATTAGATATTAGTATAGGAATAGAAAAGTAGATTAGTGAAACAAGATGAAATGTCTTGGTATAAATGAAAATACAAGGTAGTTTCAGTTGAATGAGGGAAAGATCATATGGGTAAATGATTACATAGCAAAATTTCAGTTGAATAGAAAAAGGAATGGTATCAGTAAAGGATTAAGAACAAGTCTTTCCCACTGACCCATGTCTGGAAAGATGATCTTAGATTTACCTTTCTAACACAGCTTCCTTGAAGAAAATAACATTGTAAATCCCATTTGTAGCCTTTACCTCAATGGGGAGAACTGTGAATTGGCACCTAGACACTGACAGCCTATGTGACTAGAGCACTGTAACTCTTGGGAAAACCAAGGTAGTGGAGTGGCTTCCCTATGCGTAAGTAGGTATCAGTCTTACAACTGAGTGTGCCCCATCATGCAAATGCACTTGTGGATTATTGTAAATTGTCCTGGATGAGAATGGTAATGTTTCCCAGAAGCTGTGCTTGCTTGGGCAGTTGCAGGATTGTGAAGGTGTTTTCTTATCAGGATAAAGCTGCCAAGAAAACTACTTTAGAGTTAAAGCCTATTCTGTTTATTTGATTGCCAGTTCGAATCTGTGACTGCTGCTGGCGTCAAAGCTGTGCGACTGGCTGTTGAACATATAAACTGTTTTAATGAATTGTGCTTGTACAACAGAAATCCATCTGCAAGAAAATAATAATGAACCTCATTTTATAAGACATTAAATTCTACATGGATTAAATATTTACATATTAAGAAAACCAACTTGCAAGGCAACCTAAGAAATAATACATACAATCTAGAGATTAAAATCTTTTAATTTTATTTATCACTATTTATCCCCTCTATGCCCTCTTCCACCTCCACCCACTCCAAAAAATATCTTCCTAATTCATAAACTTAGAGAAAATTAATACATAATTTGATTACATAGAAACTTAAAATATTTTAATGGAGTCACTTTTAATAACAAAAATTAGACAAATTCCTAATATCTAATATATGAAGAGGTCTTCAAAGTTGAAAAAAAAAGATACATAATACTTCAGGAAAATGGGTTAACAATATCAAAATTTATGAAGCAAATCTAGGAGCAGGTGAGATTTATACTCATCAGACAAGCATGAATTTGAGTAATTTAATACCATCCATCTACTGCAGGACTAGATGTCTTTATTTTTTTTAAGTTTATTGGGGTGACATTGGTTAATAAAATTATATAGGTTTCAAGTGTACAATTATTTGATACATGATCTGTATCATGCATTGTGTGCCCACCCCCAAAGTCATATATTCGGTCACCATATATTTGACCCCCTTTACTACTCCCCTAATCCTCCTTCCCTCTGGTATAACCACCATACTGTTGTCTGTTCATTTGTTACTTTCACTTTTATACCCTACATGAGTGAAATTATAAGGTTCTTGACTTTTTGTCTGACTTTCGCTTAACAGATATTCTCAGATCCATCCATGTTGTCACAAATGGCAGTATTTCATCTTTTCTTATGGCTGAGTAGTATTCCATTGCATATATATATACATATTTTGTCTTTTTAAAATGGACATTATCTATTAAAATTTAAAATCAGTACACATCCTCCAATATATCTAGCAACTTCTTGTCTATAATCAACTCCCCAGCAAAAAACAAAAACAAAAACAAAACTAAATGTAAGGGCCAATTACAAGGGTGTTTACTCTGGTGCTTTGTGGTGGCAATAACTAGCAATAAGATGAATGAATAGGGAGATGCCTGAATAAATTTACAGTACACAATATCACAAATACTGTGCAGCAATTGTTCATCTTATATGTACAGTGTAATTATTCTTGTTCTGGGATCTTGGCACTGGCCACTTATAGGCAGCGACTACCTTTCGGTAGTCTTCTAGTTTGGCCTGACTTAAGAGTTCCTAGTTCTGGCGACTTCAAAGGTGCACAAGCACAAGGGCAAAACGCTTAAGGAATATGAGAGAATGTTTATTGAAGAATGAAATAGAAGAGAACTTGGATTCATTCAAGCTGCAGAAGGCCAGTGAAATCAATTAGCAAATATAGCAGGCTAACTTTAAAGTTGATAATTTTGTATGGGCCAAGAATGATGTTATAAATATCCAAATGGCCCTTGGCAGAAAAAAGGTTCCCCATCCCTGAACATGTATATTCTTTGGGTACATTACCTCAGAAAATCAACCATTGGTATTTATAATCTTATCTCAAGGCCAGCCTTCAAAAATGCTAATAACAAGAAGTGCAGTGCTATAGTTATATTAGGATCTTGTTATTTTGAGTTTAAAAGGAATTGACATATGTGAAATCAACCTAAGGTTCAAATGCCGCATACTCACTTTTATCACTATTAAGAAACAGCATTAACAGCTTTCTATATGTCAAGTTGTTGTGAAGAGGGATCAAATAACCCTTTCAAAAATTCTAAAAATAGACTTGCCGCAAATAAAATACTATTTAGATCTATTTCTCTTTCAGTACCATTTCCCCCACAAAAACAAATGGGGAGTGGAGATATTCATTGATTATGTCTGGCAGAATAGAGAAAAAATTAGTCTGAGTTTAAAATTGAGGCTAAAATGCAAGAGTGGATGTTTTACTCAGAGGCATCTTGAAAAATTTAAGCATAACATGGTTTCCTCATTTTAAAATGGTCTAATTCCCATTGCCAATACTAGTTATATGGGATATTAAAATTTCTGATAAATGTTTCAGTGAAAATGAATTATTTCTCTCTACCAGGTCTATGCACCTATCATTAAATATGATCCTTAAAGGTATGTGATTCAACCCATCTGTTGCAAAATCATGTAACTTCTGAACAGAAACCATGCAGTGATGTGTCATGTAAATTTAAATAAATGGATCTGTTAAGCTACCATCACAATTAAAATTTTTTTCATATTTCAAAGATATAATTTTAGAACTATTTTAAATAAAAAATTAGCATCTGATTGGGAATGTGAGTCCTTTTTAACATGTACTTCATGTACAGCTTCCCTATTCCTATCTCTATCTTTTTTAATTTTCAGAAGTTTAAAAGAAACAGCACAATAAAATAAAATAAACACGTATATTGCCACAACCCAGAATTAACTAACATTTTATTATGGTTACCTGGAAGTTTTCTTTTTAGTAGGAGATAGATATTTGGATACAAAACTGAAGTATCCTTTAACTACCATGCTTGATTCCATTTCCGTTCCACTACCTTTCTGGAGGCAACCACTTTTGGGAACTGAGTATGTATCTTTGCAACACATTCTTCAGTTTTACATCAAAATGTTCATCTATAACCAATGCTTAATACTGGTGTTGGTTAGTGGTGACTTAATTCAGAATCACACAGGTATAATATATTCATCACTTTCATTTTTCTTCACTCTACATGTTTTCCTTGTTAATATATTTAACTTGTACTTAACTACTAGAGAATATTCTACTGTGTGACTATATTATATTTTATGCAACCATTTCATAAGAGACACATATTTGTTCTCAATATTTTACTAATATAACTCATGCTCCAATGAACATAAAGGTACATGACTCCCTGGGTACATGTTATCAATATATACTCAAGAGTGAGTATATTGGAATTAATTTTAGAAATTCTTTCCTATTTCAAGGTTTTAAAAACATTCTCCTATACAATTCTTATGTTTCCCATTTTGCATTCTAGTCTTCAATATTACTGGATTTAATAATAAATATTTTAATGTATGACAGCAAATATCTAATATTTTTCCATATGAAGAATCAATTACCCTGAGACAATTTTTTTGACTCATGCAGGATTTCCCTACCAACTTGTGATACCACAGCTGTCAATTACTAATTCCTCATAAAGGCATGCATGTTTTAAGATACAATAGTCTGTCACAATCTGATACTTAATGACTGAATCAAGAGCAAGTAATTGATGGTTACGCATATACCAAAACATATAACACAAATGACAATTTTCTCTTAATTATAAATCTTTATACCTCTCATATTTTTGTTTTAATGCAACAGGTAGGCCTTCCAGAACCATAGTGATTGGTGTCCATGAGGATCTTTATTTCAATGAGAATTCTTCTAAGAAGGACAGCATTAACAATGTTCGTTATGTGGGTTCCGAAGGCATGTTTTCATAACACTATACTTTTTATTTAACATCTCAGTAAGTTTTGAATGCTGAAGGATTTTCCACATTCATGTCACTTTATTGTGAGATGGATTTTCTGATACACTACAAAGTATGAATTCTGTTGAAGGTTTTCTTATATTCAAGGCATTCATAGAACTTTAATGAGTATGGATTCTCTGGTGTCTAATGTGATGTGACTTCTGGCTGAAAGCTTTCCCACATTCAGTACACCGATAAGGCTTTTCTCCAGTATGGATTCTCATGTGTAGAGCAAGAGTTGAGAACTGAGAGAAGGCTTTCCCACATTCATTACATCCATAGGGCTTCTCACCTGTATGGCTTCTCATATGCACAGTAAGAGATGAGCTTTGACAGAAGGCTTTCCCACATATTTTACATTCATAAGGCTTATCACCTGTATGAATTCTCACATGTACAATAAGTGATGTAATTCGAGAGAAGGCTTTTCCACATTTATTACATTCATAGGGTTTCTCTCCTGTGTGAATATTGTGATGTTTAATGAGGTATTGCTTCTGCCTAAAGATTGTTCCACATTCATTACATTTATAGGGTTTCTCTCCAATATGAATTTTCTCATGCTCAGTGAGATTTGATTTGCCACTGAAGGCTTTCCCACACTCCTTACATATATAGGGTTTTTCTCCTGTATGACTTCTCTGGTGTCTAATGAGGCTTGATTTCTGAATGAAAGCTTTCCCACACCCTTTACATTCGTAAGGTTTCTCTCCAGTATGTATTCTTTGATGGATAATGAGGTTTTCCTTCTGGCTAAAGGCTTTTCCACACTCATTACATTTAAAGGGTTTCTTTCCACTATGAATATTCTGATGTTTAATGAGGTACTGTTTCTGGCTGAAGGCTCTTCCACATTGATTACATTCAAATGGTTTCTCCCCTGTATGAATTTTCTCATGCTCAGTGAGATAGGATTTGCCATTGAAGGCTTTCCCACATTCCTTACAGGCATACGATTTGTTTCCAGTATGATTTCTCTGGTGCTTAATAAGACCTGGCATCTGAATAGACACTCTCCCACATTCATAAGGTTTCTCTTCAGTATGATGTTTCTGATGAGACAGGAAGTTTCCTTTCTGGCTAAAGGCCTTTTCACATTTATTGCATTTATATGGTTTCTTTCCTGTATGACTTCTCAAATGTAGAGTAAGGGATGAGACTCGAGAGAATACTTTACCACATTCATGACATTCATGTGATTTCTCTCCTGTATGCATTTTCTTATGCTCTATGAGGTTTTGCTTCAGGCTAAAGGTTTTTCCACATTCATTACACTCACAAGGTTTCTCTCTAGCATGAATTTGATCATGTTGAAGGAGATCTGATTCAGTCTGAAGGCTCTTCAACATTGTTATCATGCAGGTATTTTCTTCAAGACTTCTTGAGTATCTCTTGACGAGTCACATAGATGAAAGGTTTTCCACATTCACTAAATTCACATGGTTTCTTTCCAGTATCAATTCTCGGGTATCTAACAAAGTTGAATTTCTGGTGGAAATCTTTTCGCACTGATTATCCTGAGAGTAGGCAAAACAGAATGAAATACAGCATTCTCATTATATTATTAGCGGATTTTTCTTAGCTTCTCTCTAAATAGAAACATATTTAAGAGATAGAAACATTAATAAGAACATAAACTGGCTGCCTCCTGCATGCCCCCCACTGGGGATTGGGCCCACAACCTGGGCATGTGCCTTGAATGGAAATGGAACCAGAGACCTCTTGGTGCATGGGATGCTGCTCAACCACTGAACCACACCGGCCGGGCAGAGAAAACATCTTTATGTGGCAGGTGACAGGATGAAAGGACAAACATAAAATTGGGAGAGCCTAGGGTGAAAGGATTAGAAAATGAAATGAACAGAAGTATCGTTAAAGAGGGTGTATGGTTAAGTAAGATACAGCTATGCACTGCACGTTTTGATCAATGATGGATTGCATATGTGACAGTGGACCCATAGGTTATCTATATAACCTAGGTGTCTAATGGGCTATGCCATGCAGGTTTGTGTAAGTACGCTCTATGATGTTCGCACAATGATGAAATCGCCTGAAGCATTTCTCAGAATTTATCTCCATCTTAAGTGGTGCATAACTATATTTATTTCCACCTCGTCATTCTACTCCATTAAATTGACAGTAAGGGGGTGAAAGGGAGCACATGTTCAAAACGAAAAGGTTGAGGAAACGTCAGGAGATGAAAAACTTTAGAAAATTTTGAAAAGGAAAAAAATAAAAGGCTGTAAATTAACTTTAGAACTCAGTGGCTTAAATAAAATGCCAGCAGGGGAGGATGACACCTAAAAGCAAGGTTATTTGTAATAAAGCTGTCAAGAGAAAGGCTATGTGAGTGAGAATGAAAGGTGAAGCTTAAATAAAATGATTATAAAAAGAGCAGTTGAACCTGACCGGTGTGGCTCAGGAGATTGAGCATCGTCCAATGGTCTGAGAGGTCCCAGTTCGATTCCCTGATCAGGGCACATGCTCAGGTTGCGACCTCGATCCCCAGTAGGGGGCATGCAGGAGCCAGCCAATCAATGTTCTCTCTCACATTGATGTTTGTCTCTTTTTAAAAAAAATCAATAAAAACATTAAAAAAAAAGAGCAATTGATGTGCCCAACTCTTCTAGCTAGAATGAAATAGGAATTTATTATCCAGACAAAGTATAATGGAGTCTCCAAATTTAGTAATGACAGGCAAAGTAGATGAGGGTACCAAACAGAAAAAAAGGGGATGAATAAGTTTATATACAGAAGAGGGTCCAATTCCTTTCTACTACCGAACTGCAGATAGTTGCCAAGTGTCATATGACAGAAATGTCTTTTCTTTTTTTTCTTTTGTCTTTTTTTTATCCTCACCCGAGGACATTTTTCCATTTTTTTGTTCAGATAGAGCGGGAGGGAGAGAGAGGAAGAGAGAGAGAGAGAAACATCGATGTGAAGGGACACATCGAGTGGCTGCCACCCGCACGACCAACCAGGGCCGGGGACAAACTGCAACCGAGGTACATGCCCTTAGCGGGAACCGAACCTGGGTCTCTCTGTACCGCAGGCCGATGCTCTAACCGCTGAGCCAAACCGGCCAGGGCCAGAAATGTCTTTTCTGAAAAAATTAGACCTTGAGAACACCTACAGATACTGACGTTTGGAATCACATAAAGGAAACTTCTAGATACTGACTTGATGCTATACAGTGAAGCCCACTATTTCACAAACCCCACTCATACACACAGAGATTACAATAATCTTTCTGGTCCTAATGTTTACCTTACTGTAAGTCTGAAGATCACAAAAATTTGATGAAAGCCCTAACATGAAAGGTAAATCAAAACAAAACAAAACAAAAAAACAAGGCAAGAAACAGAACATACACATACAAATAATACAATACTAGAATTAGTATCACAAAAACTAAGAGATTATATAGCAATGAAATATTAACAGAGTTCTGTTAAGAAGTGCTTTTGGAAATAATACGCTGTTGACCTTAAAAATTCAATAGATTCAGGAAAAAAGTTCCAGGAAATTTCCTAGAATAAAAAAAGGAAGAACAGATGAAGGAGGGGAGAAATGAACAAAAAAAGGGAACAATGACTGAAAAATTAATGTACTATTGGAGGACAAGAGTTTCAACATCTACTAAAGGAGTTCCAGAGAAAATATGAAGAAAAAAATAAATGCAGGAAGGTTCATGGCCCACATTTTTCTTTTCTTTTCTTTTTTTTATCCTCACCTGAGGACATTTTTCATTTATCTTCAGATAGAGCAGGAGGGGGAGAGGGAGGAAGAGAGAGAGAGAGAAACATCGATGTGAGAGAGAAACATCGACTGGTTGCCACCACACTACCCCAACTGGGGCTGGGGACAAACTGCAACTGGTGGGTATCTCTGGTCCACAGGCCGACGCTCTAACCACTGAGCAAAACTGGCCAGGGCATGACCCACATTTTTCATGATAACATGTTAATAATGTTTAAAATTAATTAAATAAAAAATAGGTACAATAGTCATATAAAATGTGAGAATAAACACCAGTAAACACAGTTAAATGAGTGTAAGAAGTTACCTCTGTAGTGTAGGAAACATGGGTGAGGAAAGATGGAGCAAGAATAGCTATAATCTGCCCTGGCCAGTTTGGCTCAGCGGTTAGAGCGTCGGCCTGCGGTCTGGAGAGACCCGGGTTCGGTTCCCGCTAAGGGCATGTACTTCGGTTGCAGTTTGTCCCCGGCCCTGGTTGGTCGTGCGGGTGGCAGCCACTCGATGTGTCCCTTCACGTCGATGTTTCTCTCTCTCTCTCCCTCTCACTCTATCTGTACAAAAAATGGAAAAATATCCTCGGGTGAGGATAAAAAAAAAAAGAATAGCTATAATCTTATTTGACCTTTAAAAATTTTAAAGCCTCTATTCATTATACCTATAGAGATGACTTTGATGACTTGAGCCTTTTAAAAAAATTGTACTTATGCCCTGGCCGGTTTGGCTCAGCGTCAGCCTGCGGTCCAG
The DNA here is from genome assembly GCF_014108415.1 of Molossus molossus. NCBI lineage: Eukaryota > Metazoa > Chordata > Mammalia > Chiroptera > Molossidae > Molossus > Molossus molossus. The sequence continues at coordinate 14,837,186 of NW_023425357.1, read as the reverse complement.
AGACCTGGGTTCAGTTCCAGCTAGGGGTGTGTACCTCGGATACGGTTTGTCCCAGGCCCTGGTTGGGTCGTGCGGGTGGCAACCACTCGATGTGTCCTTTTACGTCGATGTTTTTCTCTCTCTCTCTCTTCCTCTCCCTCCCTCCCACTCTATCTGAACAAAATATCAAAAAAAAAAAAGAAAAAATCCTCGGGTGAGGATAATAAAATAAAATAAAATAAAAATAAATAAATTGTACTTATTGGTCTTAGAGAGATGAAAACAGAGAGAGAGAGAGAGAGAAATATTGACTCCTTGCTCTACCTAGTTAGGCATTCATTGGTTGATTCTTGTCTGTGCCCCAACCAAGGATCATACCTGCAACCTCTGTGCATAAGGACAACATTCCAACCAACTGAGCTACCTAGCCAAGTCAACTTGAGCCTTTAACTTAAACCAATCTATAACTGTGAAATAACTATAGACAGTGCTCTTTTTATCTAGTTGCAACTGATTTTCACTTGGGCTAAAACGCAAAGCACACGTACACTTAATACAAAAAAAGAAAATAGGCCAGAAAACATCCATCTTTGCTTCTCTATCATACTGTAGTATTTTGATTACTGATAGCATCGTTTCTGGATACAAAAGCTGTTACTGCCATCAATTTCAGTTTTCACTTTATTTTTCTTCATTGATTATGCCTGATATACTGGCACCCGAGCTCTTATCTTATAAAGAGCCCTTTTTGTGGTCTCTCTCTGAATCCTTTCTTCTTTAATTGTTTTCCATCCTCTAGCTGGAAAATATAAACTTTATCCTGATCTATACCTCTCAAAATTTTATCCTCATTTTCTTTTTTTAAAAATATTTTTTCTTTAATGATTTTAGACAGAAAGGAAGAGTGAGGGATAGAGTGATAGAAACATCAATGAGAGAGAACATCAACTGGCTGCCTCCTGCATGCCCCCACTGGGGATTGGGCCCACAACCTGGGCATGTGCCTTGACCGGGAATCGAACCTGCGACCTCTTGGTGCATGGGTCAATGTTCAACCACTAAGCCACACCGGCTGGGCTATCCTCATTTTCTTATAAATCATTACAAAAATTGACCCTGCTGTCACTCATATCAATGCTACAATTTCCATAATTAGGAAAAACACTCATATAAGTGTTGAAACTATTAAAATAAAAGAAAAAAACGGTAAAACAGACTTTCCCAAAATTAAAAACTAATGCCTTTAAAAAAACACAATTAAGAAAACAAAAGGGAATGCCACTGACTGGGAGAAACTCATAAGGGGCTTGTATCCCAAATATATAGAACCCTTGAAACACAATAATAAAAAGATAAACAACCTAATTTTTAAAATGGGGAAAAGGATTAGAATACACATTCACAAAATAAGATATATGAATGGCCAATAAGCATATTTGAAAAGTTTATCTTTACTAGTAAACAGGAAAATGCATATTAATATCCCAATGAGATATACTACACACCCTTTAAAATAGCCAACGTTAAAAGAACTGCCAATCCAAGTATGATAGCGTGAAGCCACTTAACTAGCATAATTTTTGGTGGGAAAGAAAAATTGTACAGCCACTCTGGAAAACTATTTGAGAATATTTTATAAAGTTAAATATACATTTACTGTTCTACCCAGCAATCCCATTCCTAGGCCTTATTCATGAAAAATAAATACTACATATGTTCACAAAGATTAATATGTGAATATTCACAACAGAATTGTTCATAATAGTCAAAAATAAAATCCAAATGTCTATCAACTGGTGAATAGACAAATTATGTCCATACTATGAAATACTAATCAACAATAAAGAGATGAAATATTAAAATATACAACATGAATTAATCTCAAAATGTAAAATGAATCAAAGAAATTAAATGCAAAAGATTATGCACTGTATGACTATATTTATATTAAATTCTAGAAAAGGCAAAGCTATAGTGATATAAAGCAGATTAGCCTCAGGGATGGGGGAGGGGGTTTGGTTCAACTGCAAAAGGACCCAAAGAACTGATAATGGAACTGTTCTGTATCTTTTTTTTTTTATCCTCACCTGAGGACATTTTTCCATTTTTTGTTCAGATAGAGTGGGAGAGAGAGAAGGAGAAACATTGACGTGAAAGGGACACATCGAGTGGTTGCCACCCGCACGACCCAACCAGGGCCGGGGACAAACTGCAACCGAGGTACACGCCTTAGCGGGAACTGAACTCGGATCTCTCCGGACTGCAGGCCGACACTCTAACCGCTGAGCCAAACCAGCCAGGGCTATATCATATTTTTAAACAATGTATATCAGAACCCATAGAACACTTTTGAAAAAAAAGCTTATAGAAGAGTTAGCATTAATGTTTACATTATTTTTAAAAGAAGTAAAATAATAAAGTAAGCATTCAAATGAATTACAAAAAAGAAAACATAATAAAAACAGAAATATTAACAAAGATAAGAAAATAAATTAATATATTACAAAAAAATATGAAATAATAAATTCATGAGTTGATTCTTAGGAAAAAGCTAACAGAATAAAAACAAAATTATAAAAATAAAAAATGACTATTTGAAAATAATCATTTTAATAAGAAGAAAATAAGGTAGAGATTATTTTGCTCAAACCTATGCAAAAAAATTTAAAAACCTAGCAAATACAGCCTATGAAAACTGAAACCAGAAGACAAAAACTAAATAGAAAATAAACATAGGAAAACAATAGAAACAACTGTTAAGATGTTTCATCATCCCAAAGCCCAGAGCACAGATGGCTTAGCATGTGGATTTTACTAAACTTTTAACAAACTACGGTAATTTATTTAAAAATTTCCAACTGATTCTTTTTTTTTTATCCTCACCCGAGGACATTTTTCCATTCAGATAGAGTGGGAGGGGGAGAGAGGGAGAGAGAGAGAGAGAGAAACATCTATGTGAAAGGGATACATCGAGTGGCTGCCACCCACAGGACCCAACCAGGGCCGGGGACAAACTGCAACCGAGGTACATGCCCTTAGCGGGAATTGAACCCGGGTCCCTCTGGATTGCAGGCCAACGCTCTAACCGCTGAGCCAAACCGGCCAGGGCACAACTGATTCTTTAATTCATTAAATTTGCAAAAGCATGATATACAACAGATAGGGACTTAAGCTAAATTCCTAAGAAGCCAAAAGAAAACAAAAATTACATCTGCTTCGTAATTGAAACCCCTTGTACTTTTATAGGATTTACATCAACATCCTTCAGATATACTTATCACAAATGAATTTTCCATACTATAAAATGACAGTCCTGAACTGAACTAGGCAACATCATCTAAATACCAGGTAAAAAGGTCATTTTAATAGATTTATCTTATGGTTTAAAAAGTATTTTCAAAATATAAATCAAAATGCTCTAATGTCAAGGAAATTGCTTTTGTGCTGTAATCCCTAAATTGAGTAGTTACAATAAAGATCCTATGGCCTACAAAGTCCAAAATATTTACTATCTGGCTTTTTTACAGAAGTTTACTGACCCTTGCCCTAGAGTGGTGATTTCTTCCTCCAATACCTGATTGGAACTAAGGTATTGTTGTTCTAGCTCCAACCACAACTAAATAATAAAGAGACAACTTGCAAGAAATATGGATCCTTAAAGGAACACAAAGACCAAAGCTACCATGCAATTGACTACTCACCACATAACTGTTAGGTGACTGAGAAAGGAACCTGGAAGGTATTGTTGAGGGTCAAAGCAGTGTCCCAGATTGCAGGCTGAGCCTTGACGACTGTCAGAGGTTTTAAAGGATAAGGAAAGTGCAGCTCCTTGGGATGCACATGGAAGCTGACCTATGAATAAGGAAAATGTAATGATGACCCTTTGGCTTAAAAGCTGGAGTACACACATATATATGAGTCATAGATAAAAATATTTGTACTTTGCATCTCAGGCCAAATCAATCATACAATTTAAAGGCTGCACACATTTCAGAAATGGGACAGAGAAATTTTAATTCTAAAATTTAGGTTATACAGAAAATCGATGAGACTTGACTTGCCAGAGTTCTCCAGAATCACAACCCAGGTACTATTAAGTAGGTGTCATTTGTGGCCTTGCTCCTGATTGAACAATCATAGTTTTAAATATAATTTTCTCCTGTAACAACACTTTTCTCATAAATGTGAAGTCAAGAACCTTGAGTGATATGAATAAAATATAAAGGAAGTTGTGGGAGACTTTTTGCATGGCATCCATTTTGTTAAAATCTGCTCTGCCATCTCCTGCCCCAAGGCAGGATATCTCTGCATTCTGCATTCCTTTAAGTAACCATTTACTCAACCAGCCAGTCTTTGCTGACCTTTTGTTCCTTCTGTGGTATTTCCTGGAATTGCTTCCGGCAAAGTGGTGCTTGGCAACAGGTGCTTCCTGTTTTTCTTGCCCTATATATTGTGTGAATTTCCCCTGAAAAAAGGAGACTTGATCAGAACCCTGCCTTGTCCCTCCTCATCCTCACTCTAGAGTCCTTGTTGCTGACGGGTCAAGAAGTCATTTTGGTATTATTCATGTCTCAGAGTTCTTAAAATTTGGAATTAAAAAAATGGAATGCTATTGCTCAGAGAGTTCTTCAGGGTGAAAAAAGACGATCAAAGTTAGAAACCAGTAATACTAATAGTTAAAAGACAAACAGAAATATAAGTCACTAATGGAGTTGAGGCAGGGAGGGTTTGCTCCTTGATTTTGATTGGAATTATAAAAATGAGTAGTATCATGGAAGTCAAGGAAACATTCAAGAAAGAGGCAATGATAAACATCTAAACAGCAATTAAATGAACAAAGAAATCTAATTCCTCCACCCTGGGTAAAAATAGAAATATACAAAACACTAAAGCAAAAAATAGCTGCATCTCCCTCCCCAACAATTGTTTTATTTTCCTGTAAACCTCCAAAGTTTCTTCATTTACTCAAAAAATGGCATAGTATATTACACCAAACATTGTGTACCTTGCTTTCTTCACATAACAATACCACGTAGACTTTTAAAATCTATTTAAAATATGATATTTACTTCCCGTTGCTCATGTCTTCTTTAGGGTCTTTCATTAAAATTTAAAAACAATCTTAATATAGGCTTTAAACATATTTATCCCTAGGTGTTTTATCTGATTTGTTGCTTTTGTAAATAAAGTACATCTTTTCTAGAAATGATTTTTTTTTATATATCAAAGCTATTGTTTTTGTATTAAGTTTTTTGTACTCTGGTACTTTTAAAATGTTATTGAAAAATATGTTGTGTGATAAAACACTGAAAGAGTCTTTGTGTAGATGGATGAAAATTTGTTTCACTACATTTACAAAGGCCATTTGGTCTGGGCCAAATTAGGAGTCAGATTTTTCATGCTTATTTACAAACTAGTCAGACTCTGCACCAAAGACAGGACAGCTTGCTTCCTAATTCTGTGCTGTGTGCACAAGTGGAAATTACCTCTTAAAGCTATTCCTTAGTCCAGGGCTTCTCAAAGCAGCCTCATCAAAGTACCTTCAAAGAATTAAGAAAAGTAACTACGGGAGACTCCAGACACCCAATAAAAAGTTCTTTGGGAATCTTTCCTCTTAAAAAAAAAAAAAAAAATTAATGTTGATTTCGTTTCTACACCACAGCCAGCCTGCTTTTATGCAAAATCGCTTTAAAAATTACCTATCGCTCAATTGTTTAGCCTTTTCTTATCTTTCTGACAAAACGGATGCTCCAGAAAGATGCATTCTAATTACAATCATTATTTTAGAAATGGGAACAGTGAGGTTTAGCGGTTACTACCCCACAAAACTCACGTGCCATTCATCCGCGCAAACTTGGAACCACACGCTGTCTCACACGAGCTGTAACTCTACGACCCTCTCACACCCTCGGTCACCCACCCGCGAACTCGCCCCCGTTTCCTCTTGTACCCTTGCCCCTCCAGATATGCTTTGGCCACTTCACGTCACAGCAGGCAATCCTTCCCCTTCAGCCTTCCCGGTCAGGTCGCAGACACCGCGAACGCTCCTCTACCGCCTCCCAGCCAAATACTGAGCCCAGAAACGCGGGGCCCACAGCCAGATTCGCGCTCGGCCGAACCCAAACCAAACTCACCAGCAAACAAAGACTCCGATGGCGAGCCAGGAAGTCTGCGCCTGCGCTTCCGGGCTGGCCAGCACTCCCAGAGGTCTCCGGTGCTCCGCCAAGCCCGGGCTCAGCACCAGATGGATTCAGACGATGCGCCCGGTCTTCCACTGTTCTCACCGTGGACTACATTTCCCAGAAGTTTCAGTGGGTCGAGTCTCAGAACTCAGATAACACTGTGTTAACTCCGCCTCTGGGAGAGAGCAGTGGTGTGTGTGCCTTGGCGTGTAGAAGCTCAGTTCAAGCACGCTGGGCTGACTCCGTAGGAGCCACAGTACTAGGCTACGCCAGGCGCGCCAGAAGCCTCCAGTTGTGTGATATTTGGGGCCGGGTTCAAGCCCGGCACCACCTAGTTTATCGCGAGGGCTTCGCTGAACTACATTTCCCAGAGGGCGCAGCGCCTGCCGCTGGTACCCAACGGGAGGTGGAGTGTCCTGAGCAGAGCTGTGCTGGACCAGCGTACTGGTCCTTGAGAGGTTTGGGCTGGTCGCTGACGCGATTGGTCCTTGAGAGGTTTAGGCTGGTCGCTGATGCGATTGGTCCTTGAGAGGTTTGGGCTGGTCGCTGACGCGATTCCCGAGAGACTCAAGGCGAAAAGTACAAGGCGCGGGGACGGTGACTATAAAGTTTGTTTGAGCGGAACGGGCTGAAAAGGTGTGATTGTGAAAGTATGTGATTGTGTGTCCCAGTGGTGTGTTTGTGATTTTGACTGTGTACGCGGAGGCAAGGAGCTTTGATGTGGCTGTGAATCCCCACAGTATGACTGTTACAGATAAATCATTTGTGAAAAACTCAGTCAATATGGCAAATTTTATTGTTTTATTATTTTAAGAAATTGCCACAGCCTACCCAACCTTCAGCAACCACCCTGATCAGTGAGTAGTCATCAACATCAAGGCAAGACCCTTCACCAGCAAATAGATTATGACTCTTGAAAGCTCAGATGATGGTTAGCATTTTTAAGCAATAATGTTTTTTAAATTACGACATTGCATTGTTTTCTTAGATATAAAGTTTATTGCACACTTAGCCAACGGTATAGTGTAAACATTACTTTTATATGCAGTGGGAAACCAAAGTCATGCTTCATTGTGATACTGGCTTTATTGCAGTGGTCTGGAACCGAACCTGCAGTATCTCTGAGGTACACCTGTACTATCTCTAAGAATTGGCTATCCTGAGAGGCACATTCTCTTTGGAGTAAGCAAGGCCCCAGACATCAAATAATCAGAAATACATAAAATAAAAAGGCACTTATTTTATTAAGCAATATGCACTTAAGACTCCTCCATGTGTTTTGTGGCTTAATAGCTCATTTGTTTTTAATCACCGAATAATCCATTATATAGATGTATAACAGTTGTTTATCCATTTGTCAGTTTATTTTGTTCATTAGATTCCACACATAAGTGAGATCATGTGATACTTGTCTTTTTCTGTATTATTTCGCTTAGCATAATAATCTCTAGGTCCCTCCATGCTGTCTCAAAGGGTAAACGATCCCTTTTTTACAGCTGCATAATATTCCATTGTGTAAAGGTACCACTGCTTTATCCACTCATCTACTAATGGGCTCTTGGGCTGTTTCCAGATCTTAGCTATTGTGAATAGCACTGCTGTGAACATAGGGGTGCATAATTCTTTCTGATCAGTGTTTTAAGATTCTTAGGATATGTTCCTAGTGGTGGGATCATTGGGTCACATGGCAGTTAATTTTTTGAGGAAACTCCATACTGGTTGCACCAAGTCTGCATTCCCACCAGCAGTGTGCTAGGGTTCCTTTTTCTCCACATCCTTGCCAGCACTTGTCATTTGTTGATTTGTTGATGGTAGCCATTCTGGCAGGTGTGAGGTATACCTCATTGTCATTTTAATTTGCATCTCTCTGATGATTAGTGATGTTGAACATTTTTTCATATGTCTCTTGGCCATTTATAAGTACTCTTTGGAGAAATGTCTGTTCAGGTCCTCTGCCCATTTTTAAATTGGATTGTTTTTCTTTTGTTGAGTTGTGAATACTTTATATATTTTGGAAATTAACCCCTTATCAGATATATCAGTGGCAAATACGTTCTCCCATGTAGTGGGTTCCCTTTTCATTTCGATGCTGGTTTCTTTTGCTGTGCAGAGCTTTTTAGTTTGATGTAGTCACATTTGTTTATTTTTTCCTTTGTTTCTCTTGCCCTAGGTGATGTATCAGTGAAAATTCTGCTACCTGAGATGTTTAGATTTTGCTGGCTACATTTTCTTTCAGGATTTTTATGGTTGCACGACTTACATTTAAGTCTTTTATCCATTTTGAGTTTATCTTTGTGTATATTATAAGTTTGTGGTCTAGTTTCATTTTTTTGCATGTACCTGTCCAATGAAAACCATTGTTTCTTATATTTTATCTTGTGTGTTTAAAATGTTAGGCAAGAAGGTAAATGCAGTCTCTAGTATTTAGTATTAGCTAGAAATAGTGTTTCCACAGAGCTTTGAAGAGAGTTTCTCAAAAACATCACTGGGGCCCACCTTCTGTGGGACCAACTGGTTTTATTTATTTATTTATTTTATTCTGGTGATGGCTTTGCCTGCCTCATCCATTCTCACTCACTAGGCCCTGTGTTCTTGTCACATCCCTCACGACCCTCCAGAGCAACTTCCCTTCCTCCAGTAAAGTGATCACAACTGGCTTAGAAATGGAACACTCTGCTTACAACAAAGAAACATAACATATAAAAAAGAAATAAGAGTTATAACAAATTCTGAAAAACACTTTTGAGAATTGGTTAAGTTTTTAATAAATGAAGCTGATCTATTTATAGAGTTAGAGAAGAGAAATTTGAGGAGATTTAAAGAATGTTCACCCTCATGTGACTACAGAATTATAAAGTATAAAAGGACCAGAGAGGTAAAGAATGTCTTACTTTATTTAAGCCCATGCCAGCTCTGTCTTGGGAGGCAGTACTTTATAACAGTTAAGAACATCAGCTTTAGTGCCAGATTACTTAGGTAGAAAATATGCTTCTGACATTAATTGGCTGTGTAACCTGGGGAAAACTATCTAAATATTCTGTTTTAACAATCTCTTCTAAACACAATAATACAAGTAGCATTTATGTCATAAGGTTATTAAGTAATTAAATATTTCAATATATTAAAAATTCTTAGAACATGGCCTGGTACAAGGCAAGAACTATGTGAGTTGAAAAGAAAGCAAGTTGCCCTGGCTGGTTTGGCTCAGCGGTAGGCCTGCAGTCCAGAGAGACCTGGGTTCAGTACCCACTAAGGGCACAAATCTTGGTTGCAGTTTGTCCCCGGCCCTGGTTGGGTTGTGCGTGTGGGAGGCAGCCACTTAATGTGTCCCTTTCACATGTATGTTTTTCTCTCTCTCTCCCTCCCACTCTATCTGAACCAAAAAAAGAAAAAGAAAGTAATTTGCTTTCTACAACAATAAAAGGTCCTTGCCAGAATACTGACTTAATGTTAAATGCAAAGTTTTTTAACCACAAAGCAGGTATAAGACAATATTTGTGGCAGGCAGTGGATGTTAATTCTGTTTATCAGTCTAACAGCATATAAATTATAGATTCTTTTAATAATCATAACAATCAAGACAGTTTCTTAGCTGTTCTCCCAGAAGGTGGGTAAGAAAATAACATAAAACATTTATAGCAAGTCTGAGCTGAAACAGAATAGATATTTCAAAGGATATGCTGTATGTGTCCTATGAGTCAGACCAACTAGCTGGGTAGTAAGAAAATTAAGAAGTTATATGAAGGGACTGAGGAAGTATGGACATCATGAAGAATGATGAAGATGCTTAATGGAGGTGTCATCTCCAACACAATGCTTAATCCATTGCCTATGGAAATAACTACTTTCTTAAAAATGGCTTTTAAGATACTTTTTATATGTTTTTATTGATTTTTTAGAGAAAGAGGAAGGGAGAGAGAGAATTATTGATGTGAGAAAAAAACACTGATCGCTGCCTCTTGCACACACCCCCACTGGGATAGAGCCTGCAAGATAGCTGATTATCAACTGATATTTTATAGAGCATATTCTAAATTATGTGAAACACATAAATTTACCCAGTGAGACCAAGTTGCTGTAGTTTTCCATCACTTCCTAGTACAAGTCCCTCTGGGCAGAATCAAGATAGTATTCCCATTCCTCCTGCGAGAAGTTGATGACCGCATCTCTGAATGTCACTACTTCCTAAAACAACAAACCACATATATGTGAAACTGAAGGAAATACTTTTTTTTTTTTTTTTTTAATCCTCACCCGAGGATATTTTTCCATTTTTTGTACAGATAGAGTGGGAGGGAGAGAGAGGAAGGGAGAGAGAGTGAGAAACATCGATGTGAAGGGACACATCGAGTGGCCGCCACCCGCACGACCAACCAGGGCCGGGGACAAACTACAACCGAAGTACATGCCCTTAGCGGGAACCGAACCCGGGTCTCTCGGGACCGCAGGCCTATGCTCTAACCGCTGAGCCAAACTGGCCAGGGCTGAAGGAAATACTTTTAAGAAAAAGAGAAGAAATAATAAATTGCATTACAGAAAGAGGACTAAATAGTAAACACGTAAGCCTGGGATAGAGGTCTATGACATGGAAGTAAGGAAATTAGTGCTTCTAAAACAGACTACGTACATGTTTTCAAAGAATCTACTTGATTTTGAGAAATATTCCTGCCTACTATTGAATTTCTTAATTAGCTAAGCATGTCTGGAAATAAAATAATCAATTTATTATTATTATTATTATTATTATTATTTTTTAATCCTCACCCAAGGACATTTTTGCATTTATCTTCAGATAGAGCGAGAGGTAGAGAGGGGGGAAGAGAGAGAGAAACACCGATGTGAGAGAGACACATCGAGTGGCTGCCTCCCACACGACCCCAACCAGGGCTAGGGACAAACTGCAACCCAGGCACGTGTCCTTAGCAGGAACCGAACCCGGAACTCTCTGGTCCGCAGGCAGAAGCTCTAACTGCTGAGCCAAATCAGCCAGGGCTAAAATAATCAATTAACAAATGAAAAGAAATAGCATATACATGCACATTGCATGTTATATGCCTGCCTGCTGCATAATTATCAATAAAGATGAGTTTCTACATTCTTACTCCTCTGTACAGAAAAATATCTAACTTAAAAAATGGGATATGAACAATATTTTAAAATTTCTTCTAGCTCCAAGTTCATCACTCTATGAAGTATCATTATTTCACAGTTTATAATAAGAATTATTACTTCTAATGACAATATATCTAGTACGTGTCCTTTGGTGGCTACAGAGTAGTCTACTTGCTGGAAATATATCAGTTTTAATTATATTTAAACATTTAGGTTGGATAAGGTCTTCTCCAGTTCTGGAGAAATACAATCATCTACTATTTATATATTAATGAGATCAGTCAACATCAAATCCATTGTACCTGGAAACTCAAATCTGTTCAATAAAAGTACAGAGTTTGCCCATACATCATCAGATGAATCCATCTGCTCTTTTACTCTATCCAAGAATATGAAAAAGGGATGGTAAATGCCTCCATCTATGGATCCCATTTATATTCTACAGCTATTCTTGACAAAAGACTGAACACATAGGAGTGTTGAACATTATTTGTAGATTAGTTAGGTATCCAGGAGGTACACTGTGTTATTTGGGTCCAGTCCTCACTAGAAAGTGAAAAACTGGGAATGTGAGCAGGCTTCTTAACAGAGCTTTTTGGTGGGAAGCTTCAGAGAAAGGAAATGTTCACAAAAGTGAAATCACAACTTACACGGTCCATGGTTAGAATTATAAAGAAATGGTCAGGGAATTCCACTTCTGGTACAACAGAGTGAGTCACTCCATGAACACGCTCCCCATCAAAACTGATGAAAATTATATATAAAAACATACAGCAAATGAAGAAACATTTGTTCAAGAAAATCTACTAAAACTTAGAACTGTGAGAGTCTGCAGTATTTGACCCAAACCTGTACCCTTTCTTGTCCATCTTAGCAATATAAAAGACTCCATTCCAGACTGGTATAGCCAAGGACAAAGGCTTCCTCATCACTCCTCAAGCAACCCCTGCTCCCATTCAGATGGCTGTCTTCCTGACAGGAGTAGAACATCAGCATTTTTCATCCTGTCCCTAGCTCCCTGTTATTCAGGCAAAGGCAGCCAAGAGATGGGGATTTTCTTCTGCCTAGCAGTCAACACACAAAATGTAGGCTGTGCCTTGAGTATTTCACTACTGAGAATACTGGTGTTCCAACTCTTTCCCTTGACTTCTGTGGCAGGAGTTCCATGATGAGAGGCAAGCTGAGACCTGGGGCTGTGGCACCTCCCCCTATTTACCAAATGCTGCGCTCCTAAAGCAGAGCTGTGATTCTTTGCTTTAGGAGCTGAGTGTATGCCATTCTTCCTACCCCAAGCACTAGAGCCAGAGCCATGGTTGAGATTTTGTCCAGGAGGGAAAAGCAGGTCATAGAATAGAGAACTCCATACCTGTCTCCAAAGGAACTGACCTAATTTGCAACAGAGTGTGAAAGTTTAAGTGAAAAACACTTTGTTTTGATGAAAGGCTATTGGGAGAAAATTGAAAGATTCACTGGAGATAAATGCTAAACTGTGGGCAGGCCAATCTGCTAGAAAGAATAAAAAAATACACTTGGGGAGCCCCTCCTGTTGTGAGCACAAGTCTCAAACACTGACTTGATTGAATTATTCTGTAAATCAATATACACCCCATGGCGTTGTTGAAAACAATAGTGCTATAACTCATAATTAGTGGAGCTTAAAAGTTAGATATGGTCAGGTAAAGAGACTAGTAACAGTTAAGGCTGTATTTTTTAAAAAGCAATATCAGAGATTTACACTATGGGAGAAGATAGACTTCACTTAATTAATCTAGCCAGTTACTAAATGAACAAGCAAGCAAATAACAATAACTAACCTGTGTGGGTTGGGGAATGGCACAGACAAAAGTAGCAGAATTGCAACAATTATCTAAATGCCTAATTTTCACAATTAGGAGACAAAAGAATAGGAAAATATGACCCATAAGCCAAGAAACAAAGCAGAAAATGCCTGTGACAGCAAACAGTTATAACAAAGACCTCAAAAGAGCAATTATAAATATGTTCAAATAAACAAAGGAACCCATGCTTAGAGTAAACAAAGGTATTATGATCACTGTTGTATCAAGTAAAGAATATCATAAAGAGATAGAAGGTATTTAATATAACCAGATAGGAATTCTGAAGTTGAAAAATATAATAACTGAAATGGAAATTTCACTAGAGTAACCTAACAGTACATTTAAAGTGAAAGAAGAAATTACTAGAAAACTTAAAGATCGACTAATAGAGAACATGCAATCTGAAGAACAAAGAAAAATAAAAACAAAAGAAAAATGAACAGATCCTCAGAGAAATGCTGAATACCATTAAGCACACCAACATATCGCCCTTCCCTGTTGAACTCGTACACTGTGGAAGAGATGGTAGGTTGCAACCAACCTGGGCCCACTCTATGGACTTTCTTCAGAAGGCTGTAGAGGAAGATAAGGCAGCCTCAGGAAGTGGTGGAACAGTGACAGGTGGATGCAGATCTTGGGGTGCTTTCGGCCTTTTACTGATCTGTCTCTGGGCTCAGAGCTGGAAGAAGCTGACCTTTGTATACAATTTGGCCCATCCCCCCCCACATAGCCCAATAGAGGCAGCCAAAACAGTCAGTGCCTTGGTAGTTCCAGACAAGTAGCCCAAGGCCAATTACAGGCAGTGGGACAACAACCTGCATTGGAACCCCTCCCAAGTGGACCCAAAACCAACACAACCAGTGGCAAGCTTCACACAACACCAGAACACAATCCAAATGCCACACAAGTGGAAAACCCAAAGGGAGATCCCAGAAGACACCAGAGCCTATTGGGGAATATCAGAGTGGAAATAAATGGCATAGAGACTAATGAAACAATAGAAAAGATTAATGAAACTGAGAGCTGATTCTTTGAAAAGATAAACAAGATTGATGAACCTTTAGTCAGACTTATCAAGAAACAAAGAGAGAGAACCAAAATAAATAAAATCAGAAATGGAAGAGGCGAACAACTGACATCAGAGAAATACAAAGGATTGTAAGAAAATACTAACAGCTATATACCAACAAACTGGACAACCTGAGCAAAATGGACAGATTCCTAAAAAAATACAATCTTCCAAATCTCAATCAGGAAGAATCAGAAAATCTGAATGGGCTGATAGCAACTAATGAAATTGAAGCTGTAATTAAAAAGCTCCCAGCAAAAAAAGTCCTGGATCAGAGGGCTACACAGGTGACATTTAACAAACATTGAAAGAAGAACTAACACAAATCCGTCTCAAAATAGTCCAAAAAATTCAAGCAGAGGGAAGACTTCCAAGCTCTTTCTTAGGAGGCCACCATTATCCTAATTCCAAAACCAGATAAAGACACTACAAAGAAAGAAAATTAAAGGCCAGTATCCCTGATGAACACAGAAGCTAAAATCCTCAGCAAAATATTAGTAAATTCGGACCCAGCAATATATTAAAAGATCATACACCATGACCAACGGGGATTTATTCTAGGGAAGCAAGGCTGGTACAATATTCACAAACAATAAATGTGATACATCACATAAACAAAATGAAGGATAAAAGTAATATGATCATCCCTGCTGCTGTGGCTCAATGGATTGAGCAATATCCCATGACCTCAGAAGTCCCAGTTCAGTTCCCAGTCAGAGCACATGCCTGGGTTGTGGGCTCAATCCCCAGAAGGAGGCATGCAGGAGGCAGCTGATGGATGTATCTCTTTCACATCAATGTTTTTTTCTCTCTCCCTTCCTTTCTCTCTAAAAAATCAGTGAAAACATTTAAAAAATCACATATCAATAGACGCAGAAAAAGCATTGGACAAAATCCAGCATGCATTTATGATAAAAACTCTCAGCAAAGTGAGAATAGGGGAATCATACCTCAACACCATATATGACAAACCTACAGCTAACTTCAAACTCATTGGGCAAAAAACAAAGTGTTTCTCTTAAGATCAGGAACAAGATAGGGACGTCTGCTTTCACTATTCTTATTCAACATAGTACTAGAAATCCTAGCTACAGTGGTCAGACAAGAAGAAAAAAAAATAAGGCATCCAAATTGGAAAGGAGGAAGTAAAACCGTCACTGTTTGCAGATGAGATGATATTGTACATAGAAAATTCTACAGACTCCATCAAAAAACTCTAGATTTAATAAATGAATTCAGCCAAGTAGCAGGATACAAAATTAACATAGAGAAGTTGATGGATGTTTATACACCAATAATGAACTCTCAGAAAGAGAAACTAAGAAAACAATCCCATTTACCATTGCACTAACTACAAAAAAATGATACCTGGGAATACATTTAACCAAGGATGTAAAAGACGTGTACTCAGAAAACTATAGGACATTGGAAAAAGAAATAGAGGAAGATACAAATAATTGAAAGCATATACTGCGTTCATGAATTGGAAGAGTTTACATCATTTAAATGTCCATACTACCCAAAGAAATCTATAGATTCAACACAACCCCTATTAAAATATCAATGGCATATTTCACAGATCTAGAAAAAATATTCCAAAAATTTATATGGAACCAGAAAGATCCTGAATAGCCTCAGCAATCTTGAGAAAGCAAAACAAAGTTGGAGGGGTCACAATACCAAATATCAAACTATACTACAAAGCCACTATAATCAAAACAGTCTAATACTGGCATAAGAACAGGCACATGGACCAATGGAATAGAAGAGACCCCAGAAATCATCCCATGCCAATATGGTAAATTAATATTTGACAAAGGAGAAAAGAGCATACATTGGTATAAAGATAATTTATTCAATAAATGCTGTTGGGAAAATTGGACAGGCACATGCAAAAAAAATGAAAGTAGACCACCAACTTACACCATACACAAGAATAAACTTATGTTTCACACTAATGTTCAGTCCTTACTGGCAGAACTTCAAGAGGATTTTGTGGAACTCAAAGTCTGATTGTTTTGACTAGACACTTCCAGATAAATACTCTAAAGAAATTTGGATGTAACATGTCTAAACAAATAAGACTATTCCATATGTCATTCCACTTTCTTTTTTTTTTTTAACCCTCACCGGAGGATATTTTTACATTTATCTTCAGATAGAGAAACATTCATGTGAGAGTGACACATCGATTGGTTGCTACCCACATGACCCCAACCAGGGCTGGGGAGGAACTGCAACCGAGGTACATGCCCTTGGCCAGAATCAAACTGGGGACTCTGGTCTGCAGGCCAACGCTCTAACTGCTGAGACAAAGTGGCCAGGGCACATTCCATTTTCTGCTTGCATTTAAAAGCTTTTTCTTTTTCTTTCTGTGGTTGCTATATCTAGAATTGTGACCTCAAAATTAAGGTCCTTCTGTGTTACCATCTGAGCCACCAAGTTTGGGGCTATTCTCATTTTCTGAAAAACTGGGAAGTATGCATTTGTACAGGTAAGCTAACCAAGTTGATAAGTCTAAGTTACTTCCAGAAAATGAGAAAGAATAAACATATACGGGCCCTTCATTGAGCTGTTCTTTAGGTATGTAATTTCAGGGCCAGTTTTTGTTCATGCCAAAATCACCTATTAGTCAACACACATTTGCTCATTGACTCTAGAATCCAAATGTTTATACTTTTATTTTTGTAATGTAAATACTGATAACAAGATAATCATTCTTTTAATCTATCAAATTTAATTCAAAAGATGTAACCATTTTATGGGTTGGGAATTTGAGAAGGCCTCAGCTGAGCAGTTACTGCTTGGGGTCTGTCATGTGGTTCCTGTTGGATGCCAGTAGGCTCTAGCCATCTTAAGAGTTGGGTGATTGCCCTGGCTGGTTTGGCTCAGCTGTTGGAGCGTTGGCCTGAGGTCCGGGGAGACCTGGGTTCGGTTCCCGCTGAGGGCATGTACTTCGGTTGCAGTTTGTCCCCGGCCCTGGTTGGGTCGTGCCTGGTTGGGCCTTGCGGGTGGCAGCCACTCGATGTGTCCCTTTCACATCGATGTTTCTCCCTCTCTCTCTCCCACTCTATCTGAATAAATAAATAAAAAATAAAAAAATATAAAAAAAAAAGAGTTGGGTGATTACTGGGAGCTTACCTGGGGCTAATGACCAGGGTGACTACACACAGACTCTAGCGTTATGTTCTCAGCATGGCTGGACTTCTTTTATGGAAGCAGCATTCCCTATAGTTAGAGTTAAAAGCCTCATTTGTTCCACTTTTAATTTGCCTTTCTTTTTTTAATCCTCACCCAAGGATATTTTTCCACTGATTTTCAGATAGAGTGGGGGTGGGGGGTGGGGAGAGAGAGAGAGTGAAACTTCAATGTGAGAGAAACACAGACTGGTTGCCTCCCCCACAACCCCAAATAGGGCTGGGGATCGAACTGCAACTGAGGTTCGTGCCCTCGACCAGAATTGAACCCCTGACTGGTCTGTGGGCTGTCACTCTAACCACTGAGCAAAACTGGCCAGGGCAATTTGCTTTACTTTAGTATGAACTGTTTGGTGTTGTATAAGAAGTGAGGTATAGCTAAAGTGACTGTTATAAAAATTTCATTTGAAAAGTTCCCATCTAATGTGAATTTCCTGATGTGTAATATTTGAGCTATGGCTAACTTTTCCATATTCATCATTTTGATATGACCATTAAGATATAGGCCATAAGTAAAGGTTATCCCCTACAACCTTCATTTTATTCAGTTTTTCTCCAGTTAGTATTCTCTAATGTTGAACAAGGAAGATGTTAGATGCTTCCCTTTCTCTAGTAAAACTTTCTGATTTCAAATAAGGCATTATTGTGGCTAAAGGTGATTTCACATTTATTACATTTGTCTGGTGTTATGTTAAGATTTAGGCTGTGGCTAAAGCCTTTGTACACGCATTATATTCAGATTCCTAGTTTTCACAACATTCATAGTTGCCCTCTACCATGAGTTTACTATACTGATAATATTCAGTTGTTCCTCTTCAGAATAAATTACATCATCCTGTGAAAGTTCTGAGTTGTTTGGTACTCTCTACCAAAGCCAACCTA
This sequence comes from Molossus molossus, assembly GCF_014108415.1. NCBI lineage: Eukaryota > Metazoa > Chordata > Mammalia > Chiroptera > Molossidae > Molossus > Molossus molossus. The sequence goes on along the minus strand of NW_023425357.1, from coordinate 14,818,927 downwards.
TGTTTGCCTCAGGACCCAGAAATTCCACTCCTAAATTTATACACGAAGGAAATAAATATATGTACATCTAAACACAAATATATTCACAGAAGCATTATTTATTATGACCCTAAGCTGTAAACAAAGAAAAAATCCACCAACAATAGATGGCTAAATTGTGATATACTCACATAATAAAATTCTATACAGAATAAAAATACATGAATTTCTGCCACATGCACTAATGATGAGTTTTAGAGACATATGATGAATGAAATAAGCCAAATATGCAAAAATACATGACATATAATCCAATTTAGATTAAAACTTAGAATCAAAAACTATAATATTAGAAGTTAGAACTGTGGTTAACTCTGAGGAGGTAACAACTAATTTTTATTACATATCAGCAATGAGAAATACAGTTCACATCTTCTTTCTTTTTAAAAGTCCTTTGTTCACAGTGTAGTTTATTTACCAACTGTATATTTGTTTTACAACAAGGTAGGTATTGATATTGAAATAAGCAATTTTTTTTTTTTTTTTGCATTTATCTTCAGATAGAGCGGTAGGGGGAGAGAGAGGGAGGGAGAAACATCGATGTGAGAGAGACACATCAAGTGACTGCAACCCACACGACCCCAGCTGGGGCTGGGGACAAACTGCAACCAAGGTACGTGCCCTTAGTGGGAACCGAACCCGGAACTCTCCGATCCATGGGCTGATGCTCTAACTGCTAAGCCAAACCGGCCAGCGCTGAAATAAGCAATTTTAAATGTGTGTAGCAACTTAAAAGAGAAAGTTTGTGTCTGATGAATCTAATAATAAAAAAATTGGGGCTTGTATTTTCAATGACTTTTGTCACTTAATTTGTCTAGTAATTCTTTTTTGTGTATTTTACAGGCTAGCGAACAGTAAGTAAATATGTGGTATAGTACCTTTAACTTGTTGAATATTATTATACTTGCAAGCAACATCATGTACGAGGTTTATTATAACTTTAAAATTTTTTACAAAATAAAAGTCACATCCTTTACTATATTCCCATGGTTTCTACCTTGTGAGTTTTCTGATGGACAATGAGGTTTGACTTACAACTGAAGAACTTACCACATTCTTTACATTCATATGGTTTCTCTCCTGTGTGAGTTTTCTGATGGCGAATGAGGTTTGATTTCCTACTAAAGGCTTTCCCACACTGAGGACATCCATTGGATTTCTCTCCTGTATGTATTCTCTGATGAACAGTGAGGATTGCTTTCTGGCGAAAGGACTTCCCACATTCATTACAAATATAGGGTTTTTCCCCGGTATGAATTCTCTGATGGAGAGTGAGGGTTGTCTTTTGGCAGAAGGACTTCCCACATTCATTACAAATATAGGGTTTTTCTCCTGTGTGAGTTCTTTGGTGTACAGTGAGGGTTGTCTTCTGGATAAATGCCTTCCCACATTCATTACATTGATATGGTTTCTCTCCTGTGTGAGTTCTCTGATGATCAATGAGGTATGACTTTTTTCTAAAAGCACTTCCACATTGAGTACAGTCATAGGCTTTCTCCCCTGTGTGTATTTTGTGATGTCTGGTGAGGGTTGCCTTCTGGCGGAAGGACTTCCCACAATCCATACAAATGTAGGGCTTTCCCTCTATATGTGTTTTCTCATGAAGAGTGAGGGCTGTCTTTTGACGGAACGCTTTTCCACACTGACTGCAAACATAAGGTTTCTCACCCGTGTGAATTCGCTGATGTTCAATGAGATATGACTTCCTTCTAAAGCTGTTCCCACAGTAAGAACAATGAAAGGGTTTCTCTTCTGTTTGAGATCTTTGATGTATAATAAAAATGGACTTTCTACAGAGGAACTTTCCATATTTGCTATATGCATGGGGCTTCTCCTCCATAAGATTTTGTGGATGGACACTGGGATTTGACTTTTCGATGAAAGGCATTCCATCTTTATTGTATTCAAAGAGTCTTTCTCCTTTGTGAGTTCTAGTATGTGTAAATAACATTCCTTTCATAAGGAAGGAATTTTCACACTCATTATGTTCAAATGATTGCTCTGGAGTTTGAATCTTCTGATGTTTAATAAGCTCTTGTTTATCACTCAGACTCCTTTCTGTTTTTTTATAGAGAGTTGCTGCAGTATGAATTTTTTCATGCTTTGTACTGACGAGTGATTTCCCCCATCCATTACTCTCACCAAACTTCTCTCTTACAGGGCTTATATTTCTAATGACTAATTCTGAAATATTTTTTAAAACCTTTCCATTAGGTTTATATTCATGTAGTGTCGTTTTTGAAATAATATAGTTCTTGCCTACTGTAAGTGTTTTCCCCCAAATATTACTTCTTTCCTTAATTAATCTTTTGTGGTTGATGAATACAACTGATCTAAAATGCCTATCTTGGTATTCTTTAAACTTCATTACAACATCTTCAGCTTTCCCATCTTCTTCTAGAAAAGAATACAACAAACAACACTGTAAGTCTTCACATAAATGTTATGAATTAGATGTATATACAAAGAACCCTTTGTGGTACTGTCTGTCTCACTATTGAGATCTATAGAAAGGCCTAAATAAATGGCCTCTTGTTAGAGGAAATCCATAGAACATAAACACAAATCCTGCTATACTGTTACAATGAGGAAAAATTGGCATAAGCAAAGAATACTCATATCTTTGGCAAGTTATAAATATAAGCTACATTGATCAGGTCTAATAAACACAAGGACAACTAAGTAAAGAATGGTAAAAGTGGCATTATTCTTGGAATGGGCAATTTTAGAGGTAATGAAGTGAGACTATCAAGAGTACTAAACAGTAAGCAAGGAAAATCATTCAATGGAGATAAAAGCCAACATATTTATTTCCTCATGCTTAAATAAGTGTTATAAAATATTTCCATTTGTTTCTTTTTCACTTTCATTTAGCCTATCTCTTAAAAGGGAAGAATTAGGAAAAAATTTTCACTAGGAATTATAAAATGAACCAGAGGACAAAACATACTTTCAACATGAACATAATCACTGATTGCTATTACCTCAATTTATTCTTCCAGAGGGATGGTCAGTAACTAAGTTCTCCTGACCATCTAATTTTTCCTCCTTTAAATTTGCTGAATTACTTTTTCAGTGTTAGAGAAGGACGGGTTCAAGTTTTCCTCCCAATGTAGTAATATACCTTAAACTCTGCTATTCCCTATTGGGACTGTGAAGGACTAGATTCTTCAATGTATATGCATAGCAATGATTGACCTTATCTATTATTTTTCTTATAAATTCTTGGCTATATCTGATTACTATTACCTTACTAAGACCCACATCTGGTGGAACTATTTTTATTTTTTAAATAAGTTTTTATTGATTTTTTTAGAGAGAGAAGAAGGGATAGATAGAAACATCGATTGGCTGCCTCCTGCATGCCCCCTACTGGGGATAGAGCCTGCAACCTGAGCATGTGCCCTGACCCGGAATCAAACCAGGACCTCTCAGTCCATGGGACGACACTCAATCCACTGAATCACACTGGCAAGACAGGACCCAACATCTTTACAATATATTATCTACAAGTTTTTCCTGAGAAGAAAGAGGCAAATGTGATCAACAGAGAAGATAAAAAACAGTCAACAGAAAAAAACCAATAGATGTCTCCTACATTGAAATTAGAAAATAATAAATTTAAAGTAATGATGATAAATTTATTTACACATCTACAATAAGACAGAAATATTGGTGAAGAGATGGATTATTCAGAAGAAATAAGAAAATGCTAACTAGAAAAACCCAATATTTGAAATATAAAATTCCCTGGATGGGTTTAACAGCAAATGAACACAAGACAATTAGAAAATTGGAAGTCTGGTTAACAGAAATTACCCAAACTAAAAGAATAGCTCTGCACCAGTAGGACCTCCCTGCAAAATAGAAAAACTTGCCATTTATGTGCATGAAGTGTAATTACCTGACAGCCTCCAATTGTTAGCATCTTCAGGTTGCTCTTTGTATTTTGAACCAAATCAGGGTCTCCCCAGGGAATCACCATCCAATGTCTGAATACTGAGGGGATGGGCTGTTCCTGCCCATGTAGGATACCTCTGATGGACAATCTTTGCTTCAAACTGCTCTGTTAGGTTGGTCAGATTTGCATAAGGGTCTGAGGCTCTCCCTGCCCAATCCTGTTAGCATCTGCCTTTCTTTCCACAGGTATCAGATCTGTATCATGGTCTGATAGATTTCTATGTTCAATCTTACTTTCTTCTTTTATCTTTCACAGATGTCACCTTTAAGAAATCTATTACAGCCCTGGCTGGTTTGGCCCAGCAGTAGAGTGTCAGCCTGTAGACCAATGAGTCATGGGTTCATTTCTGGCCAAGGGCATGTACCTTGGTTGCAGTTCGTCCCTGGCCCTCATGCGGGAGGCAACCAGTTGATGTGTCCCTCTCACGTTGATATTTCTCTCTCTCTCCCTTTCTCTCCTGCTCTCTCTATCTGAAGAAAAACAAAAATATCCTCGGGTGAGGATTTTAAAAAATAATAAAGTAAAGAAATCTATTATACTCTTAACTCCATCTCAGCTTTTCCATCCTGGAGGAACCCAACGGACACACAGCAGTTATATTTGGATTGGCTTAACCCTTTCAATGCTTTTTAAAAAAAGCTTCTTTATAGCAAATCTTGTGAAGTCTTTAATCTATAGCAAATCTAGCCTCATTTATTAAGTGTGGCCTTTCTATCGTGTCTATTTAATGTCCTGTATATTAACAAGTTCTTTCCACTCAGGCTGGAGGAAAACAAAATTATTTCTTGTGCAATAAGCTATGGGAATTGTTTGTCTAACAACACTATGATAATTATGTTTTCCTTAGAACATGTCCTTGTCTAGTTTCATGGGGTTTTACCTACATAGGTACAGACCTTTATTTAGCTAAAGACTCAAGAGGAACCTTTTCCAGATTTGGGAAACTCTCTGCATAGCTCCCTTCTTTGGAAAGTGTGACTTATATATTTTAGCCACCTCACTCTCCTCGAATGACAATGTTGGTCTCCTCAAGTAGTAAAATGCTAGGTTCTTTTTGGATTCACCTCTCTGCATTGCCATCTGAAATAGGCCTTTGGATGAAATCCTGGAATGAAGTAGAGCTCATCTCATTTGTCTCTATTCTCTCCAGAATCCAGGTCTATGCTGCCTATTGTTCAATATCTGAAAATAGATTTGTCCAGTTTTCTGGTTGCTTCCTATGGAAGTATAATTCTAGCCTCTGTTACTTCCTCAGGGCTAGAAGCAGAAGTCTTGAATTATAAAAATGAAGGCAAGGCCCAAATAGCTTAATAATGATTTTCATGAAACATTTAAGGAAGTAATAGTATCAATCTTACACAAATTCCGTAAGAAAACAGGTGAAGATTAAACATCCCGTTTGTTTGATATGGCTGACAACAATTCTGACATGAAAACTTTTCAAGGACATTTCAAGAAAACTACAGACCACTTTCCTAGGTAAAATCATGTATAAAATCTTATTAAAATATTACCAACCAATGTAAGAAACTGGAGTTCAATTCAGGAGCCCGAAGTTGGTTTAAAATTAAAATTAATCAATGTGATACATAGAGAAACAGATGAAATAAGAAATATTATATGATCATCTTAACAGATGCATAAAAAGCATATGTTAATATCAATAGCCATTCATTATAAAACTGTCAGGAAAGTAGGAAAAGGAGAGAACTTGGGAATTGAATAAAGAGCACTTTTACAGAGACTCGAGATGGTGGGGAGTAGGTGGAAGCTACACACAGCTCCTCCCAGGACCAAACTGGAAATACAACTAAATTATAGAACAATCATCCTGAATAACCAACTGAAAACTAGCTGAAGAGGAGTCTTATAACCAAGGATTTACAGAAGAAGCTACATCAAGACTGTCAGAAAGGGCAAAGATGCAAAAAGGGCTGGCCCCACTCCCTTGGGCAGCTGGTAAGGTTACAGAGGGATATCTGATCTGCAGGGGGTACCCACTGAGAAGTGTGGGGGTCTCAACCCCAAGCTGGATGCTCTAGCCCAGAGCATGAGAACCTGGAAGAGGTAGCCACATAACATCAGTAAAAAGCTGACAGGTGAAAAGCTGATGGGTTTCTGTCTGGCAGAAAGAGATGAGAGTCTGCTAAAGACAAAGGCACCCTCTGAAAGGGCCAACACACATTTATTTTGCAGCCACTCACCCTGGTGGAGGGAGGGCGGGCTGGACTAGAGTCAATATGAGGAGAGACTGAGGTTTGTGGCTCTGAGGGAGGGAGCTGAAGGGAAAGTTCCAGGATCTCTGTGCTGAGTCATTCTCCCATACAGCAGGTGCCCTCTATCTTGGGTGGAGTACTCCCCTCTTTGTGGCATCCACCTGGGGAAAAGCAACAGCCCCACCCACTAGACTCCCTCTCATGCTGCCCTGTGGAGCTTACACCCTGCTGAGGGGTACAGCCAGAGGCTCTTTCAGTGACTGAGCCTTATAGGCAGGTGGAAGCCAGCAGAAGTAGATCTCAGGGTACCTTGGGACTTTTGCTAACCTGCCCCCAGGTTGATAAAAGCTGGAATGGGTGTACATTTTGGTCCTTCCCATGTGCATTCAGGACCAGGAGAGGCAGCCACAAACTGTGGATCACTTGTAGCTCCCAACAGTGTTCCGAGACCAGTCATAGGCAGTCTTTTTTTTTTTTAATCCTCATCCGAGGACATTTTTCCATTTTTTGTACAGACAGAGTGGGAGGGAGAGAGTGGAAGAGAGAGAGAGGGAAACATCGATGTGAAAGGGACACATCGAGTGGCTGCCACCCGCACGACCAACCAGGACGGGGACAAACTGCAACCGAGGTACATGCCCTTAGCGGGAACCGAACCCGGGCCTCTCCGGACCGCAGGCGGACACTCTAACCGCTGAGCCAAACCGGCCAGGGCTCATAGGCAGTCTTATACTGGCCTGTACCAGAGTCCTTTCAAAGAGGCCCAGAACCAACACACTCAGTGGCCAGCTTCAGAAAACATCAGAACAGGATCCAATAAGCTACACAAGGCAGCATATCCAAAGGGGAATCTCAGCAGGCATCAAACCCTGCGAAGGCAAATTCTGCTTCATGTGGTCAGTACCTGCACAGCAACGTGTATGCCTTGGTCGGGGCTGAGCCTCACAGTCAGCCAGCCTGAGGATCAATCCCATACACAAATGGGCCAATAACAATCAAGACTCAATTACAACAGAAGGGTCCACTTAACACACAAGGGACATTTCTGGAGTACTCAGCTCAGATGATCAAGGAGACTGCACCACTGGACCCCATAAGATACCTATCATGTAAGGCCACCTCAGAATACTGGGAGTCACAGCAGATCTATCTAACACATAGAAACAAACACAAATAAGGAACCAAAATGGGGAGACAAAAAACAGGCCCCAAATGACACAACAGGAAAAATCTTCAGAGAAAAAGCTAAATGAAATAAAGGTAAGCAATTTATCAGACATAGAATTCAAAGTAATGATTATAGGGATGCTCAACAGCATGAATAGGGACATAGAAACCATAAAAAAAGGAACAGTCAGAAATGAAGAATACAATATCTGAAATAAAGAATATGCTGGAAAAAATAAACAGTACGTTAGATGAAGCAGAGGACTGAATCAGCGATTTGGAAGACAACATAGAATAAAACACACAATCAGAGCAGCAAAAAGAAAAACAATTAAAAAATGAGAATAGTTTAAGGGACCTTTGGGACAACATGAAGTGTAACAAAATCCACATCATTGGAATACTGGAAGGAGAAGAAAGAGAGCAAGGCATTGAGAATCTATATAAAGAAATAATGACTGAAAACTTCCCTAATGTGGTGGGAAAAAAAAAAAAAAAGAAAGACACCCAAGTCCAGGAAACTCAAAGTCCCAAACAAGATGGACCCAAAGAGGCCCACACCAAGACACATGATAATTAAAATGGCAAAGGTAAAAGACAAAGAGAATCTTAACAACTGTAAGAGAAAGACAGTTAATTACCTACAAGGGAGCTACCCTACGATGTCAGCTGATTTCTATACAAAAACATTTCAGGCCAGAAGGCCTGATAGAAAGCAAGACTACTTTCCCCAGCAAGGCTATCATTTAAAATTGAAGGAGAAATGAAGAGCTTCCCAGACAAGAAAAAGCCACAGGAGTTTGTTACCACCAAACCAATATTACAAGAAATGATAAGGGGCTTGGTTTAAGAAAAGAAGGACGAAGGATAGGAATAAATGGATGAAGCCCAACCAGTGTGGCTGAGTGGATTGAACATCGTCCCATGGACTGAGGAGTTCTGGTTCAATTCCCAGTCACCACACATGCCTGGGTTGTGGGCTCCATCCCTAGTTGGGGGTGTGCAGGAAGCAGCTGATCAATGTTTCTCTCTCACATCGATGTTTCTCTCTCTCTCTGAAAAATCAATAAGACATTTAAAAAAATGGATGAGGAAGAAGAAGGAGAAAAACATAGGAATATAGTTAAAAGAATAAAATGGCAATAAATACATACCTATCAGTAATCACTCTAAATATAAATAGCTTAAATGCTCCAATCAAAAGACATAGGGTAGCTGAATGGATGAGAAAGCAAGATTCATATTTATGCAGTCTACAAGAGACCTGCCTCAGAAAGAAAGATACACACAGACTAAAAGCAAAGGGATGCTAAAAGATATTTCAGCTTTTTTTATTTTTTATTTTTTTTATTTTTTATTTTTTCCTCACCCGAGGACATTTTTCCATTTTTTTTTGTTCAGGTAGAGTGCGGGGGGGGGGGGGGAGAGGACAGAGAGAGAGAGAGAAACATCGATGTGAAAGGAACACATCGAGTGGCTGCCACCCGCACAACCCCAACCAGGGCCGGGGACAAACTGCAACCGAGGTACGTGCCCTTAGCGGGAACCGAACCCGGGTCTCTCCAGACCGCAGGCCGACGCTCCAACCGCTGAGCCAAACCGGCCAGGGCTATTTCAGCTTTTTTTTTTAAAAAGCTGGGATAGCAATATTGATATGTGATAAATTAAACTTTAAAACAAAGGCTATTCCCAGCAATTCCACTTCTGGGCATTTACCCCAAGAAACCCAAAATATTATTTCAAAAAGATGTATGCAAGCATATGTTCACTGCAGCATAATTTACAATAGCCAAGATATGGAAGCAACCTAAGTGTCCATCAGTAGATAAATGAATTAAAAATAAGTGGTACGTATATTTAATGAAATATTTTTCTGCCATAAAAAAAGAATAAAGTCTTGTCATCTGGAATAACATGGATGGACCTAGAGGATATGATGCTATCTGAATAAGTCAAACAGAGAAAGACAAATACCATATGACTTCATTTATATGTATATTTTAAAAAACAAATGAATAGCCCTGGCCAGTTTGGCTCAGCGGTTGGAGCATCAGCCTGCGGTACAGAGAGACCAGGGTTCGGTTCCCGCTAAGGGCACGTACCTCAGTTGCAGTTTGTCCCCGGCCCTGGTTGGTTGTGCGGGTGGCAGCCACTCAATGTGTACCTTCACATCGATGTTTCTCTCTCTCTCTCTTCCTCTCTCCCTCCCACTCTATCTGAACAAAAAATAGAAAAATGTCCTCAGGTGAGGATGAAAAACAAACAAACAAACAAAAAAAAACAAATGAATAAACAAAACAGAAACAGACTCATAGACACAGAGAACAGACTGATGGTTGCCAGAGGGAAGGGGAGTTGGTGGATGGGTAAAAAAGGGGAAGGAATTAAGAAGTACAAGTTGGTAGTTACAAAATAGTCATGATGATATACAGTATAGCATAGGGTATAATATAGTCAATAATTCTGTAATAACTATGTATGGTGTCAGATGGGTACTAGATCTATTGGAGTGATCACTTTGTAAGTTACATAAATGTCTAATCACTATCTTGTACACCTGAAACTAATGTAATATTGAATGTCAAGTATAATTTAAAAATAAAAAAATTAATAAAAAAAATTTTTTGCTTTAAAAATAAATACTATTGTAATAATTATATATTATGTCAAATGGGTACTAGACTTAACAGGGTGATCCCTTTGTAAGTTACATAAATGTCTTATCTTGTACACCTGAAACTAATATAATATTGTATGTCAACTGTAATTGAAAAATAAATAAAAAATTTAAAAAATATTAAAAGCTTTGAGATAAACTTAATAAAAATGCAAAACCAATATACCAAAAATAATAAAACACTGCTTACAAGAATTAGAGAAGCTAACTCAAATGGAAAGTATAATCATGGGCTGGAAGACAATATTGTTACGATGTTAGTTTTCACCAATAAGAATCTCAGCACATTTATTTAAAGAAATCTAGAAATTGATTCTAAAATGTATTTATATAAGAAAATGACCTGGACTAGCCAAAACAATTTTTAAAAAGAAGAAAGTTAGAGGACTTACTCTGAGTTCAAGACTTATTATAAAGTTGAAATAATCAAAGACCAGGTGGTATTGGTAATAGGATTTAAAACATATCAAAGGAAAGAACAGTCTAAAAACAGACTGACACAAACACAATCAATCGATTTTTGATAAGATCAACAGAACAATTAATCAATTGAAGAAGTGATGAGATAAATTGATATCCATATGGAAGAAAACAGATCTTCTACCCTTACCTTACATTATAAACACCTCTTAACATGAGATGGGCCACAGAACTAACATTTTAAGAAAAAAATACAGGGGCCCTGGCCAGTTTGGCTCAGTGGTTAGAGCATTGGCCTGCGGTCCAGAGAGACCCAGGTTCGGTTCCCGCTAAGGGCATGTACCTCGGTTGCAGTTTGTCCCCGGCCCTGGTTGGGTCTTGTAGGTGGCAACCACTCAATGTGTCTGTCCCTTTCACGTCGATATTTCCCCCCCCCCCCCATCTGAACAAAAAATGGAAAAGTGTCCTTGGGTGAGGATTAAAAAAAAATAAAAATACAGGGAACTATCTTCACAACTCCGGAGAAGGCAAATATTTGTTTCAGAGATCAAAGAAATAATTATGGATGAAATGATGATACACTGGACTTCATCAAAGTTAAAGACTTGTGCTCATTGAAAGAGACCACTAAACCAGACTAGGGAATATTTGCAACACCACAACAAACATAACACTTCTATCTAGAATACATAAAAAATTCCTATTACTCAAGGAAAAAATATTACCCAATAAGAAATGGGTAAACCATTTAAACAGGCACCTCTGAAGAAGATATAAAAAAACACTTGAAAAGGTTTTCAACATCATTAGTTATAAGAGAAATATAAACTAAAAGTGCAAAAATATAATTCCATACCCTTCAGAATGACCAAAGTGAAAATACTGGTAACAACCAAAATTCTCATACATTGCTGAAAAAGTTTAAAATGGTTTAGTAACTTGTAAAAACTGGTTGTTTCTTAAAAAGTGAACTATATACTGCCCTTTGAATGAATGATATCAACTGCTAGTTTTCTATTGAGGAGAAGTAAAAACATGTCCATAAAAAGACATCAGAATATGTTCACAGCAGCTTTATTCGCAATAGCCCCAAACTGGAACATTTCAAATGTCTATCAATAGGAGAGGCATAAATAAACTGGTGTATTCATATAACTGAATACTATTCTGCTATTAAAGTAAACTGCTTATATATGCAAAAACATGTATAAATCTCTCAGACATTGCCCTGGCCAGTTTGGCTCAGAGGGTAGGGTGTTGGCCTGCAGACCAAGGGGTCACAGGTTTGATTCCAGGTCAAGAGCATGTATCTGGGTTGCAGGTTTGATCCCCAGCCCCAGCTAGGGTCATGTAGGAGGCAACCAATCCGTATTTCTCTCTCTCTCTCTCCCTCCCTCCCTTCCACTCTATCTAACAAAAAAATCAATGGAAAAAGATTCTCAGGTGAGGATTAACAACATCTCTCAGACGTTAAGCTAAGTGAAAGAAAGTTGACATGAAAAAGGTCTAGGATAGACATAACTAATCTATACTGGTAGAAATCACTACTGTGGTTGTTGTAGTGGGAGGGACTGACTTAGAAGAGGCTTGATAGAACTTAATAGATTAATAGAAGTGTCCTTTATTTTGACTGGAGCATGAGATACATGGCTTTATATTTCTGTCAGAACTCAAATAATTTTACACTTAAGATCTCTGCACATTATACCTACAAAACATGGAGTGAATTCTTGGTAAGGAAATAGCAAGTAATATCTCGGGCAACAAAGAAAGGACTTACATGGGGAATGATATTCAAACTAAATTTAGACTTTAGAGGCATAGAAGTCAATCATGTATAGGCTCTTCAAGATCTCAGGCCTTTAATAAGATGGCTACTATCAAAAAACACCAAAATATAATATATGTGGGTGAGGATGTGGAGAAACTGGAACCTGGATACATTGTTGGTGGCAATGTTTAATCCTATTGTGCAGTCACTATGGAAAACAGTATAGCAGTTCCTCAAAAAATTAAACAGAATTACTGTATAACCCAGCAATTCTACTTCTGGTTATATACCCAAGAGAACTGAAGGCAATGACTCAAATAGATATTTGTACACCCACATTTGTAGCAGCATTATTCACAGAAGCTAAAAGGTGGGAGCCACCCAAGTTACAGATGAATGGATAAGCAAAATGTGGTATATATATATATACATACAATGGAATATTTTTCAGCCTTAAAAAGGCAGGAAATACGTACTACAACATGGGTGAACCTTGAGGACATTATGTCAAGTTAAATAAGCCAGTCATAAAAAAAGGACAAATACCATATGATTCCACTTACAGGAGGTATCTATAAGTAGTCAGATCCACAGAGTCAGAAAGAATAGTGGTTGCCAAGGGAAAAAGAGAGGGTGTAATGGGAGTTATTATTTAATGAGTACAGAGTTTCAGTTCTGCAAGATGAAAAGAGTTCTGGAGATGAGTGGTGGTAATAGTTGCACAACAATATACATGTACTTAATGCCACCACTGAACTATATGCTTAAAAATAGTTAAGATGGTAAATTTTATGTTATATGTATTTTACCACAAACAAAAAACATATATAGCCCTAAAAACACTCAAAGGTGTCAACTACTTGAGTCCACTCACTGGCCTTTATCTGTACAGACTCACCTAAATAACTTTTACTTGAAAAAATTCTCTCTGTTGTCCATAGTTCTTCTCCTTCTTCCAACTTGCGGATCATATCAGGTTTAGTCATATGGAACCCTGATAATAAAAAATGAGGCTTATTTCCAGGCTCTTTATTCTGTTCCATTAATCTATATGTCTGTTTATATGCCAGTACCATGCTGTTTTGAGTACTATGTCCTTATAGTAGAGTTTGTTATCAGGCAGCGTGATTCCTGCCTTATGATCCAGCAATTCCACTTCTGGGAATATATCCAAAGAAGCCTGGAACACTAATTCAAAAGAATATATGCACCCCTATGTTCATAGCAGCACTATTTACAATAGCCAAGATTTGGAAGCAGCCCAAGTGCTCATTAGTAGATAAGTGGATAAAAAAGCTGTGGTCCATTTACACATGGAATAATACTCAGCTGTAAAAAAGAAGGAAATTTTACCTTTTGCAACAGCATGGATAGACCTGAAGAGCATTATACTAAGTGAGATAAGCTAGTCAGAGAAAGACAAGTACCATATGATTTCACTTATATGTGGAATCTAATGACCAAAATAAACTAACAAACAAAATAGAAACAGAGTTATAGTTATGGAGAACAGACTGACAGCTGTCGGAGGGGAAGGGTGTTAGGGGCTGGGTGAAAAAAGTGAAGGGATTAAGCAAAGAAGAAAACTCAGCGATATAGACAACAGTATGGTGATTACAAGAGGGAAAGTGGGGTGGGAGGAGAAGGTAAAGGGGAGATTAAATGGTGATGGAAGGAGACTTAACTTGGCGTGGTGAACAAACAATACAATATACAGATGAAGTATTACAGAATTGTATACCTGAAACTTACATAATTTTATTAACCAATGTCATCCCAATGCATTCAATAAAATTTTTAAAAAATAAATGAGACTTAATCTAATCTTTTTGGGCTTCGAAACTACTGAAGGAAGGGAAAGATATAGCTTCAAGGCAGCAGACAAGGTATACATTAACATCTTACCAAAGTTAACACCTTGAACTAAGCAAGTGAGAACATAACCATACTTTCTGCTAACAAAAAGGGATTCATCACCTCTGTTCCCTAAAATTCAAAGTTCCATTAAGTTTCAGAAACTCTTGAAAGGAGATGCAGGACACTGAAAGATTCAAGGAGTTCTCCTTACCCACAGAGATGAGGTGGCAATAGTTTTCCAACATGACATCCTTGTAGAGGGCCTTCTGATCAGCGTCCAGTTGCTGCCACTCCTCCTGGGTGAAGTCCACAGTCACATCCTTGAATGACACTGATCCCTGTAAGGTCATACTCTAGTTCATCCTAAAGTGACTGCAACTAGTGAAAACTAGATATTGGAGACCTAGTTTTGACCATATTCAGTGGTCATATTAGTTTTCTTAACTTGTTTTATACTGCAGAACATTCTTTCTGAAAATACATTCATCTGTATTTACTTATCTCATACAAAAAATATATGAGAACATACTATTTGCCTTGAATGTAATTGGTTGCTGAATGGACCAAAATCAATAAAATTCTGATGGCAATAATGAGAAGTTGCAGGCTAAGAGGGAGCATATGCAATGACAGAAATATGAATGAGGAAAAGTGCTACAAAAATGAAGAAAAATGTCATTTTATATTTCAAGGTTTCACTAGGGACATAAAAATTTTGAATTCATGCCTGGCCGGTGTGGCTTAGTGGTTGAGCACTGACCAATGCACCAAGAGGTCACCAGTTCGATTCTTGGTCAGGGCACATGCCCAGATTGTGAGCTTGATCCCCAGTGGGGGGCATGCAGGAGGCAGCTGGTCGATGTTCTCTCTCATTGATGTTTCCCTCTCCCTCTCCCTCTCCCTCTCCCCCTCTCCCCCTCCCCCTCCCTACCTTTCTCGCTACAATCAATAAAAGGAAAAAACATTTTTTTTTTAAATTTTTGAATTCACAATGAATTTGTTTTGAAGGAATACAGGGCATTGGCTTTTAAAATTCATCAATAGAGAAAACCAGTTAGTAAGTTCAGGAAATACAAAAGACAGTTTGTTAAGAAAGAGTCTTTGAGCTCTAAGAAGGAAAAGGTACATGGAGGTAGGCAGTGGGTATATTTATGGAATAATACTGGATTTTTTCCTATAGAGCAGTGGTCCTAAAAACGTGCTGAGCACACTCACAACAGATTAGTCTTTATTTATAAATTACCAGTAGGCATTAATGGCAATCCACATAGTTAATGACTACTGTTCTTGAAGGTAAACTGTAGTATTTTCCTCCCTTTCAACAAGTCTTATACATTCCACTGTAACACAAACTCCACTTTGGGTTGCTGCTTTATGGAGTATAAAGAAAATGAAGAAACATTAAGTCAACACATATGTTATATACTACATTTTGTACTTTAGAGGCAATACTCTTGAAGTCTAGAGAAGGCTTGAGATATATTAGGTGAGAAAAACAATTAAGTAACCACCGTTAGAGATGTCTCCTAGATTAAGGTGTTATTATTGGTTTAGACAGGGGACTGCCGGTTGCTATTATGAGTTGTAACACAATTGGTCATAAATTGGTTGTAGAGTGGAAAAAGAGAGGCATAGCTCTTTAGTTATCTGTATAACTGCTGGGACTAGAACATGGAAATGGGAAACAGAAGAAAGTACAATAAGCTGGACCAAAGAAGGTAATGAGGGCAGCTTTGAAAATGTACTTTAAGTGACCATAGAACATTTAGGTGGTGATAGCTGTTGGAGGTTGGATATATGGTTCTGACACTCTGGATAAAGGTCTAGGTATTTGAGAATCACTAGAATCAGATCAGTATAATCTTTAGAGCAATTTTACTGTGAATACAGAAAAAGAGATGGTGAAGAGAACTAATTAGCATCTTTGGAAAACCAATATTTTAAAAGCTTGGTTGATGAAGATAAATTTTTTTAAAGAAAAATATTAAAATAGAACAATGTACCACCTTTGATTCAAGAGTAGACTATTTCAAGAGTGGGCTAGCATATGCATTTCCTTCTTTTGCACCCACACATAAGAACACTGAAGAAACTAAAAATATAATTAATATAATTAATCTATAACAGCATTGGAATACTGGAAAGGTTTTCACTGGCAGGCCACAGTTTGTAGAAATTGCTGGCAGACATGGGCAATAGGAGGATTAAAGGGGAGAAATGCCAAATCTCAGTTTTCTGACAAGCTTACAAGTAAATCTCTATCCTGAAAACCTCACAAAACAGGACATCTTACAACAAACTAATAATGCGATCCAGAACGGCAAGACCTAGGTCAGTAGGGATGATCCAGCCTCTTCCATGTCTGCACCTTTATTCCTCACAACTTAGATCTCAAATCAATGTTTAGACTAGATTCATTCAAGTAATATATTCCCATTTAAATCAAGATAATACATTTGTGTTCCAGCAGTACTTTTTGTGAGAAGACAGAAAGGAAATTATGATAATATACCCAATCTATATGTGAACATTGGCACCAACTGGAAGGTGCACTTGGGGAAGGTTAAATTTATCTGGTTGGAATAAGAGAAACTGGGAACAGGGCTTCAACTAGGGTGAGGCAGGCAAGGCACCTATGGTGCAAAATTTAGGGATGTACAGCTCTGAGAGTACTCCTTAAATTTTGTATCTAGGCCACTTGCTTGCCTCACCTTATCTGGGCCCTACTGGAGACTAGTTTCATAGAAGCAAATTCCCATCCAGGAAATTTAAGAATAGTGAAATAAATGTTCATATAACCTGAAAACAAATTATTTCAGAAAGAGAGGAAACATCATCTCACCTGAGGCATAGCTGTGAGATCTGCAAGAGATGAACCTTCTCTTTTGAGCTCTTCTTTTGGAAAGGGAAGAGTTCTGAGAAGGCAGAGATGGGAAGATAGAAGGAACTATGTGAAACCATATTTGACTTAGAACTCCCAGAATAACTCAGTTAAATCCACATCAATTTTCACTGTTTTAGCATTTTCCCACTCTGTGTATCCCACGCAACTGCAGGAGACAGATTAATTGGACAAATCCTGCTCCCTCACCAACACCAGAAACCATTATGTGGGGTAGAATAAATTCTGAGGAATCTGTTATGGTTGGAGAGAGGGAACATTGTGTGTTTCTCTCTACAGATCTTCATCTCCCATAGATGATAGGTTTATTATATATTTCCAAATTATTCTTCATGGGCTTTCTAGCAATTTATACTGCCACCAGCAAGAATACCTCCCTACACCTTGATGAATACTGCTAGCTGACAATAATTTTCAATATCTGTTATTGATATAATTCTAATTTACACATTCCTTATTATGAGTGAGAATAAGCTCCTTTTCATAAGTTTATAGAAGGCCCTGGCTGAGTAGCTCAGTTGGTTAGAGCATCATCCCAATACACCAAGGGGTTGAGGGTTTGATCCCCAGTCAGGGCACATAAAATAACCATAAATTCATAAATAGGTGGAACAACAAATCAGTTTCTTTCTCTCCCCTGCTTCTCTCTAATCAATAATAAAAATTAAAAAAATAAGTTTAAAGAAGTTTTTATTTTATGTGATGGCATCTTCTTATAGTATGTCTCTTTTTTTATGGATTTTTACTTCCTCATTGGTTGATATCATTTAAAAAAAATTTTTTTTTCTTTATTGATTTTAGAGAGAGAGGGAGAGAAAGAGAAAGATAGAAACACTGACGAGAGAGAACATGGATTGGCTGCCTCTTGCATGCCCCCCAGTGGGGATTTGGCCCACAACCTGGGCATGTGCCTGACCAGGAATCAAACTAGCAACCTCTTGGTGCATGGGTGGACACTCAACCACTGAGCCACACCAGCTGGGAGATATTTGTTTTTGAAATTTAGTAAATTAACCCTTTACCTACTTAAAGTTGCAAAAATTTCATATAATATTTATATGAGTATTAAAATGTCTTTGTTTTGTGAAGATTTTTTCCAGTGTCTTATTGTTTAGCAATACTACATAACATATAATCCATACTTTCTCAATTGATATAAAATGCCACCTCTATCATATATTACATATCCTTATCTGCTTGAGAATATCTGGACTTTCTATTCCTCTACTTCATCTCTTTATTGATTCATCTGTTTCACACTACTTAGTAAGCACAGTTAATTTTTGAAAACTATTCATTATTAATTTCCAAATAGTTAACTTAAATATTAACTAGTAAGCAACACTTTTTAGTAGTATAGGTATGGAAATAGAAAAGAAATTGATCTCCACTTTGTAGGTTTCTAGGCAGAAAGGATAATATTTTGCTAAGTCTGAAGTATTGACTGATATAGTGAATATTTTAATTCACAAAATAACTATTTCAGTTACTAAAACAAGACTGGCCTTGTGTTTAAAAGTGTACCAAATACTCTTTATTCTTAGAATTTCTGAAGAAGCTATTAACCTTGCCACCAATTTCATCCGGAAGCAAGAAACCTCACATATATCAGTGTTGAAAGCATTAATTATGGAACACTGTTCATTTTAACACATTAGTTTTAGTTCATATGGTGTTTCCCTGCAATGAATCTACCATCTAGGAATTATAAAACTGTTACTTCTTCCTTTCCAATACTTACACCACTATTTTATTTGCTAAATTGCTACTGAGTTACAATTTTGGAGGCACACGTAATGAATGATATTCAGATAATCAAATCTTACATACCCAACTAGACAATGGTCATGCAGTCTCTCCATCACAAAAAGTAACAGTAGGTTACAAACACATGCATAGTTTACATTCAATCAGACTTCACAGCATCCCATAGCCCCCACATATCATTCACAACCTCAGACAGCACATTCATTATATAATTCCAAGCAAAGTCAGAAAGTCACATTACAAATCACTTTCGCTTCTCCATCATCACCAACAGTGTCGAACACGACTCACACCTAATCTAAAAATAGACAAAGGCAGAAGAAACCCAAGCAGCAACACTACCCCGTCCACTTTTCACACGCAATCCTCCCTAACCTCTCCCGGAGTAGCATGCACCCAAAATGCAGCTATTTGGGACAGGAGGCCCGCTTTATGCGCGCGCGCGCGCGCACACACACACACACACACACACACACACCGCCCTCCGTAAGGCCCTGTTCGCTGCGATGGCGTTTCTTCAGTCAAAACAGACAAAACCCACCCCCAACCCCCCACCGAGCTCGTTCCAGGTCACACTCGATTATCACTCTCACGGTCACGCCCACAGACCACGCCCGGGGCCCCACTCACACAGATCTGAGTGTATGGTTACCGCGGGACCAGTTCCGGTTCCCTCCTCAGAATAACCAGGCCCGGGTTTGACTCCTAGTTCCCTCCTGGCCTCCCCGCTGGGCCCCGCTTCCCTAGTCTGACCTCCCCGCCCTGAGCTTCCAGGTCCCTCCTCTTCCAGAGCCCCTAAGACCCACAAGCCTCACCCCCCGCCGAGGGTCAGTAGTCTGCGCCTGCGCACTCCCGCGTGAGCTCGCGCTCCCAGGAGTCCATGGGGCGTCCCGAAAGGAGCAGCGGAGATCCCAGCTGTGGCGCCTCAGGTAGTCTTGTATCAACGTCTGCGCTTTTGTGGCTTGGATTACGTTTCTCACAGCCCCTGGGGGAGCTAATGAACTTCGAACTCTGGCTCATTTTACGCTAGCTTTGCACTCACCATTATTTGTGTGGTGAGTTGAGGTGATGCGGGGTTGGGGTTGCAGGAGACCCGGAGTTTTGCAGATGCGGGTGCAGTCAGTGGAGGCAGGAGCCTCGGTTCTGTGTGCATCACCTGCGGGGGAAGGTGATCGTGGGTGTGTGCATGGATGTGTGCGTCAGCATGGGATGTGATTATGAGAGTGTGTTTGTGTGTTGTGTGCGCGTGTGTGTATCGTGCGCAGGATGTGTGCATGGTAGGGAGGCCTTGATTGGCCCTGATTAGGCTCCTAGAACTGTGAGGGGGGTGGAGCCTTTTTAATGACCGTGGTCGGCTGTGACTGTAAGGTGCGCTATACTGCGACCGAGTGATCCCGTAAAAGCGGTATGGTGACTGACTGGAGACAGCTCAAAACTGTCCTCGTTTAAAGAAAAATTATCCTAGTTTAACTTTTATTACTTTTAGGAGGGTAGAGCTTCAGTTTTGCTGTTCTGGGGCTGAGGAGTCTATGGACAAAATCCCTATGTGACTTAGTCTGTGCCTGTCAAAGACTCCGAAGCCCTTGTTAACCACAGAGGCTCCTGTTCTAAAGGATGGCCTCTGTTGCCTTCAGTGCACCTTTTATCCACTGTCCAACCTAGTACTGTTAATACACAGTAGGTATGCCTTACATTAAGTGTAGCCTATTCTGGAATCAATTGTAAGTTCCATGGTTTCTTGGAATCTGTTGCCCTGGTTTTTTGTTTTTGTTTTCACTGTCATTTCACCTTATAGCCACACTGCACAGAAACGCTAGCTGCACAAAAAATGAATGTGAAAGGGAAGTTGAATATGACATCTAGAATGATGGTACCATCGGAAAAAGCACAACCCTTTGTTTATTATGGCAATTTAGAGCTGGAATTTCCCCCGAGGCAGGAAAAACATGATAGGTAGGCACCAAAAGCAAAATTCTTTCTTCTTAAGGTTCCTTTTCAAAATTCTGTAGGGGCCAACTGCATGCAAATCCACAGCATTTTCATAGCTCTGTTAACAGAAGACTTGAGAACATGGAAACAGATTCCAGTCCCAAGCTTCAATGCACCTGACTTTTCTTTATGACCGAAGGAAGGATCACAGTATTCCAGTCTTTCTCATACTTCCATCTTGGTATGTTTAATATAGATAATGGAGGCTTGCTAGTGCTACCCTAAAAATAAAAGGCCTGTTGAAGTGAGAGGCAAAAAGCATTTATTTGAGATAAATAAGAATAGCTATTCCAGGGTCAGTAATTCAGGCAGAAGCCCAAATAATGTTCCAATTAGGAAATAGGCAATTTTGAGTATTTATGAGAAAATAAAGGAAAACAATTACATCATTTCTGTTGGTGCAGATAACATAATGACGCTGATACTAATACAATGATTTTTTGTTTGTTTTTTTAATCCTCACCCGAGGACATTTTCCCATTGATTTTCAGATACAGTGGGAGGGTGGGAGAGAAAAAGAGACATTGATGTGAGAGAGAAACACACTGCTTGGTTGCCTGCCGTACAACCCCTACTAGGGCTGGTATCGAACTGCACATTCATGCCCTTGACCAGAATTGAACCCACGACCCTTTGGTCTGTGGGCTGACACTCCAACCGCTGAGCCAAACTGGCGAGGGCACTATACAGTAGTTTTAATTTTCAGTCCAGTAGTCATAATAATAACTGCTTTACTGTTATCTTTGCAAACAGTTGTTTGGGACACAATGTTGCCTTATGCTCTAGTCCAAAAGTTATTTTGCCCTGTTTTAACATTCCAAGGTTTGAGAAATAAGGCTTACAAGGCAGTTCCTCTGGCATGGCAGCTTCCATTTTAAACTGTCTCCGTTTTATTATTGTTTGCACTAGTAATGAAGAATGTGTTCTTAATTTTAGTCTGTCTGGCCTCTTAAGAAAGGCCCGAATGTCATGGTTCCCTTTCCCTTACAAGTTTTGCTGTACTACAAAAGATGAGCCATGCCCTGGCCAGTTTGGCTCAGCGGTTAGAGCGTCAGCCTGCTTAGAGTGTCGGCCTGCGGTCCAGAGAGACTCAGGTTTGGTTCTGCTAGGGGCGCATGCCTTGGTTGTAGTTTGTCCCCGGCCCTGGTTGGTCCTGTGGGTGGCAACCACTCGACGTGTCCCTTTCACATCGATGTTTCTCTCTCTCTCTCTCCCACTTTATCTGAACAAAAAATGGAAAAATGTCTTCGGGTGAGGATTAAAAAAAAAAAAAGATGAGCCATGAGAGGGGAAAAGTGTTACAGTTGCTCTTCTGAAAGCCAAGCTAGAGTTCATTTTGAGCTTTTTCTTTGTTTTATGAAATTAATTTTTGTTTTTTAGGATATAACATAACTTCATCTGAAATGCTCTGCCACATAGTGACTTACCCATTTACCCTGGCCTTCTCATCCCAGTTAATGATGGTACAATGAGGATGGATCCCCTTCTTTCCCAGTGCTTCATCAAATGCCCTTCCTACATTTAATGTTCATATAATCACTTGGCAACACCTCCCCTTGTGCTCTTTTGGTCTAAGCATTCTCATGATGCAGAAGTAATACTCTTACCTGGTAATTTGTTAGGGAAGAGACCAGTGCTTAGATAGAATTATATATTAGATACCGTAGGTATTCTTCAGAGCCATGAATGGAAAAATGGCAAGGCAGGAGATGGTTTGATTGATTTCAGTAAAGAAGTCTTCTGTTTTGGAGTCCTTTAGGAGTAAGAGTATTTTGGGTATAGAGTACCTCTGTCAAGAGGGTAGGAATTTATTTCTGAGGGTATACATTAGGAGGTTTATGTTGCACCAACAGTTCTTATTGAAGATTTGGCAGTATCAGTTTAAAAAAAATTATTTAAGCCCTGGCCGGTTTGGCTCAGCGGTTAGAGCATCGGCCTGCGGTCCTGAGAGACCCGGGTTCGGTTCCCGCTAAGGGCATGTACCTAGGTTGCAGTTTGTCCCCGGCCCTGGTCGGTTGTGCGGGTGGCAGCCACTCAATGTGTCCCTTTCACATCGATGTTTCTCTCTCTCTCTCTGTTCCTCTCTCTCTCCCTCACTCTACCTGAACAAAAAATGGAAAAAAAAAAAAAATTATTTAATTACAGTTGACATTCCATATTAGTTTCAGGTATACAACATAGTGATTAGACATTTATATAAATTACAAAGCAATTACCCCAGCCCTGGCCGGTTTGACTTAGTGGTTGGAGTGTTGGCCTGCGGACCAGAGAATCCAGGGTTTGGTTCCCGCTAAGGGTATGTACAACAACAACAAAAATTAATTAATTAATAATATAGTTAAAATAAAATAAATACACCACAAAGCAATTACCCCAATTAAGTGTAATGCCTACCTGACACCATACATAGTTAATATAAAATTACTGACTATATTCCCTATGCTGTACTTCCATCCATATGACTATTTTGTAATTACCAATTTGTACTTCATAATCCCTTCACCTTTTTCACCCAGCCCTTTAACCTCCTCACATCTGGCAACCATCAGTTTGTTCTTTGTATCTGAGTCTTTGTATCTGAGTTTGTTTCTGTTTTGTTTGTTAATTTTTTGTTTTTTAGATTGCACATATGAAATCATGTGGTATTTGTTTTTCTCTGTCTGACTTATTTCACTAAGCCTAACACCCTCTAGGTCCATCCATGTTGTCACAAATAGTAAGATTTCAGTCTCTTTTAAAAGCCAAGTAATATTACGTTGTGTGTATATATATATACATATATAACATCTTCTTTATCTATTCGTCTGTTGGTGAACACTTGGAATGCTTCCATTTCTTGGCTATTGTAAATGATACTACAGTGAACAAGGGATGCATATATTTTTTAAATTAATGTTTTGGATTTCTTCAGATAAATACCCAAAATTGGAATTGCTGGGTAATATGAAAGTTCTATTTTTAACTTTTTGTGGAACCTCCATAATGTTTTCCATAGCACTTCCAATTTGCATTCCCACCAACAATGCATGAGGCTTCCCTTTTCTCCATCTACATCTTCTCCCACACTTGTTGGTTTGTATTCATGATAGCCATTCTGACAGGTGTGAACTGATATCTCATTGTGCTTTTAATTTGCATTTCTCTGATGATTAGTGATGTTGAACATCTTTTCATATGTCTATTGGCCATCTGTATGTCCTCTTTGGAAAAATGTCCAAAGGTCCTATAAAGTTCTTCTGCCCATTTTTAATCTTGTTGTTTTTTGTTTTTGTTTTGTTTTTGGTGTTCAGTTGTAAGAGTTCTTTATATTCTTTGGATATTAACCCCTATTCAAATGTATCATTGGGAATATCTTCTCACATTCACTAGGTTGTCCTTTCATTTTGCTGTGCAAAACTTTTGAGTTTGATGTAGTCCTATTCCTTTCCTTCCTTTCTTTTTTCTCTTGCCCAGGGAGACATATTTTTAAAAAAGCACTACTAAGAGTGATGTCAGAGAGCTTACTGCCTATGTTTTCTTCTTGGAGTTTTATGGTTTCAGGTCTTATATTTAAGTCTTTAAGTGAGTTGAGTAAGGTCACAGAATACAAGATCAACATACGAAGTCAACTGAATTTCTATATACTGACAACAGGCAAGTGGAAACCAAAATAAAAATGAAATATTATTTATAAATGCCTCTCCCCCAAAGAAATACTTAGTTAAAAAATTAACAAAACACAGATTCTATATGATGAAAATTATAAAATGCTAATAAAACAAAGAAAAATACCTGGAGGAACATGCTCTGTTTAAAGATGTATATTCTCTAACTTCATCTATAGGTTTAATATAATTCCTATTAAAATCTCAGCAAGCATTTTGTAGACACAAACAATCTTGTTCTAAAATTTATGTTCAAAAAAAGGGCCCCAAGGATAGCCAAGAAAAAAAAAGAAAGAAAAATAATGAAGTGGAAAGCATTACTCCAATATTAAGGCTTACTATATAACTGCAGTAAGTATGGTACTGGCAGGGATAGTAATAAAGATCAATGGATAGAATAGAAAACTCAGAAATACAGCCAGACAAATGTGCCCAACTAATTTCTGACAAGGGTGAAAAAGCCATTCAGTGATGGAGGGATAACATTTGAAATAAATGGTGATGGAGCAACTGGACATGCATAAAAAAAAAAAAAAAGAACCTAGACTTAAAGTTTCACATCTTCTACAGAAATGAAATCACAGGCTTAAATGAATAATGTAAAACTGCAAATCTTCTAGAAAATAAACATAAGAGAAAATCTTTGGGACCTAGGACTAGGTGGAGGGTTCCTAGACTTGACACCAAAAACTAAAACAAACAAACACAAGACAATAAGGCTCTCAAAGCTTGGAATGCCCTGCTCTGAGCGGCTCTTTGGTTCCCCAAAGAACTGCACCTAGCAGGGATAGCCAAGACTTCACAGCTGAACCAATCAGTCTTTTGCTGGGGGTGTATTTACTGCCTGCAGAAGTGGGAGACAGGCTCCACCTCTCCTCCGGGCTGCGGAGCAGAACTCACAGTGAGGTCTGTTTAGCCTCCCCACCATGCAATCAGAGCCCAGCACTCTCCTGGCAGTCTCCCTGATAGAAGCCTCCCCAGGAGATACAGTCCAACAATCCAAGCACTGCGCAGAACTGAAGCCCTCACACATCCCAAGTGGGAGTGGTTAAAAAATTAGCTTGGCCCAGGATTGTGTTCTGTCTATGCAGCTGGTCTCAACTAAGCAGGGGCCGAAATTCCCAGCTCCACTTGCCAAATATACCCGACCTGTGCTGCTACCCTGTGCTGCTGCCTACCAGGGGAAGGGATCAGTCTGGGAGGCTCCACAGGTGGGGGAAGGGGTTCTGACCCCGCACTCAAGGTGGGTCCTTTCCCCTTTCCCCTTTCCCCACACCAGACAGTTTAGTCACTTCCGGGGGTTCTGCCCGATGCTTTACAAGAAGAAGAGGGTCCCTTAAAGTTACTGCTGGGTGTAGCCCAAGGGCCTCTCCCCTGGACCCAAACACCACAGTGCACAGCCTTTCCAACAGTCAGAATCTGCGCAAACTTCTCTGGCTGGGGCTGCTAACAATAGAAGCGCTCCTTCACTGGAAAGGTACAGTCCCAGTCTCCCAGGCAGGCAGATTTCCCCTGGTTACCTCTGCCGGATACTATGTGGACTCTTCTTCCCATCTCTGCTTCTCTGGGTTTGGGGTCCCTGGGTGGAGCTGAGACCCCACATTCCCAAGGGGAGGGAGCTTTACAGATGATATCACTGGGGCTGCTCCAGGTGAGCTCCTCTTTTCCCCAACTTCCCTCCTCTTACCAGTCTCTTTGTGGTTTCTTCAGTGCCCCTTAGTTATAATATGTCCAATCAGCTGCATTTCACCTGGTTTTTCAAGTTGATTATGAGGTATTTTAGCTATAAATCTGGTCCCTGGCTGAGAGGAAGGGCCCTCAGCTTCTGGTCAAGCTGCAGCCATCTTGGGGAGCCTAAATAAAAAGTTTTTAAAAAGAAACCACCACACCCATACAAAAGGAAAGGCAGCAAGCATCAAAAAATGATAAAAGAATCACATCTCTAAATGAAAAGACCATAATTAAGAGTATAATTTTTTATTTTTGGAGTCAATGTAACAAAGTATCATAAATTAGGTGGCTTAAAACCACAGAAATACACTTTCTCGAAATTCTGGAGCATTATGATGAGTCACAGACCCATCAAAGACTTCTAACCTATAGAATGGATCTCCAGGACCCTACACTTTCCTAGACGACCTCCTTTCTTCCCAGCCTCTGCCATCTCTACCTCCTCAATGTAGTAATTTGCTTTAATTTACCCAATTTCTACTCAATCTTAACTATTCTATTAGAACATCTATTCATCTGTTCTTGATCTAATATTAGATTAAAAATATCTTTATAACATTTAAAAAATGTATTCCCTTCACCTCGCAGGGCAGTTTGTGTTGATTGTATCCTTTAATGAAAAGAAGTTACTAAGTTTCATATACTCCCATTTGCTTATTTTTGCTTTGGTTACCTGTGCCTTGGCATCAATTTTTTAAAAACAGAGTCTAGCAGCCATTTCTGCCCAGGGGCCTCTGTCGCAAACTGCACTTCAAGGAGAAGTCCCTGCACTAAACTACCTGCACCTGCTGCTGGACTGCCTGCTTGCACTGTGTTCCTGCCATCTGAGCCAGCCTGTATAAAGGAGTTCCTGGAACCCTATTTCGACCAATAGGACTGAGGGTTTCCCCATCTGATCAAAGCTGAGCAGCTCCTACCAATTACAACAGCCCTATTCTGACTAACCAGGACAGTGCCTTTGGACCAATCAAACTGAGAATTTGGAGTCCTCATTTGAATGAGAACAAACCAGTCAGGGACCAGGGGCAGGAACTTCTTTCAAGCCAGCTCCACTCTGGCTGGGGAGCACACTTTCCCTTTCCACTCAAGAATAAAGACTGCATCCCCCTGGCTGAGCTGAAACACCAAGATGTCTCATCAGAACTGAGTGGAGCAGAGCAAAACTGACTGTCACAAACAAAGCAGACTAACACAGCAGACCAGCATGGAGCAGATCTGAGCTGTCTAGCCAAAGGGACCTGCCCCCAGAGCTATTCTACGGTGGTGCATTTTTCACAGCCATGCTGTATCACAATTGAGCTGTTTTGCACTGAATAAAGTTTCCTTCTTTGCTGCACCCCAAATTGGAGATTCTTGTTGGCTTTGAATTGGCGCCAAAGACCATTGGTTGACATTACTTAGGCTTCATTTGCTTGACATTTATAGGTGACCTTATCTTCCTCTGGCCCTTTTATTCCTCTTCCCTGATTGACATCACCACAGCAGATCCCAATCTCATTTTTTGCCGACCCTTTTGGGTCAGGACCCCAAACCAAGGTCCTTATGCCAAATGCCATTCATGCTAATAGAAGAAGACCGAGTTCAGTAAAGCAGAGCAGAAACTTTTTTCTTTGGTCAAAGAATGAAGCAGGATGAGCTCTTGTTGGAAAGGTACCTTCTCTCTATAGTTAGGGTTTGGGGGGATTAACTGGTTGAGTAGTCAGGATCAGGAGAGCTGGGGTATGTACACTCCCCATGGTTCCCTTGTGCATTTCTTACCCCTAGGTGTTATTTTTAGTATGTTAATAAGACAAGTTCACTGGAGGTCACTGGAGGTCACTGAAGGTGTGGGGTGGGTTCTTGAACACCATCTTCAGATGATCTGGTTTCAGCTAGTTCTGCAGCTGAATTGTCTGTAGGTGCTGTGGTTAACAGTCACCAGTTCACCTTAGTTCCTGTAAGCAAGCATAGCTTGCAACATAGTTTAGATATTCAGGAAGAGTAGGGTTTTCTCGAAGTTAGCCCAGTGACAATTTCACCTATATACAGGACTTTATGTCTCTAAGCCACATGTGATTTCCTCATTGCAGGAAAGGAGACCGCTCTGAATAATGGAGAGAACAATGACTAAACAAGCTCCAAGAAGAGGAAAGCCATTGCAGTTCAGCTGGTGTGGAGAGTCACAAGTTTAAGATGTTTGAGAAGCGTTCTTCTCAGAGGCCAGAGGAGAGAACTGAGGTCCCCTGAGTCTGAGTTCCCAAAGACTTGTCCCCATTCTGAACAAAATCATTTGAAAATGGAGTCAACAGCATCAAGGGACTCTAACTTGGAGTCAGGACACCATTAGGAAAGTCAGGCTTAGGCACATCCACACTCAGATGAGGACTGGACTTTTGTGCTTGCTGTAGACGTCCATCCAGGAACTTGCCTCCCTGTCATGCAGAGGCTTACCTCAGAGTCTCACCACAGGGACCTAACTAATCCTTTTTGAATTAGTCATCACACTTAGCTGGATAAACAACAGGAAAATTTGGGTTTTGCCTTTATAAACTCGAGCTTTCTTCATCTTCCCAGAGCACATTTCAGGTCTTCCCCTGAAACTGGGATGTTTAAAACAATAGATATTTATTCTCTTTCACAGTTCTGGGGCCAGAAGTCCAAAATCAAGGTGTCAGCAGGGCCAGACTTCCCTGACTCTAGGGGAGACTCTCTTCCAGCTCCTCGTGACTATAGGTATTCCTTGAACGGTGGCCCCCATGATACCAATTCTTTTTTTTTAATATCATGATTTAGCATGAAATTTTTTAAAAATTGATTTTTAGAGAGAGAGAGACAGACGGACAAAGACATCAACTTGTTATTCCACCCACTCGTGCATTCATTGGTTGATTCTTGTATGTGCCCTGGACCAGGGATCGAACCTGAAACTTTGGTGGTTTGGGACAATGCCCTAACCAACTGAGCTACCCAGCCAGGTCCCATGACTCCAATTTCTGCCTCCATGGTGACATTGCCTCTTTTTCCTTAGTCAAATCTCTCTCTGTCTCACTCTTATAAGGACACCTGTCATTGGATTTAGAGCCCACCCAGACAATCCAGGATGAACTCCTCACCTCTGGATCCTTAATTATATTAACAAAGACTGTTTTCACAAAGTACCATTCACAATTTCCAGAGATTAGGATGCATACATATCTTTTTGGATGTTACCATCCTGCCCATTGCACTCTGTCTTACCAACAGAATGTTGTACTTTAAAATTTTTGCCATTCTGATAGGTGAAAACAGTCTCAGAATCATTTAAATTTGCATTTCTCTTTTCATACATTTAAGGGTTACTTTTACATATTTTTTTGACTCGTCTGTTCTTTTATTATTATTTATTTTTAATCCTCACCCGAGGACATTTTTGCATTTATCTTCAGATAGAGTGGGAGGGAGAGAGGAAGAAAGAGAAAGAGAGAAACATTGATGTGAGAGAGACACACCGAGTGGTCGCCACCCACATGACCCCAACTGGGGCCGGGGACAAACCATAACCAAGTACGTGCCCTCAGTGGGAACTGAACCTAGGACTCTCCAGTCCACGGGCCGACACTATAACTGCTGAGCCAAACCAGACAACACTGTTCATTTCTTTTATCCATGTTTTTCTGTCAAGGTTCTTTTTTTTTTTTTTGTATCCTCACCCGAGGACATTTTTTGATATTTTGTTCAGATAGAGTGGGAGGGAGAGAGAGAGAGAAACATCGACGTGAAAGGGACACATCGAGTAACTGCCACCCACACAACCCAACCAGGGCCGGGGACACACTGCAACTGAGGTACATGCCCTTAGCGGGAACCGAACCAGGTTCTCTCGGGACCGCAGGCTGACGCTCTAACCGCTGAGCCAAACCGGCCAGGGCTCTGTCAAGGTTCTTTTGGTCTTTCTGTCAATTTTAAGAGAGTTTTTTATTTTAATTGAGGTGTAATTGAAATATAACATTATATGAGTTTCAGAAGTACAACATAGTGATTGAATATTTGTATATATGATGAAATGAAAAGGTCCTTTTTATTTTTTTTATTTTTTTATTTTATCCTCACCCGAGGACATTTTTGCATTTTTTGTTCAGACAGAGTGGGAGGGAGAGAGAGGAAGAGAGAGAGAGAGAAACATCGATGTGAAGGGACACATCGAGTGGTTGCCACCCGCACGACCAACCAGGGCCGGGGACAAACTGCAACTGAGGTACGTGCCCTTAGCGGGAACCGAACCCGGGTCTCTCTGTACCGCAGGCCGACGCTCTAACCGCTGAGCCAAACCGGCCAGGGCGAAAAGGTCCTTTTTAATATTAGAAATTCTATGAGCTGAATTATGTCCCCCCACTCCCCAAATTCACATGTTAAAGCTCAGTACCTTAGAATGACTATATTTGGAGATAGGCCCTTTAAAGGGGTAATTAAGTTAAAATGAGGTTGTTAAGGTGGGCCTTTTTCAATCTAAGTTCTTGTCCTTATTAAAGGAGATTAGGACCTACAGGGAGAGACACACCTGCCAGTGCCTTGATCTTGGACTTCTAGCTTCTGAG
The DNA here is from genome assembly GCF_014108415.1 of Molossus molossus. Taxonomy (NCBI): domain Eukaryota; kingdom Metazoa; phylum Chordata; class Mammalia; order Chiroptera; family Molossidae; genus Molossus; species Molossus molossus. Next base: position 14,788,233 of record NW_023425357.1, on the reverse strand, counting down.
AGCTGTGAGAAAATTAATTTCTGTTGTTTAAACCACCCAGTCTATGGTATTTTTGTTATAGCAGTCCTAGCAAACTAATACAGGAATATTAGCCCTTTATCTGTGATATATCTTGCAAATATTTTCTCCCAATTTGTAAGTTGTCTTTTACTTTCTTTTATTAATGTAGTCAAATCTTTGAATATATCAGATTTTTCCATATTTTCTTTTATGGCATCTGTTTTCTGAGTCATAGTTAGAAAGTTCTTCCTTATACTGAGCTTAAACAGAAATCCTTCCATGACTTTCTATATAGTTTCATTTTTTGTGTTTATATCTATGATCAATTTGGAGTTTACTCTTGTGGTGTGATGAGTTCTGGATATAATTTTATTTTCTTCCAAATACCAAACCACTTTTGCCATCTAAATGCTTATATTTTCACTTTTTATTTTGAGGTCATTGTAAATATCTATGCCATTGAAAGAAATAGTATAGTGAGATTCCCATATCACCTTCATCCAGTTTCCCTCAATGGTAACTTCTTGTAAAATTATAGTACAATATTATGACCTAAGACATTGATATTGATACAATCCACAGAACTTATTCACATTTTGCCACTTTTATATGCACCCATTTGTGTATATCTGTGTATATTTAGTTCTAAAGTTTTATCACATGTGTAGTCATGTGACCACCTCCATCACTTCTTTTCCTTTGTTATATCTGTCTCTGCCATGAACATGAGTCACAAAGATCCCTTGTGCTACCCTTTTATAGTCACACCGCCTCTCCACCCCCTCTCCACCAATGCCTGGCAGCCCCTAATCTGTTCTCCATCTCTGTTTTTGTCATTTAAAAAAATTTTTTTTCTTTATTGATTTTAGAGAGAGAGGAAACGAGAGGGAGGGAGACATAGAAACATAATGAGAACATCAATTGGCCATCTTCTGCATGCCGCATTCTGGGGACTTGGCCCACAACCTGGGCATGTGCCCTGACCAGGAATTGAACTAGCGACCTCTTGGTGCATGGGTCAACACTCAACCACTGAGCCACACTGGCCAGGCTCTGTTTTTGTCATTTTAAGAACGTTATATAAATGCGCCCTGGCCAGTTTGGCTCAGTGGTTAAAGCGTCGGCCTGCGGTACAGAGAGACCCGGGTTCGGTTCCCGCTAAGGGCACGTACCTCGGTTGCAGTTTGTCCCCGGCCCTGGTTGGTCGTGCGGGTGGCAACCACTCGATGTGTCCCTTCACATCGATGTTTTTCTCTCTCTCTCCCTCCCGCTCTGTCTGAAGAAAAAATGCAAAAAAAAAAAAATGTCCTCGGGTGAGGATTAAAAAAAAAAAAAAAAGAACGTTATATAAATGGAATCACACAGTTTCTCACTTTATGAATTTTGCTTTTTCTCACTCAGCATAATTCCCTTGAGATCCACGTAAGTTGTTGTGTTTCAATGGTTCATTCCTTTTTATTGCTGAGTATTTTTCCATCGTGTAATATATCCTACTTCATTTAACCATTTACCTGTTAAAGGATAGGTTATTACCAGTTTTTGGTTATTACAAATAAAGCTGCAATGAACATTCGTCTACAGGCATTTGTGTAAACATAAGTTTTCATTTCTCTGGGATAAATGGCCAAGACTACAGTTTCTGGGTTTTATGGCAAGCATTGCACTTACTTTTTTTGTGAAACATCATTTATTTCAATTTTGTTCATTCCAGCTCTGTGGCCAAAGGAATTATTCCACTGTTCATAGGAACTGATGTTTGCAGCATCATTGGTCATGGGAATGCAAATTAAATCTAAGACCCAATGGATTAGTTTTTAAACTGATAGGAACAGATACTACACTTGATCTTAGCCAAAAGGTCAAGAAGCGATCCAATGGATTAGTTTTTAAAAAGATGTGTATAGGTCCTATATTACACACTCTTGAACAAATTCATCTGAGTGGGGTGAGTCATTTATACTCCACTCAGCAGAAGTCAATGCCACACTCTGGAGTTTACTGACCCCTTAAATGACAGGAACCCATACCCCCCCCCCCCATAAAGTCCTGGAAGGGAATGTAAAGTTTGGTGAATACATTGAAGCTGGACAGCAAAGAGGAGTTGCCCAGGAAAGTTATTGGTTAAATAAATTACAAAATATCCTTGTAATACAATACTAAGACAAATGTAAAGTTGTAGAAAATAATAAAGCTTATGAAATACTTTTAAGATGTAATATCAGCAGAGAAATCATTTTACAAAACAGGTTGACCAATATAACTATATCAATATAATGTGATAGAAAAAAGATTAGAGAGTTAAACAGCGATTTCAGTTATCGATTGATGTGTAACCATCCCAAAAGTTTGTGGCTTAAAACAAAAAGCATTAATTAACTCAATATGCTGGGAAAAGTGGGAGAAAAGGAAGCAGCAGGAAACCCCGGAATACAGATCCTAACAAAGGAGAGGACCTAAAATTGGTCCCTGGGAGGGGACACTCTATTGACACACTCCTCTGCCTTAAGCAGGAGGCTGGGCACCGGAGGTGGGGATGCCATGACGAAGGCAGCTCAAGCCAGGCTTCAGTGCAGGACAACTCTGTTTAACCCAGGCATCCTCATTTTCAGGCGCAGATATACTCTCAGGGCGATCTTTAGCTGAACCTCAGTCCCAACTGCTAAACCCTAGAACTGCAGAAATGAAGCTCCACCCTGGTGACAACCAAAACTCCTAACCGATTAGTTAAAAACTTCTTGCATGGCACTAGGTAGCGACAGCACTGTCTTGTGATAGGCGGTCTCAAACCCCACGGGGCGCATACTCCACGTGACAGCCAACCACGGTCATTCAAAAAGTCCGGCATGGGAGCAGAGACAAAAAACAATCACGCAGCTTTCCTGGCGCGCACACACACAAATGCTTACACTCTCTTATACACAGCACCCAGGCCTGAGCTCCGGGTCCACAGCCCTGTCTGCGCCCGCAGGGCTGGCTGCGGGCTTCCTCACCGTGAGCGCCTGCCGGGCCCAGACTCCTAGGTTACCACTAGGGCCTGAGCAATTTGAAGATTACTGGGTGGAGGGGGACCTGAAATGAACAGAGATCAAAGTTCTTTTCCAAAGCATCCGGGGAGGGGGGGAAGGGGGAAGAACGGTGGGAACTGTAGTTCAAAGCCACAAAGACCCGAAGTGCGGGAGGCGTGCCGAGGCCGCGGCGACGGAGCCGCGGAGACTCTTGGGCGGTTGAGCCGGCGCGGAGTACGCAGGCGCAGACGGCTGGCTAGTGGTCGGAGGGGAGGCTGGCGTGTCTTGCGAGCTAGGAGGCGGCGGCTGATGGCCAGACCCAGGGGTAATGCTGAGGACGGGGGCCGGAACCTGGGCTGGGGAAAGCGAGAAAGGAAGAGGGAACCTAGGCTGAGAAGGCCGGGGAGGAAAGCGCGAGTCCTGGCCCTAAAGAAAGCGACGATATGAGCGAGAACCTAGGCAGATGAAGGAGCCGGGAACCGGGAGCCAAGGCCGGCAACGCCGAGGAGGGAACAGGGAGCCCGGCCGGCGGCGGTCCAGGCTGGAGGGAACCGCAGAGGGACCTGGAAGCCCGAGGCGGGTCTGAGCTCGGCTTGGGCAGGGATTTCGTTTGCCCTCCGCCCACAGGGAAACCCCAGCTGTCTGAACAGAACACACGGCGTTCCGTTTGTGTAGTTTTTTGTGCCTGTCCTTGTGTGTGTTTGCGCACGTGTTACTCCGTGTGACGTTGTGACACCGATTGGTTGTGAAACTGATAGGGTTTCTGTGTGTATTTTGAAATAGGTGCGAGTCGATTTGCGTTTGAGACTGTATGCAACTTTGGGGAGGCAACAGTAAAGGGTGAGTGAGATTTTGCTACTTTGTGAAGAAGTATTGTGATGGGCTCCGTGAGATTATGCATGACGTGTGCCTGTGGGATTGTGATTGTGTAGTGGGTGCTGTAACTGTACATATGTCTAATTTTTGAAGTATTTTTGTTTGCACAGGTCGTGACAACTGTGAATGTGGCTCATTGTGTAATTGAGGTTGAGAATTGATTAGTTAAATATGTATTAAGTTATCCGAATATTGGTTATTTTATATGCTTGTAGAATTTGACTCAAGTAAAAAAATAAAGAGCGAGAGAGATTTTTAAAATGGAGAGGATTAGGTAAAATTAAAATAATATTTATATTGGGAGACCTCATATCGGCTAATGACCAATATTTTGAAATGAGTAGAACCCAAAGTTGAAATTCTCAAAATTTCTATTTGGGTTATCGCCCCCGCCCCTACCCCCTTGTTGCAGCTGCTTTTGCTGCTGCTGGATGAATTCCTGGGCAGATTTAATAATTTCTTCAGTCGTTCTGAAGACAATAAAAAAAAATCTGTTGGACATTTAAACACAAGATAAATCCCATCTTATAATAGTCATTTAGTTAAATAAAATATTCATTGTAGAAACCAGTACTTCAAACTTGTTTTAAAAGCAGAAAAAGTCTCCCTTCTGCTGGAAGCCTCCAATTTCTTCTCTAATTCCTCAACCTCTATTTTGTCTTCTCTTTACTCCCTCTAGGTGGGTAGCCTCCAGCTAGAATGGATTGGGAGCTGAAAAAGGGAAGAGAAGTCAGAAGTCAGGGACAGGAAGAGGCTAACATGACTGGTACCATTATAATTTAGTGTAAGTCATCTCACCTTCTAAGAGAACCACTGCTGGGAACTTCTAGATACACTTTTCTTCTCATGACACAGCCACTTACTTCTTCAGCTGCCTCCCCAGTACTTCCTCTAGATATGCAGTGGCCCCTCTGGTCTGATGGCCTGTGTTGTCTCAGTTAGTCTTCTTGGACAGGAGGCTCTGTACATGGGTTCCCCATCTAGCGCCCAGGTGTGAATTAGCTATTTTAGTCATTTTGCCCTCCCAAGTCCTTAAAACATGTACAATTGTCCCACAAATTTTTCTCATCACTTTGGTTTCTAGTGGCATTAGGGTGTGAGGGGCCCCCTGTATGTTATAAGTAAGGGAGAAACACTCACTTTTCTTCCCCCTGGAAAACATTGTTCAAAAAATAATTTACTCCCTTAAAGAGACACTCCCTTCTCCCAGCCTCTCCAGCCTCTTGAAGTAGGAGTTAAATTAACTGTAGAAAAACTTTACAGTCAGCTGTTTTACAAGACTGTATTTTTGAATGAGGGATACTTAGAAGCTTGTTTCGCTTACCATCTTTGGGACATCTGCTGAGACTGAGGCAGAAAGATTCCTAAGTACCATCCTGTTAAAAATGAACAATGATAGCCCTGGCCGGTTTGGCTCAGCGGTTGGAGCGTCAGCCTGCGGACCAGAATCCTGGGTTCGGTTTCCGCTAAAGGCACGTACCTCGGTTGCAGTTTGTCTCCAGTCCCAGTTGGGGTTGTGTGGGTGGCAACCAGCCATTGTGTCTCTCTCACGTTGATGTTTCTCTCTCTCTCTTCCCCCCTCTCTCCCTCCTGCTCTACCTGAAGATAAATGCAAAAAGCAAAAATGTCCCTGGGTGAGGATAAAAAAAAAAAGAACAATGATAACAATTAGAAAACTCAGAGGTTTCTGGGGGGGGAAATTAGCAAGGCACAGATGTGTCTGTATGTGAGTTTATAAATCTACATACAGATATCAATATGGGTATATATATATATCTCAGAAAACATGAAAATGACCAGTAGCCATCAAAAATATGATATACTACCCAGCCAGTGTGGCTCAGTGGATGAGCATCAACCCATGGACCAAGAGGTTGTTGGTTCGATTCCTGGTCAGGGCACTGCCCAGGTTGTGTGCTCCATCCCCAGCAGAGGGTATGCAGGAGGGCAGCTAATCGATGTTGATGTTTCTCTCTCATTGATGTTTCTCTCTCTCTCTCTCCCTCTCCCTCTCTCTCTAAAACCAATAAAAGTATATTAAAATATATGATATATAGCCTGGCTGGTGTGACTCAGTGGATTGAGCGTTGTCCCATGCACTTAGAGATCCCAGTTTGATTCCCAGTCAGGGCACATGCCTAGGTTGTGGGCTGGATCTCCACTGGGGGGTGTGCAGGAGGCAGCCGATCAGTGTATCTCACATTGATGTTTCTCTCTCTCTCTCTCTCCCCCTCCCTCTCTCTCTCTCTCCCTCTCCCCCCCCCCCTTTCCCTCCTCCTCCCCCTTCCTCCCTCCCTTCCACTCTCCCTAAAAAAAAAAAAATTATATATATGATACAAAGGATTGCATGATGTGTTCAAATTTTTAAAAAATATTCCTAAATGATTCAAAAGTAAGACAAAAGAACAAGAAGACGCATGATAAAATGCCCAAACTCTCAAACATTTCATGCAGTTCCATTAAAATTTCAGTAAAATTTTTGAACTTTCTAAAGTTCTTAGGAGAAAATGAACAAGGCAGATATTCTGAGAGAAAAGTAATGAAGGGAGAAGTAGCCCTACCTGATATTAAAATGTGTTTTAAAACTGTAATAATTAGAGTGATCTTGGCAATTATGAACACATCAGTGGAACTAAATAAAAAGTCCAGATCTAGTCAAATAACAAAGGCAATAAAATATATGATAAAGATGGCAGTTTTGGTGAGTGGAGGAAATAGATTATTGTATAACCAGATGGTTCATAGTCTTTTTTAAAGTTATTTTTGTGTGGGAAAAACACACAGTCAAGTGAGAAAGTATCAAAAATTATTTAAAGCAAATTATTAATTTCCTTCCTTTAAAAAAGATCTAATATCAATCTAGAAAATAAAAATAACCTAATAGAAAAGTGAAAGAATTGTAAGAGACAAGGAACTAAAGATGGTTTTTAAACTTACAAAAAGAATCTTCTCTTCTCTCATAATAAGAAAAATAAAAACTAGAAACAATTTATACCCATTAGTTAGGCAAGCATCAAGAAGTTCATATCAGCAGTACTCATCAAGGGTGATAGCTATTCTCATATATTGCTGGTGAAAGTATAAATGGTAGAGCCTTAATGGAGAGCAGCTTGGAAGTAGTTAATATCGGTAGGCTGCTTAGGCAAGAAAAGATGGTGCTAGACAGGAGGGGCGCTTTCCCAAAATTTAACCTGTTGCCCCAAGAGCCTGTGTCTCTGATTTTGGGAATAAAATAAGATTTGTTTAGCTTCATTCTCCCCCCTATATTATTTAGGTGGGATGTTCTGAGTTGACAAGGGCCAAAACAAGGGAAATGGAGGCAATTTAATTTGAATCATAAGAGACCTGCAAGGCATGTGTGTGGTGTTCTATGGCATCTTTTCATCTTGGCTTTGCCTTCTTAGGAACCCCTTGCAAAGAGGATCCCAAAGGAAGACTGGTCATCTCTTGCAAATCTCAAAACCATGGCTCAGGTGAGGTGATGGTTTCTCTCTCATTTTATTTTACAGGATACTTGAGCCTTTGTGTTCTTTGTTTTAAATCCTTCTATCTTTCCCTTCAGAGAAGTGGTCCGCATTTCTTCCCACATTGGCCAGTTAAGCCTTTATCTTCCACAAATGCTCCTAATTTTAATCACTGTTTACACAGTAAGTGGGTATATCATTCATCATCTTTCTCTGTCTGCTCCCAGAAGCAATGCTAGAACAAAAATGCATTTCCTCAAATTAAATGAGAATATATATTACTGCATGAACTTGTCTTGCATAGATAAAAACAGTCAAGGTGGAGATGGAATTGACTGATTATTAAGTGACAGGAAGTCCTATCTTGAGGCTTTGAGACTAGAACTGTGCTTGACAGATTATACACAGAACTGAGACTCCTGTATTTGTCGTGTTTGATTCTTAAATTTTGCTCGCGGCAGCTAACAATTCCTAAACTCTGTGGCTTGCTAAGAACACTTCACCAGTATGCTGATGGTGTTATAGATTTATTTCTATTTAAAACTTTTCTCTCCCGGCTGGTATGGTTCAGTGGTTGAGCGTTGACCCATGCACCAAGAGGTCGCTGGTTCGATTCCCGGTCGGGGGCACATGCCCAGATTGTGGGCCTGATCCCCAGTGGGGGTGCATGCAGGAGGTAGCCAGTGGATGTTCTCTCTCATTGATGTTTTTATCTCTCCCTCTCCTCTCTCTCCAGAAATCAATAAAGAAAAAATATATATATTAAAATAAATAAATAAATTTTTTCTCTAATTTTATATGCAGATGCAGGAGAAGTAATTGTATATGCTTAGGTAAACCACTGAACGAGGATTGTAACTCTTGAAATATTCTGCTCTTGGTTTCAAAGCTATTTTTCTTGGTGTTTTCTTTCAGAACATTTATCTTTATGTGGAGCTGGTAAATACTGGTGTTATCCAGATTTTTGTATTGGTTCTCTTCTCTTTACAGTCTTCTGTTCTTTTTTTTTTTTTTAATCCTCATCTGAGGACATTTTTCCATTTTTTTGTTGAGATAGAGTGGGAGAGAGAAAGAGAGAGAGAGAAACATTGACGTGAAAGGGACACATCAAGTGGTTGCCACCTGCACAACCCAACCAGGGCCAGGGACAAACTGCAACTGAGGTACGTGCCCTTAGCGGGAACCGAACTCGGGTCTCTCTGGACCGCAGGCCAACGCTCTAACCGCTGAGCTACACCGGCCAGGGCCAGTCTTCTGTTCTTATTCACAATCTACCACTGTTATTCTAATGATGCTCAAATTATTTTATTCAGCCAATAGGGCTGTGAAGGCCTGGGTAGGGGGGTTGTGGCAACAGGCTGGGGAGGGTCAATGGGGGATAAAAGGGGAGCATCTAATACTTTCAATAAAGGTAAATTTTTTAAAAAGATGCTCAAATAATTTAAATCGTAAACTGCTATTCTGTGTCAAAACCATATCCAACTTCCAAATAGATATCAGCATCACCTGTATGTTCCATAGATACTGCAGGCACATGCCTAGACTGACTTACCTCATCAACACCTGCCAGTCCTATTCTTTTTTTTTTCCCCAGTCTGCTTGTGGCCCCAGCCCACCTGCTAATACAGCTGACTTGAGTTAGATGTCTCTCTTCCACTGCACAACCATTTAGTGTTGAATCTTACTCCTTATACCACAGATCCCTTCATCACCACTGACATCATCTTTGTTTGGGTGTCTTTTTTTATAGCAGTCACTTGTCTTCCCATTTAACACATTTACTTCTTTTCCCATCCTTTACGCACTCATCCCAGTACTCGTGAATCTCTGTGTTTCTCACACTTTTTAACTTAAAAAAATTGTGGTAAAATATACATAACAAAAATTTACCATTTTAATCATTCTTAAGTGTATAATTCAGTGCCATTAAGTACATTCACATTGATGTATAACCAGCATCACTATTTCCAGAACTTTTTTTAAAATATAATTTTGCCAATTACAGTTGACATTCACTATTATTTTATATTAGTTCCAAGTGTACAGTGTAATGCTTAGGCAATTATACAATTTGTGAAGTGATCTCCCTAATAATTCAAGTAACCATTTGGCACCCTACATAATTATTATAAATCACTTATTGAAGGGACTGTCTTGACTCCAATTGTATACTCTAAACTTTTTTGTCATAGCTTAATTGACCATATAGGTGTGGGTTTATTTCTGAACTCTGTATTCTGTTCCATTGATTTATGTGTCTGGTTTTATGCCAGTACCATGCCATTTTTATCACTATAGCCTTGTTGTATAGTTTGCGTCAGGTAGCATGATACCTCCAGCTTTGTTCTTGTTTCTCAAGATTGCTGAGGGGTCTTTTTTGGTTCCATATGAATTTTAGGACTATTTGTTCTAGTTCTGTGAAAAATGCATGGGTATTTTCATAGGGATTGCATTGAATCTATAGGTTGCTTTGGGTAGTATGGACATTTTACCCATGTTACTTTTTCCTATCCATGAACACAGTAGATGCTTCCATTTATGTGTATCTTCTGCATTTTCTTTTGTCAATGTCTTATAATTTTCCAAATTCAGGTCTTTTACCTCCTTGTTAAATTTATTCCTAGGTATTTTATTTTTTTGATGCAAGTGTAAATGGGATTGTTTTCTGAATTTCTCTTTCTGGTAGTTTATAATTGGTATATAAAAATGCAATTGATTTCTGAGTATTAATTTTGTATCCTGATACTTTACTGAATTCATTTATCAGTTCTAGTAGTTTTATAGTGGAATCTGTAGGGTTTTCTCTCTATAATATCTTGTTATCTGCAAATGATGATAGTTTTATGTCTTTTCTAATTTGGATGTTTTTATTTCTTATTTTTTTGGCCTCACTGCTGTAGTTGGGACTTCTAATACTATGTTGAATAAGAGTGGTGAAAGTGGATATCCCTGTCTTGTTCTTGATCTTAAGGGAAATGCTTTTAGCTCTAATTTCCCTGTTGAGTATAATGTTAGCTGTGGATTTGTCATATGTGGCATTTATTATTTTGAGATATGTTAACTCTTCCCACTTTGCTGAGAGTTTTTATCAGAAATGGATGCTGGGTTTTATCAAATTATTTTTCTGCATCTATTGATAGGATCATGATTTTTATCCTTTATTCTATTCATGTGGTTTATCACATTAACTGATTTGCAGATTTTGAACCATCCTTGAATCCCCAGAATAAATATCAATTGATCATGCTCTGTGATCTTTTTAATGTATTGCTGATATTTTGAGGATTTTTGCATTTATGTTCATCAGGGATATTGGCCTGTAATTATCTTTTCTGTCTTTTTTTTCCTTGTTATGTCTTTGTCTGGTTTTGGAATCAGGGTAACACTAGCCTCATAAAATGAGCTTGGGAACTTTTTCTCTTTATGAATTTTTTGGAATACCTTGAGAATGGTAAGTATTACTTCTCCTTTGAATGTTTGGGATTTTTTTGATTGCTGATTCAATTTTGTTGGTCAGAATCAGTCTGTTCAGATTATCTGTTTCTTCAGTCTTGAAAGATTGTATGTTTCTAGGAACTTACCCATTTCTTCCAGATTGTATAGTTTGCTGGCATATAATTAATTGTTCATAGTATTTTCTTACAATCCTTTGTATTTCTGTGTTTCGGTTGTCACTTCTCCTCTTTCATCTTTGATTTTATGCATTGGGTTATAAATGCAAGACTCTTCTTTTTGTCTTGATGAGTCTGGTTAAAGGTTTATTAGTCTTGTTGATCTTTTCAAAGAACCAGCTATTGTTTTCATTGATCTTTTGTATTTTATTTATAATTATTTTATTTCCACTCTGATCTTTATTATTTCCTTCCTTATACGCTGGACCTTGTTTGTTGTTCTTTTTCTATTTCTTTTAGGTGTAAGGTTAGATTATTTATTTGAGATGTTTCATGTTTCTTGAGATAGGCCTGTACAGTGATACCTTGGTTCTCGAACGCCTCGGATTTCGACCAAATCGGTATTCGACCAGGAGATTCGAGAAACTTTTGTCTTGGAATCCGAACAAATATTTGGAACTCGAACTTCCGAGATGAGCCGAGTTGAGCCGAATGGCGTTCATTCGGCCCAGCGCGCCTTGCTTGCGTCATCAGTGTGAGTGCAGAGAGAGAGTCACACTTTGTGGAGAGAGTCACGCTTTGTGGAGAGAGTCACGCTTTACACTGAATTTAACCCTTAGACATACTGTACACTTTTATTTCTTGTTGAGACTTATGTTTTTCTACATATTATATACAAATTAGGCCAGTAAATAGGCATTTTCTGGGGCTTGGAACGAATTAATCCAGTTTCCATTATTTCCTATTGGGTTTCATTGCTTCGGTTCTCGAACAATTTGGTTCTCGACCGTCCTCCTGGAACGAATTATGTTCGAGAACCGAGGTATCACTGTATTGCTATGAATTTCCCTCATAGGATTGCTTTACCAGTGTCACAGAGGTTTGGGGTGTTTGTGTTTTCATTTACAGTTGTCTCAAGGTATCTTTTAATTTCTTCCTTGATCTCATTGTTAACCCATTTGTTGTTTAGTAGCATGTTATTTAGCCTCCATGTGTTAGTGTGCTTTTTGTTTTTGTTATAGTTGATTGCTAGTTTAATACCACTGTAGTCAGAGAGGATACTTTATATGATTTCAGTGTTCTTAAATCTATTGATACTTGTTTTGTGGCCTAGTATGTGGTCTATGCTGGAAAATGTTCCATGTTCACTTGAAAAGAATGTGCATTCTGCTGCTTTGGGGTGAAATGCTCTAAAAATGTCAAATCTGGGGACTTCCGGTCAAGATGGCGGCATAGTTAACGCGGTATCGCGTCCTCCCACAACCACATCAAAGTTACAACTAAACTACAGAACAACCATCATTCAAAACTGCCTGAAATCAAGCTGAATGGAAGTCCTACAACTATGGAATTAAAGCAGCAGCCACATCCAGACTGGTAGGAGGGGTGGTGGTGCGTCGGGCTGGTCCCATACCCACGTGTAGGGGATAAAAATCAGGAGGATACCTTGGCTGGGAAGGTCCTCCCTGAGGACTGAGGGGTCCCCGTCTCTCACCAGGCGTCCCGCTCAGAGTTCCAGTGTCAGGAAGAGAAGTCCCCATAACTTCTGGCTGGAAAAACCAGCGGTAACTGCGTCTCAGGGAAGCTGACGCGGCTGGATCCCCAGGCAGCTCCTTAAAGGGCCGGCGCACAGACTTATCGGACTCACTCCCTTTAAGCTTGGAGGGGAGGCAGCTCGAGGGGCACCAGAGACATACAGGGAAGAACTGAGCTGTTTGGCACTGGAGTGAGGGCTGGAGAGGGGGCTTTCTCTGGGACAAACGTGCTGTAAGAGGCCTTTGTTCCTTTGGTGAGCCATTCCTTGGGCCCGCAGACAGCTGCCATATCTGGGATTCCAGCAGCCTGGCTCACATTGGTAGCCCCGCCCTGGTGATTCCCTGAGGCCCCGCCCCATCCCACTTTCAGGCCCACACAAGCTGTTGCCACTTGCTTAACCATAGGATTGGCCTGTCTTGGATCCTGCTTCAGGTTTTCCTAAATTCTTTCAAACAAGCAGCATCTGGTCTCAGATAGCCCCATACCTCTCGTTAAGTAATACATAGAAACAAACACAGGGAGGCAGCCCAAATGAGGAGACAAAGAAACAGGTCCCAAATAATGAACAGAACAAAACCCCAAGAAAAGAACTAAGTGAAATGGAGATAAGCAACCTAACAGATGCTGAGTTCAATATACTGCTTATAAGGATGCTCAATGAACTTAGTGAGAACCTCAGTGAACTTAGTGAGGGCCTCAAGAGCATAAAAAAGGACCAGTCAGAAATGATGGGTGCACAGTCAGAAATGAAGGAGGCATTAACTGAAATAAATAATGTACACAGATTCAATAGTAGAGTACGTAAATCCAAGAAGCAAAACATTGATTTGGAATATTAGGAAGCAAAAAACACCCAATCAGAAGAGCAAAAAGAAAAAAGAATCCAAAAAAATGAGAGTGTAAGGAGCCTCTGGGACGACTTCATGCGTGCCAACATTCGCATCTTGGGGGTGCCAGAAGGAGAAGAGAGAGAACAAGAAATTGAAAACCTCTTTGAAACAATAATGGTAGAAAACTTCCTAACTTGGTGAAGGAAACAGACATACAAGTCCAGGAAGCACAGAGAGTCCCAAACCAGATGAACCCCAAGAGGCCCACACTAAGACACATCATCAAAATGCAAAAGGTTCAAGACAAAGACAGAATCTTAAAAGCAGCAAGAGAAAAGCAGTTAGTTATCTACAAGGGAGTTCCCATAAGGCTGTCAGCTGATTTCTCAAAAGAAACTTTGCAGGCCAGAAGGGAGTGGCAAGAAATACTCAGAGTGATGAAAAGCAAGAACCTACAACCAAGATTACTCTATCCTGCAAAGCTGTCATTTAGAATCGATGGCCATATAAAGACTTTCCCAGACAAGAAAAAGTTAAAGGAGTTCATCACCACCAAACCATTATTATATGAAATGCTGAAGGGTCTTTTTGAAGAAAAACATAAAATATATGAACAAACAAAATGGCAATGAATACATATCTATCGACAATGGAATCTACAAACAAAATGAACGGGCAGAACAGAAACATTCTCATAGATACAGAGAACATTTTGTTGGTTGCTAGATGGGAGGGGGGTTGGGGAAATGGGTGAAAAAGGTGAAGGAATTAAAAATTACAAATTCATGGCTAGACTGACAAACCTCAAAGGGAAAGGGGTTGGGGGATGGGAAGAAATAAGCCAAAGAACTTATAGGCATAACCAGTGGACACAGACAACAGTGTGGGAAAAGGTGGGAGGGGGCGGGTGTGGGGAGGTGGGGGTCAATGGGGAAAAATGAGGAACATCTGTAATACATTCAACAATAAAGATTTAAAAGAAAAAAAGAAAAAGAAAGCTTCCTTCCTCCTGACTCAGGGAAGGACTCTGAAAAATAAATAAATAAATGAATTAAATAATAATAAAAATGTCAAATCTATGTTATCTATTGTGTCATTTAAGGCCATCTGTTTCCTTGTTGATTGTCTGGAAGATCTATTTATTGATGTCAATCGGATGTTAAATGTTTTCATATTTTAACTGGAGTTTATAGTTTATCTACAGTAACAGTCAAATGAGAGCTGTTCTGCACTTTTTCAAGCAGAACTGGACACCCACCCTTATTTTTTAAATCAACTTTATTGAGGTATACTTTACATACAATAGAAAGCACCATTTTAAGTGTAGAGTTCATGAACTTTGAAATAAGTATGTAGGTCCTGGCTGGTTTGGCTCAGCGGTTGGATCATGGGCCTGCGGTCCAGAGAGACCTGGGTTCGGTTCCTACTAAGGGCACATACCTTGGTTGCAGTTTGTCCCCGGCCCTGGTTGGGTTGTGCAGGTGGCAACCACTCGATGTGTCCCTTTCATGTCGATATTTCTCTCTCCCTCTCTCTCTCTCTCTCTCTCTCCCTCCCACTCTATCTGAACAAAAAATGGAAAAATGTCCTCAGGTGAGGATAAAAAAAATTAAATAATTACATAGGTCTCTGTAATCATTACAACAATCAAGATTACAAAATTTCCATTACTCTAAGAGGTTCCCTCATGCCCCAATACATCCAGTTGCTCCACTGCCACCCCAAGGCTTCAGTAATCATATCTGCTTCTGTCATAAATTAGTTTTGACTTTTCTAGAATTTCATATAAATGGGATAATAGCATATGTGTTTTTCGAGGGATTTGCCTATTTAACTCAACATTATGTTTTTGAAATTCATTCATGTTGTTGTATATATGAGAGCATTCCTTGTAGTGTTGAATTCTAGTATATGAATGAATAATATACCTCAGTTTGTTTATCCACTTACTTTTTGATAGACATTTCTTCCCCACTTTTTACTATAATGAATAACACTTCTGTGGACTTTTGCAGATGAAATATCTGCATGAACTATATTTTCATTTCTTTTGGATAAATACCTAGTTGTGGAATCAGTGAGTTGTATGAAAAATGTATGTTTATCTTTATAAGGAACTTCCAAATTGTTATGCAAAGTTATGCCATTTTACATTTCCATCAGTAATATTGACATTTACAATAGCTTCATAGCCTCACCAGCACTTGGTATGGGTGCTTTATAATTTTAGTCATTCTTGCAAGTGTGTAATGGTATTTCATTATTGTTTTAACTTTCATTTCCCTGATATGAAAAATGGTGGGCATTTTTCCTTTTGCTATTTGTCATTTATATAATCTTCTGAGTTTAGTCCTTTTGCCAACTTTTGAGAGGACTGGTTGTTTTCTTATTCTGATGTTATTAGAGTTCTTTATACTGGTCTTTTGTCTGATAAAAGTACAATAAATATCTTTTCTTAGTCTATGCCTTGATTTTTTATTTTTTTAATGATGTCTTTCAGAGCTGACTTTTTAAAATTTTAAGGAAATCTGGCTTATCAGGTTTTTAAATTTTATGATCCATGACTTTTGTGTCCTATCTCAGAAGTTTTTGCATACTCCGGGGCTGTGCATATTTTATTCTTTGTTTGAGATTTTCACGTATGGTTTTTAAGTGAATAATCCATTTCAACTTAATTCTTTTGTATACTGTAAGGTAGAATTGAAGTTCCTCTTTTTTTTTTTTTAATTTGAATGGATATCATGTTTTTCCAGAGTCCGTGGAAACACACCCTTTTTCTTCTAAATTATCCTGGAACCTTTGTTGACAGTCATTTGACCATATATATATGTGTGTAGGTGTGCTTCTGTAGTGTATTTCATTGATTTATATATGTATTCTTTTGCCAGTGTAACACAGCCGTATTAAGTCCTGAAATCAGGTAATGTGAATCTTCCATCTCTACTTTTTAAAAATTTGTTTTAGATATGCTAGGAGTTTTACATTTCCATGTAAATTTTAGACTCAACTTACTGATCTCTATAAACAGTCTACTTTGACTATGATTGTGTTTTTTGAAGACATTGTGGATTGGTTGGAGATGTAATTGGCATGATAACATCTTCTAATCCATGCATCTTTTGTATCTGCATGTTTATTTAGGTCTATTTATTTATTTATTTTTCTTTATTGATTTTTTAGAGAGAAAGGGAGAGGGAGAGAGAAACATCGATTGGCTGCCTCCTGCATGTCCCCCACTAGGGATTGGGCCCACAACCTGGGCATGTACCCTGACCAAGAATTGAACTGGCGACCTCTTGGTACATGGGACAATGCTCAACCAGTGAGCCACACTGGCCGGGCTATTTAGGTTTTTTAAAGTTTCAGCAGTTTTTTATAGTTTTCAGTGTACAGGTCTTACAGATGTTTTGTTAATTTTATTCTTTAATTCATTTTCAATTATTGTTAGTATATAAATACAGAATTGATTTATGTATTTTGATATTTGTATCCTGTGACCTTGCTAAATTTACTTATTTCTAGTACCCTTTTTTGTAGATTCTTTAGTCCTTTCTGCATACCTGATCATGTAATCTGTAAACAGTTTGTCTTCTCTCTCTTCAGTCTTGTATGCCTCATATTTTTTTCTCATTCATTATGCAATATCTATAACATTGATAGAATTGGTGAGAGCAAATATATGTAGATTTTAAATTTTATCTAATTATTTTTCTTCATTTGAAATAATCTATGGTTTTCTTACTTTATTCTGATATTATAATGATTATGTTATTGGTTTTCAGATGTTATACCAACTTTGCATTCCAGGGATAAGCACCACTTGGTCATAATGTGTAATGCTTTTTATATATCATTTTACTCAATTTGCTAATATTCTGTTAATTTTTTCTAAATCAGATTTTACCAAGGATACTGCTCTGTGTAATATTCTTTTAATGTATTTTTCTGGTTTTGGTAAGAGTGTATTAGTCACTTTATAAAATAAATTAGAAAGTACTCTGATTTTTATAAAGATTTAGTAAAATATTCTCATTAAACCTTTTTTATTTTTGGCAAATTAACATTTTTTATTACTGTGTTTTCACCATCAAATCTTATGATCTTGATCTTTTCTTTTTGCCTTTGTATAAGCCAAAAGAGAGACATTGACTATTTTAACAAACTTAAAAACTGGATTCAGCAACCCGAACTTCATCATTTTCCTTAATAAAATTCAAACAACCATCATTGAGTATAAAGGCTGTGATTTTCTTTTTTGCCATTCTTGATCAGCTAGATCCTGACCCACTTCCTGATGTCAGCTGTTAGCTGTTTGGTGTAAACCTCCTACTTTTTCCAGCACAATTTCTTTTGCATGGGAAGCACCTCCAAAATGGTTGGGCTTTAGGGCTGTGCCCAAATGGGCTTTCTGGTACTGTTTATCATGTCACTTCTGATCTTGTCAGTAGCTCTGGAGCTTGTTGGCAGTATGAAGACCACAGCACATGCCCATCCTGCCAATGCAACAGGCCTGAGCAAAAGAGCTCTCATTAACTCTTTTTTTTTTTTCAATTTTAAAGGAGTCGCTGTTTTTTAACTGAACAGATTACAAAAATAACCATAGTACATACCTTAATTCATCCTTCTACTAAGCCTGTTGATCTGGTCTTCCCTGTTACCAGCAAGCATCTCCACCTTCTACAAAATGGATGGTCTTTTCCTTCAGTTCACCTCATGGAGAAGATAATTTGAAGGGCCACAGGAAGTTGTTTGCTTTTTTGAAGCGTTTTCCAACAGTAAAGATCTCGTGATTCAGATTCTCCATGCAGTTGATGACATATTTACCAAGAGATGGAGCAATCACTGTGGAGCAGGGCAATTTGTTTTTTATTGATTTTGCCATAAACCATGCTTGTAGATAAATTCATTTCCTAACTTCAGGTTTGGGTACCTCATGTAATATTTGGTTCTACATCCTCAGCAAGTTAATCGAAGCCTTGTTGAGCTTAACAGAGGTGCCATTGAAGGTCTGGCGATGGCAAAGAAGCTGCAGCACCTTTTGGACATTGGGGCTCACACCATTGATACCTCTGATCCTGAGGACAAATGCCAATTTGAGTTCCGCAGGTACATAGAAGTTACCAGCTTTTATTGTCATCCTAGCTATTTGAATCTCAGTTCTGTACATCTGTCTATTAACACATTTTTATAGATAAACTTTCTCCTTACCTTTCAAAGCATCTTTTGGGCAAACTTCTCTCTCAGGCGCTTGATCTTCAGCTCTACGAAATTCCTTCACTTTTTCTTAAGGGTTTCTGGCATAGCAGGAACCTTCTTCTTTTCTTCTGCAGCCTCCATGGTTCCAGCAGGAAAAGAAGAAGTTGGTGCATGTGTTCATTAACTCTTAAAAGTTTGATAAAATTTACCTTGAATCGTCTGGGCTTGAAAAAAATTTTCTTTTTTCACAAAGCTTTCCAGGTGTCTTATGAAGCAAGAGGCTTAGGAACTTTTGTTTGTTTTTTTATTTTTATTGTATTTTTAAATTAAATTTATTGGGGTGACCTTGGTTAATAAAATAAGTTTCAGGTATACAGTTCTACAGTACCTCATCTGTATATTCTATTATGTGTTTACTACCCGGAGTCAAATCTCCTTCCATCACCATTTATCCCCCCTTTACCCTCTTCTACCTCCCCCCACTTTCCCCTTCTCTCTGGCAATCAATACTGTTGTTTGTGTCCATGAGCTTTTGTTTTCTCTGCTTAATCTCTTCACCCATCTCATCTGGCTCCCAATACCCTCCCCTCTGTCAATCTGTTCTCTGTATCCATGGGTCCATCTCCACTTTGTTAGTTTATTTTGTGTATTCGATTCCACATATAAGTAAAATCATATGTCTTTCTCTGGCTGGCTTATTTCACTGAGCATAATACTCTTAGTCCTGGAAAAATGTTTTTAAGAACCTTCTAAATTGCATAATCAGTATCTTTAATAGGTTAGGTTTTTTAGATTTTATTTTTCTTTTGGTAACATATTTTTAAGGGAAAATATTTGTCCTTTCATATACATTGTCTAATTTATTGCCTTGAATTTATTTGTAATTTACTCTTGTTACCTATTTAATATCTGTAGGATATTATCTGCTAGTAGCTATATGTGACATCCCTCTTTAGAGCTTAATCCACCTAACTGGAGGTTTGTTAATTTTATAGATATTTTCAAGAATTTGGCTTCAGGTTTCATTAATTTGTTTTTTCCCAATTATTCATTTTCGAGTCTACTGATTTTGTTTTTATCTTTAAAATTTTCTTCTACTTGCTGTGTGTTTACTTTGCTCTTTCTTTAAGATAATGGTTTAAATTATTAATATTAGATCTTTCTTATTTTCTAATATAAGCATTTAAGCTTACAAGTTTCTCTCTTAGCCTCCTTTGATTGCATGTTCAGATTTTGATCTATTCTTATTTAGTTCAATATATTTTATGAACATTTTCTTTTTTATTATTCTTTGATCCAAAATTGGTTACATGGAAATATATTGTCTAATTTTTAAACACTTGGGGCTTGTCTAGATACGTTATTTTTATTGATACTTAATTTAGTTCCTTTGTGGTAAGAGGACATGCTCTGTAAGATTTGTCTATGCATAGTCTGTTTTCTCTTGAAAAAATAAATGTATTGTGAAAT
The DNA here is from genome assembly GCF_014108415.1 of Molossus molossus. NCBI lineage: Eukaryota > Metazoa > Chordata > Mammalia > Chiroptera > Molossidae > Molossus > Molossus molossus. The sequence continues at coordinate 14,768,245 of NW_023425357.1, read as the reverse complement.
TATTGAAATGGTGTTCTATAAATATGTGAGTTAGTTGTTTGTCAGTATTCTTTGAGATTCTGAATCTTTACAGGTGTCTGCCCCATCCATTCTTTTGGTCTACTTCTTTTGGTTACTGACAAACATTAACATCAACCCTGATTTGGGACTTTTTTTTGGTGAATACCTCTATATTAAGTTTATTATTTATTTACTTTTTTACTTTATTTTTATTATTGATGCTATAACAGAAGTCCCCCACTTAGCCCCCTTGGCCCACCCTCACCCTGCCCCTACTACCCCTCCCCCCTGGCCATCACCTCACAGTTAGTTGTCTGTGTATTTACTCTTATCATTATGAAATGTTCTTTGTAGTAGTAATACTCTTCCATTTGACAAACGTTTTTTGCTTTTACTATAGCCAAATCAGCTTTACTACAGTTAGTATTTATATGTTTTTTCCATTCTTTTTCTTTTAGCATATTGGTGTCCTTGTTATTTAAAATATTTCTTTGTAGATTGAACATATTTGAATGTTGCTTTTTATACATTGTAATAATTTTGGACTTTTTATTGCAGTGTTTAGTCCATTTACATCTAATACAATTAAAGGTAGAGTTGGAGTTAGGGTTGCTATTTTGGTATTTGTTTTTTGTATGCCTAATCTGTTTTCTTTTAATCCATTTAAATTGGCTTTATATTATAGGGCAGTTTTAGGTTCACAGGACAATTGAGTTGAAAGTACAGAGTCTCAGTTTACCCCCTACCCCACACATGCATATCCTCCCCCACTATCAACATCTTGCACACCAGAGTGGTACATTTGTTGCAGTCAAGGAACCTACATTAACACTTCATTATCACTCAAAGTTCATAGTTTACATTAGTGTTCATTCTTGGTGTTGTGTGTTCTATGGATGTTGAGAAATGTATAATGATATATATCCACCATTATAGTATTATACAAAATAGTTTTACTGTTCTAAAAATCTGTGGTCTACCTTTTCATCCCTTCTTCTCTAATTTCTGGCATCTTCTGATCTTTTTACCATCTCCATAAATTTGTCTTTTCCAGAATGTTGTATAGTTGGGATCATAAAGTATGTATGATTGGCAGCTAACACTTCGTAATATTCATTAAGGTTCCTTCTACCAGGTTTTTGTTTCTTCCTAATCCTGTTTTATTTGTGTCCATCAAATACACTTTGATAATATATCTTTATTACTTCATTGACATTTTAGTGATCTCTGTATTATTTTGTGGTTGCTTTAGGGATTACAACACTCATCTTTAACTTACTATGATTTACTTAAGAGATAATACTGAATTATTTAAAGAATATACATCAATCTTACAACATTATAGATCTGTTTCCTGACCTCCCCATCTTTTATTTTTTTCAGGTTTGCTTTTGTTTTCTTCTGCTTGAGCTATCAGCAGGTTGTGGATTATAATCAGCAATGCAGAAACTTCAATCTCACTAGGAGCACTTCTGTTTTTCAAAACTCTTTTCTGATATTTTTCTGTCTGCTTTTTCCTAAGCCCTCTGTGATCTCTTTAACAACTGCTTAGTTTAACTCTCAGTCTGGAGTTCTGGCAGTTTATACTCAGATTTTAGGTCTCATCTGTTCTGTAGTTCTCACTTTCAGAATTTATCCCTAAATCTCCAGCTCGTCTACCATTCATTTCTGTTCTATACCATGTTTGACGAAGTATGCTGTGGTTTCCTACCTTAAGAACTATGGGGTTTGGGGTACAGTATTTCATGCAAAAAAGCCACAAACTTAACAGTCTTACCCACTGCAGTTGGGTAAGGATATTTCTGCTTGTTTTGGGTGCTTGTCAGTGCCATCTATTAGTTGGTTATTATATATTGTATTCAGATTTTATAATTATTATCTGATAGGTTGTTTTCCTGGCCAGTTCACTCTATGATCACTTTTCATGGGAAAAATCACTCCCATGCATTTTAAAACCATATTCTACTTGCACATCACAATAATCTTGAAGAGGAAAAAGTTAACCTCTTTAGTGAAGGCTGAGAAAATTGCTGTGTTGTGATATACTGCATCTTGTTCATATTTCTGTTGTGCTACCTGTAACACTTTGCCAGTTTGTGTTTACACATACTTTATTGAAGGTATGTGTTACAGGTTTTGAGGCTGTAACTTCTTGTGAGCAGGGACAGTGTGCAGTGTGGTATCCCAGTGAATGAATGCAGTATTGGGGTACAAAGTGACGTCCCAGTAAGTAGTTTTAGAATGAGTTATTAAATAAATTTGGTGGCAGATACTTGTATTTTGATTTTGTTTTCCTCATAATGTAAATCACAAAACAAGAAAAATGATAGGCTTTCTTTACACGTTTTTTCTTATGAATGCCACAAAGAAACAGGATAAAAACTTGTCCCTAATATCTAGTCAGCTTGCTGTGATCACAGTTCCTATCCATTGCAGGGATCAGTGTCATTCAATGATGTGACTGTGGACTTCACACGGGAGGAATGGCAGCACCTGGATCCTGCTCAGAAGACTCTATACATGGATGTGATGTTGGAAAACTATTGCCACCTCATTTCTGTGGGTAAGAAAACCTGTTTGAAACTTTCAGTAGCATGTATTTTCCTTCAAAGTACCTAAAGTATGTGTGATCTTGAATTTCAGGAAAAAGAGGTGATGCATTCTTTTTGGTTATCAGAATGAATGACTGCAACTTTCACTTGCCCAGTACAGCATGTTAAGTTTACTGTTATGCAAAGGTGTATCTTACTATGCCGTACTGAAAATGTACCTTATTAATTTTTTCGAGTATATTGAACCCTAAGCAACTTAATCCAAATCTTGCCTTATCAGGGTGTCACATGACCAAACCTGATGTGATCCTGAAGTTGGAACGAGGAGAAGAGCCATGGACATCATTGACAGGTCACACCTGCTATGGTGAGTTTCTGACTTTCAGGCAGATGAAACTAGTAGAAAATAAAATTTTAAGTGGTTATGAGGTTGGCGACAACTTTGAAATATTTTGGGAGTTTCTTTTTAAAGGCTCTTAACCTTTGGAATGACCATGTACCTGCAAACTTTCTAATATTACTGTCCCTATATAATATTCTTTCCTAGTTTGGTGTTATCAAAGATAGTTGCCACTCTTGACCTAACCTAATCAAAATGTACTATAAGTCTTCCTTCTTTTAGAGCTTTTTTTGTTTTTGGTTAATTCCCACCCAAGGACATTTTTCCATTGATTTTTTAGATAGAGTAGAAGGGATGGAGGGAAACAAAAAAAAAAACAACACACATCAATGTGAAAGAGACATTTCAACTGGTTGCCTCCCACACGATCTTGACTGGGGCTAGGGATCAGATCTGCAACCCAGGTATGTGCCCTTGAGACCTTTTAGTCTGAGGGCCAATGCTTTAACCGCTGAGCCCAACTGGCCAGGGCTAGATCTTTTTTTTTTTTTGCCTTTTTCTAGCATTCTAAGTCCCTTCTCTCATTGCCCTTTTTCTTTCTTTTATAGATTTCTTCCTTTTAGGAATTCTTAAATCTGTCTTTAAAAAGGAAAAAAATTCTTGGTTAATGTTTTTCTTCTCATTTGCTTACTATTTTCTTTCCCTTTCTTACCTCATATATTTTTTTTTTATCCTCACCCGAGGACATTTTTTCCATTTTTTGTTCAGATAGAGCGGGAGGGAGAGAGAGGAAAAGAGAGAGAGAGAAACATCGACGTGAAGGGACACATCGAGTGGCTGCCACCCGCACGTCCAACCAGGGCCGGGGACAAACTGCAACCGTGGTACGTGCCCTTAGCGGGAACCGAACCCGGGTCTCTCTGTACCGCAGGCCGACGCTCCAACTGCTGAGCCAAACAGGCCAGGGCGTTACCTCATATTTTTTATGCTAAGTCTAAGTTCCCATTCTCACCATAAACATAACTTAATTTGAAAACTTCCATGGCTTGGTCCAGGCTGAATATTTCATAGCTAGCATTTTCTTCCACTAAATGTTGTGATTCATTTTATATGGCTGATCATCATTCTTTTTTTTTTCTATCCTCACCCGAGGACGTTTTTTTCCATTTTTTGCACAGATAGAGTGGGAGGGAGAGAGAGGAAGAGAGAGAGAGAGAAACATCAATGTGAAAGGGACACATCGAGTGGCTGCCACCCGCACGACCAACCAGGGCCGGGGACAAACTACAACCGAGGCACATGCCCTTAGCAGGAACCGAACCCAGGTCTCTCCGGACTGCAGGCCGATGCTCTAACCGCTGAGCCAAACCGGCCAGGGCTGATCATCATTCTTTAAGTTAATCCTTTGTTTGAGTAAAACACTAACTCATTCTTATGATTTTCTGAGTTACTATTTCCAGCTTGGTCTGTTTATTTCACTACTGTGGCCATATCGCCTGAAACAGTGCCTGGCATGTAGTAGTCACACAGATTTATTTATTTTTAACATATATTGTTTCTTATTTGTCTGATTTGTCCTCAAGGGATAAGCCTTTGGATTATAATTTCATCCATTCTCAGGACTTAAGCTCTTTGTTCTTTGTCAATGCCTCTAAGCAGATATACTCAGCATATTTCTCTCACCTTCTCTCTAGTCCTTTAGGAATTCTACAATCTTATGTCTTACCTATTTCATGATAATGTGTTGGACATGAAAATCACTAATACTCCTAGCTCTTAAATTCTTTTATCTATTTCTAACTTATTTTTTCCCACCTCATACTAGCTTGATTCTTCTGTTTCTGTCATCATCTCTTATGGTTCTCTTCACAATTTGTGTTATGCTTATCAGCCTGTAAAATATATTTACTTCTTTCCATATTTACATTTCTTACTGACTTTATACAAAATAACAACTATCTTATTTCATGTGTTGATTATTGTTGTTGCAGTTCAGCTTTGCTATAATTTTTTCTACGTTTTAAAATTTACATTTTTACTTTTCTGTCAAGATATATCTGTTACTTGTTGCCTGTTACTTATTTTTTATATGAAATTGAAATTCTTTATTATTTAAGGACTAACATACTAAGTTTTAATCTAGTCTTTTCAAATTTATTTCTCTCTCTTGTGGGAAACTCTTGCTAATTTCCACTTGATCCAGTCTACTAACTTTTCTCCAAAGATGTAGGATTTGTCATATATTTTTCATTGTGTTCTTCCTTCCACAAACTGTGTATCTTATGGTTGAGTCTTGAGATTTCCTGTCAGTGAACTACTTACTGCTTGACCACTCCTCATTATATACACTGTTTTTTGTTTGTTTTTTCTGTGAATTCCTTTGCTACTTACGAATTGTAACATACACAGTACTTGGATATGATTATCTAAAGTAATGCCTGATTGTACATGGTTTATGCTTAAGGATTCTTTGCCTCAAAGATAAGATCCCCTGTTTCAGTCTTTGCTGTAGTATATAACTTGTTAGGTATTTAGTAGTTGCTTCCTGAAATGTTTGTGAAGCTATACAGGGGAGATATATCTCATTTCCCTCATTCAGAAAGCATGTACTTATAAGTTCCTTTCAGATATACCTGTTTAGGCCATGTCAGTATACATTCTAATTGAAATGTTTGGTTTCTACCAGATACTACATATGATTCACAGTATTAATGTAAACTTTTTTTTTTTTAATCCTCACCCGAGGATATTTTTCCATTTTTTGTACAGATAGAATGGGAGGGAGAGAGAGGAAGGGAGAGAGAGTGAGAAACATCGACGTGAAGGGACACATCGAGTGGCTGCCACCCGCACGACCAACCAGGGCCGGGGACAAACTGCAACCGAAGTACGTGCCCTTAGCGGGAACCGAACCCGGGTCTCTCCGGACCGCAGGCCAACGCTCTAACCGCTGAGCCAAACCGGCCAGGGCTAATGTAAACTTTTTATGGCTTACATTTGTCAGATATGGGAACAACCCTTAAAATTTGTTTGAATATAAAGAGTGATTCTAGGGGAGGTAAAGTTTTGTTTACAGGATAAATTCCTTATATGTTAGTATTGGTGGTAATGGACTTCTAGGCAGAAAAATATTTTTGAGCCTAGATTTAGCACTGTTCCACTAGATTTGGGTGGTTGCAAAGTAACAGGTCAAATATAGCTATAAACTTGTAAGGGAAATGAAGGTTAAAGTTAAGGAATAATCTAGAACTAGAATGAACCATCTCATGGAATTGGAGAACATTACTGCATTGGGGGAACTCTTGAACAGTCTTTAAACCTGAAAAAATAAGTCATCAATTGAAAAGAGGAATAGTTACAATTGATGGTCATGAGTGTTTTTCTGTATTGAACACAATTCTGAAAGAATTGATAGTAACAGCAATCTGGATACACCAGTGAATGTACCCCTAGTCTGTTTTAAATTTTCTGTTGTGTTTTTTGTCAGAAGAGAAAATGATTCCCAGCTATATGGAGAATTAGACCTAGACTATAGGATAATTTTTCTAAACACTAAGGAATTCATGCTTGGAATAATTAATTAACCATTAATGGCTACGTGGATGGGAGTGGTGGAACAACTGGAAGTGTTTTACCTTACAATCTAGGAATGATAAATAAAAGTATAGACTCTGATCTGTGTCCTCCAGAAGTAATCCCTTCTCTAATATTTTCCCTGAGTAAGCTTTTTTACTAGTCTTGTCCATCCTACTTAAAGCTTAAAAGCCCTTGATAGTTTTACTTTATTGCCTCTAAATCTACCTATCCAAACATGAATACCTCTTCTACAATTTTTGTCTTCTCTTCACTGTTCTTGTGTTCAGTCAACTTTGGTATATGAAGTTCTGGTGCAAAGAGAAAAAGTTATTAGCATTCATTACTTTTTTTTCCCCACACTGAAGCAAGTATTTTATTTAACTTTTTTGTCCCATGCAGGAGTAATTTATCTGGGGTCTTTTTTATCTCATATAATGAACCCTAGTTCAGTTCCTTTTCATAGAAAATGTGTGAACATTCACAAGTTTTTATTAATTATATCTTCTAGAAAAAAACTGGAAAACTGAAGACTTTTTAGTGAAATTCAAAGAACACCAAGATAAATATTCTAGATCAGTTGTATTCATAAGTCATAAAAAACTGATTAAGGAGAATAATAATGCATACGACAAGACATGTACTTTAAGCAAAACCCCGATACATTCAAAAAATCTAATTTCTGAATATGACCATCATGGAAAGATTTTTAAAAATGTATCAGAATTAATCATCAGTAATCTGAATCCTACAAGAAAGAGGCATAGTGAGTATAATGGATATGAGAAATCACTCTTCAGTGCTAAACCAGAGACAGCTCACCATGGAGTCAAATCCCATAATCAACATGGTAGGGCTATCAGTCATAATGAAATGCTTATGCAGTGTCATAAGATGGAAACACCAGCACAGTCATTTGGATATAATGACTGTGAGAAATTACTGCTTAAAAAAGGAGGCTTACTTACATATCATAGGGCTTACAGAAATGAAAACCCATCTGAATATAATAAAAGGAGAACAACAACCAATATTGAAAAAAAACATATATGCACTGAATGTGGGAAGTCCTTCTGCAGGAAGTCAGTATTGATTCTGCATCAGGGAATTCACACAGAGGAAAAACCCTATCAATGTCATCAGTGTGGAAATTCATTTAGAAGAAAGTCCTATCTCATTGATCATCAGAGAACACACACAGGAGAAAAACCCTTTGTTTGTAATGAATGTGGTAAGTCCTTCCGCCTAAAGACAGCCCTCACTGATCATCAGAGAACACATACAGGGGAGAAATCATATGAGTGTCCACAGTGTAGGAATGCCTTCAGATTGAAATCACACCTCATTCGTCATCAAAGAACTCATACAGGAGAGAAACCATATGAGTGTAATGACTGTGGGAAGTCTTTCCGCCAGAAGACAACACTTTCTCTACATCAGAGAATTCATACTGGAGAGAAGCCCTACATTTGTATAGAATGTGGGAAGTCCTTTCACCAGAAGGCAAACCTTACTGTACATCAGAGAACTCATACAGGGGAAAAGCCTTATATTTGTAATGAATGTGGGAAATCCTTCTCCCAGAAGACAACCCTTGCTCTTCATGAGAAAACTCACAATAAGGAGAAACCCTATATTTGTAATGAATGTGGAAAGTCCTTCCGCCAGAAGACAACCCTTGTAGCACATCAGAGGACACATACTGGGGAAAAATCTTACGAATGTCCTCACTGTGGGAAGGCCTTTAGAATGAAGTCATACCTCATTGATCATCACAGAACTCACACGGGAGAGAAACCATATGAATGTAATGAATGTGGAAAATCCTTCAGTCAGAAGACAAATCTCAATCTACATCAGAGAATTCATACCGGGGAAAAACCCTATATTTGTAATGAATGTGGGAAGTCCTTTCGCCAGAAAGCAACCCTCACTGTACATCAGAAAATACATACAGGTCAGAAATCCTATGAATGTTCTCAATGTGGAAAAGCCTTTAGCAGGAAGTCATATCTCATTCATCATCAAAGAACTCATACAGGAGAGAAACCATACAAATGTAATGAATGTGGGAAGTGCTTCCGCCAAAAGACAAATCTCATTGTACATCAGAGAACTCATACAGGGGAGAAACCTTATATTTGTAATGAGTGTGGTAAATCCTTCAGTTATAAGAGAAACCTCATTGTCCATCAGAGAACTCACAAGGGAGAAAAAATGGAAATGCAGTAAGATATGATTTCTTTGGGAAACCAACCTTCCCAAGTTATTGTAAAACTTTAGTTTTTTTTAAAAGCATGTTAATAAGGTAATTTTAATCACAAATGTAATAATAGTTATTAATTTAAAACACCATACAGCATAACTGTTTTACTGTTTGCTCACATAAAAATGGATGTGGTCATTGTTACTGAACTCTATCAGCAGTGAATCTAATTTTTTGTTTTCAAGTTCTGTTGACAGTTTCTTTTTTAGAAGCATACATGGAGAGGCAAGATTTTAAAATGATTACAAGCATTAGTCTCCATAAAAGAAATGAAATATGAACTGTATTTCTCATTGCATTCAGTGAAATAAAATAGTTGTTACTTCCCCAAAGATTATCACATCCTTGGCTTGTAATATCATGCAGTTTTTGCATGTCTTTATATATTTTTATCACACCTCATGAATTCTTTTCTTTTTTCAGTCAGCATTCTGAAAATTCATATATTATTGTATGTGGTGGTAGTGTTTTCATATTCGCTTTGTATGGTATTCAATTTTTAAGAATATATTGCTGTTTATCCTCTTGATGGTTATTTGTATTTTTTATAATTTTGTGTTGTAATAAAGATATTGCTATAAATATTCTGGTATATTTCTTTGTGCATTTGTGTATGTATTTCTGTTGATTTTTTTTTTTTTATTGTCACCTAAGGACATTTTTCCATTTTTTTGTTCAGATAGAGTGAGAGGAAGAGAAAGAGAGAAATATCGACGTGAAAGGGACACATGGAGTGGCTGCCACCCACATAACCAACTAGGGCCGGGGACAGACTGCAACTGAGATACATGCCCCTAGCGGAAACTGAACCCCGTCTCTAAACCTCAGGCCGACACTCTAATCACTGAGTCAAACTGGCCAGGGCTTTCTGTCGATTTTATACTAAGACTGGAATTACTCCACCCAAGGGTGTAGATAACCTTTTCCAGCTTATGCTAGATACTGCCAAACATCTCTGACCTTTCTCATCATGAAATGATTCACTCTGGAGAGTAACAGCTCCGATTGTAATCAGTGTGGAGAAAAGTCTTTAGCAATCATTCAACTGGATAATTCCTATTAAAAACAAATCCTTATGATGTCATAATTGTGAGAATGTTGTTAGTCATGAACACATGAAAGTTATTAATATAGAAAGACCTTTAGCCCTGGCCAGTTTGGCTCAGCGGTTAGAGTGTAGGCCTGTGGACCAGAGAGTCCTGGGTTCAGTTCCGCTAAGGGCACGTACCTCAGTTGCAGTTTGTCCCTGGCCCCTGTCGGAGTCGTGTGGGTGGCAACCAGTTGATGTGTATCTCTCACTTCGATGTTTCTCTTTCTCTCTTCCCTCCTCTCTACCCCTGCTCTATCTGAAGATAAATGCAAAAAAAATGTCCTTGGTGAGGATAAAAAAAAAAAAAAAAGATCTTTAACTTTGGTTAAAGCCTTACATAATACTATTGGAGGGAATCCTATAATTGTCATGATTATAGGGGTAATTTTGGGCATAGTTTACACCTTATCCAACATCAAAGAGTTCATACTAGAGAAAGGGAGGTTAAGGACAGACATAGTGAAGCATTAGGTATATGACTACAGATCCAATCAACCACTTAAGTATAAACACTAGAAATGGGCTTATCCAATCAAGAATGATCTGTGGAGGATCCTCTTGTCTAATTGTGTAAATCCTTGTGACAAATACATACCAAGGAAACATACCAAGTCTTGTTAAATGTTAGATCAGTAGAAACACTACTAGCTTGAACTTAAATGGACAGACAGGAAGTGTGCCAATAGAGATAATTGACTGCAAACATGTGTAAACCTTAAAAAAGAGGGACGAATGACTGGACACAGAGGCAGAGGCCTGAGGAGCTATGAATCTTGAGACCTGAGATGCAACTAGAGGGCAAAATCTCAAGCCACAGAAAATTATTCTCAGATCTTGAAAACTAATGGAATTTGCTGTGTTGGATTTAGAACTTGCTTGTGACCAGTAACTTTTTGTGTACTTTTTGACCATCCATATAATCACTTTGATAAAATGCCTGTGGATACATTTTTCCCATTGGCAGGATTTACTGTTGAATTTTGAGAGTTCTTCATATATTTTATTTATCTATTTTCCTTTATTGATTTTAGAGACAGGAAGGGAGAGGAAGAGATAGAAACATCGATGAGAGAGAACATCGATTGGCCGCCTCCTGCATGTCCCCCACTGGGGATCTGGCCCACAACCCATGCATGTGTCCTGACCAGGAATCAAACTAGCGACCTTTTGGTGCATGGGTCGATGCTCAATCACTGAGGCACACCAGCTGGACTCTTCATATATTTTAAATATTAGTACTTAGATATGTGATTGCAAGGATTTCCCCCTACTAGGTAACTTGTGTTTTTATCCTCTTAACAAGAGGAAATACAAGACACAAAGATGGAGTTGGTTTTTCTTTACAGCCATGTCTACACAGAAAAGCAAACTTGAAAGTGAGGAACTTGGAGCCCTGGCTGGTTTGGCTCAGGGGTTAGTGTTGACCCATGGTCCAAAGAGTTGTGGGTTTGATTCCCATCAAGGGCATGTACCTCGGTTGTGATTTCCTAGGTGACTGTTTAAAAATATAAAATGTATTTTGCCCTGGCCTGTTTGGCTCAGCGGTTGGAGCGTTGGCCTGCGGACCAGAGAGTCCCGGGTTCTGTTCCTGCTAGGGATATGTACAAAAAAAAAAGTGAGGAAATTGGATATTTCACTGAGCAAAAGATTTTCATTTTGATGAGGTCCAATTTATCAAATTTCTCTGTGAATCATGATTTTGTTGTCAACTCTAAGATCTCTTTGCCTGCATCTAAATTCTCAAATATTTTTTCTAAACCTTTCATAGTTTTATGTTTTTACATGTAAGTCTGTGATCCATTTTTAATTTGTTTTATATGATATATGTGATCATATGATATGACTGAGTAATGTTATTTGAGTTAAAAGCATATGACTTAGGTAGATAATTTTGTTTTTGCCCATGAATGCCCAATTGTTCCAGCACCATTTGCTGAAAAGTATCTTTCCTCCATTTTTTTTACACCTTTGTCAAAAATCAGTTTGACATGCTTATGTGAATCTTTTTCTGGGTTCTTTGTTTCATTGATCTATGGGTCAGTTTTTGCCAATAACACACAGTCTTTGTTATTATAAGCCTTGAAATTGGGTAATTCCTCCCACTCTATTCTTTATCAAAATTATTTTACCAAATCAGTTCCTGTTTTTCCATATAAATTTTAGAGTAATCTGGTATATATTTATTATGGTAGACAAAGTAGTGGCCCTACAATATATCCACACCCTAATCCCTGGGAAATTGAGTTTGCAGATGGAATCAAGGTTGCTAACCATCGATCCTTAAATATAATTATTCTGGATTAGAGTAATTAGGTGGACATAATGTAATAACAAAGGTCTTTAAAACAGAAGAGGGAGTCAGAATGGTGCATCGTGAGGGCTCTGTCTGCTGTCTGCTTTGAAAATGGATACAGAGTGCCATGAAGCCAAAGAATGCAGGAAGGCATCTTCTAGTAGCTGGAAATGGCAACAACAATAATAATGAGAAAGCTAAGGAAGAAAAATAAGGCCTTTCTTAAGTCTCCAGAAGGAAATGCAGCCCTGCTGCTCACACTTGCTTTTAGCACAGAGGGACCCATATTGGATTTCTAACATAGAACTATAAAATAATCTGTATTGTTTTAAACCACTTGTTACAGCAGCAATAATATGTCTACAAAAATCCTTGCCGGGATTTTTAGTGTATAGTTTTCAGCATACAAATCCTATGTTTCGAGATTTACACCTATGTATTTTTTACTGATTACAAATAGTATGTATTTTTATACTACTTTTTAAAATGTTTTTACTGAGTTTTTTAGAGAGAAACATGGATGTGAGAGAGACATCAATTGGCTGCCTCCTGCACACCCCCTACTGGGGATCAAGTCCGAAATGCTGGCATGTGCCCTGGCCAGGAATTGAACTGGGACCTCTCAATCCATTGGGAGGATGCTCAATCCACTGAGCCATACAGGCCAGGCTAAATAGTATGTGCTTTTATTTATTTATTTTTAATTGAGAGAGGAGTGGGGGGAGAGAGAGAGAGAAATTAGTGTGAGAGAAACATCAATCAGCTGTCTTCCATAACCCGCAACCTGGGCATGTGCCCTTATGGGGAATCAAACCAGTGACCTTTTGCTTCAAAGCATGATGCTCAACCAACTCAGCCACACTGGCAGTTGAAAAATTAGCTGATAGTCTGAGGGAGCTCCCATGGAGGTAACAAACTGCTTTGTTTATTCCTTTTAAGATTCTTTTTAACATTTAGCATTTATGATGTGTTTGGTGTGGGCCTCTGGGTTTATCTTCTTTGGTACTCACTGTGCTTCCTCAACTTGTATGTCTATTTTATTTGCCAGGTTAGGGCAGTTTTCCATTATTATATCTTCAAATAGTTTTTAAATTTCTGGCTTCCTCTTGTCCTCCTATCTCTGATGCAAATGTTGGTACTTTCAGCTATCCTCATTTTGGTTTTTTTCTTTCTTTTGCTGTTCCAATTGAGTGTTTTCTGCTATCTTGTTTTCCAAATTGCTGGTCGATTCTCTGCTTCATACTGTTGAGTGCTTCAAATATATTACTCATTCCAGTTACTATATTTTTCATTTGTGACTGATTATTTATATTTTCTATCTCCATTGCTGTTTCCCATCTCTTTGTTAAAGTTCTCAGTGATTTCACCTTCTCTAGCCCTAAATTCAGTAAGCATCCTTATAACCAGTGTTCTGAGCTTTTCATCTGGTAGATTGCCTGTCTCCATTTTGTTTAGTTCTTTTTCAGTTTTGTTGTTCTTGCATTTGGAGTTGTTTTTGAGGGGAGAGTCTCCTTATTTTGATTGATTCCCTGTGGGGTCCAGTGGCAGTCTTCTTGGTCACCCAAGTTGGGTGCTCCATGTGTGTCCCCTTATGTGCCTTCCTGTGAGAGTTGAACCTTGATTGTTGCTGGCATATCAATCCGAGAGATTGACCCTCAGGATGACTGGCTGTGACAACAGAGCTGTTGTACAAGGGACTTATCCCATGGGGCAAGATTCATTTATTAGGGCTCTGGTGCCTACAAGTTTGACCTTGGGTGTGTCATTTGTGGAGGTGGGTGGATGGTTTCTGGTGGAGTCTGAAACTAGACACTGTATGTTGATTCTGAGATGTCTTGGGAGTGGTTCTGTTGTGAGCCAAGGTGAGCTGTTGCCTGTGCTTTGCCCAAGACCACCTGGTATAAGCTGCAAAGTGATCTGCAGAGAGTTGCCATTTGTGCTGGACTTGAGGGTGTCTAGTAGAAGCTAACCTGTAAACCTAGGCAGACATAGTGCCAGGCTTGAGGCCAAGCAAGAGGTATGGGGTGTGAACTTTTGAGTTTTAAAAAAAATTCCAAAGCATAAGCCAAGACTAGCCATTTGTATGGCAAAGCATCTGGAAGTATGTTTAGTGGGTCTGCAATTTGGGCAGGGTGAAGTCTTAGGGAGATCAGGGGCAGCAGTTAGCCAGGTTGCTAGAAACTTATACTTGTTGCTATCCCTGTGTCCCTGCAGTCTGGGTGGGAGGAGGGCTCAACAAAGGAACAGTGCCCTCAAGCCCTTGTCCTGAATCCAGACAGTTCAGTTCCTCCCACACGTCCCTGATGCTTTTCAAACTGCTGCCCTAGTGCTTGAGCTCAGTGAGCAAGCCCATCAGTGAGTAAGTGTGTGCAGGCCTTTTAAGAGGAGTGCCTGGTACTCTAGATGCCCTCCATCTCACTTAGCCACAAATTAGAGACTTCTCTTCCTGGAATTGGAACCATGGGCTGGGGAAACTGGTGTGGGACCAGCCCATTCCCTGTCTCTGCCCCTCCTACCAGTCTTGGAGTGGCCTCCCTTTTTATATCTTAGTTATAGGACTTCTCAGCTAATCGTCAGGTGGTTCTCAATGGTTGATTGTTTTGTAGTTTAGCTGTAATTTTTTTTTTAATCCTCACTCAAGGACATTTTTCCATTTTTTATTCAGGTAGAGCGGAAAGGAGAGAGAGGAAGAGAGAGAGAGAGAGAAACATCAACATGAAATGGACACATCGAGTGGCTGCCACCCACATGACCCAACCAGGGTTGGGGACAAACTGCAACCGAGGTACATGCCCTTATCGGGAGCCAAACCCGGGCCTCTCTGAACTGCAGGCCGATGCTCTAACCGCTGAGCCAAACCAGCCAGGGCTTAGCTGTAATTTTGATGTGGTCATTGGAGGAGGCGAGCAGTGTTTACATACTCCTCTATCTTGATCAGAAATCGTAACACATTTTTATATCATCATCGCCTAAGTATGTATCATGTAGAACATAGTGTGCAAGACTTAAAGTGGATAGGCATGTTAGTGATATGTATTATAAATTTGTCGGTTTTATAACCTCTTTCAAAGAATTACATTATTGGACAGTACTAATTGTAATTGGAGAAACTGTATCAGCCTATCACCACAGATAAGTGGTCTTTAAAATAATGTACTATTTCTAATACGGTATTATATTATTTTAAAGACCAGAGTGCTAGCAACTATCTAATTACATAATCACCACATTTAGTGGTAATTGCTTTTACTTATTCTTTAAATATATGAAATACTATGGGATAGGCATTATAATAGATATAGCAATAGGTTAACTAAGTAAAATCTGGACCCTAGTCTTTATCACATACATTATAACATGTTTAATATCCCAATGTTTAGAGAGTTTTGGCAACATCCACAAGTTTTGATATATAGGCATTAAAAAAAAACCATTCACACACAAAAAAATTTTTTTAAATCATTCACTTCCAACTGATTATAAGGTTGAATAATTTTACCTTGAAAAGAACATTATTGAAAATGTAATACATAAAAGTAGAGAAAACAGCAAAAGCCAATAAATAAAAGCCAATATACAATAACTATGTAACCAAGTATCTTACCATCTTTTAAAAAATTTTTATTTACTGATTTGAGAGAGAGAGAGAAACATCAATTTTTTGTTCCACTTATTTATGCATTCATTGGTTGCTTCTTGTATGTGCCCTGACCAGGGATCAAACCCGTAACCTTGGCATAGTGGGACAATGTTCTAACCATCTGAGCTACCTAGCCAAGGCTTACCACCATTTTGACAAACTTGTTATACATCTTCTTTTCCATGAGCATTTTAAAGAAAATTCGACATCGTATCATCTTGCCTGTATCAACTCCAGACATTTTTACATAAACACAGGTTATCACTTAACAAAAACATAATTTCTTAATGCTATCTACATTTGATTCATATACCTCTTAAGACTCTTAATATCTAAGAATTCCACTTCCCTATTTTCAGTGTCATTTTACTGGTTGAGAAACCAGGTAGTCCCTCTTGTAGAATTACCCATATTTTAGGTTTAATTGCTTTTTAATTTATTCTACCATTCCCTGAATTTTCTCTAAACTTGGAGTTAGATCTTGATGCTTACTTAGACTCAGGTTCAGTATTTTTTGGCAAAATGTCTTATTTTACCTCCTTAAGGAGTACAATATAGTTTGTCCTATTTTTGATGAGGTTAAAATTGATCAGTGGATTTACATGTTGTCAATCTGACCTATTCACAATCAAGTGTCTATCAACCTTTCACCTAACGTTCTCAACTTCTACTGAGAGTCATACCTAGTTACATTAATTTCATGTGTTGCAAAATTCTCTACTAAAGTACATTACCTTATCAACTTCTTTTCTACATTTACTCCTTTAAAATAATTTCTTTCTAAAATAAATTTCCTGGAGTTTAACATGATTTAAATGGTGATTAATGGCTTCTACATATTCATGAACATATTCTTCCTTTAAGTTAGTTGTTAGCATGAAGTAAAAGGGATCCCTACATTAAAAAAACTTTTCTTCTAGATTTTCCAATGCTTAACACAAAATTCACAATGGAAGGCTTTCTGATAACTATTTAGTTACATTATGAATTCGCTGATGGTAAGTAAGGTGTGAATGTTGTCTAAATGCTTTTGTACATTCCTTACAATTGTATGGTTTCTCACCAGAATGAATTCTCTGATGCTGAATAAGTGATGAGTGAAGTCTAAAGGCCTTTCCACATTCCTTACAGTCATAGGGTTTCTCACCGGTATGAATACTCTGATGTTGAGTAAGTTGTGAGAGCAGTCTAAAAGTTTTCTCACATTCCTTACATTTATAAGGTTTCTCACCAAAATGAATACTCTGATGTTGAGTAAGTTGTGAGAACAGTCTAAATGCTTTCCCACATTCCTTGCAATCATAGGGTTTCTCTCCAATGTGAATACCCTGATGTGAAATAAGTTCTGAATAGCGACGAAAGAACTTCTGACATTCTTTACATTCATAAGGTTTCTCACCAGTATGAATTCTCTGATGGAGAGTTAGATGATAGCCACGACTAAAGGTCTTCCCACATTCCTTACAATCATAGGGTTTCTCACCAGTATGAATTCTTTGATGGAGAGTAAGTTGTTGCCTCACTCTGAAGGCCTTCCCACAATCCTTACATTCATAGGGTTTTTCACCAGTATGAAGTTTGTGATGTATTCTAAGGCCTGTACTACACAGAAAAGCCTGTCCACATTCCTTACATTCATAGCACTTCTCAGCAATATTAAGTCTTTGATGTCGAGTAAGGTGTGCATACTGTCTAAAGGTCTTCCCACACTCCTTACATTCATAGGGTTTCTCACCAGTATGAATTCTTTGATGAAGATTAAGTTGTCCACGCACTCTAAAGGACTTCCCGCATTCCTTACATTGATAGGGCTTCTCACCAACATGAATTCTCTGATGTACTCGAAGATCTGCACTACATGTAAAGATCTTTCCACATTTTTTACATTCAAGGAGTTTGTCAGAAGTATGAATTCTCTGATGTCGGCTAAGGTGGGCACACTGTCTAAAGGCTTTACCACATTCTTTACATTCATAGGGTTTCTCACCAGTATGAATTCTCTGATGGAAAGTAAGTTGTTGGCGTACTCTAAAAGCCTTTCCACATTCCTCACATTCATAAGGTTTTTCTCTATTATGACTTCTCTGATATAAAGTAAGAGATTTGAGTTTTCTGTAAGTGGGCCTTTTTTCAGAGGTGGGTTTTTTTACTTGCCTGAAATACCCCTTTTGAGGACCTTCTTGTCTCTCAAATTTTTTATATTCACATTTTTTTCTGAAAAAGGAGTCTTCCACCAGGCTACAACTTCTAATGTTTTCTATTATCTCCCAATGAGATAAATTCATTTCATAAATATCCTTTTGAGATAAATTTTTAGATTCCAAATCTGAAAGAAAAAAAAAAAGATAAATGCATGCTATTTTCTTATTCTAGAAAAAGTAAATAAGCAAATAAAAACTTTATAATAAAAAAGCAAAAGCCCATTTGAAGGAAATGGGCTAGAAAACTCGAAATTAATCATGTAATTTGAAGAAAGTTAAGGGAAATAAAATTATAAGACCACATTATTTGCATGCAGATCAAAGTTTTGAGAATCTCTACTTGAAATTTTTAATGATTTTTTTCTATTAGAATAAAATATAAACACCTTACCATGAATAACATGGCCTCTTTACCATAACCTATTTCCAAACACTGACTGTCCCCTTTGCTCCCTAAGTACTGTATCATGATCTTTCCATTTCCTAGAGATTTTCACTGGCTATTAAAATTCCCTAAAATGTTGCCTTGGGTTCTCCACATGGTTGGATTCCTTTCATCCTTTAGCTATCATGTTAAATCAGAAAAATCATCCCTGCTGATTCCATCTAATGTATATGCTTTCTTTTCTATCACAGTAACTTGTTTTTTGCTTAACACTTTCTTGAACTTTGTTGTTACATATTCATGAATTTTCCTAGTTTTTATTCTCTTTATTTTCTTACTTTAAACCTCCCCAAGGGCAGAAACAGTAATTCAATTATAACTAAATAACAAGTTAATAAGACATGGTAACTGTCTAGTCAATTCCCATAACTAGGTAAGACATCACCTTCAACCTTACACCTTACTACACTGATTATTCTTTTTCATAATTTCCTATAGAGATGGGAAACAAAAGCACATCTAAGCTATTTCAGTCCAATATATACATGGAAAATGGTGATTTCTTTACATGTGATTATCCTTCCAACTGCCTCTCTACTTGCAGATATCTCCACTGTAGCTCATTTTCTACTTGCATAGTCATAAGTAAACTTTCTCCTGCTTTCACAGGTTCTATTTATCTTTATTTGATTTTATATAACTATGTACAACTATGTTATAATTTTTCTCAAAATTTTTGCAAGACAGTTCAATACTTTTCAAAAAGAAAAAGGTATTTTTAAAAACTCTTAATACAGCAACATTATTTGTAAATTGTCCAAACTGGAAAGAATAAAAACAAAAACAAACAAAACTGGAAAGAAGTGTTCATCAACAGAAGAACTGCTAAATAAATTATGACATATTGATACAACACAATACTGTACAGCAATGAAAATGAATCTACAAGTGTATACAACATCATTGTAAGTGTATACAAACATAATAGTGAATAAACAAAGCCAGACATAAAAGAATATATACTGCCCTGGGCGGTTTGGCTCAGCGGTTAGTGTCGGTCCATGGACCAGAGAGATCTGGGTTTGGTTCCTGCTAAGGGCATATGCCTCGGTTGCAGTTTGTCCCCGGCCCTGGTTGGAGTTGTGTGGGTGGCAACCAGTCTATGTGTCTCTCTCACATAGATGTTTCTCTCTCTCTCTTCCTCCTCTCTCCTTCCCACTCTATCTGAAGATAAATGCAAAAATGTCCTCAGATGAGAATAAAAAAAAATTACACACACACACTGTATGATTGCATTTTCATAAAGCCCAAAAACAGTAAAGCTAATCTATGGAGTCGTTAAAAGTCAAGATAGTGGTTAACTTTGGTGTGAAGGAATGAGGAGGAGTTAGGATGAAGTTTCTGATAGACTAATAAAGCTCTATTTCTGAATCTGATTATGAAGGTAATCACTTTGTGAATATTCAGTGAGCTGCATGCTATGATTTCTGTATATGTGTATGCATTTACATTTCAATAAGTCTAAAAGGATATTCTAAAAAGATATTAAAAGGTAAAAATGATTTAAATCATGTGGATAAAATTAAGCAGACAGGTTAATGAATGGCACAGAAAATACTGCTAAGACATCTGTGCATGTCTTCCTCCCTCCCCTACATCTGTATCTCCCCAGCTGAGCAAGCAATACAGAGTTATGGCAATTTTGTCAGAATTTTTGGGAAAAGTTAATTCAAGGCCTCATTAAGATAAATATGATATAGCCCTGGCCAGTTTGGCTCAGCAGTTAGAGCGTTGGCCCGAAGCAGGTTTGATTCCGGTGAAAGGCATGTACCTGGGTTGCGGTTCAGTCTATGGCCCTAGTCAGGGTTGTGCAGGAGGCAGCGGATCAATGTACCTCTTTCGCATCAATATTTCTCTCTCTCTCCCTCCCTCCCTCCCACTTTGTCTGAAAATAAATGGAAAAATATCCTCAGGTGAGGATTTAAAAAAAGAAAAAAGATAAATACAATACTAATGATATATAAAATGACCAGTAATCAGCTAAATAGTGATAACAGTAGTAAATAAATAGGCAGCTATAGAGGTTATGAAAAAATAATTTTTTTTCTTTCCTCACCTGAGGACATTTTTGCATTTATCTTCAGATAGAGCGGGAGGGAGGGAGGAAGAGAGAGAAACATCAACTGGTCGTCACCCACATGACCCCAACCGGGCTGGGGACGAACCTCAACTAAGGTACGTGCCCTTAGTGGGACCGAACCAGGGACTCTCTGGTCCGCAGGTCAATGCTCTGCTAAGCCAAACCGGCCAGGGCTGAAAAATGTTTTTAAATTAAGGTGGAAATTTCAAATAATTTACTTGCAAGTTAAAAATTAAAAACCAGTTATCTAAAAGGAAACTGTCAAAATCAAATTATAAAATGAAAACATTTATAAAAATGGGAAAGTATTCCCAGCATAAAAACTCATACAAATTGGCGTAAGAAACATTAAAAAAAAAGAAAATGTAATGAGGCCCTGGTCGGATATCTCAGCTGGTTAGTCTATCTTAGATCAATATAAAAAGAGAAAATGTTATTTCTATTTGCAGGGTATCAGTTTTAATTAAAAAGAGAATGAGAGGCAAATTACTTGGTCATAAAATTAATGTTTCCTGAGATACGATGTCTTTAATAACTTTTTTTGCTGATACAAGATGATATGGGATACAAAATATTTATGACAGAGGCGTTCTTAGTCACATTAACACTAGGGTTAATGTATCAAGAGGTCTGTAAACATTAAAACCCTATGACCACAAAATTGTATTTCTGAGAATCAGTACTGATTAAATACTAAGTAGTCCATATTGAATTTACAATGAAATACTAAATTCTTCTCATATTCTAGATAATCTTGCTGCTTATTTCACCAAGAAATTAGAATTGAAAGAAAAATACAGTTTTCCCCTTCACCACATTATCCAACCAAGTTATGTCTATATCCTTACCACATGCATAGTGTTCCTTTATATATTGGCTCCTCTCTTTCCCATCTACTAAAAGTCACTGCTTACAAAACTTTTCTCTTTCTCTATTCCTTCAACTTTCCTCTCTTTGAAATCATTCCCTTCAGCCTATAAACATGTTCTAATATCATACATCCTAAAATACATTCCCTGCATCCCATGTCTGCTTTTATGGCTAAGTTCTCCAAATTGTGCATACTTATTTTCACAACTGCCACACCTCTCATTTCCCTTTTCTTTTATCTTCCAATAGCCTTAAGACAAAACGTTATCACAAGAGCATTACTAACATAAGCAAAAATGTACAGAACAGTTTAATAAACTTCCACGTATCTATGACCCAACCTCAACAATCAGCAACCCAAGCCCAATCCTGGCCTATTCTGCTCATGTTATTTAAAGCAAATTCTATACATTAGTTCTTACAGAATTTATCTCTAAAAGGATTTTTAAAAACCCATAATCATAATACCATTATCCAAACCTAAATAATAAACAATTCTTAATATCATCAAAAAATCACACTTTTACCCTGGCCGGTTTGGCTCAGTGGTTAGAGCGTCAGCCTGTGGTTCAGAGAGACCCGGGTTCAGTTCCTGATAAGGGCACATACCTCGGTTGCAGTTTGTCCCCGGCCCTGGTTGGGTCGTGTGGGAGGCAGCCACTCGATGTGTTGCTTTCACATCAATGTCTCTCTCTCTCTCTCTCTCTCTCTCTCTCTCTCTCTCCCCCCCCTCCCTCCCTCCCTCCCTCTCTCTCCCTCTCTCTCCTTCCCACTCTATGTGAACAAAAAATGGATAAATATCCTCGGATGAGGATAAAAAAAAAAACAACCACGCTTTCAACTATCTTTAAAATCATGGTGGATCCAAAGCCCACAGAGTAAAACTAGTTAACATGTCTTCTGCATCCTTTTAATCTATAGGCTTTCTTGCTATCTTTTTTTTTTTTTAATCTTTATTGTTGAATATAGAATGTATTACAGATGTTCCTCATTTTCCCCCCATTGACGCCCTCCTCCCCACTCCCGCCCTCCTCATGCCTTTTCCCACACTATTGTCTGTGTCCATTGATTATGCATATAAGTTCTTTGGTTTATTTCTTCCCACCCCCCAACCCCTTTCCCTTTGAGGTTTGTCAGTCTAGCAATGAATTTGTAGTTTTTGTTTTTAATCCTCACCCGAGGATATTTTTTCCATTTTTTGTACAGATAGAGTGGGAGGGAGAGAGAGAAACATCGACATGAAGGGACACATCGAGTGGCTGCCACCCGCACGACCAACCAGGGCCGGGGACAAACTGCAACCGAAGTACGTGCCCTTAGCGGAAACCGAACCCGGGTCTCTCTGGACCGCAGGCCGACGCTCTAACCGCTGAGCCAAACTGGCCAGGGTGAATTTGTACTTCTTAATCTCTTCAACTTTTTCACCCATTCCCCCAAACCCCCTCCCAACTGGCAACCAACAAAATGTTCTCTGTATCTATGAGAATGTTTCTGTTCTACCTGTTCATTTTGTTTGTAGATTCCATTGTGGATAGATATGTATTCATTGCCATTTTGTTCATATATTTTATCTTTTTCTTCAAAAAGACCCTTCATCATTTCATATAATAACGGTTTGGTGGTGATGAACTCCTTTAACTTTTTCTTGTCTGGGAAAGTCTTTATATAGCCATCGATTCTAAATGACAGCTTTGCAGGATAGAGTAATCTTGGTTGTAGGTTCTTGCTTTTCATCACTCTGAATATTTCTTGCCACTCCCTTCTGGCCTGCAAAGTTTCTTTTGAGAAATCAGCTGACAGCCTTATGGGAACTCCCTCAAGGTAACTAGCTGCCTTTCTCTTGCTGCTTTTAAGATTCTCTCTTTGTCTTGAACCTTTTGCATTTTGATGATGTGTCTTGGTGTGGGCCTCTTGGGGTTCATCTTGTTTGGGACTCTCTGTGCTTCCTGGACTTGTATGTCTGTTTCCTTCACCATGTTAGGAAAGTTTTCTGCCATTATTGTTTCAAACAGGTTTTCAATTTCTTGTTCTCTCTCTTCTCCTTCTGGCACCCCCAAGATGCGAATGTTGGCACACTTGAAGTTGTCCCAGAGGCTCCTTACACTCTCATTTTTTTGGATTCTTTTTTCTTTTTGCTGTTTTGATTGGGTGTTTTTTGCTTCCTTCTATTCCAAATCGATGGTTTGTTTCTTGGCTTTACCTGCTCTACTATTAAATCTGTGTAAATTATTCTTTATTTCAGTTAATGCCTCCTTCATTTCTGACTGGTCCTTTTTTATGCTCTTGAGGCCCTAAGTTCACTGAGGTTCTCACTAAGTTCATTGAGCATCCTTATAAGCAGTATTTTGAACTCAGCATCTGTTAGGTTGCTTATCTCCATTTCGCTTAGTTCTTTTCTTGAGGTTTTGTTCTCTTCTTTCATTTAGGACCTGTTTCTTTGTCTCCTCATTTTGGCTGCCTCTCTTGTGTTTGTTTCTGTGTATTATTTAACGAAAGGTATGGGGCTATCTGAGACCAGATGCTGCTTGTTTGAAAGAATTTAGGAAAAACCTGAAGTAGGATCCAAGACAGGCCAATCCTATGGTTAAGCAAGTGGCAACAGCTTTGGTGGGCCTGAAAGTTGGGTGGGGCGGGGCCTCAGGGAGTCACCAGGGCGGGGCTACCAGTGTGAGCCAGGTTGCTGGAGTCCCAGGTATGGCTACTGTCTGCCGTCCCAGGGAAGGGCTCACCAAAGGAACAAAGGCCTCTGACAGCATGTTTGTCCCGGAGAAAGCCCCCTCTCCAGCCCTCACTCCAATGCCAAATAGCTCAGTTCTTCCCTGTATGTCTCTGGTGCCTCTCGAGCTGCCTCCCGTCCAAGCTTAGAGGGAGTGAGTCTGATAAGTCCATGGGTGGGCTCTTTAAGAGGAGCTGCCTGGGGCTCCAGTTGCCTCAGTCTCCCTGAGCCTCAATTCCCACTGGTTTTTCCAGCCAGAAGTTATGGGGACTTCTCTTCCTGACACTGGAACCCTGAGCGGGACACCTGGTGTGGGACAGGGACCCCTCAGTCCTCAGGAAGGACATTCCCAGCCGAGGTATCCTCCTGATTTTTATTTGTCGAATGTGGGTGTGAGACCAGCCCGTCGTGCCTCCACCCCTCCTACCAGTCTCGATGTGGTTGCTGCTTTAATTCCGTAGTTGTAGGACTTCCATTCAGCTTGATTTCAGATGGTTTTGAATGACGGTTGTTCTGTAGTTTAGTTGTAACTTTGATGTGGTTGTGGGAGGACGTGATACCGCATTTACTTATGCCGCTATCTTGACCGGACGTCCCCCTCTCTTGCTATCTTTTGACTTCTCTTGCAATTTATTTGTTGAAGAAACTGTTTTTGGTCCTGTAGCTTATTCTGAATCACCAAGGTGTAATAGAACATGTTCTTCTATCTTCTTCCCATTAACTGATAACTGGCTTTAGAAGCTTGATCAGACATAGGATCAATTTTGTTGGCAAAGTTATTTCCTAAGTGATACTGTGCCCTTATAAGAAATATAATGTCTGACTATCTTTATTTTTGTGATGTGATCAGCATTAATGTTCAATACCTAGATCTAATAGTTCATTACCTAGATCTAATAGTTCATTACAGGTTCCAAAATGGAAATATTCTATCATTCTTCATTTATTCACTCAACACTTTTATTAAGAAACACATTCTTGCCCTGGCCGGTTTGGCTCAGCGGTTGGAGCGCCGGCCTGCGGTACAGAGAGACCCGGGTTCGGTTCCCGCTAAGGGCACGTACCTCGGTTGCAGTTTGTCCCTGGCCCTGGTTGGTCGTGCGGGTGGCAGCCACTCGATGTGTCCCTTCATATCGATGTTTCTCTCTCTCTCTCTTCCTCTCTCTCCCTCCCGCTCTATCTGAACAAAAAATGGAAAAATGTGCTCGGGTGAGGATAAAAGAAAAACATTCTTTGCTATAAGAACAGTTCTTATAGTAAGGCAATACTTCCTTTTCTTTAAATTTATATTTTCCAAATAAGTTAGTTCTCTAGTAGTTCCCAGTGATGAACAATTTGCTGTCACTATCATGAAGAATTTATGGAATTAATATTTTATGAGTTGTAACACATTTGTTATTTGTATAGACGCTCAAATGATTCCATCTTTGACAAGTTGGAGCCTCTTCCAGTTGGTTCCCTTCCCTAACCACCCTATCCAAAATTATCCCATTCTCCCATCATAATTCTCTATATTCTTACTCTGTTCACTTTTGTTTATACTACTTAATCACTTCATGATATCTTGTAATCCATTTGTTCGTGTTTATTGCTTGACTTTCCTACTACAATGCAAACTCCATGAAAAGACGGCGATGAAGAAATATATACATTAAAAGGCCAAATAAAAAAGATGAGCTAGAAAGGATGTGATCCAAAATACAGGTAAAATGGTTGTCATTAGGGAAGAAAGCTTTCCCCCACTGAAATGACAGAGAAATATGAGTGAAGAAATAAGTGGTAAATGGAAGCATAGGTAAGATTTTTTTGGTGGCTCATTCTGAGATCTAAGTTTTCTTTCCAGGTTTCAGGTCTTTTCTTCATAATCAACACCTAAGGGGTGTGTTTCCTTCTGATCCAGCTGCACTATACCATGTCATAATTGTTTACCTCTGCCTGATTACCACTTACCTAGGCTCCATCTTTTTTTCTCATCCTTCACAGCCATCCAAGGTTCTTTCCCTTGCTCTAATAGGGTAATCACATCTGGCTTAGAAATGGAACATCCTGCATGGGAAAAAAAAAAGGAACATAATAAAGTATTTACTTGATTAAGCTTCAGAACTAAGAAGAATAATGAGATTAAAAACTATTCATATTAGAGTTATTTCAGGATCACAAGGACTAACAAGAACAGAGAGGTAGAAACATGATCTTATTTTAATTTAAACCATACAGGCTGTCTCTTAAGAAGAAGTTAATGACTGAGAGCATAAGTTTCAAATTCTGTTACCTGAGTCACTAGGGCTACAGTGTTCTCAGTTGTTAAAAGAATTGTAACAATATTGACCAATAATATTCCTGTGAGGTTTGATTTAATAAACATAAAGTGCTTCAATGAGTCCCTAGTATTTAGTAGTCACTATATATATATGTATTGATATGTCTGTTGTAGTAAATTGAAAGTGTCCACTTGAGTTTTAACAGTTGATTCAATCCACCACCATATATAAGCTTTTTCAATAGGTATATATAGCCTGACACCTTTCTCTTCCTACTCACACTGAGAGTTAGCAGATAATAGACTAGTTATAGCCCTGCCTGGTGTGGCATCAGCCCATACACCAAATGGTGGTGGGTTCCATACCTAGGTTGTGGGTGGATCCCCAGTTGGGACACCAATCAGAGGCAACTGATCAATGTTTCTCTCTCATGCCAACGTTTCTCTCTCTCTCCCTTCCTCTCTAAAATCAGTAAAATAAAATTTTAAAAAGGCTAGCTATAGCAATATGAAACCAGATTTCTGACAATGGTTTTTCTGTCTAAGAACTTACATTTAGTGGCCATTAAAGAGAGGCAATTACAGAAAAAGCAAAGAAAGATGTAAAGGTCATTGAATTATGGGGAAAGTTGAAGGTGCTATTTCACAGCTTAATAACTAAAGGTGCCTATTTGCAAACTACAAAGCAGATATTTAGCCAATCTTTAGAATGAGAGCCCTGAAATTCAGTCCTATTAATTTCTAAATTATGTGACACAGATAAGCTTACCAACTGACACCAAGTTGCTATAGTTCTCTAATATCACATCTCTGTACAAATTCCTCTGATATGAGTTCAGGCATTCCCACTCTTCCTGAGTAAAGTTTACAGCCACATCTCTGAATATCACCAAATCCTGAAATGACAAACCCATATATTATGTATAAAATTATGTCTGAAAAGGGCCAATATTTTAGGCTTTACATGCCACATACAGTCTTTGTTGCATTTCCTTCCATTTTCCCTTCATTAAAAAAATTATTTCGCTCGGCTGTTGTGGCTCAGTGGATTGAGTCTCGTCCTTTGGACTGAGAGGTCCAGGTTGGATTCCTGGTCAGGACACATGTCTGGGTTGCAGGCTCGATCCCCAGTAGGGGGTGTGCAGGAGGCAGCCAATCAATATTCTCTCTCATCAATGTTTCTCTCTCTTTCCCCCCATCTCTAAAAATCAATAAAAAACATATTTAAAATGAATTATGTTTAGAATCTAGATTACACAGAATTTCTAAAGCTGCAGTGTCCAGTATGCTAGCTTAGACACATGTGGTTACTGAGTACTTAACTGTGGCTAGTCCAAATTTAGATGTGTTGTAAGTATAAAATACACCAGATACTGATGACTTTCGAAAGAAAAAGGAATGTAAAATACCTTAATTTTTATATTGATTACACTCTGAAACGATGCTATATTTGGTTAAATAAAACATCAAAATTAATTGCACATTTCTTTTTATTTTTTTAAATGTGACTACTAAAAAGTTTAAGATTATGTACGTGCCTTGCATATTACTCTATACTTTTTATGAGACTGACATGCCGCCTACTACATGAAGAAGGCACTATAATTCTATAGAACATTTAATGTGTTCTACTAGAACATTTAAAATCACTTATGTGGCTCACATAATTCTTTAGGACAGTGCTACTCTAAAGTTCTCTAGTCCTAAGAGTGTCAGATCAAATATATCCCTCTAGGAACCTCATTTCTGCTTTATCTCTGCTCTAGACAAAGACCAAACATACAGGAGATACTGAAAAATCTGGTCACCTCACACATGGACACACATGGGCACACAGGAGGGGTCTGGGCTGCTGGGCTCCATCCCTCACTAGAATGGAAGAGACTGGGGAGAAGTTGAATGGGGCTCTGTTAGGAAGCTAATGAAAATGTTTACATAACCTAAAAAATAACATTTCATAAAGAGAGAAACACCAACTTACACGAGCCATGATTTTAGAGTTGTAAGAACTGCTCAGTTTTCCTCACAGGTCATTCACTGGAGAAGCAGAGTCCACGGAAACCAGAGCTGGGAAAAGAATGGAAGCCTTAACAGAATTGCCTCAGAGATCCAAAATTTAAAAACCCACACTACTTCTCCATGCAAAACCTTCATCCCTCAAAACACAGACAAGTTATGAAAGGTAAGAAAGAGATAGTCTAAACAAAATATGTCTTCCCCCAAACCACAGGGAAATCAATTGCATGAGGATAGACAAAGAGCAGAGACTCTCCTGCATGGAAGCACAGGTCCAGACACTTTACAGGAAGGCTTCCAGTTAGTCCTCCACTATAGGGAGGCTGATCTGAACCTAGGAATGGGCTGTCCATACCTATCCTGAGCATGTGCATGCATCTCCTCCCATTCGTGGCTACACCCTCTAAACCAGTGGTTCTTAACCTGTGGGTCACGACCCCTTTGGGGGCCGAACGACCCTTTCACAGGGGTTGCCTAAGACATAACAGTAGCAAAATTACAGTTATGAAATAGCAACGAAAATAATTTTATGGTTGGGGTCACAACATGAAGAACTGTATTAAAGGGTCGCGGCATTAGGAAGGTTGAGAACCACTGCACCAAAACTTCCTTTTAAAACTCAGAAGAATAGAAAATAGTATAGACAAGAATTTCCCAAACTTTGCTGCATATTGGGATCATCTGCAGATCTTTAAAATATACTGATGCCTGCCTCCTTTCCCCCAAAAAATTCCAATGTAATTATTGTACAGTGTGACCTGAGAATCAGGATTTTTAAAATCTATGATTTTGCCCTGGCTGGTTTAGCTCAGCAGTTGGAACGTCAGCCCATGGACCAAAGAGTCGCAGGCTCGATTCTGGTCAAGGTCACGTACCTCGGTTGCAATTCACCCCCAGCCCTGGCCGGGGTTGTACAGGAGGCAACTAGTCAATGTGTCGCTCTCACATCTATATATCTCCCCCCTGCCCCATCCTCTATCCCTTCCACTCTATCTGAGATTGATAGAAAAGTATCCTCAAGTGAGGATTAAAAATATAAAAAAATAAAATCTATGATTTTATAAAACCTCCCCCAGGTGACCATAATTGGCAAGAAAGTTTGGTAAAACTTTGTATGCATCAGAATCACCTAGAGGGCTTATTAAAACAGTTTGCAACGCTTTGTCCTAGAGTTTGGCATGTGGCAGGTTTGGAGTTGGGCCTAAGAATTTGCATGTCAGCCTGGCTGGCATGGCTCAATGGTTAGAGCGTCAGCCCACACACCAAAGGGTCATGGGCTTGATTCCTGGTCAAGGGCCTGTACCTGGGTTGCAGGTTCAATCTCCAGCCCCAGTTAGTAATGGCACGTGTGGGAGGCAACCAATTGATGTGTCTCTCTCTCACATCAACACCTCTCCAACCCCTTCTCTCTCCCCCACTAAAAATCAGTGGAAAAAATATCCTCAGGTGAGGATTAACAACAAAAAAGAATTTTCACTTCTAAAAAGTTCCCAAGTGAAACAAATGCTGGCAAAACTATACTAGCACACTGAAATCCCTTCTCCCAGGCTGAACTACCATTCTCTTTAGTTCACTGGTCACCATTTTCCTATTCAAAATCATCAATATTGCCTACATGATCTGATCTACCAACCCATCTCTTTTGGTCTCCAGGCTGGGGAAAAGTGAATTTGTTAAATCTGAGCATAGATAATTCTCTAGAAGGTAGAAATAACATACTGGTTAAAATTCACTAGTAACTAAAGAGATAGATATTTAAGAATTAGATTAGCAGATTTGAAAAACTGATGATACCTTATATTCCTACAGTTGTAGGGAAATAGAAACTCATGGCATAATGTGGAAAGAATAAAATGATGTGTAGAAGTGTTTATAATGGAGCCAAAAAAAGGGTTTAAATATCCTTCAACAAGGTTAAATTTTCATGCATTCACACAATGAAAAACTAAACACCCACAAAAATGAAGGTAAAATTCTTATTTGATGTTATGGAAAAATGGTCACTGCATATTACTAGGGGAAGAAAATAGGTTAGGGAATATAATTGTAGTGTGATTCTATTTTTGGCAGGAAAAGTACATACCTATGCATATATGTACATACATATATATGAGTCTGTAAATGGACTTGGCATAAAACTTTATTGTGTTACCTCTACTTGATGGTATGCCAGGTGATCTTTGTTCATAGGTACCATGTCATAGCACAATGCATTATATAAATACTACTGTGGTACAATTGCCTATTGTATTCAGTACAGTAACATTCTACATAGGTTTGTAGCATAGGAGCTGTGGAAGAGCAGAATTTGTCAACCTAAAATATCTATCTGGCATAAGGATTATTTTAGACTGGTTAATTTTAAGAAACAGCAGGCATGGGGGAAGCTCTGAAAACCAAGTAGAAGTTACCCTTTGCAAAAGACATTTACATTTGTAAATGGGACCTCTCCATTTGTTAGGGTGTCTCCCCTCCCTGTACCAGTAGGTGGGGGATGGCCTTATCTCTAGAAACTCTTATCAAAGCAGAATACAAAGACTTAAATCTGCATAACAACCTTACCCTTGTTTAGTGGGCTCTTCTGGCAACCTTCCAGAACTGATTCCCTCCAACATCTTTTGTCTTCTGCTGAAGATGATATTTAAGGTTATGGCTTCAGCCATTTTAGCAACTTACTCAGTTTTCCTGGGTCTGTCCCGTGTATACAGGATGTGTAAGAACAGAAAACAGGTCCCTCTTTATTTTGTTGTGGCCTTTCCACAATTTATGAGAAGCACCTGTTAATTAAACCCTGAGATTTTTAGCTCCTCTGACTCAAACAGCTTCTCTGTTCAAACAGAACAGCAAGACCACATAAGACATTCAAGGCTGTGCTTTCTCTCCCCAACACCCCCCCCCCCCCAGTTGTTTTAACAACTCTGGGATGATTCATACCAAAAAGTCTCTAATTAATAGAAAGTTCCCTTCCCCACCCCTTCAGACAAGCCCTTCTATCTCTTTGTAACTTTTGCTCTAAGTATGTTTTACAGGCTAGAGAAAATGCCGATAGACACTTCCTTAGGACATGAGCCAGACTATCTCCTGGAAAGCAGCAAACTAACTTCTCAAGACAACCTCCAGCATTTGGGCATCTGGTCAACTTCAACATAATCACCCTCTTTGCCACAGCTGTTTATTCCCTAAAATATCCAATAAAAGAGCAGCTCTCCCTATCTTTGTTGCCCTTGTATTGCCAATCAATGCATGGGTCCTTTCCTCCTTTTGGAAAGTAAAATAAAGTTCCTCTCTCTCTTTCTTCTCTTAATTGTGAATTCTTTCACAAGCCCAAGTCACCAGCCAGACCCCAATAGGATATATATGTATGTTATTAAACTTTTGTTTGTTTTCCTCCTGTTAATCTATCATTTATTACAGGGATGTCTCCGCGAAGATCCTAGAAGGGTAGACAGAAAATTATTATTCCTACCATACAGAATAGGCTATATCATACAGCCAAGGTGTGTAGTAGGCTACACTATATAGTTTTGTGTAAGTGTGCTCTGTGACATTCACACAATGATGAAATCACATAAAATCACATGACCATAATAATTCTGATTTTACAGATGAAGAAACTGTGACACAGAAAGATTGCCCAAACTCTCTCAGATTTATGTACCAGTCAGGATTTAAAGTCTCTTAATCTAGGTTCAAAATTCTTTTTTGTTTGTTTTTGGTACGTGCCCCTAGCGGGAACCAAACCCAGGACTCTGGTCTGCAGACACTCCAACTGCTAAGCCAAACTGGCCAGGGCTAGGTTCAAAATTCTTAACCACTACATAAACCCTTCAGTCTATCCAAATGTTAGGTAGAATAGATAGCTACTAGGGCAGGAAAGAGGGGAAGGGGGAAAGAAAAGGAAGTTTATCTCATCCATATATATGTACAAACATTCTGAGATAAGCCACAACAATGTAGATTGTAGAAGGAGACTTTGAAACCTAGTCTGCTACCCAAGATATCCAGCAGGAGAGCTTTGAAACTTATACGGGGAAGGGTATAAAATCCCTTGAACCCCCACTGGGCAGGGCACTCAGACTAGCTGAGTTGCCTGCCTGCACTTTACACCAAGTGCATTCTTGCTTTGCTTCCTTAATAAATTATCTTGCTTTGCTTCAGTGCTGCTTTCTGTCACTCATCTGAATTCCTTTTCGGGAGAATGACAAGAGTCGAGGAGGGGAGAGTCCCTCTTCTGACTCAGAGGGCTCTCCAATAAACCAAAGACATATCCAAAACAAACTCATGCTACAAATTTTTAGTTAAAAGTTCTGAAGACCTACTGTACAGCATGTTTACTATTGATAATAAATATATTATATACTTGAAATTTGCTGAGTGTAAATCCTACATATTCTCATCATACCAAAAAATAAAAGTAACAATGGGAGATGATGAAAATGTTAGACTGATTGTTGTAATTATTCCATTCCACAACATATACATACATCAAAACGTGTTTTACAACCTAAATATATACAGTTTATAATTTGTCAAAAAGAAAGTGGGAGTGTAAAAAGGGGTATTATGGAAAGTAACCTCACAGGGTGTTTGGATCATAAATTCCTAACTGGGCAAGTAAAGCCCCAGGCCTATAACTTTAGTAAATGATTTATCTTTGCCTTAAGCAAAGCCCTGTCCAGTTTCTGTGCTTCTAGGTTAACACACCTTTGAAATACACATAACCACCTTCAAGAGAGCACATCATCTTGTTAAATACCCTGTAATTCAATCCTGCCTTGCTTTCTCCCATCTCCAAGTAATCTTCCTTAAGTGCCCTCCTTAATTTCAAATCCATAAAAGCTGCAAAACATACTTTCCAGAGCATTTGGAATATTGCTCTCAGTATATGTTGGCAGTTTGGGCTCAAATAGACTATTATAAAATTCTCTACAGGTCCAGATGGTTTTTTTTACATCAACAAAACTAGACAAACTCATGCTATCAAACCTCTAACCATATCAAGCTGGTATCAAAAATCTCCACTTTGAGTTCCCTTTGTGGGGGGATCCCCACTCTAGAATGATTAAAGATATCTGAACCCTAAACTTCTCATTAACAAATCAGTAGAAAACAAAGGATGAACATTAACTTCCAGAATGGGTATTTCCGTCTTTAGAATCCTTAAGAGAAACACTGCTTAGAGCAATTGAGTATACAGCACATGGTTAACTAAATGTAGAAAGGCAATCAGTGAACACTACAAAAAGGAATCCATTTATCAGGTCCCTGCCATTGACTAGGTAGAGAAATTCTAAGGCCCATGTCAAAGAGAATATTCTCAATCAGCACATATCAAGGGAAGGAAATGAAAAAGTCCTGCGTCCTGAAAATCAAATGCATTTCACGGAAACAAAGCAGCAGCAGCACATCATCAGGCAGGACCTGGCTTTTAGAGGCGCAGCAGCGACTCGTTTCACTTCAAAAGGCCTTTTCTGGAGACCGGCAGGACTAGGGAGGCAAACAAGGTTCATTACACCCCAGGATTTCCTTGACTCGGTCCAAACCCACCCTCGTACCCCCTCATCGCTACCTGCAGGCACAAATGGAGACGAGAAGGAGACGCGGAAGGCCCGCGGTCACCCGTGTCGGAGTTCGCAGCTCTGAGTACGCTGTGGTTCAGACACCGCACCTCCCCTCACAGGCCCCGCCCCCCTCACTCCCACCCCCCCACCCCGGGGGTGGCCCACCGCGTCTTCATCTGCCCTGCGGATCTTCACAGACCCCAGGGGCCCACCCGGAACCTAGTGGGGACGTTCATTCCGGGGTTCCACCTCCCCTCTCCGGCCTTTTCTTAAGGCCGGGCCTCGGCAGCCGAGGCGTTCGCGGAGACGCGCAGGGCCTCAGTCCCGCACCGCAGAACAGGCCGCGCCCACAAACCCGGCCCCGCGCGGTCACTGCCGCGGGAACTTGACCCTCCCGGTCTCAGGGCCACCGGCAGACCTCCCCACTCTGGAGTTAACGCATAGCGGCCTGAGGCTCCAGGACCCACCCCCGGCCGGCCGCAGAGACTTACCAGTCCTGCGCGGGTTTTCTTCGGAAAAGCGGCGAACACCCCCGAGCCTGGCTTACCGCACGCAGGCCACGCCTGGCTCCGGGCGCCCAGCCCTCAAGTCCGCGGCGGGGATTCCGGGGAGTGCCTGCCTCGGCCCGAGGACGCAGGCGCTCAGGGGAACGGGGCAAGACCCCGGCTTCTCCAGGAGGGCTCCACGGGGCGAGTGGGGCGATCCTGACGAGGCGGACCCAGCAGAGAAGCCGGGTGCTGGAGCGCCCAGTTCCTTTTATACCTGCTTGTAAAAATGACCCCGTGAGTGACCGGGGCTATCGAGGATAATCCAGGCGTGCTGCCCTGTCGGAACTGAGTCGAAAATCAGAAAAGCTGTATATTCAGCTTTCCTGCCTGGGTTCTTCACTCCGCGCCCGGGGTAGGCAGCGAGTACCGCCACGCCCCAAGGGCCAAGCTTTGAGGCTCCTGGGAGTTGCCCCCTTTCTGCCCAGAGTGCGCAGGCGCGTGGAGGGCAGGTGGGAGGAGTGCGGTGTGCGAACTCAGATCTTCAGGGGGCCCCGTAGGTTCTTGGGTGTCATCAGCTGAGGGCTTGGGGGCGAGGGGCGCAGAGGAGCGGGTCTGATGGGGTTGGAGTCAGGATCCAGAGTTGGTACCTGGTGTCCAGATCTTTAGGCATGTAACGGTGACCCTGACTGTGATATCCCAGTGCTGCTAGCTTGTGCCTTGTGACCTTTGCGGAGGGACTGGCGTGGTGCCCTAGATGCCTGAGTTTTCCCACTTTCCTTTATCCCACCTCCCTGTCTATCTATCACCAATGGATTTCATGTAACTCACTTGCATCTTCTCTTTTGATTGTAATGTATAAAATAAGGTGCACAACTGCCAGTCTCTGGAGCATTATCTCAGTTCTTTGAGATTTTGCTTCCCAGCAATTGTCATCAGTTTGGCTCAAATAAACTCACAAAAATTCTTCACAGGTTTGAATGTTTCTTATGTTGACAATATATTTTTTGTTTTCATAATTGACTATGAGACATCTATCTATCTATCTATCTATCATCTATATTGTTGTTAATCCTCACCTGAGGACATTTTCCATTGAATTTTAGATAAGAGTGGAAAGGAGAGCGAGAGAGAGAAACATTGATGAGAGAGAGACACATTAATTGGTTATCTCCTGCACGACCCCCTCCAGGGCCAGGGATCAAACCTGCAATCCAGGCATGTGCCCTTGACCAGGAAGCGAACCCATGACCCTTCAATCTGCAGGCTGATGTTCTAACTACTGAGCCAAACTGGCCAGGGCAGAGGGCTATATTTTTATAGTCATTTTAGTTTCTAATTGAATTCATATAGTTAGTAGTATTTCTTGGGTTAGGGGTTAAGCCCATTTCCATAGTTAAGTTTTGGTGTTTATATATAAAATTCTTTTCTTACTATATCTTTTTTATTAATTTTTTTGTAATAATATTTTTTCTAAATTTTAAGAGAAACTTTAAAGAGTGTTATTGAAAACACAAAAGTTGTTTTATACACCTTTAGCAATTGTTAATAGTTGGGCTATATACACAAGTTTTGAGAAAAGCCTAAAGAACAAGTATAATAATAATAGTAATTATTATTATTAGCAAACAGGTAGAGACAATCAAATAAATAGATAAAGCTCAATATTAATTTGTAGGTATACAGGCTTTGTCAATGTCTTGCGATGGCTGTCTATTTCTGATGCTTGGGTTTTTCATCCCTGAGAAGTGTTTAATTTCCCCTGTATATGGAGGAGAGTGTCAGAGACAGGGGCAGATGTCCATTCGCAGTTAGAGACCTGATAAGTTCTCTTCCAACAATGTTGGAGAGAGTTTTTAATTAACGTCTTTCCCTATGGACAAAAATCTCCTGTTTTGAAGTCTTTGTCTTTCCGGAGCAATCATGAAATTAATGTTATTAATTCATCAGCCCCTATAAGTAGTTAATAAGTCCTTTATAATAATGCAGAATGTCTTTTAGTTATCCTTATATTTGGGAAAAAAGATTAAAAAATCAGCAATGTTTTAAACAGAGTTGTAAGAATAATAATTATCCTTAGTTTATTTAGTCCTATAAACAGTTTTTTGTTTATCTTGATTATTTGTCAACATTTTCATGAATTTAGTTATTCCTTTGAATTCTATACATTTTCATTTAGTTCAAAAATAGGATTTGTTTAGAAACCTGTAATTTAAAGTAAGTCAGAGTTCTTTTTATGGATCTTTCTAAAGATGTAACATATTTGCAAATGCATTAAAGTAAAACAATGACTGTCTCTATAAATGACAGAACTTGAAATGGCATGGATATAGATTTGATTAGAATGCAATTGATAAAAAAAACTGCTTTTCTATAAGATATAACATTTCAGGACAACAGTTTCTTGGTAAATGATAATTACTGTAAAATGACATAGAGAATAATATAAAGTCCATATTCTTTTAGATTTAATACACTAATTAATATATAAAGAACAAATAATATGCAATCTTTTAAATGTTGCATATGGCTTATTGAAAGTGTGCACTGAACATTGAAAACAATTCATAAATTTCCAGTGTGTGGACGACAAACAACTGGAGTACCACTGCTGGACGCCCCCACAGGGAAACCATTACTTTTACCCAGCTCAGTGTCACTGACAGGACACCTGCTACCCCTGAGAGCTCCTTGTTTGAATTTGGCTTTGAATCTTTATAAGTTTATTTCTAGGACAGTCTGACATCTTTAGAATATCCATTTTAATAAAAATATATATGTATACAAATAGAACATAGTTTT
Source organism: Molossus molossus (assembly GCF_014108415.1). Taxonomy (NCBI): domain Eukaryota; kingdom Metazoa; phylum Chordata; class Mammalia; order Chiroptera; family Molossidae; genus Molossus; species Molossus molossus. Next base: position 14,731,055 of record NW_023425357.1, on the reverse strand, counting down.
ATCATTATTAGTTATTATATTTTATTTGGCAAAGCTCCCTATATAATTTAAAGCATGTTAAATAGGCCTAATTAGTTTTAAATAATTTTTTCTTTTATAAGAAGAATAAATTCTTGAGGTTTTCCAGGGCCCATTGGAATAACTCAAAATCATTTCTCAGTTTAAAAAGTCTCTTAAAGCCCTGGCCAGTTTGGCTCAGCGGTTAGAGCGTCGGCCTGCGGTCCGGAGAGACCCGGGTTCGGTTCCCGCTAAGGGCATGTACCTCGGTTGCAGTTTGTCCCCAGCCCTGGTTGGTGGTGCGGGTGGCAGCCACTCGATGTGTCCCTTTCACATCGATGTTTCTCTCTCTCTCTCTCTCTTCCTCTCTCTCCCTCCCACTCTATCTGTACAAAAGATGGAAAAATGTCCTCGGGTGAGGATTAAAAAAAAAAAAAAAGTCTCTTAAAATTTAAAGTTTGGGAAGACTGTCAAATAAACTTAATCAAAAGATTATAACATAAATTTTGTAAACCTGGGTAAATACATTTTTATGGTAATAACATTAAAATATATCAATTAAACTTAAAAGTTTTAATATTAAATATTTTGTTCAGTCTACAGGATTCTGTTTAATTTATATAAGTACTCAATTTCTTTAGGTAAATAAAAGATTATACCCTAGTAAGGTCATTTGGAGGCAGACAATGCAGTACATATAATATATAGACGAACATATTACATAAAGACCATACATATAAAGACTACACACATCACTTGAAAATAACTCACTTTTACGTTTCCCCTTAAAAATGCATTTCCATATTTTATATTTTTTATTATTAAAACTATATAATCTATTTCCAACTTAATTAGAATTTCTAACTTTTAGAAACCTCAGTTTCCAATGATAATCAAGAAAGTAAGCAAGCAGTATTCCCTAAATTGACTTTTTTTTTTTTTTTTGGTACGTGTCCCTAGCGGGAACCGAACCCAGAACTCTCTGGTCCTCAGGCTGACGCTCCAATCACTGAGCCAAACCGGCCAGGGTGCTAAACTGACTTTTATGAACATATTTCATAACCTTTAGAAACATAAATTTGTCTATTGGCAAACATATTCACTTTTAAGAAACGCACTTCTAACAAGCACTAGACATTTATTAACAGTTCCAAATCCACTCCATAGCCTTTCTGCAACAAAAGCAGGCAAATTCAAGGCTTGTCTAGCAATCAATGTTTCAGTATTTCATGTTATTTTAAAATATTTATATAGTCAATAACTTTTAAGTTTACTAATTTAGAAAGAAACAGCTGAAATAAGTTAAACTGATTTGCTCAGATATGGCTAAGTTTTGGGGTTGTTTGACTGAAACAGTTAGGTTCCCATCCAAATGTTGATGACAGACTGACAACTTCCTTCAACCATTTTTGGAATGTTTCTTTCCATTTGGGTACATTTTTCTAATTTTACAGATAGCAGATAGCTTCACTTCTGAGAGTAATAAAGGCTTAGATATATGGAATCTCTTTCTATTTATCTTGGGGATCATAAAAACAGGTCTAGCTGCAGCATTAGCTAAATAATTTCCTTTGTTTCCTTGGTGGCAGTTTTAGAATGTTCTGGAACTTTGATAATTTCCAATTGTTTTCATTTCTGTATAACATCTAATAGTTCTGCAACCTATTTTCCATTCTTGTTTGTTTTTTGCATTTATCTTCAGATAGAGCAGGAGGGAAAAAGGGAGGAAGAGAGAGAGAAACATCAATGTGAGAGACACACATCAACTGGTCACCAACCGCACAACCCCAACTGGGGCCGGGGACAAACCGCAATGAGGTACATGCCCTTAGCGGGAACCAAACCTAGGACTCTCTGGTCCGTTGGCCGATGCTCTAACCACTGAGCAAAACTGGCCCGGGCTATTTTCCATTCTTTATGGACTATCTTAGAAAATTAAGAAGCCTTGCTGCTTCCACAACATTTTTAAGTTGTGAGCTACACAAAAGGCATAGCCAATATCAGAGTAAATATTAGCTGTTTGATCTTTGGCCAATTGAAAAGCCTGAGTTAGAACAATTAGGCTTGTCAGGTAGATTTTATTTAGGTAAATAAGAACTTTTAATTATGTCCACTATGGAAGTTATGCATATTCAGCCCAGTATTATTTCTGTTTATCCTTTCAAGATTCATCTGTAAACTAAATTAAGTCAGTATTATTAAAGAGTTTCCTATAAACCATTCCTAGGAATAAGGTGGTTAGTAAGCAGAATGCAATTGTGGATGTCTGTAACCTGCAAAGAAAGTAGCAAAATTGCTGGGTTAAAACTGTTTTATGGAGTTTAAGTAAAATTAGATGCAGAAGGCAAGAGCCAGTTGGATGATAGAAGTGTTAACGTGATGAGAACTCAGTGGAGATTTAAGAGCACATAACTATCTTTTTGTTTGGAGCGGAGCTGGGAATTTCAGCTCTAACAACTTTCCCTATTCTGCATCCTCCTTATGTAGTAAAGGGAAGTTCTGCCTGTGGTCTCCTGTGGCCCTTAGATTCTCCCTGGCCCACTCTAGGCACAATTTTCTGAAGGGATCTATGAGAGTAGGACCTTATCTCTCCTCCCTCCTCGAGGGCTCCTGTCCATGCAAACAGTGGGGATATGGAGAAGCAGTGCTGGGACCTTGCAGTAGTCACACTGAGGGGCCCTATGAAGCAATGTGAACAACGGGGAATCAGCAGACATTGTTTTAGCGGAGGGCAATAGGGAAACAGCAGATACTACTGGGATTTAATGAAGGAGTCATACATACTGTTGTTGGTGGGTAATATGTACAAACAGCCAATATACTAATTGTTTATTGGGGGGGGGGGTAGTGGAAACTCCAAAGTGCACACAGCCATCACCCTGACTTGGGTGGAGGGAAGCAGGTTAATAATATACACCAGTGTTCAGAGAGGGATTGGGGATATCACCACAAGCTATGTTGGGGATGGTTATGGATACTGTTAGGTGGGCCATTGGAAGATAATTGGTCACTGTCATTGTGATGGACAAGTAATAAGGGGGACACAAGAGCCATCCTGCTAGAGGTGTAACAAAATTATCAGAACATGATATTAATACTTGGATTAGGTGGAGTATACCACAGTTCCCATTCTGAGGTTTGTAGGAAGTGGTCCTCAGTCACTCCTTAGGTAAAAGTGGGAATAAATGGGGAATATGGAGGATACCAGACTTTGTAACAGAGGGTGAAGTTACAGACATTATGATAGAGGTAATTGTGAGAGAGGTAATGAGATCTCCAAACACAATTTCCTAGAATTAATGAGAGGTGACAAATAGAATACTAGAGTAAGGTAAAATGGGGAATAATGGAGGGTGTCAAGACATTTGCTGGGGTGGGTTAAGAAGGGGATGATGGGGAGATCTCCACTCTTCTGAGTGATCAGCATTGTCTTAAGTTGGGGAATAATGGTGGGTCACAAGACTTTGAGTGAAACCCCAGATAGAGTGCTGGATAAAGTAAAAGAAGGTAATAGAGGGTCACCATACACTGTTCTAAGATAGGGAAGAGTGTATGTGGATCATCAGATACTGTAAAGGGGTGAGATGAAGGAGAGACAATGATGGATCAGGTATTGATCTAAGGTGGGGGAGATGGGATGTGTCATTAAGTAGTGCCCAATTTGGATGAAAGGGGCAACCCTATCTGTGCCCTTGACCAGGTTCTGCCCCCAACCTCAATCCCCATGCTGCTGTTCACAAAGGGGAGTAGTATCTCTGCACAACCTATTTCCCACTCCCAGCATTGCCAATGGAATGACCTGGAGAAACTATTCTGCTGGTTCCAATTTGCCCATCCAGTAGCTAAGTGCTCAATCAGACCCTGTCTGCATCTGTGAGGCCGTGTTGCCCATCTCCGGTTACACACCTAACCTCTGGGAAAGGTCTGTACCCATCTGCACTCAGCCCCTCCATACTGTTAGCTTTGGGCATACTTGTCAGGGCACAATGAGCAGGTCTGTGGTCATGTTCTGGAGTAGACAACACCCTGCTGAGGTACAACTGGAGTGGGACAGGGCATGCTGAGGCAGAGTGAGTGATTTCATTTGCAATCACTTTGGAACTGACTGTGGTACAGTGGAACCTTGGTTATTGAACTTAATTCATTCCAGAAGGCTGTTCGAAAACCAAAGCATTTCTTCCCATTAGAAATTATGTAAATTGAATTAATCCATTCCAGACCCCCTTTCTCATTATATGCAGTACGTGTAATGTACTGTTTGGTCTGGAAATACTTAAAAAGGACATGAAAAGTAAATGAAAATTTAACAAAAAGGAAATGAAACATAAGTAAAAAAACAAAAATTTAATAAGCAGTAAAAAACAAACAAAAAACACGAAAATATTCACAGCACAATATCCTGAGATGTTGTATCCTGACTCATACTCACACATTCTCTCCTTTGTTTGTTGCCTGAGAGGAGCATGACTGATCATACAGGTATCAGCAGGAAAGGGTTATTGGGTGAGAAGAAAATTGTTCGAGATGGGAGATGTTTGAAAACTTAAGTTTCACTGTATATTGAAATCATGGTAGGGAGTCCTGGAATACCAAACATCTATATGAAATTTCCTGTGCCTCAGTTCTCCATTCTTTAAACAGATTGATAGCAGGCCAAAAGGGTTTTTTTTTTTAAAGGATGAAATTAAGAACTACTTTTATTTTATTTGTTTTATCCTCACCCGAGGGCATTTTTCCATTTTTTGTTCAGGTAGAGTGGGAGGGAGAGAGAGAGTGAGAGAAACGTCGATGTGAAAGGGACACATCAAGTGGCTGCCACCCGCACGACCATTCAGGACATCAGGACTGGGGACAAACTGTAACCAAGGTATGTGCCCTTAGCAGGAACTGAACCCAGGTCTCTTGGGACCGTAGGCTGATGCTCTAACCACTGAGCCAAACCAGCCAGGGCAGGCCAAAAGGTTTTTAATGATGTTACAGCTTTAGGGCCAGAAAGGAGCCACTACCCAGGTCAAGACTGGAGGTGAAAAGCCTGGTGTGTTTTGGGCAAGTGTGTTTTCTCCACTGGAGCATCATAGGCTACCATATAGAGAAAATAAAAAAGAAGTCATGGGATGAGAAGGATCAACACTCCACAGTGTGTATTTATGGAATGAATGCCTGTTGTATGTCAGGCATAGGTCTAGACTTTAGACTCACAGTGGTGAACAGGAAAAAAAACACTCTAGTGTGGGAACCATGGACAAATAAATGAAATATACAGATCATGGCAATAAATGCTATAGAGAAGGATAAAGGAAGAGGTGGGGCCGGGGGTGTGAAATTTTAAACCAGGCAGGTAGGGAAGGCCTCTGTGAAGAGGTGCCATTGAAAGAAAGACATAAAGGAGCAAGTCAAATAGATATAATAAGGAACTATGCTCTTCGAAGAGGGCACTGCAAATGCAGGACATTAGCTGATGTGTTTGAGACACATGGGAGAAAAGGTCTTTGTGGAGTACATGGCATGGAAATGGACAAGAAGATTGGGATTTGTTTTCATACATTCATTTGTTATTATCATGAATATCAGGTCATTAAAGAAGGTGAATGAGCTGGAAGAACTGTGACAGTAAAAGGGAGACTCAGGTGAAGAGCTGATGGAGACCTGAAAATTTTTACCTCAGCTTTCTTCAGGGTAGTGCAAATTCACAAGACAATATACTGTGAGCTAAATAAGGGTCAGTAAATACTCTCTGGGAGAAATGGCAGTCAACAGACATGGTGTTTACCACTAATGCAATTATGGGGGGTCACATAATAATGTGCTGGGGATTCCTGAGGGTCAAAGACACTTCACTAGTGACTATAAGATGCTGGTGTTACAAGTCATGACCCTAGAGGATAATGGGGAATCAACATATACGCTGAGGTTTGTCTCTCTCTCTCTCTCTCCATATATATATATGTTTTTCTTTTCTTTTCTTTTCTTTATTGATTTGAGAGAGAGAGGAAGGGAGAGGGAGAGAGAGATAGAAACATCGATTGGCCGACTCCTGCATGTCCCCTGATGGGGATCCAGCCCATAACCTGGGCATGTGTCCTGACCGGGAATCGAACCAGTGACCTCTTGGTGCATGGGTCCATGCTCAACCACTGAGCCACACTGGCCAGAGTATATATAAGGTTTTTAAAAAATTTTTTATTGTGGTATCTCTTGATAGAAATACTCAGTGGAGGATTGGGTATGCAGAACCATCTTAGATTCAACAGAATGATAAAAATACCCAAAGTCTGTTAGACAATATGTTTCGCAACACACATCTCACAGAACTTAAAGGTTTGTCATGATGGTATATATTATGTTGTTCTGAAACCACTTAACTTGTTGGCACATAACCTATTCCAGATTTTTTAAAAAATCATTTATAACAAGATTTAACATAATCTTTCCTATGCACCATTTGGAAACAGTGTTCCATAATTTTCATGAGAAGGCCTCTTATCAAATTGAAAAAGTTCCTTTTCAGTATGAATGCTCCAAAGCTTAATGAGGCTGGTGACAATTGTGGGAAGGACCCCCTTAGGGCCCTCTCTAAGTTCCTCTTCTGTACAGTAATGTGACATTTTGATGCAGCATTTGTACTTATAATAATGTACATATTTTTTCTGCTGCATGAATTCAGTAATGCACAGTCAGACCTCATCTTATTAAGGTTCTCACATGGTACTCTCACGTGTGAATACTCTGATGCACACTGAGCACTGATTTCTGAATGAAACCTTTACCACAAACTACACATTTGTAGGGTTTGTCTCCAGTATGTGTTGTCTGGTGTTTATTCAAATTTGACCTGTCAGTAAAGGCCTTCCCACACTCAGAACACACATAAGGTTTCTCTCCTGTGTGAATTCGCTGATGCACTTGAAGTTGTGATTTCTTTGTAAAAGATTTGTCACAGCCACTGCATTCATAAGGTCTCTCTCCAGTATGAATTCTATAATGTATAATCAACTCTGACTTCTGTCTGAATGTCTTCCCACATTCAGAACAGATGTAGGGCTTTTCTCCAGTATGAGTTTTCTGGTGGTTACTGAGATTTGACCTGCCACTAAAAGCTTTACCACACACAACACACACATATGGTTTTTTTTCCTGTGTGAATTGGTTCGTGCACCAGGACCTGAGATTTGGAGGTAAAGAATTTCCCACAATCACTGCATTCATAAGGTTTCTCTCCAGTATGAAGTCTATGATGAGTAATAGTTTGACTTCCAAACGAAAGCTCTTCCACATTCAGTACATACATAAGGTTTTTCTCCTGTATGAATTTTCTGATGCACAGTGAGTATTGATTTCTGGCTAAAGGCTTTCCCACATTCATGGCATTCATACTGTCTCTCTCCAGTATGAATTTTCTGGTATATATTAATGTGTGACTTCTGGGTGAAGGCTTTTCCACAGGTACTGCATCCATAAGGTTTCTCTCCGGTATGAATTCTCTGATGTGTAATCAAGTCTGATCTTTGTGTGAAGGCCTTTCCACACTTGGGACATATATGGGATTTCTCTCCTGTATGAGTTTTCTGATGTGTGATAAGATTTGACCTGTTGGTGAATGCCTTCTGACATTTAGTGCACATATAGGGTTTTTCTCCGGTGTGAATTTGTTTATGCATGTGGAGCTGTGATTTGAAAGTAAATGATTTCCCACAGTGACATTTATAAGGTTTCTCTCTTGTATGAATTATCTGATGTGCAATCAAGTGTGCCTTCTGGATGAAGGCTAGCCCACATTTCATGCATAAATATTATTTTTCTCCTGTATGAATTCTCTGATGCATTTTGAGTGCTGACTTCTGAGTGAAGGCTTTTCCAGAGTCACTGCATTCATAAGGTTTTTCTCCAGTGTGAATTCTTTGATGTATAATCAACTCTGATCTGTAGGTAAAGGTCTTACCACATTCAGTACATATGGAAGATTTTTCTCTACTTTGAACTTTCTTATGTGTGATGAGATTGGAACTATTATTAAAGACCTTCCTATATTCAGTACATATAAAGGGTTTCATTCTTGTGTGAATTTGTTGATGCACCTGGAGATGTGACTTGGAAATAAAGGTCTTCCCACAATTACTGCATTAATATGTTTTTCTCCCATATGAATTCTTTGGTGTGCAATCAAGTGTGTCTTCTGGATGAAGGCCTGTCCACATTCAATACATATATAGGATCTCTCACCTGTGTGAATTTTCTGATGCATCTTGAGTGTGGACCTCTGTGTGAATGCTTTGCTACAATCACTGCATTCATGGTGTCTCTCCTCAGTATGAATTTTCTGATGTACAATGAGATCTGAGTTGTAAGAGAAGCCTTTCCCTCATTCACGGCACTCGTAGAATTTTTTTCCCATATGAATTATCTGATGTCTGAAGAGAGAAGATACTTGGAAAAAGGCTTTTCCACATTCACTGCACTTATAGGGTTTCTCCTGGGTATGGGTTCTCTGATGTGTAATGAATTGTCTCCTGTATAAAAGCCTTCCCACAGTCAATACATACATAGCGTTTTTCTCCTGCATGAACTTTCAATTGTAACTTGAGTTGTAACTTCTGTGCAAAGATCTTTCCAAATTTAGTATATTTGAAAGATTTCTATACAGTATGAAATTTTTGATGTTGAGAGGGTGCTTGTTTATAGCTGAGAACTTTTTCACATTGATTATGGTCCCATAATTTCTCTCCTGTAGGAGTATATTCATGGTCAGTATAGAAAAAAATATATTTGGTAATCTTATTAATGCTCTTTGATACACTGTTTCTATTATGAATATATAAATCTAAATTATGCTTCAAAGCATTTCCAAATGATTCACACTAAAGGGGTCTTTTTGGGGAAGGACTGTTTCGGCTCACATGAATTATTTTCCTAATGTCCTTATATTCATAATTTATCTTTGTAGTCAATATTTTCTTGCTGAAAACACCATCTCTTAAAGATTTGTTTCCTCTTTGCTGATAGCTTTCTTTTTGGTCAACAATATGCCACAATTCTTCTAAAATAAAATACAACATAAAATCACTTGTGGAATCACCTCCTCTCTCAATGTAGAAAAAGCTTTTTCAGAAATTCTATGCTATAAAGTTCGAAACCCAGACTCTCCTCAAAGGAGAATAAAGGGATGATTGCAGCTCAAGGAGCAGCCAGCAGAAGCTAGAAAAGAGGGTCATTTGGCTCATCCAGGTTACACAGAGAGAAGGGTGAAGGTGAATCACTGGATGAAGAGGCTTGTGGTAGGCAACATTCTGGGATATAATACAGCAGCTAGAGGAAATACACTTTATGAACAGAGTGCACCATGGACAGAAGTAGAAAAAGTAAGGCAAAGAACAAGATAGCATAATAACATTTATATAAAATAATACATACACCAAATTACTTTAAATTTTTTAAAATGCATGAATGAAAAAAATATATTTCCATCGTATAAAAAATAGCCTATGGTGGGAAGTGAGAGTGTGGGAAAAAGAAAAAAAAAAAGGACATAAATGGAAAAATAAAATAACAGAGAATCTTTACTCAGACTGATGATGATAGTGTGTCCTAAATGAGGACTGTGATTAAACTCAAATATTGTAATGTGAATTACAGAAATAAAATAATCACAAAAATCATCCAGCCAGGCAGAGACACCCCAGTCAGTGTGAAGTCATTCAAGCAACACTGAAAAAAATGTCAGAAAGTTACTCCTAAAGATTAAGTAATAGTGAACCCTGAGCCATCAGTTAGATATTAAGATATGGTCAATGGGGAAGTGAGAAATCCCATGGCAGTGCCTATAAGGAAAATAGGAAGAGAATCTGGTTGGAGATAAAGTTCTAAAGAATCTCACAGTGGCCCTGGCTGGTTTGGTTTAGTGGTTGGAGCGTTGGCCTGAGGACCAGAGAGTTCCAGATTCGGTTCCTGCTAGGGGCACGTACCAAAAAAGAAAAAAAAAAAAAGAACCTCACAGTGAAAAAGCATGCAATAAAAAAGAGAAAGAAAGAAAGAAAGAAAGAAAGAAAGAAAGAAAGAAAGAAAGAAAGAAAGAGAGTACTAGCAGGAGTGGGAGTGACATACAGTAATTTTCAAAGAAGGCAGATCCATAAATGTCTGAATGCATAAAAAAAATCTTAAGACAATGGGGAAGGTAGAAAGAAAAAGAATGGTAGAGAAAAGGAGCATAACCAAGAAAAAAGGAAAATAATTAGGCAGATTGGTACATGATACAAAATCCAAAAAACAAGGATTAAGACAGAAATAACAAAGGCATTTATGTAGAAAGCATTTAGTTATTTGAGAGGCCAATGTCAAGGGTCCTCAAGTAATACAAAAACTTTAGAAGCTTCCAGAAGAGTCATCTTAATAGCATTTTGAAAACGCCAATCTTTCTCAAAACAACTGAGATTTACTCCCGTCTCCCATCTGAGTCACACTGACCTGAATAGTTCTGATATGAGCTCACCTCCTTTCCTTGCTCCAGTATGAAAAACTCTGGTTCAGGAACTTGATACCCTGTTCACGAGAAATGATAAAGGACTGGGTCCAGCTAACTTTATTTCACAGCCCAATCAATAAAGTATTGTTGAATGATGTTTTGTTCTTCAAAAAAAATATTTCTGGGAACAGAATAATATTCAAAGTGCCTTAAAGGGATAAATAATCCTGGACAAATAAAGGATAAAAACCAGCACGTATTTCTTTTTATTTATTTTTTAATCCTCACCTGAGTATATTTTTCTATTTATCTTCAGATAGAGTGGGAGGGGGATGGAGAGGGAGAAACATCAATGTGGGAGAGACACATCAACTGGTTGCCTCCCGCATGACCTTGACCAGGGCCATGGACAAACCGAAACAAAGGTATGTGCCCTTGGCTGGAATCAAACTGGGACTCATTGGTCCATGAGCTAACGCTGGGCCAAACCGGCCAGGGCACCATCATGTGTTTCAGATGTCTCATAGCACTTAGCAAATGAGAATGGAAGCACTCTCAGTGGGGCCTTCCCTCAGGTCTGTGCTTACCAGCTGAGAGCAGATAGCTGTAGGTCTTCAGCATCACATCCCAGTACAAATTTTTCTGAGCAAGGTCTAGATGCTGCCACTCCTCTCTGCTGAAATCTACAGCCACATCCCCAAAGGACACTGATCCCTGTAAGAGCACATTCCTTTTCAATGTGAAGTTAGCTTTGAAGGATGGAGAGACTATATTCAGAAACATGGAACTTGGATTTTGTTAATTTATCTCATCTTTTTAAAAATTCACCACCACCCCCAGTTCCCTAACATTTTATTATAAAGATTTACAAACATACAAAAAATTTTACATAGATATATAGTAAAAACCTATATACTCACCACTTAGGATCTATCATTAAAATTTTACTATTTTATCCTATATTCCTTTTATCTATCCATCAATCCACCTTTTTTGTGTGCATTTCAAAATAAACTGTATACCAGTACATTTCCTCCTTCATAGTTCAGAATGCAAATCACTGCAATATATTATTTACCTTTTTTTGTTGCTGTTGTTACTTCTCACCCGAGGATATTTTCCCACTGATTTTCAGATAGAGTAGGAGAGAAGAGAGAGAAACATTGATGCAACAGAGACACATTGATTGGTTGCCTCCTGCACGATCCCCACCAGGGCTGGGGATTAAACCTATAACCCAGGTAAATGCCCTTGACCAGGAATTAAAGCTGCGACCCTTTGCTCATAGGGCCCATGCTCCAACTGCTGAGCCAAACCAGTCAAGCTGTTTACCCTTTTAAAGTAAGATTTACATATAATAAAATGCACAAATCTTCCGTGCACCATTTAAAATTTTGACAAATGCATACACCTGCATAATCCAGAAACTTTAAAAAAATGTTTTTTAGCCCTGGCTGGTTTGGCTCAGCAGTTAGAACGTTGGCCTGCGGTCCAGAGAGACCCAGGTTTGGTTCCCGCTAAGGGCACGTGCCTTGGTTGCAGTTTGTCCCTGGCCCTTGTTGGGTCCTGCAGGAGGCAGCCACTTGATGTGTCCCTTTCACGTCAATGTTTCTCTCTCTCTCTCTCTCCTGCACTCTGAACAAAAAATGGAAAAATGTCCTCTGGTGAGGATTAAAAAAAATAGAAAGAAAATACGAGCCCTAAACCAACAGAACGTGTGGGATCCATAGCCATATGTAAGGAACAGAGACATGATTTTATTTTATTTTTTATTAATTAATTAATTTTTGTTACAGGTGTTTCTCCTTTTTCCTCCACTGATTTCCCCTTGCTTCCTGACAGAGAGTAACAGCCTCCCCTTCCCCGCCCCGCACAGTTGAACAGTAGCGCTGGCTGGGAGAGACCATTGCCAAACAACCCAACAGAATAAAAAAGTTCACAGGATCCCTCCCCATCTCCCTTGTCAATAAAAGCCTTTCCCTCAAGCCCGTTGGGGAGCAGACCCATTCCTCTTTTCTGTCTGGGTGTAGGCTCCCTTGTGCACAAGCTTAATAAAGCCTTTCCCTGAACTTTTTTTCTGTCGATCTCTCTTGATTTTTATCTTGGGAGAGCACAAGAACCCAGGTCACAGGTTACACCCCAGTATCACTGTTTTCCAGGTGAAGAAAGTGAGGTGACTCTTCCAGTTTTACCTATGGCCTTACACACACTATGGCTATCTTCGGAGTCACCACTCCCACTCCCAATACACACATTGCTTGACGCTCCAGACAACCCGCTCCCTTCAGCTCCATTCTGGGCTCCGGATTACTCTCCGTGGTGCAGTTTGGATCTGAGACTTGGAGGTTTCCGCTCTCCCTGGGCCAAGATGGCGATTTAGTCAGTCCCGAGTATTTGCAGAGCGGGCGACAATTCCTAGAGAAGGCGCAGCCCCACTCTTCCCTGTGGGAAAGCTCCAAGCAGAAAGTCAACTACCACAATCTTCTACTTGTGCGGGCGCCTCACCCTTTCCGACTCTAGACTACATTTCCCAGAAGTTCTTGCGGCTCTAATCAACTTCCAGGGAAAACCGGACTGCTTTTTTCTATTCCTCAAGGAACATAGGACTCCCTGGGATTGGCCGGGTCTGTGGAGGAAGCTTGTCTCCGGGGTGCAGGATCTGCCTATTGTGGAAGCCGCATTACGAGCCTGCGTCCGGATCTCAAAGACTCCAGGCAGCAATTCGGAGAGGGAGCAGGGCTGTGGACTTGGCCTAGTATATGCCATAGGGCGAAACCGGAGAGACGCGAGCCATCTTGACCCAACGGATCCCGGTCGGGACTACATTTCCCAGGAGGCCCCGCAGGAAGGGGGCCACTTCACTCGCCTGTGGAACCCTGGGCCTTACGAGAAGGTGGAGTGCAAGGTGAACGGCCTCTGTCTTGGGGGCTCGACTGGGCTCCTCAGGTGCGTCCCTGAAGGTTTGAAGGGTCGGGCCGGGAGGGTCTGGAGTCCCCGGCCTCTGTGAGTTGGTCGGACTGGGGAGAAGTGTGAGATTCCGTCTGTACGATTGAGTCCTTATGTGACAGTCCGGCGCTGTGTGTGGGTGTGTGATTGTATGCCCCGTGGTGGGTGTGTCTGGTTGTGATTATGGGCGGAGCTCTGTGTGCAGGTGGTACTGTGGATATCCTCGTTGTAGGTGTGTGATTGTGACTATAGGCGGCACTGTGTGTATAGGTGTGGCAGTGATTGTGTGTGTTCCTATAACTTTGTGTGACATTGTGTGTGTGTGTGTGTGTGTGGCGGGGAAGTGTAGAGATCTGTGATTATGTGGCTATGACTCATATCTGAGGGCTGCGTGTTTGTGACTGAGGTTGTTTGAATGTTAGCAGTACTAAGTGTACTGGATGTCTGTGACTGAGAGGTTGTGTGAGCATGATCATGTAACTGTGGCACTCTGTGTGCAGTTGGAGGGTGCCTGTAATTGTGCCAGAGTGACAGTGTGTTGATATGTGAGGTCAGGACAAATTTTGGTGTTGACAGCTGACTTTTCCTGTTGAGACACCTAGAATGCTCAGGATATCCTAGACTCCTCTAACCTCTCTTTGTGGGTGGTATGGGTCCAAAGCTCCCTCTAATCTGATGAGTCTGGGCCACAAGAAAACCTGGCATTTCTTGATTTCTTTCTCCTTCCTCAGCTCTGCTTCTCAGAGAGGTCCTCAGAAGAAGGAGGAATGGCTGTCGACCAAGCCAAATGCAAGGTGTGCTGGGCTTTCCTTTTTTGCTCTCTTTCACCTGGATGGTCTTGTTTAACATAGGCTCATTCAGAGTCCTCTTCCTACAAATTTCCAGTTAAGAAAATAATGGGAAGCCCTGGGGGTGGGCACACAGATCTCAGTATACACTCTCACTTGCTTCTACATAATGTTTGTATATTAATTTAGAAAATAGCTCAGTTACTTCTGTGTCCTAAGTTTTCCCTTTTTAAATGCATACACACACACACACACACACACACACACACAAAACATGATTATTTTAAAGAATTTGAAAAATAGAAAGTTACAGAGAGGATAGCCAGTCAATATTTTGAATTATTTCCTTCTAATAAGTTTTCTATGCATGTATAGTATACATTATTTCAGGATTGGGCTCTTACAGCATTTACCATTTCATAGCTTATGTTTTCACTAAAAGTTATCTATAGCTATTATATAGTTTCTTTTTCATTCTTTTTAAAAATTCCTTAGTATTGTATATATACATAAAAGTGCTTAAAATATAAGCATATAGTTTAAGAAATAACTATAAAGGGAAACTCAGTATAACAAAAACTTGCATCAACACTCCAGAAACCCCAGATGGTCCTAACCATTCTCTTCACCTCTCTAGGTAATCCTTATCCTGACTTTAAGATGGTAATTTTTTAAAAAATAGTTTAACCACACATTTACACATCCCTAAAAGATTTAGTTTAATTTTGACATTTAACTTTGTAGAAATGAAATTGTGCTGTGTAATGTTGTTTTGAGTCTTGCTTTTCTTACACAATACTATATTTCTCTAGAATCACTTCAGGTGTGAGTTGTAATATATAGCTGTAGTTTGGACACTGGTTTCCAGTTTTTGGCTCCCTTGAGAGGACTGCTCAGAACATACGTTTATAAGTATCTTGGTGCACATATTGATGCTTTCCTAGGGCATAAACATATCAATGGAATTGCTGGGCTTTACAGTATGTGTGTATCTTTAAATTTCCTAGATATTCCAAACTGATTTTCAATATGCTTGTACCAGTTAAATTGCTACCAGCAGTTTATAAACATAATCATTCTCTATTCTCTCTAATACTTGGTTACTTGGTGTGTGTTTTTTCTTTTTATTGATTTTAGAGAAAGAGGAAGGGAGAGGGAGGGAGAGAGAGATAGAAACATTGATGAGCCTGGCCAGTGTGGCTCAGTGGTTGAGCATCGACCCATGCACCAAGAGGCCACCGGTTTGATTCCTGATCAGGGCACATGCCCAGGTTGTAGGCTAGATCCCCAGTTGGGGGTATGCAGGAGATAGCCAAATGATGTTCTCGCTCATCCATTTTTCTATCTCTCTCTCCCTTCTTCTCTCTAAAATCGATATAGAAGAAATAAAAAAAAAAAAAGAAACATTGATGAGAGAGAACATCAACTGGCCACCTTCCTGCATGCCCCCACTAGGGATTTGGCCCTGTGCCCTGACCCGGAATTGAACCGGCGACCTCTTGGTACATGGGTCAATGCTCAACCACTGAGCCACACCAGCTGGGTGGTTACTTGGTGTTTTAATTTTGGTGAATCTGTAGGTATAATGGTATATCATATGGTTTTAAAAGTATAACATACATTCTCTAAAGTACAGAAATCAAAGTATATGTCTGATGAATTTTATAAAATGAGCATATTTATTTAACCAGAGTTCAAATTAGATTAGGAAATAGAACATTACCAGCAATCAAGAAATCTGATTCTTGTCCCATCTACTCACTACCCACCTTTCCCAAAGATAACCATTATTCTGTCTTCTGTGGCCATAGATTATTTTTACCTGTTCTTGAATTTTATATAAATAGAATCACACAATGTCTCCTCTTCTGTGCTTGACTTCTTTTGATCAATATTAAATTTCACATGGAGCATTAATGTACTGTATAATAATATATAGTATGAATATGTGAAATTCATCCATTTTGCTTTACCTAGTTGTAGCTCTTTTATTATTATTGTTTAAAATTCCCTTGTATGGCCCTGGCCAGTTTGGCTCAGCAGTTAGGTCGGCCTGTGGTCCAGAGAGACCCTGGTTTGGTTCCCGCTAAGGGCACGTACCTTGGTTGCAGTTTGTCCCTGGCCCTGGTTGGGGTTGTGTGGGTGGCAACCAGTCAGTGTGTCTCTCTCACATTGATATTTCTCTCTTCCTCCTGCTCTATTTGAAGATAAATGCAAAAATGTCCTCGGGTGAGGATAAAAAATAAATTAAAAAATAAAATTCCCTTGCATGAACATACCACATTTTTTAAAATTCATTATTAATTATTGATTGGCATTGGGGTTGTTTTCAGATTGGGGCTATTATGAACAAGACTGCTTTGCACATACTTGTGCATGTCTTTTGGTGCACATATGAATGCATTTCTATTGGGCATATCCCTAGGAGTAAAATTCTGTGTCATAGTTTAGGCATATATTCAGCTTTAATATATACTAACAGTTTTCCTAAATGGTTTTATCAATTTATACTCCTGACTTCATTGTATGAGAATAAACTGTATAACAAGAAGCTTTATTAGAGATAAAAAGCAACAGTTAATAATCTAAAGGTAAATCCACAAGCAAGATATTACAGTTCTAAATGTATATTTTTTCATAAAATGACTTAAAATATATTTGACAGAACTAAAATAAGTAGTAGACAAATCACAATCATAATGGGGGATTTTTAGCACTTTTCTCAAAAGCTGATAACACAATCAAAAACCCTGTAAAGTATATAATATTTGAACAATGTGATTGACGAAGTTGACAGTGTTCTTTACAACTACAGTATATATTATTTTCAGTTGCATATGAGGCATTTATCCAAATTGATCATATTCTGGACCATAAAGGGAATTTCAGTATATTTCCGAGGATTGAAATAATATTGTGTGTTTTCTGATTACAGTGGAATTCAGCTAGAAGTCAATAACAAAAACATTGTTAGAAATATTCCAATATTTCTTCCCTGGACTGTTTGGCTTAGCAATTAGAGCGTCGGCCCTCAGACCAAAGAGTCATGGGTTAGATTCCGGTCAAGCGTACATACCTCAGTTGTGGTTCGGTTCCTGGTCCTAGTCAGGGTCATGAGGGAGGCAACCGGTCAATATGTCTGTTTCTCATCAATGTGTGTGTCTCTCTTTCTCTCCCTCCCTTCCCCTCTGTCTGAAAATTAATAGAAAAATATCCTAAGTTGAGGATTAAAAAAGAAAATTCCAGTATTTGGGATTTAAACAATGTATTTATAAATTACTAGTGAATTAAAGAAGAAGTTGCAATGGAATTTAAAATATTTTGAAGTGAATGAAAATGAAAATATCAAAATGTGGAGTTAAAACTGAAGCTGAAGAAAATATGTAGCTATAAAAGCATATGCTAGTAAGAATGCTGAAAAATTAATGATCTATGTATTCATCTCAAGAAGTTAAGAAAATGTATATTGAAACCCAAAGAAAGCACACAATAAGAAATAATAAGAATAAGAACTCGACTATAAATTTATGTATATTAGAACATAAATTGAATATATAATTGCCCTGGCCAGTGTGGCTCAGTTGGTTGGAGCATTGTCCCATACATGGAAAAGTTGTGGGTTCGTTTCCTGCTCTGGGTGCATACCTAGGTTGTGGCTTCAGCCCCTGGTTGGGGTGAGGCAACTCATTGATGTTTCTCACATTGATGTTTTTTTCTCTCTCCCTTCCTCTCTCTAAAAAAATAATAAAATAAATTAAATGAATGTACAAAAGAGAAAATTAACAAAACCAAAGGTTTATTTGGGGGATTAATAAAATTGATAACCCCTTAGCAACATTTAAAGAAAAAAAGGAGCCCTGGCCAGTTAGGCTCAGTGGTTAGAGCATCAGCCTGCGGTCCGGAGAGACCCGGGTTCGGTTCCCACTAAGGGCACGTACTTTGGTTGCAGTTTGTCCCTGGCCCTGGTTGGTCGTGCGGGTGGCAGCCACTCGATGTGTCCCTTCACATCGATGTGTCCCTTCACATCGATGTTTCTCTCTCTCTCTCTCCCTCCCACTCTATCCGTACAAAAAATGGAAAAATATCCTCGGGTGAGGATAAAAAAAAAAAAAGAAAGAAAAAAAGGAGGTAGGACCCTAATTACCAAATCAGATTTGACAAAAACACAGATTAGCTTTAAGGCTGAGTTCTCAATTAATTCTTGTTTGGTACCTGGGACTTGGTGGCAAAATATAAGATTATTAGAACATGAACTGGTGATCATTATACTCAGTTCCTTTTTATACTTCATCAGACATGTAAATGTATTTTTTAATAAAGATTTTTAGTTTTTTTAAAATATGATTTTATTTTGATTTTTGAGAGAGAAAGGAAGGGAGAGAGAGAGATAGAAACATTGATGTGAGAGAGAGACATTGATCAGCCGCCTCCGGTAGGCCTCCACCGGGGATCGAGCCTGCAACCCGGGCATGTACCTTGACCAGGAATCAAACTGGAACCTCTCAGTCCATGGGATGATGCTCAATCCACTGAGCCACACCAGCTGGGCTTCATTGAATTTTTAGATAGAGTGAAAGGGAGGGAGGGAGAGAGAAAGAGAAACATCGATGTGAGAGAGACACATTGATTGGTTGACTCTTGCACAACTCGGACTGGAGCCAGGATTGAACCTGTAACCTAGGTACATGCCCTTGACCAGGAATTGAACCTGAGACTCTTAACTGCTGAGCCAAACTAGCCAGGGCGAGTTTCTTATATATTTTGGAGATTATCCTCTTATTGGATGTATCATTGGCAAATATCTTCTTTCATATAGTATGTTGTCTTTTCATTTTGTTGATGGTTTTCTTTTTTTTTTTTGTACGTGCCCCTAGCGGGAACTGAACCTGGGACTCTCTGGTCCGCAGGCCCACGCTCCAACCGCTGAGCCAAACCGGCCAGGGCTATTGATAGTTTTCTTTGCTGTGCAAAAACTTTTTTGTTTGATGAGTCTCATTTGATTATTTTTTGTTTTGTTTCTCTTGCCTGAGGAGACATATACAAAATATATTGTTACCAGCAATACCAAAGTTTTCTTCTCTTTTAGGAGTTTTACACTTTTCTGTCTTACACTTAAGTCATTTTAAGTTTATTTTTATTTATTAATTTTTTTAACTTTATTTTTTATTTAGTATTATTATTATTTTTTTTTTATCTTCACCCTAGGACACTTTCCCATTTTTTGTCAGCTAGAGTGGGAAGGAGAGGGAGAGAGAGAGAGAGAAACATTGACGTGAAAGGAACACATTGAGTGGCCGCCTCCTGCACAACCCAACCAGGGCTGGAGACAAACTGCAACCAAAGTACGTGCCCTTTGTGGAAACCAAACCCGGTCTCTCTGGACCATAGGCTGATGCTGTAACCGCTGAACCAAACCAGCCAGGGCAAGTTTATTTTAATTTTTATATTTTGTATATATTTGCCCAGTTTTCCCAACACTGTTTATGGGAGAAACTGGCTGTACCCTATTGTATATTTTTGCCTTTTTTGTCATAGGTTGGCATATAGGCATGAGTTTTTTTCTTGGTACTCTATTGTGTTTCATTCATCTAGGTTTTCTGTTTTTATGCCAGTACCATGCTGTTTTGATTACTATAGCCTTGTAGTATAATTTGATATCAGGTAGTATGATACCTCCAACTTTGTTCTTTTTTTCCCAATAATTCTTTGGCTATTTGAGGTCTTCTGTGGTTCCATATATATTTTAGGATTATTTGTTGTTATAGTTCTATAAACACTTCCATTGTTATGTTGATAAGGGATTACATTGAATATGTCGATTGCTTTGATAGACATTGTATCAATACTAATCCTCCTATCCATGAGCATGGTATATCCTATTTATTTGTATCTTCTTCAGTGTCTTCAGTGTCTTCAATGTCTTACAGTTTTCTGACTATAGAACTTTTACCTCCTTGTTTAAATTTATTCCTGGCATTTTATTATTTTGATGCAATTATAAATAGGATTGTGTTCTTGCATTCTCTTTTTGATAGTTTGTTATTGGTATATAAAAATACAATCAATTTCTGTTTTGCATGTATTTGTCCAGTTTTCCCAACACTATTTATGGAAGGAACTGGCTTTACCCTATTGTATATTCTTGCCTTCTTCATCATAGATTGACTATATAGGTGTGGGCTTTTTCTGGGCACTCTCTTCTTTTAAACCCAGCAGGACAGGCTGAATATCCCAGCCCTGCACATTTACCCTGTTCCTTGGAAGCCAGCAGGATGGTGCAGGCCACGCAGCTCAACAGGTTTGGGGGGACAAGCAATGACACTGCACTGAAGGTGGGAGTGACCGTCCCTCTTTCCCAAGCCACACAGTTTAGTTACTGACTTGTTCTCTGCCTAACGCCTTTCCAGAGAATAGAGGGACCCTCAAAATTACTGCTGGACGTAGCCAGCAGATCCCTCTGCTGGACCCGCGTACAGCAGTGTGGCCTCTCCAGTAGTTGGAATCTGGAATGAACTCCTCAGGCTGGTGCTGCAACATTGGGAGAACTCGTTCCTTGGGATGGTCCAATCCGAGCCTCCCAGGCAGACAGAATTCCCACTGATTCCCACTATTCATTGCTGCATAGGCTCCCCTTCCTCTCTCTGTTGCTCTGGGTTGGGATCTTTGCATGGGGATCTCCTAGGGTGAGGGAGTTTTGCAGCCATGATATTCTTCCAGCTTCTCAACTGTAGCATGGGGCCTCTTCCTTTCCATGTCTCTACCCCTCTCACCAGTTTCTACATGGCTTCTTCTGTGCTCTTTGGTTATATTTCAGATCAGCTATATTTCAATTGGTTTTTCAAGTTGATTGCTTTGTAATTTAGCTGTAAATCTGGTTTGGTGACTTGATACTGCAGCCATCTTTGAATCTCCCCGATTTTAATAGTTTTTGATAGCTCTCCTGCTTTCTGATAAAGCAGAATATTTAAACTCGTCTTTTAATTTCTGACTGAATCCTGAAATCACCTCTTTTCCCAAAGAGCCTTGGTTCCTTTTACTTACATTGCCCATCGCTGTCTAGGGTGCCTTTTTCCCTTAAAAAAAATTAAGTATAGTTGGTACACAATCTTATATTGGTTATATTAGTTTCATGTGTACAATGTAGTGATTCAACATTTTTATACTTTACCTTGTGTTCATCCCACTAACTTTAGTAATTATCTGTCACCATGTAAACTTATCACAATATTATTGACTATGTTCCCCTTCTACTTTTCACCCATTTCCCTACCACTTCACTTCTGGTAACCATCCTTTTGGCCTCTGTTTCTATGAGTCTATTTTTGCTTTCTTTCTTTCTTTGTTCTTAGATTCCACATATAAGTGAAACCTGTACTGCTTTTCTCTGCCTGACTTGTTTCAGTTAGCATAATACTGTATAGATCCATCCATGTTATTGCAAACTGTACGATTTTTCTTTTTTAGTGGTGTGTAATATTCCATATGTATGTATAGATACACATATATCACATCTTCTTTATCCATTCATCTCTCAGTGGAGGGTGTTCTCATATCTTGGCTATTGTAAATAATGCTGCAATGAACACGGGGGTGCATAAATTTTTAGAATTAGTGATCCCCAGCCTGTTCCTCATCTCTGCTCCTCTTAATAGTCTTGATGTGGCTTTTTTCTTTGAATCCCTAGTTGTAGGACTTTCATTCTGCTAGGTTTCAGGCAGTTTTGAATGATGGTTTTTCTGTAGTTTAGTTGTAGTTTTGATGTGGTTTGTTTGTTTTTTAATGTAAGATAAACTTATTACTCTTGCTTCTATTTCTGAGATCCAAAGATTCTGGTTCTCAGTGACTCCAGTATAATTGCTTATTTGCTTCACGCCACAATACAAGTGCAGTAGTCTGAAGCATTTCTTTTATTACACAAGTATACATGTTTATTGTTTCAGGAATCAGTGATGTTCAGGGATGTGGCTATAGATTTCTCTCAGGAGGAGTGGGAATGCCTGGACCCAGCTCAGAGGGACATGTACAGAGATGTAATGTTGGAGAACTACAGCAACCTGCTGTCAGTGGGTAAGGTCATCTGTACCAGTAATTTAGAGTTGTCTTCTGGAATGTCTATTTCTTCCACAGTGAATTTATCAGCTGCTTTTTGAGTTACCAGCTGAATTTCTGTTCCCTATTCCCAGATAAATGGTTAGAGCTGAAATGAAAAGGAAGAGTGGGAAATGGGAAGCTCCAATTGGCTATGGCTGAAGCTTCATCTTCTTTTTTCTTTGGCTGTTCCTGTAGTGGCATCTCTTTCTTGATCATCAAGGGACTGGATCTTACATACGGATCTCATTTACCCACAGCATAACCATGTTTCATATCTTTTCTTGTGAGCAGGACTTTACATACCTAAACCTCAAGTTATCTCCTTATTGGAACAAGGGAAAGAGCCCTGGATGGTTGGCAGAGAGCTGACAAGAGGCCTGTGTTCAGGTGAGTGAGAAATGGTTTAACAAAGAAGGGCATTACAGATAATAACTCAGCTGATCAGTGAAGAAACACCATCTTGGAGATGTCATCTTAGAACCTCCCATCAAAACATTAGGCCTGTGAGAAAAACTAAGTTCTTTTAGCACGAGTTTACAAATGACCTGTTTCATTTCTTCCCTCACTTACTACTCTTTCTCTTTTTTTTTTTTATACTCACCTGAGGACATTTTTCCATTTTTTGTTCAGATAGAGTGGGAGGAAGAAAGAGAGAGAAACATTGATATGAAAGGGACACATTGAGTGGTTGCCACCCGCACGACCCAACCAGGGCCGGAGACAAACTGCAACTGAGGTACGTCCCCTTATTGGGAACCGAACCTGGGTCTCTCTGGACCACGGGCCGACACTGTAACCGCTGAGCCGAACCGGCCAGGGCACTACTCTTTCTGTTTCATTCTTCAACACACCACTTAATTTCAAGTAAAAGGTGCCCTTCACTTACCCTCCAAAGAAAACTTTTATCCATATTTAACATTCAGTTCCTTGCAAGCCTTTCTTCCTCTTAGACTTATCTAAATGTTTTCTGTTACTACCCCAAAAATAAGATATGTGCATGTGTGCACACATGTATGTGTGTATCTGCATTGTTCCTCCCCTCCAAATAATGGTCTTCAGTATAGCTTCCGGCATTTGGGCTCTTCCCATTGTAGCCAGAACAGAATGAATAAAGAGGGAATTGTGTTAAAGGAGATCAGCAAGACTTCCAGTCAAGATGGTGGCGTAGGTAAAGGCGGTATCGCCTCCTCCCACAACCACATCAAAGTTACAACTAAAATACAGAACAACTATCATTCAAAACCTCCTGAAATCAAGCTGAATGGAAGTTCTACAACTATGGAATTAAAGAAGCAGCCAAATCAAGACTGGTAGGAGGGGTGGAGGCAGAGAGGCTGGTCCCACACCCACGTGTGGCGGATAAAAATTGGGAGGATACCTTGGCTGGGAAGGTCCTCCCTGAAGACTGAGGGGTCTCCATCCCACACCAGGTGCCCCGCTCTGGGTTCCAGTGCCAGGAAGAGAAGTCCCCATAACTTCTGGCTGGAAAAACCAGTGGGAATTGAGGCTCAGGGAGATTGAGGCAACTGAAACCCCAGGCAGCTCCTCTTAAAGGGCCCATGCATGGACTTATCGGACTCACTCCTTCTAAGCTTGGATGGGAGGCAGCTTGAGAGGCGCCAGAGACATACAGGGAAGAACTGAGCTGTTTGGCATTGGAGTGAGGGCTGGAGAAGGGGCTTTCTCCAGGACAAACGTGCTGTCACAGGCCTTTGTTCCTTTGGTGAGCCCTTCCCAGGGGCGGCAGACAGCCACCATATCTGGGACTCCAGCAACCTAGCTCACACTGGTTGTCCCACCCTGGTGATTCCCTGAGGCCCTGCCCCACCTAGCTTTCAGGCCCACCCAAGCTGTTGCCACTTGCTTAACCATAGGATTGGCTGGTCTTGGATCCTGCTTCAGGTTTTCCTAAATTCTTTCAAACAGCAGCATCTGGTCTCAGCTAGGCCTATACCTCTCATTAAGTAATACATAGAAACAAACACAGGGAGGCAGCCAAAATGAGGAGACAAAGAAACAGGTCCCAAATGAAAGAACAGAACAAAACCCCAAGAAAAAAACTAAGCGAATGGAGATAAACAACCTAACAGATGCTGAGTTCAAAATACTGCTTATAAGGATGCTCAGTGAACTTAGTGAGAACCTCAGTGAACTTAGTGAGGACCTCAAGAGCATAAAAAAGGAGCAGTCAGAAATGAAGTAAGCACAATCAGAAATGAAGGAGGCACTAACTGAAATAAAGAATAATTTACACAGCTTCAATAATAGAGTACGTAAATCCAAGGAGCAAACCATCGATTTGGAATATAAGGAAGCAAAAAACACCCAATCAGAACAGCAAAAAAAAAAAAGAATCAAAAAAAAAATGAGGAGAGTGTAAGGAGCCTCTGGGACAACTTCAAGCATGCCAACATTCGCATCTTGGGGGTACCAGAAGGAGAAGAGAGAGAACAAGAAATTGAAAACCTGTTTGAAACAATAATGGCAGAAAACTTCCCTAACTTGGTGAAGGAAACACATACAAGTCCAGGAAGCACAGAGTCCCAAACAAGATGAGCTCCAAGAGGCCCGCACCAAGACACATCATCATCAAAATGCAAAAGGTTCAAGACAAAGAGAGACTCTTAAAAGCAGCAAGAGAAAGGCAGCTAGTTACCTTGAGGGAGTTCCCATAAGGCTGTCAGCTGATTTCTCAAAAGAAACTTTGCAGGCCAGAAGGGAGTGGCAAGAAATATTCAGAGTGATGAAAAGCAAGAACCTACAACCAAGATTACTCTATCCTGCAAAGCTGTCATTTAGAATCAATGGCCATATAAAGAGTTTCCCAGACAAGAAAAAGTTAAAGGAGTTCATCACCACCAAACCATTATTATATGAAATGATGAAGGGTCTTTTTGAAGAAAAAGATAAAATATATGAACAAACAAAATGGCAATGAATACATACCTATTGACAATTGAATCTACAAACAAAATGAACAAGCAGAACAGAAACATTCTCATAGATATAGAGAAGGTTTTGTTGGTTGCCAGATGGGAGGGGGTTTGGGGGAATGGGTGAAAAAGGTGAAGGGATTAAGAAGTACAAATTCATTGCTAGACTGACAAACCTCAAAGGGAAGGGGGTTGGGGGATGGGAAGAAATAAACCAAAGAACTTATATGCATAACCAATGGACACAGGCAACAGTGTGGGAAAAGGTGGGAGGGAGATGGGAGGGGAGCAGGAGGGGGTCAATGGGGGAAAAATGAGGAACATGTGTAATACATTCAACAATAAAGATTTTTTTTTAAAAGATCAGCAAAGTAGCAGGATATAGGTGTTGGTGGGCTAGGTACAGGTGGGAGGAAGGGTGTACCTGCAGATATTTTTGGGATTTGTGGACCTACGTATGGACTTTGAATTCTATTCTGAATGAGGTAGGTGTAAAGCCATTTTGTTTGTATGAGATGACTTGAACAACGGAGTGAAACCAGTTTTTAAAGGATCACTCTGAGTTAGAGGTTGCTAATTTTGAATTTCTTTGTATAGAATTTAGGAAGTCCATGAACTTGGATGAGGAAAAAAAAAATAGGGCATCTTGCCTTGAGGGGTATGGCTCAGTCGTTTGGAGCGACATCCCATGCACCAAAAGGTTTTGGTTTCGATTGCTGGTCAGGGTATTTACCTAGGTTGTGGGTTGGGTCCCTGGTATGGTTGTGTACAGGAGGCAACCAATCAATGTATCTCTCTCACATCAATGTTTTTCTCTCTCTCCCTACCTCCCTGTAAAAAAAAAAAAAAAAAAAATGCATCTTTATGTTTAGTAACATCTAAGTGAAATTTAGCATTTCTTCCAGTTAACAGTGTGTGCAGAGCAAACCATAATAGTATTAGTTCCGTGACTTTGACAGTAATTGAAATCAACATATTGAATTGTTTGTTATGCTCATCACTATTTCATAACTACTGTAGTACTAGGCTCACTGCTAGGTCTTACTATGTAATGTGTTAATAAAGAAGAAAACTCTAGGAAAAGGGAAGGACCCCTGTGAAGGCCCTTCTAGGGAGGGGAAAGCTTGGTGCGTTTGAAGAACTGAAAGAGTCAGTATTGCTGGCCCCCATGAGCAAGCATGAGTGGAATATGAGTCAAGGTTGGAGAGACAGATGGAACCACATTATTCATCCTCTGCAGGTCATTATGAGGAGTATGGATTTTATGTAGTAGAAGGCCAAGCGAAATGTCATTTTGGCCACTGAATGGATTAAAGAGTGTGAAGCTTGGTGGGGTGACTGGGTTAGGAGGCTACTTTACTGGTCTGAGTAAGAGATTATTTTGGTTTGAAAGAGGGTATTGGCAGTGGAGATAGAAGAGGACAGTTTTTTTTATTTATTTTTATTTTTTATCCACACCCGAGGACATTTTTCCATTTTTTGTTCAGGTAGAGTGGGAGGGAGAGAGAGAGAGAGAGAAACATCGATGTGAAAGGAACACATCGAGTGGCTGCCACCCGCACAACCGACCAGGGCCGGGGACAAACTGCAGCCGAGGTACGCGCCCTTAGCAGGAACCGAACCCGGGTCTCTCAGGACCGCAGGCTGACGCTCTAACCGCTTAGCCAAACCGGCCAGGGCAAGAGGACAGTTTTAAAAGTTACTTTGGAGCTTAACTAGATGAATGTTGCTGAAAGATCATATAGAGGTAGGAGAAAAAAAAGATGAATTCTTCCATGATAATATTTGTCAAATAATGAATACTTTATTCAGAGATAATTACAAACATTTCCTCACCCTTCCAATAATCATGAGTTAATGATTATCTCCCTTTTAGAGACAAAGAAATAGGAATTTGGGAAGGTGAAATAATTGCCTAGGAACATATAATGAATAAGTATCAGAGTTGGGACTCAGCTCAATCTGCTTCTGGTTCCTATCATCTTTCCATTGCAGTATTTTGCATGTTCTCATTTTCCTTCTGTCTGCCTTAAACTTTATCTGCCACTCCTCACAGTCTTACAGTGGTACACGAGTGTCTCTCTTCTCTTAAAATCAGCATCACAAAATTCTCAGGCAAACAGTATTTTCACTTAATCCCTACCTAGCACATAACTGATTGAGTCTTCCCAGTCTGCCACTTCCATCAAAGTGGTTCAGCACCTTAGATTTAGCTCAGGCTACTCCCCTCTGTGGCTTACCCCCTCTGTAATCTTTTTCGTATTTCATCCAATATATCCTTTACAAAGGAGCCTATTCTGTTTCTGCCCCCACTGAGGATGCTGCAGTTTAATTCTGACACTAACTACCCAGAGTTGGCATAGACCCCACAGGTTAACAGCAAAATCCTCCACAATGCTGCCCTTTGGATGCTAGCTGCAAGTCTCATGGGGTCTTCAGACCACCGACACCTTGACCAACTGGCTATAAAGTTGGGGGTTTCCATGACCCCTGCAGGTTCAATGATTTGCTAGAATGACTCTCAGAACTCAGGAAAGCTCTGTACTTACAATTATAGTTTTACTATAAAGGATACATACTAGGCTGAGGTCCAGTAGGCTTACAAATGCAGAGGTTCGGTACCCTCTCACTGTTGAGTCAAGGTGTATTACCCTTTTGGCATTTCAGTATGTTTCCAACTAGAAAGCTCCAATGAGCTTTAATGTCTAGAGTTTTTATTGTGATTTAATTACATTGACATGATTAATTGAGTTATTGGCCACTCAGTTTCTGGCCCCTCTTTTCTTTCCAGAGGTCAAGTAGAGTCCCAGACCTCTAATCATATGCTTAGTCTTTCTGGTGACCAGTGTCTATCCCAGAACTATCTAGGGACCCATTGTGTTTGACCTCATTAGCATAACAAAAACACTCCTGTTATTCAGGAAATTCCCAGAGTTTTGAAGCTCTAAGGTAGGAACCAAGTACAAAGACCAATTTATTTATTTGTTTTTTTTGGTTTATTCCTCACCCAAGGACATTTTTTTGCATTTATCTTCAGATAGAGCAGGAGGGAGAGAGGGAGGAAGAGAGAGAGAGAAACGTCAATGTGAGAGAGACACATTAAGTGGTTGCCACCCACATGACCCCAACTGAGGCTGGGGACAAACCACAACCGAGGTACATGCCCTTAGTGGGAACTGAACCTGGGACTCTGGTCTAGAGGCCAATGCTCTAACGGTTGAGCCAAACCAGCCAGGGCCCGAATTTATTTTTTATTATATCAAGAGCCCAAGAATCTTCCCCCATATTTACCATTTTCTTTTCTTTCAGATCTGGAGTCAATGTGTGAAACCAAGTTATTATCTCTAAAGAAGGAAGTTTATGAAATAGAATCATGCCAGAGGGAATTAATGGGACTTACAAAGTATGGCCTTGAGTACTCCAGTTATAGAGATGTTTTGGAATATGGAAGCCACCTTGAAAGACAACTGGGATATCAAAATGGGCATTTCAGCCAAGAAATATTTACTCATGGATACATGCCCACATTTATTCAACAGACATTCTTTACTCTACATCAAATAATTAATAATGAAGAGAAACCCTATGAATGTAAGAAATGTGGAAAAGTCTTTAGTCAGAATTCACAATTTATTCAACATCAGAGAATTCATAATGGTGAAAAATCATATGAATGTAAGGAGTGTGGGAAATTCTTTAGTTGTGGCTCACATGTTACTCGACATCTGAAAATTCATACTGGTGAAAAACCTTTTGAATGTAATGAATGTGGAAAGGCCTTCAGTTGCAGTTCATACCTTTCTCAACATCAGAGAATTCATACTGGTAAGAAACCCTATGAATGTAAGGAATGTGGAAAAGCCTTTAGTTATTGCTCAAATCTTATTGACCATCAGAGAATTCACACTGGTGAAAAACCCTATGAATGTAAAGTATGTAGGAAAGCCTTTACTAAGAGCTCACAACTTTTTCAACATGCAAGAATTCATACAGGTGAGAAACCCTATGAATGTAAAGAATGTGGCAAAGCTTTTACTCAGAGCTCAAAGCTTGTTCAGCATCAGAGAATTCATACTGGTGAAAAACCCTACGAGTGCAAGGAATGTGGCAAAGCCTTCAGTAGTGGCTCAGCACTTACTAATCATCAGAGAATTCACACGGGGGAGAAACCGTATGATTGTAAGGAATGTGGCAAGGCTTTTACTCAGAGCTCACAACTTCGACAACATCAGAGAATTCATGCTGGTGAGAAACCCTTTGAATGTCTTGAATGTGGGAAAGCCTTTACTCAAAACTCACAACTTTTTCAACATCAGAGAATTCATACAGATGAAAAACCTTATGAATGTAATGAATGTGGAAAGGCTTTTAATAAATGCTCAAACCTTACTCGACATCTGAGAATTCATACTGGTGAAAAGCCCTATAACTGTAGGGAATGTGGGAAGGCATTTAGTAGTGGTTCAGATCTTATTCGTCATCAGGGAATTCATAATGATGAATAAACGTTAAAGCTCTTGTCACCTTCCTAGTATTTTACACAAAAAATAATAATGTTGGAGAGTTATCCTCTTTGACTATTTTTGTTTCTTATAAATCCAAACATTTCATTCTATGTTATGAATTCAGATTCAAAATTGGCATTTACCCACCCCTCCCCAATATTATACTAATGGCAGATGTTCACTAATTCTTTCCTATCATTATTTTGTTCCAACTTTTTGGTGTTCATGTTATATTATTCTTTATATTTGCTTGTGTTTCAGGGCTATATTTTATTTTCAGATTTACATATTTGTGCTTAAATTGTGTGATCTTGTATTTTTTAATTCTTTGTACAAATGTACTTTGATTTTGAAGTCAGTGTTAATCATTTTGTTTCACAAATTTTTATTTTCTTATAAAACAGAAAACCAGAAACTAAAAAGCCTATATTAATTATAATCATAGTAAGTATAGATGACTACTCTCAAGTTGGTAGAACACATCCTACCATACTTTGTTTTTAAAGCAAGTGTAGTCATGTATGCATATTGTACCTTCACCTGCTCTAATCATGCCACAAAAATATGATTGCCATATCAGTAAATGTAGATTTTTATTTTTAATTACTTTTAAAAATGACTATTATTCATGTCATGGTTGCATCTAAATGTTCACAGTTACAAAATCTGCCCTGGTTAGTATGACCTAAAATTTATCTTTGGATTCTTATTTCTTTTAAAACATGTATTTTAATTGCTAAAATTATCCACATCTTCTCCTTATAAACGCTTATGTTCCTTTTATCAATCCCAATCCCAACCTCATACTAGAAAGGTTTTTAACTACTATTATCAAAGTGTTACCTATCCTTCCAGATATTTTTTTACTTCCTGCTTAAAGGTGTTAGTGGCATTTTACTTCATATGTTTTATTTCATGTATACTAAATATAATTATGCTCTATGTATTGGTTTGTTGTGAGGAGTAAATGAATGAATACATTTACAGTATTAACTATTTTTATCACATACTAAATACTTAGTAAAAGTTATCCATTATTATCATTGATATATGAATTTTCATAATTATCTTTCTTATTATTTGTGGGAAGGATTATAACCATGTTGTTTATCTTTGTATAAATCAAAGAATGTGTAATGAAAAAGAGAAATGAGTGTAATGTGTATAGGATAGCTTCTCTCATTCATTATTCAGCATGGATTTTTAAAAAGAAAAGAAAAAGTCTATATAAGGAGTCTTAATTCAGACTTCATTTTTTATAGTGCACAGAAATAAATACAAATCTTAACCCTGTGGATATAATGATGGGTAGTTGAAAGCACAGCTGTTAAAGTAGGAAGAGGTCGGAATATTTTTCTAATAATTAGTTCTCCTGAAAGGAAAAAATATAGAGGCCAAATTATTTGACCAGAGTGACAGTAAGATGGCCATCAAATATCTGAATATTAATTCAGTGCCTCCTTTGATCAACATTGGTTAAGGAACTAAATCCTTAATATAAACTTTATTTAAATGTGAATGAAAATGAGAACACAATTGAAAAACCTGTGAATGTCATGTTGGAAATTTTATAACCAGTGTGCATACATATATTAAAATATTAGAAAGATCATTAATAAATGTAATCAATATAGAACCCAAGGAGCTAAAACAAACAGCTAAAAATCTAAAACACAGGGTAGAGAAAGGCATTATTAGTTATAAAATTCAGAAATAAGTGAAAGAAAAAAGTAAGTAATCTAAAATAGAAAATTTTATGATTTGACTGAAAAAACAGACAAACTTTATTGATTTATGTGGGGAAGTAAGGATGACAAGCAGCTTTGTGAATGAGAAGTTAAATGACAACACTTAAATTTAAAAGGACTAGATCATTTTTGGCGATGAAATGTTCTGGGATTAGTGGTGTAGGTTGCATAACTGAATATACTAAAAGTCACTGACCAGTATACTTTAAAAGGGTGATTATAATGATATATGAATTTTATTTCAATTAAAAAACTTAAAAGTTAATACTGTAGACGTTTTAATAATATCTCTGGAGATCTGGACACAGTATGTGATTTTTATAAAGAAATTAAATTGACAATTGTAAAATACTTCCCTCCAAAAGGAGCGTTTTAAAATTAGACCAAAATATAGTTAAATGCCACAGAGCTGCTAAGAAGACATCAAACTAGCTATATTTATAGGTAAAATCTATGAAATGTTTTAGGAACTCTTCCAGGATACAGACTGAGATATGAGATAGCAAGTTATCTATTTTTATGAATTTATCATAATTCTAATATTAAAACTATCTAGGAGAACACAAATATAATACAGTTGACCTTTGAACAACACAGGTTTGAACTGAATGGGTTCATATACACAGATTTTTTTTTTTTTTTTTAACAATAAATACAGTCAGTGCTTTGTATCCACAGTTTTGAATCTGCAGATTGACCAACTATGGCTTGAAAACAGTATTTTTGCATTTCTAACCATGGACTCCCAACAGTTTGGGAATTCCCAGATTTTTGATCCATAGTTGGTTGAATCCACAGATGTTAAGGGCCAACTGTAGTTGAGTTTGGGGTCAGTTAAAAATTATATGCAGATTTCTGACTGCTGGAAGGTGGGGGCCTCTAATCCCAGCCTTGTTTAATAGTCAGCTGTATATCCAGAATCAGTTATGAAAATGTGATGTTATAAATTATCATATAAATCTAGTAATCAATTGAAAGAAAAATATTTTTCACAATCTGAATTTAGGAACAACATATTTCTGCTAAATACTTATTCAAATTTGCTATTCACTTTCTGAAACTTAGAAATCAAATATTTAGGTAACAGTATTCTTTAGTATCTGAACTCAGAAACCAAATAGATTTTGAAGGCAGGGTTTCTTGGAATACAACACAAGATAATTCACAAGGAATTTCTAAAGTTCAAATAACTAAAGCACTACAAATGAAAATATATTATCAAGCCCTAATATGTTCTAGATGCAGCCTTCTTTTTTCTTAATAGTATTTGATAGAATGGGATATACTTAATAAATAAATTTGAGTTATCCTATCTGCTGCAATATCACTGCACTTACCCTGTCTACTCATTTGAAGAGCCTTTAAAACATAGGCAATAAATCCAGTCATTA
Source organism: Molossus molossus (assembly GCF_014108415.1). NCBI lineage: Eukaryota > Metazoa > Chordata > Mammalia > Chiroptera > Molossidae > Molossus > Molossus molossus. Next base: position 14,698,200 of record NW_023425357.1, on the reverse strand, counting down.
CCATGCAATTTTTAAAACTTTTATTTTTTTAAAGCTACACTTCTTTTCTGGTTTTGACTTCAAACAAAACATTCAAGATGCTGCAGGTATTTGATTGTATAGAGCTAATATTTCCCCAGAAGAGCCCAGCCAGTGTGCCTCACTGGTTGAGTGTTGACCCACACACCAAGAGGTCACTGGTTTGATTTCTGATCAGGGCACATGCCCAAGTTGTGGGCCAAATCCCCAGTGGGGACATGCAGGAGGAGGCCAATTGATGTTTTCTCTCATCAATGTTTCTATCTCCCTCTCCTTCTCCCTTCCTCTCTGTCTAAAATCAATAAAGAAAAAAAATTTGTTTTAAAGATTTAATATTTCCCCAGAAGATAGAAACAGCTGAATTATAAATAGCCTCTTTAGATTTTTTAGTAAACTACTTTAGATAAATTATATTCATACAGAGAAGTGCACAAATCCGACATATGAAGCACATTAAATATTTGCAGATTGAACAAACCATGGTAACTAGCTCTTGGATCAATAAAGGTAGTATTGCCTTTAGTATGAGAGTGTAGTGCCAAGGAGGTTATTAAAACAAGAACAGAACTTTACCTTTTATTACAATTAGAATGTAGAAGAATATGAAAGGTCTTTATTTCCATGATAGCATAAAAAATCTTGACAAGATAAAAATCATACTTTCCTTTGGGGCTAAGAGTAGTGGAGGCAAGGAAGACTTGAACTGAATTTCTGATAGAAATAAGCCCTTTAGAGATGAACAGATTGCTGTGTGACCTTCCATACCTGGGTGCAGTGCATAGTGTGGGCAGGAGTTTGGGTATGGTATAGGTGGATGAAGAAGTAGGCCTGAGAGATGAAGAAACTTTGCAGAGATAGAGAAATTAGAGCCTAAAATGAAATTTACGAGTTTCTAAATGGATTAGAATTTGGAAGTGCTTCAAAAGCTATCAATCAACTTTAACTTAGTAGGACTCTCTACTACAGAATACACTTGGCTTTTATAGAAAACACTATGGCCCTGGCTGGTTTGGCTCAGCGGTAAGAGTGTCGACCTGCAGTCCAGAGAGACCCGGGTTTGGTTCCCGCTAAGGGCACGTACCTCGGTTGCAGTTTGTCCCCAGCCCTGGTTGGGTTGTGTGGGTGGCAACGACTCGATGTGTCTCTCTCATCGATGTTTCCCTCCCTCTCTATCTGAACAAAAAATGGAAAAATGTCCTCAGGTGAGGATTAAAAAAAAACACTATGATAGACCACATGTTGGGTCATAAAACTAGAGTCAATAACCAGCAAAGACTAACATCCACAGATTATGTTCTTTAACACAAACTAAGTAGAGCTCAATGATTCAAGCTATATTGAAAATCCTGCTTTCTTTCAGAGACTTGTTAGTCTTAGCTTGAGGCAAATGATTCACCTAGAATTAATTTTTCTGTGTATGATATGAAGTATAGATTGAGGTTTGTTTTTTCTCCTCACATAGATATTTAGTTGTTCTTTCACTTTTTGTTCAAAAAAGACTGTAATGTCCTAAATTGAGTTGCTTTGGCACATTTATAATCAAATGACCACAAATGTATACCTTTATATTAGCAATATAAAATTGTGAAATGAGAAAAAAATACTTTTTATATTATTATCAAAAAACATAAAATACTTAGGAGTAATTTTAGTAATAGATAGGAAAGGTGTTTACATGGAAAACTATAAAATGTTTTTTTATTTATTTTTAATCCTCACCTGAGGATATTTCTCTATCTTCAGACAGAGTGGGAGGGAGAGAGAAACATCGACAGAGAGGGACACAACTAGTTGCCTCCGACACAACCCCACCCAGGGTCGGGGATGAAACGAGGTACGTACCCGTGGCTGGAATCAAACCCGAAACTCATTGGTCCACAGGCTGACACTGTACTACTGAGCCAAATTGGCCAGGATATTAGACAAGATCTTTAAAAATGGGAAGAGTGAAAAATGGTGGCGGAGTGAATGGAAGCTAGACAGACAATTTCCCAGGACCAAACTGGAATTACAATGAAAATAAAGACAAATCATCAGGAAGGGGCAACCGAAAGGCAGTTTGGAGGACCACATAACCAGGGACACTGACTCAATCCTGGTATGTTTGCGAGAACGCGAGAGGGGGCCAGGAGCCCACGGTCTTCAGCAGCCTGAGCTGGGACCAGCTGACTCGGCTGGAAGCTGCGCCCTCATCTGGGTCCTGTGACCTTGGCTGGGTGCTATGCCCTCGGCTGGGTCCAGCTGCCTCAGCTAAAAGCTGCTGCCACCTCGGCTGTGTCCGGTGACCGTGGCTGGGTCCTGTGGCCTCAGCTGGGTGCTACGCCCTCGGCTGAGTCCTGCGAACTTGGCTAGGTGCTACACCCTTGGCTGGTGCTACAGCCTCGGCCACCCTTGGCTGGGAGCAGCGCCCTCGGGTTGCAAGTCCCAGGCAGCTCCACGACGCAGAGTCCGGACAGAGGCTAAATTGGCAGCAGCCACTCACCTTGGGCTCCGGCAGAGGGAAGGCAGACTGGACTGGAACTGTGTGGGGACACTTGGGATTTGGAGGGTGCTCAGAGCTTATGCTGAGTGCAGCCACGCAGGACTGTGGTCATCTTACTCCTTCCCAGGGCCCTGGGGAGAAGCGGCAGCCCCTCCCTTGGAGATTCAAGGCCCCACCTGGTGGCCATTGAAATGCTAATTGAGGCCCATTAACAACCAGCATCTGCCCCACCATAGAGAAATCCTCTTACACTGAGCACCTGAGGGAGTTTTTCAGGCAACTCAGAAACCAAGGTTCTTCAGGTGACCTCTACTAATAGCCTCCAGGCAAAAAAAGCTAGAGGATAACTACCATTCCCTGGGCTAGCAACTCTAGCCAGGAAAGTTAAGACTTGACACTGGTGTATAAAGTGGGTCCTCCCTACCTCATCCAAACCCAGGAGAGGGAGCCACAACAGCAGAACATCAACACCCACAGGGAAAATTTGGCAGACTCCAAAGCCCACTGTGATAGCCAAAATGGTGAAAAACAGAAACAAAAGCCAAATGAAAGAACAAGAGACCTCTACTGAAGATGAGATAAATGAAGTGCAGTTAAGCAACTTAACAGAACTAGAATTCAGAGCCATGATCTTGAGGAAGCTCAACAGCATGTGTAAGGACATGGAGATGCTGAAAATAAGCCAATTGGAAATTAAAAACCACCAAGAAGAGATAAAAAATGACATACCAGAAATGAAAAACACATTGGAAAGTCTAAAAAGCAGAGTAGAGGAAGGTGAGGACCGGATCAGTAAATTAGAAGACAGGGTAGAAAAAACCAACCAATCAGAAAACCAAAAGGAAAAAACGATTAAAAAAACAGGAAGACAGCTTAAGAGAACTGTGGGACAACAGGAAACGTAATAATACTCACATCATAGGAGTCCCCGAAGAAGAAGAAAATGAGCAAGGGTTAGAGAATATATTCAAAGAAATAGTGACAGAAAACTTCCCTAATTTGGTGAAGGAAGAAGGCATTCAAGTTCAAGAAGCACAGAGAGCCCCAAGTAAGAAGAACCCAAACAGGCCCACACCAAGACACATAGTAATCAAACTGCCAAAAATTAAAGACAAAGAGAGAATCCTAAAAGCAGCAAGAGATAAGCAGCAGATTACCTACAAAGGAAACCCCATAAGTCTCTCAGCTGACTTCTCACAAGAAACACTATAGGCCAGAAGGGAATGGCATGAAGTAATCAACGGCATGAAAAACAAGGATCTGAATCCAAGACTACTCTACCCAGCAAGGCTATCATTCAAAATAGAAGGTCAAATAAAGAGCTTTCCAGACACACACAAAAAAAGTCTAAGGGAATACATTAGCACCAAACCAGCACTGCAAGAAATGTTAAAAGGACTGCTGTAATTAGCAGGAGAAATGGGAAGAAAAATAGAACCACACTAAACAAAAATGGCAATAAATAAGTACATATCAATAATCACCTTAAATGTAAATGGATTGAATGCTCCCATAAAAAGACACAGAGTAGCTGACTGGATAAGAAAGCATGACTCATCTATATGTTGTTTACAAGAGACCCACCTCACAACAAAAGACTCACATAGATTGAAAGTGAAGGGATGGAAAAAAAAATCTTCCAAGCAAACAGAAAGAAAAAAAAGCTGGGGTAGCAATACTCATATCTGATAAAATAGATTTCAAAATGAAGACCATAACTAGAGACAAAGAAGGCCTCTACATAATATTGAAAGGATCTATCCAACAGGAAGATATAACCTTGATAAACATATATGCACCCAATATAGGAGCACCAAAATATATTAAAAAACTTCTGGAGGACTTCAAAGGAGAAATCGATAGCAATACAATCATAGCAGGGGACTTCAACACCCCGCTGACATCACTGGATAGATCCTCTAGACAAAAAATTAGCAAGGAAACAGTGACTCTAAATGAAGCACTAGACCAAATGGATTTAATAGATATCTACAGAGGATTACACCCCAAAACTACAGAATTCATATTCTTCTCAAATGCACGTGGGACATTCTTAAAGACAGACCACATGTTAGGGCACAAACTAAGTCTCTACAAGTTCAAGAAGACTGAAATCACATCAAGCATCTTCTCAGATCACAATGGCATGAAACTGGAAATCAATTGCAAGAAGAACATACAAAGACATTTGAACACATGGAAGCTAAATAGCATGTTATTAAACAATGAATGGGTCACCGAGGAGATCAAGGAAGAAATTAAAAACTTCCTGGAAACCAATGAAAATGTAGCCACTTCACAAAATCTATGGGATTCAGCAAAAGCAATTCTGAGAGGGAAGTTCATAGCACTACAGGCCTACCTCAAAAAACAAGAAAAATCTCTAATAGACTATCTAACCTCACAACTTAAAGAACTAGAGAGCAAACAGAAAGAAAACCCCAGAGCAAGTAGAAGGAAGGAAATAGTAAAGATCAGAGCAGAAATATACAACATAGAGACCAAAAAAACAATTCAAGGGATCAATGAAACAAAGAGCTGGTTTTTCGAAAAGAAAAACAAGATTGATGGACCCTTAGCTAGACTCACCAAGAAACAAAGAGAGAGAACCCAAATACACAAAATCAGAAATGAAAAAGAAGTAACAACTGACACCACAGAAATACAAAAGATTGTTAACAACTACTATGAACAATTATATGGCAACCAATTTGACAATCTAAGCGAAATGGACAAATTTCTAGGAACACATAGTCTCCCAAAACTGGACCGGGAAGAGATAGAAACTTGAACAGACGAATAACAACAGAAGAAATTGAAGATGTACTCAAGACTCTCCCAGCAAACAAAAGCCCAGGCCCGGATGGCTTCATGGGGGAGTTTTACCGAACATTCAAAGAAGAACTAATACCCATTCTCCTCAAACTATTTCAAAAAATTCAAGAAGAAGGAAGACTTCCAAACTCGTTTTATGAAGCCAGCATAATTCTAATTCCAAAACCAGAAAAAGACACTACAAAGAAAGAAAACTACAGGCCAATATTCCTGATGAACATAGATGCCAAAATCCTGAACAAAATACTAGCAAATCGGATCCAGCAATACACCAAAAAAAATTATCCACCATGACCAAGTGGGATTCATCCCAGGGATGCACGGCTGGTACAATATTCGCAAATGAATAAACCACATAAATGAAATGAAGAATAAAAACCACATGATCATATCAATAGATGCCGAAAAAGCCTTTGACAAAATCCAGCATCCATTTCTGATAAAAACGCTCAGCAATGTGGGAATAGAGGGATCATATCTAGACATAATAAAAGCCTTATATGAAAGACCTACAGCCAACATCATACTCAATGGGCAAAAACTAAAAGCATTTCCCTTAAGAACAGGAACAAGGCAAGGATGCCCACTTTCGCCCCTATTATTTAACATAGTAATGGAAGTCTTAGACACAGCAATCAGACAGGAAGAAAAAATAAAAGGGATCCAAATTGGAAAGGAGAAAGTGAAACTGTCATTATTTGCAGATGACATGATAGTATATGTAGAAAACCTCAAAGACTCCATCAAAAATTTACTAGACTTAATAAATGAATTTGGCAAAGTAGCAGGATACAAAATTAACGTCAAGAAATTGATAGCATTTTTATACACCAATGATGAACTCACAGAAAGAGAAACTAAGAAAACAATCCCATTTACCATTGCAGCAAAAAAAATTAAGATACCTAGGAATAAACTTAACCAAAGAAATAAAGGACCTATTCGCAGAAAACTACAGGTCATTGAAAAAAGAAATAGAGGAAGATATAAAAAAGTGGAAGCACATACCCTGTTCATGGATTGGAAGAATTAACATCATTAAAATGTCCATATTACCCAAAGCAATCTATTGATTTAATGTAATCCCCATCAAAATACCAACGGCATACTTCACAGAATTAGAACAAGTACTTCAAAAGTTCATATGGAACCAAAAAAGACCTTGAATAGCCACAGCAATCTTGAAAAGGAAGAACAAAGTTGGAGGGATCACATTACCAGATTTCAGGTTATACTACAAAGCCACTGTAATCAAAACAGCCTGGTACTGGCACAAGAACAGGCATATAGACCAGTGGAACAGAACAGAGAACCCAGAAATGGACCCAAGGCAATATGCTCAATTAATATTTGACAAAGGTGGCAAGAGCATACAGTGGAATAAGGACAGCCTCTTTAATAAATGGTGCTGGGAAAATTGGACAGCTACATGCAGAAAAATGAAACTAGACTATCAACTTACACCCTACACAAGAATAAACTCAAAATGGATGAAAGACTTAAATGTGACTCATGAATCCATAAAAATCCTAGAAGAAACTGTAGGCAACAAAATTTTGGACATCATACACAGCAGAATTTTCACTGATACATCACCTAAGGCAATACAAACAAAGGAGAAAATGAACACATGGGACTACATCAAACTCAAAAGCTTCTGCACAGCGAAAGATGCAATCATCAAAACGGAAAGGCTACCCACTGTATGGGAGAGCATAATTGCCAATGATATATCAGATAAGGGGTTAATTTCCAATATATAGAGAGTGCTCATACAACTCCACAAAAGGAAGACAAAGAACCAAATTAAAAATGGGCAGAGGAACTAAATAGACACCTCTCCAAACAGGACATACAAATGGCTAAGAGACATATGAAGAAATGCTCATCATCACTAATCATCAGAGAGATGCAAATTAAAACAACAATGAGTTATCGCCTCACACCTGTCAGAATGGCCACCATTAACAAATCATCAAACAACAAGTGTTGGCGAGGGTGTGGAGAAAAGGGGAGTCTAGTACACTGCTGGTGGGAATGCAGACTGGTGCAGCCACTATGGAAAACAATATGGTGTTACCTCAAAAAATTAAAAATTGAACTTCCATTTGACCCAGTGATCCCACTTCTAGGAATATACCCTAAGAAGCCTGAAACACCAATCAGAAAGAATATATGTACCCCCATGTTTGTAGCAGCACTATTTACAATAGCTAAGATCTGGAAACAGCCCAACTGTCCATCAGTAGACGAATGGATAAAAAAGCAGTGGTACATATACACAATGGAGTACTACGCAGCTGTAAGAAAGAAAGATCTCTTATCCTTTGAGACGACATGGAGGGACCTGGAAAGTATCATCCAAAGTGAAACAAGCCCAACAGAGAAAGACAAGTATCATATGATCTCACTTATTTGTGGAATATAATGAACTTAACAGTCTGAGGAATGGGGTAGTCCCAGAGATGTGGAAGTGGGGTACAGACTGACAATCCCCAGAAGAGGGGGTAGTGGGGGAGAGATAAACCACAGAACTTAGATGCATGTATGCATGAACAGTGGACATGGACAACAAACTGGGGATAGGGCAGGGAGGGTGGGGGAGGGGGGAATCAGTGGGGGAAAAGGAGAAACATCTATAACAAAAATTAATTAATAAAAATAAATAAATTTAAAAAAATAAAAATGAAGACACCATGGCTGTGGATTAGAAAACTCATTATCTTTAGTAAAATTTGTCAAATTTATCTACAGATTCAATGCCATCCCAGTGAAACTACCAGCATGCTTTGTATTTTAAAATTGATAAAATTATTCTAAAATTAGTATAGAAATCCAAAGACCTAGAATAGACCAAATCAGTATTGAGAAAGAATAAGGACTTGTATCTAACTTCAAGACTTGAAATAAAACTTGATAAGGCAGTAAAGACGTGTCATCTAAGGATAGACAAACATGTCAGTGGAGTACAACACAGAGTCCTGAAGTAGACCACAACAAACTCCAGAATTCAATTTATATATTCCAGCATGTCACAGAGTAATTTGACCATGGCACCCATTTTTCCTCATAATTGTTATATATATTTGAAATAAATATACACATCTGGAGAATGTTTATGTGAGTAAAATATATGAATAAAAAGATAAAGTTTAGTAGATTTTTGTAGATAGCTAAGTATTTGGAGATAGGGACTTTTGCTTGTCTCTAATGTTAGGCCCTGTAGAAAATCTCTAGTTTGTCTGTGGGAGATGGGTCGTGCTCTGCAGAATAAACTGCCTCTCACCAAAGATCTCAAAAATCTGTCTTTTATATTTCTGCTTCCAGTCAGATCCTATGAGAGATATTTTCTTTTCTTTTCTTTCTTTTTTATTTCTCACCTGAGGATATTTTTCCATTTAACATCAGATAGAATGAGAAGAAGGGAGAGAGAGAGACAGAGAGAAACATCAATGTGATAGAGCCACATCAACTGGTTACCTCCCGCACAACCAGGGCCGGGGACGAACCGCAACCGAGGTGCGTGCCCTTGACCAGAATCAAACCCATAACTCATTGATCCACAGGCCGGCGCTCTAACCACTTAGCCAAACCGGCCAGGGTGAGAGATATTTTCTTTTTTTTTTTTTTTTTTTTTTTTTTTTTTTAATCCTCACCCGAGGATATATTTCCATTTTTTGTACAGATAGAGTGGGAGGGAGAGAGAGGAAGGGAGAGAGAGAGAGAAACATCGACGTGAAGGGACACATCGAGTGGCTGCCACCCGCACGACCAACCAGGGCCGGGGACAAACTGCAACCGAAGTACGTGCCCTTAGCGGGAACCGAACCCGGGTCTCTCCGGACCGCAGGCTGACGCTCTAACCGCTGAGCCAAACTGGCCAGGGCGAGAGATATTTTCTTTAAACATTGAATTATGGTAATTTTTACAGAAAAAAAAGTGATATACATTAAATTGCATCATTAAAAACATTTGAGAAAATCAACCGTTTTCTAAAGGAGAAAAGCCTCTGAGAATTGGCGAGTTTAAAAAGACAGAAAAAGTATCTAGAATTTTAGCACTGGTTTTGTTTGTACTTCTATTTTAATATTTGAATGGGAGCTGTCTGAAATCGAACTTTTCATTTTCTTTGTATACATTTTAATAAATTTTATTGTATTCTTCTACCAAAATTACATTTATATTTTACCACAACTAATAAACAATGAAAAAATATATAAGTAATGGTATGCCCTCACCCCAATTCTTTCAAACCTATCTACAATTTCAACAAAGTTTACTTACTTTTCTTCACCTTTCTTTCTACCAACATTACACAGATAATCTGATTTGTTCTTGTTCAAATTTTAAAATGGCACTATGCTATGCATTGTTTTCTCTAACTTGCTTTGCTTAAATGACAGTCTAACTTACTGTTTCTAAAATCTGCATCATATTGCACATTATATTCCTGATCTTGATTATTTGTGCCTTTTTTCAGTTGATCTTTGTAGTGATTTATTAATCTTTTGAAAGAATGTATTCTTTAGTTCTTGATGCTCTCAATTTTGTGGGTGTTTATTTTTCTATTTTTATTATTTTCTTACTTATTTTTGAATCTAATATACAGTAATTTTTCAAAATTTCTGAGATGAATTCTTATATAATTATCATTTGTTCTTTTCTAGTATGTGCATTTATGAGTATAAATTTCTCTATAAGCTTTACCTCATCCCATTTTCTTATGTTTTATTTTAATTATCACTAATTTTTAATAATTTTATAAGTTTAATGGTAATATTTTTCTTTGATCTATGTCTTTTTTTTAATTTTTAAAAATTTTTTTATCCTCACCCGAGGACATTTTTCCATTTTTTGTTCAGATAGAGCGGGAGGGAGAGAGAGGAAGAGAGAGAGAGAGAGAAACATCGACGTGAAGGGACACATCGAGTGGCTGCCACCCGCACGACCAACCAGGGCCGGGGACAAACTGCAACCGAGGTATACGCCCTTAGCAGGAACCGAACCCAGGTCTCTCTGTACCGCAGGCCGATGCTCCAACCGCTGAGCCAAACCGGCCAGGGCTGATCTATGTCTTTAAAAACTATTTTGAAATAATTATATATTAACAAAAAGTTGCAAATAAATTTATAGGAAGGTCCCATGCACTTTTCCCTCAATGGTAATATTTTGTATAACTATAGTCACTATAGTAAGTATCAAGATCATGAAATTGACTTTGGTACAATCCACAGTACTTGCTCAGATTTCACCAATTTTAAACACTCTCATTTCTTTGTATTCAATAGTTATATGTAATTTATGTGTAAATTTTATGTGCCCACCACCACAATATACAAAATTGTTTAAACACCATAAAGTTACCTTATGTTACCACTTTATTGTCATGTCCACCCCTTCCCACATTCTCAAACCCAGGCAATAATTAATCTCTTTACCATTTCAATAATTTATTTAATTTCAAGAATGTTATATAAATGGAATCATACTGTATGTATCCTTTTGTGATTTGCTTTTTTCCCCCTCAGCATAATTGCTTGAGATCCAGCCATGTTGTTGTATGTAACAATAGTTGTGCTTTTTATTGTTGAGTAGTATACCATGGTAACATTCACTACAATTTTTAAAACTATTCCATTTAAGGACATTTGGATTATTCCCAAATATAGGCTATAATGAATAAAGCTAATATAAACATTCATGTACAGATTTCACGTGAATATAATTTCCATTTCTCTGGGATAAATGCACAATGATGCAATTGCTGGGTCGTGTGGTAAGTACATTTTAAGTTTTATAAAAACTGCCCAGCTATTTTCAAGAATGGATTTACTATATTACTTTCCCATCAGCGATATATGGGTGATCCAGTTTGCCATATCCTCACCACCATTTGCTGTTACTAGTATTTTATTATTTTAACCATTCTGATAGATGTGTAGCAATTTCTTGTTGTGGTTTTTACATTTCCCTAAGAGCTCATGGTGTTATATATTTTTATGTGCTTATTTTCTATCTGTATATTCTTTTAAATGAAATACCTGTAGATGTTTTTACTATTGTAATGAGAGTTCTTTATACATGTCGTATAAAAGTTCTCAGATATGTGTTTTGCAAATATATTCTCATGGTCTACAGCTTGTATTTTAATCCTCATAACAGGATGTTTTTCAAAACAAGCCTTAATTTTAAGGAGATCCAATTTATAATTTTTTTCCTTGTATGGAGGTCCAGGGGTTTTAAAAAACAATTATACTATTTAAATTAAAAACATTTGAGATTTACCAGCCATCGTTTTTTGTTATTTATTTCTAGTTTAAGTTCACTTTGATCAGAGAATATACTCTAGATAGTTTAAACTTGAAAATTGTTTTTTTCTATTCACTTAATGGCATAGCAATATGGTAGGTATTGAAAGTGTACTCTGTGCACTTGTGTGTAGTGTTCTGTGTGTGTCAATCAAGTTTTTTTTTTAAGTCATTCAGATCTTCTAAATTCTTGCTGATTTTACAGTTACTGAATTTACTGGGGTGACACTAATCAATAAAATCACATAGGGTTCAATGTAAAACTCCACAACACATCATCAGCATGCTGCACTGTACATTCACTACCCAAATTAAGTCTACCCCCCCTACTACCATTTATACTCCCCCTTACCTTCTTATACCAGAACGTACCCCTTTCCTTCTGTGAATCACCATCCTGTTGTCTTTGTCTCTAGAGTTTTTTCTTTAAAATTTTTTTTTTCCTTTATTGATTTTAGAGACATAGACACATCAATGAGAGAGAACATCAACTGGCTGCCTCCTGCACGCCCCCCACTGGGGACTGGGACCACAACCTGGGCATGTGCCCTGACCGGGAATTGAACCTGTGACCTCTTGGTGCATGGGTCAATGCTCAACCAGTGAGTCACACTGGCCAAGCTCTAGGGTTTTTTCTTTCTATAATCCTCACCCAAGGGCATTTTTACATTTATCCTTAGACAGAGTGGGAGGGAGAGAGAGAAACATCAATGTGAGAGAGACATTGATTGGTTGCCACCTGCACGAATCCAACTGGGACCAGGGACTAACTGCAACTGAGGTACGTGCCCTTGGCTGGAATAGAACCTGGGACTCTTTGGTTTACAGGCCGATGCTCTAACTGCTGAGCCAAACCAGCCAGGGCCTAGGTTTTTGTTTTTTAATCCCTTCACCTTTTTCACACACTTCCAAAATCCTCCTGTCATTTGGTTCTCTGTATCTATGAGTCTGTTTCTATTTTGTTTATTTATTTTTCGTTAGATTCCACATAAAAGTGAAATCATATGGTATTTATCTTTCTCTGACTGGCTTATTTCACTTGGCATAATAAACTTTAGGTCCATCCATGTTGTCACTAAACATAGTATTTCCTACTTTTTTACAGCCAAATGTTATTCCATTGTGTAAATGTACCACACACTTGGGCTGCTTCCAATTCTTGGCTATTGTAAATATGAACATAGAAATGCAAATGTTCTTTCAAAATAGTGATTTGGATTTCATCGAGTATATTCCTAGAAGAGGAATTGCTTGGTCATAAGGCAATTACATTTTCTTTAAACTTTTTTTTTTTTATCCTCATCCGAGGACATTTTTTTGTTTTTTGTTCAGATAGAGTGTGAGGGAGAGAGAAAGAGATAAAGATCGACGTGAAAGGGACACTTCGAGTGGTTGCCACCCGCACAATCCAACCAGGGCCGGGGACAAACTGCAACCGAGGTAAGTGCCCTTAGCGGGAACCGAACCTGGGTCTCTCTGGACTGCAGGCCAATGCTCTAACCGCTGAGCCAAACTGGCCAGGGCAGGCAATTACATTTTCAATTTTTTTGAGGAACCTCCATACTCAGTGGCTGCACCAATCCACATTCCCAAAAGTGCATGAAGGTACCCCCTTTCCACATCCTTACCAACACTTGTTTGTTGATTTATAGATGATAGCCATTCTAACAGGTGAGAGGTGATATCTCGTGGTTTTATTTTTTTATTGATTTTTTTTTTTTTTAGAGAGGTAAAGGAGAGAGATAGAAACATCAGTTTGAGAAAGAAACATCGATTGACTGCCTCCTGCACACCCCATACTGGGGATTGAGCCGGCAACCTGGGCAGGTGCCCTGACCAGGAATCGAACTGGAACCTCTCAGTCAATGAGACTATGCTCAATCCACTGAGCAACACTGGCGGGGCTCTTGTGATTTTAATTTGTATCTCTCTGATGATTACTGACATTCAGCATCTTTTCATATGTCTATTGGCCATCTGTATGTCCTCTTTGGAGAAGTGTCTGTTCAGGTCCTTTGCCCACTTTTTAAATGGATTGTTTGTGGGGGTTTTCTGGTGTTGAATTGTATCACTTCTTTATAAATTTTGGATATTAACCCCTTATCAGATGTATCATTGACAAATATGTTCTCTCATTCAGCTCTTTTCATTTTGTTGATGGTTTACTTTGCTGTACAAAACTTCTTAGTTTGATGTATGTAGTCCCATTTGTTTATTTTCTCTTTAGTTTGTCGTGCTCAATAAGATATATCAGAAAAATATTACTACCAAAAATGTTTGAGATTTTACTGCCTATGTTTTCTTCTAGGATTGTTACATTTGTTTCAGGTACAATAATCTCCTTGAGTATTTCCCGAAACAGAGGTATTCTGGTGGTAACTTCCCTAAGCTTCTGTATATCTCCTTATTTATTTATTTATTTATTTATTTATTTATTTATTTATTTATTTAATCTTTACTGGAGGACATTTTTCCTTTTATTTATTTATTCAGATAGAGTGGGAGGGAGAGAGAGAGAGAGAAACAATGTAAAAGGGACACATCGAGTGGCTGCCTCCTGCACCACTTGACCAGGGCTGAGGACAAATTGCAACCGAGGTACTTGCCCTTGACTGGAATTGAACCCCTGACTCATTGGTCCACAGGCTGACACTCTAACCACTGAACAACCGGCCAGGGCTCTCCTTTATAGTTAAAGAATAACTTTGCTGGATATATTATTCTTTTTTTTTTTTGTCTTTCATATTTTCTTTGTATTTCTCTTCAATAATTGCTTGGAGACTAGAAAAAAAATAATTAAACATTAAATTGTACAAATTATGAATCTGTTCCAAAATATACCTACATTAAATAAAATATGCATTTCAGTAAGAGATCTACAATGAATGACTGCATTTTGAGAAGCCTTGCACACTGAGACAGGCCCACTGTTCATGGGAGGAGCTAAGAGACTGCACATCCAATCACAGTTTACAGCGGGCTCTGACCCTCCACCTGCCAGCTTCCCTGCAAATCACTGGCCTGCTGTGCAGGAAAGTGAGTTGGAGGAAGGGAAGAAGCAAGCTCCAGTTCTGAGTTCTTCACAACTTCTCAAACATCTCCTCAGCCTATACAGTACAAGTTCACAAAAGTAAACATGTTAAGGTAAGCAGACAACTCTTTAGAGTCCAAACCCATTTTCTTGCTGTATTTATGTGGAACTCTCCATCTACAATGAGCAGTTGTGAAGAGGTTCCTCTGCAGATATGTCACAGGACCAGGCAGAGCCAGTGGGTCTGAGAAAGCACAGGGCCTGGGATGGAGGCCCCCCAGGAGCTGGAAATGGCCCTTTAGCACAGTCCATGCTGCAGTCTCCTCTCCTATCATCTGGCATAGCGCTTAATGTACTCTTCCAATTTGTTCCAGAAGTCCTCTTTGTCACTCAGGTGATGCTCTGCAACCTTAATAATTCAGTGGGTCATCCAAGTTCAGAAGATCAGTAAACAGAGAGTTTAATCTCCAAACAGCATCCTTTAATGTCCTCAGGGAAGCTCAACCAGTGCCCTCGATGGTCTCTGGATGCTGGGGTGCCAGATCCTGGTCAAGCATTTCACTTTTGGAGGCACTATGTTGTACTCATCAGGAACTTCCATTTTAAATTGAAGTTTTTGCCCTGGCCAATTTGGCTCAGTGGTAGAGTGTCAGCCCATGAACCAATGAGTTATGGGTTCAATTCTGAGCAAGGGCATGTACCTTGGTTGTGATTCATACCTGGCCCTGGTCAGGGTCATGTGGGAGGCAACCAGTCAATGTGTTCTTCTCATGTCAATGTTTCTCTCTCTCTCCCTTTCTCCCCCTTCCACTCTATTTGAAGATAAATAAAAAAAAATCCTCGGATGAGGGTTAAAAATATATATATATTTGCAAAGTATGTATAGGATAAGGGTCTAGTATCCTATATATATAAAGAACTCTATCACTCAGTAACCAAAAGACAAATAACCAAATTAAAATGTGGGCAAACATTTCTCCAAATAAGATTACAGATGGCCAACAAGTAAACAAAGAGTTGCTTAACATCACTAGTCATCAGGGAAATGTAAAATAAAAAACAGGTGAGGTACCACTTCACATTGACTATGATGGCTATAAATTAAAAGGAAAATAAGAGTTAGTGAAGATGTGGACAAATTGGAAACCTTGTGCATTATGGGTAGAAATGTAAAAACCTTCAGCCACTGCAGAGAAAAGTTTGGCAGTTACTCAAAAATATTAAGCATAGTGTTAACGTACAACTCAAAAATTCCACTCCTAGCTATACAACCCAAAGAACTGAAAACAAGTATGTGTAGTTATGTTCATACCAACAGTTATTCAAAATAGCCAAAAGGCATACATATCCAAAATGTCCATCAACAGATGGTGTATACTGTGGTGTATACATACAGTGAAATACTACTCAACCATAAAAGGGAATGAAGTACAGATAATGCTTACACAGATGAACCTGCAGAACATTATCTGAAAGAAGCCAGATATAAAAGGTCACATATTGTATGATTCCATTTATATGTACAATCCAGAACAGATATATTCATCGTGATGGAACACAGAGTAGTGGTTTCCAGGGGCTGTGGGAAGCGGAGAAACTGTTTAATGAGTAAGGGGTTTTACTTTCAAATAATGAACATGTTTTGCAACTAGACAGGGGTGGTGGTTGCACAACACTATGATTGTACTAAAGGCTCTCAAATTGTTCACTTAAAATGGCTAATTTCATCTTAAGTGAATTTTACCTCAATAACTTTTTTATTTTATTTTATCCTCACCTGAGGACATTTTTCCATTTTTTGTTCAGATAGAGTGGGGGGGGTGGGGAGAAACAACGACATAAAAGGGACACATTGAGTGGTTGCCACCCACATGACCCAACCAGGGCTGGGGACAAACTGCAACCGAGGTATGTGCCCTTAGCGGGAACCAAACCCGGGTCTCTCTGGACCATAGGACCACAGGTTGACACTCTAACCGCTGAGCCAAACAGGCCAAGGCCCTCAATAACGTTTTAAATGTGAATGGCCTAAGAGATAAATATAAGCTGGGAGAAGCAGCTGGGGCTTGGAGGAAGTATGTGTGAGAGGTGACAAACTGAAAATAGACGATGGTGGCAACAGACCCCTATGTGAGGAGGAAGGATTCGGAGCCCTCTTGGATGTGGTCTAACTATAACACCTAGGTGAAGGAGCGTTAGAGCTTAAAGATACATTTTTTGTTTGTTTGTTCAAGGTTTGAAGTATTCAATTATACTAAATCTGTAATTTAAAGTTGCTTAAAGGGAATTTGTCTTGATACAAAAATTTTTCAAATTTTTTTTAGATATAAGTATAAAATGACTATTCAAGAAATTGTGAAAGTAGTACCCATTGTTCTGCTCCATGAACATATGTAAATCCTTCACTCTTTCCTAACTCATTTGTTCTGATTTGTTTTTATAGGTGATCTCCAGACAATGCCCAAGATTCTAACCAGTTCTAACTGTTCACCATGGCTATGTTTCCATATTGATTTAACTCCCTATATCCACCTATAAAATTAGAATATACTGCCTTACACCCTCATATTCCTGATTACTCTGAATAATGGTAATGATTTATTCTCTAAATATTTTAGGCTCCAACTTCTTTATTTTTATCATTATTTGAAAATGGTTTATTCTGTCTGCCAGTAATATATTTATCTGATATCTTGAGTTCCAAAGAAATTATCCATATACTTCTTACATGAAGTTTATGACCCACCCACAAAAGCCCTCATTTACAATTCTATCTTATTATATTCTATCACAAAATATGTTTTAACCCACACTGAAAGCAGAAAATGAAATAATTCCTTTAAGATGAAGAGCCAGTCATTAAACTGATGGATCTATTATTCTCTTAGCTTGTTTTCTTTCTTTGAAAGCCTGTGGTGAGTCACTGCCACAAATGATTTTAATGCCTTTTCTATAATTTCACCTAAATGAAATTATACTGTAGGCAATCTTTTTGTTTGACTTCTTTCATTTAGCATAGTGAGATTTTCCATGTTGTTGTATATATTGATAGTGTTACTTTTTTTATTTTAAAAATATTAGTTTCCTGCCCTGGCCGGTTTGGCTCAGCGGTTAGAGTGTCGGCCTGCGGTCCGGAGAGACCCGGGTTCAGTTCCCGCTAAGGGCACGTACCTCGGTTGCAGTTTGTCCCCGGCCCTGGTTGGGTCGTGCGGGTGGCAGCCACTCGATGTGTCCCTTCACGTCGATGTTTCTCTCTCTCTCTCCCTTCCTCTCTCTCCCTCCCACTCTATCTGTACAAAAAATGGAAAAATATCCTCGGGTGAGGATAAAAAAAAAAAATATTAGTTTCCTTACACCAGATTTGCCTTAAGAAAAGTAATTCTATGTTGCTTGTAAATATAAAAATAAAGACAACAATGTAACAGTCAAAAAAAGTCATCCCTATTGTGAAAGAGTAATAAATACTAAATTAATCTTTATCAACAAATAAAATGAAGCAGTTCTCTCAGCTTTATGAAGTCTGTGTATTCAACTTTCATATATTTGTTATATAACAACATTTCTCCTTAGGATAAATAATTATGCCCTATAAAAGATCAAGGCGTTCTTACATGTGTGGCAAACATACAATATATGAGTCAGGATTCTAATTACAAGAGACAAAAATCCAGTTCAAATTAACTAAAGAAAAAAAAAAGGAAATAAATGTACTGGATCAGAAAAATGAAACAGTGAAGGATGATGCAGGCTTCAGACATGACTGGATCCAAGAGATCAAACAATGTCACCAGATTTCTGTCTCTCACCTCCATTGTCCTCTGTGTTATTTATCTTGAAAAAGCTTTTCTCATGTAATGGCAAAGGAAGCTGCTGATGAGTTTTTAACCTTACTAAATCCTTGAAACTTGCAATTCCAGAAAATGTTTCTCTTACTACCCATAATAATACCCGCAAAGGGCTCTATTGGTCCAGACAAGGCCATTTGCCAATCCCTTATTAATCACTAGGTTGAGGGAAATAATAACTGGCTGGCCTATGGCCAATTCACTGGTCTCCCTGATTAATAGTTTCACCAGAATCATATGCATTGAAGGTAAGTCTCAAAGAGGGCACAGAACAAATCACAAAATAACAGATATCTACTACTCAGGCTATTTCAAATAAGAGATGGGATGCTCATGAGCTGAAGGTTTTTCCATGTGTACTACATTAACAGAATTACTAACCAAAGAATTCACTGATATTTATTTAATAAGGACTGAATGATGACTAAATATTTTTATTCTTATACTCATTATAATCAGAGAGTTTCCCTATTGTGATTTTTCCGATGTCGTCTAAGGGCTGCAGCACAGCTAAAATTATTCCCACATTCATTACAGGTGTAGGCTTTTCCTCCAACATGAATCCTCTGGTGTAGCCTAAGGGATAAGATCTGATGGAAAGCCTTCCCACATTCATTACATTCATAGGGTTTCTCCCCAGTATGAATTCTCTGATGTTGGTTAAGGTATGATCCACAACTGAAGGCCTTCCCACATTTGTTACATTCATAGGGTTTCTCTCCTGCATGACTTCTCTTATGATGAATTAAAACTAAAGCATCACTAAAGGCTTTCCCACATTTACTGCATTCAAAAGGTCTCTCTCCAGTATGAATTCTATGATGTCGATTAAGTTGTGAATCAGTCCGAAAAAACTTTCCACATTTGATGCATTCATAGGGCTTTTCTCCAGTATGAATTCTCTGATGCTGATTAAGGTGTGAGCGATAGCCAAAGGTCTTCCCACATTCACTACATTTAAAGGGTTTCTCTCCTGTATGAATTCTTTGATGCAGAGTAAGGGCTATGCGTCTGCTGAAGGCTTTTCCACATTGATTACATTCATAGGGTTTCTCTCCAGTGTGAATTCTCTGATGTTGATTAAGGTGTGCACTCTGTCTGAAGGCTTTGTTACATTCCTTACATTCATATGGTTTCTCTCCTGTGTGAATTCTCTGATGTTCAACAAGGAAGGCATAACGGCTAAAGGCCTTTCCACATTCATTGCATGCAAAGGGTTTTTCTCCAGTGTGGATTCTCTGATGCTGAGCAAGGTGTGCACTCTGTCTAAAGGCCTTGTTACAATCCTTACATTCATATGTTTTTTCTCCAATATGAGTTCTCTGATGTTCACTGAGAAAGAAATCATGGCTAAAGGCTTTTCCACAGTCGTTGCATGCATATGGTTTTACTCCACTGAGAATTCTCTGAGGTTGAGTTAAGAATGAGCAACATCTAAAGGCATCCCCACATTCATTGGGTAATTTTCCAAAATGAGTTGTTTGACATTGAGTAAGTAATGAGTGGAAACTTAAGAGATTTAAAAAATCATTGCTTTCATAAGATTTCTCCCCTGGAGGAATTCCTCTATCTTTACTAAGGTACATACTCTGGTTGAATTCTTCATATTCATTACCAATCAAAGATTCCTTCTCAGCATGTTGTCTTTTATGCTCAGCTGGGACTGAATTTGGGGGGAACATTTTATCATGAATATCAAATTTATGTACCTGCTGTACTATGGGAACTCTCTGTCGTGTTAAAAGTAATGACTTCAAGAGAATGCTTCTCTCAGAATTCTTATATTCATTATCTCTTTTCACAGCATAGATTTCCTTAAGACTTGCCACTTGCCTGCAACGCCTCTCCTGATTTCCATTTTGCTGATCAAATGCGCACTCATATTTCCAAGCTTTTCTGAAACTGGAATATTCAAAGTCATGACTGGTAAGTCTTTCCATTACAATGCCCTGGGATATTTCCTCTTCATCATCAATGTACCATTTTGGGGATAATTCCTTAATTTCATACCAAGACTCCCAGTCTGAAAAATATCAAGAAAGCAAATGTATCTTTTTTACTTTGCAAGGAGAAATAAAACTATTATAGAAGTTGAAGAATTTAATTGGAGTAATGAGGAGAGAAGGCACATGGTTCTGACATCTCTCGAATTATGTTATGCAATTTGAACAAAATACAAAGAAAGCACAAAGAATGAAGAGAGCTACTAGAAGAAGGTATATGTGTTGGTAATGAGGAGGAGATGATTGGAGAAATAGATTAAATGTATGGCATCAAGATGTAGACAAAGTTAAATGCCAAAAAGATAAGAATTTGAAACAACAGATTAGATCATAATCACATTTTCCCTGCCTCTAGTCTTTAAAGTCTCCAGTCTATCCTGCACTATCCAGTCCTATTCATAAGATGAAAAGCTCCATGGCATAGGGATTGTTTACTTCTTTTTCTTATTGTTGCATCCAGTGCCTAGGAAAATGGTAACATTTTGTTGAATCTATGAATACTGACAGAATGCTCAACAACCTCTAAAATTTTATTAGACCAGAGGAGGGGAATTTTATTTTTTCTCAGTGTATAGAATGAATCTGGAGGTCGGCATTTCTCATCATTGAGAGAAAAATGGTGCTTCAATGTACATACTTGATACTTTCAGAACAGGCTATTGGTTGAGATAAAAGAGAAAGAAAACTACTGTTTAAAAGATTCTCTCAAAAAGAGTAAAATGAGAAAGTCCTTTTACTGTCAAACCACAATAATCAGGTAATATATTCAACTTCACAGAATCTGCTTCTAGAGCACCTAGTAGGAGAAAAAAGTCTGAGACACAGGTCTCCCTTTTAAAAACTCTAATGAGAAAGAGAAAACTTCTGTGCATAAAAATTCAATATGACACATAAAGAATTAGTAAATATGATACTGATTATGAGTATAAATGTATAAATGTCAGAAAAACAGAGATAAAACTCTCTAGCTTAGTTAAGGAATAATTCCTGGAGAACGTGAACTTGATTTTCAAGGCTTTGGTAAGGTTTCCAAAATATAGTAATTATTTCCATGATGGAGTCATTTTCATGTTTTTTTGTTTTGTTTTGTTTTTTTATCCTCACCTGAGGACACTTTTTGCATTTATCTCCTGACAGAGCAGAAGGGAGAGAGGGGAGAAAAGAGAGAGAGAAACATCAATGTGAGAGAAACACATCAACAGGCCGCCACCCACATAACCCCAACCAGGGCCGGGAACAAACCACAACCAAGGCACATGCCCCTAAGCAGGAACCAAACCCAGAAATCTCCGGTCTGCCAACCGACACTCTAACCGCTGAGCCAAACTGGCCAGGGCCATTTTCATGTTTTGATGTACTTAGTGATTATTTTAGAATGTACATGTTAGTATTCTGGGGTTAATTAACACGTCGATGTTTCTCACTCTCTCTCCCTCCCATTCTATCTGTACAAAAAAAAAAAAATGGAAAAATATCCTCGGGTGAGGATAAAAATAAAAAAAAAGAAAAAAGAAAGTAAAGCTCCATGCTAGGTCAGTACAAAATTAGAAAACAAAGAACGTATTATCCATCTGTATCCTTCTTCTTTCTAATACATTCTCTTCTTCAAAGAAAGCCCACACCCCTACCAGTTCCTCCTATGTACAACCATGTATATTATCCTCCTTGGACCCCTATCTCAACCCTGGCCTGAGGGCTTTGTTCATTTATCCTCTGTTAGGTCTACACGGTTAATATTTCTTTCTTTTTTTTTAATTTTTTTTCTTTATTGATTTGAGAGAGAGGAAAGGAGAAGGAGAGAGAGACATAGAAACATCGATGAGAACATCGATAGGCCGCCTCCTGCATGCCCCCCACTGGGGATCAGGCCCACAACCTGGGCAAGTGCCCTGACTGGGAATCAAACCGGTGACTTCTTTGTGCATAGGTCAATGCTCAACCACTGAGCCACACCAGCTGGGCTGATCTTTCTTTCTACAGAAGTACAACTACTTCTGTTTCCTCACCCACTCTAAATCTCTTCTGTATCTATCGCTCAGGACTGCTATATTCCCTTTAACTAAGAATAAATCCTCTCTACTCCAGGAAAATAACAGCTTTGTAAAACACCCAATACAATGCTGAGTTAAAGAAGCCTGATCAGAGGAGACTACAGGCATTTCTGACATGGGGGATTCTGAGGTGCCTGGAGCTCCAACCACTCTCTTAAAAGGAAAAGCAAAAAGAATATTATGGACTTAGGCAGCAAAATACTATAGCAAAAGGGTCAAAGCATGATAAACTTTGGAATCCAATCAGAACTAAATAGTAAGTAAGCTTATGTATAATGTTAGAAGAGTAAAAGTTCTTATTAGATGTGAATCTAGTTTGAAACCTAGGAGACTCTACTAGGAATTCTGAGAAAAAAAGACAAGACTTATGGGGAAATCTTTTTTATTAAAATATACTTGACATACAATATTATATCAGTTTTAGGAGTACAACACAGTGATTTGATTTATATTCCTTATGATGTGATCACCAGATTACGTTCAGTAACTATCTGGTATAAGACAATGTTATTGCAATAATATTGACTATTTTCCCTTTGCTGTACATTACATTCCTCTGATTTTTCCTTAAAAAAAAAAAAAAGGATTTGTACCTTATGGGGAAATCTTCAGAAGGAGGAGTTTGGTGCTACTGCCCCAAATATGTCCCAGTGAATAACCTAATGACACACAGACTTACAGATTGGATCTCCTTCCATAAAAGACTGTGTAAAGTTATGTTGACCTATTTGGCAGCCACTAATATATGACAATTTAAATTAATTTTTAAAAATTTAATTCAGTTTCTCAGTCATACCTAGCCGTATTTTAAGTGTTCAATAGACAAACATGGGTAGTGTATTGGGAAGCACAGTATAGATCATTTCCATCATCAAAGAATGTTCTATTAGACAGCACTAGATAGGGCTCCAGATTAATATGATAAAGATTAATTATGGTTGGATGAAGAAAAGACAGAAAAATAGAAACAGGAGTCAGTTAAACAGAGAGAGAAACAGAATACAGATTTGGATAGAGAAAAAGAATTGTGGGCAGAACTATTTTATATATCTCATTAAGCTAGGGAATAAAAATTTAAAAAGGCACCTGGATTTAGTCAAACTAGAGGAGTAGAAGCCATAATGCAAGTGGTAAGGCAACGGAAAAAAATTTGAAGTGAAAGCAATGAATAAAGATTACAATTGGTATATAATTAATTGGAAGAGAGAAGGATTATGGTATACAGAAACACTAAAAGACTCCTATAAAATTACTTTAAAGGAGATTTAAATAAAAATATAAGATATAACTGCACCAAATGAAAAAAATATGTATACATGCTTGTTCACCCCAAGTTAATTTATATTCAGCCAATTTCAATGAGAATTCCTGAATTCTGAACCTGTACAATTATGTTAAAAGATTCGTGGCAAAATGATCAATAATATAAAAGAAGGAAGAAGTTTCTAAGACCAATAATTTGACCTAAGTCTTGCATTTTAGATCTTCTTTTCATTTGTGAAAAAAACTGAACTAAGGTGATATGTGAAATTCTCTATTACTGTGGGGAAATATCAAAAGAAACATACATGAAGCATAAAAAGAAAAACTTATGGGATGCAGAGAACACAACAAAGAGGAGCATGAGTCTCCCATCCAACATATTTCATGAAAATGAAAATGGGGAAAAAAAGCTGGGGTAGTAATACTTATATTAGACAAAAGAGACTTTAAAACAAAGGCTATAATAAGAGACAAAGAAGAACACTACATAATGATAAAATAATCAATTCAACAACAGGATATAAACCTTGTAAACTTCTATGCATAAAACATAGGATCACCTAAGTATATAGAGAAACTCTTGATGAACATAAATGGAAAGACAGTAGTAGGGGATTTTAATACCTCAACTGACATAAATGAATAGATTTTCCAAATACATATTCAAGAAGGAAACAGCAGCCTTATATGACACACCAGACCAGAGAAATTTAAATAATTTTTCCAGAGCATTTCACCCCAAAGTAGCAAAATATACATTCTTTCACATGCATGTGAAACATTTTCTAAGATAGACTACATGTTAGAACACAAAATAAGTCTGAGTAAATTCAAGGAGATTGAAATCATTATCAAGTAACTTCTATGACCACAATGGTTTGAGACTAGAAATCAATTACAGAAAAAAACTGAAAAACACATGGAGGCTAAATAACATGTTACTAAACAATGACTATGATAACATTGAGATCAAGGAAGAAATCAAAAGTCACCGTCTGATAAATAAAATGAAAACACAACACAAAATTCATGGGCACAGCAAAAGCAGTCCTAAGAGGGAAACTCAAAGCAATAGAGGCTTACCTCAAGAAACAAGAAAAATCTCAACTAAACAATCTAACAGTACACCTAAAAGAACTAGAAAAAGAACAACAAACAAAGCCCAAAGTGAGCAGAAGGAAGAAAATACTAAAGATCAGAGTGAAATTACATAAAATAGAATCTAAAAAAACCCCCAAAAAACCAAAGATCAATGAAACCAAGAGCTGGTTCTCTGAAAAGATAACAAGACTGGTAAACCTTTAACTAGATTGATCAAGAAAAAAAGAGGATCCAAATGAATAAAATCAGAAATGGAAGAGGAACCAGCTAGCGTGATTCAGTTGGTTGAGCATCACCCCATGCACCTAGAGATCACCAGTTTGATTCTCAGTCAGGATACATGCCCAGGTTGTGGGCTCAATTTCCCTCTCCCTTCCTCTCTCTCTAAAATCAATAAAAAACATATTTTTCAAAAGAAATAGAAGAGAAGTAACAACTTACAATTCAGAAATACAAAGAATAGTAAGAAAATACTATGAACAACTATATGCCAACAAATTGGACAATCTGGTAGAAATGGATACGTTTCTAGAAATATACAATCTTCTCATATTGAATCAAAAGAAAAAGAAAATCTAAACAGACTGATTACAACTAATGAAATTGAAGCAGTAATAATAAATAAATAAATAAATAAATAAATAACTTCCAACAAACTAAAGTCCTGGACTGGATGGCTTCACAAGTGAAATTTACCAAATATATATATATATATATATATATATATATATATATATATATGTATATATATTTTTTTAAAGAACACAGATTCTTCTTAAACTATTCCAAAAAATTCTAGAAGGGAAAACTCCCAGCTAATTTCACAAGGCCAACATTATCCTAATTCCAAAACCAGATAAAGACATAACAACAACAACAACAAGCTACAGACCAATAGCCCTGATGAATATAGATGCTATATATCAAGAAAATATTAGAAAACTGTATCTTGCAATTCATTAAAAATATCATACACCATGATCAAGTGGGATTTATTCCTGGGATGCAAGGTTGTTCCAATATCCACAAATAATTTAACATGATACACCCCATAAACAAAGTGAAGGATAAAAATCATATGATCATATACATAAACACAGAAAAAGCATTCAAAAAATCTAACACCCATTTTTTATAAAAACTCTCAGCAAAGTGGGAATAGAGGGAACATATCTCAACATTATAAAGGCCATAAATAACAAACCTACAGCCAGCATCATACTTAATGGAGAAAAACAAAAATAATTTCCTCTGAGAACAGGAACAAGACAGGATGTCCACTGTCACTACTCTTAATCAACACTGTACTGGAAGTACTAGCCACAGCAATCAGACAAGAGGAAAAAAATAAAAGGCATCAAAATTGGAAAGAAGAAAGTAAAACTGTCTTTTTATTTGCAGATGACATGATACTGTACATAGAAAACCCTAAAGACTCAATCAAAACACTACTAGAACTGATAAATGAATTCAGCACTGTAGTAGGATACAAAATTCACATCCAGAAATCAATGGCATCTTATACACCAGTAATGAACTCTTAAAAAGAGAAACTAAAACAACAATCCTATTTACCATTGCAAAAAAAAAAAAAAAAAAAAGATACTTAAGAATAAACTTAACCAAGGAGGTAAAAACCTGTACTCAGAAAACCGCAGGACTTTGTAAAAAGAGACAGAGGAAGATATAAACAAGTAGAATAACATACCATGTTCGTGGATTGGTGGAATTAACACCATTAAAATGTCCATACTGCCCAAAGCAATCTATAGGTTCAATGCAATCCCTATTTTTTACCAATGGCATATTTCGCAGATCTAGAATACTGCAAAAATTTATATGGAACCAGAAAAGACCCTAAATAGCCATAGTAATCTTGAAAAAGAACAAAATTGGAGGGATCACAATACTGGATATCAAGTGATACTACAAAGCCACTGTAATCAGTGTTGGGAAAATTAGTCAGGTACATGCAAAAAAATGAAACTAGACCACCAACTTACACCATACACAAGAAAAAACTCAAAATGGATAAGACTTAAATTGCTCTGTCCGGTTTGGCTCAGCAGTTAAGAGCATCAGCAGGCGGACCAAAGAGTTGAAAGTTCAATTCCCAGTCAAGGGCATGTACCTGGGTTGCAGGTTCAATACCTGGCCCAGTTTGGGGTCCTGCGGGAGGCAACAAATTGATGTATCTCTCTCACATCAATGTTGCCCTCTCCCCTTCCTCCTTCCACTCTATCTAAACGTTAATAGAAAAATATCCTTGGGTGAGAATTAACAACAACAAAAAAGACTTAAATATAAGTTGTAAAACCATAAAATCTTAGCCCTGGCCGGTTTGGCTCAGCGGTTAGAGCATCGGCCTGCGGTCCGGAGAGACCCAGGTTCGGTTCCCGCTAAGGGCATGTACCTCGGTTGCAGTTTGTCCCCGGCCCTGGTGGGTTGTGCGGGTGGCAGCCACTCGATGTGCCTCTTTCACATCGATGTTTCTCTCTCTCTCTCTCTCTCTCTCTCCCTCCCACTCTATCTGTGCAAAAAATGAAAAAATGTCCTCAGGTGAGGATAAAAAAACAAAACAAAACAAAAAAACCATAAAATCCTAGAAGAAAATGTAGGCAGTAAAATCTTAGACATCTCATGTAGCAAAATCTTCACCTATACATTGCCTAAGGCAAGAGAAACAAAGGTAAAAATAAACAAACGGGACTACATCAAACTAAAAAACGTCTGCACCACAAAAGAAACCATCATCAAAATGAAAAGGGAACCCACGGTATGGAAAAACACATTTTCCAATGATACATCTGATAAAGGCAGTGGTTCTGAATACACACTTTTCCAATGAGGTCATACAAACGGTCAAGAGACATATGAAAAAATGCTTGACGTCACTAATCATTAGAGAGATGCAAATTAAACTGACAATGAGGGCCCTAGCTGGTTTTGCTCAGTGGTTAGAGCATCTGCCAGGGAACCAAAGAGTCTTGAGTTTGATTCTGGTCAACGGCATGTACTTCGATTGCAGTTTGATCCCTAGCCCTAGTCAGGGTCATGTGGGAGGCAACCAATTGATGTGTCTCTCCCACATTGATGTTTCTCTCTCTCTCTCCCTCCCTCCCTCTCACTCTTGTCTGAAGATAAATGGAAAAATATCTTTGGGTGAGGATTAAAAAAAATGACAATGAAGTACCGCCTCACACTTGCCACAATGGCTACCATCAACAAATCATCAAACAACAAGTGCTGGCAAGAATGTGGAGAAAAATGAACCCTAGTACACTGCTGGTGGGAATGCAGAATAGTGCAGCCACTGTGGAAAACAGTGTGGAGTTTCATCAAAAATTAAAAATGAGACTGCCATTTGACCCAGTGATCCCACAGTTAGGAATATATCCTAAGAAGCCTGAAACACCAATCAGAAAGAATATATGTACCCCTATGTTCATAGCAGCATTATTTATAATAGCTAAGATCTGGAAACAGCCCAAATACTCATGAATAGATGAATGGAGAGAAAAGTTGTAGTATATTTACACAATGGAATACTATGCGGCTGTAAAAAAGGAGGATCTCTTACCCTTTGAGACAGCATGGAGGGACCTGGAGATTATTATGCTAAGCAAAATAAGCCAGTCAGAGAAAGACAAATATCACATGATCTCGCTTATATGTGGAGTCTAATGAACATAATAAAATGATAAATAAAATAGAACCAGAGGCATGGAAACATGGAACAGACTAATGAATCTCAGAGGGAAAGAGGGAAGGGAAGAGGAAAGAGAATAACCAAAGAACTTATATGCATATATGTATTGCCCACGGACACAGACAATAGGATGATGGAGGCCTAGAATGGAGTGGAAACCAAGTGGTGGGCGTCAAGGGGGAATAAAAATGGGGGACATCTGTAATATTCTCAACAATAAAGATTTTTTTTTAAATCACAAAATAGTAACATAAACATATTTGTTAGAGACATGAAGAAAACACCAAAAGAAACTGAAAAAGAAAAGAAAGTGCAAAACAGAAAGGCTACCCACTGTATGGGAGAGCATAATTGCCAATGATATATCAGATAAGGGGTTAATTTCCAATATATATAGAGTGCTCATACAACTCCACAAAAGGAAGACAAAGAACCCAATTAAAAAATGGGCAGAGGAACTAAATAGACACCTCTCCAAACAGGACATACAATGGCTAAGAGACACATGAAGAAATGCTCATCATCACTAATCATCAGAGAGATGCAAATTAAAACAACAATGAGGTATCACCTCACACCTGTCAGAATGGCTGCCATCAACAAATCATCAAACAACAAGTGTTAGCGAGGGTGTGGAGAAAAGGGGAGTCTAGTACACTGCTGGTGGGAATGCAGACTGGTGCAGCCACTATGGAAAACAATATGGTGTTACCTCAAAAAATTAAAAATTGAACTTCCATTTGACCCAGTGATCCCACTTCTAGGAATATACCCTAAGAAGCCTGAAACACCAATCAGAAAGAATATATGTACCCCATGTTCGTAGCAGCACTATTTACAATAGCTAAGATCTGGAAACAGCCCAAGTGTCCATCAGTAGATGAATGGATAAAAAAGCGGTGGTACATATACACAATGGAGTACTATGCAGCTGTAAGAAAGAAAGATCTCTTATCCTTTGAGACTACATGGAGGGACCTGGAAAGTATCATCCAAAGTGAAACAAGCCAAACAGAGAAAGACAAATATCATATGATCTCACTTATTTATGTAATATAATGAACATAACAGTCTGAGGAATGGGGTAGTCCCAGAGACGTGGAAGTGGGGTACAGACTGACAATCCCCAGAAGAGGGGGTGGTGGGGGAGAGATAAACCACAGAACTTATATAGATGTATGCATGAACAGTGGACATGGACAACAAACTGGGGAGAGGGCAGAGAGGAAGGAGGGGGGGGAATCAGTGGGGGAAAAGGAGCAACATCTGTAACAAAAATTAATTAATAAAAAAAAAAGAAATTAATAAAAAGAAAAGAAAAGAAAGTGGATCCATGAGGGAAACTGGGAAGCAGGGCCAGAGACTGTCTTTTTTAAAGGAATAAATCTTGTAAAACCACTTGACTCTTTAAAAACGGTGCATATATAACTTTGGTAGTAACTGTCATAAAAATAAAAACTCTAAAAATAAATCTATAAATGTACACAATTCTGACTATAAATGGAAAAGAAAAGGTGGGAAAGAGTGGAAGTCTGGCTTTAGGCAAAAGCATTATAGAGAATATAATTTGATAGAAATAAGAAGGATAAAACCCAAGGTATAAGTGAGGTTTCTAGGGATGTGCATGCTAAAGAGATTTTAGTTTTCTTCTGGAGCCAGGGCAGCCTGCTCGCTCACCACCACTTGGGCTGAAACCTTACAACAGCCTACCCTACCCGATTCCACATCACTCACCTGTATATTGACCATCTGACATTACTCTTTCCACTATCCAAGGTTCCTTCCCTTGCTCCAATAAGGAGATCATGTTGGGCTTGGAGATGGAGAGTCCTGTTTACAGAAGAAAAATGAAATCGAGAGAGACAGACAGAATATTCTATAGCTGTTCCAGGACTCACATTCAAATCTCTTGGTCACTAGGCAAGAAAGGACATTAGAAGAAGGGCTATAGAATGGAATGATGTTTGTATGGAGCATGAAGATGAAACTTCTTCCACAGCTGTGGTTCTCAAAGTTCTAGAGCAGAAGAACCATAACCTAGGAACTTACCAGAAATACATATTCCCAGTCCCTAACCCAGACCTACTGAATCAGAAACCACAGTAGTTCTCAAACTTTCATGGGCATCAGAATCATTCAGAAGGCTCACTAAAACCTAGACTACTGGACATATTCCCAGAGTTTCTGATTCTGTAGTCTAGAGTGGGATTCCCCAATTTGCAATTTAACAATTTCCCATGCCATACTGATGCTGCTATTCCAAACCATCATTCTACAGCAAAGGGAGTTACTCATTTCTAAATCTATAAAACTACTTCAAATCACCTGGGAACAGAAGTAAAAATTCAGCTAAGCAAAGATGCCTGAGATATTCCCAATGGAGGAAGCAAAAAAAAAAAAAAAAAAAACCCAGAGGGAAGGTTTTGAGTTATGGAGGAGACACATCCTTACCAAGCCATACCAAATTCCTGTAGTTCTCCAACATGACATCTCTGTATAAATCCTTCTGAGATGGGTCCAGCCATTCCCACTCTTCTTGGGAAAAATCTATAGCCACATCCCTAAAGGTTACCAACCCCTGAAATTAAAAAATATAAATTCTTTTTACCAAGTGTTCCCATACAGTCCTAGGGGGGAAAAAAAAAGAATTCTGCCAGAGTTCAAAGTTCTAAGTGGGCCAAGGGATATCATTATTGGGGAACAAGTACATGTCCAGGCTTTTTAAACATTTTAAGAAAATGAGAAATATCAGAAACAGACTCAATCCTCGAAAATTGTACATTTTGTGAAAGAGAAAGGACATATACACAGAAAAAAATTAGCTTATAGCATAAAACATAAGTTTTATGACATGAAAATATATGAGTAAAGGCTAAGTTTTATGTTACATATACTAAATATCAGTACATTCTTATAAGGGAGAATGCTTTTATATTCCCCAAACTGGAGTATCATTTGGCTCAGAGTAGTGAAAGAAGGCCCAGAATTGGGCTTTAACAAAAGGGTACGGTCTGAAATTTAGACTCCATATGTGAGGGAAAAGTTCCAGGAGTGAATTTTGATGAAATAATGAAGTATATGTGAAGAAATTTAGATCGAAAGGTTATATAAAAAAAATCTAGGAAAAACTTACATGTCCAAAAATTAGAATTTAAGATTTACCACTGATCTATAAGCTGTGAGTAGAAGGATACATGTTTTTAAAGGTCATGTACACCAAGAGGCTATTATAAAGCCTGTCAATGTGGCTCAGTGGATTGGGCATCGTCCTATGGACTGAGAACTCCCGGTTCAATTCCCGGTCAGGGCACATGCCGGAGTTACGGGCTGGATCCCCAGTAGGGAACGTGCAGGAGGCAGCTGATCAATGTTTCTCTCTCACATTGATGTTTCTCTCTCTCTCTAAAAAAATCAATAAAAACATATTTAAAAAAAAACAAACCTGTCACATTGTAAATACTTGGGAAATATTTTCCACTTATTGAATAAATGGTAAAGATTCCTATGATACATCTATATGAAAGAAGAATACACAATGCTTAAAAATGACAGTGTTCTATTTTGCATTGCATGATCTTTTTTTATTAAAAATAATAAAATATCAAATAGTTATTCTACTCAGTAAAATATGAATAAATGTGGATAGAGAAAAAAAGCCATACAACTGCATAGTGTTGTATAACTTCCATGTGCCCTTCTATACTTCTGTGTTGTGGGAGGCTAACCTGTATTGATTGATTACATCAAGGGGCTCCTTCCCACCACAATTTTGGTTGGGTTAAGCCACATGCAAGACATGGGAGAGAGGCGAGTGAGGCACAAAATTTTTTCCCCTGGCTCCCTCCTTGTAGCACCACCCTGTGTGGTCTCTATCCTTCAATCAAAGGTCACAGTGGCTGTCAGGGGACCTCCCCACTCAGATATCTCTTTTTCTAGGTCCAGGCCTAAACTTAGTTCCCCCAGGATATAGCATTATCCTTTGTAGTTTTTCTATACACTTGTAAATAGTCCCCTTTTGAGTTTCTTGCCAGAACCTTGACTGGCAAACAGTCGATCCAATGTACTTCTAGGATGTGACCAGAGATCTAACAAAAATACCACTAGGCAATTCTACTATTCTTCCTTAATAAATTCACTTTCCCACTTCCCCACATCTATTTCATACTTTCTATCTCTTTAACCACCAGCAAGTCCTCCCCTGTTCTCACTTCCTCATCCTCTAGCCCTCCACATGTGTTTACTGACCTGTATCTGTACTCATATATTCTGCCTTCCCTCTGTTACTACAAATAAAACTCTAGGCTTCTTATCTAAGACCAGTCCTTCCACTTGTCCATACAAGGACGTTGTCTCCTCTACCCCTTATAAACATCACAGAGATATCAGACATCTCCTTTGTATTATCAGTATTTTCTCACTTTACCGGATTATTCCTATCAGTATACAAACTGATGCAATATCTTCCATCTATAAATAGATAAACAAATCCCTTTCCATGATCTCACTCTGGTTATTGTCCCATTTCTCTCTTCCTTTAAATAACGAAACTCTTCCAAAGAGTTATTTAGATCAATGATGTCCAAGAGAATACAATGTGAGCCACGTAAATATTTAAACTTTTCCAGTAGTTACATTAAAAAGGTTATATAATGCCCTGGCCAGTTTGGCTCAGCGGTTAGAGCGTCGGCCTGCGGTCCGGAGAGACCCGGGTTTGGTTCCCGCTAAGGGCACTTACTTCGGTTGCAGTTTGTCCCCGGCCCTGGTCGGTTGTACGGGTGGCAGCCACTCGATGTGTCCCTTCACGTCGATGTTTCTCTCTCTCTCTCCCCCTTCCTCTCTCTCCCTCCCACTCTATCTGTACGAAAAATGGAAAAATATCCTCGGGTGAGGATAAAAAAAAAAAAAAAGGTTATATAATAAGTAAAGTTAATTTCATAATATTTTTATTTAACCCAATATAGCTAAAATGTTATTTGAACCTGTAATAAATATAAAATTATTAATGCTTTACATTCTTTTTTGTACTCAATCTTCAAAATCCAGTATCTATTTTATACTTACATAGCACATCTCAATTCAGAGTAGTCATATATGGCTAGTAGGTACATTAATGAACAGCACAGAAAATAGAGACTCATTGTCTCTATTCTCACTTTTTTTCACCTTCTATTCTTTTAAATCTATTACAATTATGTTTTCATCCAACTACTCTATAAAGTAGATCTTTTCAAGGGTATCAGTCGCTTCCATGTCATCAAATCCAGTGGTCAATTCTCAGTATTTATCTTCCTCAGTCTCTCTCAGAAGAATTTAACTCAGCTGATCATCACCTCCTTGAAGATTTTCTACTCTTGACTTCCAGGACCCATCTCTTCTGGTTCTCCTTCTACATCAGTCCTTCTCAGTCTCTTTTGCTGGTTCCTCTTCTTCTTGTCAGCCTCTAAATGATGACTGTCCTAAACTCAGTCCTTGGACCTCTTTCCTATCTACATTTACTACAATCCTACCCTCAAAATAATCTTGCCTGGCTGGTGTGGCTCAGTGGTTGCGTGTCAACCCATGAACCAAGAGGTAGCCAGTTCAATTCCCAGTCAGGACACATGCCTAGGTTGTGGGCCAAATCCCCAGTGGGAGCATGCAAGAGGCGGCCAATCCATGTTCTCTCTCTCTCTCCCTTCTTCTCTCTCTAAAATGAATAAAGAAAAAAAAATTTTGGAAAAAAAAAAACTTACTCCCTGCTTTCACAGAGGTAGTTCCTTGCTTCAATATCACTTCCTCAGAAAGGCCATCCTTGACCTCCTATTTAATAAGGTACTCAATAATCACACTTTGTCCTTTGTTTCACTTGCATTCATCCCCAATACAATAAATCATGATCCACCTAAAGAGAGTTCTGTTTCGTCACACACTTGAGTACAACATTGAGTAAAAGAGATACTAAATGTTTTATGGAAGGATTATATGAACAAATGGTGGAGAGAGAGAAGTGGAGACAGTGTTCACTGGGCTATCTGACTCTCTTTGTAGTCCAAAGCCCTAGAAAATGAGATAGAATTTCTAGAAACAAAGTGAAAAACCTCAACTTACCTGGGACATGGATTTACAAAGTCCAACAGCCATTTCTCTTTCCGACTTCAATTTTCTCTTCTGGGGAACAAAGTCCTGAGAAGGGAGAGTTAAGGAAGAAAAAATGGCAGACCATCCCTATGTTGCTGATCTGAGACTTACAAATATGGAACTATTGCCTCTTTTATGGTCCCCACAGCCTCAGCCCTACCCACTTCCAAGATCAGAGAAAAAGGCCAAAGCTGATATTAATCCCTGAAGTCCTGATTGATAACAAGAAAATACAGCTTGAGTTCACCAAAATCTAAAGTCCATCCTGTGGCCAACAAGGAAGTTTATGATCTGGCTGTGGCTACCCCTTAGACCTCATCCTACCTTTCTCCCCCTTGCTCACCCCACTCTAAGCACACAGGTTTCATCACAGCTCCTCAAACACTGTGTGCACTTTCTTCAAGGCTGTTTGTTGCCTTTGCTTTTCCTTTTGCCTAGACATGTCTCAGTCACTTTCTTCATTCCTATCTGTGCTCACCATATCAGAGGGACGTCCCTAAAAATTCAATCTAAAGAGAACTTCACTTCTAGTCTTTTTTTCCTTATCTTGATTTATTTTTCTTCTTAGCATTTAACACCATCGAATATGTTACTTATTTTATTCCTGATCACTGTTTTCAATTGAAGTCAGATCTTTCCAATCAATAGTGTAAGATCTAAGAGATCTAGGATTTGTTGGGTCCACTGGTATATCTCTAGTGCTACAATAATGCTAAAAACCATTGTTAAGTGCTAAAAGAGTATTTGATAAGTGAATAAATAAATCTTCCTGTGCCTCCTGTAACACAGTGATGCTATTAGATATATTGTATATGTCATTATCTTATTTAATTTTCACAAAACTGCAAAGGTAGGTGTCATTATCCCCATTTTACCAACAAGAAAAATTGAGATTCAGAAAGCTTAAACAACTCAAAGTCATAAGAGTCAGAATGTAGTGTGACCAAACACTGGTTCTCTTTCACGAGACAACAATGTTTGAATGGGAAATAGTCAACATAAACTGAGAAATCAATGCCATATATTACTTAGAGAAGCATCTTTAGAGATAGCAGATGTTACCATTATTATTCTACAGAAATTCAGCCAGAGGCAATCATTGCCAAATTTTAACACTAAACCAATAACAATCTCCACAGCCTCAAATACATTCCTTACACTCTCAGAGCCAACATTTCTTCAATTCTAAAAATGATAATAGTTGTGTTTGACCTAGAATTTAGGATACATGACCACCTAATTCTGGGCTACTCTGCACAAGCCAACTTAGTCTCTAACAAAGTTACTTCCTTAGTGCAATGCAGTTTGAAATTGTCCATAAAAGTCTCTGTAACCTGAGAGGAGGTTTGAAGTCTTCTCAGCATCTGAGAGTTCTAACTAGTATCTGCATAAAAGAAATGTATTTAAAATTTCTGTTTGCAAAGAGCTGAGTATCCCTTGGGTAACATTTTCCATATTTGAGATGAACCATCTGAAAGGAACTTGTGTTAAAGACTTGGGCAGTATATAGCCCTCAACCAATTCACAGACTCTGCACTCCTTCACTCATTGCCTACGTGACCTTGGGCGAGTTAATCCACCTCTCAGAAACTTTTTTCCCTTTTATGCCAAGATGTATGAGCCAACTCCTGGCATAGAAAAGTACCATGCTTGTTTTCACTTAGATTATACATACACATTTGGAAAATAAATGAGAATATTTTTCTTCATTAACTGACAAAGTCAGAACCAAAAATTTAGTTCTCTTAATACATCAGAAAAAAAGCCATGGATCATCAACCTCTCTTAGCGCCAATCATGAAAGAGTTTGTCAAGAAAAATGCTAAAATCTCTAATTCCATGGCCTAAGGAGAGGAAGACTCAGCTCTCTGGTTGGGCTTTCCTACCCCAGAGGCAGCCAATTTGAGGATGATCTCCCCACCATGTTTTCAGACTGGGTCCTGTGATTCACAAAGGGACTGAAGGAAGAGACCCAGATTTAGTTCCCATGTCCCAAAGGTTCCTAGTCCAAGACCACTGACAATCCTCTCCAACATCCTCAGAACCCAGGACCCCCATTTTTCACTTTAGTAATTAAAAGCAAGGACTCCAGAGCCAAACTGCATGGCTTCAAATTCTAGTTTTGTCACTTATTAACTGAATGAACTTGGGAAAGTAATTTTAATCTTCCTGTGGCTCACAATCACACACTGAGTCATACATACACTAATTCTCACCCAATCACACAAATACACACGGTCAAATAATCACACCTGTAATGTCATACACATACACAGTGGCATTTACACAAAGTTAGAGATGATGACACACAGCCACTCCAACAGAGAGACAGTCGCACACAATCACACACCGTTACATACCACACAAGGTCACACATTCTATCACAATTACTCATACAAAATTATACCTGCAGAAATAGATGGTCGTGGGCACACCTGCTGCACACACATTCAAACACAATTATATCCACAGAGGCAAGTGGTCAAACACACACACACACACACACACACACACACGTCACACCCTTAGTCTCTCAGAAATCCATACGCAATAACACATACTTGTACCTGCAGAGACAGTCACTCACACACACACACACATTCTCCAGCTTTATACCGGAGTAGACAGTAACCGTCGAACACAACCACAATCTCACACACATTCACACACACACACACACACACGGTGACACACAAAATCACATTCTGTCACACCTGCAGTTTGTCACATAGTTACACATAATGACACAGTCTCCCTAATGACACCCGCCTGGTCACCGTCCCGTCCCAACCGGTCCACCCCCCAAGCCTGTCGCTGACCTCTTGCTCCCGCGAGAAGCCAGGCCCAACTCACCTTCTGGCACCGCGGGTTCTGGAAACCCAACTAGCGAACCAAGACCCGCGACGTCGCCCCCTAGACTCCCCAGCGGCGCGGAGAGGGGCGGAAGCTGAGGCGCGCTGGACCCTAGAAATCTGCGGGGAAAACATCCAGCTGCAGGAACTGGGACTATCTACTCAGCTTTTCCTTGCGACTCCGCGAACCACGAGTCCCAGAAGGCTTCGCGCCGTGACGTTCTTTGCAGAACTACATTTCCCAGAGGGCCCAACGCCGGGCTCTACTTTGCGCATGCGTTACAGGCAGCCAATCGCTTAGGGGCGGGTACCCGAGAGCTGAGTGCCGCTCAGGGCGAACCTGGGCGACTGTGTGTGAGGAAACGGCGAAGCTGCGAGCGTCTGTGACTGTTTGCTTAGGTGTGGCCGTTTTTTGTGCGTGTCTGCCACTGCACACTTTTGTGCTTGCGCACCAGGGGGCGGTGGGTTCTGTTGGTGCTGAGAGTTTCTGTATTTTAAATTACGTCCTGTCTGTCAGGCAGACTGTATGACAGACTGTGGGTCTGTTGCGACGAGAATGTGGGTGATTGTGGTTGTGGGAGTACTGTGGCTGACTTAGGACTTGACCGGTTCTGTACCTCTGTTGTTATCCCAGAGGTCGCAGTTTACCTGTGTCACGCAGTTTACCTAGTCTTGCCTTTAGGGTTGAATCCGTGGAAGAAGCCTTGATGTGTCTGTGTGTGTGACCGTTTCCAGATCTGACTGTTCTCCCATCCCCACCCCATCCCTCACTCCCAGCCATGGGCGGGGCCACTGTTAGCTTCCTTTTTATATCCTTTTTCTACTTGTACCTGATGTGATGTGGGCACAGAAGGGTAATTAGATTCCATTTGTAGGGAGATGCTCATTTGCACCAAAGCCGTTTATGTTGCAGCCAGTAGCTCTGGAGTTTCTCTTGCTGCTGCTTCAGTCTTTTCACTTTACAACTTTAAGAAACTGCCCACAGTCAGGAGGACACACGTGAGTCCATGAGTGATGTTAAAAACAGAGCTGGACAGTAGTAGAAGTGGGAAAAAAAAAAAGATTTTATTGAGGAACTATTTCAATAGGGGACAAAAGGCCAGTATAGAACTGGGCCCAATTCCAAATACAGTGAGAACAAGTGGGAATTTACAGGCAAGGAACAAGTTGGGGAGGGCGGGAGGTGTCAGTGAATGGAAAATTACTAAGAGGAGACATAAGGGTAGGGAGGAATTCTTGCTGAGAGGAGGCCAGGGTGATCATACATCACCTGGGTGGGTAAGGAATTTAATTAGTTATTGTGATCAAATATCAAGAACTCTGGCAAAACCGATTTGACAGAATTCTTGCTAAAACAGATCATACAAAGGGAAACACTGAAGTCAAAAGGTTGAAGTCAGGTTGAGAAGTGTGTTCAGAGGAGCCTGACTAAAGTTTGATCAAGGAGACAGTCAGTGAAAGTCCTAAAAAAGCAGCATTCTTCCCCATCACTAGACCCTGGAAGATCTGGAAGGTGCACCCAAGTCAAGACCTAGGTAAGTAGGGATATGTGGAAGCAAGTTCTTGAGAACCCACCCTTGGAGAATAATCTCTCTAATCCGCTCCCCACAAAGATCCCTGGCTAAGGCCAGAGAGTCATGAACAAAGGGAGTCTGGATACTAGGGCTGAAGTGATTTGCTGTTTATGAAATTGTGCATTGTTACTTTCAGAAAAAAGCCAGCAGATGTTTTTTGTTAATCCTGACCCAAGGACATTCTTAAGTTGATTTTTTTAGATAAAGTGGAAGGGAGGGAGGGGAGAAACATTGATGTGAGAGAGACACATCAATAGTTTGCCTCCCACATGACCCTTACCTAGGCTGGGATTAGAACCTGCAACCCAGATACATGCCCTTGACGGGGAGCCACCCACTTTGAAGGCCTCCGTCAGGGCCTCAGGCAGTGAGTTGCAGAGATAGAAGGGGACAACGAACTCTCCTCCATCCCAAGAGCCAGTGCCACCCCAAGCTGATGGGACAGCCTTGATCTGTTCCTCCAAGCCCCACTCGCACCATCTGGCAGGTGCAGCATTGCAGCACCTGTGTAAAGGGATCACAATTCAGAACTGGGAAATCTGGCATGACTCCCTTAGAGCTGCCCTTCAGGAGCTCTGGTGGGGTGCTGCTGAGCTAGAAGGCAAATGCATTGTTCCCTTCCCAAGGGCCCAGGGCCTGACCCATCGCCAACAAAGGGCTACCTGGATTAGCATTCTCAAAATCGGCTGGTATCACCTGCCAAGAGCAGTCCCACAGGGGGAGGGAAGTGCAAACCAGAACCGTGACATTTGGACATTTGGAGCAACCCCTTCAGAGGCATCCATCAGGAGCTCTAGCAGTGAGCTTCAGAGACAGAAGGGAGTGACAAGCTCTCTCCCCTCAAGAGCCGGTACCACACCAAACAAATGACAAGTAATGGCAAAGATGTGGAGAAAAGGGAACCTTTGTGCACTGTTGGTGGGAATGTACACTAGTGCAGCCACTGTGGAAAACAGTATGTTTCCTCAAAAAATTAAAAATGTAACTGCCTTTTGACCCAATGATCCAACTTCTGGGACTATATCCTACGAATCCCAAAACACCAACTCAAAAAAATATGTGCACCCCTATGCTCATAGTAGCATTATTTACAATAGCCAAGACCTAGAAATAGCCCAAGTGCCCATCAGTAGATGAGTGCATAAAAAAAGCTGTGGTATATTTACACAATGAAATACTACACGGGCATAAAAAAGGAGGAACTCTTACCTTTTGAGACAGCATGGATGGACCTGAAATGTATTATGCTAAGTGAAATAAGCTAATTAGAGAAAGACAAATACCATATGATTTCACTGATATGTAGAATCTAATAAACAAAATAAACTGACAAACAAAATAGAACCAAAGGCATGGATACATAAAACAGGCTGTCAGTTGTCAGAGGGGATGGGGGAGAAAGGGTTGGATGAAAGAAGGTGAAAGAATTAGCCAAAGAACATATATGCATAACCCATAGATACTGAGAACAGTGTGGTTATAGCCAGAGGGAAGGGGGAGTGGGTGATGTTGGTGGGGGAGGGCAGGGGAGAATGTTGATATCTGTAATAATGTCAACAACAAAAATAAATGCTTAATATTTCCTTAATTCTTGTATTGCAAGCCCATTGATTAAGTTGCATTATTTAACAGATATCCATAGCACTCTAGAAATGTGACTTCCTGATTTATATATTATATGAATTCTGATTTCACCTCCCCTAAATAAAGGAAAATATATTCTGATGCAGTAATTCAATGTGTGGTCACATGAGTGAAATTTATGGTAAAATCAAGACACAAAGAAAATATTAGAGAGCGCATTGGGTGCTTTACTATTTTTGTCTGTTCAGCTATTTCAATAAGGTGAGAAGAGCCAGGGGAAATAGGTAGGAAAAAAAATCACCCACTACTGTAAAAAAAAAAAAAACAAATAAAAAAGTACAAAACAATTTAATAGAGATAGGATAATTTCTTCAACAAATAGTTTTAAAACAATTAGATATCATATGCAAGAAAGAAAGAAAGAAACCCCAGCAGTCCAAGTGTCCATATCAGTAGATGAGTGGATAAAACAGCTATGGCACATTTACACAATGGAATACAACTTGGCTTTAAAAAGGAAAATTTTACCCTTTGAGATAGCATGGATTTTGACCTGGAGGACATTATGCTAAGTGAAATAAGCCAGTCAGAGAAAGACAAATACCTTATGATTTCACTCATATGTGGAATTTAGTGAACAAACTAAACTAACAAGCAAAATAGAGACAGACTCATAGATAGCAGGAAGACAGCTGTGTGTGTATGGGGCGGGGTGTTGAATGTGAAGTTATGGAGGGATAGAGCAAAAAAGGAAAAATAAAAGAGGACGAACTCAAAAAGAGCAAACCTCAACCTAAATCTTATACCTTAAAAAAAACTCAAAATGTATCATAAATGAGGCAATTTTCATGTTAAACCTAAAAAATGTTGTGCATCTGAAAAAAAATGAAAACAAAATACAATATTTTTAGGATGCAAGTAACTGATAAAGACTTTGTGTCCAGAATATATTATGAAACTAAGTATTAAAAAAAATATTGACCACACCCAGTGGCAGTGAGGTGAAGTGAGTTGGCCCTCTACTTCATCAAGAGGGTATTGTCATCCAGGATGAACCATGCCTGCCCAGAAGCAATGAAGTAGAACTGGCAACTTATCATCCTTCCCCATGTTATCAGGGACCAATGGGGAGCTGAACTTCCACCACTATCCAACAAGCTGTAGTAACAAGGTGGTGCTACTCAGCACTGTTTTCTCTTCTTCATCTTCTTCATCCCTGTCTCAACTGGGCTGGTAGGAGAGCTAAACTACCATTCCTACCCACTAAAAATTAGGTGGGTGTCAGTGTTCCACTTTTTCTTGGGTGGAGTCAGTGGGACCCAGCAGGGAGCTGAACAACCACCCACACCTGGATCTTCAAGCGACACGCAGAGTGACTTCCTGAAAAAAAAAAAAAAAAGGTTAAATAGGACCTAGAGTCTCATAACACAGCAATCAACATTTCCAGGATAGAACTGAAAATAATCATAGCAAGAAAGATGATCATCTCAAACTGAATGAGAAAAGATAATTAAAAGACATCAACAACCCTGGCCGGTTTGACTCAGCGGTTGGACCGTCGGCCTGCGATCCAGAGACCCGGGTTCGGTTCCCGCTAAGGGCACGTACCTTGGTTGCAGTTTGCCCCCGGCCCTTGTTGGTCATGCGGGTGGCAGCCACTCGATGTGTTCCTTTCACGTCGATGTTTCTCTCTCTCTCTCTCTCTCTGTTCCTATCTCTCCCTCCCACTCTACCTGAACAAAAAATGGAGAAATGTCCTCGAGTGAGGATAAAAAAAAAAAAAAAGACATCAACACCTGTATGACTGGGATTATCTGACAAGGAATTTAAAACAACAATCATAAAAATGCTTCAATAAACAAATCATATATATACTTGAAACAAATGAAAAAAATAGAAAATTTAGCATGGAAAGAGAACATGAGAAAAAATGGAATATTTTGAACTGGAAAATACAGTAACCAAGTTGGAAGAGTTAAGTTGCTCAATCTATGCTTCAGGGGGTGTGACAGTGGGCTATTCAAGTTTTTAAAAATTTATCTTTATTGTTGAAAGTATTACAAATGTCAAATTTTAAGAGAAGTTATTCTAGTAAAAGATTGAGGACCCTTTTATTTTATTATGCAAAAATACAGTAACCAAAATAAAAGACTCAATGCATGTGCTCAAGAGCAGAATGAGAAGACAAAAGAAAGTATCAGTGAACTTGAACACAGAACAAGAGAAATTACCCAATATGAACAACAGAGATGAAAAGTATGCTGAGTCCTACAAAGAAACAGGAAAGATTGTGAGGCTGAAAAAGCACTCAAAGAAATAATGGCAGCAAATTCCCCAATTTTGGCACTAAACATAAGCCTACAGATTCAAGAGGCAGAGCAAACACCAAACAGGATAAACACAATGAGATACGTGCCAAGAAACATCATAATCAAACTTCAGAAAGACAAGAAAAATTTTTTGAAAGAAATGACACATTACCTATAGAGGAATAATGATACTGTACTATAGTTATGCAAAATGTTACCATTAGGAAAAACTGGATGTAGGGTACACAGATTAAATAGTACTATGGGGTATTATTTCTTTAACTTCATATAAATCTATACTTATTTCTAAATAACAAGATTTTTGAAAGTCCTTGTAGAAAAAAATAGACAAAATATATAAAAGGGCTATTCACAGAAAAGGAAATTTGAGTACCAAAAATATTTGAAAGGCTTCAATATACAATGGCTGTGGTAGTGACCTTTCACACTCACTGGGCCCTTAACTGACAAATATTAAATCACAAGCATCTGCATCCCCATTTAAGGATCCAGAAACCAAAGAAACCTTTGTTGAGATACGCTGAAATTGCTTCTGCTCTGATGTGGGCAATGATCCTTGGGCTTGACATTTTAGAACCTTAATCACATTTTATAGTATGAATGGATGGTCTCTTCCCCTCAATTTGAAACCAGCCCAAATGCAGGCAAATTTTTTCCACTGAATGGAGAGTCAATTATCCCAAATACTGAATATTTCTTTTGTTATTTTACTACTTTCAACTAGGGAAAAATAGTGTTTAAAATAAAAATTGAATTGTTAAAAAAGCTGGCCTCAAACAAATGCAATATAGTGCTGAGTTTTATCATCCTAATTAACATTATGAGGACACAGTAAGCAAAACATTATCTTAATTTAGGTTTGGTTTGTGTATTAGCAAAGATAATTCTCTATAAATGTTAGCATTTGATTAAAAAAATGAGAATCCATTTAAGAATTGTTTCTATGGGTCCAGGTTTCTTGCACCAACTCGATTCTTTTTTAGAAAACTAGGTAATAAAGAAAGGCAAGAAATAATACAAAAGCAACATAATTTTGACAATCAGATTTGTTACCACTGTAATTTTCATTCATCAAGAAATATTACAGGTAAATATAACTGCTCCTTCAAAACATTTTCCACTTCCCAAAAGTGAAATCCACAGTAATATATGGATCCATGGTCAACACACACTACTGTTCTTCCCATTATTTTATTTATACAAAAATATCAAGTTTTAGTGTACACTT
The DNA here is from genome assembly GCF_014108415.1 of Molossus molossus. Taxonomy (NCBI): domain Eukaryota; kingdom Metazoa; phylum Chordata; class Mammalia; order Chiroptera; family Molossidae; genus Molossus; species Molossus molossus. The sequence goes on along the minus strand of NW_023425357.1, from coordinate 14,653,869 downwards.
TGCTTTTTATTAATATTATATATTGTGATCTATCCATGTAACTATGTCAAATTTGTATTCTGTAAATACTGTATTCTATCACAGAAATAATCACATATCAATCTATCTACTAATAGAAATTTATGCTATGTCTAATTCACAGTAATACAAACCATAATACAGTGAACTTATATATCTTTGTGCATATATGTAGGTGCTCTAAAGACAATACACCAAAATAGAATAAAGTGAGCACATATATCTCTTTGTGCACATGTGTGGGTGCCTCTGAAACCAATATACCAAAATAGGATTGATCCATATTTATGTGTGTGTGTGTTTAATCCTGTTACTCTAAAGTAATAAATATATTCCATTTGCATCAGTTTTAGAATTCTGCCTTTTATATTGTTTGTTAATTTATTTGCATTTTATTTTTATATATGGTATAGAGAGCTAACGGCTTTTATTAATATGAATCTTCCATTTATTAAATAGGTCATCCTTTCTCCAATAATTTCCATAGCAGTATCATACAGAAAATCTGCGTATCTTTCCTCCAATCCTCAATTTGTTTCCACCAATTTATTTACTCATCAAGAACATACTGTTTAAATGACACAGTTTTAAATAAAGTATATGATATCTAGTATATTTTTATTTTTCACACTTTTTCCAGCTCTTTGTAATCCTTTATATTCCAATATAAAATTTGAAATCAGTTTGTAAAATTCTTAAACTATAACTAATGAAAACTCTGAGTGGAAGTATTTTATAAGTAATTTAGAGATATGTGAAAACAGTTATTTTACAATGCTAAGTCTTTTCAGTGTTACCTTTCTAAATCTTTAAGGTGTTATTTTATGCTCTTCAAAATGTTTTATAATTTTACACATATAGTAATTCATTGTTGTAGCTATTCTTGGATATTTTATTTCAACACGTTTTCTAATTATTTCTCATATAAAAGGTTATATTTATAGTTTCTCTTTACCCAGTCTTTTTCTTGATAATACATTAGCTAGGAGCCCAAATATCATGTTGATAAGCTGACAGATTTTAATGAGAATGATAAATACATATTATCAATAGATAAGATGTCTACTAAAGGTTTTTGATAATCAGCTTTTTCATTATACAATTTGTAACCTTGGTAAGAATTCTCATGTTTCACAAATGTGTGACTTCTTCAAAAGGCTTTCCCATATTCATAGTTTTCTGTTCTAGAATCGATTATATAATCTGAAAGGAAGTATTAATTCCTTCTGAAGGTTTTTTTTATTCACAACAATCATGGGGTTTCTATTTCAAATGAGTATGAATTTTCTGGTGTCTAACAAGATGTGACTTTTGGCTGAAAGCCTTACCACACTCATTACAATGATAAGGCTTCTCACCTGTGTGTTTTCTCATATGAAGTGTAAGAGATGAGATCTGAGAGAAGGCTTTTCCACATTTACTACAGTCAAAGGGTTTCTCACCTGTATGACCTCGTATATGTATAGTAAGGGATGAGCTCTGGGAGAAGGCTTTTCCACACTTATTACATTCATAGGGTTTTTCACCAGTATGACCTCTCATGTGCACAATGAGGGAAGTTCTTTGAGAGAAAGCTTTTCCACATTCATTACATACATAGGGCTTCTCACCTGTATGACTTCTCATATGTAAATTAAGCAATGAGCACTGAGAGAAGGATTTCCCACATTTATCACATTCATAAGGCTTTTCCCCTGTGTGGCTTCTCAGATGAAGAGTAAGGGATGCAATTTGAGAAAAGGCTTTACCACATTTATTACAATCATAAGGTTTCTCTCCAGTGTGAACTTTCTGATGTGTAATAAAGTTTTGCTTTTGGCTAAAGGCTTTACCACATTCATTACATTCATAGGGTTTCTCTCCAGAGTGAATTTTTTCATGAGCAATGAGATTTGATTTCTGGCTAAAGGCTTTGCCACATTCTTTACATGTATAGGGCTTTTCTCCAGTATGAATTCTCTGGTGTCTAACGAGATTTGACATCTGAATAAATGCTTTTCCACATTCATTACATTCATAAGGTTTCTCTCTAGTGTGAATCTTCTGGTGTGTAATGAAATTTTTCTTGTGGCTGAAGGCTTTTCTACATTCCTTACATTCATAGGGTTTCTCACCAGTATGACTTCTCATATGTACAGTAAGGGCTGAACTTTGACAGAAGGATTTTCCACATTCATTACATTCATAGGGTTTCTCACCTGTATGAATTCTCACATGTATAATAAGCATGGAAAACTGAGAGAAGGCTTTTCCACATTTATCACATTTATAAGGTTTTTCTCCTGTATGACTTCTCATATGTAGAGCAAGGGATGCAATTCGAGGGAAAGCTTTACCACATTCATTACATGCATAAGGTTTCTCCCCAGTATGAACTTTCTGATGTGCAATGAGGCTTTGCTTCTGGCTGAATGCTTTTCCACACTCATCACACTCATAAGGTTTCTCTCCAGTATGAATTTTGTCATGATCAATAAGATTTGATTTCTGGCTGAAGAATTTCCCACATTCCTTACATGCATACGGTTTCTCTCCAGTATGAATTCTTTGATGTCTAATGAGATTTGACACTTTAATGAAGGCTTTCCCACATTCAATACATTCATAAGACTGTTCCCTACTGTGAATTTTCTGATGTTTTAGGAGTTTTTCCTTATGGCTGAAGGCTTTTCTACATTTGTTACATTCATAGGGTTTCTCTCCAGTATGAATTCGCAGGTGTCTGATGAGATCCAAGGTTTGACTAAACCCTTTTCCACAATGATTACACTTAAAGGGGATTACTACAAGATGTGATGAGTTATTGCCAGATGACTTTATAAGTTCATTATAGTCACAGTATTCCTTTTTGATAAGGATTCTCTCATTATTATGACAATCAAAATTATGTTCTAAACATTTCCCAAATAAGTTATAGTCATAGAAGTTGTGAATAGAAGGAAAAAAGTCTGAGTCTGGAGAAAATGCATAAGAAATTTTCTTATGACATTCACTGACTTTTTCTTCAGTCAATGTTTTGATGAACTTATCTCCAAGTTGTGTCAAGAGTCTGTTCTGTATATTCTGGTCATCAGTTCTCCACATTTCTCCTAAAACAGATTACAAATAAATGTTACTTCTAAATTTTTCCAATATTATGTCAAGAAAATTTCAAAATGTATGCTATTATAGGATTGATTCTTGGCTTAAGCCCTAGTTTTCCATTATTAAGTAAATTCCAGGAAAATATACTTTCTATTTCCTAAGCTTTAGAAAATTTTAGGAAGGTAAGTATGAGTAGAGGCAGATATTTATTAATACAAACACCCTCGACTGCTTTTAAATGGGCTCTTTAAATTGGATTAAATTGTTTGATAAATAAAAGAAAATGCAGAATTTTCAAATAAAGTAAGAAATGATAGAGAAAAAAACAAAGACAGGAAGCTAAAATTCATAAAACTATTTTGCAGGATTCTATTGAAGTACATTCTTACAAAATATTTGACAAATATTTTCTGGAAAATGTAAATGACCAAAATGACTATAAAATATAGAAAACCTATTAGTCCAATTTCCACAAAACAAACAGAAAAACATAAAAAGAAATCCCCTAAAAAAAAAAAAATAGAGCCCTGGCGGGTTTTGCTCAACAGTTAGAGCGTTGGCCTGTGGACCAGAGAGTCCTGGGTTCGATTCCCGTTAAGGGCACGTACCTCGGTTGCAGTCTGTCCCCGGCCCTGGTTGGGGTTGTGTGGGTGGCGACCACTTGATGTGTTTCTCTCACATCAATGTCTCTCTCTCTCTCTTCTTCCCTCTCTCCCTCCCGTTCTATCTGAAGATAAATGCAAAAAAGTGTCCTCGGGTGAGAATAAAAAAAAAAATAGAAAAGAACAGATTGACATGGAATTTAAACAAACATTTAAGGGACAACTCTCATGCTATACAAAATGTTATAAAAGAAAAAAGAAGAATTTCCCTTTGTGTGTGTGTGTGCGCACAATATTAATACCAAAACCTGATAAAGTCAACCAAAAAAGCAAATTATACACCGATTTAACTTATGAATATCAATATTAAAATTCTACATGAAATATCAAAATGACTCAGAAGGAAAATAAAGGGATCCAGAAGCACATTTAATATAAAATATGTCATAGCTGAGATCTTCATCCAGGAATATTTGTATGTTTCAACGTAGAAATATTTTTTCAATAAAAAATTCATTTACTATATGTAAATATGTCAAAAGTGAAAAATCAAGTAATGATTTCCAAAGATATTACAGAGATGATAAAACTCAGCATCCATTTTCCATTAAAAAACGCTTTATAAAATGGGACTAGACAGACACCTTATTTAACTTGAGAAATAAAGCTCAGTACAATCTAAACAAAAGCACCATACTTAATGGGGTAAATCCTATAGCAAACACATTAAAGTCAGGAAGAAGATGAGTACTATATCACTATTACTACAGTGCTGGACAGTAATAAATAGAGAAAGAAATCAGAGGTATAAAAAGTTGGAAAAGAAAGGTAAGATTAACATTATTTGTCAACAATAAAACAATTGTTCTGCAGAAGCAAGTCAGTTGACGTCATACCTGAAGAAACCTGAAACACTAATTCGAAAGAATATATGCACCCCTATGTTCATTGCAGCATTATTTATAATAGCCAAAGTGGAAACAGCCAAAGTGGCCATCAGTGGATGATTAGATAAAAAAAAGATGTGGTATATTCACACAATGGAATACTGCTTGGCCGTATAAAAGAAGGAAATCTTACCTTTTGTGACAGCATGAATGAACCTGGAGGTTATTATGCTATGTGAAATAAGCCAGTCAGAGACAAACAAATACCATATGATTTCATTTATATGTGGAATATAGTGAACAAAGTAATTTAACATACAAAATATAAACAGAAGCTTAGATACATAGACCAGACTGACAGCGGTCAGAGGGAATGGGGTTTGGAGGGCTGTAGGGCTTAGTGAAAAAAATGTGAAGGGATTAACCAAAATATTTATTTCCTCTCTCTCTCTAAAAAATAAAACCTTTTTTTTTTAAACAATTTTTTTAATTATTATTTTTTAATCCTCACCTGAGGACATTTTTTCATTTCTTGTTCAGATAGAGTGGGAGGGAGGGAGGGAGGGAGAGGGAGAGAGAGAGAGAGAAACATCGATGTGAAAGGAACACATCGAGTGGCTGCCACCCGCACGACCCAACGAGGGCCAGGGACAAACTGCAACCTAAGTACGTGCCCTTAGCGGGAACCGAACCTGGGCCTCTCTGGATCGCAGGCCGATGTTCTCACCGCTGAGCCAAACTGGCCAGGGCCTTTTTTTTTTTAAAAAAAAAGATGCTTGCCTTTACTCATAATAAAGGAAATGCAAATTCAAACTACCAGAAGTTATTTTTCACCTACCAATTTGGCAAATATTTATTAAATGCCAATAGCCTGTGTTGGTAGAAATATAAATAGTTAAAATCTCCTTAGTGGGTAAATACAAGACTTGGCAATATCTATCAAATAGAAATACATGTATGTGTATGAATATATATGTGGGTATGCATGTATATATATGTATATACATATTACACATACACACAGAAATACGAATATATACACATGACAAATGTAGCAGAAAATGTGAGCTAACAGAATAGTATTGTCTTAAAAACTTTTCTTGAAGTAAAATGTAGCCATTACTGAAGTATGAGAACAAAAGCTAACGATACAGTGGAAGTATAATTATGGGTACAAAATATGATGCTAAGGCATTTACAATGGAAGGAACAAAAAAATTTAGAAAAAGGACTATAAATGTTAACAGGTTTATTTGAACTATAATTCCATGAATATCAGAAAGCAAAAAGAAAGGATCCTGTGTAAAAAGGTGGGCAGAGACACTGAAGATGTCAAAAACAGAATGATTATGAAAGTAAAGCTGGAAATGTGTTAGGAAATATTGATATCTAACACACAGGTAAAAAGGCCAACTGGTCCTTTAAATTCCTTGGAAAGAAGTTCTGAGGAAAGAAGAATCTTATCTAGAAATGACTCCTTCAGCTTATAAAGAATTAACACCAATTGTCACTATAAATGTCTAGTCATTAGGGAAATATCTTTGAAGAACATTTCAGAGAAATCAACTATTCACATACTAACCATTAAAAGGGCCTGGCCCCTCCTCACCTGTCTGGTTCCCTCCCACTAACCTGAACAGTGTCTCTTTAACACTTCTTCCTCCACCACCCATGGTTCCTTTTCTTGCTCCAACTTATAAATCACATCAGGTTTGGTGAATGGAAAGCCTGTCAAAGGATAATTACATAAGATTTAGGCATAAATACTAGAACAAAGAATCATTTAAGAATTTAGGCTGGCACAGGGAAAGCATGCTTTCTAAAGGACAAGAAATGTGTGGTTTCCGGGGACTCTGCCCCCTGAATCATAACCAAAAAGGACCCTTTGTTTTGAAAGCTGCAGCATGCACATACACGTAAGTAAAAACATCTAAAGACCAAATTCGCTCTAACACTTAAAGGTCCCACACACTTCAGAAAACTGGGGGAAGGAGGGGAAGCAACTTTACTCCCAGAATTTGGGTTATACAGGAAACTACCCTTACCCACTGTGATTAAGTTGTTATAGTTTTCTAGCATCACATTCCGGTACAGGTTCCTTTGAGCAGGATCCAATTGCTGCCACTCTTCCTGGGTGAAGTCAATAGCCACATCTCTGAATGTCACCGTTCCCTGTAACAACAAACTCCTAACTCAATCTGAAGTCATTCATTTTAGATGATGTGGACAAAACATATTGAACTATCTTGTCATGATATGCACAGATAAGAGGTTATGAAAAATTTACCTGTTTTTTTAATTTCTAAAAGAAAAAAAAAATCACACTAGCAACAATCTATCAGTTTATGTTCATTTACTGAATTTGTAAGCACCTATCTTTAATAACCACCATGGGTTAAAGAGATCTTGGGCACCAATTTATATTAAGTGTGGAAGATGGGAGAATATAAAACTTTATTCAAGTTAACTGGTTTGGGAACTCACTAGATGCTTGTGATTCAATAAGACAGAAAAAAAAAAAATGAAAACAGGATTTGGATGGAAACAGAAGAGGGGAGAGAGGATATGCAAAGTTTGTGATATGGTAGAACATCCAACTAGAGATATACATTTATATATTGTTGGACATATTTTCATTAGATCAGAAGTCTACAATGAAATGAGGATTGCTCATTAGTTGTCTGCAGCCATGAAAATGGGCTATGATTGCTCAGAGTTCACATACATTGAAAAATGAGGGCTACAGACAGAATCATACAAATACCACCAAAGAAAAAATTCCATTAATAAATTTTTTTTAATGTTCTGAACTAGAACTATAAGCAGAACTAGGAGAAAACATTATCAAGAAAGCTTTGCCCTGGCCAGTTTGGCTTAGCGGTTGGAGCACCGGCCTGTGGACTAGAGAGTCCCAGGTTCAATTCCTGCTGGGGGCACACAAAAAAAGAGAAAGCTTTAGAATAAGTTTCAGAAATGAGCTATTGGTGACAAATTTCTTAAAAGTAATGTGATTTAAATATTAGAAATATATTATATTTTTCTTAGTTAAAAACTGAAGTGCCTAAAGGAATATAAACATAAGGCAAAAATCTTCAACAGCACTAGAACAAAGGAAGCTTATTTACATATTTCCTGCCCTTTGAGGAATATCTATGAGAGACAGGTGAAATAGAAAGAAATCACCAGGAGTTAATTCACAATCACTATTTCTAAGAATTTATTTCTAGGTCTTAAAGTATTCTATGAACATAAACATTCACTAACACTAAGGGTTCAGAGTAGGCTGTGGGACTAAAGAAATAATATTCTGGAACACTTTTCTGTTAAAGAGCGAGGCCTTTGAAATAAACAGGTTTAAGAAACCAAAGTCATTTATGGCTGAGTGACGTCCCTCATATACTTCCCCCTCTCCCACAACAACAATGTAGCATCCATCCATGGACAAAAGTGCCTTTGTGGGAATTTTGGGATCCAGCAATATATACCAAGGGACTCCTGAGGATTCTCACCCACCCATGTATTGGATAACGGGTATGCAGACCTTCATCCCAGCTGTAGACCCTACAGTAGCTCATGAACCAACTTTAGTCCCTCTTGGCTATGATCCAGGAGCTCCTGGAAAAAACTGTCTCAGACAATCACCCATGGATGACAGGTCTCCAGCAGTAAAGTTCCAGCAAACCACTGGAGCAAAACATGAGTTTTGATTAATCAGAAATGGTAAAAGAAACAGTTTGACTTTACTCCCACCACCTCTGTGGCACAGATTAGAAATATGAGAGATCCTCCTGGCCTGTGAGCTCATCCATAGAGGAAAGTGAGAGAGTGTGAGTGAGCATTTGGCTTCCTAGCTGCGCAGGATAGTGCCAAAGAAGCTCATTTCTCTTTTGTCTCACCCATAGTACTGAATTCTAAGCTACACGATGAGGGAAGGAAGAGTCTGAGAGAGTGGAATAAATCTCTTATGAACATTAACAGGACACAGATCCTACTAACTGCATTGCAGAGCCAATCAAGAAGCCTGTCCATGAGCTTCTGGGTATGCTTTGCCTATAGATTCCCCCAAATGCTCCATGGGCACCATAGAACTCTTCAGCCCTCACCTGCGCGCGCGCACACACACACACACACACACACACACCCTTGTGGCTGTCTCCCTGTGCAAGCTCCCGATGATGGTAGTAAGAGTGAGCTTTGGCAGATGACTACTATGCATGTGCAGAGTCAGCCTGAATCTACAGGCTAGTGAGAGACCACAAGCGTGAGCTTTAGCACTATCTTTGGGGGAAAAAAAGAGAGGCTCTCAGCAAGTATCCTGCCTAGTGTGTTGCAGGATCAAGAAAAGGCATACAAACTTATGAATTCTGCCACAAGAGGGCGAAGAAGAGTGGAGTAGGTATAGTCACAGAAGCTTGGAGAAAGCCTCAGAATCCCTAGCAGAGTTGAAAGTTATTTCTCTCCTGACAGTAGTTAATAAAGACTGAAGGAGGTCACTGTTTTCTTCAATGCAAAACTTCAAAGAACATGAAAATTCAAGGGAACATAATACCACAAAAGGATCACAATAATTTTTGAGTTACTGATCCCAAAGACATGGACCCCCTCCCACCAAAAATACAAAATAGAGGTTTTAAGGAAACTCAAAGAGCTATATAAGAAAACACAAAAACACAATTCAACAATATCAGGAAAACAAAACATGAACAAAATAAGAAGTTAAATAAAGATGTAAAAAAAGAACCAAGCAAATTCTGGAGCTGAAGAATACAATGAATAAAATGAAGAATTCAATAGCAAAATGCAACAGCAAAATGGATCAAGTGGAAGAAAGAATCTGTAAGTTAGAAGACAGGAAGTGTGAATTATTGAGTCAGAGGATAAGAAAGAATGAAAAAAATGAAGACAACCTCTGTGAATTATAGGATATCATCAAATAAAACTATATTCACATTATGGGAATCTCAGAATTAGGAGAGAGAGGGGAAAGGAGTAGAAATATTATTTAAAGAAATAATGCCTGAGAACTTCCCAAATATAGGAAGAGATTTTGATATCCAAGTTCATGAAGCTCATAGGTTACCAAACAAACTCAATTTAAAGAATCCTCTCTAAGACACATAGATAAAAATAAAAAATAGAAGAGAATCTTAAAAGCAGCAAGATAAAAGAAACTTGTAACTTATAAAGAACCCCCATTAGGATAACAGTAGGTGGTTGTTTTTTTGTTTTTTAGCAGAAACCTCACAAGCCAGGAGAGAATAGGATGTTATATTCAAAGTACTGAAAGGAAGAAAAAAACAACCCTGCAAACCAAGAATATCTACTATCCACCAAAGTTGTTCTTCAGAAATGGAGAGAGACTCTTCCAACAAAAGATGAAAGAGTTCCTCGCCTTTAGACCTACCTTAGAAGAAATGCTGAAAGTTCTTCAAGCTGAAATGAAAGGATGCTAATTAGTAACATAAAACATAAAAAATATACACACACTGGTGAAGGTAAGTATATAGTAAAATTCAGAAAACTGATACTGAAATATGGTGAGGGTGTTAAGCATTTAACTCTGATATAAAGGTTAAATAATAAGTATTAAAAATAACTATAGCTAAAAAGTAAAGAGGAAGATATAAAAAAGCGGCAGCATCTACCATGTTCATGAATTGGAAGAATCAACATCATTAAAATGTCCATGCTACCCAAAGCAATCTACAGATTCAATGCAATCCCTATTAAAATACCAATGGCATATTTCACAGATCTAGAACAAAATTTCCAGAAAAAGAGCTAAATAAAATGGAGGCAAGCAACTTACCAGACATTGAGTTCAAAGTAATGGTTATAAGGATGCTCAAGAAACTTAGAACTACAAGAAACTTAATGGAAGCTATAAGGAACATAGTAGGAACTACATCAGCATGAAAATAGAACATAGAAAACATAAATAAGAATGAGTCAGAAATGAAGAATCCATATCTGACATCAAGAATACACTAGAATGAATTAAAAGTAGGCTAAATGAAGCAGAGGATTGAATCAGCAATTTGGAAGACAAGGTAAACCAAAACATTCAATCAAAGTAACAAAAAGAAAAAACTAAGAAAAGAGGATAGTTTAAGGGAACTTTGGGACAACATAAAATATAACAATATCCACATCAAAGGGGTACCAAATGGAGAAGAAAGTGGGCAAGGGATAGAAAATCTCTTTGAAGAAATAACAACAGAAAACTTCCCTAATTTGGTAAAGAAAAAAGTCACACAAGTTCAGAAAGCACAGAGAGTCCCACCCAATAAAGACAAACTCAAAAAGACCCACACCAAGACACATCATAATTAAAATGGCAAAGGTTTAATTAAAAAGACAAAGAGACAATCATAAAGGCAGGAAGAGACAAATAGTCAGTCATATTCAAGGGAGTTCTCATAAGGCTGTCAGCTGATTTTTCAACAGAAATATTTCAGGCCAGAAGAGACTGGCATGAAGTATTCAGAGTAATGAAAAACAAGGACCTGAAACCAAGACTACTCTATTCAGCAAGGCAATTGTTTAAAATGGAAGGCAAAATAAATAACTTCTCACACACAAAAAAAAGGAAAAGGAGTTCATTGCCACCAAATGAGCATTGCAAGAATTGTTAAAGGGACTGCTTTAAGGAGAGAAAGAAAGAGAGAGGGGAGAACATAGATATAAAGAAAAATGGCTATAAATAAGTATCCATCAATAATAACCTTCAATGTAAATGCATTAAATGCTCCAATCAAAGACATAGGGTAGCTGAATAAGAAAACATGACCCATATATACGATGTCTATAAGAGACCCACCCCCGAATAAAAGACTCACACAGGATGAAAGTGAAGGGATGAAAAAAATATTCCATGAAAATGGAAATTTTAAAAAGCTGGTGTAGCAATACACATATCTGACAAAATAGACTTCAAAACAAAGGCCATAACAGGGGACAAAGAAGGTCACTACATAATAAAAGGATCAATTTAGCAAGATGACATACCCTTGAAAACATATATGCACTCAACATAGGAGCACCTAAATATATTAAAAAAAAACTCTTGGTAGACTTTAAGGGACAAATCAGCAACAATACAGTAATAGTAGGGGACATTATCACCCCATTATCATCTCTGGTTAGATCTTCCACATACAAAAATCAACAAGGAAACAGTGACCTAAACAACAATCTGGATCAGATGGATTTCATTCATATTTACAGAGTATTTCATTCCAAAGCAGAGATTATGCATTCCTCTCAAGTGAATATAAAATATTATAAAAGATAGACTATATATGTTAGAACACAAAAGAAGTCTGAACAAATTCAAGAAGACAGAAATCATACAAAGCATCTTCTCTGACCACAATGGTATGAAAGTAGAAATCAACTACAATTTTTAAAAAACATTAAAAGACTAAATCACATGGAGGGTAAATATTGTGTTATTAAACAATGAATGGGTTACCAAGGAGATAAAAGAAGAAATAAAAAATTTCCTGGAAATGAAAATAAACATATAACAACCCCAAATCTATGGGATACAGTGAAAGTAGTCCTGAGCACAAAGTTCATGGCATTACAGGCCTACCTCAAGAAACAAAAAAACTCTCCCTGGCCAGTTTGGCTCAGCGGTTGGAGCGTCAGCCTGCAGACCAGAGAGTCCTAGGTTCGATTTCCGCTAGGGGCATGTACCAAAAATATACATATATAAAAATAAAGAGTCCATATCTCTTAAAAAAAAGAAACAAAAAACTCAAGTAAACAATCTAACCCTACACCTAAAAGAATAAGAAAGAAAGAAAAAAAAGAAAGAAGGAAAGAAAGGCCCTGAGTAAGTAGAAGGAAGGAATTAATAAAGATCAGAGCAGAAATAAATGACATAGAGTCTAAAAAGAATAAAAAATATCAATGAAACCAAGAGTTGGTTCTTTGAAAAGATAAACAAGATTGATGAACCTTTAGCCAGGCTAACCAAGAAAAATAAAAGAAAGAGGACCCAAATAAATAAAATCAGAACTGAAAGAGGAAAAGTAACAACTGACATGACAGAAATACAAAGGACTGAAAGAAAATACTATGAACAATTATATGCCAACAAATTGGACAACATGGGTGAAAAGGACAAATTCCTAGAAACATACAATCTTCTAAAACTCAATCAGGAAGAATCAGAAAACCTGAATAGAATGATGACAACTAATAAAATTAAAGCAATAATAAAATAATAGTAATAACTACCAGCAAATAAAAGTCCTGGACCAATGGCTTCACAGGCAAATTTTACCAAACATTCAAAGAAGAACTAGTACATATCTTCCTCAAACTATTCCAAAAAATTCAAAAGTAGGAAAGGATCCCTAACTCTTTTGATGAAGCCAGTATTATCCTAACCTATACACACCATACACAAGAATAAACTCTAAATGAATTAAAGCCTTAAATGTCAGCCCAGCTGGTGTGGCTCAGTGGCTGATCATTAATTCATGCAACAAGAAGTTGCTGGATGATTCCTGCTCAGGGCATATGCCCAGGTTGTGGGCCAAATCCCCAGTGGGGGACATGCAGGAGGCGGCCTATCGATGTTCTCTCTCATCAATATTTCTATCTCTCTCTCCTTTTCCCTTCCTCTCTCTCTAAAATCAATAAAGAAAAAAAAATTTTTTTAAAAAGACTTAAATGTCAGACTTAAAACCATAAAAATCATAGAAAAAACATAGGCAGTAAAGTCTCAAAATTTTCTCATAGAAATATATTCTCTAATATATTGCCTTGGGCAAGTTACACAAAAGAAAAAATAAACAAATGGGACTATATTAAACTAAAAAGTCTTTGCAGAGCAAAGAAAACCATCAACAAAATAAAAAGACAAAGCACTGAATGGAAGAAGATATTTATCAATGATACATCTGATAAGGGCTTAATATCCAAAATTTATAAGGCACTTATAAAATTCAACTAAAAAAACACACAAAATAACAATCCAATTAAGAAATGGGCAAAGGACCCGAACAGACACTTCTCCAAAGAAGACATACAGATGGCCAAGAGACATATGAAAGGACATTCAAGGTGACTAATCATCAGAGAAATGCAAAATAAAGCTACGATTAGATATCACCTCATACCTATCAGAATGGCTATCATCAATAAATCAACAAACAACAAATGTTGGCAAGGATGTGAAGAAAAGGAAACCCTCGTGCACTGGAGGTGGGAATGCAGATTGGTGTAGCCACGGTGGAAAGTAGTATGGAGTTACCTCAAAAAATTAAAAATGGAACTATCTTATGACCCAGCAATCACACTTCTGAGACTATATCCAAAGAAACTTGAAACACTAATTTGAAAAAATATATGCACCCCTATGTTCATTGCAGCAGTATTTACAATAGCCAAGATTTGAAAGCAGCCCAAGTACCCATTAGTAAATGAGTGGATAAAAAAAAGCTGTTGCACTTTTACACAATGGAACACAATTCAGCCTTTAAAAAGGAAATCTTACCTTTTGTAACAGTATGGCTGGACCTGGAGAGTATTATGCTAAGTGAAATAACTCAGTCAGAGAAAGACAAGTACCGTACAAGTTCACTTACAGGTGGAATGTAAGGAACAAAATAAACTAACAAAGTAGAGACAGACTCATGGATACAGAGAACAGACTGACAGCTGTCAGAGGTGGGTGAGAAAGGTGAGGGATCAAGCAAAGAAAAAAAAGGACTCATGGACACAGACAACAGTATGGTGACTACCAGAGGGAAGGGGAAGTGGGGGGAGGTAGAGGAGGGTAATGGGGGCATAAATGGTGGTGAAGGGAGACTTGACTTGGGGTGATAAACACATAATACAATATACAGATGATGTAGTACAGAACTGGATACCTATATAATTTTATTAACCTAGGTCAATTTAATAAATTCAATTAAAAATTTTAAATAACTAAAATAACTGAAACATCTTTGATTTTAAAGTCTTCTGAGCTCTACAGGGGTTGGCAAAAGTAGGTTTATAGTTGTTCATACAATATGAACATTATATAAAAAATAATACAATAATAATACAGGAATAAACTGTTTCACATACTCACAGTAGTAAACCTACCTTTGCCCACCCCTGCATATTCAAATCATAGATTTTGTAGGAAAACAACAAAACGGGCATGATGTTGAATGCTATTTTTTGTGTGTGGTAAACCACACAGCAAATTCACCATTTTAACCATTTTATTTTTATTTTTTGAATTTATCTTCAGATAGAGCAGGAGGGAGAAAGGGAGGAAGAGAGAGAGAAACATTGATGTGAGACACATCGACTGGTTGCCACCCACACGACCCCAACTGGGGCCAGGGACGAACTGCAACCAAGGTACATACCCTTAGCAGGAACTCAACCCGGGACTCTCTGGTCCACGGGCTGACACTGTAATCGATGAGTCAAACTGGCCAGGGCCATTTAAACCATTTTAAAGTGTACAGTTTAATGGCATTAAGAACATTCACATTATTGTAAAATCATCACCACTATTCATCTCCAGAACATTTTCAGCATCCCAAACTGAAATTCTCTATCCTTTAAACAATAACTCCCTCTTCCCTCCTCCCTCTAGCCCCTGGTAACCACCATTCTACTTTCTGTTTCTGTAAATTTGTGAAGGCCATTTTTATTTGTGCTAAATATTGATATCCACTATTAATAGTAACAACACAAGAAGATGAGAAAGATCTGGTACTGGAGGCAAACACTTTCTGCCGTTTTCCAGTTTGTTATATGGACTAAATTATCTAACTTCTCTGAGCATCAATTTCCTCACTTCTTAAATGGCTCTAGTAATTTAGTGGGCTATTGGGAAGATAGGATAATGTATGTAAAGTAATAATAGGCACTCAAATAATTTTATATATAGAATGTTCTCAAAATATTAACTCATTTTTTGGTTAGATAATTTTTTAAATATGTTTTTATTGATTATTTTTTTTAAGATAGAGGAAGGGAGAGATAGAAACATCAGTATGAGAAACATCAATGGTTGCCTCCTGCACGCCCCCTATTGGGGATGAAGCCTGCAACCCAGGCTTGTGCCCTGACCCGGAATCGAACCAGGACCTCTCATTCCAGGGGATGCTGCTCAATCCACTGAGCAACACTGGCTGGGTTAGACAATTTTTAAATGACTCTTACAGAAGCCAGTTAAAAAAATAGTTAATATTAGGGTATTGTGGATTCAAATCTGTGCAATTCCCAGGTATTTTACAATATGCTATAAATGATTTTTTTTTTTTTACTTGAAAAGTAGAAATAGCAAATTACTGCATTTACAAACCAAAGATGTAAACAGTATTTTGATATACTTGCATAAAAAATGTTTTAGCTATTGCCAGTAGAAAAGTAAATAGTGATTTAATTCATGGATTTTATTTTTGGTCAGTTTTTTAAAAATCATTTGTTATTTTTCCTATTCAAATTATCCTGTTTGTAAATAATCCATGTTGTGTCGTCCAATTCACTAGTTGTCAGTTCCATCTTTGATCATATAGAGGGGGAAAGGTTTAACATAAGTCAGCCAAAATTTTGTTAGCTCTGGTTAAGATTTATAAAACAGGTCTTCAGTATAAAACACCTAGACAGAGTTAAATTGTGATAATTTTGTCAAATTCCTATATGGTTAAGTTACATATTTAACTAATTTTTAAAAAGTTAATCTATATTTTATTTTATTTTATTATTTTGAAATCCTCTTACCAAGTGTATTTTATTTATTGATTTTTCAAAAGAGAGGGCAGGAGAGAGAAAAAGCATTGATGTGTGAGAGAAATATTGATCAGTTGCCTCCTGTAAACACCCTGAAAAAGAAACAAACGCGCACCCTAGGTATGTGCCCTGACTGGGAATTGAACCCACAACCTTTTTGCTTTATGGGACAATGCTCAATGAACTGAGCCACTCTGCTGGGCCATATTTAACTATTTTTTATTTATCCACTGACAAATATTTACTGAGCATTTTCTTACTATAAAGCATTAGGGATTTTAAAAAGTCTAAACTTTGGTCTCTTCCCTCAGTGTTTACAATTCCCTTGAAAAAGGAGGCCACCTGTGCATGAAAGTTTAAGACTTTTGCTAAGAAATGTTCATTTTTATCCTCATGTACAATATAAATTATATACTGAATTTCTGCTCTGGTTTGCTTTACCTATAATAATGAAATTCAAAATTGAAGCTGAACTAGAATCTCTCTGAATGAACACTTTCCTACATAATCATGTTTTAACTCTTTCCTGGTTTTAATCTTCCAAATCTATTTCCTATGAAAATATGTTATCCATATACAATTTTCCAATGTATTGTCTGGATTACTGCAATCCTCTTAAACTACACTGTAGAATAAAGCATGGAACAAATACACTATTTAAAATTTACCTGGGACTCGGTCATTTCCTCCTCTTTCTGGAATGGACAGGGCCTGAGAAGGCAGAGCTGGAGAAGAAAATAAACGCCATTAGACCAGGCTTGCTCTGTGGTTTCAGAAACATGCACCCACAAGGTTAAGGTAATGCTGTAGCGAAATGATATTTGAGTCCATCAGAAAGGTCATGAATATTCATACCACAGATGTGCTAATAAGTACAAGGATGACTGGTATGATCACGTAAAGCTTAAGCATAAGGTGGAAAGGAATAAGACTGCATATGTGGAATAGGAGATGGAAAGGAATAGCAGGTGGAAATGAATAGGAGATGCCCCATGAATTATCTATAGCTCTGTATTAGAGAATAAACAGTTCACATGGAGCTAGCTAGTTTAATGAAAGCACATAACCAAAAAAATTATAAAACTGATGAAAACATAATGTATTTTAGTGTACTGAGACATTTAAAGACAAATATGTACCAACTAACTGGGAATTTAACCACAATGGCAATTAAATGGGAATTTAACCAAAATAGTGACATAATTATATTTCGAGGAAGAAGTAGTGTGTGAGAGTGAAGTGTATCAGAGATATTGGTGGTGAAGAGTTAAATTTTTATTTTCTATAGTAAAAAAACAAAACAAAACAAAAAAACCCAAATCTGAAAAGTGTCAAATAATATCAGGATAAACATATTATTTAGAAAAATGGAATGAAAACAAGAAGTTACACTTGCAATTAGTGGTTCTCTCTGGGAACAGGAATTAGGAATGGGTAGAAAAGAAACAAGGTATTGTTTTTCTTATTATTACAAGTCTAATAGCACTATTTGATTTTGTTAAAACAAATCCACATATTCTTTTCCCCAAAATACAAATTTAATCAAGAAAACATACATCATTGCAATCGATTCAAGCAATACTGCAGTGTATAGGGAACAACACAAGATGTCCTCACCCACCCCCATGCACAGTCCCTTTCCCAGTTTTAATTTGAGTAAGGAAAATGTATCTATTTTACTATTCTGCTTTATTTCTTTTTACTTTTTCTTTGTTTGGGCTTGTTTTAATTGATTTTTGTTACTTATTTAGGTGATTTTTTTCCTAAAGGATCTTTTAAAAGAAACTTTAGGAAATTCTCTCTCTCTCTCTCTCTCTCTTTCTCTCTCTCTCTCTCTCTCACACACACACACACAAACACACACACACACAAACTCAAACACATTCCTGCACCTCCCCACTTCCACCCAGGTGTGTTTTCCTTGCCTCTCTCTCCCCTAAGCTCCAAAGGCCCTTCTTTAGCCTCCATAACTTGTTTCGCAAGCCCATTTTTTCCTATGGTTCACTTCTTCTACCTCTGTGACTTTTTCTTTTTTTTTTGCATTTATCTTCAGATAGAGCAGAAGGGAGAGAGGAAGAGAGAGAGAAACATCGATGTTAGAGACATCGACTGGTTGCCACCCACACAACTGGGGCTGGGGACAAACTGCAACTGAGGTACATGCCCTTACCAGGAACCGAACCTGGGTCTCTCTGGTCTGTGGGCCAATGCTCTAACCGCTGAGCCAAAGCGGCCAGGACTATGACTTTCTAAATAAATTTTCTCTTATAGTCTAAAAAAAAAAGAAAAGAAGAGAAAATAAAGATTAAAAAAAAAAAAGGAACTTTAGGCCAGATGAATTATAGTGGGAAAGAACAGTGACCTGGGAGCAAAGAGATTTGCCTTCTAGCCCTCTCTACCAGATAAGCATAGTGACACTGGGAACCCCACTTTCTTCGAAGCATTCTAATCCATTTGTAAGAGGACAGCAGAATAATATGGTATCTCAGTAACTCTCTGATACCAGCATTGTGAAATTCTGTCAAAAAAATTTGATACTTTGCAAAGGATGGAGAACCAACATATTCCTAAAGGCCAGATGTGGCAGAAAATATTACTACCTAAAAATACCCAATGTTCCCCCCATCCCCTGCCTTATTCCTTGGAAACTAGACCCTTGTTTTATCACAGTGGCAATATACCTTCTCCCAAGGGTGTATCATGATTGAGGGTAATCCTATTCCCCTTTGCCAATTACTCGCTTTCCCAGCATCCCTCCACAGCTTTGTTAACACGACACATTGTTGGCCAATAGGAGTTAAGATAATGCCTACTGAGGGTGTGGGTGGTAATGGAAAATTTTCTGGCTTTAAAAAAATATGTAAGAGCTGTCCAACTACAGAAACAAGGTTCAGATAATTCCTAAGATCTACTTTTGATCATTTAAAGATGCAATTAAACGTCCTCTATTGGGGGGAAGTGGACACTGTTTTAAAAAATTACTTAGGTCAGTTCCTTTCTTCCATATCACCTTCAGTGAGGTCATGTCATACATTTGTAGTACAGTTAAATACATTTCTCATATTCTGCATTCCATTTTCTATCTCCATACTCATTGATCTCTGTGCTAGAAATTTGATTAGAATTGTGTTCAATCTTTAGTTCAAATTGAAGAGAAATGAAAACAAGTCTTCCAATGCATGAATGTGGTATATTTATTTTATTTCTTTCATCACAGTTTCTTTCCATTTTTGGTACACAGTGCCTGCACATGTTTTGTGAAACAATTATTTAATTTGGGGGGATGCTAACAATATGACTTCTTAAATCTTATTTCAAATTTCAATTGTTCATTTCTGGAATATAAAAATGACTTATCATTATGGGAGCTTTCGTAGATTCTTTGGGGTGTTCTACTTAATTAATCATGTTGTCTAGAAAAGTGTATTTTTAAACATATCCTCACCCAAGGATATTTTTCTATTTATCTTCAGATAGTGTGGGACGGAGGGAGGGAGAAACATTGATGGGAAAGAGACACATCAACTGGCTGCCTCCTGCACGGCCCCAACCAGGGACAGGGCCAAACCGCAACTGAGGTATGTACCCTTGACCAGAATTGAAGTCGCGACTCATTGGTCCACGGGCTGACACTCTAACTGCTGAGCCAAACCAGCCAGGGCTAGAAAAGTGTATTTTTCTTCCTAATGTATAGTTTTTATGTCTTTTTTTTTTTTACTTTATTGCACTGGCCAGTACTAACAAAATGATGGTGAATAATGAGTAGTGACAGAGGATATCCTTGCCTTTTTCCTAATCTTAGGGGTAAAGCATTCATTATCTCATTATTAACTACACTGTAAGCTCTATATTTTGTTTGTTTTTAAGATGGCTTTTATTAAAGGATGTTCCCTTCTAGTCTTAGTTTGGTGAGAATTATTTTGTATGAAATGTTGAATTTTGTCAAGAGATTTTTCTGTATCTACTGAGATGACACGGTTATTCTTTAGTCTTTTATTATGGTGAATTACCATAACTAATTTTCAAATAATGAACTTGAAATTCATTTTACATTCCCAATATGAACCCACTTGGTCATGATATGTTATCCCCTTTGTATAACGCTAGATTCAATTTTTTAAATTCATTGTTGAGAATTTTTGTTTCTAAGTCCATGAGAAATCTTGGCCAGAAATCTGTAGTTTTCTTATGTCTTTGATTTCGGTATCAGGGTAAGACTGGCCTCATAAAATGATTTGGAAATTGTTCTTCCATTTTCAGGAAGAACTTATAAAAGATTGCTGTAATTTCTTCCTTAGATGTTTGCTATTTCAACTACGAAAGAATATGGGCATGGAATCTCCTTTTCAGATGCTTTTTTAAAAATTGAGATAAAATTGACATATATTAGTTTAAGGTATACAACATAATTTGATATTTGTGTACATTAGAAAATAATCTAATTAACATGTTACCTTACATGGTTACAAATTTTTTTTCTTGTAATGAGAACTTTTACATTCTACTCTATTAGCAACTTCCAAATATGTAGTAAAATGTTATTAAATATAGTCACTATGCTGTACATTAGATCTCCACGACTTATTTTATAACTGGAAATTTATATTCTGAAACTCTTCATCTATTTCTTTCACTACCAGCCTCAGCAGATCCCTTCCCCACTGGCAACCACACATCTGTTCTCTGTATTTATGAGTTTGGTATTTTTGTTGGGCATTTTTGCTTTTTTTTTTTTAAGATTTCACATATACGTATAGTATTTTTCTCTGTCTGAATTATTTAACTTAGCATAATGCTTTCAAGTTCCATCCATGTTGTTGCAAATGGCAAGATTTCATTCTTTATTATGGATGAATAATATCACAATGTGTACATAAACATTTTAAAAATTCACTCATTCATCAGTAGACACTTAGATGTTTCCAAATCTTAGCTGTTGTAAATAATGCTGCAATAAACATGAGCTGTAGATATCTTTTTGAGTTACTGTCTTTGTTTTCTTTGGATAAACAGCCAGAAATGGAATTGCTGGATCATGTAGTAGTTCTATTTTCAAGCTGTTGAGAAACTTCCCTATTGTTCTCCACAGTGGCTGTACCAATTTACATTTCTACCAATAGTGCACAAGGGCCCCCTTTTCTCCACATCTTTGCTAACACTTACTTGTTTTCTTGACTTTTTGATAATAGCCGTTCCAACAGGTGTGATATCTTTTTTTTCCTTCTAATTTTCTTTATTTATTTATAGAGAGGAAGGAAGGAGGAGAGAGAAATATCAATGAGAGAGAACATCGATTGGCTGCCTCCTGTATGTCCCCCACTAGGGATCAGGCCCACAACCTGGGCATGTGCCCTAACCAGGAATCAAACCAGCGACCTCTTGGTGCATGGGTTGATGCTCAACCAGTGAGCCACACCGGCCAGGCTCATTTACCTTTTAGAACAAAGTTTTGTTTGTCTGAAAGTCTTTATTCTTCATTTTTGAAGAATGTTTTTGCTTGGTATTGAATCCTGGATTGACAGCTATTTTTCTTTCAGAGAACTTGAAAATTTGTCTCTATTAAATGTGGTAAGAATTCTGCTGTATGTGATTCTTATCCTTGTTCTTGAGTAGTAATATTTCTTTTTCTCTTACTGCCTCCAAGATTTTTTTCCTTATCTTTGTTTTTCAGCAGTTTAAACATGACATACTTAAGTGTGGGTTTTGTTTGTACTTACCTACTTGGTGGTCTCTGAGTTTTTTGGATCTGTGGTTTGATGTCATTAATTTTAAAAGAGCCTCAGCTATTATTTATTTAAACAATTTTTTCTTCCTCATTCTCTCTCCTCTGGGATTCCATTCAATACATACAGGAGATTTTTGATATTGTGCATACCTCTTGGATGCTCTATTCTGGTATTTCTCCCCCTTCTCCCCCTTTTTCCTCATTGTATTTCAGTATAGCTAATTTCTATTTATCTATATTCAAGTTCACAGATTCTTGCCCCAGCTGTGTCCAATCTACCAATGAGTATGTCATACACATTATTCATCTGTTGCTGTGATTTTTATTTCTATCATTTTTATTTTATTCTCTTATAGTTTCCACCTCTCCCCTGAAATTCCCCATCTGATCCATCATAGTTATTTTAAATTCCTATAGAGTTATTCCAACATCTATGCCATATCAAAGTCTTGTTCTAATTATTGCTTTGTCTCTTTTAGGTGTTTTGTGTTTTTTTTCCTTGCCTATCCACATCATAACTGGACATCTTGGGTATTAGAGCAGAAATAAATTTAAGTATTTCTTATGCTTAGAGATGAGCATGCCTTTCCTTCTGCTATGTGTTTAATGCAGGGGGTTATGCTAATACAGTCAGCAGTTGGGCAAGGTTTGAGGTTTGGTTTGTCATTGGTATGGTTAACCTTGGTGCATCACATACTTTCAACTCCTCTAAAGGTACCTATGTTTAAGTTATGGGTTGGTTTGCCAGTCTTTACACAAAGTATGTTCCCCCCTTGGTTTTAGGTATTCCATTTGTGCTGCTCCCAAAAGAGAATCTCTCCTGCAGGTCTCCCAGGTGTATTCCACTATTATTTTCATTTGATACTTGTTAGTCTAGTGGGGGGATTCTCTATCTCCTCTATCTTCCCTATGAGCTCCTGGTGGGATTCCTGAAGGAAAAGCCTAAAAGAGATGAAAAACTCCCCAAATTTGCAACTCCCTCAGTGGTTTTACACTCTTGTTAGCCTACTTTCAACCTTTAACAATTTTTTTAAAGATTAGCTTTATCTTCTCACTGGCCTATATGGTGTCTGGAGGTGTCCATCTCAGATGAGTAACGGCTCAAGTCCTATTTCTCCCAGGAGGCATCTGTTTTTCCTCACATTTCAGGTTACCTAGTTGCTCTGTGACCTACGTTCTCTGATGGGTTCAAACAAAGTTGTTAATTTGCAGTTTGTCTAGTTTTTTCCTTGTTGTAAGAATGGAAGCAAAGCTCTTTCCAATTCTCTATGTCCCTGAGCAGTAACCCAAAGTCCTCCCCATTACAATAAATTTTTGAGAAGTGCCATGTTTAGAAAGCACACAGCAAAAGTCCCTCAGCTTATTTTGGGATGAAGCTCAAAAACACCTGCAACATGAAGTTAGGATTAAGATGATATGTTAAAGTTAAGTAAATTAGTTATGTTGGAGTGAAAATGAGGTGGAGAAGTGTTATAAGCAAAGCAGCAGCAACTGGCAAGGCTTTGGGGGGGGGGGAAGAATATAGTATACTGAAGGAATTTAAAGTTAAGCAAACTAACTGGGGAAAACTTTAAAAATAAATTCTCAGCCCTGGCCGGTTTGGCTCAGCGGTTAGAGCGTTGGCCTGCGGTCTGGAGAGACCCGGGTTCGGTTCCCACTAAGGGCACGTACTTCGGTTGCAGTTTGTCCCCGGCCCTGGTTGGTCGTGCGGGTGGCAGCCACTCGATGTGTCCCTTCACGTCGATGTTTCTCTCTCTCTCTCCCTTCTTCTCTCTCCCTCCCACTCTATCTGTACAAAAAATGGAAAAATGCCCTCGGGTGAGGATAAAAATAAATAAATAAAAATAAATAAAATAAAAATAAATTCTCAGACTAGATGTTCTATTCATAGGAAATGTTATTTTTCATCCCCCTTTACAAAGAACTTACTGTGAAGTATATGAATTTATTCAGTTTCTAAGCTACTGTGCATAATACCCTCCTGAAATGAGCTATGATACAATTAAAATATACCTAACAACTTGGGCACTACTACTACTACATAATCATCATCATTAATATAATTATCATCTCTGCCTGCTTGAATCTAAATTTTGCCAAAAACCCAAAAATCACTGAGAGCCCTATCAAAGCAATTGTCTAGATAGCCTGAGCAAACTTGCACAGAGATATGGCTCCAGAGTAGATATTGAATATTTTCTATCACCACCCCAACTCTTCCTTAGTCTTTTTCACCATTTTCATGTGTCCATGGATTCCAGGTCCTACCACTCCATTTGGTAACACACGTTTAAATCAGAGGGAGGGGGCACATTTATAACTGTGTGCTTTTCTTTAAAAGAGCACCCATTACCTTAAAAGTCACTGCGTATCATTTTTTCCTGCCTGGAAACCATCTCCTGATAGTGGATCAACTCTTTCACTTGATCATACCTTCTTGTTCTTAAAGAAGTCTAATTAAGAACTACTTTAACCCTTGATTGGGATATCCCTCTATCTGAATCTATAAACTATATTACATGAGCATACTCAACTTGTGGCATTTATCACTCTGCAATAATATATGTTCATTTGTGTGTCTCCCTAAATCTATAAACCACTTATGGCATGGATTGCTTATATGGTTTCTTTATGGCCTGGCACAATAACTTGAATATGAAAGGGTTCAGTAGAGGTTTGTTCAATGAATTTAAAGTTAAAGTAACTATAATTAATATGTTGAAGGCTCTAAAGGAAAAATTAGGAGAATAAATGGGTAATAAAAGCAGAAAGAAAAAAAGAAATGTTAGCAATTAAAAATACATTAATAGAGCACTGACTGGTTTGGCATCAATGTGTGGACCAAAGGGTCATGGGTTTGATTCCTAGTCAAGGGCACATACCTGGGTTGTGGGTTTGATCCCTGGGCCCGGTCAGGGTCATGTGAGAGGCAACCAATCGATGTGTCTCTCTCACATCAGTGTTTCTCTCCCTCCCGCAGTCTCTTCCACTCTATCTAAAAATCAATGGAAGAACATTCTCTGGTGAGGATTAACAACAAAAACTAAAAAACATTAACAGAAATGAAGAATGCAATGGCCTCATTGGTAGACTCAACATGGTTGAGGAAACAATCAGTGAACTTTCAGATAGGTCAATAGCTCTGGCCCGTTTGGCTCAGAGGTTAGAGCGTCGGCCTGCGGACCAGAGAGACCCGGGTTCAGTTCCGCTAAGGGCACATACCTCGGTTGCAGTTTGTCCCCAGCCCTGGTTGGGTCGTGTGGGTGGCAACCACTCAATGTGTCCCTTTCACGTCGATGTTTCTCTCTCTCTCTGTTCCTCTCTCTCCCTCCCACTCTATCTGAACAAAAAACGAAAAAATGTCCTCAGGTGAGGATAAAAAAAAAAATTTGAAAAAAAAAAAAAAAGATAGGTCAATAGTGACTTACCAAACTGAAATGCAAAAAGAAAAAAACAATAAAAAGCAAAGTAGAAGAGAACATTCAAACTATGGGATAATATAACATATCTATAACTGGAATACCAAAAGGAGACCAAAGCAAGATCAGAAGAAATATTTTAAGTAATAATGGTGATGAATTTTCCAAATTAATGACAAACATCAGATAATACATCCATGATGCTCAGAGAACAGCAAGCAAAGTAAAAAGACAAAAAAAAACAAACAAAAAAAACACATCTAAGCATATCATACTAAAACTGAAGAAAATTAAAAAAAAAAAAAAGAGAGAGAAATCTTTAAAGAAACAAGAGAAAAATAACACCTTACCTATAAAGTGACAAGATTAATTACAACAGAATTTTCATCAGAAACCATATAAACAAAAAGAAAATGGAGTAAAATATTGGGAGTGTTAAAAAAACAACAACCCACCAATCTAAAATTCCCTTTCAGGGAAATTATCCTACAAAAGTAAAGGAGAAATAAAGACTTTTTCAAATGAACAAAAACTGAGGGAATTCATCACCAGTAGACTTTAACTTACAAGAAATGTTAAAAGTAAAGAAAAACTATATAGGTCAGATATTTGAATCTACATAAAGAAAGGACGAGCATCAGAGAAAGAGTGACGAAGGTAAAATAAAATCCTCTGGTTCAAACAAAAGCCATGTAAGAGCCTTGTTAAGAAAATCCATTCAATGTGTTGATGGTCAAAAACTGGTCCTAAATAAATAACATGCTTAAAAATAGAAAAGTCAGCATGGTGAAAATGTCAGTTTTCCCAATATTATCTAGAAAGTTAATATAATTCCAATCACAATTCCCAAAAGGGTTTTCATTCAACATGTCAAGCCATTCTTCAAATGTATTTAAAATGAAAGGGCTTAAAAATGTGAGAGGAAAAAAGACATAAATATTAAGCTACAATTTATCTAAGATGGGTGGCATTAATATAGACACAAAACATTTTTTTGCTTATATAAAAAATGGAATATAACCCCCAAAACTTTAAAAAAAAAAAATTATAAAGTCATTAATAGGAGCAGAGAAGAAACAAGGTGATAGATAGACAATATAATAAAAACAAGAGTGTACTTTATTTTGTATATACTTTAATATACTTTGTTTTGTATATTTGACTTTCCAACCATCTAAATGTTTTCTGTAATTATAAAACAAATATAAAAACAAAATCTATGTCTGGCCCAGTGTGGCTCACTGGTTGAGCATTGACCCATGCACCAAGAGGTTGCTGATTCAATTCCCAGTCAGGGCACATGCCCAGGTTATGGGCCCAATCCCCAGTGGGGGGCATGCAGGAGACAGCCAATTGATGTTCTTTCTCATCGATGTTTCTATCTCTCTCTCCTTCTCACCTTCCTCTTTCTCTAAAATCAATAACAAAAAAATATTAAAAACAAAAGAACAAAAGTTAAACCTAAAAATCAAAAGCAAAATAAAACATGCCCTGGCTGGGTGACTCAACTGGTTGGAGCATCATCCAGTACACCAAAAAAGGTTGCAGGTTTGATCTCCGGTCAGGGCACTCATGGGAAGCAACTGATTGCTGTTTCTCTCTCTCACATTGATCATTGATGTTTCTCTCCCTCTCTCCCATGCCTTCCTCTCTCTCTAAAATCAATAAAAACATATCCTCGGGTGAAGATTTTAAAATAAAAAGCAAAGTAAAATAAGTGAATCTAACAATATATCATGTTTGTGGCTTAACCACATAGAGAAATTAGTTGTCATTACTTTAAAACACAATAATTGGACTATAATTCCCTTGAAGGATACAACTTAAGGACAAAAAAAAATCTATAAAGAAATATAAAATTATTTGTAGTTGAAATATTTTAAATATTGATAGTATTGCTCTAAAACTATCTTATTTATATATATGTCCATAGATGGATGGATGGATAAATCAGCTAATAAAAAACACAAAAATAAAACCAAAGAAAATGTCTTGTAATTCTAAATATTTTCAATTGGAAGTAACAGTTTGAACTCATGAAGCCTATACTGTTAAGAATCTATTTCCTTATACAACCTTAATGAACCTTGAAAACATGCCAAGTGAAAGAAGTCACAAAAGACCACATATTGTATGATTTCATTTATAGAAAATGCCTGGAATAGACAAATTTATAGAAATTAAAAGCAGATTAGTACCAGATTAAACTGGAAGGAGGAAGGACAGTATGAGATTAAATACTACTGGGTATTTTTCTTAGGGAGCACAACAATGCTCTAAAATTACAATATGGTGCCCTGGCTGGTTTGGCTCAGCGGTTAGAGCATCAGCCTGTGGTCCAGAGGGACCCGGGCTCGGTTCCTGCGAAGGGCGCATTCCTCGGCTGTTTGTCCCCGGCTCTGGTTGGTCGTGCGCGTGGCAGCCACTTAATGTGTCCCTTTCACATCGATGTTTCTCTCTCTCTCTCTCTCTCTCTTTCTCTCCTCTCTCTCTCTCTCTCTCTCCCTCCCTCTCTCCCTCCCACTCTATCTGAACAAAAAATGGAAAAATGTCCTCAGGTGAGGATAATAAATAAATAAATAAATAAAATCACAATATGGTAATGGGTGCACAACCCTGTGAGTATACTTCTTTTAAAAAACACTGAATTGGTCCAGTGGGTGTGGCTCAGTGCACCAAGTGTTGTCCCATGGATTGAGAGGTCCCAGTTAGATTCCGAGTCAGGGCACATGCCCAGGTTGCAGGTTCAATCCCCAATAGGGGGTCTGTAGGAGACAGCTGATGGATGTTTTTCTCTCACATCGATGTTTCTCTCTCTCCCCCTTCTTCTCTCTCAAAACAACAACAACAACAACAAAAAATATGTTGAAAACAAAACATGGAATTATAGACTTTAAATGTATAAAATGTATGGCATGTGAATTATATTTAAATTAAGCTGTTAAAAAACTAAAAGAATATATTTCCTAGCTCTGTCTACCCCCCCCAAAAAAAAAGATCTAGAAACAATGACCATTTCAGTGGCAATAAGCATTGTAACTGTGGTCTCAAATAACATTTCCTAATAAAAGAAATCAGGTCACCATATACAAATGCCTGATTCCATGCCTAGGGACAGAAATATTCAAAATAATCCTGAAATAATCTGTCACACCAGAAATGCAGTATACTATCAAAGACTTCTAGGGATGTGTTAAAATACTCAGAAGCCATCTTGAAGAGATAGCCAAAGATGGGAATATCTGAGCTTCAAAAAGAAACTAATTACAATGGTTTGAAACATGTAAAATGTGTTAAGATCTATGTATATAATATTAACAACAACCATAACTCATTGGGAGAGGCTAGGGAACCAATTTAATAGCCTAAAAACCTAAAAGAAGGGATCAATTTATTCTGTCTTTCCTATATAAACTGTACCTCAAAGTAACAAAAGTTGATGAGGAAATTTTTTTCTTTAGAAAAATATTTCAGACAGTAAATGAATAAGGAGTGATAAAATTCATACATTACCATTTTGCAACCACTACTGAAGTATAGCTTATAGTCACCCATGTTTTCTAAAACCAGTATGGGGATGGAAATAGGGATTTTTCTATTTTAAAAACATTTTGATGATTGAAGGGAAAATATGCTTCCATATCTTCACCTCACTTCTAGTATTCCCACCCCATTAGGAACTTCCATTACTTATTCTACCAATTTTTCACTGTCCCTTACCCTCTTCCTAATCTCACTTTTCTACTTACTGGGCCTAAAATCAATATAATATATTCTTGTCAACTCAGACTCCCTTGCCTCTCTCACATTATTCCTACTTCATGAAACCAACACACTGGTTACATCCCTACCCTGTCTGTGGCTACAACCATGAAGATGAACACTGCAGGAAAAAATTTTCAAAACTATATAGAATAAGCTCACTTTAAAGTCACAAAATCCTATTTCTCTACTCTATTCTTGTCCTACTCTCCTAAAGGATTATTTTATTATTTTCCTCTCTTGTCAAACCCCTAAC
The DNA here is from genome assembly GCF_014108415.1 of Molossus molossus. Classification (NCBI taxonomy): domain Eukaryota; kingdom Metazoa; phylum Chordata; class Mammalia; order Chiroptera; family Molossidae; genus Molossus; species Molossus molossus. Next base: position 14,624,362 of record NW_023425357.1, on the reverse strand, counting down.
ATTTGCTCTTGCTACTTAAAGACGTTTATAATATTTCTCCTCTTTCGCTCCTGCATAATCAAATTTCTCTATTGAATCATTTCATTCAGTATTACACAGTTATTATATACTTTTTAACTCCATTTCACTCCTTCCATTTAGAGAAAAACTTAAAAGTTGTGCATACTTGGTATCTCCAATTTATCTTCACCAGTTCTCTCTCTGGTCCCATATGCCACTGAAACTGCTCTTCAGAGTCACCAATGACTTTCATGTTGCAAAATTCAATGTTCCTTTCTCAGTCCTCATTTTACTTAGTTGGCCTATAAGCAGCATCTGACACAGTTCTCATAAACACATTCTCCCTTGGTTTTCAGGATATCATACTCACCTACTTTTCTTCCAACCACTCTAAGCTTGTCTGTTTCAGCCTTTCACTGGTTCCTCTTGATTTCCCAGACTTTGTGATGTTGGAGTGACCCAGAGATAAGTCCTTTACCTCTGCCTTCTATGTGATCTCATCCAAATGACATAAATATCATCTATACGCTAATAATTCCCAAATATATGTTTCCAGCCTTTTTTTTTTTTTTTCAAGGTACGTGCCCCTAGCGAGCACCGAACCTGGGACTCTCTGGTCCACAGGCCGACGCTCAACCTCTGAGTCAAACTGGCCAGGGCTCCAGCCCAAATCTTAAATGTTTCTTTTTAACTTCACACTTATATATCCCACTACCAACTTAATACCTCTACTTGAATATCTAATGGGTATCTCACACTTCATATACCATATTCCAAACTGAAATCTCACTATTTCCCTAAGCCCCAGCCAGTTTTTCCTTCTTTCTTTCCCTTCTCAGTTAATGATAACTCTATTATTCAAGTTTCTCAGATAAAAAAAATAGTGTGTCATCTTGTCACACACTCCATATAAGATTTATCAGCAATTATGTCACTTTTGCCTTTAAATTATACCTAGTACATGATTACTGCTCACCATTTTCCTCTGGTCCTGGTCACCAACATCGTTTCCCTAGATTATTGCAATAGTTTCCAAACTGGTCGCTCTGCTTCTGCCCTTTCTCCATTCTTCCTCCCACAGTCCTCTCATCAGAGCAGCCAAAGCAATTATCTTAAAGTATACAAATATCACTCCCATGCTCAAAACTCTCCAACAGCTTCCCATCTCATTTAGAGTAAAAGTCAAAATCATTAATATGGCCCATAAGGCCCAACCTGATCTGCCCTCCTTCCTTCCACTTATCATTTTGCTCTCATCTCTCAACACTCATCCTCTCATTTGCTCTATTTCAGCCACTCCAGCCTCTTCATTGTAACTGGCATGTTACCACCTCAGGGATTTTTAACTGCTGTTACCTCTGCCTGGAATAGCCTTCCCTTGATTATATGCATAACTAGCTCCTTTACTTCTTTCTTATCTTTATTTATTTTTTAATGTTTTATTGATTTTTTTTTTTTAGAGAGAGAGGAAGGGAGAGAAAGATAGAAACATCGATGTGAGAAAGAAACATCAATCGGCTGCCTCCTGCACACCCCCCACTGGGATGGAGCTCAAAACCCAGGCATGTGCCCTGACCCAAAATCGAACTGGGATCTCTCAGTTCATGAGACAACGCTCAATGCACTGAGCCACACTGGCCAGGGCTTATTTTTATGTTTTAGGATCCCTTCCCTGGCTACCCCATCTAAAACTCCAACTTCCATTCCTAATTCTATTTATCTTCCTGCTTTATTTTATTCTTTTAGTATTTTTCACTACTTAATGTATGTTATATTTAAATTACCTCATTTATTACCTGGCCCACAACAATGTAAGTACCATGATACCAGGAAGTTTGTTTCTTTTGTTCAATGCTATATCCCAAGCATCTAGAATTGTTCCTGACCCACAGACAGCATTCAATAAATGGTGGAGTAAATGAATGAATGAATCCTTAATACATGAAGAACTCTGGAAAAGAAAATTAAAAATAGAACACCACTTTAGAAAACACAAAATTCATAAAAAGATTTTTTTAATCCTCACCTGAGGACATGCTTAGAGAGAGAGAGAAATATCAATGTGAGAGAGAAATATCAATCAATTGTCTTCTGAAAGCTCACCAACTAGGGATCAAACCCACAACCCAGGTATGTGCCCTGACTGGGAATCAAACCACTACCTTTTGGTACGTGGAATGATGCTCAACCAACTAAGCCACTCTGCTGGGCCATAAAAGGATTTTTAAATGCTTGCCTTCAGTTGTAATCAACTGCAAATTAAAGAAATTATTTTATATCTATGAAGTTAAAGATTACTAATATTGTGTGTGTGTGTATGTTAAGCCTGTTTATTTATAACAGGTGTTAGAATTTGACATTCGGTTTGACTTATGCATACTTTTGAAGACTATAAGATAAGAAAGCATCTGAAATATGCATTAACTTGTTACGTAGAAAGATACTTACAGATATATGGGTAGAATAAAAAAAATGTTTCAATAAAACTCTTTTTACTTTAGGCTTGAAAAGGCTTGATACTTTGCTAATGGTTCTCAACTAGCTGATTTTAATCCAGGAGGCTGAGTAATATAATAAGAAACCTGTTCAGTTTGAAATAAGTTTGAGCAAGAAGGTTTGTTGAGAAGCCTGTTCTCCGAGAGTCTCCCTCCTGGGTTCTTCATTCCAGGAAGCTTCCTCCATACCCAAATGGGTATCTGAAATTTCAGTGATTTTTTCCATTTATTACTATTAAATAAAAAATTGGCAAGTGGGTTCAACATGTCAATAAAGTCTAGTGACACAGCAGTTCTAACTTGCTTCTGATATACTGTCTGGATCAATTCAACATGGTTTTGCCATTCTTTAGAGCTGATCTTTGATCTTTAAAACTTAGGGAATACTGCAAGTATTTCATGGCCCTCTCACCACTGCATACCCTCTGCACCACACTACACTCAGCTGTGAGGGCAGGACCACTTTCTGCCTTGTTCTCTACTGTATCCTCAAAGCCCCCCAAAATGCCTGTCACATGGAATGTGTTCGGTGAAAATGCATTAAATATCTGAAGGACCAGCACACAATGGTCTGTCTGTGGCATCCAATTTTGAGAATTCAAAACCCAAACCAGACTCTAGGCACTATTTATCCAGAATTTACCATATTGTGCCTCTAGCATTTATTCATTACAAAGATTGCTAATATTAATGATACCCATTTGTTCTCAAGGGTGTATGAATACTGGCAATCTTATGCTAATAATACTGTAGGTCATTGGAACCTTAGAGAATAACTGGATGGATTTTAGGGAGCCTGTAATAAGAGCATACATTTTGACCCATCAGTTCCACTTCTAGGAGCCTGCACCCCCGCCTCCCACGACCCTAAAACACAAGTCTGGTGTTTATCAGCAACTTTCTGTATAATGAGATTTAGGGCACGGAGTGGGGGACAAGGAGCATGAAGTTAGCATATGTCACAAAACAATGTGGCTGATACACAAAAGTAAAATAAATAAATATTCAAATAAAGGGTTGGGGCTATTGACGTCTCTCATAAAAACATATTTTCTATTGCCATAACTGTAGAAATGATACACTGGTGCAGTCTCACAAATCTACACACACTACCGTCCTCTCCTTTCATCCAGAGTTTCTAACTCACTCTCGATCCCACCAGTCAGGCACGCTCGCACCCACGATCATCTAGAAACCTAAAAGGAAAAGCGCATCCACAAAATACTCTTATACACACGATCCCACGGACACACTCAGTCACAAATATCTGGCAAATACAGTAACATCACGCCACATGTTGTCTGTAACTCGCCAGTCTCGCGGCCTCAGGGAACCACCCGCCCGGGGATAGCCCAGCCGGGTGTCCGCCCCCAGCGACAAAGGCTCCGGTCCGCAGGGCCCTAACCCCACCCAACACCAAGAGCCCCGGACTCAGAGCTCGCAGCTTCCCGAGGACTCACCCCTGAGCCCGCGGGCACAGGCCCCGATTCCACAGGTCAGCGCCGCCCAAGAGGCACAGCGGCTGCGGGCTGAGCAAGGGGCGCACTAGGGTCGGTGCGGGCTGTGGCTCGACCGCCGCACAAGCCTTGGGCCGTTAGACAAAGAACAACACTTCCCAGAGCCCCACGCGGCTCACCCGGGCCGAACTGTCCTTTCTGTTTACAAACAGTGTTAATAACCAACCGCGGCGTTTATAGGCGCCCAGACCTGCGGAGGAGGCTCAGTGTGAGTTTTATGAAGCAGCTTCCCTTGATCCGGGCACTCGGAGTCTGTGGGAGTGCAACTGGGCGTGAGAAGCTGAAAAAGTCCGCAGCTTTCCGGCACCGGACTACATTTCCCAGAGGCCTTCGCGGCCCAAGTCAATTTCTGCAAGAAGTCACTTTGGTTGGATCTTCGGATTCCTGGGGTTATGGAGTCTGGTCCAATAAGGTTTAGTTCCGTCTGGTGTGAGCTTCATCCTGGACCTCGGATTGAAAATCAGGCCCGTTGGTGGGACGGGACCAGCCAGTCAGCCTCGAGCTCTGGCAGCGGTCGGAAAAGGGAGGAGTTGCTTTGTGTAACCATGCTGAAAATTTTGGCAGTGGATTTTGTGATAGGGGGTTTATGGGGTCGAGAGATTCTGAGGTCCAGTGACCTTTGGGGTCGTGCGATTTGACGACCATTTGTGTGACCATGGGCGCGTCGTATCTTGTGACCCTTTGATTCTGATCCTGCAGTTTTGTGAGAGACAGTGTGTTGTCAATTCTTTGTGTTTCTGCTTTTCTGACTGGCTCTGTTACAATATTGAAACTTACGAGGTTAAGTTAATAAACTAGAGTCACCAAAACATTAAATGGGAGAAATTATAGAGACTCGTGAATCAGTATTAATCAAATACTCATGCTTTTTCACACTGTGTTGCTCAAATTCAGTGTGTTATATGAACGAAGGTGATACAGGTAATTTAGAAAGGCCTTGTTTAAGAAGGTAAGAACAGTAAGCCATCAAATGAAAATTCATGTCAAGAATTCATAGTCTCATCAACAGCAGTGTAAAGTGTTAAATGGGATACTAGAGAAGTAACCAGGACCAAAAACCTAAGAATCTAGCAAACCAGACTATATGTCATGCCTGCACTAAAGAGACCTCATTCTTTTTCAGCATTTCATATGAGTTTCACTCTGACTTCAGAAGAATTAAAAAATAATTGACAATGAAAGTTGAAGACTTACTGGAATAATTTTGAAGTAGACACTAAAATGGAGAAAATATCTATGAAAACAGTTCACCCTTTTCTGTAATGATAGCTGACAAAGAGAACAAAATACTGGAGACTACAGCGTGCTAAATATCAGGAACTTGTCTCCTTTAAGGTATTGTTACGGAGCGCGACCCTCACGAGACAGACCACTACACCAGAAATCACAATTCAGAAACGTTTATTTTCTGGTTCGAACCAGGGCTACTCCACCAACCCAAACACAATTCGAGGCGGAGAGCCCCGATTTCCCGCTTAGGAAGCCTTTTATCCCTTCTTCCCGGGCGAGGGCTATGCTGGCAGGGTCTGATAGGGCGAAGGTGGTCCTGTTGTTACCTGATTGGCTAAGTGTGATGGAGAGATGTGGGGTGACGTTGAAACCTGACTATCTCTTTGTCTCAATTTTGCTGCTGCTGCCGCCATCTTCCCGACGGCTTGTGGCTAGCCTTGTTAGGCCCTGGCCGGTAGGGACCTTCCGCGGGAACTTTCTAGTTCCTTATCTCCTCCTCCCCTCCTACCCTAAGATGGGGGCTCTCATTCCCTACTAGTCTTAACGGAGAATCAAATCCTTGATTCTTCTCCTTCTTCCCCTGGCAGGGGCTGGTAATAGGTACTGAGGAGCATAATTCGCAAATCCTGTGTTCTGGACTGGATCATATTTACTAGGGCACGGAAGACGCAGGGTCCCACTGCTAAGATGATGAGGAGTCCGGCCAGAGGTCCCAACAAGGGGAGTAGATAGGGGAGGAAACCATTCAGTCCCGACCACAGGGGGTTATCTAGGAGTTCCTTCCTTCGCTTAATTAGATCCTCCTGTAGCGTTTTGATCTTATCTCGGACTATCCCCGATTTGTTGGCATAGAAACAGCATCGTTCTTGTAGGGCCAAACAAATCCCCCCTTGCTCTGCAGTCAGGAGATCTAAACCCCTTCTATTCTGCAAGACTACCTCGGCTAGGGAATCTATCTGGTCTTGAAGGTCGTTTATGGTCCCAGATAGAGCTTGGACATCATCAATTAATTGATTTGACAACTTCCTGTAAGACTCTACTGCAACTCCCAGACCGGCAGTTCCTGAAGCAACTGCCCCCGTTATCCCTAGCCCTACAAGAAGGGGCACAAGCTGAACTGCTCTCTTACTCCTACCCGCTATGTATTCCAGGTGGGGTAGGGGTACAGGTTCATCCCCTGGGATTATGTCAAGGTCTGGGAGAATGGCTGCTGTTATGCAGAGGCCTGTCCAGTTTACAGGGAGAGCAGGGTAGGCCATGTTTCCCCCACAGACAAAGGCCTGCCCAGGGGCTGGGCAAAGGGATTGGGAATAATTAGTTAAGCTAGAGCAATTAGTAAAAGTTATAAAACCTACATCTAAATCAAAGCTGTTGTTGATAGGTAACCGTTGAAAGCAAGCAGATGTATTGAATCCAACAGGTTGGACCCTGAAAGGGGGGCTGATTGGGCAGTTCCCTCCCTCTACTACCGAAGAGTTTATAGGTGGGATGGCTAGCGGCATAGGGGTCCCAAGGGTCATACATAGCCAGCAGTCCTCTGCTAATTTAGGGTTGGAAAGGTTCAGGGCCCGATGCGTGGCCGCTAGAATCCTGTTGGTCTGTACATCTGGGTCGGGGCCCCTGGACTTCGGGAGTGCTAAGGGATGGTAATTTAAGGGGGGGTACCTTGTCCTAATAATTTCTTCAATTTTTGTCCTCACTATCTCTTCCTTGACTTGGTCCGAGGGCCCTCCTCCGTCGGATATGTGTATCGGGGCCGTTGCGGGCCAGCAGAGGGGCTCTCCTACCGTCCCCACACAGGAGGCCTGACTATACTTGGAGGACCGCCCTGAGGTAAAGTCCCAATCTCCCCCAGATGACCCCCTGTAAGTTCGCTGGAGAATCGCAGTGAGATATTGTTTCCCGTCTACATGCGTACATTGCTGGGCGTCCTGGTAGCAGATAGAGTGCATCTGACTAGCTACCTTGCATTCTGTTGGGCAAGGGCCCGGTTTGCCATCGTCTGACACTGGGATAATGGTTGGCTTTTCAACACATACCCAACTTTGGGTATATCCCCCTCCTCGTCTAGCTATGTATTCTAAGTAGGCGGTTTTTGTCCCGCAGTCTACAATCCGAGAGGATGAGGTAGGTATCACCTTCATGGTTCCCCCCTTACAGTTACAGGGACCCCCATATAATCTTAGGAGTAACTCCTCCTTGCTTATTGGCCCTCCTATTCCCCCCTCTCCAAGCGGAATAAGGGTGGTAAGGCAGAACAAAGTTAGGGGGAGGAAACCAGTCTGAGTCTTAGGGGATCTGGAGTCCGCTCCACTCGCCATCTCCGGTCGTCCTCGGCGGCCGCGGCCTCTGGAGCCCTCTTAAGGCGAGTGTGATGGATCCAGGCGCTCTTTCCTGCTACCTTTACCGCTGTTGGAGTGCTGAGGACTACCGTGTAAGGTCCGTCCCAGCGGGGGGTCAGCTGCTCCGGATTCAGTCTCTTTACCAGGACCAGGTCACCGGGCTCGAAGAGCAGGTTCCGCTTTCCCTCTGGGGCCGTAGTTCCTGGTTGTTCATCCCGAACCGCAGCCTGCGCCTTCCCTCTGGCGACCTGGAGGGCCTGTAAGGACTTAAGGAGACTCTTACTTCTAAGTTCTGCAATTTGTTCTTCCCCCACCTTCGGGACTACAGGAGGAGGACGACCGTAAATGATTTCAAAAGGAGTATACCCCGAGCAATAAGGAGTGCACCTAACCCTTAAGAGAGCAAATGGAAGTAAGCTTACCCAGTCCCCGTCAGTCTCTATTTTATATTTAGTAATTATTTCCTTAAGGGTCCTATTCATTCTTTCTACTTGACCTGAACTCTGAGGGCGGTAAGCACAATGAAGCTTCCAGTTAATTTTTAGGACTGTAGCCAATTGCTGGGTGACTTGGGCGGTAAACGCCGGTCCATTGTCAGACCCCAGATAGATAGGCAACCCAAACCGGGGAATAATTTCATTGACCAATTGCTTGACTACTACCTGGGAAGTCTCTCTTCTTGTTGGAAAAGCTTCTGCCCATCCGGAAAAGGTGTCTACTAATACTAGGAGATACTTGTATCCTCCCCTTGCAGCCGGCATTTCAGTAAAATCAATCTCCCAGAATTCTCCGGGTTCAGTCCCTCTAGCCCGGATCCCGGGCTCGCTTACCGCGACTGGGTTTGCATTTACCAGTGCACAAGTTGGGCATCTTCTGGCCACGTCCTGGGCTATCCTGTAAATCCCAGGGATGAGGTAGAATTTCCTGACTAATTCAGCAAGCTTCTGTCCCCCTAGGTGGGTTTCCTTGTGGGTGTTACGGGCGACCGTCCTGCCCAAAGCCTGTGGCAGGAGGACCCGGCCGTCTGGGAGAGTGATCCAACCAGAGGGGGAGCTAGCGCCTCTGAGTTTCCGGCCTAGTTCCTGTTCCTTCTTGGAATATTCGGGGGCTGTGGGAAGATCGAGGTTCCCAGAGATGACCATCACTGTTCCCTTCTGCCCTACTAGTCTTAGGGCAGCATCTCTGGCTGTTTGGTCAGCAAGACGGTTGCCTCTAGTTACTTCGGAGCTGTCTCGTTGGTGCCCCCGACAATGGATGACCGCTACCTTCTCTGGCCCCCAGACGGCCGCAAGGAGGGCTAGAATTTCAGGGGCATGCTTAATTTCCTTTCCCCCCGCAGTTAGCAAGCCCCGTTCCTTGTATAAGGCCCCATGGATGTGTACGGTAGCAAAGGCATACCTGCTGTCAGTGTAGATGTTGACCCTCTTCCCCCTTCCCCATTTGAGTGCCTCCGTTAGCGCTATAAGTTCAGCTTTTTGGGCTGAGGTGCCCTGGGGAAGAGCTTCGGCCCAGATAATGCCCCCTTGATTCACTACTGCTGCTCCGGCGTATCTTACCCCTTCCTTGATGAAACTGCTCCCATCCGTGAATAGGGTCTCGTCAGCCTCGCAGAGGGGCACGTCTGTCAAGTCCGGTCGGGCGGAGGAAAGAGTCTCTAATATTTCCGAGCAGTTATGCAATGGGAGCTGCTCGTCAGACATGGGCAACAGGGTGGCTGGGTTCAGGGCTGCAGATAGCCGAAAGGTGATCCGAGGGGGGTCGAGAAGGAGAATTTGGTACTGGGTGATTCTGGCGTTAGACATCCACCGCTCAGGGGGCATCTTTAATAGCCCTTCCAGGTGATGGGAAGAGGTGACTTCTAGGGTCTGGCCGAAGGTAAGTTTGGTGGCTTCCTTCACAAGGAGGGCTGCTGCAGCAATGGTTCGTAGGCATCCAGGCCAGCCGGCCGCGGCCGGATCTAGGCGCTTGGACAGGTAGGCAACCGGTCTGTTCCAAGGGCCTAGGGCCTGGGTGAGGACTCCTTTAGCTACCCCGCCAGCTTCCGCAACGAACAGCTGGAATGGTTTCTCTAGGTTGGGGAGATTGAGAGCCGGGGCACTCACCAAAGCCGTCTTCAGGGCCTGGAATGCCTCTTCCTCCACACTGGTCCAGACAAGCTCTGCTTCTTTCCCTCCAGTGGCCGTGTAGAGGGGTTTCGCAGTCTCTGCAAACCCTGGGATCCAGAGGCGGCAGTATCCTACAGCCCCTAGGAATTCCCGCACCTGTCTCTTTGTAGTGGGAGTGGGTATCTGTAAGATGGCCTGTATCCGGCTTTGGGATAGAGTCCGTTGACCTTGGCTCAGCTTGTAGCCGAGGTATGTTACTTCCTGGGAACATACTTGGGCCTTCTTGGCCGAGACCTTGTACCCCAGTATCCCTAGAGTCCTTAATAAGTCCTCTGTTGCCTGCTTACATTCTTCCCTAGTCCCGGCCGCGATTAGTAGGTCATCTACGTACTGTAAGAGAGTAATTCCTGGATGCTGCATGCGGTATTCCCTTAAGTCCTGACTGAGAGCCTCATCGAACAAGGTCGGGGAATTCTTAAACCCCTGTGGGAGCCTAGTCCAAGTTAGCTGTCCTGATTCTCCCCCGTCGGGGTCTGTCCACTCAAAAGCAAAAATGGGCTGGCTCTGGGGAGCTAGTGGGAGGCTGAAGAAGGCATCCTTCAGGTCTAGGACACTGTACCAGGTTAAACTCGGAGGCAGCAGGCTGAGGAGGGTATACGGGTTGGGCACCGTTGGGTGAATGGTGTCTACTCGGCTATTGACTTCCCTGAGGTCTTGTACTGGCCGGTAATCGCCTGTCCCAGGCTTCCTCACTGGTAGCAAAGGGGTATTCCAGGCCGACTTACATGAGATTAGGACCCCTGCAGTCCTTAATCTGTCAATATGAACCTTTATCCCCCTCCTGGCCTCTTGGCTCATAGGGTATTGTCTGACTCGGACAGGGAGGGCCGAACCCTTGAGTTGGACTACAATGGGCGGTCGGTGGCTTGCTAGTCCTGGAGGATTGCCTTCAGCCCATACCTCGGGAATCTCCCTCCTCCATATCCCTATGAGATCCTCTGTTGTTTCAACTCTCGGGGGCTCATATAGGCGATATTCTTCCTCTACTGGAAGGGTGAGTAGAATTTTTCCCTCTGTCTCCACCCTAGTTTCCCCAGTCTCGGAGAAGGTTATGGTAGCTCGGAGTTTCTGTAGTAAATCCCTCCCGAGTAGGGGCTCAGGGCACTCAGGAATTACTAGGAAGGAGTGAGTTACTAATCCCCTTCCTATATCTACGAGCCTCCCTTGGGATTTGGGATAACTCTTGGGCTTTCCAGTTGCTCCAACTATTCTTATTGTTTCTTTAGTTATTGGTCCGACGGGATGTTGGACCACAGAATGGGTGGCCCCGGTATCCACCAGAAAGTCTATGGGTCGGCCCCCTACCGAGAGAGTTAGCCGGGGCTCCCGAGGGCCTAGGGAGCCTCGATGTCCCTAATTTATTTCTTCAACCAGCACTGAGGTGGCTTGGTATTTCATCAGCTTTTTAGGACATTCTCGCTTCCAGTGCCCTTCCTCCTTGCAATATGCACATTGGTCCTTCTTCAGTCTGGTCCCGTCTCTCCCTTTGTTCGGTTTATTGCCCTTAGGTCTCTGCTCCTTATCTTCCCTGGCTAGGAGGACCCTAGCCATCTTCTGAGTTAATTCCTGGGTAACTTTAGCTGGGTCCTCCCGGTTTTCAAATACTCTTTGGGCTATCGCTAGTAACTCAGAGAGAGACTTCCCTTCGAACCCCTCTAACTTCTGCAATTTCCTTCTAATATCTGGGGCTGACTGGGCTACGAACTGGAGGACCACTGCCGGCTGATTTTCCGGCGCCTTAGGATCTATGGGAGTCCAGGTCCTATAGGCTTGACAGAGTCTCTCTAAAAAGGCAGTGGGGCTCTCGTTCGGGCCCTGTTTGGTTTCAGTCACCTTAGTCAGGTTAGTGGGTTTTCGAGCTGCCGCTCGAATACCCCTTAATAGAGTCTGGCGGTACCGGACTAAGGCCTCCCCCCCAAAAGCGGAGTTTGGATTCCAAGTTGGGCGCGCGGCCGGGAAAGTCTCTTCTATACGAGTCCCGTCTGTGGTTGGTTCGCCGTGAGGGTCCCTAACCTGCTTCCGACTCTCCGCTTTAATTCTCTCTCTCTCCTCTGCTGTAAAAAGGGTACTAAGAAGTTGCTGGCAATCATCCCATGTGGGCTGATGAGTATAGAATACTGATTCCAGCAAGGTTATTACCCCCTCTGGGTCTACCGAAAAAGGAGGGTTCTGATTTTTCCAGTTATACAAATCTGAGGTGGTGAAGGGGACATATGTACGGAGAGACCGGCCAGCGGCGTCCGTTTCCCCTATTTCCCTCAATGGAAAAACCCCTTCAGGTTTAGGCCCAAACGCCGTGCCCGCCCGAGTGTGGGGAGGACTGGTCGTAGAGTCGGGTGTGGGCAGCGGGGGATACAGGGGGCCGGCCTCCTTCTCCTTAACGGGCTCGGCAGTCCCTTCCCCCTCTGCATACGGCGGAGGCGCCTGCACTTCCCTGCGTTTTGTTGATCGCATGGGAGGGGTCTCGGGAGGTGCCGGGAGGACCGGGGCACTTGGGGTCTTAGGAGACCGGGCCACCATCACCCGAGGGGTCCGTCTCTCTCCCTTTTTCCCCGATTGGCCCTGTGGGTAGGCACAGGTTTTGATATAACTAGGTTTGTCCCAGACAATATCTAACCAGACGTCTATGTACGGGATCTGGTCAGGATGGCCAGGATTCCCGTGACAAATTCGCCTGACTGCCTCACCGATGGCGGCATCAAAGGTGCCCGCGGACGGCCATCCTACTCCAAATGTGGGCCATTCTAATTCACAGAACTTCCTTAAATCGAAAGCGTTTACTGACGCCCCATACCCATCGGCTCTGTGTTTGAAATCAGAGAAATTTTTAATTAAACACTCAAGGGGACTTAGAGGGGTTTTAGATCCTTCCTGCCCCATTTCTCTCTTCTTACCTTCTCGTATGACCCCCCAACAGCACAAGACGCCAAAACAGATCCAGAAAACACAAAGTATTATCACCCACACCACATGTAGTCGCGGCCGCTCACTCACACCGTTCACCATCCAGCCAGTCCAGCCACACTACCTGTGACTCTCGGGGGTCGTCACCCCTCCGAGTCAGGCCTGGGCCCCGAAGGTGGCGTCCCACCGACCACAGGCCCCCTCTTCCGCGGAACCAGAACCAGAGACAGAATATTCTAGGCCTGACTTACCGGCGCCGTGCAGATTCCTCGGTTGAATGGTCCGGACCTTTGGCAGTCTGTCCGGGGACGACAAGGGTCCCCTAGTGGGGGATCTCGCTGGGGCCTCCAAATGTAACGGAGCGCGACCCTCACGAGACAGACCACTACACCAGAAATCACAATTCAGAAACGTTTATTTTCTGGTTCGAACCAGGGCTACTCCACCAACCCAAACACAATTCGAGGCGGAGAGCCCCGATTTCCCGCTTAGGAAGCCTTTTATCCCTTCTTCCCAGGCGAGGGCTATGCTGGCAGGGTCTGATAGGGCGAAGGTGGTCCTGTTGTTACCTGATTGGCTAAGTGTGATGGAGAGATGTGGGGTGACGTTGAAACCTGACTATCTCTTTGTCTCAATTTCTGCTGCTGCTGCCGCCATCTGCCCGACGGCTTGTGGCTAGCCTTGTTATTTCCTGGCCGGTAGGGACCTTCCGCGGGACCTTTCTAGTTCCTTATCTCCTCCTCCCCTCCTACCCTAAGGTGGGGGCTCTCAGGTATCAGGAGCTTCTGGCTCATAAGCTTACCTTGTAGCTACACAAAGCCCAAAGGACTATGTTATCTTTAGGATGCAGTAGAAGATAAGTCTTCCTTTCACTAGATGATAATTGGCACTGTTTTAGTGTGAAGCTGTGTCTGGGAAGGGACAAGGGACTCTCAGTCAAACACTATGTAGAGAGAACAGTCCTCCAAATAAGTTTTGCTTATTTGTCTCATATGTCTTTACCAACAGTAAATGCTTTTCTGTCTATTATAAGAATTGTTTTTTCTAATTGTTTTGTTAATAGATGAGAAAAGCCCCAGCCAGTTTGGCTCAGCGGTTAGAGCGTCAGCCTGCAGACCAATGTGACCTGGGTTTGATTCTGGCCAAGGGCACATACCTTGGTTGTGGTTCTTCCTGGCCCTGGTTGGGGTTGCATGGGGAGGCAACTAGTTGATATGTCTCTCTCACATCAATGTTTCTTTCTCTATCTCCCTCTCTCTCTCTCCCCTCCCACTCTGTCTGAAGAAAAAAATATATATATTGTATAAATCAAATCATACAGTAGTTAATTTTGATATTTTTTTCACTTAACATAATTCCCTGAAGATTCACATATGTTGTTACATGTGTTAAGTAATTCATTTTTTTTTTATTCCATGTGAATATATCAGTTTGTTTAGCCGTTCACTCATTGAAGAGCATGGGTAAGTTTTCAACTTTTGGCTATTATAACTAAAGCGGCTATATGCATTCATGTAGTTTTTTGTATGAACAAAATTTAAATTTCTTTTGGATAAACAACTAGGGAAATTTTACAAGGAATTTTTCAATTTATACCCCCCCCCAATTTATCTTGTATTTTTATTAAATATATAGATAAATTTGGGAAGAATTTACTTCTTTAAAATGGTGAAGCTCATGACCTGTGAACATTATATGTCTCCATTTATTTAAATCTTTCTCAGAAATATTTTATTTAAATCTTTTGCCAGATGTAGCCCTGAGTATTTCAGAGTTTGATGCTATTTAAGTGGTGTTTTTTAAAGTTTCAAATTCCAAGGGTTTATTGCCAGTCTTTAAAAATACAATTGCTTTGTGTATTTTGATCTTGTAGCCTGTTACCTTGCTAAAAGATCATTGCTATTTCTCCTAGAGTTTTGGAAGTCCCATCAAATATTCTACATAGATGATCATGTCATTTGTGAAAAAAGACAGTGGTATCTATTTTTTTTTATTTTTTTTTATTTATCCTCAGATAGAGTGGGAGGGAGGGGGAGGGAAAGAGAGACAGAAACATTGATGTGAGAGAGAAACATCGACTGGCTGCCACCCACACACCCTCAACCAGGGTCAGGGACAAACTGCAACCAAGGTACGTGCCCTTAGTGGGAACCAAACCTGGGACTCTCTGGTCTGCAGGCCGACGCTGTAACCGCTGAGCCAAACCAGCCAGGGCAATGGTATCTATTCTTACCTATTGTTGCCAATCTGCAGGCACAGGATGGACCCCCTCCAACCCAAAATTTGTTTGGAATGTTGAAACTTATGACCCTCCCCCCAACACACACCAAAATAGTATGAAAAGTTTAATTACTTGATGTGGATTTTAGACTATGTAGAGTTCAAGTATCAGACAAGCATCAGCAGTTCTTCCAACTACTTAGATGCAACCTCCCTCAATGAGTGGAATGACTTCTTGGAATCAATGTGATATGCTTTCTGCCTGAGTCAACTGAAAAAACACAGTTGTGAGGACGAAAGATACAATGGGACTTTGAATACAGGCTTCTCTTGGCTGTGACGGCTTCTTGGACTTTCCTTCTTTTTGATGTCCTTTACAATTTGGAGGCATTCTGGTGAGTGAGTTGTCAATCTTCCGAAATCTTGTGAACACAGAGCTTAATAAGGAAAATGGAGGCTGAATAGGCAGACCTAAGAGACTGCTCCACTTATCACATAAAGCCACCACAGGAAGACTGGGAGGCATGGCAGATTGATCTAATACCTAGAAAAAAATACAAAGGGACAGGAAAAATGGGGAGAAAAAGAAACAATCCCAAATGAAAGAAAAAAAAAAGCAAACTATAGAAAAAGAGCTAAATGAAATGAAGACAAGCAATTTATCAGATATAGAGTTTAAAGTATTGGTTATGAGGAAGCTCAAATAACTAAGTATTTCAAGGAACTTAGTGAGAACTATATCAGCATGAAACAAGAAATAGAAACCACAATAAGAATCAATCGGAAATGAAGAATAACATATCTGACATCAAGAATACTTTGGAAGGAATCAAAATTGGATTGAATAAAGCAGAAGATTGGGTGATTTGGAAAACAAGGAAGAAAAAACACCCAATTAGACCAGAAAAAAGAAAAAAAATGAAAAAGCAGGAGAGTTTAAAGGAACTTTGGAACAATATGAATCATAACAACACCTGCATCATAGAGGTAACAGAAGGAAAGTGAGCAAGGAAATAGAGAACCTATCAAAAGAAATAATGACGGAAAACTTCACTAACCTGGTAAAGGAAAAAGTCACACAAGTTCAGGAATCACAGAGAGTTCCAATCAAGATGAACCCAAAGAGACCCATTCAAAGACACATCATAAGTAAGATAGCAAATGTTAAAGACAAAGAAAATCTTAAAGGCAGCAAGAGAGAGATAGAAAGTTACCTACAAAGGAATACCCATTCGAATTTTAGCTGATTTCTCAACAAAAACACTTCAGACCAGAAGAGATTGGCATCAATTATTCAAAGTAATGAAAAACAAGGACTTGAACCCAAGCCTACTCTATCCAACAAGGCTATCATTTAATTGACTTTTTTTTTCTTGGTATGTGCCCCTAGCGGGAACTGAACCCAGGACTCTCTGGTCCACAGGCCAGTGCTCCAACTGCTGAGCCAAACTGGCCAGGGCAAGGCTATCATTTAAAATTGAAGGTGAAATACAGTACACAGGTTCTCAGACTAAAAATGGCTAAAGGCGTACATTACCACCAAACTAGCTAGCATTGCAGGAAATGTTAAAGGGAGTGCTTTAACAAGAAAAAGAAACCGAGCGAGAGAGGAATATAATTATTTTTTAAAAAATGGCGATAAATATGTACCTATCAATAACCTTAAATGTAAATGGACTAAATGCTCCAATCAAAAGACATAGGGTAGCTGAATAAGAAAACATGACTTATTTATATGCTATCTACAAAAGACCTACTTCAGAACAAAAGATTCACACAGACTGAAAGTGAAGGGATGGAAAAAAAAATATTTCATGCAAATGGAAATGAAAAAAAAAAGAAAAAAAAAGCTGGGATAGAGGCATATCTGAAAAAATAGACTTTAAAACAAAGGCCATAACAAGAGACAAGGAAGGACACTATATAATACAAAAAAGATCATTCCAACAAGAGGATAAAATGCTGGTAAAAATATATGCTCCCAATACAGGAGCACCTAAATATATTTTTAAAAATACTTTTGGAAGACTTTAAGGGAGAGGTTGTTAGCAATATAGTCATAGTAGGGGATTTTAACACCCCACTGACATCACTGGATAGATCTTCTAGACAAAAAATCAACAAGGAAACAGTTACCTTAAACAACAGACTAGATCAGATGGACTTGATTTATATCTACAGAATATTTCATCCAAAAGTGGCAGATTACGCATTCTTCTCAAGTGCACATAAATCATTCTCAAAAATAGACCACGTGTCAGGACACAAAATAAGCTGTAACAAATTCAAAAAAACTGAAATCATATCAAGCACCTTCTCAGATCACAATGGCATGAAATTAGAAATCAACTACAATAAAAAAAACTGAAACACATGGAGACTAAATAGCTTGTTAATGATAAACAATGAATGGATTACCAATGAGATCAAGGAAGAAATACAAAACTTCCATAATAACTCCCAATTCTTCCTCTCCCCCAGGCCCTGGTAACCTCCAATCTGTTTTCTTTCTCTATGAATTTGCCTAATTCAAATATTTCTTACAAGCAGAATAATTTGTCCTTTTGTGTATGACTTCACTTTGCATAATTTTTATTCATTTATTTTTATTTTTTTATTTATTGAATTTATTGGGGTAACACTGGTCAATAAAATTATACAGATTTCAGGTGTGCAGCTCTATAATATATATGTATATTGTGTATAGTGTATTCACCTCCCTAAGCCAAGTCTCCTTCCATCTCATTTATACCCCCTTTACCCTCTTCTACCTCACCCCTTCCCCATTTCCCTCTGGTAATTACCATACTGTTGTCTGTGTCCATGAGGTTTTTTCCCCTCAATCCTTTCGCCTTTTCTACGCAGCCCTCTCAACACGCCTCCCCTCTGACAGCCATTAGTCTGTTCTCTATATCCATAAGTCTTTTTCTATTTTATTGGTTAGTTTATTTTGTTCATTAGATTTCACAAATAAGTGAAATCACATGGTACTTGTCTTTCTCTGACTGACCTATTTCACTTAGCTTAATATTCTACAGGCCATCCATGTAATTGCAAAGGATTTTTTTAAGGCTGAGTAGTATTCCATTGTGTAAATGTACAATTGCTTTTTTTTTTTTAATCTTTACCTGAGGATATTTTTCTATTTATCTTCAGATAAAGTGGGAAGGAGGGAGAGAGAGAAACTTCGACCTGAGAGGGACACGTTAACTGGTTGCCTCCTGCACGACCCCGACCAGGGCCAGGGATGAACAGAAACCGAGGTATGTGCCCATGACCAGAATTTAACCCGGGACTCATTGGTCCGCCGACGCTCTAACCACCGAGCAAACCAGGCAGGGCTTATTTGCAAATTTTTAAAGTTTATTTTCTCTGTGTCTCTCCAAGCACTTCAAAGAGCACTTGGCACACAGGAGGTGCTTTCTAATCAGTTACCACAGGGAAGAGTTCCACACACAAACCCCTATCCATTAGTCTTATCCTCATGGTCTGTCACACAATCATAACACACTCCTACTCCACTCTCCCCCAGTCTGTCCCTTTCTATTGCAGAAGATTCTCAGAGGTAAATCACAAATCTTGCACACACTATCACATGGTCACAGAAATGCAGCATGCTCACTCTAACACAGAGTTTTACAC
The DNA here is from genome assembly GCF_014108415.1 of Molossus molossus. Taxonomy (NCBI): domain Eukaryota; kingdom Metazoa; phylum Chordata; class Mammalia; order Chiroptera; family Molossidae; genus Molossus; species Molossus molossus. Next base: position 14,605,847 of record NW_023425357.1, on the reverse strand, counting down.
ACTCATAGAAACACACACACACACACACACAATGACAGAATCAAAGGGTCATGCACCAACTCACAAAATGACAGTCTTGTGACAGAAACTTGTGGGTAGACAATAAACAAATGAAATACTTAAAATATAGACAATATTGTACTAAGGGGGTAGAGAGTTACATTAAGGAGACATGGAGTGCCAGGGGAGAGTTGTGATCAGGTAAAACCTCTTTGGAAATGTGACATTTATTGTTGTTGTTGCTAATCCTCACCAGAGAATATTTTTCCCCCTTGATTTTTAGAGAATGGGAGGAAGGGAGGGGGAAAGAGAGAGAGAAATATGATGTGAGAGAGACACATGGATTGGTTGCCTCTCCCCACCATGTGCCCCAACCGACCCAACCAGGGGGACTTTACCTACAAACCCCAGTAGCGCCCTTGACCAGGAATTGACCCCCCCTCACACACCCTTTAGCGGGCAGGACAATGCTCTAACCACTGAGCACACCCTCCAAGGCTGAAAAGGAGACATTTTTATCTGAATGTAGGGAATAAGGGAAATGTGAAGATACTGGCAGGAGGGTCATTTTTGGAAGAGAGGACAAATTCACTCCCACCATCACCAGATCTCGAATAGGAGAACCGTCTGCAAACGGTTAGGCTTTCTACCCTGACCCTGCCGTCTGCAAGGTAAGTGGTTCCCTGAACAAGAACGCCCTAGACTAGAGGACGGGGGGACTGGGAGGAAGTTTTAACGCGCTTGCACACTCTGGTCCCTGTTCCGCACACTCGAGTCCCCGTTCTCCACACTCACCTACTGTTTTCGGGTACCCTTCCGCAATTCTAGGAACTGGTCCTTCTCCCACTTTCTGCAGACGCGCGCACTAGCGCCAGCCACCACACAGACCCCGCCCCCTGCGACTCACCCGGACTCTAAATTCTTCAGGCTAAGGGTTGAGGACCTGGTGTGCGCGCACTTTAGTCCTAGACCGTCTAGTGTGAAACTCGGCTCAGTCCCTGTTGCGGACCCAGGCCCGGAGCTACGAGGAATAGGAACTTCTGAACTCCTTCTGGAAGACCTGAGAGAGGCTGGCGCGGGAGGGCCGGGGGCAAAAGGGGTGGCGTTTCGAACCCCTAGTGCGGGTGCAGTCGGACTGCAGCGCCGCCGTCTTTTCTGGTCTGGACTACATTTCCCAGTGGACACCGCGTGCATTAGCCGGCGTCCCTTTTGTGTCCTCCGGAGGACTTGTCCCTTCTTTCCGGGCCCGCGGGGGCTGGGTTCCATCAGACCCTAAGGATTGTACCTGGGCCGTAGTAGAAATTGCCTGAGCCTTGGGGGCGAGGACGGGATCTCCCCGCAGTTCAGTTCTGCAGGTAGGGGAGTGGGCTGAGGAGTGGCCGCGGGTCCCCGGGCCCTCTGTGTGACGTGGTGGTCGATACGGAACCGTGTGAGACTGTCACTCGATATGCCTGCAGACATCGTATTTGTGTGACTGTGGGTGTAAGGCAGGGGTTGGTGCCACGTAGTGTGAGACTGTGAGTAGGGGTGGAAGAGGATTCACTGTCCCCTTGTACCCGTACCTTCGGCCTCTTTGTGACTGGGTTTGTGAGTGACACCATAGGCTGGGGAGTATGGGAGAGAGGGTGACCGTGGAAACTATGTCCATACCCATGGCCACTGACTGTGCTGTGTGCAAAACGGTGGTTGACGCTGTCGTTTTTAAGAATCGGTGTCTATGGAGATTGAGTAAGACTGTGTGCCACCAGTGATCTATTTAAAGGGACTATGGGATCAGAAAGACCTTTATTTAATCTTGGTGCTGTTATTTATTAAAGTTGTGTTGTCTTTATATAAATGATTATATTGCTTGGAGTTTTTATTTGTAAAATCTATTGTTAAAATAAGTTAGGAAGTGATTCGGGCATGGATTAAATTGTATGCAAGCAAATTCTGAGGTTTCCATTATGCTTCTCTCTTAACAGGAAGAGAGAAGCTGCAAACTTCTAGGCTGATGATTCTGGATGCTGCAAGGAAAACCTAGTTTCTCATGTTCTCTTTCCCATCTCAGTCATCTAAGGACACTGCCATTTCCCAAGGGAAGAGTCAAGAGCAGGAAAGAATGGCTGTTGGACTTCTTAAAACCATGTACCAGGTGAGTTGGTGTTTTTCTTTCCTGAAATATTTTGCTGCTTTTTGAAACAAGCAGACATTAATTTTACTTCTACTGAGACTTTTTCTGGGTAACCAGTTTTGTTACTTCTTAAAACTTTCCAGTGGATTCCCACTCATTCAGGATAAATGCTGAAGACTTTGCCTTGGCCTACAAGGCCATGCATAATCTGGCCCTTGACTATCCCTCTGACCTCATCTAATTATTTCCACCCTGTCTGTAACTTACTTGGTTCCAGACACACTAGCTTCCTTGTAGTGAGTTGGATATATTCTTAACACTTGTTCTTCCCTCTGCCTAGAATGCTGTTCCCTCCAATATAGACCAACTTCTTCATTCTGGTCTCTGCCCAAACATTCATTCATTCAACAAATTTTTATTAAGTACCTATTAACTAAGAGGGTTTAGACCTTGGTCCTCTTCTGTGCTCTATATACAATCACTCCTTTGGTGATCTTATCCTGTCTCACAGCTTTAAATACTATCTATATGCCAACAACTACCAAACTGTATACTTCTCTCCTGTAATCCAGACTTGTATATCCAACTACCTACTCAGCGTCTTCATTTGATTATATAATAGATACCTCAAACTCAGATATCTCGAACTGAGTGAAATGAGCCTTTGGGAGTTTTAGGGCATAGGAATCACATGATCTGATTTTCATTTTAATAGGATCACTCTGACTGCTACTGAAAATAAACCTAATGGAACAAGGATAGAAGCAGGGAAACCAATTGGGAAACTCTTACATATTCCCTGTCTCAAGTGCTTAAGCTAGAAGTGTTCCATGAAGAAGTTATGTTTGTTCTGCCTTCAGAAGATATGCAGATCTGACCAATTTATAATATCAACATTGCTTTTTTTTTGGGTTTTTTTGGTCAAATCATTACCTCTCAACTAGATCATTGCTCTACCCTCCTACCTTGTCTCCCTACTTCCACCCTACTCTTTGCTAGTCTATTCTTAACAAAGAAGCCAAAGTAATTCTGTTACACAGGTCATTTCTCTTCCTGGCGGGGATAGAAATAATAAAAAGTATAGACAACTTTATAAAATAGTTTAGTTGTAAGCTAAAAAGAGAAATGGGTGGTGACTGAAGGAGAAACTATGGTGGACAAAGTTTTTAAAAAATAAGTGTCTTATGCTGATGTTGATTTAGCAGACATGGAGATTTGAAGGTGAAGAAGAGAAAGGAGAGAATTGCTGGAACACTGTACTTGAGTAGGTCAGAGGAGCTGAGGTTTAGTGTACAAGTGAAGAGTTTGGCCTTTGGTAGGAAGGCAGCCTGTTCATTTATAGTAATAGGAACAAGTTAGAGTATCTAGGCACAGGTGCTGGTAGAAGTGTAGATGCTGTGGGAGTTTGTGGAAATTCTCTTAGAAAGGCTTTAAAAAAAAAAAATTTAGAAAAATCGTCACCTAAAAATAAGGATGGGGGAGGAGGTATTGAAGATTTGAGGAGAGAGAGGAAAGTATCAAATGGTCATTTTAGGAGAGTGGTGGAATGAATGGACTAGAAAAATATATTGTGTACATAGCATTTTGGCCCACTTGAGATTAGTGATCATGACTTTAAAGTAAGACCAGTTAGCATGGTTGGTATGATTTTTCTCCAGCAAAGTTCACCTATGTACAGTACAGAAACAGGATATATGCTGAGAAATGGCTGTGGTTCGGTGAATACAGTTAACCAGGTGAATACAGTTAAGTGAGAGAGGAGCAGGAAAGTTGAAGGTATATGAATGGGGTGATTATAACAAATGGTTGTGCTAGGAAGTGAGGGTATGCACGGGTGAGGAGCAGTGAAAATGTGGCAAGATCAATGATCTGTACATTCTGTTGGGTTGAAAGAATTATCCTGATTGGGGTACCATAGGGCAAAAGTTGGAATATAGGAGGTGGAAGTCCGAGTTGGAGAGTTGAGATTATGGAAGGATTGGTAATGACAAGGTCTGGGGTATAACAATGGAAGTGAATTACTATAGAAGTGTGGAGGACAACATTACTGGTGGGGAGGGGGGTTGGAGAACTGAGAGGCCAGGTGGTTGGGAGGATTATTTATATGGATATAAATAATATAATGTAATGAGCAAAATTTATAACAGGAATAGCATTGGAGAAAGTGATGTGATAGTGAGCCATGTGTCCAGGAATGCCAGAGAATTGGTGTCTACCAGGAATTGGTAGATAACTGAAATGAGGGATAGTGTGGTTGACATAAAACTAGGTCTCTTTTAGAGAGAAGGGAATGGTCTAGAAACAAGTGTAATGTGGAAAGAGGTCACTTGCCTCACTTTTAGGTGCTGTAGTACAAGGAATGTGGGAAATAAGACAGTCACCACATGGCAGGACTTGAGGGGATGTATTCTCAGCTGGGAGCCATGTTTCTGTAAGGGTATCATGGTGAAGGGAGCTGTTATTATGCTTCAGACTGGTTTGATTATAATTATGAATGAATTTTGAAACTGAGTATTATGATCATTTGTTAGAGGTAAAATATTTTAAGGTTAGAATTTAAACTCCGTATATTGACATTGTAATTCATTTCACTGACTGTATAAATTAAGTCAAAAAATGTGTATGTTATATATAAAAATGTTTATACATTTAGTAAATTTATATAAGCTAAAAAACATTTTTGACAGCATATATACCGTATGAACCAAACTCTTAACAGGAATGTTTCTGCAACATATGAGGTATGTTGCTAGAATAGGGAGGCAGAAATTTACAAATTACTTAATATAATTAAGAAAGAAGATTGTGAAAAACACTTTAAGAATTTTTATTTGGTAGAGGCAGTTTTTTTAACTATGCCAAAATTCTATCAAATAATAATGAAGTCTTTTCTTGCCATGACAGATATACCTCTTTCAATTTTGTAAAAACAAATTTTACACACACAAACATATGATATATGTTAGTTTCATTAGCAAGTGGTCGCATTATAGAAATCTGGAATCCAACTGAATCCCAGCATGGCTCACAAGTTTTTAAGAACTTTGCCCAGCCCATTTAGGCAGAAATAGTATTATGAGTGGAACATCCATATCTCTACATAAAACTTAAGGTACTCTGGATTGAAGTATTTGAATTTGAATGGAATTGATGATCTATTTGGTCTAGCACATTTTTTAAAGAAATAGCAAGCACTTTCTCGTCCCACCTTTAGTCCTCTTACAGCTTCTTGAACTCTTCAAACCATTAATTTATTAACTCAGTTTATTCAGTGAATGTTTGAATATCTCATGTGTGCCAGATACTGTTCTGTAACTGGGAATATAGCAGTGACCAAAACAAAAACATACTTTGTCCTCCTGGAGCTTACATTTTAGTAGAGGTAGAGGACAGACAATAAATAACAACAACAGTAAGTGCCATAGAGAAAAATTAATCAGGGTCAGGGGAATAGAGAACTAGGGCAGGAGCATTGCTCATTTTATACAGAATGATCCGGGAAGTACAAAAGCCCTGATGGTAACCATGCTTAACATAGTTGAGGATGTAATATCAGAGAGAGCCCAGTGTAGCTGAGGCAAAAGGAATGAGGTAAGTATGGTAAGCGATGAACTTATTTTCCTTTCATTTATTTCATTTCAGGAGTTGGTGACCTTCAGGGATGTGGCCGTAGACTTCTCCCAAGAGGAGTGGGATTGTCTAAATTCTTCTCAAAGGCATCTGTACAGTAATGTGATGTTGGAGAACTACAGGATCTTGGTATCACTGGGTAAGAATATTTGCAGTACTGAGCTTCTGTTCATAAGGGGCTCTTTGCTACCACCAAATGATTTTTTGGATAGTATCTGCTGTGTTTGGTTGAATGTGTGTTGCCTGTACCAAATAATGATTTAATATTTGTGGAGTTGGCAGTAGACAGGTCTATTATTAACCTATGTCAGAAGCTTCAAATTCTCTATGCATTGAATACATATCTTTGACACATTTTTCCCTGGCTTACTATTAAGTTCCCTCTTCCCTGATGATCAAAAGACTGGATGTGAATTCTGGGATATCTACAATATGACCAAATTTTGTTTCTTATATATGCAGGACTTTGCTTTTCTAAGCCAAGTGTGATATTATTGTTGGAACAAGGGAAAGAGCCCTGGATGGTGAAGAAAGAGCTGGCAAAAGGCTTGTGCTCAGGTAGGTGAAGAAGAAATAGGCAGACAAAAACCTTTGCAGGGTACATCTCAGCCCAGCGCAGAGGTGTTGCCTCTGCACTTTTCTTTGTTGGCATGATCTCAAATGCTCTAGATCTTAGTAGAAACTTGGGGCCTTTTAGGATGTTCTCCCAAATTTGTTATTCATAACTGTCTCCTTTAACACTTTGCCCCCTTCTTTCTAATAACTCCCTTATCTATTCTCTGAGTCCTATTTCCTCCCAGTTTCATAAGCCTCTTTCAGTCTTTTAAAAAATATATTTTCCTAATCTGATCAATTTTTGAGCTTGACAGACAGCTGTAACTGATGTACCAGGTTTAAATCCTGACACATGCAGTGAAATTTGGGGCAAGTTACTAACCTCTCTCTGCTTTTGTTTTGTCATATGTAAAATAGAGTAATACTTTAAAGCGCTTTGAACAGTTCCCACCTCATACTATGAACTCATATTAGGTACATGCAAGATGCAAAGGTGTTATATGTTCGATAAACAAACAATTAGTAGGCTAGTTGCAGAGTTATGATAGAACTGTAAATGGAATATACGAAGATAAAGATGACATAAATGGGACCTTCATTAAAATTGTAAAGCTTTTGCTCATTCCTTATAAAGATTATTTGTAGGGTATTTTCTGTCTTCACTGTTGCTGTGATCAATGTTAAAGGTATCTTCCGGGGTTAATTATTTTCTTTATGCTTTCTTTTGTTGCTTTTGTAAAATAATTATAACATAGTGAAATAATATATTAAAAATAAAGAAGCATAAATAGTACAGTAATCTTCCCATAATTTCTACATTCTATTATGTGCCTTTTATTTATCTAATGATTTAGTTATAGTGTTTTACAAGTCAATATATACATAATTCTTTCTAATGGTTACTATCATTAGATGTTTCTATTATTAATTATTTTGTGATTTTTTTGTTAAAAAGAACTTTAGCCCTGGCTGGTTTGGCTCCATGGTTAGAGCATCGGCCTGCGGTCCAGAGAGACCCGGGATTGGTTCCCGCTAAGGGCATGTACCTTGGTTGCAGTCTGTCCCTGGCCCTGGTTGGGTCGTATGGTGGCAACCACTCGATGTGTCCCTTTCACATCGATGTTTCTCTCTCTCTCTCTCTCTCTCCCTCACACTCTATCTGAACAAAATATGGAAAAGTGTCCTTGGGTGCGGATAAAAGAAAGAAAAAAGAACTTAAAATTTTTTTAATTGCAGTTTTCATTCACTAATATTTTGTATTACTGTCAGGTGTGTATCATAGTGTTTAGACAATCATATACATTATAAAGTGTTCCCCCTAATATTTCCATTAATCACCTAACAGCTTACATAGTTATTACAATATTATGACAATATTCCCTGTGCTGTACTTTGCATGCCCATGGCTGTTTTATAACTACCAATTTGTACTTTTTGATTTTTTAAAAAATTAATTTGTTTTTGTTTCTGGTACGTGCCCCTAGCAGGAACTGAACCCGGGACTCTCTGGTCTGCAGGCTGACGCTCCAACCGCTGAGCCAAACCAGCCAGGGCCAATTTGTACTTTTTAATCTGCTCATCTTTTTCACCCAGTTTCCCAACCTCTCTCCCCTTTAGTAACCAATAGTCTGTTCCCGTTCTCTATGAGTCTGTTTCAGTTTTGTTATTTTTTTCATATATTAGTGAAATTATATGGTATTGGTCTTTCTCTTAACTGACATATTTCACTTAGCATAATACATTCTAGGTTCATCCCTGGCATCACAAATGGTAAGATTCATTCTTTTTTATTTGCTGAGTAATACTCTATTGTATATATGTACCACAATTTTTATATCCAGTTATCTGTTGATGGGCACTTGGGTCGCTGCCACATGTTGGGTTTGTTTGATTACATTCCCAGAAGTGGAATCACTGGGTCATAAAGCACTTCCCATTTTAATTTTTGAAGACCCTCTATACTGTTTTCCATAGTGGCTGCATCAATCTGCATTCCCACCAACAGTGCATGAGGGTTCCATTTTCTCCACATCCTTGCCAGCATTTATTGATTTATTGATAAGAACCATTCTGACAGGTGTGAGGTGATATCTCATTGCAGTTTTAATTTGCATTTCTAGACAATTAATGATGTTGACCATCTTTTCATATTTCTATTGGCCAAATATGTGTCCTCTTTAGAGAAGAGTCTATTTAGCTCCTCTACCCATTTTTAATTGGACTGTTGTCTCTTTGGTGTTGAATCCTATGAGTTTTTTATGAATTTTGGATATCAACCCCTTATCAGATGAATCACTGGTGAATAGCTTCTTCCATTCAGTAGGTTGTCTTTTTGTGTGCTGGTTCCTTAAGAGGGTACTTGGGGGACAGAATCCCCACTGATTTTCACAGTTGGGTGTCTGGGCTCCTCATTGCAGCTCTGGTGTTCTTTGCTTGGGAGCCTGGCATGGGGTTGAGACCCCACACTTCTCAGAGGGGACCTTTGTAGCTGGGATATCCCTCCAGATTCTCAACTGCCACATGTGGGTGTGGGGCCAGCCCTTTTCATGTCTCTGCTTTTCCTACCAGTCTTGATGTGGCTTCTTCTGTAAATCCTTGGTTATTCAGGTTGGTTGGTTTATAATTTAGTTGCCATTCCAGTTTGGACTTTGGAGGAGGTTTGTATAACTGCCACCTGCTTCACTGACATTTAGGGTTTTATTTTTGTGTAATTTTTAAAGTAATACATGGGTAGGCAAAAGTAAGTTTACAGTTTGAGTATGTAAAACACAATAAAGTTATTCTGATAATCATGACCTGTATGTCTTTTGCCATACAAACAACTGTAAACCTACTTTTGCCCACCCCATACATTCCAGTACTATGTGTGCTATTGTGATAGTGTATTTTTTTCAGTAGAAATTATTAAACAAGATGATTTTTTAAATATATTTTTATTGATTTTTTTTAGAGAGAGAGGAAGGGAGAGAGAAAAACATCCATGTGAGAGAGAAACATCAATGGGCTACCTCCTGCATGCCCCCCCACTAGGGATCAAGGCCATAAACTGGGCATGTGCCCCAACTGGGAATTGACTGAGACCGCCCTGTCCATAAGATGATGCTCAGTCCACTGAGCCACACTGGCTGGGCAAGATGATTTTCACTATAACTTTTAATTTAATATCATATGGTATTAATGTCCTTACCGTTATTTTTTTGTTTATGTTTGCTCCTTCTCAATTTTTTGCTTTCTTCTTTTTTCTCAAATATCTTAATATTCGTATTCATTTCTTTCTCTTTTCTTTTCCCTTTATATACCCTCATTCTCCTGGTAATATATTATCTTTAAATACCATCTATATGCTGGCAACTCCCAATTTTAAATCTCTTGTCAAGACCTCTATCTTAAGCTCAGTCTCATGTGTCCATCTGCCTTTCTTAATATTTGCATTTCAAAAGTCTAAAAACACTGTAAGTTTATTATGTTAAAAAATGAACTCCAGCCTGGCTTTTGTGGCTCAGTGGTTGAGCATCGACTCATGCACCAAGAGGTCACCAGTTTGATTCCCGGTCAGGGCACATGCCCAAGTTGTGGGCCTGATCCCCAGTGAGGGGCATGCAGGAAGTGATCAGTCGATGTTCTCTCTCATCAATGTCTCTATCTCTCTCCCTCTTCCTTCCTCTCTCTCTAAAATCAATAAAGAAAAATGATTTTTTAAAAATTGAACTCCAGCCCTGGCCAGTTTGGTTCAGTGGTAGAGCGTTGGCCCACGGGCCAATGAGTCATGGGTTTGATTCCGGCCAAGGGCATGTACCTCAGTTGTGGTTTCAACCCTGGCCTTGGGACGCAATCAGTTGATGTGTCCCTCTCATGTCAATGTTTCTCTCTCTCTCTCCCTCCCACTGTATCTGAAGATAAATGGAAAAATATCCTCAGGTGAGGATTTAAAAAAAAGAACTCCATATCTTTCATATCTCACTACCTAAACCTACTGTAAACATGGCCTTTCCTATTACTATTGATGGCTTTTTCAACCTTCCATTGCTCACATGATAAACTTTGAAGACATACTTGTCTCATCTCTTTCTATTACATTTCATATCCAATCTGTTAGAATATGTTCTTGTTTTTTCCTACAAAATACACCTAGAAAATGATCACTTACTATACCTTCATTGATATCTCTGTGGTCTAAAGCATTAGCATCTCTCACCTTGATTATTACAGTAATAGGTTCTCATGCTTTCCCCCTTGCCTCCCAATTTCCACTATTTTTTAAAAATTAATTGATTTATTTTTATTATAGATGTTTCTCCTTTTCCCCCACTGTTTCCCCTTCTCCCCGCCCCCCCGACCCTGTCCCCAGCTTTGTTGTCCATGTCCATTGTTCATGCATACATGCATCTAAATTCTGTGGTTTATCTCCCCCACACACATCCCCTCTTCTGGGGATTGTCAGTCTGTACCTCACTTCCACATCTCTGGGACTACCCCCTTCCTCAGACTGTTATGTTCATTATATTCCATAAATAAGTGAGATCATATGATACGTGTCTTTCTCTGTTGGGCTTGTTTCGCTTAGGATAATACTTTCCAGGTCCTTCCATGTCGTCTCAAAGGATAAAAGATCTTTCTTACAGCTGCATAGTACTCCATTGTCTATATGTACCACAGCTTTTTAATCCATTCGTCTACTGATGGACGTTTGGGCTGTTTCCAGATCTTAGCTATTATAAATAGTGCTGCTATGAACATGGAGTACATATATTCTTTCTGATTGGTGGTTAAGGTTTCTTAGGGTATATTCCTAGAAGTGGGATTACTAGGTCAAATGGCAGTTAAATTTTTAATTTTTTGAGGTAACACCATATTGTTTTCCACAGTGGCTGCATCAGTCTGCAATCCCACCAGCAGTGTACTAGAGTCCCCTTTTCTCACCCTCGCCAACACTTGTTTTTTTTTTTTTTTTTATCCTCACCCGAGGATATTTTCCATTTTTTTTTGTACAGATAGAGTGGGAGGGAGAGAGAGGAAGGAGAGAGAGAGAGAAACATCGACGTGAAGGGACACATTGAGTGGCTGCCACCCACACGACCAACCAGGGCCGGGGACAAACTGCAACCGAAGTACGCGCCCTTAGCGGGAACCGAACCCGGGTCTCTCGGGACCGCAGGCCGACGCTCTAACCGCTGAGCCAAACAGGCCAGGGCAACACTTGTTGTTTGATGATTTGTTGATGGCGGCCATTCTGACAGGTGTGAGGTGATAACTCATTGTTGTTTTAATTTGCATCTCTCTGATGATTAGTGATGATGAGCATTTCTTCATATGTCTCTTAGCCATTTGTATGTCCTGTTTGGAGAGGTGTCTATTTAGTTCCTCTGCCCATTTTTTAATTGGGTTCTTTGTCTTCCTTTTGTTGAGTTGTATGAGCACTCTATATATTTTGGAAATCAACCCCTTATCTGATGTATCATTGGCAATTATGCTCTCCCTTAGGGTGGGTTGCCTTTCCATTTTAGTGGTTGTTTCTTTTGCTGTGCAGAAGCTTTAGAGTTTGATATAGTCCCATGTGTTCACTTTCTCCCTTGTTTCTGTTGCCTTAGGTGATGTATCAGTGAAAATTCTGCTGCGTATGATGTCCAGAATTTTGTTGCCTACATTTTTTTCTAGGATATTTATGGATTCATGTGTCACATTTAAGTCTTTTATCCATTTTGAGTTTATTCTTATGCAGGGTGTAAGTTGATGGTCTGGTTTCATTTTTTTGCATGTAGTTGTCCAATTTTCCCAACACCATTTGTTGAAGAGGCTGTCTTTACTCCACTGTATGCTTGTGCCACCTATGTCAAATATTAATTGAGCATATTGTTTTGGGTCCATTTCTGAGTTCTCTATTCTGTTCCTTTGATCTATCTGCCTGTTCTTGTGCCAGTACCAGGCTGTTTTGATTACAGTGGCTTTGTAGTATAACCTGAAATCTGGTAATGTGATCCCGCCAACTTTGTTCTTCTTTTTCAAGATTGCTGTGGCTATTCGGGGTCTTTTTTTGGTTCCATATGAACTTTTGAAGTATTTGTTCTAGTTCTGTGAAGTATGTTGTTGGTTTTGTTTTTTTTTTTCCTCACCTGAAGATATTTTTCCATTTTTTGTTCAGATAGAATGGGAGGGAGAGAGAGAAACATCGACATGAAAGGGATACATCGAGTGGCTGCCACCTGCACAACCCAACCAGGGCCAGGGACAAACCGCAACCGAGGTATGTGCCCTTAGCGGGAACTGAACCTAGGTCTCTCTGGACCACAGGCCAACGCTCCAACCGTTGAGCCAAACCGGCCAAGGCTGTCATTGGTATTTTAATGGGGATATCATTGAATCTATAGATTGCTTTGGGTAGTATGGACATTTTAATGATGTTAATTCTTCCAATCCATGAACAAGGTATGTGCTTCCACTTTTTTATATCTTCCTCTATTTCTTTTTCCAGTCCACTATTTTCTTTTCATTTTTTTGTTCAGAGCATTATAGATGACCCCAATTATCCTCATTTTAATTAGCATTTATTTTGTCTTGCCAATAAAGTAAGGTCCATGAAGGTAAGGACCTTTGCTTTGTTTACTGTGATATTGAAAGCTTCTAGAACAGTACCTGTCACAATGTTAAGTGAATGTCCTTAAAAGAAGCAACTATGAGCCCTGGCCAGGTTGGCTCAGTGGTTAGAGCGTCAGCCTGCGGTCCAGAGAGACCGGATTTGATTCCTGCTAGGGGTGCGTACCTCGGTTGCAGTTTGCCCTGGCCCTGGTTGGTCGTGCAGGTGGCAGCCACTCGATGTGTCCCTTTCACATTGATGTTTCTCTCTCTCTCTCTCTCTCTCTCTCTCTCTCTCTCTCTCTCTCTGCCTCTCTCTCCCTCCCACTCTGTCTGAACAAAAAGTGGAAAAATGTCTTTGGGTGAGGATGAAAAAAAAAGAAGCAACTATGAGAATGGAGCTTATTTCAGTGGCTGTATTATTTATACATGCATAAAGTTGTAACTGAATCCAACCATCTGCATTCATAATTTCTCCTTTTAAAAAATATATTTTTCAATTATAGTTGACATATAATATTATATTACTTGCAGGTGTACAACATAGTGATTAGACATTTATATACCTTAAGAAGTGATTGCCTCAATAAGTCTAGACCCATCTGACACCATGTATAGTTACTAAATAATTATTGACTATATTCCCTATGCTGTACTTGATATCTGTATCACTAGTTTTTTTTTTTGTTTGTTTATTTCCCTTATTTGAGGAAACATACAAAAACAATATTGCTAAGAGTGATGTCAAAAAGTTTACTGCCTATGTTATTTTTTTCTAGGAGTTTTATGGTTTCAAGTCTTACATTTAAGTCTTTAATCTATTTTGAGTTTATTTTTAGATATTGAGAAAGGAGGTGGTCTGGTTTGTTTTTCCCATGTATGTCCCGTTTTCCCAACAACATCTACTGAAGAGAATGTCTTTACCCCATGGTATATTCTTGCCTCTTTTGTGTAGAATAATTGACCACGGATGCATGGATTTACTTCTGGGCTTTATTCTGTTTTATTGATCTTTGTGTCTATTTTTATACCAATACCATGCTATTCTGATTACTATCCCCTTGTAGCATAGTTTGAAGTCAGGTAGCATGATACCACCAACTTTGTCCTTTCTCACGATTGTTTTGGCTATTCAGGGTCTTGTATGCTTTTGTATAAATTTTAGGATTATTCTAGTTCTGTGAAAAATGCCATTGGTATTTTGATAGGGATTGTATTGATCGTGGATTACTTTGGGGAGTAAGAGTGTTACTTTTTAAAAAATCTATAAGCATGGTATATCTTTTTATTTACTTGTATCTTAATTTCTTATAGTTCTTTTACTTCCTTATTTAAATTGTTTTCCTGGATATTTTATTCTTTGTAATGCAATTGTAAATAAGATTGTTTTCTTAATTTCTTTTTTTGGTATTTCATTGGTGGTATATAAAAATGCAACTGATTTCTGATATTAATTTTGTATCCTGCTATTTTATTGAATTTATTAGTTCTAAAGTTTTTTTTTGGAAGCTTTAGGATTCTCTATATGTAGTATCATGTTATGTGCAAATGACGACAGTTTTACTTCTTTCTTTTCCATTTGGATTCCTTTTACTTTTTTTCCTTGTCTGATTGCTGTGGCTAGAATTTGCAATACTATGTTTAATAAAAGTGGTGAAAGTGGCAATCTTGTCTTGTACTTGACCTTTTTAAGTATTTTTTATTGAATTTTTTTTTTTGAGAGGAAAGGAGAGATAGAAACATTGATGTGAGAGAGAAACATCAATTGGCTGCCTCCTGTACAATCCCTACTGGGGACTGAGCCTGCTATCCCGGCATGTGCCCTGACCGGTAATCAAACTGAGACCTCTCAGTCCATGGGACAACACTCAATCCACTGATCCACACTGGCCAGGCGTTGTTCCTGATCTTAAAGAAAAATCTTTCAGCTTTTCGCCATTGAGTATGATGTTAGCTGTGGGTTTTTCATATGTGATTTTTATGTTGAGGTATACTCCCTCTATTCCCACATTACTGAGAATTTTAAGTCTATAATTGCTTCTTGACCTGAGATTTACCTTACTGATTTTTCTATAATTCTAATTATTCCTCCTCAAGTTTCTGTATAACCTATTTTAACTTTTTGTTCTTACACACTTCAGAACTATGAAAGTTAATGTTTTTGTTGGTTTTATTTGCTATTAAACTCACATACTTCTCTCTATGTACTTTCATAAATGTACCTCCTGCTACATAATAGAGAAGATATTTTTTATTATTCTTTTTCAGGCTGGAAATTTGTGTATGAGAGTGAAGAATTAACCCCAAGGCAGGACATTTACAAAGCACAGTCATCTCAGAGGATAACAGAAAAACTTACAAGCTGTGATCTTGAGTACTCCGATTTGAGAGAGGAATGGAAGTGTGAGAGCCATTCTGAAAGGCACCCAGGGAATCAGAAGGTGCATTTCAAAAAAGAGACAAATACTAATGAAGAAGCCCTTGTTTATGAAAGAGGACAAGAATATAACAAATCTTGGCAAATATTCCATCTGAACACACTGCTTCATACACAACAGATACTTCCAAAAGAGGAGAAAGTACATAAACGTGACACATATAAGAAAAGCTTTAAAAAAAATTTAATGGCTATTAAACCCAAGAATATCTATACAGAGAAGAAACTTTTGAAATGTAATGACTGTGAAAAAGTTTTCAGCCAGAGCTCATCCCTTACTCTTCATCAAAGAATTCATACTGGAGAGAAACCCTATAAATGTGTAGAGTGTGGGAAGGCCTTCAGCCAGAGATCAAATCTTGTTCAACATCAGAGGATTCATACTGGAGAGAAACCCTATGAATGTAAGGAATGTAGGAAAGCATTTAGTCAGAATGCTCACCTAGTTCAACATCTAAGAGTTCATACTGGAGAAAAACCTTATGAGTGTAAGGTGTGTAGGAAAGCCTTCAGCCAGTTTGCCTACCTTGCTCAACATCAGAGAGTTCATACTGGAGAGAAACCCTATGAATGTATTGAATGTGGGAAAGCATTTAGCAATAGATCATCCATTGCTCAACACCAGAGAGTTCATACTGGTGAGAAACCTTATGAATGTAATGTGTGTGGGAAAGCATTTAGCCTTCGTGCATACCTTACTGTACATCAGAGGATACATACTGGAGAAAGACCCTATGAATGTAAGGAATGTGGGAAGGCCTTCAGTCAGAATTCACACCTTGCTCAACATCAGAGAATTCATACCGGAGAAAAACCTTATAAATGTCAGGAATGTAGGAAAGCATTCAGCCAGATTGCTTACCTTGCTCAACATCAAAGAGTTCATACTGGAGAGAAACCCTATGAATGTATTAAATGTGGGAAGGCTTTTAGCAATGACTCATCCCTTACCCAACATCAGAGAGTTCATACTGGAGAGAAACCTTACGAATGTAATGTTTGTGGAAAGGCTTTTAGTTACTGTGGATCCCTTGCCCAACATCAGAGAATTCATACTGGAGAGAGACCCTATGAATGTAAGGAATGCAAGAAAACCTTCAGGCAGCATGCACACCTTGCTCATCATCAGAGAATCCATCTTGGGTTGTCACTTTCACTGCCTAATTCAGTCAATCACCAAGTCTTGTAGACCCTATTATAAATATTTCAGGAATTTATACTTTTTTCTCCATCTTTAATGTCACCCTAATTTAAGATCCATTTCATTGCTACACCTTTTCTAACAGGCCTTCCTATATCAATTTTGGTTTCCTTAAATTTATTTCTCACCATGCACTAGAAATGGTATTTTTTGAAGTGTAATAATACATACATTATTGCCTCCAATTAAAATGTTTTTGACTTGCTATTGTTCTTAAGCTAACATCTATGGTCTTTAAAATTGTCTGTGAGGTGCTTTATTATCTGGTTCTTACGTACATCTCAGCCTTATTTTATTTTAGTGTTACTCTCTGGGCACTAAATACTTCCCGGAATGAAAAGCTTAGATTCTAGAAAATTATAGCTCTACCACTACTGTGGAACTATGTGACATTGAGTAATTTGCTTCACTTATCAAAACCTCAGGGTTTTCTTTAATTTTAAAATAGGGATAATAGCCCTAGCCGGTTTGGCTCAGCGGTTAGAGCATCGGCCTATGGTCCAGAGAGACCTGGGTTCGGTTCCCGCTAAGGGCGCATACCTCAGTTGCAGTTTGTCCCCAGCCCTGGTTGGTCGTGCGGGTGCAGCCATTCAATGTGTCCCTTTCACGTCGATGTTTCTCTCTCTCTCTTCCTTCCACTCTATCTGAACAAAAAATGGAAAAATGTCCTCGGGTGAGGATAAAATAAATAAAATAGGGATAATAAAGGATACTGTATTTTAGAGATGTATTAAATGAAATAGTATATGTTGTAAATTGATACATATTTTTCACATAAAGTACTTCATATAGTACATTAAATATAGCACATATTCAGTAAATAATGATAGCTAACATTTATTGAGTGCCTACTATGTCAGACATTGTTCTACATACTCAACATATATTAACCCACTTACCCCTCATAGCTAGACAATTAGAACATACCTGAGAAGCAACAAGTCAGAACTGGGAAACCTAAAAATTTTAGAACATAAGTGATGTCTTTGTACTCTAGGTGAGTAATCAATATAGACACAAGTAGTAGAAATATAACACTTATAACCAGTTTTAGGAAGTATCCAGAGAGGATGAATGGGATAAACCAATTAAAATGAGGATTTAGTACAAATACAGAGCTTACATTTAGATAAAGAAAAACATAGAGCATCACAACTAACTTTAAACAACAACAAATCAAAACTCATAAACCTAGAAATTTATACTAGGTTTATGAATTTCATGTTCCATAAAAAGGTGCCCTGGCCAGTTTGGCTCAGCGGTTAGAGTGTCAGCCTGCAGTCCAGAGAGACCCGGGTTCGGTTCCTGCTAAGGGCACATACCTCGGTTGCAGTTTGTCCCCGGCCCTGGTTGGTCGTGCAGGTGGCAGCCACTCGATGTGTCCCTTTCACATCGATATTTCTCTCTCTCTCTCTCTCTTTTCCTCTCTCCCTCCCACTCTATCTGAACAAAAAATGGAAAAATGTCCTTGGGTGAGGATAAAAAAAAAAAAAGGCACCATGTCCAGGTAGTTGTATAACTGAATCTAGGTAATTTCAAAGCATTTAAACTATTTCATGCTGTAGGGAAAAAGTGTAATATTTATAAATATGTTAATCCAGTGATTGTAAAATTGAAATCAGAAGGAGACTTAGGGAAGAAAACTATATATTCATTTATTACTTGAATATTGAGTAGCTACGATTTGCCAGGTACTTTCACTGTCTTAGGCATGAAGAGACAATGATGATCAATACAAACACCGTGTTTCTCATGGAGTAGAATTCCAGAGGCTGAGAGTGTAAATACTTAAATATAAGCATAGATTTTCACACTCAGAAAACTAAAGAATAATGAAATTGAGGACTATTATATAGTCTAGACTGAAAATTAAAAAGTTACCAGTTATTCCTAATTCACAGATTTACTGCATTTTGAACAAAATTTCTGAATGGGCCCTTTCCTCTTTTATTTTTACAATTTTGTTCTGAAATTCATCTGTGTAGTATGAATTCTTAAGAATGGCAAGAAAATTCTTGGGTATTATATATTTGTAGAAATTTTGCCTATGAAAAAAAATGGTTCTGCCCTGGCCAATTTGGTTCAATCGTTAGAGCATCAGCCTGCAGACTGAAGGGTCATGGGTTTGATTCCCGGTCAAGGGCATGTACCTGAGTTGCAGGTTTGATCTCTGGCCCCGCTTGGGGTCATGCAGGAGGCAACCAATCAATGTCTCTCTCTCTCTCTCTACTTCTCTCTCTCTCTCTCCCTCCCTCCCTTTCATTCTATCTTAAAAAAAAAATCAATGGAAAAAATATTCTCATGTGAGGAATAACCAAAAAAATAATTGTTCATACCAGTAAAGAAAGGATAGAATTGAGGATATTACAATAATTGACTATATTCATCACTAGTAGTAAGGGAAATGCAAACAAAATGTCAATGAACTATTTCAAGATCATCACATTGGCAAAAGCATTACATTGCCAATGATAAAAAATATAACAGCAATAGGAATGTTAGTAGAATGCTATTTGAAATTAGTTGTGTTCAGAATAGTTAGGCAATATCTAGTAAAGTTGAGGATGTGGATACTCTGACGCAACAAATTCACACTTAAACCTCTGTAGAATCTCTCCTTGTGTTCAGGGAGATGTACTTGAAGATTCACTTAAGCATTGTTTGTGAGAATGTAAGTTGAAAGCAATCACAATAACCATTAGGGTGAATATAAATTAGAACCCAAATTAAGATGAAGGAACTAGATATACTTCTATCAACGTGGACAAACCCCCCAATTGAACCAGAGAGTATTTTGTATGGCATGGTACCACTTTATATAACATTTGTAAATGTGCAAGTCAGCACTTATTTTCATTGCTAAATACCATATAGAAATAGTGTCGTAACATTCATGGAAATAATCATCAAATTCAGAACAGTGGTGACCTCTGGAGACAGCGAATAATGAGATTGAGGAAAGGATGCAAATGTTAATTTGTTTCTTCAAAATATAAGCAAGTATGGTCAATTATAATTTGATAAAGCTGGTCAGGTTTTATAGATAGGTTCTTATTCTCTGTATCTTTTGTATATTTAAACTTTCATAATAAAAATATTTAAATAATATTTGCTTTTGTCAGTTATTTATTTACCATTCCTCAGGTTTGCTGATGCTGTTCCCATTGATATTCACCATTCTCTTTAGAAAAGCTCACCTATAATCTACTTCCAGATGCAATCACTGTTAACAATTCGGTGACTATCCTTCCATGTCTCAGAATTTTGAGTGACTATATTTTTAAACTGAGCATTTTGTAACCTAGTTACTACGTTTTCCCATCATTCTTCCTCACTCCCAAGTTTTTTGTTTCTTGAGGTATGATTGACAAAAGTGGATATATTTAAGTTGTACATGATGTTTTGATTTATTTATACATTGTAAAATGATTACTACAATCAAGCTAGTTAACATCACTTTACATAGTTATCACTGTGGTGTGTGTGTGTGTGGGGAAGAACACTGGAGATCTACTTTTTTAGCACATTTCAAGTATACATTATTAACCATACTGTACATTATGTGTTCATAACTTACTCATCTTGTATCTGACATTTGTACCCTTTGTTCAGTATCTTCCCTTTAACCATCCCCCAACCTGTTGATAACTATCATTCTCTACTTTCTGTTACTGAGTTCAACTATTCTTTTGAAGAGTTCACATGTGAGATTATATGGTATTTGTCTTTCTGTCTTATTTCACTTAGCATAATGTCCTCCGGGTTCATTCATGTTGTTGAAATGACAGAATTTCCTCTTTACTATTTTTTTTAACACTCACCAGAGGACATTTTTGCATTTATCTTCAGATAGAGCGGGAGGGAGAGAGAAGGAAAGAGAGAGAAACATCAATGTGAGAGAGACACATCAACTGGTTACCACCCACACAACCCCAACCGGGGCTGGGGACAAACTGTAACCAAGGTACATGCCCTTAGCGGGAACCAAACCTGGGACTCTCCAGTCCGCGGGCCGACACTCTAACCGCTGAGCAAATCAGGCCAGGACCAGGGCACCATTTTTTTATGCAGCTTTATTTATTAATTCTGTTGTTTCTAACCTAAATATCTAGAGTTCTCATAGACCAATTACTACCCTTTCTGAAGTCACTTTTCTTAGATGTTAAAGGGAGATAATTCTACCTTTGTCATAGAACTGTTTAATGAATTTATCATAACACATATTAAATGCCTAGTAGTCTTAATGGTAGTTATTATTATTTTATAAAATGTATGGAGTAGGGGAAAGGAAACAAGGAAGCAAATAATGCAAGGCCATTACCATATAAATGGGGTGGAGACTAAATTTACTTAAAATAGGTATGTAGTACAGAGAAGCAAAAATACACTATAATTCTGGATTTCAAGATGTATGCCTATGTTAACTTAGTCACTACAATTATAATCAATATCCAGCATAATTTTTATTTCTGAGTGCAGTTAGTAGTAATTAGAATGCCTTATAGTATTTAAGGAAATAAATGCCAAATTAATTAATTAATTATTTGTTTGTTTGTTTTTTAATCCTCACCCAAGGACATTTTTCCATTTTTTTGGTTCAGATAGAGTGGGAGGGAGAAAAAGGAAGAGAGAGGGAGAGAGAGAGAAACATCGATGTGAAAGGGACACATCAAGTGGCTGCCTCCTGCATGACCCAACCAGGGCCGGGGACAAACTGCAACCGAGGTACGTGCCTTTTAGTGGGAACCGAACCTGGGTTTCTCTGGACCGCAGGCTGACACTCTAACTACTGAGCCAAACTGGCCAGGGCTGAATTTAAATATTTTGTATATTTAAAAATATTTAAATAAATTACATGGATCTGGAACATCACTGTACTGCTTAAATTTCATGCTCATCAATAGCTTTGAAGTAGGCTTTCAGATGTTAAACTAATATACTGCATAGATTTTAGACTGAAAGTGGATACAAAGAAGAGACTTGCCAAATGGAAACTTCCCAGTACCTAAGGCAAGTCTCTCTTCAACTACCTCTATTCCTACTGGATAAACAATTATATTGGATTACAAATTATTAGAGAAAAGTTAAATTAACTCTGAGCTCTTGCCTTCTTTTGTCTAGAGACTTTCCAATCTTCAATGGCTTTCTTCTCAGCTGTAGTGAACAAAGTAGATCAGCACTGCCCAACAGAAATATGATGAGATTCCAAGATGGCTGTGGGGTAGTTGTAAACTGAGCCCACTTGCTCTGAGGCCCACACCAGATTTACAGCTAAATTACAGAGCAATAAACCTGAAAAACCAATTTAAGACTAGCTGATATGAAATAATATTATCAAGAAGTACAGAAGAAGCCACATAGAAACTGGCAAGAAGGGCAGAGAAGTGGAAAGGAAGAGCCCCCTCACACAGGTATGGCGGTACTGAAAAGCCAGAGGGATACCACAGCTACTGAATTTCCTCGCCCTTGGAAGGTGGGATCTCACCCCCCATGTGGGGATCCCCAACTCAGAGGAAGAGAGATGAGAAGAGGGGCTCACACGGCATATGGCGGTGGGAGTCTGGGGATTTGATCTGCCTGAGGACTCAAATTGCAACCTCCCAGGGAAAGAGCACTCCTAAAGTTACACCACCAGACTGGGGAGTTCACTCCAGATTCCAGTGAGGTCATGCTGTCATACTCAGGCCCTGTAGAGGGGTAGACTGGCTGCACCCAGCAGTGACTTTAAAGTGCCCTGTTTCCTGGGGAGGCTTTTGGTGGTGACCAAAACAGTGACTAAACTGTGTGGCTTGGAAAACAGGACCAGTCTCCTCCACTTTGAGCTCACAGCCAAAGCCCCTCCACACTTACTAAGCTACTTTGCCTGCCCCATCCTGTTGCATTTGGCAGCGGGAGGGAGCCAGACTTTGTGTGCTGTCCTACTAGGTACAGAGCCCAAGCAGAGTTGGGACTTTAAGCCCCACCCTGCAGACCAGCCACGCAGAGAGATTGGAGTGAGGTGCAGGGCTGACCCATGGTCCTGTCCTGTTTTGTTCAGCAGCACGAGGCAGGGATGCTGGGAAGATGCGCAGAGCTATGATTTCCAGACTGGGGCCCAAGGAGGCTTCTGCCTGGGAGCCAGATAGGGAAGTGCTGTGCTGTGTGGCTATATTGTAGGGAGGCAAATCCAGACACTCATTTGAGTTCAGCCCGTTACACCAGGAAGAGCCCACTTGTCTTCTACAGTTTGTGAGCCCCACTCCAAAAGGAGATTGGATTAGCCCTCCAAGTCCCAAATATCCCTGCTGTGCACAGTTCCATGGGGGATAGGAGAGTAGTTAGAGCAGGGACATTCAAAGTGTGAGATCCTCAGAGTCTAAAGTCTGACAGCCCCCTCCTACAGGCTGGGCTGATAACATCCTTAACAAGAAATACTTTAGATCTATCACCTTGAGTCCAGGGCAGCTGAGCCTGTTCCTGCAGAAAGGATGGCTGGTTGTATCCAACCTAAACCTGCAGTGTGCCCCCTTAGTGGGAACTAGAACTGGAGACTGGCAGAGACTGAGGGGCTTTGATTTGAAACAGGAGCTCCTTTCCCCTCATTCGGTGCCTGAATGTGTGATTCCCAAGTAGGGGGCCCACTGCCCTAACTCAGCTAGCCTGGGCTCATACTACAGCTAGCCTGGGCTCTAACTCAGCTAGCCTGGGCTCATACTACAGCTAGCCTGGGCTCATACTACAGCTAGCCTGGGCTCTTACTCAGCTAGCCTGGGCTCATACTACAGTCTAATTTCAGAAGACTCTGGAGGAAGACCAGGCAACCTCAGGGGAAGCATAGTAGCTGACAGGTAGAGGCAGACCTCAGACCTGCCCACATCTCAAAGCTGGAAGTAGCCAACGTTTTTACGCAGACTGACTCCCTTCCATGCACATGCAGATCCAGTAGATGCAGACACAAACAGTAAATATCATGGGAGCAGCAGAATGGTAGCCCAAGGCTAGTTCAACACAATGTGTGACGGCAACCAGTACTTGAACCACACTCAACTGGACCCAGAACCAATACAACCAGTGGTGGGCTTCAGAATATACCACTGCTCAACCCAACTAGTCACACAAGTAGCAAACCACAAGGGAGATTCTGGCAGGCACCAGACCCTGCTGGAAACAACCCTGCCACAGGGGACAGCCCCGGCACAGTGTCTCATGCATGGTGATTGGGATTTACCCTTATAGTCACCCAGCCTAAAGGGTTAACGCCACCCACAACAGGGCCAACAGCAAGCCTTGAGTACAAAAGGGAGTACACAAAACCCACAAGAAACATTCCTGGAGCACACAGCTGAGATGATCTGGAAGATTGTGTAACTGAGCCCAACAAGACACCTCAAGATGTCAGTGGCAAAGCAGTTTGCATGCTGTGGTCAGGGTGGAGGCTCACAGTCAACCAGCCTGATTGTCGATCCAAAGCATGAACAGGGCAACAGCAATCAAGACCCAATTACAACAGAGGACCCACATAACCAACACAAGGGACATTCCTACAGCATCCAGCCCAGGAGATCAGGAAGATTGCAACAATGGGTCTACAGAGCACTTACTACATAAGGTTACCCCATGAAGACAGGGAGTCATAGTACAAAGGCTGCCACTTTAAATCATTGTAAGTGATTTCAGTTAAAGACAGTTTGGCATTCTGAATCCCACAAGGATCAAAGTTCTTAAATTTACCATCAATCTGGATTAAGCACCTGCATCCCTTAACAAAGCAATATTGTTTTCAATCTCTGCAAGCAGTCTCTGTAGCTAACTTGACACTAAATTTCCTTCACAGGACATTACTGAATGCAGAAACATCCAACACACACATTTTGAGTCACACCTATCATTTCCCCTAATATCATAGTCTTGATTGGCACAAGATATGCCTGTGAGACAGAGTGGGAGTCTAACCAAATGTCTTGTGTATAAAAACAATCTTCAATTTTCAAGTCTGAGATGGGTAGATACTCATTCTCCATAGCCCTAAGGCAATGTGATATTTGAGATTTTACCCACAGCACTCCATATCCAGATACAAGATTTTATATCCTTAATAATTTTGTCAACAAGGAAATGACAACAGCAGCAATAAATAAGTTTATTTTCATTTTTATATAAAGAAATACAGGAGGCAGGAAGACCAGAGTTGTTATGGCTGTTCCATAAAATCAGGAGAGGTGTGTATTTGTTCTGAATTTCTGCTCCACCATCCTTAATACCCATTTTCAAAGTTCTCATAAAACTGCCACAGCTGCAGATTAAATGTCCACATTGTAGGCAAAGGGGAAAAAAAATAGAGAAAAGATTTCTTAAATACCATTTCCACCTTAATGATCTATAAGGGAAGATGACATAGGTTTTCAACCAAGAATTCTATTACTAAAGAAGAAAAGTGACTATTGGCAGAAAAACAGCAGTCTCTGACATAGACTCTCATTTCTTCATTGCAAAAACGTCTGTAATATCAGTTTTTATTTTCAGTTTAATCAAAAGCTGTAAACCCAAGTTTTAAAACAGTCCCTGGTAGAAAGATTTATTTTGGATATCCATTTTTTTAAAATTTCTAAATAATATTCTTGAATTGTGGTCAGAAATAGTAGGAAATAGAGTTTTTGGACTTTGTTACAATTCACTTAACACTTCTTCAACAATCAACTGGTTAAACCTACAGTGTTTTTTGTACAATATGAATTTCCTCTTTTATCATATTGGGTAAAATCTAAATGAAAGCTTTCTCACATTTATTATAGCATACAGTGCCCCCCACTCAAATTGGGGTTAAGTGTTAAATGAAATATTTCTCAATATTCATTATACTTATAAGTGTCCTCCTCTCATGCAAATGATCTAACATTATAATGATAGCTAGTATTGTGCTATGCTATGTTCAAGGCACTGTTCTAAAAGCTTTACATGTAATAACTCACATAATACTTTCAAGAATCTGATAAGAAAGGTATTATTGTGTTTTCTTACAAATGATTAAACAAGGGTGGAAGTTAATTATCATAACAAATGTCACAAAGGAAAGCAACTGGTAGAGTCAAAATAATGTTGAAAAAGACATGTGCTAAGGCAAAAGGCCTTCCTACATTTACTACATTAACAAATTACTGTCTATTAAAATTCACTAAAGTTTAATCAGTTTCCAGTAACGATCGGTTTTTCTACATGGATTACATTATCATTATCTTTCCCCCATAAATTCACTGATGCTGTGTTTTATGAGGCAAGTGTGCTCCCATATTCACATTTTAAGAATTCTTTGATGGTAATGGATTAATGACCACAGAAGGCTCTCTATATCAACCACAAAGATTCATATAATTCATATATAAACTTGTGAGCCATGAGTAAAGTCTATTCCACATTCCTTATATTTAAAAGACTTCTCACTGATATGAATCCTCTGATGTTGAGTTAGTTGTGAACCACGAGTAAAGGCCTTCCCACATTCCTTACATTGATATGGTTTCTCACCAGTATGAATTCT
This sequence comes from Molossus molossus, assembly GCF_014108415.1. Classification (NCBI taxonomy): domain Eukaryota; kingdom Metazoa; phylum Chordata; class Mammalia; order Chiroptera; family Molossidae; genus Molossus; species Molossus molossus. Next base: position 14,579,827 of record NW_023425357.1, on the reverse strand, counting down.
CTGATGTCGAGAAAGGTGTGAGCTCTGAGTAAAGGCTTTTCTACATTCTTTGCATTCATAGGGCTTCTCACCAGTATGGATTCTTTGATGTAGAGTAAGTTGAGAACCATGACTAAAGGCCTTCCCACATTCCTTGCATTCATAGGGTTTTTCTCCAGTGTGAATTCGCTGATGTTGAGTAAGTTGTGAACCACGAATAAAGGCCTTCCCACATTCCTTACACTGATAAGGTTTCTCACCTGTATGAATTCTCTGATGCTGTATAAGTAGTAAGCCACGAGCAAATGCCTTCCCACATTCATTACATACATAGGGCTTCTCACCAGTATGAAGTCTCTGATGTTGAGAAAGATGTGAACTCTGAGTAAAGGCCATTCTACATTCTTTACATTCATAAGGTTTCTCTCCAGTATGTATTCTCTGGTGTTGAGTAAGCTGTGAGCCACGAATAAAAGACTTTCCACATTCCTTACATTCATAGGGCTTCTCACCAGTATGAATTCTCTCATGTTGAGTAAGTTCTGAGCCACGACTAAAGGTCTTTCCACATTCTCTGCATTCATAGGGTTTCTCACCAGTATGAATCCTCTGATGCCGAGTAAGGAGTGAGCCTCTATTAAAGGCTTTTCCGCATTCCTTACATTGATAGGGTTTCTCACCAGTATGAATTCTCTGATGTTGAGTAAGTTGTGAACCATGACTAAAAGTCTTTCCACATTCCTTACATTCATAAGGCTTCTCATTGGTATGAATTCTCTGGTGTTGAGTAAGTTGTGAACCACGAATAAAGGCCTTCCCACACTGTTCACATTTATAAGGTTTTTCACCAGTGTGAATCCTTTGATGTTGCATAAGTAATGAGCCACGAATAAAGGCCTTCCCACATTCTTTACATTCATATGGCTTTTCCCCATTATGAATTTTCTGATGTTGAGAAAGCTGTGAGCCACAAATAAAAGCTTTCCCACATTCCTTACACTCATAGGGTTTTTCACCCGTATGACTTCTCTTATGCAGAATAAGTTGTGAGAGCTGAGTAAAGACCTTTCTACATTCTTTACATTCATAGAGTTTCTCACCAGTATGAAGTCTCTGGTGCAGAGTAAGTTGTGAGTTCTGAGTAAAGGCCTTCCCACATTCTTTACATTCATAAGGTTTCTCTCCAGTATGGACTTTTTGATGCCGGGTTAGTTGTGAACTACGAATAAAGGCTTTCCCACACTGTTCACACTTATATGGTTTTTCACCAGTATGAATTCTATAATGTAAAATAAGTTGTGAGCTCTGAGTAAAAGCCTTCCCACATTCCTTGCATGCATAGGGTTTTTCACCAGTATGAAGTCTCTGATGAAGACTGAGCTGTGAATCACGACTAAAGGCCTTCCCACACTGTTTACATTCATAGGGTTTTTCACCAGTATGAATACTCTGATGTTGAGTTAGGTGTGAGGCTCGTCTAAAGGCCTTCCCACATTCCTTACATTTATAGGGTTTCTCAGAATGACATGTGGGATATTGAGATAAGTAAGTATGCTGATTGAAAATGGACATTTTTTCATATATGATCATTCCTTGCCTGAAATACTCCTTCTGATTTTCCAATGTGCCTCTGACTTCCAAATAATCTCTAGAACTGGACTCCTTAAGATCATAGTTTTCAAGCCTGTCACTGATTTCCCATTGAAATAATTCTGTTTCATGAGTGTCCTTTTTTGGAGGTAAGTAATTATTTGCACACCTTGAAGGCAAATCTGAAAATTAAAAAAAAAAAAAAACAATAAAAAATTTTGGTTGTCATTTCAGAAAAAGTAGAACTCCCATAGTAAAAAAACACTACATAGAAATATATATATAGGGAAATGATACCCATAAGAAATAACTGGCTTACATCAGTGTTTTTAAAATATTATTTACTATGACCTATAGTAATACCTACTTACCTTTCACAGCACAATCAGCTACATTTATAGTTTCATTAAACAATACCTACCATTTTCTATTCTAGTTTTGTCTCTCTCTCACACACACATGCATAGTAAAAACCCACTACTTTCATATTGCAGTAATGTTTTGCTACCTATAATTTGACAAAGTATTAGCTTAGAATGACCTCATATATATTAACATGTAGAAAAGGACACATAAGCCCTGGCCAGTTTGACTCAGCAGTTAGTGTGTCAGCCTGTGGACCAGAGAGTCCAGGGTTTGGTTCCCACTAAGGGCATGTACCTTGGTTGCAGTTTGTCCTCAGTCCCGGTTGTGGTCATATGGGTGGCAACCACTCGATGTGTCTCTCTCACATCAATGTTTCTCTCTCTCTCTCTCTCCCCCCACCCTTCCTCCCGCTCTATCTAAAGAAATGCAAAAATGTCCTCGAGGGAGGATAACAACAAAAGGACAAATGAGCCCAGCTGGTGTGGCTCAATGGATTGAGTGTTGTCCCATGGATTGAGAAGTCCTGGTTCAATTCCCAGTCAGGGTACGTGCCCAGGCTGAAGGCTCACTTCCCAGTAGAAGGCATGCAGGAGGCAGCCAATCAGTGTTTCTCTATCACATCAATGTTTCTATTTCTATCTCCCTTTCTCTATCTCTAAAAAAATCAATAAATAAAAATAGGAAGATACTCTGTGGTCATGGATTGGAACATTGTTAAAATGGCACTAGTAACTAAAGCAATATACAGATTCGATGTAATCCCAATGGCATTATTCACAGAAATAGAAAAAAACAATCCTCAAATTTATCCGAATCCACAAAAGACCCTGATTAGCCAGAACAATGCTGAGATAAAGAACCAAGCTGAAGGTATCACACTCACTAATTTCAAATTATACTACTAAGCTACAGTAATCAAAACAATAATGGTATGGCAGAAAAACAGACCACAGACCAATGGAACAGAATTGAGATCCCAAAAATAAGCCCACATGTAAATAGGCAACTAAATGTCAGACAAGGTGCCAAGAATATACAATAGAAAAGAAAGTCTCTTAAATAAATGGTGCTGGGAAAACTAGAAAACCATATTCAATAGAATAAAACTAAATTGCTATGTACTACCATACACAAAAATTAGCACAAAATGGATTACAGACTTCAGTGTAAGAACTGAAACAATAAAATATCTAGATAAAGACATAGGCACTAAACTTATAGACCTTGGTCTCAGAGGGATTTTTGTAAAGTTGACCCCAAAGTCAAGGGAAGTAAAAGAAAAAAATAAATGAATGGAATAATATCAAATTAAAAATCTTCTGTACAGCAAAAGAAACCATCAATAAAACTAAAAGACAACCAACCATATGGGAGAAGATATTTGCAACAATATCTCCAATAAGGGGCCAATATCCAAAATATATAAAGAATTCGTACAACTCAACAAGAACAAAATCAATTCAACTAAGATATGTGAAGAGGGCCTGAACATACCTTTTTCCCAAGAAGACATACAGATGACCAACAGATATATGAGATGATCAGCATCACTAGTTATATGGAAAATGCAAATCAAAATCATAAAGAGATATCATTGCACACCTGTTAAAATGGCTTATCAATAACACAAGAAATAAGTGTTGGAGGGGATTTTGAGAAAACAGAGCCATTGCACACTCCTTTTGCAAATGTAAAGGTACTATGGTGAAGGCACTACAGAAAACAGTATGGAGGTTCCTCATTAAATTAAGAATAGAGCTACCATATGACCCAGCAATCCCTCTTCTGGGTATCTACATGAAAATCTGAAAATACTTCTTTGTAAAGATACTTGTATCCCTATTTTCATAGCAGCATTATTTACAAAGGCCAAAACATAGAAAAAAAACTTTAAAGTATCCTTCAATGGATGAATGGATAAAATGTGATACACATATACAATGGAATACTACTTAGTTTTAAGAAAACATTAAATATTGCCATTTGCAACAACATGAATAGATCTTGAAAGTGTTATTCTAAGTGAAATTAGTCAGATGGGAAAAGACAAGAACCATATGATTTCACTCATATGTGGGATATAAAACAAAAAGCAACAAATAAAAATAAAAAACAAACTCATACCTACGGACAGCATAATAGTGGCTACCTGGGGGAAGGGAGATAAGAGAAGGACAAAGAATGTAAAGGGGGTCAAATATACAGTGACTGAAAAAAACCTGAGTTTGGTTCCAGAGCACATAGTATAATATACAGGTGTCATATCATAAAGTTGAAAACCTACAGACTGCTGGTCAAAATGGCAGAATTGGCAAACTATGCTCCCCTCCTCCCATGACCATATCAAATTACTAAAGTATAGAACAACCATCATTGAGAACCACCTGAAGATTATTTGAGCAGAATTCCTATAACTAAAACTATAAAGAAGCCAACTCCAGACAAATAGGAAAGGCGGAGATGAAGAAGAGGCAGGACCCACAACCCTGGTGGGCAATTTAAAATCAGGAAGGATATCTCAGCTGTGAAGGTCCATCCACCCTGAGTAAGGAGTCCACATCTATACGTGGCTCCCCAGCCTCGGGAACTAGTGCAGGGAAAAGAAATCCCCATAACATTTAGTTGTGGAAAATTGTGGACTGCATCAGAAAAAGTCTGAGGGCTGCCAGAGAACAAGGCATAGGTCTAAAAGGGACCACATACAGACTTACTTGCTCACAAACTCACTAGCTCTAAGATTGAGTGCAGGAGCAACAGCTCAAAGAGCTCCAGGGACATAATGGAGTACCAAAATTCACTAACTTCAGGGAGAGGGATGGAGGGGCAGGGGTTGGGCAACTCTTTCTGTGGGCAAGCACTGGCAGGCACCGCTGTTCTTTTGTTGAGCTTTCCCTGACCCAGCCAGCCCAGTGCAGGCAGATGGGAGCCAAATCTAGGCTTTCCATTAATCTGCCTAAAACCATTCGCCTTGCTCTGCTGAATCCTAGACCTCAGTCCACCCAACTTGCTCTCCCAGCCTAAGCCTCTTCAAGGGGCTCCCCGATATAAGCAACCTACCTCGGATCATGCTGCAAACTCTCCCAAAATCTCTAAGGTCCACAAACCTCAAATAAGCAGCAGCCAACCTCAGCATGCTTTGTAGTTCTTGCTAAGCAGCCCTAGGCTCTCAGAAGTAGTGACTGGTCTTAACTTGCATTGTAACTACCATCAGGTGGCCTCAAGCCTGTCATAAGCAGTGGCCAGTCTTGGCATGGAATGTATATTCAAATAAGCAGCCACAAACCAGGCACAAGTGGTGGCTGGCCTCAGCTCACATCGTGGTGCCGACCAAATGGTCTGAAGCCCAGCACAAGAGGCAGCCAGCCGGGATTCACAAAATAGCTTCTCCCAAGTGCCTGCAGACTCAACATAAGTGGCAACCAACCACAGATCACTTTTTAGTTCCTACCAAGCAACACAGAGCCCAGCACAAGTGGTGGCTGATGTTGAGCTGCACAGAAGTCCCTCCCAAAAGGCTCCAAATTCAATACACATAGAGGTCTGCTTCAGAACATATCAAGCACCACCCAACCAGTTCCACAAACAACACACCTGGAAGGCAAATTTGGCTGGCACCAGAGCCCCAAGTAAAGCAATTACCACTATGTGAGGTCAACCACCACAAAACATGCGGCTGTATTAACAACAAGCCCTCAGAGCCAGATAGATTGAGGGTCAAAGCTAACCACTGATGTGGCAGCAGCAACTGAGGCCAAATGACAATAGGAGGGCACACACAAAACTCACAGAAGACACCCAACAACAACAAGAGGGCACAAAACAATACTCACAGTGGACACCCATGGAGTACCTGCTTTGGCAAAGAGGGAGGCTGTACCACTGGGCTCAACAGGACACATAAGGCTACTATGTCAAGACGGGGAGACATAATAGATCCACCAACACACAGAAACAAACACCGGGTTTCAGCCAAAATGTGGAGACGAAGAAACTTGTCCCAAATGAAAGAACAAGGCAAAACTCAAAAAAAGAGAACAAAATGAAAGGAGACAAGCAATCTGTCAAATACATACTTTAAAACAGGTTATAAAAACACTCAATTAAATTAAGAAAAGAATAGATGATCTCAGTGAGGACTTCAACAAAAAGACAGAAACATAAAAAAGGAGATCACTCTGGCCACTTGGCTTACCATGAAGAGTGCTGGCTCATGGACTGAAGGGTCATGGGTTCAATTCCCAGTCAAGGGCACATACCTGGGTTACAGGTTCAATTCCCACCCTGGTCTGGGTCATTCAGGAGGCAACCAATCAATGTGCTCTATCACATTGATGTTTCTCTCTAACTCTCTCTCCCCTCCCCTTCCCGGCTCTTCCCTCTCTCCTTTCCATTCTATCTAAGAAGCAATGGAAAAATATCCTCGGGTGAGAAAAAAAAAATTCCTGCATTTATTTAATAAAGATATTTAAGCTCCTTTAGCAGATCTGAATTGTAACAATGCATAGCCCACTTTTTCTGACAATCTTGCAAAAATGTCCCAGTATTCAAATCTATCTCCTTGATCATTAAGGAAGATAGGAAGAGGACAGAAGATAGGTAATTAAATTTGAAAGATGGGCAAGATAAATGTGCCCTATGAAACTATCTATGTCTACTTCCAGTAATTTAAAACCGTTCATTTGAGAAGAAGAAAATCAGTTAATTACTTTAAAAACAACCTTGAAATAACATCAGATAAGGCAGCCATTCCAAAGATAGATCCTAAAATACTATGGAGTAAATATCCTTACCTAGTGACACCAAGTTACTATAGTTCTCCAACATCACATCTCTGTACAAATCCCTTTGAGCAAAGTCCAGGCATTCCCACTCTTCTTGAGAGAAGTCAATGGCAACATCCCTGAACATCACCAATCTCTGAAACAACAAACATAATACTAGTAGTGGAAATAAAGAAAATGTATTTTCAATGGAGAGGGAGATGATATAACTGAGCAACCATGCTAGGAAGTCTCTCACATGGATGAGACATTACAAAAATTGGTGCTTCTGAAGTGACATGTTCCTTTTAAATTCTTGTTGCTGTAGACATTTCCTGAATATAGAATATCTTATTATACACATAGTCTGGGAGTTAACGTTAATTATATAAATTTTAAAATGCAATGTCCCGACTGAAAGAAAAAGCATACAGAAGCACCCTGTACAATATGTATCTTGTACATCAAACATTCTCAGTAAATGAGTTTCCCTTTCCTATTCTCTATTAAAGAGACAAGAGTCTCTGAGACCCCACTTCACCCAATTTGCATGGCCACCCAAGCTGTTTCCAGTGGTTTTTCCATACAAATGGCCTGTATTGGCTCATGCTGTGGACTTTCCTAAATTCTCTCAAAGGTTAACAACCCCAAACAAGCAGCATCTGTCCTCAGCATGCCATGTGCTTCTTGCTAAGTGGTTCCAGACCTGGCACTAGCAGCAGTCAAACTCAGTTAACACCTTGATTTCTACCAGGCATCTCCAAGCCCAACACAAGTAGCAGTCATCTGCAGATCACTTTATAGCTCATGCCAAGTAGCCCCAGGCAAGGCACAAGCAGCAGCTGACCTTGGTCTGAACATTCCAAATGGCCCCAGAGCCAGTGCACCCTGTGGCCAGCTTCACAATAAACTGGAGCACCACCCAACCACTTCCACAATCAACACACTCAAGGGGCAGATTCAGCAGGCAACAGAACCCCACTGTAGTGAGATCTAAGTGGCGGGGTCAGCCTCTGCATTGTAGTTCCTCCACTATAGTTGTGGCCAGGCAATCCCTCCCTCTGATGTACCAACAGCAATCAAGGAAGCTGCACATGGCCCACACATGGGCATGCATAGACTGCTCAGCTCAGATGACAGGAGAGGCTGCTCCACTGGCCCCTACAGGATACCTATTACATAAGGCCACCCTACCAAGACTGGAGATATAGCAGATCTACCTGATACATAGAAACAAACAAAGACAGGCAGCCAAAATGGTGAGAGAAAGAAACATGTCCCAAATAAAAGAACAGGAGTCATCACTAAAAAAAGAAGTAAATGAAATGAAGGTTATCAAACTACCAGATACAGAGTTCAAAACAATGGTTATAATAATGCTCAAGGAACTTAGTAAAAATGTCAATGGCATTAAAAAATGTAGAAACCCCCTGGCCGGTTTGGCTCAGCGGTTAGAGCATCGGCCTGCGGTCCCGAGAGACCCGGGTTCGGTTCCCGCTAAGGGCACGTACCTCGGTTGCAGTTTGTCCCTGGCCCTGGTTGGTCGTGCGGGTGGCAGCCACTCGATGTGTCCCTTCACGTCGATGTTTCTCTCTCCCTCTTCCTCTCTCTCCCTCCCACTCTATCTGAACAAAAATGTCCTCGGGTGAGGATAAAAAAAAAAAAAATGTAGAAACCATAAAAAAGAACCATTCAGAAATGAAGACTACAGTAACTAAAATGAGAAATATGCTAGACAAAATCAACAGCAGATTAGATGAAGCAGAGGATCAAATTAGCGATTTGGAAGACAAGATAGCAGAAAACACTCAGAGTAGCAAAAATAAATAAATAAGTAGGACAGTTTAAAAAAAATCTGAGACAACAGCAAACACACCAACATTCATATCATAGGAGTAGCAGAAGAAGAGAGCAAGAGATTGAAAACCTACTTGAAGAAATAATGACTGAAAACTTCCCTAACTTGGTGAAAGAACAAGGCACACAAATCCATGAAGGCCAGAGTCTCAATCAAGGTGAACCCAAAGAGGCCCACACCAAGACACATGTAATTAAAATGCCAAAGGCTAAAGACAAAGAGAGAATCTTAAAAGCAGCAAGAGAAAAACAGTTAGTTACCTAAAAGGGAACTTCCATAAGACTATCAACTGATTTCTCAACAGAAACTTTGCAGGCCAAAAGATTGGCATAAAATATTTAAAGTGATGAAAAGCAAGGACCTCTATCTAAGATTACCCTACCCAGAAAAGCTATCATTTAGAATCAGAGGACAGATAAACAGCTTCCAAGACAAGAAAATACTAGAGTTCATCACCACCAAACCAGTATTATAAGAAACATTAAAAGATCTTCTTTAAGAAGAAAAAAAAGATAAAAAATATGAGTAATAAAGTGACAATAAATATATATCTATGAACAATTACTTTAAATGCAAATGGATTAAATGCTCCAATCAAAAGATACAGGGTGGGTAAATGGTTAAGATAACAACACCCTTACATACGCTGTCCACAAGAGACTCACTTTAGATTGAAAGACACACACAGACTGAAAGTAAAGGGATGGAAGATATTTCATGAAAATGGAAACAAAACAAAACAAAAAGTTGACGTGCCCTGGCCAGTTTGGCTTAGCGGTTAGAGTGTCAGCCTGCGGTCCAGAGAGACCCAAGTTCTGTTCCCGCTAAGGGCACGTGGCTCGGTTGCAGTTTGTCCACAGCCCTGGTTGGGTTGTGTGGGTGGCAACCAATCGATGTGTCCCTTTCATGTTGTTTCTCTCTCTCTCTCCCTCCCAGTCTATCTGAACAAAAAATGGAAAAATGTCCTTGGGTGAGGATAAAAAAAAAAAGCTGACATAACAATATTTATACAGTCAAAATAGACTAAAACAAAAGCTATAACAAGAGACAAAGAAGCACCAAGTAATTCCACTTCTTGGTATTTATCCAAAGCAACACAAAACACTAATTCGAAAAAATACATGTATCCATCCATATGCTCAATGCAGCATTATTTACAACACCCAAGATATGGAAGCAACCTAAATGTTAATCAATAGGTGACTGGATAAAGAAGACACGTTATACACACACACACACACACACACACACACACACACAATGGGATATAACTCAGCCATAAAAAAGAATGAAATCCTGCCATCTAAAGGGTATTGTGCTGAGTAAAATAAGTCAGACAGAGAAAAAAGAATTGCATATAATTTCTAAAAAACAAAAATAAATGAACAAGCAGAATAGAAACAAACTCACAGATAACATTTTGACAGAAGGGAGGAGGTTTAGGAGTTTGGGTGAAAAAGGTGAAGGGATTAAGAGGTACAAATTGGTTGTTACAGAACAGTTACAAGGATGTAAAGTATAGCCTAGGGAATATAGTCAATAATACTGTAATAACTTGTATGGTGTCAGATGGGTACTAATTTTATCAGAGTGATCATTTCGTAAGTTATATAAATGCCCAAAAAGTATGTTGTACAACTGAAACTAATACAATATTATACATCAACTGTAACTGAAAAAAGTTTTTTTAATTATTAAAAAAGACATAAAATAATTGGGTAAATATTTCTGTAAAACCTTATAAAATATCTATCATATAAAATAAGATTTGCATAAAATTGAAGAATATATTGAAACTTCAGGTTTGTTGTTATATCAGAATATTACATCATAAGCATTTTCCTTGTTACCAATAATTTAGTAAGTATTTTTAATAGGTTGCATAATTGCTCTATATAATGAATATATCTTTACTCAATAAGTGTGCATATTTGACATTTTTAAGTTATATAAAAATATCATAAGCAGTTTTTGTTTTGGGGAGTTTATAATTCTCAACAGCTTTTCCATGTGAATGATGATCTTTCTTGTTATTAATCACCAATGAATATAACTTTTTCTTGTTCTAAGCAAGAGAAAGGTGAAAAAGATAATACAAACTTATACATTCAAGATTAGCACATAATATTGAATCTCAAAATCATCCACATTACTGGTATCAATTATGGATTCCCAGGGAAGATTCTTGATCTCTTTGTATTCAATCTTTAATCATGTTCCTAATCTTAAAAGCTCACAAAGCATGGGATTTTGCCATTTATGGAGACTAAGCAGAGTCAAGACAAACTCCTACCTTGCCTAACTGGGAAAGTTAGGTCTAAAGAGAAGATCAAAGTTTTCTTATGTGTGGTGTCATTTAACATCCTTCTCTATCTTATAAAATCAGGAAATGTACTTATGTTATATATGTCAGTGTTCCTAGTCAAAGATGTTCAATGGATTTCTGAATATAGGTTAGATTAGAAAGACATACTTAGAGAAGACACTATCATTTATAAGAATGGAAAAAACTGGTGAGCACATTCCTGAGTGGGGCCGCTTAGGAAAGAAGGTACAGGAATAAGGAATGCAAACATGTACATACTCTGAAAAAAAAAAAAAAAGTGACTATTTAAAGAGGACAGGAGACAATACCAATTTACCTCAGCCATGATTTTTATAGCTGTAAGAAATGATCAATCCTTTCCTGGATTCCTATCTTGGCGAAGCACAACGTCTGGAAAAGACAGTGCTGAGGAGGAGAAAAAAAAACATGAGACCATGCTTTTCACAAAGCTCCAAATGAGTTAAATTCAAATTACCTTTGTTGCTCTACTCTTCCAGTCTCCTGCTCCCATTCCCAAAATATACAGTAAGCAGGGGGATATAGGTGGTGGTTCTTACCCCTGTCAAACTCAGTGATCTCTATATTCAAAAAGAAAATGTTGACAAAAAACTTCTCTACCATTTCTGAAATAAAACTTATGGATGATGACATATTTATACACTATGCCAAATATAGATAATGATCAACTGTTATATTTCAATATATTACTGATCATACACAACTACAGTAGAAGGCACAAATAATTAAATGCTTACAACTACCTGAAATAAACAAATTTAGATTTCTAAGATGACAATATTTAACTAAGTATTGTTGACATATTTTAAATTATATTTGACATTTTGAAAAACAGCTATATATGTATATGTATGTATGTGTGTGTACAAGTATGTGTGCAGAATAAATGAAATTCGTTATCTACAAATGGAGGATTCTACAAGTGTGTGATATTCACAAATTAAATGTCACGGCAGTGTTGTCATCAGTGCTGAGATTTTATTTTTTAATCCTCACCCAAGGATATTTTTCCATTTATTTTTAGATAGAATAGGAGGGAGGGGGAGGGGAGGAGGAGAGGGAGGGAGAGGGAGACATCGATGTGAGAGAGACACATCAACTGATTGCTTCCTGCAAAACTCCGACCAGGGCCAGGGTCAAGCCACAACAGAGGTACATGCTCTTGGCCGGAATCAAACCCGGGTCTCATTGGTACATGGGCTGATGCTCTAACTGCAGAGCCAAACTGGCCGGGGCAGTGCTGAGGTTCTTTTTAAAGCTGTTTTTTTTTTTTTTTTATCCTCACCAGAGGACATATTTCCATTTTTTTTTGTTCAGGTAGAGTGGGAGGGAGAGAGAGGAACAGAGAGAGAGAGAGAGAGAGAAACATCAACATGAAAGGAACACATCGAGTGGCTGCCACCCGCACAACCGACCAGGGCCGGGGACAAACTGCAACCGAGGTATGCGCCCTTAGCGGGAATCGAACCCAGGTCTCTCAGGACCGCAGGCCGACGCTCTAACCGCTGAGCCAAACCGGCCAGGGCAAAGCTGTTTTTTAATATCAAATTTCTGAATAAAATAAAGTTTATATGATATATCTTTCTCAAACTAGCATTCCTAAAAGATTTATCTAATAGTAAAACCATGCAATAATACTAAAATAGATAAATTCAGTAATGTGACAAAAATCATGCCACAAAAAAAAAATGCTTTATGTAAGAGGTTCTAGACCCATATACTTATGAACTTATTTTTTTCCTCAATTATAATCCTCATTTTGCAAGTCATAGAACAATTCTTTGTTGTGCACTGCAGGACACTTAGATTAGAAGTTGGCCCACCAATTAGTTTTGTAAATAAAACTTTACTGAAACACATCTACATTCATTTGTTTATATACTGTCTTTGGCTACTTTCACACTACAGTGGCAGAGTTGAATATTTGCAAAAGAGACCATATGGCTAAAAAAGCCTAAATTATTTATTGTCTATTCCTTTACAGAAAAGCTGTCTAGCCCTGGCCAGTTTTGCTCAGCGGTTAGAGCGTTGACCTGCGGTCCACAGAGACCGGGGTTCGGTTCCCGCTAAAGGCACGTACCTCAGTTGCAGTTTGTCCCTGGCCCCAGATGGGGTTGTGTGGGTGGCAGCCAGTCGATGTGTCTCTCTCACATTGATGTTTCTCTCTCTCTCTTCCTCCCTCTCTCCCTCCCGCTTTGTCTGGAGATAAATGTAAAAATGTCCTTGGGTGAGGATAAAAAAAAAAAAGAAAAAAGAAAAGCTGTCTAACCTGTGATCTATATCCATGACTTTCAGTCCTTCAAAAGCCAGAAGCCTTCACCCTCAACCTAGTTATTTCAACATTCAAAAGCACTCAGATATATTTATAAAACATCACCTAGGAAGAGTCACTGCTCCTCCAAAGAATCACTGCTATAGGTGCTCAATAGATATTAATTAGAAATTCCACTTCTTCCAGATACTGGAAAGGTACAATAAATAACTGTGCCTATTCCATCAACCAAAAATAATTCAGATTAAGATGAAAAATCATAATTCCTTTTAAATTCATCACAGAGATGAAGGCATAAAGAAATTTATTTTTTTATTATTATTATTATTTTTTATCCTCACCCGAGGACATTTTTCCATTTTTTGTTCAGATAGAGTGGGAGGGAGAGAGAGGAAGAGAAAGAGAGAGAAACATCGATGTGAAGGGACACATCGAGTGGCTGCCACCCGCATGACCAACCATGGCCGGGGACAAACTGCAACCGAGGTACGAGGTACGTGCCCTTAGCGGGAACCCAACCTGGGTCTCTCTGTACCGCAGGCCAACGCTCCAACCGCTGAGCCAAACCGGGCAGGGTGGCATAAAGAAATTTAAATGAACTAAACTCTAAAAAGTGCCAAGCTCTTCTTAAGAAACATATATGGATGCTCTCATCCCTGGCAGGGCTTAAACTACATTGCAATTACCTTAAAAAAAAATAGTCCAACCATTCCAATAAAAACATAATATGGAGACAAGATATAAAAGCAAGTTTCAACTATATGCTCTCTACAAGAAACAGACTTTTAAATATAAAGACATTGCCCTGACCAATTCTGCTCAGTGGTCAGAGCATCAGCCCATGCACCAAAGGGCCACGGGTTCGATTCCCAGTCAAGGGCACATGCCTGGGTTGCAGGTTTGATCCCTGTGGTCAGTCAGGGCACTTGACAGGAGTCAATCAATTGATGTGTCTCTCTCACATCAATGTTTCTCTCTCTCTTTTTTAAAAATATGTTTTTACTGATTTTTTAGAGATAGAGGAAGGCAGAGAAAGATACAAATATAGATGTAAGAGAGATACATCGATTGGCTGCCTACTGTGTGGCCCCTACTGGGGATCAAACCCACAACCTGGGCATGTGCCCTGATCGGGAATAGAACAGGGACCTCTCAGTCCATAGGATAATGCTCAATCCACTGAGCCACACCAGCCAGGCATATTTTTTTTTTTTATCCTCCCCCGAGGACATTTTCGCATTTATCTTCAGATAAAGTGGGAGGGAGAGAGGGAAGAAGAGAGAAAGAGAAACATCAATGTAAGAGAGACACATTGACTGGCTGTCACCCACACGACCCCATCCGAGGCTGAGGACAAACTGCAACTGAGGTACGTGCCCTTAGCAGGAACTGAACCCAGGTCTCTCTGGACCATGGGCCAACACTCTCACCACTGAGCCAAACTGGCCAGGGCCCAGGCATCCTTTTTCTTTTCTCTCTCTCTCCCTCCCTCCCTTCCATTCTCTTAAAAAAAAAAAAAAAAAAATCAGTGGAAAAAATGTATATATATTTTTTGGATAAGGGTAAAATATATTAATAAATATAAAGACACTGACAGGTTTAGAGTAAAATGGTGACAAAAGATATACATACCACACAAATACTAAGCATAAGAAAGCTTGCGTACCTGTATTAATATGACATAATAGATTTATATTGTATGTCAAATGTGACTGAAAATAGAAAATTATTTTTAAAAAATAAAAAATAGCCCTGGCCAGTTTGGCTCAGTGGTTGAGCATCGGCCTGCAGACTAGAGAGTCCCGGGTTCAGTTCCTGCTAGGGGCACATACCACAAAAAAATTAATAAATAAAAATAAAAATAGCCCTGGCCGGTTTGGCTCAGCGGTTAGAGCGTCGGCCTGCGGTCCGGAGAGACCCGGGTTCGGTTCCCGCTAAGGGCACGTACTTCGGTTGCAGTTTGTCCCCGGCCCTGGTTGGTCGTGCGGTGGCAGCCACTCGATGTGTCCCTTTCACATCGATGTTTCTCTCTCTCTATCTCTTCCTCTCTCTCCCTCCCACTCTATCTGTACAAAAAATGGAAAAATGTCCTCGGGTGAGGATAATAAATAAATAAATAAATAAATAAATAACAAATAAAAGGGGACTGGGCTGTCAGTGCCTGGAGGCAGCCAAACAAAACTGCCCAAGCACCCTTCCCAGCCCAGCACCTGCTTCCACCTAGCACTGGCCTGGTATACATCATCCAAAGGTCTCTCATGCCCCCTACCAGTAGCCTGAGTAAAAAGCAGGGCAGGCGACAGCCTGAAAAAAAAAAAAAAAAGAATATTTCACAGTGTAAAGATAAACTGACTTTTTTGTAAAATTAGGTAAGAGAAAAAGATACGAGGGGGTAAATGAGGAAACGCGCCAATTTCATTATTACTTAGAGTTGTAATTCAGGTAGAATTTATGTCAAAAGCATTAAAATAAACTAAAAGTAGGCTATTTCTAGAAATTTGCCCCAAAGAGAAATCTCAATAAATAAAATCCATATACACAGTGATTGGTTGCCGCATAACAGTATACATAGAACTCTCCCTTTTAATTAAAAATGAAGTCCATAAAATATATGTACATATACATACAAACACATAAACATATATATATCTTTTTTTTAAATGGAAGAATAAACCAAAGATAATCATAGGTAGTTATCTATAGGGAGAAGAGGAAAACAGGGTGGAGGGGACAGGAATGGACACCAGACTTCTCTGAATTCATCTTGTTCTATAATTTAGACTTTGGAAATATATAAATATTTTAAGTAATTTTAAAATAAATTCAAACGGAGGTGGACAATTTCTAAAAGTAGAAACAAGGTGAAACAAATGAGCCTAACTCTGTCTCTCAGGTTGGTGGCTAAACTATACAAAAGATGTTATTTTAGGTGACTAAAAACACAGTAAATTGATTACAGATCCCTAGTGGATTATATCCTATTAAACTCCAGGAAGTTTTGATTGTTTTCTGTATTTATAATGTTAGTAAAATATTAGTACTGTTATTTTGAAACTCTCTCTCTCAATCCAAAGGCAGAAAAGAAGGAAAAGATAATAAAAAACAGATGGGAAAAATATAAAATGAATGGCAAGATGATGGATTTGACACAAATCATATCAATAATCACACTAAATATAAATGGTATGAATATGCCAATTAAAAGACAGATATTGTCTAACTGGATAAAAATACAAGATTCAACTAAATGCTGCCAACAAGAAATGCACTTTAACT
This sequence comes from Molossus molossus, assembly GCF_014108415.1. Taxonomy (NCBI): domain Eukaryota; kingdom Metazoa; phylum Chordata; class Mammalia; order Chiroptera; family Molossidae; genus Molossus; species Molossus molossus. The sequence goes on along the minus strand of NW_023425357.1, from coordinate 14,563,382 downwards.
ATCACAATACAAATAGGTTAAAAGTAAAAGGATAGGAAAAGATATACCATGTTAACACTAATGAAAAAAGCTGGAGGGGCTACCTTAACTATCAAACAAAGTGGATGTTTGAAGCAAAGAATATTACTGGGATAAAGGATACCATTTCATAATGATTAAAGGGGCCAATCCACCATTAGAACATGTAATCTAAAACAGTTATGTACCTAATAACAGAGCCTCAAAATACATGAAGCAGAAACTATAAGTAGAAAGAGAAATCCAACAAACACACAGAGAATCATTAAAGGTACTGAACAGTATCACCATGAGCTAGCTGACATTTATAGAACACTCCGACCAATAATAGCAGTCATTTCAAATGTACACCAAACATTTACTAAGACAGACCACACATTCTCAGGCATAAAACAAATCTTAATAAATTCAGAAGAATTCAAGTTATACAAAGTATATTCTCTGACTACAATAGAATGAAATTAGAAATCAGTAACAGGCAAATATCTGAAAGATCTTTACGTTATTTGAAAAACTAAATAACATATTTCTAATAATCCGTAAGTCAAAGAAGAAATCAAAAGGCAAATTAGAAAAGACTTTGAACTGAAGGCAGAATAAATTAAATTAGATGGGAAGTGATCATTTTTAGCAGGGCATATATAATGGTTCATTATACTTCTGTGTACATTTGAAAAAATTTAAATGTTAAAAAACACAATGCTGCTAGGTCAGAAATAACACAACAGTACCCCCTTTCTAAATTTATGAATCTCAAATCCATTCTTCCTTAATTTAACCACTATTGGGAAGCATCTATCACAATTAACTGCACATATTCCCTGCTACCAACCTATAGAAAACTGCCTTGCCCCTCCATCATTTGAGAAAAAAATTTTTTTCTTTATTTTTAGAGAGAGAAGTGAGAGGGAGAGATAGATAGAAACATCAATGAGAGAGAACACTGATTGGCCACCTCCTGCATGCCCCCAACTGCAGATCAGGCCCTCAACCTAGACATATGCCCTGAACTGGAATCAAACTGGCAACCTCTTGGTGCATAGGCCAATGCTCAACCACTGAGCCACACTGGCCAGGCACCCCTCCATTATTTGAAAAGGCTTAGCTAGGAAATTTCAAAAAGAAAACAAAGATTCCTATGTCCTGAAACAAACAAAGGCAGTTCAGGAAACATCTACTCACCTTGGACTTTGCTTTTGAATGAATAACAGCCATTTTTTCCTCCTCTGGGCTCTACTCTCAGGAAAAGAAAATGGAAATATGAGATGGCCTTTCTTAGGGTATATTCTAAATTAGATCACACCCTTTCTGTCTCCCATCTCCTAATCTACCCCTCATTTAACATGGAAGGAAGTCAGAAGGTGACTAGAACAGTTCTCCACTTACTGTGTTTGGAGCCTGTACGTGTCTGACAGAGTCCACAGAGCCTGGAGGTGTTGAGTCAGGGACTTGACCTGCCCCACAATCTCAAGAAATTAGGCTTGCATTGTGTTTGTGCAGCTCGGGGCTAAGTGTGACCCAAGTACCTTGAAATACCTGAGATAAAAGACTGGGTGTTCCTAGGTGCTCCTGTTATCCACAAGGCAAACTAATTCTATACAGCATTGTTGTAGCCCTGGGCATTATATCAAGAAGATTCTATTTTCTTATATCACTAAACTTTTGCTGTAAGGTATAAAAGGCATGTAATAAAGGCTGATCCTGCTGAGGACAGTCCTCCTGATCCCATATCCGTATTGTTGTCTTCATTCCCACCACTCAAACTCAGGGACTCTGTGCTCCGGGCTGGTTCCTGGCATTTCTGTAACAGCTGTCTTGGGCTAGAATTTATTTCTGGATGCAGAGTTGTCCACTGGAGACAGACCTTTAGAGGTTGGTGTTATAAGTTCTTAAGTGTGTGGCTTGCCTCATACAGCACACTCTCTGAAAGTATTCCCACTCCTGGAACCCCATTACATTTACAAGTGGCCTTTCTTTAAGATGTTATCAGCTCTAAAATTCTCTTCTCAAGACCAGGTATGTGGCTTAGAAACAATCCATGTATTCTTCACTCAGAGGCTCAAATTTCTGACTTCCTTTCTGTCATTTCTTGCATCCAATACCCTCAAGGCTGTAAAGTGAGAGGGCACCGAAAAGCTGCAGGAAACCTACTACAACACCAGGGTGAACTAGGGATGGATACAGAAATAAAGCAGTCACTAAAGGCCACGCATGAATGGGGAAGGATAATCACTGTGGCCAGAAAAGAAAGAAGTCCTCAGTGGAAGACAAAGCCAGGTGGGACTCATGATCCATAGGCCTACTCTACCCCAGAAATACCAAAACACAATTTTACCTCTGTACCCCACTGAACTCTCACATGGGCACAGACTATAAAATACACAAATGACGACACAAAAGGACACAATCACATTTCCACAGTCACACAGCCAGAGTCACATTCACCACATTAATGCTACATTGTCAGACTACCAAGTCTTAAAATCACACACGGAACATACCCACAACCTCACTCAAGCACATCCATGCACCCTGTCAGGGACACACAATGGCCAAAAACACCCTTTCACAGCAGCGTTTTTATTATCTTCCCAGTCACCAAAACGGCACAGACACACAAAGTCATCCAATCAGATAGTCAGAAAAACACAACCAAGTACCTGGTCGAGGAAACAAGCAGTCACAAACAGTGTCACAGCAACACTTGTACTAACTCAAAGTCACAGGGAAACCTCAGTAATAGACACAATACGATCATATACACAGCCTCAGTGTGACACAAGAACATCCAAAGATGTTCCGTCTTTACAACAGCACCGTCGCACACCTCAGTCACAAGCCACCCCTGTCACTGCAGTATTATCACCGCCTGAGTCATAAACAACTCACACGAACACTTAAACCCACAGTCGCACACGCCCATTCACCTATTCAGTCAACGGCACGACTCAGGATGCTTGTTGTCTCACAATACAAATCCGCAGGAGACACGGCCACACATGCACTTCCAGCGACGCTCCCTCCGAGCATTCCCGCCCACCTCGACATATGGTACAGTTCAGGGTCCAGGGGCTGACGCTCGGGAGCCAGGGCGATTTCGGCGTCGTGGGCCCCACCAGCGCCGGCCCAAGATCCTCCACAGACACAGCGCTCTCCCGACTCGAGGCCCCCAAATCGCGCGAACAAACGGAAATGAAGCTGCGTTTGGAACCAGGTGGCTCTGGGAAATGTAGTCCAACGCCGAGAAGGCTGTGGCCGGCCGACACCGTCCACCTAGCGGGGCTCGTGGAACCCGCTGCCACAGCCCGCTCGCACGGAGGGCCACAGGGATTTGTGGGAGGGCCCGCCAGCGCTCAGTACGCAGGCGCCGAGCGCGCTGCTGGGGAGGTTGAGGCCGGAGACCCGGAGTCCTATGCAGTGCCAGGGACTTACCCAATCATATGGTGGGACTGGCCGGAGGGGCTTGTGCAGGGGAGGAGCTAGAGCGGGGCGGCGACCGGCCGGAGCCTCCGACTAGCAGGAGACCCTTTCTGTGCCTCGCTTGGCCCTTTGGTGTGTGAAACAACGCGATATGTTGTCGGGCGCACGGAGTCCCTCGGTGGCCAGCTGCAGTTCTACCTGTGAGATTCTACGTGTTGGGTGTAGGGTGATCCGTACTTGAAGCCATATGATGTTTGCATTTTTTATAACTGTGGGATTGCCTGACAGAGTAGGAACCTCTGCTGTTGTCATGTGTTTTGTGTCTATAGTTGAGTGTGATTGTGTGACTGGTGATTTGTTTATGTAAATGTGCGTTTCTTGCGCCTGTGTTTCAGAGTGTAGACTAGTAGAAGAGCATTGTGTGACTGAAAAAACTATGGTCAAATTATTTACTCCTTGAACACTAATTTGATGATCTAGAAAAGATTATCAGTTTATCTGGCAAATAAATGTGTGGGTTTTTTTTTTTGTATCAGAGAAAATGCATATATTATGGGGAAGACTACAAAATAAACTTTTTTTTTAAAGAAAGATGATTTCAAAGCCAGTCATAGAGTAACTGCTTTTTCCTCTGCTCCAGCCCCCCAAAATAAGCATCCATTCTTTTCTACTATTAGGGGAATATTATTGGGTAAGGTTCAGAGGCCATCAACTAATTAAATAATAATATGAGTTTATACATAAGAAGAGTGAATTTTCGCAGAGTCAAGCATTAGTCAGATTTCCTGAATTCCAGGTCAAACCCTTGTCCCCATTTTCTGATGAACAAATCTTGCCTCACGAAGAGAAACAAACTTGAGGATATATGGCTTGTTGGTCATTTAAACTTATCTTCACTTTAAGAAGTCATGGCCTTTTTAAAAAAGATAATCACAAACTTTTTGAAATTCCAGCACAGAGAAGATAATAGTTATAATTCCACCACTCCTCCAGTGGGGAGTGGAATTAATAAAATTTGCTCTGACTTGTAGGACCCTGCACCAAATACTTTGATTTCTTCCCAGTAACGCGACTGGAATAGCAAATTTGGTAACTCAGATTGTTGAATGAATGAACCTGTGTGCATGATTCAGTACAGCTATGTGAAATAAAGATGGTCAACTTGCACTGACTTAGAGTGGATCAAAATGGAGCAGGACTTTTGTTAATGTATGCATGAGAGATTTAGATTTGGGTGTTTTGTTTTGTTTTTTTTTTTAGAGGGGACACATTCTGGTTTCAAATTAGACAGGATGCATTAATCTGAAGCCACATCTATTTGATTCTGGGTTATCTCTTTTTGCTTCTGAATAGTTGTGATAACTGCTTACAAGAAAAAGGAGGCTATTGTTTAAAAGTGAAAAACTGCTCAGCCCTCAACCCTCTGACCCACAGGGCCCGCTCCGCTTAGGTCATGGTCAGAATGGTAGATGAGTCCTTCAGGTGCACTATCTTCCCCTGGGGCACAAGTAGCTTTTCCTGGCCTCAGGGTGTAGAAATGAGTGTACTGCATGAACAGTTTGCCAATCCAGAGCTGTTTAAGTCCAACCCCTAATGTTCAGGTCCTAGGGCCTCTACTTCCTAGCTCTGTGCCCTGGAAAAGTCTGCTCTGAGCCTCAGTGTTCCTACCTGTAAATGGGGGATGTGATGCCTGCCTATCTTGGCTGTTTAGAAGTACAATGAGTCAGGGAAATAGCCAGTGAGAGAATGAGTGATCTGGTGGGGAATCAGGAGTTATAGTAATAGCATCTGGGTGTGACTGGCAGTGAGTCCCTGTATTTCTGTCTTGAGTTCTTGAGCAGGCAACACTGTGTCACTACCAGCCAGGGCTCACACCCTGACTCCAATGCATATGAGCTATGTGACCTTGGGCATGCTACTTAACCTCTTGGGCCTCTGATTTCTTATCTGTAAAGCAAAAATAATAATTATGCTTATAGAATGAACTGCTGTTGGGTTTGACTGATTGTAGATGGGTTCTGGTGTGGTGTGCTGAAGGCTACTGAATGCAACTTATAATGCTAAATAAAAATAGTTATTCTTTTAGTATAAAAAACTAATTATGCTTATATATACCATAGGACTGTTGAAGATTGATTAACATGTGTAAAGTTCTATGGTAGTACCTGGCATATTGTGTTTGTTAAACAAATAAAATTATTCTTTATTGATCCTGTGCCACATGCCTGAAACAAATCTTCCTATATATAAAATCAGCAAATATTTTTTGGGTACTTTCTGCCTGCCAGCTGTGAGGCAGGCCTGTATCTCCATTGTACAGTAGAGACTGAGTGCTAGAGACTCCAACCCTGTCCCTAGGGTTGGAAACCAGGCTGGCTGCCTCAAGAGTATTGTTCTTAGTTGTCCCCTAAGCAGAGGACCTCAAACGGCTTCCCAAATTACTTCATTTGATCTTCAGAACAATCCCCTGGCCTTGTTAGGACCATCTGATGGATGGAAAAACAGAGGCTTAGAGGAGGAGCCAGTGAGTTTGCTTGATGTTCATGGGGAGGTAGGTTTTTAATTAGATTGTGTATAAAAGTCTCTTAGAGCTTAAAACTTGGATAGCAGTTTCTATCACCATCATCATCATCATCACCACCTTTTATCAAACCTAGTATGGTACAGGCACTATCTTGGTACTTTCCCCTCGGATCTCATTTCATCTCTTAAAAAACCTATATGTGTCCTGGCCGGTTTGGCTCAGTAGTTACAGCGACGGCCCGTGGTCCAGAGAGACCCGGGTTCAGTTCCCACTAAGGGCATGTACCTCGGTTGCAGTTTGTCCCTGTCCCTGGTTGGGGTTGTGTGGGAGGCAGCCACTTGATGTGTCCCTTTCACGTCGATGTTTCTCTCCCTCTTCCTCTCTCTCCCTCCCACTCTATCTGAACAAAAATGGGAAAATGTCCTTGGGTGAGGATAAAAAACCCCCAAAACCTATAGGGTTATGAATTGCTATGCTTGTTTGACATACAAAGAAATGGAGGCTCACCCTGGCCGGTTTGGCTCAGCGGTTAGAGCGTCGGCCTGTGGTCTAGAGAGACCTGGGTTTGGTTCCCGCTACGGTCGTGTATCTCGGTTGCAGTTTGTCCCCGGCCCTCGTTGGTCATGTGGGTGGCAGCCACTCAATGTGTCCCTTTCACGTCGAAGTTTCTCTCTCTCTCTCTCTCTCTTTCTCCCATTCTGTCTGAACAAAAAATGGAAAAAATGTCCTCAGGTGAGGATAAAAAAAAAAAGAGAGAAATGGAGGCTCAACAAATGAAACTAAGAACCCCCTCAGGCATTCAGAAAGCCCTCTGTGCCTCCAATGCAGAGCCCCTTTCTCATAACCCGACCCTACTGCCTGCCTCCTCAATCCTATGGTAGGCCTTCACCCCTTTGAGAAAAGTTCTGGGCAGAAGCAGAATTGGGAAACAGCAGAACAATATTAATAACAACTGCTGTTTATTAATCAACCACCTACTGTGTGCCCAGTGTTAACATTTATGATCTCATTTCATTTTTACAACATCCCTGTACAGTGGGCACCATCTCCCTCACTTTGCAGATGAAGGAATACAACTCAAAAGGGGAGGCACTGGTCAATGATCACAGAGCCCCAGAGAGTGAAAGGTTACTTCGGGGAAAGCCAGATTTCTGGTTGTCCAAGCCTTTCCTATAGAAGCCAGATATGACCCATCATCCTAAGCAGTATCATCATCACACCAATACAACCATGTGAAGTAGGCCCTATTATCCTCATTTTACAGAAGGGCATGGTCAGGGTCACCCAGCTGATATATGAACCTAGGCTGTTTAACTCCGGAAATGATGCTATTAATACCAAAAAAACCTTGCCTCTCAGTGATTGGAAAACCAGTGCTCATGAAATAAAATGGAGATAAAGCCACAAGGTTGGGAATAGGGATGGGAACAGGGATGAGAGTGTGTCAGGCCCAGGTCCTGATTCTCTCTCCTGGCCCAGTTCCCCAGTCATCAGTGCAAGGCCCATTGCTGGCATTGCCATTGGGATCCTGACAGTTGTTGCCCTGTCCATAGGGCCTGGGCTATTTCCCCTACATCAGAAATACTGGAGAGTAAAGCTGGGAATGGGAATGAGATGGGAGGTGTGATCAAGGGAGCCTGCCCCACAGGAGTGTTGCTGACCATGGTGCTGAGCCGTGTCCCTGGGAATTCAGAGGGTTTGGGGCATTGCCTATGGATGTGGGATATGGGTAGAGCCTATGGAGATGGGAAGGACTAGATGCACGGAAGTATGAGGGCTTTGGGGTTTCAGGTCCTCCAGGAAAATAGCAAAGGACCCCATCTATGAGGTCACCACAGCCTCTGAAGAGGAGCACTCTGTACAGTGCAGTTCCAGTAAGTGACTTTGTAGCTGATGCCCAGGGCAGCACTGAGGGCTGGGAAGAGGCTGGTGCTGGGAGTCCCTCTGCTCCCAGCTTTACCACCAGGCCACCACATGATAATAGGCAAGCCCTGCTCTCTCCGAGCCTCAAGGTCCCCATCTGGAAAATGGGTAAGATTGGAATTGAGAACTCTGAGGAGTTCTGCCTTTTCTGACAGCCATAGCAAAAATAGGGCATTGTGCAGCCATTTTCTTCTCCTACCCTCTCAGAAAACTTTAATTGAATTGCTGTAGACAGGGAGAACCAATCACAACACTGTTCCCTGCTGAATCCAAAACCAGCCTCATAATCCATCTCAACACAGTGCCCCAAGCATCTCTACTGATGGGTAAGAATTGACCAACAGTAAGGTGAAGCATCTTTGCCATCTCTGGCCTAGGATTCTGGAAGGATGGGCCTCATGAGATGGAAGTCTTCTAGAGACTGTCCAATTCCACTCAGTTTTACAGAGAGGAAACCCAAGGCCAGGAAGGGTAAAGGACAAACCCACACAACCAGAAACCCACTTATGCAACTGGGGTTAGGTCTTAGATTTCTGGTCTTATCTGTTTTATCAAATGGTCTTATCTCACCTAGAAATAGCTTTCTGTGGCATCCCAGGTCAAGCTCATTGGAGATGTGATGAGGAGTCCTGGGGAGAAAGACAGGCAGGTTTCTGTCACCTCTTTCCTGGGAATAGAAATGACCTGGAAAAAGAGCCCCTTCCTCTTATCTCTTCTTAATTCCAGCCCTGGGTTGGCATTTGCTTTCTTTAAACTGGCCAAGGTCTATGTGTGCTAATATACCCGAACTGCAAGGACAGGTCAGAGTCAAAAAGGTGGGTGATGCTTCAGAGGGATCCACCCTGCTCCCTCAACTGTCTGGCCCTTCCCTAGCCCAGAAGGGCTGTTCCAGTCCCATTTCTTGGGGTGGGAGAGTCACGCATGTTCTCTTGAGGGCATCAATGCCAGCTTGGATCTCTGCATTTCCTCCTTTGCCTTCTCTGGGGATCCCATTACCCTCTCTGGCTTTTCCATCTCTTCTTGTCCTCTTTTTCTTCAATATGACAATGCCTTGAACCCCTCTTGGAATCAGAGGGATGTAGTTTATGTGAGGAAAACCATAGGAGTGTTTTGGAAGCATTTAAAGAAACTTAAAAATACCATATTTTAAAAAACATTTTCATACAGCAGAACTCCAATTTTCTACTCCCTCCCTGGTTGGGTGGAAATAAATATCACATTTTTTCAGCGTGCTTGGGCTGGTTAATGAGATTCTGGCTGTTAAAGTGTTTAGGAACATTTATTTATTCTAAACAAAACAAATATTTTTTTGAGCATCTATTACCTGCCAGGTACCTGGGGATACAGCAGTAATCAAAATAGATACAAATCCTCTCTCTTATGGAATTTACAGTCCAGTGGTGAGGGCAGATGGACAACAGACCACATAAACCCCTAAAATATATAACGTGTTCAATAGTGAAAAGTTCTCTAAAAATAAAGATGAGGTGAGAGGCAGGGATTATGTGGGGGAGTGAAAGTGGGTTTTTTTTTTTTTTTTTGCAAGTTTACAAATGTTGGTGGGGGCATGCCTCATGAGAATGTGACATCAGTTCAAAGGCTGGATGGTGGGGGAATCCTCAAAGGAAGAGCCTGCCAGGCAGCATGAACAGCACATGCAAAGGTCCTGCGGTGTCTGCTTGAGTTGTTGAAGGTAGAAGGGCCTGCATGGCTGGAGTTGAGCCAAAAAAACAGTCAGATGAAGGCAAAGAGAAGGGGGGAGGCGGTACAAAACATATCAGATTCTTGAATGGCTTGATATGAGTTCCTCGGACTGTATAATGGTTTTGTAGCAACTACCTTTGGCCACGAGGACCAACGGAGGTGGTGCGCGCTAAGCAGGCGGTCAGGAGGGGTCCTGGCGGTTTCCAGGATCCCGTTTTCTCGGCCACTCCTGGGCGTCAAGCCAGGCCCAGGGCCAGCCTTTCCCAAGTCAGCCACTCCTCAGCATCGCCGCCTTGACCTTGGCCTCAGAGCCCCGCTTCTCGTCTCAGCGCCCCACACAAACTAGGACACGCACAGACGCACCGCCGGCCGGGACCCTAAACGCGAAGCCTCTTCAGGTCCAGCTGCGTCTCCGCGCCACTTGCCCTGAGGCGCTGGAACCCCGCCCAAACACGGCTCGCGCCGCCGAGGCTTCTGGGAATTGTAGTTCGGAGTCGCGAGGTCCACACGCGCTTCCGGGTTCGGCTAGAAGCGCAGCCATTGTCCCCTGCGCGGACGCTTGCTGTCGCCGTTTACCCCGGCCCTTCGGAGGTTAACCCGAACGGCCCTGCTAATGCTGAATTGGGGAGGGAACCGAACTAGCGTAACCCGAGTCTGTCGTGTGCATTATCCGGATACGGGGTCGCTTCACTGAGGTCTGCCGGAGGCTGGGACAGGCCGGCCTTGGAGGCGAGCCTGTAGACACCCAGGTTGGTGAAGGTTGGGGCCGCTCTGGGTGTCCCGTGCGCGCACGCGCATTGTCTAGGCGGGAAGCTAGCATTGGGGGTGTGGGTGGGCGATACGGAACCTGCGCAGGTGGCGGTCGGCCTCTGGCCACCGAAGTTGGAAGTACTGGTGCAGCTACAGAGTCCGGACTGTGCTCTGTGCGCGTGCGCGGGTGGTGGTGCTCTTGTCTCTGTTCTGAGGATGCCCAGGTTGATGGAAGACCAGCCATGAGCACGGGTTTTTGTGTGTGTGTGTGGGTGGGTGAATTTCTGAGAACCCACCCACTCAAGGCTGGGCCTATTTAGTGGAGAACCTGAGGACCAGTGGGTTGATGAAGCACTCATTTGCAGATTCTGGTTTCTGGAGGTGAGGGCTTATGTCAGTCCCCAGACCCCTGAGCAGGTGTTTGAGTAGGAAGCACGAGGTGGGAGGTGAAATTCTGGGCAGTTGGCTCTGGGACCCTGGAGCAGACACTACTCTTCTCCCAGGGCTGGGAGCAACATGGGTAGTGGAGAGACCAGGTGGTAGTTGGAGATTCTTGACCCTAGAGAGGCAGTGTTTCTTCCGGGCACCCTCACTGGCAATGGCTGATGGACTGCAGACTCTCAGGTCGAAGGAGGAACCAGGGCTTAGAGCAGGTTCCAGGCAGAGCGCTCCTTCCACATGCTGGGGTTGGGGAGGGCTTCTGAATGAGAGGTGGGAATTTGGCCTGGTAATCTTGGGACCCTTGTAGGATCTTGCAAAGCCTTGGGGCATTTAGGTTTGGTGGAAATGCTAGGTTGGAGGTACAGAATCAGAGCCCAGGAAGGATAGAGCAGCAGCTGCCATCAAATGGGTAGCTGTTTGGGGAGGAAGTAAGATGCTGCCAACATGAATATGAAGTAGGTGTTCCTGGGACCTTTGATCAGGGCTACTCTGCTTTCAAGCATGATAATGCCCAGGTTGGTAGAGGGACAGTCTGAGCTGCAGATTTGGACCTGGAAGGGGCTGTATTCAGCATGGCACTGAGATGTTCACATTTGGGTGGGAGGAAGTGGAAGGTCCCAGTTCCCATAGGAGCTGGTCCCTCAAGGGTTTGACAGCTGCCAGGCCAGTGTCCAAGTCCTGGGCTGCTTCTGGAGCTCTGTGCTCAAGCTACTGTTTAGGTATTATTATGTTTTAATGACAAGCAGGCAGTGGATGCAGGCGACCCCAGAACCCTCATGGAAACTTGCAGGTGACTTTTGTGTCTCAGGTAGGTTGAGGCACAGAATGGGAGATACTGATTCTCATCTGAAGAACAGGGTCTGCACAAGACCTGCAGGCTGGCAGAGAGAGGGCCCAGGTCCTGGATGCAGATTCTAAGTATGAGCCTGCTCTGTGTATGCCACCAAGAGGAGGGAATCTGGGTGGTGGCCTCTGTGCAGTGACCCCTGCAAAGAGAGCCATGACAGGCCCTTGGAAGTAGAGACTTGGGTCCTTCATTTTGGAGCTAGACGTTCTAGTTTGGTGCTGCTCCAGTTGCACTCTGCACATGTGCTGGCATTTAGACAGAATAGGGAGGATGGACAGTCCTAGGATCCAGGTATTGCCTGAGGATGCTCAGATGGGTAGAGGGAACAGCTGCAAGGGGTAGGGCTGTACCACATCTCTCTGCACACTCACAGGTGTTTGGGTGAGAAACAGAGGCTGGTCATGGGTGTTAGACAAAGGGTGCTGGAGTCTTTGTGCAGATGGCACCCCATTCACACTCTGATGATGCTCAGGTTGATAAAAAGACAAGATCTTTCTGAGCTGCAGGTGACCAGGGAGATGTTTGAGCAGGAATCTAGGCAGATGCAGCTCAAGTAGGGGCCTGTAGAGGTTGGTGGAGGAGATAGATTGGGTACAGGTTCAGGGTACAGTTTCACTATCACCCACACTATGCTGTTTAAATGAGAATCCACTAGAGGAGACGGGGTGGGAGTGGGATGTATAGGGTGGGATTTGTCAGGGGCTGTTCAGCCCAGAAATACATAGTTGGTACAAAGACAACTGAAGTATACATTCTGGGCCTGGGAGGGGCTGACACATGCTGGGGTCTTTCAGGAGGTTACCAGTGCCATGCTGGCTCTGTTGCCAGTTTAGACCTGAGGACACTCAAGTTGGTGAAGGGACCAGGACAGAGCTACAAATTCAGGGCCCAGGAGGGCTTTGGGGTGGGAACCTGGGCTAGCACTGGTATAGGCTGACTGACCCCAGATTGGTGGAAGGACCAGGTCTGGGGTGCAGTTCAGCTCTGTGCATAGGCTTGGCTATTTGAGCAGGAAGTGTGAAGCAATCTGTGACAGATTGCTGGAGGGTCAAGCCTGGTTAATGGGAGGCTAGGATCCCAGGAGAGGTGGGGCTGTGTCACGAGCTTCCTGCATGTAGTCAGGGAGTGTGATTTAGGACCATCCATTCCAGAGCCCCTCTGCTTGCCCTAGGAAAAGGTGCTGGTTTGGACCTACAGATTTCAGGTTGGGGAGAAAGGGGTTCACACTAGGGGGTCCTTGATGTTGTAGGTGTTTGTGGGAATTTCAGGACCCAGAAGAGAAGGGAGGGACTGATTTGTGCTACAGATGTTGGTGGTAGGCCAAAGCTGTGTTTGAGCATGAGGTGGGCTTACTGGTACGTGATCCAGAGGCCTAAGATAGTGGAGGAACCAGTTTGGAGTTTCAGAGTCTTGACCTGGGAGAGGAACCAAGGAAGGAATTCTAGGTGCATGCGCAGCTATTTGTTCTGGAATCTGGGCAGGAACCTCTAGAAGCACCCTTCTCATTAGGAGTACATCCAGAAGCAAAGACTATTTCAGGGATGGGGGTCCCAAGGTGGACCTGCAGGAGGGCGCTGTACTCAGGGCTTGTCCCCTTGCAGCTCAGGACCTCAGGCGTGCTGGGAGGAAAGCATGGAAGAGCAGGAGGAGAAGCCCTCAGGGCCCCTGAAGGCCTATATGCAGGTGAGTGAGCTTCCCTTCTCCAGGAGACCCAGAGCTTGCTCTGACCCAGGCCCCATAGCCAGACCCTCTAGGCTTGGGAGCTATCTGCTCTCTGCAGTGTGTTGGGGGCTTTTGGTCCCTTCTGACATGCAGACTTCTAACACTTGCATACTATGCATTTAATGAGGCTCCCTGCATTTTTTCACCCTTTTAACCCAGATAATTCTTTCTGGGAGGAATTTGGCATGCTGTATCAAAAGCCCTTAGAATACGGATTGCCCTTTGGCCAACAACTCATGGCTTTGCTTGAGAATGAGCACTTGGAAAGAATGTTTGAGAATATGCAATGCAAGAGGAAAGTTCGATGAGTTATGGTAAGACCATGAAATGGAATACACTGTAGTCGTTGATGTATAATGCATATTTACCAGCATAAAAAGATATTTATGTATGATCTATGTTAAGTCAATAGCATTTAGAAAAGACCACCTTTTTAAAAAGGGATGTAGTTTGTGTGTATATAAAAACTATGTTAGAAGACAGTATATATACCAGTTAACAAAGATCTGTACGTTACATTCTAGGACACTTTATGTTTTCATTTTTTTCTCTCTATTGATTTTAGAGAGAGAGGAAGGGAGAGGGAGAGAGATAGAAACATCAATGAGAGAGAACATCGATTGGTCACCCCCTGCCTGCCCCCTACTGGGGATTTGGCCCACAACCTGGGCTTGTACCCTGATCATGAATCAAACCAGTGACCTCTTGGTGCATGGGTTAATGCTCAGCCACTGAACCACACTGGCTGGGCTTGTATCTACACTTTTGTAGTTTTGTACAGCACATGTTAAGGTTAAGAAATTAACCGTTTAAAGCATTTTGGTACAGCAAATATTATTTGAAAATGTTTAATTTTTTAAAAATGTTAAATTAGGATTTCGCCTTCACCTTCCTGGACAGTGCAGTTCCAAAGCCATGTGGGGCAGAGCTAGGCAGCCCTCTGCAATTTTGAGGGAGGGCTCCTGGTTGTAGGGTATCACAGCCTGATCAGGGTGAAGAGAGCATCTCTGTGTGGGGCCTAAGTGGCCAAACGGGGCGAGGAAGGTGGTGTCAGGAGTCAAAGCCCAAGTAGGTGAGGTAAGTGTCCAAATGGAAGAAGGAATCTGTTTCGGGGTGACGGGGCCAGAGCAAGTAAGAAGGGCATCCACAGAGGGGAGCCCAAATGCAGTGAGGGTGCCCAGCATGGGGTATCAGAGCCAGAGCAGGGTGACATGTGCACAATGTTGGGAGTGGGGGGATGCACATTTGGTATAGCGTGTCACAGCCTGAACAGGGTGAGGGCATCTGTGCATGAGGGTAACCTGGCATGGAGGATCAGAGCCCAAGAAGGATGTTGGGGGCTTTCCCACAGAGTCCAAGTTTAAGGAACATGAGAAGAAACCACTGGCCTGCAGAGTCAGAGCCCAAGCAGGGTACAGAGGGCCTCTTGGCAGAGGGTGGCTTCCTGAGGGGCTGCAGAGCCCAGGTCGGCTGAGGAGCATCTAGCCATGGTTCTTACCCTGGAAAAAGAGAACACTATAATGAACTGTGGTGTTCAGTGAACATTGAAGGTATTGATGTGGCTCATGATTTTCACTATGTCAATGTAGAAATACATAGAGATGTGTGTGTACAGACACGCACACCTATATTCCCTATCTCTGTCCACTCTGAGTGCCTGGGAGCAGTAACATTCTGATACCACTGTGCCCAGATACACCTGGTGCCCAGATTTTAACTTCTAAATGAATGCCGTGGATTTTATAGACTACTGTTAATAACTATTTAGTGTTCAGTTTTTTGCTATTACAAATAGCACTGCTGTAAATATTTTTGTATATGCTTCCTTGTACACATGCACAGTAGTGTGCAAGAGAGTTATGCAAATATAAATTTACATTCACATCTTTGTCAAAACTATAGGTACAATGCATTTTGATGTGACCATTGGCATTCTATAAGATAGTGACTTCGTGTGTTTTCCGGGAGTATATATTTTTTTAATCCTCACCCAAGGATATGCTTATTGATGTTAGAGAGTGGGGAGGGGAGAGAGAGGGACAGAGAGAGAGAGAGAAATCGATTGGTTGCCTCGCTTATGCACCCCAACTGGGCATTGAACCCACAACCTTTTGGTATATGGGATGTTGCTCCAACCAACTGAGCCACACTGGCCAGGGCCCTGGGAATCTTAATGGTCCTTCTTCTGTGTCATATGTCATACAACTGAATTAGCAATCTGTTCATTATCATTTTTACTTTCCTTACATATTGATTGATTGTCTAACCAGGGTAAGGCCCTATGTGAGGCACTGGGGAGAAAGTTGACTTAGTTCTCATAGAATTGTGCTTGTATATTCCAAGGTTACATAGGAAAAGCAAAAACATCTTTTTTTCTTGTATTAGTTACCTGTGGTTGCCTACTCTGGAATTTAGCAGCTCAAACCAACAAAACTTTATTAACTCACACATTTTCTGAGGGTCAGGAATCTGGGAGCAGCTTCTCTGGATGTTTCTGGTGCTTGGTCTCTGGTGAGGGTGCAGTGTTGTTGGCTGGGGCTGCTGCCTTCAGAAGGCTTGACTGAGTAGTAGCAAGGTCACTTATGTGGCTGTTGGTGAGAGGCCTCAGTTCCCCACCACGTAGACCTCTCCCCAGCAGTGCACAAGACAGTGGCCGGTTTCTTCCAGTGCAAATGATCTGGGAAAGTGAGAGAGAGAGAGTGAGAGCTTAAATGGACACAACCAAGATGGAAGCCACAGTGTCTCTTATCATCTGATCTGAGAAGTGGCACACCATCACCTCCTCTGCAATCTATTGGTCACACGGATCCACTCTGGTACCATGTGGGCAAGGACTACATAAGGTTCTGCCTGCCAGGAGGTGGGATTGTTGGGGGGCCATCTGGGAAGCTGGCTACCATACTTCTCAAATCTGAATGTCCTCTAGTTAATTTTAATCATTATCAGAACATGGACAGGTACTTTGTTTGGGCCTGATGGATATTGAATAGAGCCATGGCAGGGAGAGAAATCAAGGGAGCCCAGGTCTTGGCTTTGAATCAGGGACATAAGTCTAGTGAACTGACCTAGGAAGATACCATATTGGGACATCGCCTGAGATATTTCAGTGATTCACACACCTGGAAGTAGCTGGGCCCCCTGGGGAAGGCCTTGAGGTGGCTCTGAGCCCTGCCTGCCTTCAGGGGCTGACACCAAAAATCCTACCAAGGTGGGTGGTACAGGCTCACCTGTCCCCTGTCATTCTCAACATTCAGAGACAGGCAGGTTGTTGATGAATTGGTGACTCCATGGTGGAGAGTCTCTTCAGTATATTTAAAGTAAATGAGAATTATTCATGATGATGTTGTGGGATAGAGAGAGAATTTTCTCATGTGTCAGAACTAGCCAGACCTTCTGGTCAGAAGGATCTCTGAGAAAATAGGCAGGGAATCTTCCGCTTTCTAATTTGAGCAAGAGTTGGTTTTACTCCAGGGCCCCATATATCACATCCCTTGAGCTGAAATGTGAGCTCTGCCCTTCGTCCCCCATGGGCAAGAAGAGAAATAAACACACAAAGAGGGGAAATCTCCTGCTATGATGCCTATTAGAGTTCATATTCTGAACCCCTCACAGACAGAGGGTTTCCAGCTGGCAAACCCCAAATGCAAAGCTTCGGGAACTGAGTTCAGTGCTAATTCTGTGATTTGACTGTAAGTTTTGTTTTACCCCAAGAATCCTACCTCCTACGCCCACGGTGGGAATGGTGTATTTGGTCAACTTTGTTTACAGGTGAGGAAATAGCAGGATCCGAGGTCCGATTTGACGACAGGCTCATGTGAAGTGGGCAGGTCACTCCATGACACCTCTGCTTGTCTCTGTTCCTCTGCTCTGGGTCACAGTTCCACCAATGTCACCGAGAGAACAGTTATCTTCCGCCTATTACTCTTCTCTGTGTGGAAGTCAACAGTCTGATTCCTGTTCCCATTCTGTCAAGTATGCAAAGAAAAAGGGACTGTTCCTTCATTATGTGGAGAAGTGACCGCTGAACAAAAGGAATGATTTTAAAATGCCCCAGGACAGATGCTTAGTGAAGTAAGCCAGACACGGAGAGACAGATACTGCATGAGCTTGCTTATATGTGGAATCTAAAGCAGTTGAACTCATGAAAACAGAGTGGAGTGGTGGCTGCCAGGGCTGGAGGGTGGGGGAACATGGGGAAATGTTGGTCTCAGGGTGCAGAGGTTCAGTTAGGTGGGATGAGTAAGTTCTGGAGGCCTAATGTACAACGTGGTGACTATACTGTGAACTTGAAGTTTGCTAAGAGAGTTGATCTTAAGAGTTCTTACCATACAAACTAATGGTAACTGTGTGAAGTGATGGATGCGTTAGCTTGATTGTGGTACTTATTTAACAGTGTATATGTATAATCAAAATGGCATGTTGTATGCCTTACATATATGCACTTTCTATTTGTCAAATATACCTCCAAAGTTGCAAAATAAAATAGTGGGGGGAAAATGGTCCAGAGGACACAGAAGTGGGGGTAAAGACTTTTAATTTCGTTCATATATCCCAACCTGCACATTTCTCTAGTCCTGTAAAATTCAGATAACTCAATATTGAGGAGAGTACAAAGTTTAAAAATACACGGCTTTTTATAGTATAGAAGTCATAAGCCAGGGAAGAGGTATATAGATAGAAGTAATAAGACGAGAATGATTTTACTGGAATAGTAAGGGTTCAGTAAAAACAGCCAAGAAATCTTAAGGAAAGAAGAGATGAGACTTTGTGCTACCTGGGACTGCTTCATGGAAGAAGTAACATTTTATGAGGGGCTTGAATGATCAGACTTTGAACTGTGGGGCAGTAGGAAGGGAAGGAGTGGGGATCAGGCAATCAGTGTGTATACCATCCCTGGTGAACTCCACGGTGAGTTTACTAAACTATATTACCATTAACTTCTGTGCTGGTGAAATAGACCTCACTCCTTCAAAAAAATTAAATAATTGTGTGAGATATTCTATGCTAAAGTACTACGTGTGTTGTTAAACATAATAGGCAAGCCCTGGCTGGTTTTGCTCAGTGGATAGAGCGTCAGCCCGCGGACCAGAGATTCCCAGGTTCGGTTCCTGCTAAGGGCATGTACCTTGGTTGCAGTTTGTCCCAGGCCCCTGTTGGGGTCGTGTGGGTGGCAACCAGTCGATGTGTCTCTCATGTCGATGTTTCTCTCACGTCAATGTTTCTCTCTCTCTCTCTCTTCCTCTCCCCTTCTGCTCTATCTGAAGATAAATGCAAAAATGTCCTCGGGTGAGGATAAAAAAAGATTAAAAAAAAAACACCACATAATAGGCAAAAGATAGATGGTAGGAGCTAAGATATAAATAAGATGTAAATACAGGAGATATTCCTAAAGCACTCGGTAATCCAAAGTGGCTAGAAAGATTGTAGATGTGTGTGTTTTTTTGTTTTTTGTTTTTATCCTCACCCGAGGACATTTTTCCAATTTTTGTACAGATAGAGTGGGAGGGAGAGAGAGAGAGAGAGAGAAACATCGACGTGAAAGGGACACATTGAGTGGCTGCCACCCGCACAACCAACCAGGGCCGGGGACAAACTGCAACCGAGGTACATGCCCTTAGCGGGAACCGAACCCGGGTCTCTCCGGACCGCAGGCTGATGCTCTAACCGCTGAGCCAAACTGGCCAGGGCTAGATGTGTGTGTTTTTACACACTTTAGTGACAAGATGGTTTTTAAGTATTTAGTTTGAAAAAGTTGAGAGTATATTCTGGAGGATGATGCTTTGAATTTTCTGAGAAGGAAAAGCTCCCAAAAAGTTTTCTTCTAACCAGAGGAAGGACTTAAGCTCAGTGTGATTTGAACTGACTTCTGGAACCTTTCTCAGTGGTTATGTTACTGCCAGCACCCATTTATGAAGTACCTACTTTAAGCCCAGTGAAACCATGGTGAACAAGAGAGCTCAGCTTTTACTGAGCCCACTCTCGTGGAAGTGGAATAAAAAAAAAAAAGTATAAAGAAACAAAAGCATTCCGGCCGGTGTGGTTCAGTGGTTGAGCATCGACTCATGCACCAAAAGGTTGCCGGTTTGATTCCTGGTCAGGACACATGCCCAGGTTGTGGGCCAGATTCCCGGTGGGGAGCATGCAGGAAGCGGCCAATCTATGTTCTCATCAATGTTTCTATCTCTCCCTCCCTCTCCCTTTCTCTCTCTCTAAACCTCTCTCAATGAAGAAAAAAATTAAAAAGAAACAAAAGCAGATCAAGGAGCAGAATGGACTTTTTGGGTGGGGGCAAGGAAGGATATTTGATGCAGAGTTCACCGAGCAGAACTCATCTCTCTTTTATTTTCCCTGTGAAAACTTTTTTTAAAAAATCCTCATCTGAGGATATGTTTTTATTGCTTTTTAGAGAGAGAGAGAAACATCAATGTGAGAGACACATCAACTGCCTCCTGCACAACCCCGACCAGAGCCAGGGACTGAACCTGCAACCCAAGTATATGCCCTTGACCAGAATCAACCCGACACCCTTTGGTCCACAGGCCAATGCTCTAAGTGCTGAGCCAAACCAGCCAGGGCCAATTTCTTAGTTTTGACAGTGAAGTGGTTGTGTCCGCTACTAGCATTTGGGGAAGCTGGGTGAAGGGTACAGAGAAATTCTGTTCTATTTTTGCAACTTACTGTACGTCTTAAACTATTTCCAAATGAAATGTTATTTAAAAAAATATATTGCTGCCCTGGCCAGTGTGGCTCAATTGGTTGAGCATTGTCCCATGCACCGAAAGGTCAGAAAGATCTCTGGTTAGATTCCTGGTCAGACCACATACCCAGGTTTCAGGTTTGATCCCCAGTCGGAGCGTATACAGGAGGCAACCAATCAATGTTTCTCTTTCACATCAATGTTTCTCCCTCTCCCTCTCCCTCTAAATTCAATCAATATATACATACGTGTATATATATATACATACACACACACATACACACACACACTGCCAGTCTGGTCCTGGCCCAGTGGCTGAGTTGTCTGGAGCATCATCCTGTACACCAAAAAGATTATGGGTTTGATTCCCAGTCAGGACACATACCTGGTTACAGTTTGATCCCTGGTCAGGGTGTGTAATGATCGATGCTTCTTTCTTCTTTCCTTACACTCTAAGAAATCAATGGAAAAATATTCTTGGGTGAGGATTAACAAAATATATATATTGCCAGTCCAGAAAGGTTGTATCAACTTAAACTTCCACTAAGAGTATAAGAAGCTCTTGACCAGTGGGCCACCATGGGAAGAGTTGTTAGCAACAGGTGGAAGAAACACTCCACATGGTTGGGATTTATACAGGGGCTTTGAGCAAATCAGTAAATATAAAGTGAATAATGGGAGCAGGAGAAGGAAGATGCAAATATGGACAACAGGAAGGCTGGAATAAAATGTGTTGAATTGTAATTGGAGGTACCAGTGTGAATTTATAGAGAGATAATTATAGAAATAGAGATTTAGTTTTATCTGATGTAAAGAGTTGAGCATCTTTTTGGATATTCACTGGCCATTTTATTTCTTCATAGTTGAGCTACATAGCATTTTTTTTGTCCATTTTTCTTTTGAGGCTACCTTTTTCTTACTGATTTGGAAAAAGTCTTAACAGTAGATTTTTACTGCTGGTGTCTTTATTGGTGGTGGTTTTTGCCAAACTTTTTATGAAGTTAATTTATTGATTTCCCCCTCTCCCCCGATCATTCTTTGGTGATGCTATATCTGTCTTACTTGCTTACAATTCTGAGATCCAAGAATTCAGGCAGGGCCCAGCTGGACAGTTCTTTTCTACACAGTGTCTGAGGTCGCTCACTAGACTGACAGTTAGACTGACCTGGAAGATCCACAAAGACCTTGTGCCCATGTCTGATGTTTCACTGCCCCTCCAGATGTCCCTTCTTTCTCTCTACATGGCTCACTTGCGCTTACCAATGGGAGGGAGCAGAAGTTTGGTGGGTGGGATACATTAAAACAGGTGGTATGTCAAATCCTAGCCTACTCACAATGAGAGTTTTGCCTCTGACTTACCTCCCTTTATTTTCCTTTTCTCTTATCTGTTTTACCTCCTTAGGACTCTCTCCTTTCTCAAAAAATTATCATCAAGGTCGAGAGAGAAGATTCTGGGTTACTGACCATCCCATCCCAGGTATGTTGGACACAAGGCCTCTTTACATTGAGAAATGTGTGTGGCTGGTTGGTGGCAGAAGCCAGGTTGAAGTGAACTGGGAAGTGAGTAGAAAGTGATAGAAATGGAGGTAAGAGTGGGACACCTTTTACAGAAATTTGGTGATCATGTGAAAGATTGAACAGAGTGATAGCTGTCAGGAAATTTGAAGTTGAAGGGCTTCCTCCCCATCCCCCCTGAAAGATTTGAAAAGATTTGACTCCTATGTGGTTGCAGGAAGGGGGTTCGTGGAAAAAAAGAAGTTAATGATCAGAAGAGAAGAGAAAGAAAACTATAAAGCAGAGTCCTTGATTAGTGCCAGAGGAATTAATTTAGAGCATATGAGAATAAATTGGCTCAACAGAGGAAGAAGGACTCGTATAGGACAAATGAGATTGAGGGAGTTATGTGAAAGCTTGGATTTGTCTCTGCAAACAAGCAGATGGCGTTATCTGCTGGGCATGAGGGTAGGCATTGGAGTGGAGAGATGTTCGACAAGTGTGGAAAAGTCTTAAAATACTAATTTTGGATTATGGGAGAACCAGCTGTCCCAGGAGGCATATCAGTGTTGCTGGTGCATCTGAAAGGATCATTCCAAGATAGTGACCATTAATTGATAATACTCTATTCCACTAAGGAGGGGCATTCTGTAATCTACTTTCTATAGATGGCAGATTGACATTCAGATTTGTTTAGTTTTTGGAGCCATGTGCATTCAGTGGAAGCCCCATAGGTCAAGGTAATATTTGAAAGAGCATTTCTTAGTATATTTAATAGGATTAAAATGAATGATCCCTGGACTCTAAACTGAATAATTAAGATGGAAAAGATAAAATGGACACTAACTAGAAAGGAGAAGAATATAGACTGGTAGATAGTAATAGCAGATATTTCAATAGAGTAATGGACCCAAACCATCCAAGGACGAGAAAGGTAAAGGGAGCAACTGTGCAAGTCAAGTGGAGAGGCCTGCCAGTGGAGGGGGTGGGGGGACTGGGCAGAAAAGGCAAAGGGACTGAGAAGTACTGATTGGTAGTTACAAAATAGTCACTGGGATATAAAGTCAATAACAATGTAACAACTATATATTTCAAGTGCCAGGTGAGTACTGGGAATATTGGGGGGACCACTTTGTGAAGTACGTATATGATTGTCTAACCATTTTGAGAAGGATATGATTGTCTAACCACTATACTGTACACCTGAAACCAATATAGAATAATATCAAATATAAACTGTAATTTTAAAAAAACTTTTTAATCTGACATTGTAATAAAAAGTAATAATCTGATATAATCAAAGAGTGGGCAGTTCTTTGTGTGTCATTTGAGAGATGGAGTACTTTATGTTAAGTCTGGGTCTTACCCTAAGACTTAACATGTGAATTGATGACTGAGAACACAGCCTCTGATGTCAGGTGACCTTGAGGTTGTAGTCCAGCTCTCAACCTTAGGCATGTGTGTTAATTTCTCTAGTTCTTCGTCTGAAAATGGTGCTGCTAATAGAATTTTCTCATAGGAACTTTGTGAGAATTAAGTGAATGATAATTTGTGACATGAAGAGCACACTGCCTGACACCACACAGTAAGTGCTTCATTAAATAGTCTTATCAGAGAACTCTACAAGTGGGTGCTATAGGCCAGTGATTTTCAACCAGTGTGCCACTTGAATTTTTAAAACATGCAATCCCTGACTATTTAGCCAGGGGTACTGACCTCTTTTCCCTTGGATTGTCAAATAAAAAATGACAACAGTCAACACAACAATAGCCTTCCACTGTGAATGCTCTGTCCTAAACCATAAATATATAGGCCATATGATAGTTAATTCTTGGTACCAGAAATTCTTATATACAAGTGTAAGCACTTTGGAGCAAAAAAGAGTAGGTACTTACTATTACTATTATTGTTTTTTAATCAAAATTATAACTTTTTTTGTCTGATCAGCAAAAATGTATTTTTTTGAGTGCCACAGAATTTTAGTAATTAGTTTATATGTGCCATGAGATGAAAAAGAGTGAAAATCTCTGCTATAGACAATGGAAGATGAGCAATTCGAGTTCTTGAAATGGAGGATGAATCCTTGGTATTCAGGGAAAGGGGTGGTGGTTCAAGAGGTTGGTAGGACAAAGCTCTAAGAAGTGAGCTAAATAATAAGGGTTTCAGTGTAACTGGAAGGACTCACATCTCCCCCTTTGATTCTGAGACCCCAGGATGGGGGAGCATGACCAACCTAAGCCTGCGAGTATGCAGAGGAAGGAGTCCACAGTGGGAGGGTAGGTTTCCATTAATGCAGGGATGTAGAGGGAATATTTGGTGAAGTTGAAGCTGTAGGATTTCATTATTATAGATGAGTTCCCAAGGGCATAGTTGAAGGGTTCAGGAAGGAATTGGAGGAGTAGAGAGTTGGGTCCAGGTGAGAGGAATAATAGAATAAGTGGGGATAGAAGTTCAGAAAAGCAAGTCCATGTATTGAAGGACTTTTACAAATGAATATGTGACAGGCCCTGTGAGTTTCAGGTGAGAAGAGAAGATCTAAATCAGAATTTGGACCAGGGTTATTTTGATATGTTATAAAGTCTATTAATTCTGTTGATTCATGTGTTGACATAATTTACCAAATATATATTTAGTATTTACTATACACTAACACTATGCCAAGCACTAGAATTATAGTTGCAAACTATAAATACCTCATACTTGCTGCTGTGGACTGTAGCCTAGTGACAAAGATAACCATTATGCAGATTATAAGAACGTGTGGAACTTTAAGAACATGTAACTGGGATGGAGTGGGAGGTGCTAATCCAGTCTAGTATTATTTGACATTTGACCAAGTTTGATATTAAAGGTACCTACATTAAATAGCAAAGAGGAGTACAGGGGTGGGCAAAGTAGGTTTACAATTGTGAGTATATAAAACACAGTTTGTTCTTATATTATTATAATCATAACCTGCAGTTTTTTTCCATATGAACAACTGTAAACCTACTTTTACCCACCCCTGTTTTATTAAAAGGAAGCATGGATTAGAGGTTGGAAAACAGTACTGCAGATCCATATTCAACAGAGGTTAGTTTTGTGGGGGGTTTTTAATGTGTTTTTGTTGATTTTTTTAGAGAGAGAGGAAGGGAGAGATAGAAATATCAATATGAGAGAGATACATCAGTCGGCTGCTCCCTGCACGCTCCTTACTGGGGATTGAGCCCACAACCCAGGCATGTGCCCTGACCGGGACCTTTGAGTACATGGGATGACGCTCAATCCACTAAGCCACGTGGGCTGGGCAAGGTTGCAGTTTTAAATCACATGTCTCAATCCCATTTTGAGCTAATCATGAAAACCTATGAGATTTTGGTGAAATTTATGGCCCCAACTTAGAACAATGCAGTACATCAGCATTTTGCATGGAGTTTTATGGGATTTGCAGACCCTGTATCCTATTCATGAATTACCGCTTAATAACACCTTGTCTTTTTTAATAACCTTTAGTGGACGCCTGGCCAGTTTGGCTCAGCGGTTAGAGTGTCCACCTGCGGTCCTGAGAGACCCGGGTTCGGTTCCCGCTAAGGGCATGTACCTCGGTTGCAGTTTGTCCCTGGCCCTGGATGGGTCATGCGGGTGGCAACCACTCGATGTGTCCCTTTCACGTCAATGTTTTTCTCTCTCTCTCTTCCTCTCTCTCCCTCCATCTGAACAAAAAATGGAAAAATGTCCTCAGGTGAGGATAAAAAAAATAAAATTAAATAAATAAATAAATAAATAGCCTTTAGTGGAAAGTGGCATTTGACTTCCCCAGCTTTTGCTGCCTTTGGGTAAGGACAGATCACTCAGCACTTCTTATTTGGATCCAAATTCCCACCCAGTAGTTTTAGAAATAGATCCTTTCCTGCTCAGGAGGCAGTCCTTTTTATATGGCAGTAATGACTGAACATCTCCTAAAGGCTTTGCAGTGCAGGTCTGTGTGGACAAAATAGAACTGTCTTCTGAAGACTAAAGGTTCACTATAACGATCCCATTGGCTGTCACTTAATTTCTCAGGATTTTCAGACATGATAATTGCCAGCCTTTATATTTTGTTCAGTAAATTCTGTTGGTGGCTTTATATATATTATCACAATTGATTGACTCAACAACCCAATGAATTGAGTATGATTAAGCCTAATAAGAAGAAATAGAATAAACTCCATTAAAATACAGATTGTCAGATTCTTTTTTTTTTTTTTTTTAATTCCTCACCTGAAGATATTTTTCCATTTATTAGCTAGAGGGGCAGGGAGGGGGAGAGAGAGAGAGAGACAGAGAGAAACATTTATGTGTAGAGCCACATTGACTGGTCACCTTCCACACGCGACCCGACCAGGGCTGGAGACGAACTATAACTGAGGTACATGCCCTTGACCAGAATCGAACCTGCAACTCATTGGTCTGCAGGCCAATGCTCTAACTGCTGAGCCAAACCAGCCAGGGCAGATTAGATTTTTTTGTTGTTGTTGTTCTGATATATTTATAGGTGAGAAAACCCAAGTCTCTTTTCTTTCAAATTCAGTACTCTTAACCTCTACTTCATTAAAGCCCCCGTTTTATCTTCTACTTCAGGCATCAGCAAAGTAGAGACTGAGAGCCAAATATGGCCTACCACCTATTTGTGTAAATACAATTTTTTTCTTCATTCTTTTAAAATATGTTTTTATCGATTTTTGGGAGAGGGAGATAGAAACATCGATGTGAGAGGGAAGCATCAATTGGCTGCCTCCTGCATGTCCCCTACTGGAGATAGAGCCTGAAACCCGGGCATGTGCCGTGACTGGGAATCAAACCGTGACCTCTCAGTCCATGGGACAATGCTCAATCCACTGAGCCACACCAGCTGGGCTGTAAATAAAATTTTATTGTAATAAAGCCACACCCATATGTTTATGTATTTTCTGTGGCTGCTCTCTTGCTACAGCTGAGTAATTGTGACAGATTGTATAGTTTTCAAAGCCTGAAATATTTACTCTTTGGCCTTTGATAGAAAAAGTTTACTGATCCTCATTCTGTTAATTTCCTGGAAATTTGGAAGGAATTTCTATGTGGTATTCTATATATTAGTACAAAAATCAGAGTAAGCATTTTCTTTATGGTGGTCAAGAGAGACAATTTATATTAGTTCTTATCTGGTATTCCTCTCTGGGGTTGTTAAATGAATCCAGCATTCAGAACCTGAAGGGGCTCACCTAAAAGACACATGTACACCTTGACTAGAATCCTTTGAACACTGACTATCTCAGTACAACTTCTAGATCATCAAGTTTTGTTTCTTCCATCTGTCAAACTTTTCTTCTTCTATGAACAGTAGAAGGAAGTGATGCCCTGCTGAGCAGGAATGTGTGTCCTGTTTTAGGAAGGAGTGAACTTCAAAATTGTGACTGTGGACTTCACTCAGGAAGAAGGTATTTTGAACCCTGCTCAGAGGACCTTGGACAGAGATGTGATCCTTGAGAACCACCGGGACTTGGTCTATTGGGGTAAGGATATAGTCCTTTTTAATGAACTCTGTATATTGAAAGTATTTCTTGTTTCTGTTGATTAAGAGTTGTGGAGTTCAGAGATAAAATTTACTTTGGTCATACATGGATTTTGTTTGTTTTTTTTATTCGCCAATGAAGATTTAATTTTAATTTGTAGGATAAAGAAGGTATAGCTTCTTGGGTTTGAGCTTGTTTAATCTTCATGGTTCCCAAATATCAAAGTCTGGGACCAAATTCAGCAGTAAATTTCTTTTGTCTGTAGCCCAGACACTTCAAGTCCTACCAGCATTTCAAACCAGACACCATTTTCTAGTTGGAACAAGGGGATGAGTATAAAAAAGAATTTCCCAACACATATATCCTGGTGAGAAACAGACACAAAGGAGTCATTATAGGTATAGAAGGTTTAATTGAAAAATTTCCATAGGGCATACCACATTTTTCTTCATTTTCTACCTCCTAGTGGACTGTATATATCACCACTTTTTCAGGTACTCTCTGATGCTTGACTTAGCCACCCATGCTTCTGCCTATGAACTTACCTCCATTCTCTGTCACTAGAAATCACAGGAATACACGGGGCTATATTAGTCCCTAAGTCATTTAGGGAACTCTGAGATAACAGTGTCTCCATTCTTATTCCTGATTCACAGTTGTAGTTTGCTTGTGTCTTACTGACACAGGCAATGCTGGCAAATTTCATGCCTTCAGAAATTCCTTGAAATGTAGACATTAATTTCTATTTCAGTGAACATGTGTTTAGCACTAAAGAGGGTGGAAAGGACCCTTTATTACTTTGCTCAGAATTGCAAAATTGTTTTGAGATCCTTTGAGTCTGTATAGGTGACCTTATTATGGAATATGGAGATTTAGATTTGGTATCTAAAGTCTTATATATTCGGTAAAACTAATAGTAAATTGTTCCATTTTAATGCCATGTAATACTATTGGGCTGTGGTAGTTTTCTGCTTACTTCTTCATCCCACCCTTTTGCTTCTCAATCCAGGTTATAATCGCTGAAAACAAAACTACATGTATTTTGGATGTTTTTTCAGCTTTATTCCACTATCCCAGCTCTTAACATTTTTTGGCTAGGATGTTTTATTTTGCTTTCTTCCAGACTCTGCAACTGCACTTGGAGGAAGAGAAACAACATCAAAGCAGAGAATTGTTGATGATGAACCATCCCATGGAGTGAAGTTAGAAAGGTTGACAAGAGACGATTCTTGGTTATCTTCAGGAGAAGTTTGGGTTTGTAAGAACCAGTTGGAGAAGCATCAGGAAAAACAAGAAAGACTTTTGAAGAAAATGGCATTCACTCAAAAGAATGATCTTACTCATGAAAGAGTTTGCAAAAGTGATGAACATGAGGAGAAGAGTGGTCTGAATTCTAGTGTTCTTTCACCCCAGATGATACCCATAAGAAATAAATTTCATAAACATGCTTCACATGTTAAAAAATTACATCATTCTGTGGTGAACAGTCATCAGATGATTAATGACCATGAGAAACTATGTGAAAATAATGAATATGGGGGTAAAAAACAGAATAATCACCTTATTCAGTTTACAAGAACGCAAACAGAAGATAAATCCTATGGATTTAGCAACAATATTCAGCCTTTTAGCCATGATACACCACTAAATGTACATAAACTTGCAAGGGGAAAACCCTTTGATGTTAAGGAATGTGGGCAAGTTTTGAACCATAGCATATCCCATAATAAACAACAGAAAATTCCTGTTGAAGAGAGTCGATATAAATGTAGTAAAATCTCCAAGAATTCATCCCTTGCTCCAAACATGAGAAATCATTCTGAAGAGAAACCCTTTGAATGTAACCAATGTGGGAAATCCTTCAGCTGGAGCTCTCATCTTGTTGCACATCAGAGAACTCATACAGGGGAGAAACCTTATGAATGTAACGAATGTGGGAAATCCTTCAGCCGGAGCTCTCACCTCGTTTCCCATCAGAGAACTCATACTGGAGAGAAACCTTATAGATGTAATCAGTGTGGAAAATCCTTTAGCCAGAGCTATGTCCTTGTTGTGCATCAGAGAACTCATACTGGAGAGAAGCCTTACGAATGTAATCAGTGTGGGAAGTCGTTCAGGCAGAGTTACAAGCTTATTGCACATCAAAGAACTCACACTGGAGAGAAGCCCTATGAGTGTAATCAATGTGGGAAATCATTTATCCAGAGCTATAAACTTATTGCACATCAAAGAATTCATACTGGAGAAAAACCCTATGAATGCAACCAATGTGGAAAGTCCTTTAGCCAGAGTTATAAACTTGTTGCCCATCAGAGAACTCACACAGGAGAAAAACCCTTTGAATGTAATCAGTGTGGAAAATCCTTTAGCTGGAGTTCTCAGCTTGTTGCACATCAAAGGACTCATACTGGAGAGAAACCCTATGAATGCAACGAGTGTGGAAAATCTTTCAACCGCAGTTCTCATCTTGTAATGCATCAGAGGACTCACACAGGAGAAAAGCCCTATGAATGTAATCAGTGTGGGAAGTCCTTCAGTCAGAGTTATGTTCTTGTTGTACATCAGAGAACTCATACTGGAGAAAAGCCCTATGAATGCAATCAGTGTGGGAAATCCTTTAGGCAGAGTTCATGCCTTACTCAACATCAGAGAACTCATACTGGGGAGAAACCCTATGAATGTAATCAATGTGGAAAAACATTCAGCTTGAGTGCTCGACTTATTGTACATCAAAGGACACATACTGGAGAGAAACCTTTTACATGTAATCAATGTGGTAAAGCTTTCATTAACAGCTCTAAACTTATTAGGCATCAGGCAACTCATACTGAAGAGAAACCCTATGAATGTAATTAGTTTGGAAATTTTTTAGCCAGAATATATCTCTTCCTCTGTCCCTCCTTCCCTCTCTTCCAAGGAAGCACATATATTGGGAATAACAAGTATGAAAACAATGTAGGTAGGAAGGCTTTCAGTTAGCCCTTTGTTATTGTGTATCTGTAAATGTGTCCTGGAGAAGAAAGGGAAGGACTATGGATCACACATTTTATTTAACAGCTCCATATGCAAATCAAACAGTCTTTATGACACATCCCAAACAAAAGTAATAAACATTGGCACTTTTCCTTGCAGAAAGCACTCAGAGAGAATTACCATGAAATGGACAATATGCTGTAGAGTCATTGCCAGTGAGGTATACCTCCTTTCCAGTAAACAGTGAATAAGAATGCTAATACCAGTGGTGGTATGGAGAAGGTTAAAAAATTGCTGTAGTTAATTAAAAAATAGGCTGGAAAACAGTATTTTAGTTTTTACAACATGGTTTCCTCACTATTTTATATTCTCTTTCATACAGCACTTTCTCTTACATATGAAGATTTTCTAAAAATTAGGAAAATGGCTATGATGCAAAGTTATAAATGCAGGACAAGAATAGAGAATGTTTATTTCTAGAACCCTTGTAATTGTGTATAGATCAGAATTAAAAGGGATTCTAGGTGTATCTATTTGATTTTTAGATTTATGCCTGGTCTTTTTTTCTTGGATGTATATTGTTTTGATATAATAAATGATATGAGTAAAAATTAATCAAAAGCAAGAAAGAAAGATTGATTTCAATTTCCTTTCACCATTTAGGAATGACTGCACAGCCAGATAACAGAGATTCCTCAGGATTCTAAAATTTTCATTTGGATTAGTATGAGTAGGTATTTAGGTAGGACTTAGAGTCTCCAGGAATATTCCTCATTGAAAATAAAATATTTCCATTCTGACCAGTCGCTCAGTGGTTAGAGCATCATCCTACAGACTTAAAAGGTTATGGGTTCAATTTCTGGTCAAGGGCACATACCTGGGTTGCAGGTTCAATTCCCGGCTCCAGTTGGGATTGTGCAGGAGGCAACCAATTGATGTGTCATCTCTCTCATATCAATGTTACTCTCTCTCTTTCCCTGCCTTTTATTCTATCTAAAAATCAGTGGAAAAATATATTCTTGGAAGAAGATTGACCAACAAAACAAACAGAGAATGCAAGAAACGAACAAAAATATTTCCATGGGCAGGTGGAACTGGAAATTTAGGTCAGAAAGGATTTTATGTGAGGGACTGAGATGCATAGGCAGTGTAAGGGTGCAAGTGGGCTTTTTTTTTTTTCCAATGCAGTGTAAAGGAGCTCTATTTTGAAGGGTTTTTTTCTCCCTCCCTTCATGTAGATTATGTTTTTTCTCAGAAATATGTTCCTTAATGTGAGACTCTTCTGAGTGGAAGGCACTGCCCTGGCTAGATGCTCATCACCTAAATTAAACTTGCTGGAAAGCTTTTAGTGAGGTAAGAGTAGTAGTCTCATTTATTTATTTATTTATTTTTTAGATTTGGTTCACATGTCTTTCTGGCCTTTCCCCTAAATCATGAATTCTAATCCTGTGGACTATGGATCTGGAAACTCTGATTCCAGTTAATAAAAAATAATCTGAGAGTTGAACTGAGAGACAAGAGAATAAAGGTAAATTCCCTGGACAAGTAAAGGCTAAAATGACATCTGATTAGGAGTTTCCTAGTAAAATTATGTCCCTATGACATGACCCTAAGTGGAGCCATCTCTGGAGATTACGCCAGAGAGTGCAGCACACCTGGTGGTGACTGAAATTCTGGGAGAACACGTGTTAATGGCTGGAAAACTGGCTCCCCATCCCAAGAGAATCTTCAGGTAGTTCATGACTGTACAGATAGAGGAACAGCAGGAGTTCTCCATGCACTGCCTTTTGGGGAGGATATAAAATTTGGAAACACTTAAGTTAGTAATAGGACCTGATTAGCTCCCCCTCAGTTATAGATAAAACTAATGCCAATGTTGGGTACAAGGGAGTTATTTTCCCTGGGCATGTTGAATCTTACTTTGAAGGCAAGGAGCTATGATTGCACAGGTATGTGTAAAGCCAGATGGCCTAAGAAGGACGGCTCTTAAGATTTCAAGTTTGGGAACTGATTTATTACAGAGTAATGTCTTGAGTAAATGTTAAAAATATTTCATTGAAAATGTGAAGTTGATAAAATGGCAAAAAAAATTTGAAGTATGTTTTTGAGTGTGTGTGTGTGTTTTCCTGGCCAGGTTGACTATGTGAGTCATCTGTGTGTTATATCAGTTCCTAGGTGGTGATTTGTGGCTGCCAAGTGTTTTGACTAAGATAGAGTCAATAAATAAACAAAAACATTACTATCTATCATTTACCCAATAATTATTTTTTTGGAAAGGTAGTGTTTTAATTAAAAAATGATCAACCAGAAATGAAAAGAAGTTAAAGTGACAACATACCAAAAATATGTAATTAAACTCTGAACCTAAAATTTAGGGTTAAAAAAGGGAATCAGCCTGGGTGGTTTGGCTCAACAGTTAGCACATTGGCCTGCAGACCAAAGGGTCTCTGGTTCAATTCCCAGTCAAGGACACGCACCTGGGTTGCAGTTCAATCCCTGGCCCTGATCATTCTTGGTATTTAATGTGTTAATAAAGAAGCACAGCCCTGGCTGGTTTTGCTCAGCGGTTAGAGCGTTGGCCTGCCATCTGGAGAGACCTGGGTTCGGTTCCTGCTAAGGGCAAGTACCTTGGTTTCAGTTTGTCCCTGGCCCTGGTTGGGTCGTGTGGGCAGCAACCACTCGATGTGTCCCTTTCACGTCGATGTTTCTCTCTTTCTCCCTCCCACTCTATCTGAACAAAATATCTTTTTTTTTTTTTATCCTAACCCGAGGACATTTTTCCATTTTTTATTCAGATAGAGTGGGAGGAAGAGAGAGAGAGAGAAACATTGACATGAAAGGGACACATCCAGTGGCTGCCACCCGCACAACCCAACCAGGGCCGGGGACAAACTGCAACCAAAATACATGCCCTTAGCGGGAACCGAACCTGGGTCTCTCTGGACCACAGGCTGACACTCTAATCACTGAGCCAAACTGGCCAGGGCTATCTGAACAAAATATCAAAAAATGACCTCGGGTGAGGATAAAATAATAATAATAATAATAAAAATAAACACATATTGGTGTTTTAATAGTTTTGAAGGTTATATTTCAGTGTAATTAGCTTTTGAAATAATCCTGTGTGCTTTATGCATTTGAAACATTATTTTGAGTGGGAGTCTATAAGTATTATCAGACTGCCAATGGAGGCCTGGAACAAAAAATGTTATAAATTCAGATTTAGGAAACATTTGCCACCCTGTATTATGATTTTTAGATTGCTTTAGGGTAGGGATGTGGTTTATTTTTTATTTTTGCGGCCCCCACAGTATTGCATTATTAAAGCTTTCACATTATTAAAACTCTGGGTTTTCCTTCACGGGGCACATGACCCATATGTTTGTGGGGTCTCCACACACTTCTGTAAAGCCCTGTGTCTCACTATGAGTCTTCTCTGCAGATAGTTCCCTGACTGTCCTTAGCCATCTGCAACAACATTCTTGGCTGTCTGGACTATGATTTCCTTCAAAACAGAGATAGTGCCTATAGCTGCTCAGTAAATGTCCCCTGAATGAATGGTATCCAGAGGGTGTGAAGAAAGAAAGGGGCCCAGAAGAAAGAACTTGGATAAAGTCAACTTCCCTCTTAAGCCCACAGGTCCCTGGAGCATGGGAACCAACCATGCTATAGAGAGTGCAGGCAGAGGCAAGTACTTGTGACCTCAGGTACCCAGTGTACCCAGTGGTCTTTGTCAGAGCATGGAGCATCTCAAGAATGAAGAAGGCCTGGATCTTCTGCTTTTCTGGCTTACGAAGATCAGAGAATAAATAAAATTGCTACTGCTCAGAAAACTTTGGAGACCATAAAGACTTTGACCTTAAGATATGGGGAAAGAGGTGAGAGTTAATGAATAGTGTGGGATGGGGAGGTATCTAAATAGGATGTGGAGGGAGAAAAAGTTAGGTGGATGAGGAATTGTACCAGGTAAAAAGAAACCAGTGTAAAAGGGCAAACAATCCTGAGAGCACAGGCAAACAACCAACAACTCCAACCCCCATCTCACGGCTTCTTTCTCCTCCAGCTCTGCATTCTCAAGCCTCAGCCCTTTCCCAAAGCAAGGAGGATGAGACCATGTTTCAGCCGGATTGAGGTTTTTTGTCTCCCTGGAAATACCACTATAGGCATCAGAGTAAACATTATCTCCCTATGCTGATAAAAGGAAAATAAGATATTGGCTGAATATATTCCACTCCTGATTGCATCTATTTACAAAATAGCTAGTTTTCAAAAGATCTTACCCATCCTAACCTTAGTCAAAAGGACACCTTCATGGTTTTTTAAATATATTAAAATCTCTAATATTACTAATTTATTTTTGTAAATGACATATGGTTGACATTTAACTTCATTTTCTTCAAGGTGGAGACTAATTGTGACAATGCCATTTATTAATCATTCCTTTGGATTATATGGAACAGCATCAGGTGGATTTTATAACCAAGAGAACAAATACAGACACCTCCCCTGCCCATCAAACCTTCAAGGTTTATGGTTAAAAAGCTTAACTTGCTCAGTGGATTTCCAGAGGTGGACAGCCAATTCTTAAAGTTGACTTTCTGGCTCTGGCCAGTTTTGCTAAGTGGTTAGAGCATCGGCCTGTGCAACAGAGAGTCCCGGGTTCGGTTCCCGCTAAGGGCACATACCTTGTTTGTGGTTCGTCCCTTGCCAGATGGGGTCGTGTGGGTGGCAGCCACTCGATGTGTTTCTCTCACATTGATATTTCTCTCTCTCTCTTTCTCCCTTCCACTCTATCTGAAAATAAATGCAAAAATGTCCTCTGGTGAGAATAAAAAAAAATTAAAATTGTCCTTCTGGGCAGTGTCTCCCCCATGTTCTGGAGATGGCTCTCAGATGTTGGTTGTGGCTAGTCATTTCAATGGTGGACTAGGGCTTTTAGAGGGTCTACTTCCACGATGGCTTTGGGCATCATCTAGCTTTGAGCAGGAGGCCTCAGTTCCTCAGTGGCTATTGACAAAGATCGTAGTTCCTCACCACATGGGCTTCTCCACAGGGCTACCTGAGGGTCTTCATGATGAAACACTTTTCATTGCACACACAGATTTGTAACATGGGATTTTTAACCTCAGTTGAAAAGAATCTAGCAGATAAAAAGACTCCTCTTCTGTCTAAAAAATTATTTCAGTGCTCACAAGGTATACAACCCTCAGGGTTGACCCAGAGATATTATAAAAGGCAACTGAAGTATATTGGGATGGTGGCATTTTGGGCTATCAGATGAGGGAAGTACCTCAGGATGACATCTAGCTGATGTAATGCTTTGTTTATCAACTGCCAAAGGCCAGGATGTGATGGCAGTCAAATGGCCTTAGAAGGAACTTGTACCCAACAAGGCGTCTGGAAGACCATCTCCAACGTAACTTTCCCAGATGCTGGCAAACCTGAGGTACTCTGTGGGACTGGTTTTCTAGAAGCCTAAATCCAAAAACCAATAGACTCTACATTGATTCCAGAGTGTCTGGGGTCAAGGAAAGCACTCAGTGGTCCTAGATGGTGATGGCACTAATGTGACAAGAGTTCTGACAGAGGTAAATAAATTTTCTCCCCCGAAAGGGCTAAGTACTCCAAAAGTAGTTCGTTGGGCTGCATTTGAGGGAGGCTACAGATCACATAGTAACTGGCAATATGAATCAAGTTGCTCTAGGATAATGCTGTCCAATAGAAATATGCAGAAAATTATGGGGGTTTAGTAAGCTGGTCTGTATAACATAATCATCAATAACTTCCTTGTACGAATAATAATGGATTAGGAAATAAAATGGGAAGATACACCATTCATAATAAAAAAAACTAATATTCAGCAATTTTTGTCTGTTTTATTCACTGCTATATATCATACTATTTTTTTTTTATCCTCACCCGACGACATTTTTTTTTTTTTTGCACTTATCTTCAGATAGAGCAGGACAGAAAGAGAGAAACATCAATATGACAGAGACACATCGACTGGTTGTCACCCACACGATCCCAGTTGGGTCGGGGACAAAACTGCAACCGAGTTATGTGCCCTTAGCAGGAACCAAACCTGGGATTCTCTGGTCCACGGGCCGACTCTCTAACCGCTGAGCCAAACTGGCCAGGGCGCTTTTTATTTTTTATTTTTATCCTCACCCGAGGACATTTTTGCATTTATCTTCAGATAGAGTGGGAGGGAGAGAGCAAGGAAAAGAGAAACATCGATGTGAAAGAGACACATCGACTGTGCCACCCACACAACCCCAACTGGGGCTGAGGACAAACTGCAATAGAGGTATGTACCCTTAGCGGGAACTGAACCCAGGAACTCTGGTCCATAGGCCAACACTCTGACAGCTGAGCCAAACCGGCCAGAGCATATGTATTATACTCTTAATGCTTAGAATGGTAACTAGCACATAGTAGGTGCTCAGAAAGTAGATATAACAATGAACACAATAAACAGAGATTCCTGTCTGTGGCGATTAAATCCTAGTATGGGGAGATAGGCAGTAACCAAAATATGTAAGTAAATTATATAGTATTTTAGAAGGTGAAAAAGCCAAGGGAGGAAGAGAAAGTGAGGGAAGGCAGATGGTGAAGTGCCAGGGGCTGTTACAGTTTTTAATAAGAGGGTCATAGCAGATCTCACTGAGAGTGACATTTGGGCAAAGAATAAAAGAAGGTGAAGCAAAACTGGTGGCCATCTGAGAATAAAGCATACCAGCAGAGGGAAGAGATCTCATGTTTGAGAGACAGGACGAAGCTCAGTGTGGTTGGACCAGAAAGGGCAACTGAGAAAGTAGTAGTAGTAGATGAGGTCAGAGAGGAACAGGCTGAACTTAAGTGTGAAGGAGCCACATATTTATTGAAAGTATTACTGGCCCTGGCCAGTTTGGCTCAGCGGTTAGAGTGTCAGCCCGTGGACCAGAGAGTCTTGGGTTCGGTTCCTGCTAAGGGCATGTTCCCCGGTTTCGGTTTGTCCCCGGCCCTGCTTGGGGTCGTGTGGGTGGTGACCAGTCTGCGTGTCTCTCTCTCACATCAATGTTTCTCTCTCTCTCTTTGTCCCTCTCTCCCTCCTGCTATACCTGAAGATAAATGCAAAAATGTCCTCCAGTGAAGAGTAAAAAGAAAAAAAGGCCCTAGCTGGTTTGGCTCAGCGGTTAGAGCATCGGCCTGTGGTCCAGAGAGACCTGGGTTTGGTTCCCACTAAGAGCACATACCTTGACTGCAGTTTGTCCCCAGCCCTTGTTGGGTCGTGCGGGTGGCAACCACTCAATGTGTCCCTTTCACATCAATGTTTCTCTCTCTCTCTCTCTCTCCCTCCCACTCTATCTGAACAAAGAAATGGAAAAATGTCCTCGGGTGAAGATTAAAAAAAAAAAAGTATTACTGGCATATTAAAGAAAACATCCTCCCCATTCAATAAAAACATCCTCCCCATTCAATAAATTCTGTCAGAATTAAGGATGAGTCCTCTCTCTGCGGCACATCTTACTAGATTTGTTTTTAAATCACTATGAAACAAATGTCAAGATACCAAAAGAGACAGAACAAAAGGATTTTACGGTCCCCTTTATGAGCCCTAAGTTACAATGTCAAGCTTTAGATGATTCCTCCAGCTCCTGCCCAAAGCTTGCAGGTGGGAGTTTTCACTTGTCTGTCTAGTCTAGGACTAGAGCTGGTAGAGAGAGGTTGTTCTTATCTGTTTCTTGGTGTTTTTCTCCAGACCAGAATTGCGGGCCTCCAGTGCAATACTTACTCAATTTTCTTACTCTGTTAAGTTACCGAAAAGAGATGTTTTATTGAAATCTTTTTTATTTTTTATTTTTTTTCTTTATCGATTATAGAGAGAAAGGGAGAGAAGGATAGAAACATTAATGAGAGAGAACATTGATTGGCTGCTTCCTGCATGCTCCCACTGGGAATTTGGCCCACAACCTGGGAATGTGCTCTGACTAGGAATTGAACAGGCGACCTCTTGGTGCATGGGTCGATGCTCAACCACTAAGCCACACTGTCCAGGCTGATTGAAATCTTAATATACAACAAAAAGCCATAAGTCCCAATAAGGGAGACTTCTCAAAGAGAATGTGAAAACTTTCAGTGTTTTCATGATGTCTTGCAATAAGTCTGTCTTATGAGACCCCCACAGACTCATACTACTGATTCAAGACGGAAGGCACTGATTGTTCATTCTTCTCCAGAGAAGGGGAAACATTACTGGCTATAAGTCCGTTGTCAGGTGTGGAAGATTTTCCAGAGTCCCCTTCAAAAAAAAAAAAAGCTGTCAAGTATTGAATACATTTGCAAATTGCTTGTTTATATAATTAATTATATAATTAAAGGGTACAAGTCTACAGAAAAAGTACCTAGAAGGATTTTTCACAAAAATGACAGCACATGCTCATTTCCAGGTGGTAAGATATTGAGTATTCCCTCTCCTTTTTTAAATCACAGGTGGAGAATAATTTCTTTCTAATTGTCTTAAGATTTCACTCTTCCATCGCTATTGTGATTGTTATTATTTTAGACAAGTGATTGTAAGCCCAGGTGGCCCCAGCTAAACTGCA
This sequence comes from Molossus molossus, assembly GCF_014108415.1. Classification (NCBI taxonomy): domain Eukaryota; kingdom Metazoa; phylum Chordata; class Mammalia; order Chiroptera; family Molossidae; genus Molossus; species Molossus molossus. The sequence goes on along the minus strand of NW_023425357.1, from coordinate 14,524,771 downwards.
GCCTTGCGCGCAGCTGCGGCTGCCGCGCAGAGACTTCTGGGGATTGTAGTCCATAAGCTTTCTTGCGCATGCACGTTGGTCCAGGGTGCGAGCTGAGGGCAACGTTGTTGGCGGCTCTGAGGTGAGTGTCTGGTCTGAACCGCGCCGGCTCAGAGGCGTCTTGGGAGTTGAGGGTGTAGTATGTGCATCTGTGGCCAGCTCCCTGTCAACTGAGGTAGGAGGAGTTGGAAGCGGGGACTGGTGACCGATGATAGGGCCGTATCGGCGGGGCGGAGTGATGAAGGTCTCCAGCCCGGCCTCCCTGGAATAGGGTAGGGAGAGCTTGGACTCGGTTTGGGGGTCAGTTCTGGGTTTGAAGGAGGGGATGTCGACTCAGGTAGTGCATCTGAAGATTTCGGGCTTGGCTGTGCACCCCCGAGTCGGGAACTGGTATCAGTCTTGGGACGTGCATCTCTCGAGCTTGGCGGGGGCGGGGGGCGTTGGCTCAGGTTGGGGGATATTGGTTTAGACTGTGCGTCCCTGCCTGCTGGAGGGATTGACTCCAGCACTTCATCTCCGAGCGGGCGGGCCGGCGCGGGCTGTTCAGTCCTCGGTTTGGCAGGGGCCAAACCTGCATTCTCCGAGTCGTGCATTCTGAGCGCTGTCTGGGTTTTGGCACCTCTGACTCTAGCGGGGCATTTTTTTTTTTTTTCTTTTTCCCTTTATTGATTTTAGAAAGAGAGGAAGTGAAAGGGAGAGAGAGAAACATATGAGAGAGAACATCGATTGGCCTCCTTCTGCATACCCCCCACTGGGGATCAGGCCCACAACCTTGGCATGTGTCCTGACTGGGAATTGAACTTGCGACCTCTTGGTGCATGGGTCTAAGCTCAACCACTGAGCCACAGGGGCTGGACTAGCGGGGCATTCTTGACTTTAGGGCGGGGGTTCTGGCTTCTGGAAATAAGGGAACAGTGCAGACTGTACATCCCCTCTCTCTACTAATAAATCTGGAGTAAGCCTCTGAATACAGTTTGAAAAGAACTGCCCCAAATGATTAACCCCATCCTCACCTTGCATGCTGTGAACCAGGGAATGCAAACTTTGAGGATTATAAGGACACCTGGCAAATTATAAGTTGTTAAATTACAGTTAACACTGACTCTACACTTGATAAAATTAAAGAATTAATACTATTTTAGGTGTAATATTAGCATTTAAAAAATAATTTCAAATCTTTCAGAGCTACCTAGTTAAGTATTTATAGATGAAATAGTATATCAAGGATTTGCTTCAAAATGATACGTGAGGACATGAGAAGGGATAGAGGTATATTTGAAATAAGTAATCACGTGTTGATAATTGTTTAAGCCATGCAATTGGTACATGGGAGTTCATTATACTATTTTGTCTACTTCTGTATGTTTGAAATTTTAATAATAAAATGTTTTTGAAGCAGTCTTTCAGTTAACAAACTAGAAGGTGCCTGAGGCACAAAGAGTTGGATCCCACAGTATGTGGGGGGTCAGACCTTGGGAATTCACCCTCAAACTAGGACCCTCTGCCCTGGGAGTCACTGTAACTCAGAGATGCATTCAGAGCTTCAGGCCTTTCAATAAAATTCTGTAGTTTTCTTCCTTAATGAAAGTGATTCATAGGTATTTTATAGCTTTTGTCTCTTAACGAATGAGATGCTTTTCTTCTCTGTTTCTGTGAATATAGATGTGTTTTTCAAAATCTTAAACCTAATATGTTCAAAACTGAACCCCTGATCCTCTTCTACAAAACCTGCCTTTCCTATGGTCTTTCCCCATCTCTGTGAATGGCAGCTACATCCTTCTAGTCACTGAGGCCAATGCCTCTGCTCCTCCTTTCTTTCCCACCCCACGTGGAAGTGAGCAGCAGGTCCTATTGACTGTATCTTCAGTATAATTGAAGAACCCATCCACTTCTCACTTTCTCCACCTCCACTGTCCTGATCTAAGGCACTATCATACCTTGCTGAGATTTTATTCTAACTTCCTAACTGATCTCGCTATTCCTCCTCTTGCCACTGTTACTCTATTCTCAACAATAGCCAGAGTAATACTGTTAATACCTAGGTTAGATCATGTCACTCCAGTGTTTAAATTTTTCACTTTGCACTTGTCTAATGAGAGTAACAGCCGAAATCCTCTAAATGGTCTGTAGGGTCATATACCATCTGGTTTCCATTGTTTGATTTTTTTTTTTTTTTATCCTCACCCGAGGACATTTTTCCATTTTTTGTACAAATAGAGTGGGAGGGAGAGAGAAGAAGAGAGAGAGGGGAAACATCGATGTGAAAGGGACACATCGAGTGGCTGCCACCCGCACGACCAACCAGGGCCGGGGACAAACTGCAACCGAGGTACGTGCCCTTAGCGGGAACTGAACCCGGGTCTCTCCGGACCGCAGGTGGATGCTCTAACCGCTGAGCCAAACCGGCCAGGGCATCCATTGTTTGATTTTTATCTCCTATTGCTCATTCCCTCGCCCGCTCTACTTTAGCCACATGCCATGCATGCTGCCACCTCAGGGTCTTTGCAGTTACTGTTTCCTCTTTCTAGAACACTCTTCATACAGATATTCATATTACTCACTCCCTTACTTCGTGAAGTCTTTACTCACATACCACCTGACCACCCAGTTTTCCTCCCTCCCCTTTCTTCGTTTGTTTCTTCATAGCATTTATCCCTTCTATAGCTTCAGTGTCCAGGTCTCTGCCTGGCACACAGGGGGCACTTAATAAATATGTATTGAGTGAGGGAATGCTGTCCTCTCCGAGCTTATAGCCAAAGGCAGAAGATAATTAAGCATCCACAGTATAGTGCTGTAAGAGAAGTGCCAGCCACAATGGGTACCTGCTGTAGTCTGAAAGTTTGTAACCCACCAAAATTCATAACTCATTGAATTCCCACAACTACACTATGAAATAAGTTCTCCTCATGTCGTGTCTTATACAGATGAAGGTTCTGAGCCACCAGGAGGCAGTTTGCTCAAGGGCACACAATCCATGAATGACAAAGCCAAGCCTTGAACCCAGACATTCTGATTTTATTTATTTATTTTTATCCTCACCCGGGGACATTTTTCCATTTTTTGTTCAGATACAGTGGAAGGCAGAGAGAGAGAGAGAGAGAAAGAAAGAGAAACATTGATGTGAAAGGGACACATCGAGTGGCTGCCTCTCGCATGACCCAACCAGGGCCGGGGACAAACTGCAACCGAGGTACATGCCCTTAGCGGGAACTGAACCCGAGTCTCTCTGGACCGCAGGTCGACACTCTGACTGTTGAGCCAAACTGGCCAGGGCCAGGCATCCTGATTTTAGAATTCACTTTCTTTTCATGTTTTTATTGATTTTCTAGAGAGACAGAGAGAAACATCGATGTGAGAGAGAAACATCGATCAGCTGCCTCCTGCACACCCCCCACTGGGGATTGAGCCTGCAACCTGGGCATTGCCCTGACCGGGAATCGAACCAGGACCTCTCAGTCCATGGGACGTCGCTCAATCCACTGAGCCACACTGACCGTGGCTAGAGTTCACTTTCTTAATAACACCTAGGCTCTGCTGCCTTTTCCCATAGTCACCCTTGACAAAATAGGTCACATATGAGCAGTTCTCTTTGCACTTTTGATCTCACATCTGACCTCTTCAGTCTAAGAATTAATCTTAGCAAAGGCCCAGACTTCTCCATTCATTCATTTGGCACCTTATCACATGCTAAACTTACCACATGTACTTGATTAATAAGATCTGTCTTCATAAGGAACACGTTACAAGGAAGCAAAAAGTAACCAGAAAAATTGCAGTACAATATAAAAAGTGTTACAGTGGATATCGGTACAAAATCCAGTGGTCTAACCATAGAAGAGTGATCCCCATGAGTGGGATATATGGGAAAGTCATTAGAAAAGCCCTCCCCTAGTTGGAGTCACTTGTACTGGCCAGTGTTAGGCTTTGTCCTGTGCACACAGCCATGTCTCACTAGTCTTAGGTTTTGGACTGGCTTTCTGAGGGCTGCAGTGCACGGTTGTGTAAGTCAGGTACTACACAAGGGGACCACATCGAAAGTGTGCCATTTGCATTATAAGATACATGTGCACACACAGTTTTTCAGCAGGTAGCAGTAAGAGTGGCTTGTTCTAACCAAATCAGTATTAGAATACTTTTCCAAAAGGTGGAAGAAAAGCATCTTGGGGAAGGGGATGTATTTTTCTAATTTGTCCAAAGGCATCACGGGGACTAGGGATAGCCCTGTCTACAGTCCCGCCATAGGCCCTTAGGACTGAAGTTGATCCTGTGGTGTCCTTTGGCTCAGATATGCACAGATCACAGATGTACAACTTTGAAATGATCACATGACATTCACTCACACACACACACAGCAGGTCTTTATCCTGCTCCCCAGAGTACACCCCCAGTTACATACTGGAAGGTGTACCTAGCTCAGGTCAGTCTCTCTTCTCAGTTCTGCAGCCCCTAGAACTGAGGGAAAGAGCCAGGAATCTGGAAGCACTGTTTTGGGGAGGACTTGGAGCTTATACTTCTAAGCAACTTCTGAAATCAGCTGCAGCTTTCCCTCTAGGTCCTCTTCCCTCAAAAGATTGATATGGTCACTACTATGGTGACTCAGATCAGGGTGACGGTCAGATTGAGTGAACTAGAGAGGCATTTGAAGTCAGGAGCTGTGTGGACTTCAGCAGGTGAGGGGGGTGGGGGAAAGGGTCTTGAAGAGTCACATGCTGCATTTCTTTCGTTCCCCACCCGTGGATCTACTCTCCTTTTTTTTTTTAAATCCTCATCTCGAGGATATGTTTTTCAATTTTAGAGAAAGAGAAAAAAAAAATCTTTGTGAGAGAGAAACATCGATCAGTTGTCTCCTGTATGTGGTCTGACTGGAAATCGAACCTGCCACCTTTTCGGTGCGGGACAATGCTCCAATCAGTTGAGCCACCCGGCCAGGGTATCTACTCCATCTTGCTACCTGTCCTGAGAAGCCACCATTGCTTTCTGACCTGGTTGTCTTTGGTCAATGGGAAGTCACAACACGAGAGTTTGGAGAGGGAGAAGAATGAATTGGAGTATCTATTCCTCCAATTTTCTCTCTGTGGGCTTGTCATAGGTTGACCGTACCTCTCAACAAAAAATTAGACTTCCTGTCAGGTAGCCATTTCCACACAGCCCTCTCTGTTCCAGGCTCCAGTAATTGTTTCCTCCTCTTACCCCTTCAGGCCCAGGTGTAGTAATGGCACCTCCCTGACACTTCCCCATGGTTTCCTTACATCCATCCTACATCATTGTAAGTAGTAATCTGTTTATTAAATTCCCCTCAAATTTGAATGTACCATCTGGTTCCTGTCAGGGTCCTGACTTGACAAAGGCAGAGAGGGCCTGAAACCAGAAATCTAGGAAACCACCCCGCCACATATGTGTGGGTGCATGTGTGTCCATATGTGCATGTAATCCAACCTGTCCTATTTCTGGCTCTTAGGAGAGAGCAGATGCTGGAAGAGGAGAGCCTACTGTGTTTGTGTCTTTGCACATGCATCTCGTGTATTAGAGTTGCTTCTGTTTCTACATCTGTTGATGTCAGGAAACATTGATTGAGGGCTTGATAAATGGCAGGGTCTTTACCAGGTACAGCAGATAAAAGTCCAAGGCTTGGTTATTTCTTCAAGATTTATTTATAGTTTTCTTGACAGGGTTAGGGAGGAATGTTACTGGTTGGTTTTATTATAAAATGTGTGTGATTAGTGCTATACTAAAGAGTTGAGCAAATCTTTGCTGGAGCCCAGAGTATGGGTGAGTCATGCTCTTTCTTAAAAGCAGAAAAAGAGGGAAAGGAACCTAAGGATTTTTCAAAGGCATTTCATATCCTGTTAATCTGAATCTGTAGCTCTGTGAGCTGCTAGATCATGCAACTCAAAGGGTGGCTGGTGAACTGGTGACAGTTGGGGAACTTAATGTTATTGGCCTGTGACTAGATAATTTCAGAACTTGAGTGTAAACGTTTAAAAAATTGTGTAGTGCCCAACCAGTGTGGCTCAGTGTTTGAGCACGACCCATGCACCAAGAGGTCACTGGTTTGATTCCCGGTCAGGGCACATGCCCAGGTTGTGGGCCACATCCCCGTTGGGGGGCATGCAGAAGGCGTCCAATTGATGTTCTCTCTCATTGATGTTTCTATCTCTTTCTCCCTCTCCCTTCCTCTTTCTCTCTAAAATCAATTTAAAAAAATTGTGTAGCAATTTTAGTAATTGTATGATTGATTAATCTAATAATTTAAAAAATGGGCCTGTAATTTGTATGCCTTTTTATTTCTTTTTTTTCCAGAAATTTCATTTTTACTGTATTTTACCAAAATATTAGTCTACCACAGATTGAAAATAACTGTGAAAATAAAATGAAACTGATCCTTCACCGGAGTTAGTTTGAAGCACAATCCAAAAGAACAGAGACATAGTTTTGGGGTTTTATCTCTTAATCTTTGGGGTTCCCACAGTGCCTAAATCAGCAATTTTATACAGTAAGTTTCTCCTCTAAGGCCAGAGGTCACTTGTGTTTACAAGGCTTATCAGACAGAATCCCAGCAGGAAATTGTCATCCTGAGGTAACTCTCCAAATCAGAAATTCTGGCATCCCAGTAATTAGCATGGAGGTGATGTCAGTACATTCACAAGAATAAGGAAAGATAAAGGATGCGGCAGTTTTGACTAAAAGCTTGAGGAGAAAGAGAGAAGACATCACACAGGGGTTTGGGATAGGGGTGGTAGGAGGCTTGAAGCATGGGAGTTCAGTCCATTAAGAATGAGAAGAGAGCCCTGGTGGGTATGTTCAGTGGTTAGAGCATCGGCCTGCGGACCGGAGAGTACAGGGTTTGGTTCCCGCTAGGGCCACGTACCTCAGTTGCAGTTTGTCCCCAGCCCCGGTTGGGGTCGTGTGGGTGGCGACCATTCGATGTGTCTCTCTCACATCAATGTTTCTCTGTCTCTCTTTCTCCCTCTCCCTCCCACTCTATCTGAAGATAAATGCAAAAATGTCCTCAGGTGAAGATAAAAAAAAAAAAAAAAGAGTGAGAAGAGAGGAAAAGATATCTGGGGAGAGAATATGTGAGAAAAATTGACAGATAATAAGGAACCAGTGTTCATTCACAGCTTGTTAAACCCATGGTCTCATGGATTTTTTCCTCTTTACGGTTCTGCTTTCTCAAGATCCTGCCTTTCCAAAAGGAAGAAAGTATGATTAAGTTTCAGGTAAGTTCAAGTTTCCTTTCTTCCTCTTATATACTTCCTGTTCTAGTCTTAAGATCTATCTCTCTTTTCAGAAAGAAAGTCAGCAGTTTTTGAGGGACAACATGTGTGAGACACTTTTTTACCTTGCTTGTAACAGCTGTGTGAGGTAGGTGGTATTACTCCCCTTGTAGAAATGAAGAAACAGGCTCAGGTGTCTAGTTGTCCAGATGTCTAGCTCGGTGCTACTCCAAGTACAGTTTGCACACCAGTGCTACTCCATGAACTGCTTGTCAGAGGTCCAAGAGAGATGAGCACAGGACTCAAGAGCAAGGGAGTACAGAAACTTTTATAGCAATTTGGTGTTGCCACAGCATCTGGACTCGCGGTCAGCACACACATGACCACACTCTGAGTAGCACTGGTCTAGTCCATGTAAGTAGCAAGATTAGAATGGTATGTATCAGTCAGGGTTGAACCAGCAAAACAGAACCAGTAGGAAATATATTTTAAGAGATTTACTGTAAGGGAATTGATTTATATGCGTGTGTGGGCTAGGCAAGTTGGAAATTCATAGCACAGCCCATCAGGAAGGACAGGTTGGAACCCCTGGATCCAGTGAAGCTACTGTCTACTGGCAGAATTTCCTTCTCTCTGAGGGAAGCCTTAGTTTTACCATTAAGGCCATTGAACTGATTGAAGTAGGCCCACCCAGATTATCTAGAGTAACCTCCGTTAAAGTCAACTGATTATGGACTTTTAGCGCATCTACAAAATGTCTTCACAGCAGCACCTAGATTTGTGTTTGATTCAATAACGGGATTGTAGCCTAGCCAAGCTGATACATCAAACACATTATCACAGGGTGGAGCAAGGATTTTTTTTTTTTAATCATGTAAAATGTTTTAATTATGAAAATATACCGAAAGAGAAAATAGGTCCTGGCCAGTTTGGCTCAGCAATTAGAGCGTTGGCCTGCGATCCGGGGTTTGGTTCCCGCTAAGGGCGCGTACCTCAGTTGTGGTTTGTCTCCTGTCAGGGCACATAGCCAGGTTGTGAGTTTGATCCATGGTCGGGGCACATATAGAAGGCAACTGATCGATATTTCTCTCTCACATCAATGTTTCTCTCTCCCTTGCTGTCTCTCAAACCAATAAAACATGTATCCTCGGGTGAGAGTTAAAAAAAAAAAGAGTGGGTACATGTGATTGAGTTTCAACCAATGGACCGTTATCAAAAGTGATATAAACTACTTACTGACCCCACCCTTACAAATATTTCCTGATGTCCTCTAGGCTTCTCTTTCCTGTCTTGGTGACCTTGGAGGCTGTTTGTTCCAGACTGGATTGATGGAAAGTGGCTATCTGTGTTGGACTTTATTTTGGTAAGAAATAAACATTTATTGTGTTACACTAGTGAGATTTTGGGTGGTTTATTTGTTTCTAGCATTGCCTAGGCTATGCTGACCAGTACAGAGGAATTTAATAGCAACTTATTTCACAGTCATTGGAGTCCACATAAGAAAACAATATTATAATTCAGAGCTCAAAACTTTTTAAATCTTTAAGGCTTTATATGGAGGTGCAGCCAGCTACAATGGTATGGATAGGACTTTTCAGCAAGAATATTCATTCACTGGGTGTGTACATGAAAGAGAAACATTCCAGATGATGTACACGTGGTAAAACTTGACCAAAAATGCAATCTGTAGACATGGGAAATCTCATGCAGTAGAGAAACTCTGTGTTGTGTAATGGTGGAAAAGTTTGTCAGTTCACACCTTAAATTCAATTTAAAAAATTAAGCAGAATAGGTGTCCACAAATAGTCTTAATAAAATTAATTAAAACTAACATTTACTAAAGTGAGCAACAATTTATAGAAGGCCAAAAGTATTTATTGTAGGAAGCAGACACCACTGTTCCTCAGCAGTCTGGTTTAATAATGGGTTTTTAGCCCGGCCAGTGTGGGTCAGTGGTTGAGCATTGACCCATGTGCCAAGAGGTCACCGGTTTGATTCCTGGTCAGGGCACATTCCCATGTTGTGGGCACAATCCCCAGTGGGGGGTATGCAGGCATGGAACAGACTGACATATCTCAGAGTGGGATGTTAGGGGGAGACAGGACGAAACTAACCAAAGAACTTATATACATATATGCATAACCAGTGGATATAGACAAGTGTGGTGAAGACCTGGGGTGGGGCAAGGGTTGGGATGAGGAGGGTAAGAGGGAGGAATTGAAAGACATCTGTAATATGTCAACAATAAAAAAGGCAGACTCTGGGCCCTGGCTGGGTAGCTCAGTTGGTTCTAACATTGTCCTGATATACAAAGATTATGGGTTCGATCCCCGGTCAGGGCACATGCAGGAATCAATCAGTGAATGCATAAAGGGAGCAACAAATCTCTCTCTCTCTTTCTCTCTCTTCCCACCTCTCTCCCTACCTCGCTCTCTCTAAAATCAATAAATTATATAAAAAAATTGTTTAAAAGCAGACTCTAGAATTAGACTTTCTTGTTCAGTTCAACCATTTGTTAGTCGGGTAACCAAGAGGATGCTTTACTTCTTTGTTCCTCAATTTGCTTGTGTTTTCAATGTGGATGATAACAATATCTTAGTTCTTTTGTGAGGGTTAAAATTATATGCCTTGCCCTGGCCAGTTTGTCTCAGCAGTTAGAGCGTCGGCTTGCAGTCCAGAGAGACCCGGGTTCGGTTCCCGCTAAGGGCACGTACCTCGGTTGCAGTTTGTCCCCAGCCCTGGTTGTTGGGTCGTGCGGGTGGCAACCGCTCAATGTGTCCCTTTCACATCGATGTTTCTCTCTCTCTCTCCCTCCCACTCTATTTGAACAAAAAATGTCCTCAGGTGAGGATTAAAAAAAACCTTTTTTTAAAACTATATGCCTGGCATATGGTAAGAGCTCTATGTTGTTAGCTATTATTTTCAACATAGATGTCATTATCACTATATTTATATTGATTACAAAATTCTAAGCCAGAGATCAACAAACTATCGCCCGCTGGCCAAATTTGGCTTGTATCCTTTTTATGTATGGCCCGAGAACTAAAATTTCACAATTTTAAAGAGTTGTAAGAAAAAAGCAAATTATATGCTACAGAGAGACCTTATATGGACTGCAAAGCCTAAAACATTTACTGTCTGGCCCTTTATAGCAAGTTTGTCATCCACTGGTTTAAGCAAATTTCAGGTTCTCAAATGCTGTTGCTCCTCATGTATACACCCAATAATGATGGTAAAAGTAAGTATTACCTCAATTTAGCACTTCTAAAACCTTAAGATTTTAGCCAAACTTGGCTGGTGTGGCTCAGTTTGTTGAGCATCGTCCTGTTCACCAAAGGGTCTCGGTTTGATCAAGGTGTGTGTGGGAGGGGTTCAGTTCCTGGTACATGCCTGGAGGAGGTGGCCGATCAATGTTTCTCTCTCTTCATCTTCCTCTCTCTAAAATCAATGGAAAAAAATAAACATTTTAAAAAACCTTAGGACTTAAAGTTTTAGCACTTTAAATCTTTAGGAGTTTTAAAAATCAGGCAAATGCATATTTTTCTCAAGTGGATCTGGAATATTGAACAGTATAGACTATATATAAGGCCACAAAATAGGTCTTATTAAATTTAAAAACAAATCATACAAAGCATATTCTCTGAACACAATGAAATGAAACTGGAATCAATAAGATATAGAAAATGCCCTGGTTGGGTGGCCCAATTTCTTTTTTATTTTTATTTATTTATTTATTTTGGAGGGAGAGGGAGAGAGAGATAGAAACATCGATGAGATAGAACATTGATTGGCCACCTCCTGCATGCCCACCACTGAGGATTTGACCCACAACCTGGGCATGTGCCCTGAACTCTTGGTGCATGGGCCGATGCTCAACCCCTAAGCCACACTGGCTGGGTGGTGACCCAATTTCTTGAAGCATCCTCCCATACACCAAAAGGTAGCAGGTTCAATTCCCAGTCAGAGCACATACCTCAGTTGCAGGTTCTATCCCTGTCCAGGGTGGGTACAGGAGGCATCTGATTGATTTTTCTCTCACATTAATGCCCCCCTTCCCTCTGTGTCTCAAATCAATAAAAATATATATGTATATTTTTGGGTGGTGATTTTAAAAAAAGAATAAGATATGGAAAACTGTAAAATTCAGAAATATGTGGAATTAAAACCCTTAAAAGCCAATGGGGCAAGACAAAAAGCACAGGAATATAAAAGACTTTGAGATGAAAACATGTCCATCGAGGTAAAGAAAGCTCTCAGGATTATATTTTCCTCATAAAAGATGGTTGATCCATCTTTCTATTCTAAAATTTACTCAGCCTGGGAGGTGGAGCAGGTGTTGCCATGGATCCTCTGGCTGCTCCTCCACCTCCATCCTCCAGGCCACCACCACTGCCTGGTCCTGGCTGTCCTGGGACTGCCTCTGCTTCACATCATCCCCCACTCTGGCTGGAGCCCAGTGTCCTGCATCGATCCAGATCTAACTGTAATGTGATTATAATCACATAAGCACAGAAGTTCAGGGAAAACCCACCTTCACAGCCAATCTGCTTCTTTTCCTTGAAACTTCTGAACAGATAGAGAATTTACTTTTTCTAACTGACCGATCTTGGCCTCTCACATTCTCTTTCTCTGCTGCTCCCTCTCTCCTTTCCCCTCCTACCTTCCTTTTCTCTTTTTTGAAATTTATTATTTGGTATGTGACAGAATTATGTGATCTTCGAGATGTACATTGCCTCTGGCAGAAGAGAGTTGTTCTCCTTATGAATATCCAGTTGTTCCTATACCAGTTACTGAAATGTTTCCTCATTTCCCCCTACATCACAGTACCACTTTTAAAGAAAGTCAGTAATCTGTTTATAACTAGAAGTCTGTTTTGGCTCTCAATTCCCTTTGGTCTGTTCTTTTTCTTTTCCTTTCCTATTAAAAACAAGCGCTAATAGTGCCTGAGAACTGACTGAACTTAACCATATTGTGTGATATATATAATCTTTTATTGGTTTTAGAGAAGAAGGGAGAAGGAGAAACACCCAATGGCTGCCGGCCTTCCGTAAGCCTGCTACTGGGAATCCGCCTACCATGGGGCAAAGCTTAATTAACTGAACTGCCCTGGCCAGGTCTTAAGTGCTTTTTATTTATTAAAAAAAATTTCCTCTTTATTGATGAGGTAGAACATAGATTGCCCCTTCATACCCCTCACTAGGGATTGAGTGCGCAAACCTAGGCATGTGTCCTGACCGGGAATCGAACCAGCGACCTCTTGCTGCATCGGTGGACACTCAAGCAGTGAGCCACACCGGCTGAGCTTGAGTGCCTTTTTTAAGAAAAAGTGGCAACCTAATATAAGCGTTATCTTGTCAAGGGTTCTGGGAAATGTAGTCCAGAAGCGCCGTGTAGTCAGAACCACTTCCGCTCTGGGAGGGAGGAGCTCGAGCCCCTGTTTGGGTGGGAGATTCTGGAGAGACCCGCGCGGGAGTCGTGGAAACCTTATAGGAGGTGAATGAGTGAGCGAGTGCGGATACCCGATCTCTCTTCCTGCTTTGCCTGGTGTCGGACCCGCAGGTGCCATCCTCGCTCGGGGAATAGAAGCAGCGGAGGGCAGGTTTGTGCCTGGTTCCCTCGTGGAGTTGGGGGCGGTCCGGGGTGGCGATTGTAGGTTTCAGGGTCTCTGGGTTCCTTCGCCTGCCCATCATCCGCTGGCTCTGCCGCCTTCTAGTGATATAATGTTTGTAGAGCTATTTAATTTCTCTGTTTTTCCTGTCTAGAGTGGAGTTAACAATAGTATTGACAGAATGGGGACCAAGTTAATAGTAGTGTCACTGGAAGGGGACCTGGCCGAGTCACCCTCCAGCCATCCAATAGTGTGTGGGTTCTTAACTTTCTACAGGTTAAGTTTTCAGAACAGGAGTCCAGCTGATTTTAAGAGTGTATTTATTTAAGCTGGGGACAATAAGAGTTTAGGGAACAGAAAATAAAAAGTTGACGCCTGTGATAAGGTTTGGGAGTGCTCCAAAGAGAGCCCTGGGCTGGCTGCCTTTATCTTGAAGTGTTATATCTTCTTTCCAAGGGTGGATTTTTAGGGGATCTCAATAGAATATTCATCAGCCCTTCCTGGTGTGCCTGTTCAGGGTCTAGTCTCCACTGATTGCAGCTGGCTCTGGCCTCGCTGGCCAGGTTTTGCAGCTTTTCTGGACATGGAGCTGAAATACAACTGAGGCCTTGTTGTTATCTCTGGGGAGGAAAGGTCAGGGGAGGTGGTCTAAACCCATGACCAGAGATATGAAAGGTCACCCTGGGAGCAGGTTCCACACCAGTTTTGCCCTGGGGCTTTCTGCCTGAGTGACCTTGTGTATCTGGCTGTAAATATCTCTGCCACTTTGTTCAGTTATCTATCTCTTTCCCCATTCCACTAGCCAAGGAATTTTCCTAGCTTCTTGCTATCCTGCCTCAGCAGTACCTCCCTAGTTGGCGTGTTGTGAGATTTAGGTGAAGTAAAAAGATGTAAAAATGCTTAAGAGTGACCCTGGCACAAGCTGAAAGGTGGCTGGTTGTTATCAATCTATTATTTCTTTTCAAAGCTCTGTGTCCCTGAAAGCTTCTGTGCTGGGCCTGTATGTGTTCTGAGTTCCAGCTGCAGTGCCACGGACCCTTCTCTGGCCTTTGTGGGGAGTGGAGCTGTTCGTGGATTGCTAACGACTCCCCACTTACCCCACACCCTTTTTTAAAGGAAGAAGTGAGCCTCATCCCCAGCTGGTTCCTGAACTATGTCCACTGTGATTAATCTGGACCAGAGACACAATTGTAATAACTTCCAGCTCCTTTTACTTTCTCAGCTCTGACTTCTCAAAGAATGTGCAGAGAGGAAGAGGCAGTGACCCCCCTACCCCCCCACCCCTGGCTTCTGGTAGCATTGTCCCAACGTGGGAGAGTTTAACAAGCTGTGTGTCATTACTGTTCTCAGTTGGGAAGCAGACTTTCTTCACTCATTAGCAAATTTTTTCTATTGGGCAAATGTTCAAACATTTATAGAGTAAAGGGGAGGTTGGAAGAGACAAGTGTTGATGAGAGAATAGCAATATTTAACATGTTGAATGGCAGATAGTCTCCTATAGGTCCTATATGCTTTAATTAGCTTAATCCTCATAACAGACAAAGGTACTGTTATTATCTGTATTTTACAGATGACGACATTGATAGGTGAAGAATTTGAGGAAACAGGGAAGAGACAGAATTGAGAATTTGAACCCAGGCAGCCTGGGTTCTTGACCTTCATACCATTCTCTCCTTCAGCCTTAAGTAATGACAATCCTCTGACTGAAGGAGGAAGGGTCATTTAATAATAATTTAGGACCTTGAGGACTTGAAGGCTGTGCTTATTTCATTAATTCCTTGTTATTTTATATGACATTGTGTTCATCATAGAGATTTTGAGATATAGATGAAGGAAGCCAAAAATTATTCATAATCCCAGGTGTAGAGATAACTGTAAGCATGTTAATGTATTTATCTTTAGTTGTTTCTATGTATTTATATTTTTTCTATGTGTCTCAAAAATTGTATCATACTTGTAGTACTTTGTTTTTTTGTTGTTTTTTTTTATAAAATCTCTTCACAGAGATTTTTTTTTTTTTGTTCAGGTAGAGTGGGAGGGAGAGAGAGGAACAGAGAGAGAGGGAGAAACATCGATGTGAAAGGAACACATCGAGTGGCTGCCCCCCGCACAACCAATCAGGGCTGGGGACAAACTGCAACCGAGGTACATGCCCTTAGCAGGAACCGAACCCGCGTCTCTCAGGACCGCAGGCCGACGCTCTAACCGCTGAACCAAACCGGCCAGGGCTCATACTTGTAGTACTTTGGTAACTTGTGACCATGAACCTTTTCAAACACAAGTGTAGAAAAATTAATATACTAATGAATTCAACTGTTGTCCACCTTTTGTCAGTCTTGTTATATAATCCTCCCCCTCTTTACTTTTGCTTTAGTATTTTATTGCCAAATCCAGACATCAAGTCAAGAGGATGTATATTAGATCATTTTAAATATATAGAGGTCAAGGGAGAGAAGACATTAGCAATTCCAAAGTTTTCACATGGTAACTAGGAGAATGGTGGTTAGTGAGAAAGCTGGGGGTCCTGAAAGAGATGTAGTTAAAGGAGAGATGATGAATTTGGTTTCCTTAATTGGAATTTAATTTGCTCTTGGTTTCCAGTCTGTGTCTCCTCCTAAGCTGTAGATTCCCATGTTGTAGGGATTGTGTCATTCTTTCCGGTGTGTCCAACACTGTGCCAAGGTTTGCAGAGAGAAGTTACTCAATTAAGTGTTTGTGGCTGGTGCAAGTGTCAGTGGGCAGCTGGACACAAGGGCCTGCAGCCCTGAGAGGTTGTTTTCTGAATTCCTGGAAATGGGTTAGGTGATAAAACAATGAAAAGGATCTATCTAGGCATTTCTTGTCCTTTATCCCACTCACTCTTGGCTGTTTATAGATGCTTTTTCCAAGTATTTGATTGTTGAAGTACAGTTATTTACAAACTTTCACATCCTAAAACAGACTTACTAACACTGTATAGT
Source organism: Molossus molossus (assembly GCF_014108415.1). Lineage (NCBI taxonomy): Eukaryota > Metazoa > Chordata > Mammalia > Chiroptera > Molossidae > Molossus > Molossus molossus. The sequence continues at coordinate 14,508,947 of NW_023425357.1, read as the reverse complement.
GCATCATTTCTGTATATTTATTGCATAATGACAATGATAATTAGCATTTATTAGGAGCTTGTTATGAGTCAGGTAGAGTTGCCAGTGTTTTCTATGTATTAACTCCTTGTTTCCTCAAAACAACCTACAGATGAGGCACAAGAGGATAATTGACCTGCAAAAGTCACTGAGCCAGTAACTATAGTGCTAGGATTGGAACCATCCCTTCTAAAACAGCACCTCCCCATTTGATTCTCTCCCTTTTTTTTTCTTTTTTTGCCATATTTTCTTAATGGTGTCTATGGGTAATACATTATATATTTCTCTGTTGGTTGGTTTATTACCTGCCTGCTTTATTGTAATGTCAGCTTCATGAGATCAGGGACTTTAATGTGCCTGGACCGTGTTAGATGCTCAATAATGATTTGTTGAATGAATGAGTTAATGATTGTGGTGAGTGGTAATGAAGCTCTCAGGTAAGATGATACAGGATGTCTTTATCAACCGTTCATTAAATCGTTAATTTCTTTCTTTTTTTTTTCTTTATTGATTTTAGAGTGAGAGGAAGTGAGAGGGAGAGAGAGATAGAAACATCGATGAGAGAGAACATCAATTGGCCACCTCCTGCATGCCGCCCACGGGGGTTGGGCCCACAACTTGGGCATGTGTCCTGACCGGGAATTGAACTGGTGACTTCTTGGTACATGGGTCGATGCCAACCACTGAGCCACACCAGCTGGACAGTCATTCATTTCTTTGTAAACAAATTTGTCTTGAGTGCCTGCTATATGCCATGAACTGGAGAAATAGGAGTGAGGGAAACAATTCGGCTTCATTCTAAAAAGATGGATAGATAGACACAAGCAAGATAAACAGCTGAAACATACCTGAGTATGTTAGAAACTGATGATGCTAAACATAAAAAGGGATTGAATGGGAGAAGAAGAGAAGTGATGGGGTGGGGAATTTAAATTATATAAAGCATGTCCATGGGAAAACTCTTTGGGGAGAATGACATTTGAATAAATACCTGTGTGAAACCAATCAGTCACTTATTTTGTTGTTTAAGTTTATTGTTGAAAGGATTACAGATGTCCCTCCTTTTTTCCTCCATTGACCCCCCTCCTGCCTGCTCCCTTCCCACCCCTGCCTTCACCTCACTATCCTCTGTGTCCACTGGTTATGCATATATGCATGTAAGTTCTTTGGTTTATCTCTTCCTGTACCACCACCCATTTTATAGATGTGGAAAATAGACACAAAGAGCTAGTGGGTCTGAAGAATCAATAGTGGAAACCTGATGCTATGCCCTACTCAGACCTTTGGCCTCAGAGTTTACTGTCAAGGTCATGGCCAGTACATTCCACTGCCTTTCATTTCCCACAATACCCAGGCTGAGAATGATAACCCTGGGAGCTTCAAGGGACTCTGTGTTGGCCTTACTGCTTAGAGTTGGGAGGTTATTCACTGCCCATGGGCCCTTGGCTGAGAGGTTAGTGATATGGGTCAAAGGGAGGGCTCAGTTTTCAAAATTCACACTGAGCAGCCGTGTGTTTCAGAGCCTGTGTCTCATGGCTTCTCTCTCTTCCGCCACTTCTGCCTTCCCAGGACTCTGCGCTTCCCCAGAAGGAGCAGGAGAAAATGACCAAGTGCCAGGTGAGTTGAGTTTTGATTTATATCTCAAAATCCTTTCTCAAATGTCAGGCACATCATTTTTCTCTTCCTTGGGAAGGAGAAGAACAAGTGTTTGTTATGTGCCAGTTACTAGTTTTTATATTGGTTCTACGTTTTATTTTTCTCTTTAGCTTTAGTGTATAGTTTCGGTTTAATTTTATCATCTTCATTGGCAAATAATAATGTAGAAATTCATAGCTATCAGAAAAGTTTCAAAAGCCACATTACTACTCTGCTAAGTCAGCTCTTTCACCCATGATATGTTTTATATAATTATAACCACAGTATATGTACAATTTTCAATCTTATGTTTTCACTTAATGTTACTGTTTGAGGTTTTAGTGATTTGGCATTCTTTTATGTACTTGTCTCAGATATGTTTCTATTTTTTGTGTGTGTGAACTTCAGAAGCTACAAACATACATACACCCCACTGTGTTCTGATGTACTATTTTTCAAATGCTAAAAGAAAATAACAACTCAGAATTCTGTGTCCAATATGAATATCCTTTGGGAAATTCAAGAATTTTTAGATGAAGAAAAATAAGTGTATCTGTCACTAGCAGATTGGTGCTAAAAGAATACCTGAAGACTCTGGCCAGTGGGGCTCAGTTGAAACATTCTCCTGTACAGCAAATGTGGCAGGTTCAATTTGCAATCAGATCATGTACCCATGTTTCGGATTCCATCTTTCTCTCATCAGTGTTTCCCCACCCCCCACAACTTCTTCTCTCTAAGATCTATAAAAGAAAAGAAAAAAGAATAGCTAAAGGAATGAAGCAAAAACCATAGCATTGTCTGATATAGTTTTAAATGTATATAGAGGGAATATTTAAGACTGTTATAAGTGCGGTAGGGTAAAAGGACTTAAAAGGGATAAGGTTTCTACTTTTCATTTGAACTGGTAACATATCAACAACAGTAGGCTGTTATAGTGTGTGTATATGATGTAATACCTACAGGAGCCACTAAAAATATACAGAGAGATACACTCTAAGACACTATAGATAAGTCAAAATGCAGTTCTAAAAATGTTCAAGTAACATACAGGAAAACGAAAAAAACAGAAAACAGTAAAATGGCAGACTTAAGTCCTAACATATGAATAATTCATTAAATGTAAAAGGTATAAATTGCTAATTAAAATACAGGGATTGGTATTGTGGCTGCCCAGCCAGTGTGGCTCAGTGGATTGAGTGTCGTCCCATGCACCAAGAGGTTACCGGTTCAATTCCTAGTCCGGGCACATGCCTGGGTTGTGAGCTAGATCCCCAGTAGGGGTTGTGCAGGAAGCAGCCAATCATTGTTTCTCTCTCAATATTTCTGTCTCTCCCTCCCTCTCCCTTCCTCTCTATCTAAAAATCATGGCAAAAAAAAAAACAAAAACAGCCCTGGCCGGTTTGGCTCAGCGGTTAGAGCGTCCACCTGCAGTCCATAGAGACCCAGGTTTGGTTCCCGCTAAGGGCACGTACCTCGGTTGCAGTTTGTCCCCGGGCCTGGTTGGGTCGTGCAGGTGGCAACCTCTCGATGTGTCCCTTTCATGTCGATGTTTCTCTCTCTCTCTCTCTTACTCTCTCTCCCTCCTACTCTATCTGAACAAAAAATGGAAGAATGTCCTCGGGTGAGGATAAAAAACAACAACAAACATATTTTAAAAATATGCTATGAGAAACTCACTTCAAATATAATGATATAGGCAGGTTGAAAGTAAAAGGATGGAAAAAGATGTACCATGCAAACACTAAAGGAAAGCAGAGGTGACTAAATTAATATAAAAATGTAATCATACCCTTACCATACCAATCATAATCATAGCAATAAAAGCTAACATTCATTGAGGACTTACTATGTGCCAGGTGTAAAGCTTTGAAGACAGCACTGTCCAGTAGAACTTTTTTGAAGATGGAAATGTTCCATATTGTGCTATCTAACAGGGTGGCCACAGGTGACGTGTCTCTTGAGCATTTGAAATGTGTTAGTGCAACTATGGGAGAGAATATTTCATTTTAAATAATTCTAAATTTAAATTTACATAACCACATGTGACTAGTGGCTATTGAGTTAGTACAGTTAAAGGAACTTTATATATATTCATTCATTTGTATGTATAAGAATATTCTGATATGGGCACCTTTACACAGACGAGGAAATAAGAGATTTGTTGGTCTAAGATCATGAAGCTTGGGAGGGGCATAGCTTTGGGCTTTAAACTGAGGTATTCTGGCATGAATACAGACACATTGAATGCTGTCATAAATAGTGTCACAGATAGGTGGCATGTGCCTTGAGAGCACAGAGGACCAATTTTATAGTTCCTCAGGAAGTGTGACCAGTTGGTTTGTCAAATTTTAACAAAGTGACAGTACCCAGACTTAGCAAATGTGTGAGTGAGAAAGAAAAGACAAAAGTGTTCAGGCCCTGTTGGGAGTAAATTGACCTAACATTTCTGGAACAATTTGGTGATATTAATCAATGTATAAAATGTATATACTCCATCATCCAAGAGTTAACAACTCTACCGTGCTTACTGTAGGAATACTAAAAAATGATAGCAAATTAAATAACAAGGGATTATTACTTAATTGCACATACTTTTGATGGGGATGTGGAAAATTAGTGTATGAGATTGACATGCTGGGTTGAGAAGAGGAGGAAACTACATAAAGTGGACTCAAGGCCCTCAGAATCCAGAGCAACTTCCCTCCCATCCTCTCTGCCCTCTCAGCGCTGCCCCTCTACCAGTGGCCATTGGTCATAAGGTTGAGGTTGCCTGTGCTTCATGTTATAGGAGCCAGTGACCTTCAAGGATGTGGCTGTGGTCTTCACCAAGGAGGAGCTGGGGCTGCTGGACCTGTCCCAGAGGAAGCTGTACCGAGACGTGATGCTGGAGAACTTTAGGAACCTGGTCTCAGTGGGTGAGTACAGGTGCCCTCTATAACTGAATGTCAGGTCCTAGGAGTATTTTGATTTCAAATGTTTAAGACTTTAGGACTCTTAAAATGTGTACCCGAACCTGGGGATCTGAATTTCCTAAGTCCTGTGGGATATTTTGTCTATACCTTTCCTATTTTTTGCAAATTGCAGTTGCAACATCTTCATGGGGTTTAAAATCAGTTGGTGAGCCCAGCAAGTGTTGTTAGTGGATTGAGTATTGTCCCGAGGTCCCAGTTCAATTCCTGGTCAGGGCACATGCCTAGGTTGTGGGCTTGATCCCCATTGGGGGTCATGCAGGTGGCAGCTGATCGATATTTCTCTCTCACATCAATGTTTCTATCACTCTCAAATAAGTCAATAAAACAGGCCTGGCTGGTTTGGCTTAGTGGTTAGAGCGTCAACCCATGGACCAAAGAGTCACTGGTTTGATGCCAGTCAAGGTCATGTACCTTGGTTGAGGTTCAGTCCCTGGCCCTGGTCGGGGTCATGCAGGAGGCAACCAATTGATGTGTCTCTCTCACATCAATGTCTCTCTCTCTCTCTCTCTCTCTCTTTCTCTTCTTCCCTCTCTCCCACTCTATCTGAAGATAAATGGAAAAATATCCTCAGGTGAGGATTAAAAAAAAAAGAGAGACATATTTAAAAAAATAATATAAAATCAGTTGGTAAGTTACATCTTTATTGTATTGAACGAAATAGAATAAAGATAGCATAACTCATTATCAGAACTGCATACAGTATAACCAAAATTGTGAATAAATCAGGAAAGGATGATCATTTGATCACCTGTTGTATTTATTACAACTGGTCCCAATCAGAATTTGGAGGAATATTACTTAGAGTGCATGAGGATTGTAGTATTGGAATTAATATTTTGGCCTTTAATGTATCCCTTGGGCAGCTTGAGTGTCCTCCGAACATGGCAGTTGGTTTCCCCCAGCTATTTTCAGCCACGAGAGTGGAAGGCAGAAACCACAGAGTCTTCTCTGACCTAACCTTGGAAGTGAGGTACTTTCACTTCTACCATATTCTGTAGGCTTCATAGACCAATTCTGATATATTGTGGGAAGGGATTTGATAGGTATGGACATCAGTAGGCATGCTCATTGGGGACCATCCTGTATGCTGGCATCCATGGCAGCTTTTCATATGTACAAATACATATGTTCAAAACCTGCAAGATAATGTTAGCCATTCACATTCATTAGAAAGTTCTGCCAAATTATGTGGCAACAGTGTAGGATTTTTACTCCCGTAAATTGTATCAGTTATGGGAATGAGTTTTCTAGTTTTTTCCAGGCACAATGTTCACTGATTGAATATTATATAATTCCTTTCACATTTGCTGAGAAAGTCCTCTGCTCTGTAGCCATGTATTTCTAATTTTGACCTCATATGTAAGTCTTGGTCTAGTTACAAAAGAGTCTCTTTTAACACTTAGTGGATAGGAGGCTAATCATCAACTATTTTTTTTATAGGCACGAAAAAGCCAAAGACAACATCAAGCTTATTGAATATGGTCTCCCATGTGGTTGACCTGTGAAATATTTTAATCTCTGAACAGATATTCATTTGTCCTCATTTTCTTTTCTGAATTCTGCTTACCCTTCCAGGGCATTGGAATCAAAATGAGATAGAGACTCTTCAAAAAGTTGAAGAGTCTTCAAAAAGTTACCTTTTTCATGAAGACCTTATGTGCTGGGAAATTTTGGAAGAAGTTATAAGTAATTTAAATCAAGACTTGATAATAAATCTGCAAGGCAAGAAGTCTGATTTGTCCAAACAAGGTGATTCCTCCTGTCAGTTGTGGGCAGGAGAATCTACTCAGGTTTCTGAAGATGAGAACTATGTAATAAAGCTTCAAGGGAAAGTTAAAAGTTCCAATAGTATAAAAAATCAAGAGTTTCCAATTAAGACCTCCTGGGACTTCTGGAAGAAAATGTATTTGAGAGAGTCACAGAATTATCAAAGTAGGCGTCAGCAGATTGATGGAAGATATAAACTCTACAAGTGTGATCACTGTGTTATGAAAAGGCCCTGTCATGACCATGATGATGATCTGGAATTATACAAAGTCAAGAAGGCTTATAGCCACGAGAATTGTGAAAAAGACTTCATGAAGAAATCATTGCAGCATAGTGTAATCCACTCAGGAGAGCAAACCTCTGATGAGAATGGGAAAGGCTTCAGTCTTGGCTCCAGTGTTGAACTTCATCAGCAGTTGCACCGAGGAGCAAAAGCCCATATGTGTAGTGAGTTTGGAGAAGACTTTAGTCAAATCTCACTTCTGCAAATTCATCCGAGAGTCAACACAGGAGAGAAACCTTATAAATGTAGAGAGTGTGGGAAAGGCTTTATGTGCAGCTCGAACCTTCATGTTCATAACAGGATCCACACAGGAGAGAAACCCTATAAATGTAGTGTGTGTGGAAAGAGTTTCAGTCAGACCTCAAGTCTTCAAGCTCATCAGCGAGTCCACTCAGGAGAGAAACCCTACAATTGTGCTCTGTGTGCAAAGAGCTTCAGTCAGACATCAAGTCTTCAAGCTCATCAGCGAGTCCACTCAGGAGAAAAACCATACAAATGTGATGTGTGTGGAAAGAGCTTCAGTCAGAGTTCACATCTTCAGGCCCATCAGCGAGTCCACACTGGAGAGAAACCCTACAAATGTGCTGTGTGTGGTAAGAACTTCAGTCGGAGTTCAAAATTTCAAGCCCATCAGCGTGTCCACACAGGAGAGAAACCCTTCAGATGTGCTGTGTGTGGTAAGAGCTTCAGTCAGACTTCAAGTCTTCAAAACCATCAGCGAGTCCACACTGGCGAGAGACCCTACAAATGTGAAGAATGTGGGAAAGCCTTCACAGTGAGCTCTAGCCTTTATGTTCATCGGAGGATCCACACAGGAGAAAAACCCTATAAATGTGGTATGTGTGGTAAGAGCTTCAGTCGTACCTCAAGTCTTCGAGCTCATCAGGGAGTCCACATTGATGAGTAACCCGTCAAATGTGAAGAGTTTGGAAAAGCTTCACATGGAACTCGTGTCTTCATGTTCATCAGAGAATCCACACTGGAGAGAAGCCCTATAAATGTGGCCTGTGCGGTGAGATCTTCAGTCATACCTCGCATATGCAAGCTCATCATCAAGTCCACACAGAAGTGAAGCCATACAAATGTGAGTTATGTGGTAAAGGCTTTGATCATAGTTCTTGTCTTCAGGAACATTGAGTCCACACTGGAGAGAAACCCTGCAAATGCACTGTGTGTGGTAAGAGCTTCAGTCCAACATCACATCTGCAAGTTGATCACAGGGTCCACGCTGCTTAGAAACCCTACAGACGTGCTGTGTGTGGTAAAGACTTCATGGCGAGCTCATTCCTTCATGCTCATCGGAGGATCTACACAGGAGAGTAACCCTATGAATGTGGTATGTTTGGTAAGAGCTTCAGTCATACCTCATTTATAAGAAATAGAAAACCAAAACCAAGTAAGAAACAGAAAACCAAGTCAAAAAGGATTTCTTGGTGTGCCTAATTTAAAAGAATACAGGTGGGTCAGGATGTAGGCCTGTTGGGAATGAATCTGGATCAATCCTTTTGTGATTCTCTCACCTCTGCCCGTTTGGTTGAGTTGACTTCCACATTTGCTCATTCCCACCCACTGATAGGATATTTATTTAAAGAATCAATGCTCTGTTAACCTTAGAGCATGCCTCTATCTAAATACTTCTAAAGCAGTTGTTTCTGAACCCGCAACCCTTTGGTCCGAAGTCTGATGCTGTAACCACTGAGCAACCGGCCACAGCCAGGCAGGTTTTTTAAATTCTAGAATGTATCTAGACATTTAAAGGGCCAACAATAGGAAAGAATCTAGAACAACTACACAACTGGAGGTGTTATGCTGTCAAATATCACACCTATTATTAAATTACAGTTATTAAGCCCGGCCGGTGTGGCTAAGTGGATTGAGTGAGCATCATCCCATGGACTGAGAGGTCCTGATTTGATTCCCAGCCAAGGCACATGCCTGGGTTGCAGACTCAATCCCCAGTAGGGGGCATGCAGGAGGCAACTGATTGATGTTTCTCACATTGATGTTTCTATCTCTCTCTCCTTCTTTCTCTAAAAAAAATCAATAAAAATATTTTTAAAAAATTACAGTTATTAAAACAGTGGTAGAGCACAATGGTGGCCGTCAGACCAGGGAAACAATAGAGTTCATGTCCGGTAGCCCTCCTGTTATACAAAAAGGAACCACTGCAGTGCTAGTGGAGGAAAGAGGGTCACATCAAGAAATGCCCACATGGGGAAAAAAGTAAACCGTGACTTTATTTCACACCATACACACAAATCAATCCATATGGTTACTAGACCTAAAAGTGAAGTTGAAACAATAGTCTAGAGCTGCACTGCCCAACAGGGTAGCCACTAGCTTCATATGACTGTTCTCATTTAAATTACGTTTATTTCCTACCCTGGACAGTGTGGCTTAGTTGTTAAGAGCATTGTATGCTGAAAAGTTTGCTGAAAGTTTGAAGGTTCGATTCCCAGGCAGGGCATGAAATCAGGTTGCAGATTTTATCCCCAGTCAGCGTGCAGATGAGAGGCAACTGATCAATGTTTCTCTCTCACATTGATATTTCTCTTCCTCTTTCCTCTCTCTAAACATCAATAGAAACATAAAAAGTTTATTTTCTCAGTCACACTACATTTCTCAAGTGCTTAATAGTCATATGTGGTTTGTAAGTACCATATTTGACAGCACAAATATAAAACATGTCAGTCACCTCAGGTCTATTGGACAGCACTGTTCTGGATGGTTCTATTATTTGATGTAAATTAGATCATACATTATATACTCTATTGTAACCTATTATTTTCCTTCAGTAACAGGTTCCCTCAGTATAAAAGCATATCTTCTTGTCAATGAATATTGACATTATTATTCAATAGAGATTCATTAAATGGATGTACACTTTCATTTAATCAGTTCCCTACTAGGGGATGCTTATTTGTTTCTACTGTATAAACGTAAATTGTGCCACAAGGAAAATAAATGTCTACGTCCTTTTGTACTTATTCTCCCTTCGGGATAAATGTCTATAATTGGGATTGCTGAATCCAAAAGAGAAACACATTTTAAATTGTTTTGTTATTTTTAAAACCTTATTTTGAAATAATTATAGGTTCATGGGCAATTTGAAAAACTGGGTGATTCCAGGCATTCTTCACTCAAACTATCCTGTGGTAACACCTTACTACAATATCAAAACCAGGAAATCAACACCATAATTACAGAATTTATTTTGATTTCACGTGTTTTAGAAGCACTCATTTGTGTGTGTGTATGTGTGGTTCCATGCAATTTTACGACGTGTAAATTTGTGTAACCCCACTGCAATCCAGATACAGAATGTTCCATCACCATGGGATCCCTCCTGCTCCCCCCCTTTTATAGCCATACCAACTCCCTTGCCATCATCTGTCACCCCTGGCAACCACTAATTTGTTTTCCATCACCATCATTTTATTTCAGAAATGTTATATAAATGGGCGTGGCTGGTGTGGCTCAGTTGGAGCATTGTCCATGCACCGAATGGTGGCTGGTTTGGTTCCCAATCTAAACACATACCGAGGCTGCAGTTTTCATCCCCAGTCAGCACCTATGGGAGGTAGTCAATGTTTCTCACATTGATGTTTCTCTCTATTCCTTCCTCTCTTTAAAAAAAAATCAATAAAAAGTTTTTTGAATGTTATATATATGGAATCATATGGTGTATAAGCTTTAGATGGGCTTTTCCCACTCAGCATAATGACCTTGAGATCCAGGCTGATCCTCATCTGTATCAATTGTCCCTTTTTATTGCTGAGTAGTAGTGTGGTATAGACATGCTACAGTTTAACCATGCACCTGTTAAAGGACATTTGGGCTGTTTCTGGTTTTTGACATGAATAGAGTTGCTAAAAGCGTTCATGTACAGGTTTTTGCATAAATATTAGTTTTCATTTCTGTGATAAATGTTCAAGAGTGCAATTAATGGGTCATATGTTATGTGTAGGTTTAGTTTTCAAAGAAACCCCCAAACTTTTTCTCAGAGTGTCTGTGATAGCTTACATTCCTGTTAGCAATATATGAGTGATGCAGTCTGTCCACATCCTCACCGGCAGGTAATGTTCTCACTTTTTTTTTTTTTATCCTCACCTGAGGACATTTTTCCTTTTTTTTTTTTGTTCAGGTAGAGTGGGAGGGAGAGAGAGGAACAGAGAGAGAGAGAGAAACATCGACTTGAAAGGAACACATCGAGTGGCTGCCACCCGCACAACTGACCAGGGCCGGGGACAAACTGCAACCGAGGTACGTGCCTTTAGCGGGAACTGAACCCGGGTCTCTCAGGACCGCAGGCCGACGCTCTAACCGCTGAGCCAAACCGTCCAGGGCAATGTTCTCACATTTTATTTTATTTTTTTTTTTTTTAAAGAGCACTTTCTTTATTCTTTTTTTTTTTTTTTAATCCTCATCCGAGGACATTTTTCCATTTTTTGTACAGACAGTGGGAGGGAGAGAGAGGAAGAGAGAGAGGGGGAAACATCGATGTGAAAGGGACACATCGAGTGGTCGCCACCCGCACGACCAACCAGGGCCGGGGACAAACTGCAACCGAGGTACATGCCCTCAGCAGGAACCGAACCCGGGTCTCTCCAGACCGCAGGCGGACGCTCTAACTGCTAAGCCAAACCGGCCAGGGCAATGTTCTCACATTTTAAACTTTGATCTATTGTCAAGGAGTCTTCCAGAAAGGCTATGCCAGTATACACTTGACCAAAAGCTCATTGGAAACTTCTTTTCCCAGCCCGTTACCAAATAGTAGGCACTATCAATTTCTCTGAGTCAAATATAAGGAAACAATGACAGGAAAGATACTGTAAAAAATATTCATGACCTCTGAGGTCTAGGAACTTGGATTTTGGTAGAATTTCCACCATTTCCTAAACAACGATGGTGATCCACTCTATCTACACTGCGCACACACTGGTTCATGCTGAACACCTGCTTCCCTTCTGGGCACTGGGTAGTTGAGCACATGCAAGGGACAGTGTATCCATGGGGCCAGCCTTCCATCAACGTTTCGGGCACTGAGTGTCTAAAGGGCTTCACTGGTAGACACACATGACATGTGTCGCCAAAACCTGTTTTGGGGGAATTGTCTGTCTTTTGTGATTCCACACTAAGAAGACTCTTAAAAACTTGAACTGGTTTCCTCTAGACTTCACTCCATGAAACAAATTTTAGATAAACCAGGGGACAAAAGAGGGGCCAGGGAGTGAAAGAAACACTGAACTTGCCCGGTAGCAAGTACACAGCTGTCACAAGCTTTCTCCCCAGCTGTTGTCAACCTCATAAATGCCGGATTTAGTGCTTGTGGTTTGAATTGACTTGCAAGGAGGGGGAAAGAGACTTTTAAAAACATGGATTTGTATTTGTTGCTCTTGCACCTAAATGTATAATAAAAAATTGGTGTAAATGTTTACATGATTATAACTTCATAAACGCTAGCGGGACCCCCCCCCCCAGTCAGGGAAAGCTACAAAGAAGAGTGTCAGGGCCACAACTCCCTTGCTTCCTGCTGCCAGTGTGCACCTTGAAATTTAAACTGAATTTCAGGAATAGAATAAGTGTCTGTAACTGATGATTTTATCTGAGTCTTGCCTGTTGGAACCTCTGGGGAAAAGGGGAGTCAACATGAGAAGAGAGACCATCTTATGAGCTCTTGGAACTTCAGATGCCTGACCTTGAGAGACTGACACTTCCCCAGCCGCGCGCAAGTGTGTGTCAGTCATTCCTTTAAAAATGCATTTGCTCTTGCCCTGGCTGGTTTGGCTTAGCAGTGAGAGCATTGGCCTGTGGTCCAGAGAGACCTGGGTTCAGTTCCCACTAAGGGCATGTACTTCGGTTGCAGTTTGTCCTCCGCCCTGGTTGGATCATGTGGGTGGCAGCCACTCCATGTGTACCTTTCACGTCAATGTTTCTCTCTCTCTCTCCCTCCTGCTCTATCTGAACAAAAAATGAAAAAATGTTCTCAGGTGAGGATAAAAAAAAAATGCACTTTCTCCCTGGCCAGTTTGGCTGAGTGGTTGGAATTGGCTTGCGGAACAGAGTCCTGGGTTTGGTTCCCGCTAGGGGCACGTACCCCCCCCCCCAAAAAAATGTGTTTTCATTTTAGCCTAATCCTGTGCACTGAAAGGTCACCATTTCAATTCCCTGTCCAGGCACTCACCTTGGTTGGGGGTCCGAGCCCCGGTCAGGGTTTGTTCAGGAGGCAGCTTATCATGTTTCCCACATCAGTGTTTCTCTCCCTCTTCATTGCTCTCTCACTAAAATCAATTTTTAAAAAAAATTTTTAACGTTAAGACTTAATGTCTTAGCACGTTAGCCCTGGCTGAATTGGCTCAGCAGTTAGAGTGTCAGCCCAAGATCTCAGGTTTGATTCCTGGTCAAGGGCACGTACCTGGGTTGCAGGTTCATTCCCTGGCCCAGTCAGGGTCATGTGGGAGGCAACCAAATGATGTCTCTCTTTCTTTCTCTCTCCCTCTCTCCCTCCCTTCTCACTCTCTCTAAAAATCAATGGAAAAAATAACTTCCGTTGAGGATTAACAAAAATAATAATTTTAAAATTTTAGCACATGAAACCTTCAGTAGATTTAAAAATCAGAATGCATATTTTTCTCAAGTAGATCTGGAATACTGAACGGTATACAGCATATATTAGGCCACAAAGCAGGGCTTAATAAATGTAAAGAGTAATCAAAGTATATTCTCTGAAAACAATTAAATAAAACTAAAATCAATAACATGGGAAATGCCCTAGCCAGGTGGCTCAGTTGGTTGGAGCATCCTCCCAAACACAAGGTGGTTACAGGTTCAATTCCAGGTCACAGCACATATCTAGGTTGCGAGTTTGATCCCTGTTCAGGGTGCATACAGGAGGCAAATGATCAGTGTTTCTCAAATTGATGTTTCTGTTTCCTCTCTCTGTTTTTTCTTCTCTCTTTCAAATCAATGACTATATATATATATATATATATATATATATATATATATATATATATTATATATATCCTCAGATGAGGATATAAAATAATAATTAGGTATGGAAAACAGGAAAATTCACACCACCATTCTGCTGTTTCTCTGTTTTGTTACTGTTATTTGAGCAGGATCCATCCCCTACTTCCATACCTACTGTTTAAATAATCATGACTCATTTCAACCATCTTGTAGAAAAATAAAGCATTCTATCGTATTTATGATGTCAAGAGCAGGCTGGGTGTAGATGATGAGACATTTGAAGGTGAGCTAAAGAAACATTTTCAACATATGTTTTTGGCTTTCCTTTTTCAAGTTATAGTATTTTCTTCACTTCCTTGACAGTGCATCTTTCATTTGCCAGAAAACTTACTTTCTAATGACCATTTAAAACCAACAAGAATGGAAAAGTTTTGGTATTTGTTTTGTGGTTTGGTGAGAAGTTACTTTTCCTTTTTGTGTGTCTTTAGCATTTTGGAATGAATAGTTCACACAAGATAAACTATCAGAGGTTTAGATGTATCCAGGCACAAGTAGACAAAAGAAAGCAACAGCATCAAAAAGTCTTTGGGATCCTCTGTTTGCCTTTCTGTCCTATTCAGCTACATTTACTTCTCTGTCACACTTATTAGTATTGTGATGTTTAAAAACTTTTTAGTCCAGCTGGTGTGGCTCAGTGGTTGAGCATCGACCCATGCACCGAGAGGTCTCTGGTTCGATTCCCAGTCAGGACACGTGCCCAGGTTGTGGGCCTGATCCCCAGTGGGAGGCGTGCAGGAAGTGGCCAATCGATGTTCTCTCTTATGGATGTTGCTATCTCTCCCCCATCTCACTTACTCTTTCTCTAAAATCAATCAAAGGAAAATAAATATGTTTACAAATTTTTTTTAAAAAGAAGGAAAGGAGAGCTTCTGGTCAAGATGGCAGTGTAGGTAAACGTGGTATCGTGTCCTCCCACAACCACATCAAAGTTACAACTAAACTATAGAACAACCATCATTCAAAACCACCTGAAATCAAGCTGAATGGAAGTCCTACAACTATGGGATTAAAGAAGCAGCCACATTGAGACTGGTAGGTGGGGCGGAGGTGGAGGGGCTGGTCCCACACCCACGTGTGGCAGATAAAAATCAGAAGAACACCTGGGCTAGGAAGGTCCTCCCTGAGGACTGAAGTGTCCCCCTCCCACACCAGGTGCCCCACTCAGGGTTCCGGTGCCAGGAAGAGAAGTCCCCTGGCTGGAAAAACCAGCGGGAACTGAGGCTCAGGGAGGCTGAGGCGGCTGGAGCTCCAGGCAGCTCCTCTTAAAAGGCCCACGCATGGACTTATCAGACCCCCCTCCTCCAGCCTTCACTCCAATGCCAAACAGCTCAGTTCTTACCTGTATGTTTCTGGCGCCCCTTGACCTGCCTCCCCTCCACGCTTAGAGGGAGAGGGTCTGATAAGTCCATGCGCGGAGGGGAGGCAGGTCAAGGGGCGCCAGAAACATACAGGTAAGAACTGAGCTGTTTGGCATTGGAGTGAAGGCTGGAGGAGGGGGCTTTCTCCAGGACAAACAGTGCTGTCAGAGGCCTTTGTTCCTTTGGTGAGCCCTTCCCTGGGGCGGCAGACAGTCACTGTGTCTGGGACTCCAGCAACCTGGCTCACACTGGTTGCCCCGCCCTGGTGATTCCCTAAGGCCCTGCCCCACCCAACTTTCGGGCCCACCCAAGCTATTGCCAGTTGCTTAACCATGGGATTGGCCTGTCTTGGATCCTGCTTCAGGTTTTCCTAAATTCTTTCAAACAAGCAGCATCTGGTCTCAGCTAGCCTCATACCTCTCATTAAGTAACACACAGAAACAAATACAGGGAGGCAGCCCGAATGAGGGGACAAAGAAACAGATCCCAAATGAAAGAACAAAACAAAACCCCAGGAAAAGAACTAAGCAAAATGGAGATAAGCAACCTAACTGAGTTCAAAACACTGCTTACAAGGATGCTCAATGAACTTAGTGAGAACCTCAGTGAACTTAGTGAGGGCCTCAAGAGCATAAAAAAGGACCAGTCAGAAATGAAGGAAGCACAGCTCAATGAACTTAGTGAGAACCTCAGTGAACTTAGTGAGGGCCTCAAGAGCATAAAAAAGGACCAGTCAGAAATGAAGGAAGCACAGTCAGAAATGAAGGAGGCACTAAATGAAAGTAAGAATAGCCCTGGCTGGTTTGGCTCAGCAGTAGAGCGTCAGCCTTAGGTCCAGAGAGACTGAGTTCCATTCCCTCTAAGGGCATGTACCTCGGTTGCAGTTTGTCCCCGGCCCTGGTTGGGTCGTGCAGGTGGCAACCACTTGATGTGTCCCTTTCACGTCGATGTTTCTCTCTCTCCCACTCTATCTGAACAAAAAATGGAAAAATGTCATAGGGTGAGGATAAAAAAAGTAATAATTTACACAGATTCAATAGTAGAGTAGGTTAAAGTCAAGAAGCAAACCATAGATTTGGAATATAAGGAAGCAAAAAGCACCCAATCAGAACAGCAAAAAGAAAAAAGAATCCAAAAAAATGAGGATAGTGTAAGAAGCCTGTGGGACAACTTCAGGCATGCCAACATTCGCATCTTGGGGGTGCCAGAAGGAGAAGAGAGAGAACAAGAAATCGAAAACCTATTTGAAACAATAACGGCAGAAAACTTCCCTAACTTGGTGAAGGAAACAGACATACAAGCCCAGGAAGCACAGAGAGTACCAAATAAGATGAACCCCAAGAAACCCACACCAAGACACATCATCATCAAAAGGCAAAAGGTTCAAGACAAAGAGAGACTCTTAAAAGCAGCAAGAGAAAAGCAATTGGTTACCTGAAAGGGAGTTCCCATGACTGTCAGCTGATTTCTCAAAAGAGACTTTGAAGGCCAGAAGGGAGTGGCAAGAAATATTCAGAGTGAAGAAAAGCAAGAACCTACAACCAAGAGTACTCTATCCTGCAAAGCTGTCATTTAGAATCGATGGCCATATAAAGAGTTTCCTAGACAAGAAAAAGTTAAAGGAGTTCATCAGCACCAAACCGTTATTATATGAAATGCTGAAGGGTCTTTTTGAAGAAAAAGATCAAATATATGAACAAACAAAATGGCAATGAATACATATGTATCGACAATGGAATCTACAAAAATGAACAGGCAGAACAGAAACATTCTCATAGATACAGAGAACGTTTTGTTGGTTGCCAGATGAGAGGAGGGGTTGGGGGAATGGGTAAAAAAGGTGAAGGGATTAAGAAGTACAAATTGGTTGCTAGACTGACAAACCTCAAAGGAAAGGGGGTTGGGGGTGGAAAGAAATAAACCAAAGAACTCACATGCATATATACACAACCGATGAACACAGACAACAGTGTGGGAAAAGGCAGGAGGGGGGCGGGAGTGGGGAGGAGGGGGTCAATGGGGGAAAAATGAGGAACATCTGTAATACATTCAACAATAATGATTTAAAAAAATGATGAAAAAATTAAAATAAATAAATAAAAAGGAAAGGAAAAGAAAAAAAAAGGTCAAGCATTAATATCTGAGAACTGACTGAACTGAATCAACCCTAACCATCTTATATATTTTTTCATTGATTTGAGAGAGAAATACCCAAGGGCTGCCTTCCGCAGGCCCCCTACTAGGCATTGCCAGAAACCTGGCCATGTGCCCTGACAGGGAATCGAACCACAACCTCTTGGTTCATTACGCAAAGATCAACTGGAGTACACTGGCCGTTTTTTACGTGCTTCTTTAATGGCAATCTACGGTAAGCGCAACCTTGTGGCGGATTCTGGGAAATGTAGTCCAAAGTGCCTTGTAGTCAGAACCACTTCCGCTCTGAGAGGGAGGAGCTCCAGCCCTCGCGTCGCTGGGAGATTCTGGAGAGTGCGGGACTCAATACCGGCCCGGAGGTGAGTGAATGAACGAATGCGGAGCCCCTTTGTCTCTTCTTCCTGCTTTGCAGGGGCGTGGGACCCGCAGGTGCCATCCTCGCTCGGGGAATAGAAGCTTGGAGGGCAGGTTTGCCACTGGTTTGCGGGTGGAGTTGGGGGCGGTCCGGGGTGGCGATTCTAGGTTTGAGGGTCTCTGGGCCGGGTTCCCTCGCCTTCCCGACATTCGCTCGAACTACCGCCTTCTAATGATATAATCTTGGTAGAGTTATTTAATTTCTCCATTTTTCCTGTCTAGAGTGGAGTTAATAATAGTGTCACCAGATGGGGACCAAGTTAATAGTAGTGTCACCGGAAGGGGACCTGGCCCAGTCAACCCTCCAGCCAGACCGCAGTGTGTGGGTTCATGACTTGATACAGGTTAAGTTTTCAGAACAGGAGTCCAGGTAATTTTAAGAGTGTATTTATTTAAACTGGGGACAATAAGAGTTTAGGAGAAAGGAATTAAAAAGTTCACGCCTGAGGTAAGGTGGGGCGTGCTCCAAAGAGAGCCTGGGACTGGCTTCTTTTCTGTGGAGGGGATTTATCTGCTTTCCAAAGGCAGGATATTTTCGGGAGCCCTCAGGAGAGGGTCTCAATAGAATATTCATCAGCCTTTCCTGGTGTGCCTGTTCAGGGTCTAGTCTCCACTGATTGCAGCTGGCCCTGGCCTTGACTGGCCAAGTTTTGCAGCTTTTCTGGACATGGAGCTGAAATACAACTGAGGCCTTGTTGTTATCTCTGGGGAGGAAAGGTCAGGGGAGGTGGTCTAAACCCAATGACCAGAGATATGAAAGGTCACCCTGGGAGCAGGTTCCACACCAGTTTTGCCCTGGGGCTTTCTGCCTGAGTGACCTTGTGTATCTGGCTGTAAATATCTCTGCCACTTTGTTCAGTTATCTGTCTCTTTCCCCATTCCACTAGCCAAGGAATTTTCCTAGCTTCTTGCTATCCTGCCTCAGCAGTACCTCCCTAGTTGGCGTGTTGTGAGATTTAGGTGAAGTAAAAAGGTGTAAAAGTGCTTTGAAGTGACCCTGGCACAAGCTGAAAGGTGGCTGGTTGTATCAATCTATTGTTTCTTTTCAAAGCTCTCTGTCCCTGAAAGCTTCTGTGCTGGTCCTGCGTGTGTTCTGAGTTCCAGCTGCAGTGCCACCAGCCCTTCCTAAGCTGTAGAGTCCTATGTTATGGAGATTGTGTCATTCTTTCCAGTGTGCCCAACACTGTGCCAAGGTTTGCAGAAAGAAGTTACTCAATTAAGTCTTTGTGGCTGGTGCAAGTGTCAGTGGGCAACTGGACACAAGGGCCCGCGGCCCTGAGAGGTTGTTTTCTGAATTCCTGGAAACGGGTTGGGTGATAAAACAATGAAAAGGATCTATCTAGGCAGTTCTTGTCCTTCATTTCACTCACTCTTGGCTGTTTACAGTTGCTTTTCCCAAGTATTTGATAGTTGATGTACAGTTGTGGACAATACTTTCATGTCCTAAAACAAATTTACTTAGGAACAAACTGGAGTAGTGCATCATTTCTGTATATTTGTTGCATAATGACAATGATAATTAGCATTTATTGGGAGCTTGTTATGAGTCAGGCAGAGTTTCCAGTGCTTTCCATGAATTAACTGTTTTCTACAGATGAGGCACAAGAGGATAATTGACCTGCAAAGGTCACTGAACCAGTAACTATAGCACTAGGATTGAAACCATCCCTTCTAAAAGAGCACCTCTTCATTAGATTCTCTCCCTGTTTTCCTGGCCATATTTTCTTAACAGTGTCTAACCGGGTAACACATTATATACTTATCTGTTGGTTGGTTTGTCACCTGCCTACTCTACTATAATGTCAGCTTCAGGAGATCAGGAAATTTATTCACTGCTGTATCTTTAATATATAGAAATATGCCTGGACCATGTTAGATGCTCAATAGGGATTTGTTGAATGAATGCATTTATGATCCTGGTGAGTGGTGAAGCTCTCAGCTAATATGACACAGGATGTTTTTTTATCCACTATTCATTAATTCATTCTTTTTTTTTTTTTTTAAACACATCTGTCTTGAGTGCCTGCTACATGCCATGAACTGGAGAAAGAGTAGTGACCAGACAATGCAGCTTCCTTCCAAAAAGATGAGCAGATACCAGGAAGATAAAACTAAAACGCACATGAACATGTTAGAAAGTGATGAGGCTAAACACAAAAAGGGAGTGAATGGGAGAAGAAGGGAAGTGGTGGAGTGGAGGATTGAAATAAAATAAAGTATCTCTATAGAAGACTCTTTGAAGAGAATGACATGAGTAAATACCTGGTATGAAATCACTCAATCAATCAGTCGCTTTTAAAATTAAATAAATATGGTTTGCCTTACCCAGAAGCTCAAGATTGACCTTTTTATGAATATGTCACTTTTAAGGATGATATTGATTTTGTTTGAGCAAAGCAAGTAAAATAAGGAACCCAGAAGAAGATATAGGAAGGTACACTTCATCCTCTCCTCCTCTTAATTGGTAATGGCAGCCTGAGAATCACATAGCTCCAGGGAACCTCAGACATCGACTAATCCAATCCTTCCCTGGCTACCCAGCGAAACATGTTTTCAGTCATTCTTTGATTCCATGCCTTTTGTGTACTCGCTCTATTCTAGGTGCTAAGAATAAAAAAGTGTTAATTATCTCATAGGCAAAATAGTTGCTTGCCCACTAGTTATCCACCAACTATCCCCAGGTAATGAAAGGCTTCTGAGAATAGCAGAAGGTGGGCTGGTGGTGGACAGGTGGTGAGCTAGCCAGGCACACCAAACCCTACTTGCTTTCTCTCACTACATACTGTGAAATGTCAGGTCTCCTTGCAAAACTCCATTACTGTGTAAAGCAGAAGAGTGCAACAAATAAAGGGCCAGAGTGAGGGAATTGGACATTATGAACAGATATTTCTTCTAGGCTTTGGGAAGTGGATTCATTGCTCTCATTCCTACTAGAGTACTTCTGCCTGAACTGGGATGACCCATGAACATGAGCAGCTGTCAGGTACTGCATGCTTATTTCCTGTACTCACTCAAACCTCTTAACGACACTATGAGCTAGAGAATGACATCATCCCCATTTTATAGATGTGGAAAAAAGGCACAAAGAGCTACTGGGTCAGAAGAATCAATAGTGGAATGCTGATGCCATGCCCCATTCAGACCTTTTGGCCTCAGAGTTTACTCTCATGGTCATGGCCAGTACATTCCATGGCCTTTCATTTCCCACAATACCCAGGCTGAGAATGATAACTCTGGGAGCTTCAAGGGACTCTGTGTTGGCCTTACTTCTTAGAGTTGGGAGGTTGTTCATTGCCCAAGGGTCCCTGGCTGAGAGGTTAGTGATATAGGTCAAAGGAGAGCTCACTTTTTAAAAAAATTGTTTTTATTGATTTTTTTTTTTTTTTAGAGAGAGAGAGGAAGGGAGAAAGAGATAGAAACATTGATGTGAAAGAGAAACATCAGTTGGCTGCCTCCCATCCCCCCCCTCTGGGGATTGAGCCCGAAACCCAGGCTTGTACCCTGACCGGGAATCGAACCGGGACCTCTCAGTCCATGGGATGATGCTTGGTCCACTGAGTCACACTGACTGTGTGAGAGCTCACTTTTTAAAATTCACACAGAGCAGCCGTATGTGTCAGGGCCTATGTGTCATGGCTTCTCTCTCATCTACCATTTCTGCCTTCCCAGGACTCTGTGTTTCCCCAGGAGGACCAGGAGAATATGACTAAGTGTCAGGTGAGTTGAGTTTTTATTTTTATCTCTTATAGTCGCTTCTCAAAGATTAGCCACATTATTTTTCTCTTCCTTGGAAAGGATACAACACAGGTATTATGTCCCAGTTGCTATCTTTCTTTTTTTTCTTTCATTGATTTCAGAGAGAGAGGAGGTGAGAGGGAGAGAGATAGAAACATCAATGAGAGAGAACATTGATTGGCCACATCCTGCATGCCCCAGGGGGATCAGGCCCACAACCCGGGCATGTGTCCTGTCTGGGAGTCGAACCGGCGACCTCTTGGTGCATGGGTTAACGCTCAATCATTGAGCCACACCAGCTGGATCCAGTTTCGATCTTTTATATTGGTCCTAACATACAGGAAAATGGGGAAAAACAAAAAAATGAAAAAAATAAAATGGCAGACTTAAGCCCAAACATATGAAATAATTCATTAAATGTAAATGGCCTAAATATACCAATTAAAATGAAAAGATTTGTATTGTGGGTGAAAAAAAATATGACCCAACTATATGCCTATAATGCTGTAAGAAACTCACTTCAAATATAATGATATAGGCAAGTTGAAAGTGAAAGGATGGAAAATGATATACTATGCAAATATTTTTTTTATTTATTTTTATCCTCACCCGAGGACATTTTTCCATTTTTTGTTCAGATGGAGTGGGAAGGAGAGAGAGGGAGAGAGAGAGAGAAACATCAACGTGAAAGGGACATATCAAGTGGCTGCCACCCACACGACCCAACCAGGGCTGGGGACAAACTGTAACCAAGGTACATGCCCTTAGCGGGAACCAAATCTGGGTCTCTCTGGACCGCAGGCCAATGCTCTAACTGCTGAGCCAAACCGGCCAGGGCCAGGAATTATTTTTTTTAATTGCACATGCTTTTGATGGGTCCATGGAAAATTAGTGTATGAAATTGACATGCTGGATTGAGAAGAGGAGGAAACTACCTAAAGTGGACTCAGGGCCCTCAGAATCCAGAGCAACTTCCCACCCATCCTTTCTGCCCTCTCAGTGCTGCCCCTCTACCAGTGGCCATTGGTCATAAGGTTGAGGTTGCCTGTGTTTCATGTTATAGGAGCTGGTGACCTTCAAGGATGTGGCTGTGGTCTTCACCAAGGAGGAGCTGGGGCTGTTGGACCTGTCCCAGAGGAAACTGTACCAAGACGTGATGCTGGAGAACTTCAGGAACCTGGTCTCAGTGGGTGAGGACAGGGGCCCTCTGTAACTGAATGTCAGCTCCCAGGAGTATTTTTTTTTTTTTTATCCTCACCTGAGGACATTTTTGCATTTATCTTCAGATAGAGTGGGAGGGAGAGAGGAAGGAAGAGAGAGAGAAACATCGATGTGAGAGAGACACATCGACTGGTTGCCACCCACACGACCCCAACTGGGGCGGGAGACAAACTGCAACCGAGGTATATGCCCTTAGCGGGAACCGAACCTGGGACACTCTGGTCCACAGGCCGAAGCTCTAACCGCTGAGCCAAATCAGCCAGAGCTCCCAGGAGTATTTTGATTTCAAATGTTTAGAACTCGGGACTCTTGAAATATGTCCCTGAACCTAGGGATCTGAATATTCTAAGTTCTGTGGGATTCTTGTCTATACCTTTCCTATTTTTTGCAAATTGCAGTTGCAACCTCTTGGTGGGTTTTATTTATTTATTTATTTTTAATTTTTTTATCCTCACCCAAGGACATTTTTCCATTTTTTGTTCAGATAGAGTGGGAGGGAGAGAGAGAGAGAGAGAGACATTGAGGTGAAAGGGACACATCGAGTGGCTGCCACCCACCCAACCCAACCAGGGCCGACACATACTGCAACTGAGGTACGTGCCCTTAGCGGGAACTGAGTCTCTCTGGACCACTGGCCAACGCTCTAACCACTGAGCGAAACCGGCCAGGGCCTCTTGGTGGGTTTTAAAATCAGTTGGCGAGTTACATTTTTATTGTAGTGAAGGAAATAGAATAAAGATAGCATAGCTCATTGTCAGAACTGCATACAGTGTAACCAAAATAGTGAATAAATGAGGAAGGATGATCATTTGATCACTCATTGCATTTAGTACAACAGGTAACGGTCAGAATTTGGAGAAATACTATTTAGAGTGCATGAGGATTATAGTATTGGAATTAAAAATTGTGCCTTTAATGTGTCAACCTTGTACATAAGCCACTTACTCTTCACAATATATCAACCCTTCACATTGGATAGGATATTACAGTGGGGAAGAGAAGAGTAGGTTCACATTATAGAGACAGAAACCCAGGCAGCTCTGAGTCCTTCCAGGGCACAACCCAGGTGCTGTCCTCACTACCCAAGGTGGGTCCTCCCTGGCCCAAGCCTCCATCATTCATTGCTCTGCTTACTTACAACAGCTCTCTCACTATCTCCCTGCTTCTGCATTGGCTTCCTATAGTCTGTTCTCCAACAGCAGCCAGATCATGTCAGATCAGATCACTTCTCTGTTTACCCTTCCCTGACTTCCCATCTCATTCATACAATCCAAAATGCTTTCAGTGGCCTTCAGGGTCCTGCCTGATCCGGCCCTTCACCCCATCCCTGGCTTAATTTCCTGTCCTTAGCCTTCCAGCCACACAAAACTGCTTTCTGTGTTTTAGACATGCTGGCTGTGACTCGACCTTACAGCCTTCCTCTTGCTCTTCATCTGCCCACGATATTCTCCCTGATACATTCCCACCTCACTCATCTGTGTCTGCTCAGATGTCATCTCATCACAGAAGCCAGCTCTGACTACTCTGCTGAAAATCCCCAGCCCCCTACCTTGCCTTACTTTGTGAATAATTGTTAATTACCAGCTGATATATTAACAGATTATATTTTGTTTGTACATAATCTTTCTCTCCCCATTAGAGAGTATAACATCAGGAGAGCATGGAGCATGGATTGTGTCTGTTTTCTTGCTGTGTACCAGGTGCATCTAATAAAGTTAAAGCATAGGATATGTTCATTAAATATTTGTTTGATTAATGAGCAAATGGATGAATGGATGAATGGGTAGGTTGTCCCATTTGAATGGTAGTGAAAAGGCTCCCTCACAGCTTATCTTAACTTGTGGTCTTTGCGTTGCCATTAGGAGTACTGCTTCATCCATTTTATTTACCTGGTGACAGCCACCCTGCCTACCTTCCTCTCTCCTCCCTTCATTCCCTTCATTTCTCCCTTTTCTTCACTACCTCCTTCATTCTTCTTTACTTTGTATGTCCGTCAGGTGAATCCAGCCTAAAATACAGTAACTATAGTCATCCCTATTGGATATAAGTACCAAAAAGCAAAAACTACATAAGCAAACAAAAACCCAGGAAAATCTAGCTGCTAATCTGACAGAGGAGGCCCTACCTATTGTGAGTAGTGGGGGAAAATCTTCTCAGGCCTTTTATCATTTCTGTTCTTGTGTGTTCATGCTGCGGGATGGTTTCGCACAGTCAGGAATGTTGAATGCTGGCTCCATTTGACTCACTCCCTTATATTTCTTTACATATCTGCCATGGGAATTACCATCCCAGTTACAACAGTTACAGCTGTTGTCTATTTTTTTCTTACCAGGTAGCTTTCCAACTGTATTGCCATTTTTTAAAAAAATTATGATTGTTTTGTGAAAGGAAGGAAATTCTTTTTTTAAATTATTATTTAGGCACTGATTGATTCTTCTATGTAACCTGACTGGGATTCGAACCCACAACTGTAGTGTATTGGGTAATGCTTTAACCAACTGAGCTACCCATTCAGGTCTGCTTTGCCTTCTTGAACAAATCTTTACTTTTATTTTTAAATTTGTGTCCAACATCTTATTAAAATATATACAGAAAACTGTACCAATTATAAACATACACCTACATGAATTTTCAGGACATGAAATGACTTCTTATTTAAATTCTTTTTTTTGAGGTAACATTTACATATGCACATCCTAAGCACACAATGTGATGAGTTTTGACCAATAGATACACCTCTGTAACTCACACTCCTCAGAAAGCTGAATGAATCTTATACTAAGTATGTGCTACTCACATCTCCCATATTAAAAGTTCTTTTGGCAATATCAGAGTATCCCAGGATTTTGCATTTTTTTTTTGTCCATTTAGTTGGCCTGCTCCATCTCTGTAGAATATCCTTGAGGCTCATTTCCACTGCACAGATGCACACACTAAAGGGTTTCTTCTTCCTTAAAGATTCTTATAAACTAAAGCTTACAGAGAGTGGTGCTAGGTGGATCTCACTGTCTTCACTCCTCCTGGATACAGCTCATAAGTGGAGGAAAAACCAGTGTGACTGAAGGATTATTTCAGAACATTGTTACTCTTCTGATGGATGTCTAATCTAATTATGATTTTTATGGTACTTGTATTAGCTATTTATACCTGTATAACAAACTACTCTTAAACCTAGCAGCTTACTACAAAAGCATTTATGTGTAGTTCTGTGAGTCAGGAATCTGGAGGCAGCCTGGCTGGGTGATGTGGATCAGGATCTCATATAATTGCTGTCAAGGAGTCCAGCAGAGCTTCAGGCCTTTGAAGGCTAATGGGACTGAAGGATTGGCTTCCAGGATGGACTCATTCACATGGTCATTGTCCTAAGGCCTCAGTTCCTTGCCCATGATTCTGTCCCTTGGACTGCCTCAGTGTCCTCTAAACATGGCAGCTGGTTTTCCCCAGCTGGTTACAACTTAAGACAGTGGAAGGCATAATGTCTTTTATGACCTAACCTTGGAAGTGATATACTCTCACTCTTGCCATATTCCATTGGCTTCACAGACAAATCCTCATATATTATGGAAAGGGATTTGATAGGATATGGTATCAGGAAATAGGATCATTGGGTACCATCCTATATGCTGGATACCATAGCACCTTTTCATATGTAAAAATACCTATGTACAAAAACGAGAAGATAATATTAGCCATTCACATTCATCAGAAAATTTAGCCAAATTAAGTGGCAAGCCCTAGCTGGTTTGTCTCAGCGGTTAGAGCGTCGGCCTGCAGTCCAGAGAGACCAGGTTTGGTTCCCGCTAAGGGCACGTACCTCAGTTGCAGTTTGTCCCCAGCCCTGGTTGGTCATACAGGTGGCAGCCACTCGATGTGTCCCTTTCACGTCGATGTTTCTCTCTCCCTCCCACTCTATCTGAACAAAAAATAGAAAAATGTCCTTGGGTGAGGATAAAAAAAAAGTGGCAACAGTATCATAGGATTTCTACTTTCATTAGATGTGTCTGTTATGGGAATGCGTTTTCTAGTCTTTTGCAGTTATAATGTTCACCAGTTCAATATTATATATTCTTTTCACTGTTTTTTGAAAAAGTCCCCTGCTCTGTAGCCATGTATTTCTAATTTTGATCTCATGCATAAGCCTTGGTATAGTTTGAAATGAGTCTCATTAACACTTAGAGGATAGGAGCCTATTCATCATCTCTTTGTTTCCATAGGCATGAAAAAGCCAATGACAAAGCCAGTGTGGTGGACCAATGAAATATTTTTATCTCTGAACAGACATTTATTTGTCCTCATTTTCATCTCTGAATTCTCCTTATCCTTCCAGGACATTGGAATCAAAATGAGATAGAGACTCTTCAAAAAATTGAAGAGTCTTTAAAAATATACCTTTTTCATGAAGACCTTGTGTGCTGGCAAATATGGGAACAAGTTATAAGTAAGTTAACCAGAAATCCAGACTTGATAATGAATCTGCAAGGCAAAGAATCTGATTTGCCAAAACAAGGTGATTCCTCCTGTTGGTTGTGGGCAGGAGAATCTACTCAGGTTTCTGAAGATGAGAACTATGTAATAAACCTTCAAGGGGAAGTTCAGAGTTCCAGTAGTATAAAAAATCAAGAGTTTCCAATTAAGACCACCTGGGATTTCTGGAAGAAATTGTGTTTGAGACAGTCAAAGAATTATCAGAGTCGGTGTCAGTATATTGAGGGAAAACGTAAGCTGTGCAAGTGTGATCACTGTGTTAGGAGAAGGACCTCTCATGACCATGATGATGATTGGGAAGTACACAAAGGCAAGAAGTCTTATAGCCACAAGAATTGTGGAAAAGACTTCATGAAGAAGTCATTGCAGCATAGTGTAATCCACTCAGGAGAGCAAATCTCTGATGAGAATGGGAAAAGCTTCAGCCTTGGCTCCAGTGTTGAACTTCATCAACAGTTGCACCGAGGAACAAAACCTCATATGCATAGTGAGTGTCAGGAGGGTGTCAGTTATAGCTTGGCGCTCTGCACTCATCAAAGTGTTTGCAGAGAATTGAAATGCAATAGGAATGATGAGTGTGGTAAGGACTTAAGTCAAAGCTCACATCTGCAAATTCTTCAGAATATCAACACAGGAGAGAAACCCTACAAATGCGAAGAGTGTGGGAAATGCTTCAGATGGAGCTCGTGTCTTCATGTTCATCAGAGGATCCACACAGGAGAAAAACCCTACAAATGTGCTGTGTGTGGGAAGAGCTTCAGTCAGAGTTCAAATCTTCAGGCCCATCAGCGAGTCCACACTGGAGAGAAACCCTACAAATGTGCTGTGTGTGGGACAGGCTTCAGTCAAAGTTCAAAGCTTCAAGCCCATCAGCGTGTCCACACAGGAGAGAAACCCTACAAATGTGCTGTGTGTGGTAAGAGCTCCAGTTATGCCTCAAGTCTTCAATACCATCAGCGCGTCCACACTGGAGAGAAACCCTACAAATGTGCTGTGTGTGGTAAGAGTTTCAGTTATGCCTCAAGTCTTCAAGCCCATCAGCGAGTCCACACGGGAGAGAAACCCTACAAATGTGCTGCGTGTGGTAAGAGCTTCAGTCGGAGTTCAAATCTTCAATCCCATCAGCGAGTCCACACGGGTGAGAAACCCTACAAATGTGAGGAGTGTGGAAAAGGCTTCAACAGGAACTGGTATCTCCATGTTCATCAGAGGATCCACACAGGCAAAAAACCCTATAACTGTGGTGTTTGTGGAAAGAGCTTCCGACAGACATCAAATCTGCAAATTCATCAGAGAGTCCACACAGGAAAGAAGCCATAAAAATGTGAGACATGTGGTAAGGGTGTTAGTCACAGTTCATGTCTTCAAGATCATTAACAAGTCCACGCTGGAGAAAAATCCTACAAATGTGCTGTGTGTGGGAAAATCTTCATGTTTATCAGAGGAGCCACACAGAAGAGAAGCCCTATAAATGTGGCATGTGCAGTAAAAACTTTAGTCACACCTCAAGTCTTCAAGCTCATTAGAGAGCTATACTAGAGAGAAACACTACAAATGCTTTGCATGTGGTAATAGCTTTAGTAAGTGTTCATATCTTCTGGTTCATCATAGAGTACATAATGTGGCCAGTGTTCTGGCAGAGTTAAAAATGCCACAGTTCTTGCCCTGGCCGTGTTGGTTCACCAGTTGGAGCGTCGGCCTGCAGACCAGAGAGTCCCAGGTTTGGTTCCCACTGGGGGCACGTACCACCCCCCCCCCCCAAGTCACAATTCTTAAGAAAATGCACCACAGAGAAACCCTGTAAGAGCCAATTATAAGTTTGTCAGAACCTTCACTTTCACTAAAATCTACACAGGATAGAGGCCTTCAAAATAAAGATCAGCACCTTAGCAAAAGACATGACAAAATCCATGTCCATGAGAATGTAAGCTCCACCAGGGCAGGAAGTTTATTTACTGCCAGTGACCATGACCCCAAATCACTGCCTATCAAATAGTAGGTGCCTGGAAATATCTAACTTGATCTAGGTGAAAGTCTGTTATAAATAGGATGACTACTTTAAAATTTTAATGAGCTCAACCCAATTAGTTGTAATAAATTGTACTCGGAAAAGGATTTTTGTAAGAAATCTTAAAAATTAATTTAAGGGCCCAGCCCACCGCCTCAGTGGTTGAGTATCGACCCATGCACCAAGAGGTTGCCAGTTCAATTCCTGGTCAGGGCACATGCCCAGGTTGTGGGCCAGATCCCCAGTGGGGGGCATGCAGGAAGCAGCCAATCAATGTTTCTCTCTCTCCCTCTCACTTCCTCTCTCTCTAGTATCAATAAAGAAAAAATTTTTTTTCTAAAATCAATGTAAGGCCTGGCTGGTGTGGCTCAGTAGATTGAGCATTGTCCCATGGACTGAGAGATCCCAGTTCTATTTCTAGTCAGGGCACAAGCCTAAGTTTTAGGCTCGAACCCCAGTAGGGGGCGTGCAGGAGGCAGCCGATTGATATTTCTCTCTCACAACGAATGATGTCTCTAACTCTCTCCCTCTCTCTCTAAAAAAAAATCAATAAAAACAAAAAATTAATTCAAGGATATTCTCACTTATTACAAATACATAAAATTATGCACTGCAATTTGTGTGTAAGGTTTTTGCAACTGGCTCCTGACCTCTGCTCAGCTGCAGTTTTCTTTTTTTTTTTTTAATCCTTACCCGAGGACATTTTTCCATTCTTTTTTCAGGTAGAGTGGGAGGGAGAGAGAGGAACATCGATGTGAAAGGAACACATCGAGTGGCTGCCCCCCGCACGACTGACCAGAGCCGGGGACAAACTGCAACCGAGGTACGCGCCCTTAGCGGGAACCGAACCCGGGTCCCTCAAAACCGCAGGTTGACGCTTTAACCGCTGAGCCAAACCGGCCAGGGCTCAGCTGCACTTTTCAAGCAGTGATGTGTTTACCTTATTTTCACCGTCTTATTTTGTTACAGGAAGAGACAGTGAAAACAAGAAAACTTGATTTTAATTCCTTAAAGCTTCATGGAGTGTGGGGCAAAAGGGGGTTAATATAACAGAATGTTGGATGTTGAACTGAGCTTTTAAGGCACAGTACACCACTTTGGACACCACCCCATACATTTTAGTGTTTCAGTAGTTTTTAGGTTTTCTTGCTTAAACTGGTGTATATTTACTGGAGGTAGGGGACAGTTTCCCACCATTTATTTTCTGGACCTTACCTTCCAGACACTGAATAGTTATGATCTATGATATCTCAAGTTTTATGTCACCATCAGAAATTTAGGGCCAATAATGCAGTCATTAGCAGACACTAGAGTGGCCTGCTAGAAGTCAGAGTTGTTTATATCAGGTAGAATGTCTTCAACTGTAAAAAGTAGAAAACTCAAGACAAAAGAGTGGAGATAAAAAAGGGGATTCATTGCTGTGCCTCATTTAAACACAGGTGGGTGAGGATGGAGACCTGGTTGAAAATGCCTCTGGATCAATCCTTTTGTGATTCTCTTACCTCTGACCATTCAGTTGAGTTGATTTCCACATTTATTCATTGCAACCCACTGATAGGAAATTTATTTCAAGACTCAATGCTCTGTTAACCTTAGAACATACCCGTTTAAATATTTCTAAGGCAGTTGTCTCTACACCTTTGTCCCTCTGTCACATATAGACTTGCCATTTTCCTTTTTTAAAATTTTTATTTTATTACAGATGTTTCTCCTTTTTTTCCCCATTGACACCCTCCTACCCACCCACCCCCACTCTGTACCCGGCTTTGTTGTCCACCATTTTCCTTGAGTATACCATATTCAAATACAAATATTTGTAATGTTACTATGAGTTATGATTTGCCATTTTAATCATGCATCAGCATTGTGGAAGTTCTTTAAAACATTTTTTTTCAGAGTAAAATTAAGCTTTAAAAATGTCTCACATTTTGAAGCAAACAAAATCATTTAAAGCACTAATACAAGGAATACCACTGACCTATATAAACAATATTTTATTATCTGTTGACCTTTAGAGAGAGAAGAGATTTGTTGTTCCTCCCACTCATGCATTCATTGGTTGATTTTTGTATGTGTCCTGACCAGGGATCGAACCTACTACCTTGCTGTAACCAACTGAGCTAGTAGGGTAACCAACTGAGCTAGTAGGCCAGGGTAACAGTATTTCATTGGACATTTTAGGGTATCAACAAAAGGGTACAAGTTTATTCTATCTTACAAAACTTAGGTAGTGTGCATACTATGTTGTGAGTTGATTTACTTCGCTCATTCATGTTGGGAATATTTTCTATCAATATTGATGTATAATATTTTAATTGTGCAGTGTTCTGTTATGTTTTAGCCAATTTTCTACTGAAGAATACTCAGTGTGTGTCTCCTGAACAGCACTTCAATGAAAAATTTACAACAGTAACATCCATCTTTATGTGGAATTTCTTGGAAAAAAATTTCTAGAATTAGTGTATCAAAGAATAATCCATTTTAGATTTGGTGTATACTGTGCAGGTGTCTTCCAAAAGTACATGAAATTTGTTGTTTCTCCAACCTTCCTAAGTTATGGATATACAGTCTTGACTTGCTAAAAAGGTCCATCTGGTGCTCTTGCTCACCAGAAGGAATCCTCTGTGGCTAAAGATACCATACAGCGCCTCCACTTACTGTGATATGCAATGTCTGTCATTAAAACCAAAATTAATTAGTGTTTCCAGGGAAAAGAAAGATTACATGACCCAGAACAAAGAGAAAGATGATGAAACTGACCCCTAGATGGTCCAGATATGACAGTTAACAAACATAGATTTTTTTTTTTTTTTTTTTTTATCCTCACCCGAGGACATTTTTCCATTTTTTGTTCAGATAGAGCGGGAGGGAGAGAGAGGAAGAGAGAGAGAGAGAAACATCGACGTGAAGGGACACATCGAGTGGCCGCCACCCGCACGACCAACCAGGGCCGGGGACAAACCGCAACCGAGGTATGTGCCCTTAGCGGGAACCGAACCCGGGTCTCTCTGGACTGCAGGCCAACGCTCCAACCGCTGAGCCAAACCGGCCAGGGCACAAACATAGATTTTTTTAAAAATTTTTTTCTTGATTGATTTTGGAGAGAAAGGGAGAGAGAGAGACAGAGAGAGAGAGACATCAATGAGAGAGAACATTGGCCGCCTCCTGTATGCCCCCCACTTGTGACCCCTTGGTGCATGGATCGATGCTCAACCACTGAGCCACACCAACCGGGCCAAACATGGACTTTTAAGTAACTTTTATTAATGTGTTCATTAAAATATTGAGAATTTCACTAGAGAACCGTTGAAAGGAATCACATAGTCTTGGATTTCATAAATACAATAACTCGTTAAGAATGTAATATAGCCCTGGCTGGATAGTTTAGCTGGTTAGAGCATCATTCCATACACCCAAATGTTGTGGGTTTGATTCCTGGTCAGGGCACATACCTTGGTTGTGGATTCAATCCCTGGTCGTGGTGCACACAGAGGGCAACTGATCTATGTTTCTCTCTCACATTGATGTTTCTTCTCTCTAAAAATCAGTAACATATTCTTTATTGAGGATTAAATTTTTTTTTTAATGTAAAGAATGTAATAGGTGGAATTTAAAGCTGAATCGATGTGGCTTAGAATTAACATTGTTAATTCTCTAACCTGCAAAGCTCCATAGACTGCTAATTCCTCCAGGTCAAAGACTGTTATGTTTTATTGTGTAGTGCTAATTCCTCCAGGTCAAAGACTGTTATGTTTTATTGTGTAGTCTGTGCAGTGAATGTTTCTAGAAACACTGAGGTTCATGAAGGTAGAATCCTTGCTGGAGAGAAATTTTGGGGAGTCCATTGGGCAACAGGTCTCATCCAGACATGAATACATCTTTCTTTTAAAAGTCAAATCAGATAACCCTATCAATAGCATTTCTTCCTGAGATTTCTGTCCAAGTCAGTAATCCTGGAACTTCCTGTCCTGGTCATTAGAGTCTCGGTAGTGTGACTGCACTGGGGAGACTTAGAAAAGGAAAAGAAAATGGAAGACTTGATTCAAAACTGAGGAGAGAGGTGGAAATGTGAGCGGTGGGAACAGTCTATTGAGAGTGAAAAGAAAGGTGAAGATATCTTCAAGGAAAAGGGTGTATGAGTCAATGGTCAGGTAAGGAGGAAACAATAGTCACAGCTGGCTAATTGTTACACTTTCTACACCAGGTTGTGCCCAGACTGACTAGTCCAGGAAGGTCAGGCGGTCCTGGCATTATGGATTCTCTTCTGTCATATTTGCCTACTCTGTTCCAAAAGAAGGACAGTTCAACAAATTCCAGGGAAGTGAGATTTCCTTTCTTTGTTAAACACCTTGTCCATTCTCAAGATGGATATGTCTCTCCCATGAGGGAAGCTTAACATCCATTGAGGGACACTGCAGGGCCACCATTCTCACTGTGTTAAAGCCTCTGGGAGGTAAGTGTTATTATTCCCATTGTAACCCGAGAAAACCAGCTCAGGGAGCTTAAAACCATTGCTCTAGTTCACACAAGTGGCAGGATTTGAACAGGTTCTCAAAATTCTTAATTATGAAAATTTCAAAAATAACGAGAAAATAAAATGGACCCCCCCCCCCATGTATTCATCCCTCAAAGTCACCAGTTAGCAGGATTTTGCCAGGTTTGCTTACTTTATCACCCCCCATTCCTTTTTATCTTAAATGCCAAAATAACTTAAAGCAAATATAATCTATCATTTCACACCAGTGGACTTCAGTAGGCATCTCTTAACATTATTTTACAGAACCACAAAACTTATAACATCTAACAAAATTTAGGTTTTTGTGATCACGTCTATTTTTTTATTTTAAATTTTATTTATTTATTCTGTAGTTATTCCCCACCCCCCCCTTTTTTGGTACGTACCCCTAGTGGAACCGAACTTGGGACTCTCTGGTCCTCAGGTCAATGCTCCAACAGCTGAGCCAAACTGGCCAGGGCTTTTCCTTCCTTTTTAACTTGTATGTATTTATTTTTTATTTTTTGAGAATTTTTATAAGAGTTTATCTGAGCCAAACTGATGACATACTGGGAAGCAAGAGCAAGATCACAAATGCTACACCCATTCCCCCACCACTTTTTGTACTTTTTATCTTAATTTGACATTAATATAATACTGGCCTCTTCTATTTTCTGGCCGAGATTGTGTAGAGTGGTGCTCATTACTCTTTTTTTTCCCTTTATTGAGTTTAGAAAGAAACATCGATGAGAGAACATCGTTTGGCCGCCTCCTGCATGCCCCCCACTTGGGGATTGGGCCCACAACCTGGGCATGTGCCCTGACTGGGAATCGAACCTCTTTGTGCATGGGTCAGTGCTCAACCACTGAGCCACACCAGCCAGATGGTGTTCATTATTCTTTAAATATTTGGTAGAATTCTCTAGTAAAACCATCTGGGCATGGGTGTTGTGCCCAAGGGAATAAATATGGAATCAGATTGCCAAGGTTTAGACCCTGGTGTGACCACTTAACAGTGTGTGCCCTTGCACAGGTAAATTACCTGTCTCTGCCTCTGTTTATTGTAAAATGAGGCTAATATTTGGGATGTTTCATAACTGATTTAATACATGTCAAGCAATGGAAACGCTACCCAATTCACAATAACCACTCATGGATGTTTGTCCCACTGGTCTAATAGATGACAGCATGCAATCACTGCAAACATGATTCTTAATAGTTACATAACAAAAGTAATCCCCTGAGATCAAGAATAACAACATGCCTATTATCACATTGTATCCATAACTCCAGATTTACCCAGTGTGAAGAATCAACAATAAAACAAGGTATAGGAATTAGAAAACTGTTTACAGCTGACATTATAATTTATGTAGAAATACCAAAAGAATATACAAATAAGACTTTGGGATTAGTAAATTTGGGCCACAACATACAATGGCAATATAAAAACATTGAATGGTATTCCTATATACTAGCATCAACTAGAACATGAGAAGTGAAAAAATTTATAAAGAAAAGTATCAAATACCCAAGACTAAGTCTAATGAAAAATGTTTTCTATTCAGAAAACAAAACAGAGAAGTTGCAGACCTAAATGAATGACAGACTTAATAAAAATATATAAAATCTCTCCAGATTAATCTACAGCTGCAATACAATCTCAAATAAACAAGGTTTTGTTTTGTTTTTATTGTAGAATATATATGGACATTTAAAGGGCAAAAATAGGAAAGAATCTAGAAAAACTACACAACTGGAGGTGTTACGCTGTCAAATATGAAACCTATTTTTTTTCTTTATTGATTTTAGAGAGAGAGGAAGGGAAAGTGAGAGAGAGAGAGAAACATCGATGAGAGAGAATATTGATTGGCTGCCTCCTGTGCCCCCCACTGGGGATCGGGCCCACAACCTGGGCATGTGCCCTGACTGGGAATTGAATCAGCAACCTCTTGGTGCATGGGTCAACGCTCAACCACTGGGTCACGCCAGTCGGGCTGAAACCTATTCTTAAATTACAATTATTAGTCCTGACCGGTTGCTCAGCAGTTAGAGCGTCAGCCCACTGACCGCAGAGTCTTGGGTTTGATCCCCAGCCCTGGTCGGGGTCCTGCAGAAGGTAACCAATCGATGTGTCCCTCTCACTTTGATGTTTCTCTCTCTCCCTCCCTTCCACTCTATCTGAAAACCTATGGAAAAATATCCTAGGGTGAGGTTTAACAACAAAAATCACAGTTATTAAAACAGAGGTAATGAACAATAATGGCCATCAGACCAGGAAAACAATAGAGTTCATGTCCAGTAGCCCTCCTGATACACAAAAAGAAGCCACTGCAGTGCTAGTGGAGGAAAGAGGGTCACATCAAGAAATGTCCACATGGGAAAAAAGTAAACCGTGACTTTATTTCACACCATACACACAAATCAATCCATATGGTTACTAGACCTAAAAGTGAAGTTGAAATAATAGTCTAGAGCTGCACTGCCCAACAGGGTAGCCACTGGCTTCATATGACTTTTCTCATTTAAATTAAGTTTATTTCCTCAGTGAAACCACATTTCCCAAGTGCTCTATAGTCATAATGTGGTTGGTAGGAACGATGTTTGATAGCACAGATATAAAACACTTTAATTATCTCAGGTCTATCAGACTACTGTTCTAGATGGCTCTCTATTATTTCATGTAAATGAGATCATACATTATATACTCTTATAACCTGCAATTTTTTTCAACGTTTCCTCAATATTATAAAATCATATTTCTGTCAATAAATATTGGCTTCATTATTTCAACAGAGATTTATTAAATGGATGTACCCTTTCATTTAATCAATTCCCTACTAGGGGTTGCTTACTTTGTTTCTGATGTTAAATTAAGCATTATACATTGTGCCACAAGGAACAATAATGTCTACATCCTCTTGTACTTGTCTTACTTTCCCCTTGGGATAAATGTCTATAATTGGGATTGCTAGACCCAAAAGAGAAACACATTTTAAATTGTATTATTTATTTTTTTACCCTCACCCGAGGGCATTTTTGCATTTATCTTCAGAGCTGGAGGGGGAGGGGCGGGGGAAGAGAGAGAGAGAAACATCCATGTGAGAGAGACACAGAGACTGGTTGCCACCCACATGGCCCCAACCAGGGCCAGGGACAAACTGCAACCAAGGTATGTGCCCTTAGCAGGAACTGAACCCAGGTCTCTCTGGACCGCAGGCTGACGCTCTAACCGCTGAGCCAAACCGGCCAGGGCTCACATTTTAAATCTTGATCCAAATTGTTAAGAAGTCTTCCAGAAAGGCCATCCCTATATACTCTTGACAAAAAGCTCACTGGGTCCTGGCCAGCAGTTAGAATGTCAGCCTGTGGACCAAAGAGTCTCAGGTTCAATTTCAGTCAAGGGCATGTACCTCAGCTGTGGTTCAGTGTCTGGCCCTGGTTGGGGCGGTGCGGGAGGCAGCCAGTCCATTTGTTTCTCTGATGTTTCTCTCTCTCTTCCCCCCTCTCCCCTCCCTCCCTTCCTCCCACTCTGTTGAAGATAAATGGGAAAAGTGTCCTCTGGTGTGGATTAAAAAAACATTTTTTTTTTAAAGCTCATTGGAAACTTGTGTTCCCAGCCTATTACCAAAAGTAGGTACTATCAGTTTCTCTAAGTTGAATATAAGGAAACAATGACAGGACAGATATTGTAAGAAATATTCATGACCTCTGAGGTCTAGGAACTTGATTTTAGTAGAGTTTCCACCATTTCCTAAATGAAAATGGTGATTCACTCTGCCTACACTGTGCACACACTATGGTTCATGCTGAACATCTGCCTGCCTTCTGGGCCCTGGGTATTTGAGCACGTGGGAGGCAGGGCTGCCTGTGTGGCCAGCCTTCCAGCAAAGTCTCAGGCACTGAGTATCTAATGGGCTCCCCTTGTAGACACACATGACATGTGTCGCCACAACTTGTTTTGGGGGAATTGTCTGTCTTGTGTGATTCCACACTGAGAGGACTCTTGGAAACTTGGACTGGTTTCCTCTAGACTTCACCTCATGAAACAAATTTTAGATAAACCAGAGGACAAAAGAGAGCCCAGGGAGTGAAAGAAACACTGAACTTGCCCTGACCAGTTGGGCTCAGCGGTTAGAGCGTCAGCCTGCAGTCCAGAGAGACCCGGGTTCAGTTCCCGCTAAGGGCGCCGGTTGCAGTTTGTCCCTGGCCCTGGTCGGTCGTGCGGGTGGCAGCCACTCAATGTGCCCCTTCACCTCTCTCTCTCTTCTTCTTCTTTCTCCCTCCCACTCTATCTGAACAAAAAAATGGAAAAATGTCCTCGGGTGAGGATAAAAGAAAAAAAACAAACACTGAACTTGCCCGGCAGCAAGTACACAGCTGTCACAAACTTCCTCCCCAGCTGTTGTCAATCTGGTAAATGCCTAATTTAGTGCTTGGGGTTTGAATTGACTTTGCAACGAGGGGAAGAGACTTTTTAAAATGTGGCCTTGCAATTTGTTGCTCTTGCACCTAAATGTATAATAAAAAATGGGTGTAAATGTTTACATGATTATAACTTCATAAACGCTAGTGGGACCCCCCAGTCAGGGAAAGCTACAAAGAAGAGTGTCAGGGCCACAACTCCCTTGCTTCCTGCTGCCAGTGTGCACCTTGAAATTTAAACTGAATTTCAGGAATAGAATAAGTGTCTGTAACTGATGATCTGAGTCTTGCCTGTTGGAGCCTCTGGGGAAATGGGGAGTCAACATGAGAAAAGAGATCATCTTTATGCGGAGATGCACTTTCGGAGTTTTCAAAAGCAGTTTTTAACCCAACGGGTGTAGCTCAGTGGATTGAGGGTCCTCCCGTGGACTGAGAGGTCCTGGTGCCTGGATTGTGGGCTCAATCCCCAATAGGGGGTGTGCTGGGGGCAGCCGATCATCAATGTCTCTGACTCTCTCTCCCTTCCTTTCTCTCTAAAAAAAGCAGTTTTTAGTTGCTAATGAACTCTTGGAACTTCAGATGCCTGACTCTGAGAGATGGATGCTTGCCCAGTGTGTGTGTGTGTGTGTGTGTGTGTGTGTGTGTGGCATTTCTTTCCTTAAAATTTTTTTTCAATTACAGCTGACATACAATATTATATTAGTTTCAGGTGTACAGCATAGGAGGTACACATTTACATAACTTATGAGGCATTGACCCATGCACCAAGAGGTCGCTGGTTCGATTCCCGGTCAGGTCATATGCCCAGGTTGTGGGTCCTATCCCCAGTGGGGGGCATGCAGGAGGCGGCCAATCGATATTTTTGCTCATCGATGTTTCTATCTGTGCCTGTCCCTTCCTCTCTATAATCATTTTTTTTTTAAAGACATGGATTAGGGAGAATGCTCCCATTTCAGAATCTGCAAGTGTCTCACATTTAAAGAGAAAAGCACTTTTCTTTCAGAAGGCAGGGTAAGAAGGGCTAGCAGGAAATTTGCGGGGGGAGAAGGCAGGGAGGAGCAGGTGTCCAAGTGGGGCTTCAACTGGAAATGTCTTATGTCTGCAGAGATGGCCCAGAGATGTCCTCTAGGTGCCGGAGAACACTAGGTAAGTAAGAAACCTGGAAGAACCTAGAAACGGAAACTGCTGCTGTCCAAGCCCCCTGACCTGGGAATCTCCACTGTCACTTAGACCACACCACCGCTGTTCGGTTGTGGGCTCATTCATTCCTCCATTCATTGTGCCTTCTGCTCTTCATAGGTTTGAGGGACTGGCCATACAAAGCTGAGTAAGAATTGCCTCAGGCAACACAGGAGTTTAATTAATCAAGTACCCCTGGAGGGTGATGGAAGGCTTCTTAGAGACAACACCTGAGTTGTGTTTTGAAGGGCACATGAAAGCAGGCCTCCCAGGTGGAGCCAAGGGCCTGAACAAAGAGGTGAGAGGGCTTGAGGACTCAGAAAAGCCAGATCTGTGGAGCTGGGTCTAGCAGTGGAACATTGCTGGACGTCATGGACAAAACTGAGCCAGGCTCTTCAGAGCCTCATTTGATCTGTGAGTTTTTTCCACTATACACCTGGAATTGTCAGATCTCCACGTATATCCCAGTTGTTAACTGAGCAGAAGGCATCAACTTCCCTGGAGCCAGAGAGGGAATTAGGGTGTGAGTCTTCTCCATGTTGAGAGAAACTAGCAGTAACAGGTACCATGCCTCAAATACCATGTGCCCAGCTGTGTGTGCGATATGTATATTTAACTGTGTAACTATTCACAAGAACCCTGGGAGAAAGTTATCTTCCATTTATATGGATGAGGCAATGAGGCAGAGGAAGGGAGTCAGTGTTAGAACCTCCAAGATGGGGCCCTAGAAACCACACTTTGCGTTGTTTTCTGGTGAAGCAGCTCACAGGGCAGCAGGCACTGGCTCCGTTTCCTGTGTCTGTCTGTCCTTTACTTTTTGGCTGAATACGGACCCCTACAATGCCCATGTCCTAGTCCCTGAACCCATCAACATGTTCCCTTCTATGGCAAAAGGGACTTCGCAGGTGTGATTAGGTTAAAGTATGAGATGGGCAGAATATTCTGGATTATCCAGTGAGCCCAGTGTAATTCCAAAGGCTTTATCGGAGGATGGTAGTCAGGAGCAGAGATGCTGTGCACCTGGCTTGGAAGGAGGAGGATGGGTCACAAGCACCCTCAAGAACCTGGAAGCCACGAGAAATGGATTCCCCAGCAGCAGCTGCAGGAGAACCAGCTCTGTGACACCCCAGTGTTCTCCCAGGAAGTCTCACTTTGGACTTCTGACCTCCATAACGACCCGGGAACACATTTCTGTTGCTTTAAGGTAAGTTTGTCCTATTTACAGGCACCGTAGGAAACAAATACTCTGCTGGCCTTACCTGTCACTTATCCCAAGAGGGTGCCCCCCCAGTTCTTGTCTTCAGAGCAGCCTGGTGACAAAGTGGAGTCACAGCTCACCGAACCTCAGCCTTACCCTCTGGTAGGTGGGAGCAATGGTCATCCTAGTCATCCTCATTTATGGAGAACTGATCCAAAGTGCAGGTTCGAGCCCCGCCTTACACAGATAAACTCACAACTCCTCCAAAGCACCCTAAGGGCTGCGTTTAGTCATCACTCAAGTATTGTTCAATGAAACAAAGACTCACAGCAGTTTTTGTTTAACACAAAAGAAAGGTCAGCCCTGGTAGGTTTGGCTCAGCAGTTAAGAGCATCGGTCTGTGGTCCAGAGAGACCTGGGTTCGGTTCCCACTAAGGGTGCATACCTTGGGTGCAGTTTGTCTCTGGCTCTGATTGAGTCATGCGGGTGGTGACCATTCGATGTGTCTCTTTCACATCGATGTTTCTCTTTTTTTATTTTTGGTAAGTGCCCCTAGCGGGAACTGAACCCGGAACTCTTTGTTCCACAGGCCAACGTTCCAACCACTGAGCCAAACTGGCCAGGGCAATGTTTCTCTCTCTCTCACTCCCACTCTATCTGAACAAAAAAAAGGAAAAATGTCCTCTTTAATAGGCCTATGCAGCCCAGTCTTCACCACAGTCTGTCATATTTTTCATGGCTGTATAGTATTTGAACAAATTTATTCTAATATTTTAGATATTTTCTTTGATAGAATTCAATATAAACATCTTTGTGTATGATTTGTCTCACTTCTATAGTCTCCTAAGCAAAACTGCCAGGCCAAAGGGTATTTTGATACATATTGACCAGCTAATGTTTGCTTCTATCAAGAGGTGTTAGTCTGGCTGGTGTGGCTCAGTGGTTGAGTGTTGACCCATGAACCAAGAGGTTGCCGGTTTGATTCCCAGTTAGGGCACATGTCCAGGTTGTGGGGCCTGATCCCCAGTGGGGGACATGCAGGAGGCGGCCAATCGATGTTCTCATCAGTTTCTATCTCTCTTCCTCTCTCTAAAAATCGATAAAAGGGGGGGAAAACTAAAAAAAAAAAAAAAAGTGTTGAACACAGAATGCTGTGAAATGACAATTTACCTAAATTGTTCCCGTTAATGAGATTTTAATAAAAATTAAACAACTTCCTTGTCCTGCTTCTCCCTCCCCATTTTAGCAGGAAATATGAGGGTGGTGTGTGACAAAATAGACTTCAAATCTGCCAAAGCCCCTGCCTAAAAAGGGCTGGATGAAGGAAGCACTGTGCATAGAGAAGGCACTCTATTCTAAGCATGAAAATGAGAAGAAACCATTATTAACAATTCATGTTTACTAAAACTTTGTCATTAGTGACTACTTTTAACATTTTCAAAGAGATAGAGTAAAACTGTACCTTAATGAATTAGTGTTCCAAATTTTCATTCGTATAAATTCAGTATATTAGATTAATAAAAACCAGTACTCTTCAGTCCATAAAATACAAACTCATGATTAAATATTATACTGTACATACAGATAACACTGTACAAAGAACTGAGGCTAGGTGGGGAATGGGAGCCATTCAGAAGTCCTGTTGATATTAATTTGTATTATTGTGGATGGCAGCATCCACAATATGATTTTTTAGGATGCTGTGGTGGATTTACCATAGGGAACTGAGTAGAATTTTCAGATTTTGTCCTAACATGATTTTCTCTACTTTGTTCAGTTATTGCTGGGCACTTACTACAAGCCAAGTAGTTCTACAAGGCAGACACAGTGGTGAGAAACACCCCTAAACCCATGTGGAAGTTACAATGTAGTTGACTTCAATTTTATTTGTCCGTCATTATACTTTTATAAAGAGTCCTTAACATAAGCCCTCTCTTCTGGATAGACTCCAATGAAATGTAAGATTCTTATGGTGTGTTCATCTTCAGAGCTTGACACAGAAAACTCTGATATAGCCCTGACCAGTTTGGCTCAGTGTTAGAGTGCCGGCCTGCGGTCCAGAGAGACTTGGGTTCGGTTCCCGCTAAGGGCACGTACCTCGGTTGCGGTTTGTCCCCGGCCTTGTTTGGGGTGTGCAGGTGGCAACCACTCAATGTGTCCCTTTCATGTCGATGTTTCTCTCTCTCTCTCTCTCTCCCTCTCCCTCTATCTGAACAAAAAACAAAAAATTGTCCTTGGGTGAGGATAAAAAAAATCATTTAAAAAAAAAAAAAAAGAAAACTCTGGTATAAACACCATATTTATAAAGCCAGCTTTCTCTCATGTGTAAAATCTGATGTTTATAGAGTTCATCTCCTAGCTGAGTTCCTAAAACACATTTTATAGAGCAGCTTTCCTGTGACAATTCCTCAAGCTTCTGAGTTCTGAAGGAGCTTTCCACAATCACTAGCATAGACTTTCTAATGGAGATGAAGATGTGAATTCTAAAAAAGGCTATGCCACACCTCACATTTCTATAGATTCCCTCCCGTATGAATTCTCTGATGATATACAAGATGTGATCTCTGGCTGAAGCCCTTACAACACACATCGCATATGTAAGGTCTCTCCCCAGTGTGGACCCTCTGATGTGTGTGAAAATGGGAGGCCTGACTGAAGCCCTTACCACACTGCTGACACATGTAGGGTTTCTCTCCTGTGTGGACCCTCTGATGAGCACTGAGCCCAGCACTCCAACTGAATTCTTTCCCACACTGCTCACATTTAAATGGTTTCTCCCCAGTGTGAATTATTTGATGGACTTGAAGATTTGACCTCTGGCTGAAGGCCTTCCCACAAGTTTCACATTTATATGGCTTCTCTCCAGTGTGAACTCTCTGGTGGGCTTGAAGATGTGAAGACTGACTGAATCGCTTCTGACATGCATCACATTTGAATGGCTTTTCCCCAGTGTGGACACTCTGATGAGCCTGAAGATTGGAGGCCTGACTGAAACCTTTACCACACTCTTCACATTTGTAGGGTTTCTCTCCTGTGTGGACTCTCTGATGATTGTGAAGATTCAAGCTCCAGTTGAAGCGCTTTCCACACACCTCACATTTGTATGGCTTTTCTCCAGTGTGAACTCTCTGATGGGCTTGAAAATATGAACTCTGGCTGAAGCCTTTACCACACACATTGCAGCGAAATGGTTTCTCTCCCGTGTGAACCCTCTGATGGCTCTGGAAACTTGAGGCTGAGCTAAAACCTTTACCACACTCTTCACATTTATATGGTTTCTCGCCCGTGTGGACTCGTTGGTGACTGTGAAGATTAAAGCTCAGACTAAAGCATTTC
Organism: Molossus molossus; assembly: GCF_014108415.1. Classification (NCBI taxonomy): domain Eukaryota; kingdom Metazoa; phylum Chordata; class Mammalia; order Chiroptera; family Molossidae; genus Molossus; species Molossus molossus. The sequence continues at coordinate 14,465,229 of NW_023425357.1, read as the reverse complement.
CCACACTCATCACATCTGTATGGTTTCTCTTCCGTGTGGACTCTCTGATGGGTATGGAGATTTGAGCTACAGCTGAAGCGTTTACCACAATCTGCACATTTATACGGTTTCTCTCCAGTGTGGATTCTTTCATGGGCCTGAAGATGTGATCTCTGAGTGAAGCCCTTTCCACATATGTCACATTTATAAGGTTTCTCTCCAGTGTGGACTCTGCAATGAATATTAAGATCTGTGCTACGACTGAAGCCCTTCCCACAACTCTCACATCTATAGGGCTTCTCTCCTGTGTGAACGGGCAAGTGAGCATACAGATGTGAGGTCTGATTAAAGCTCTTACCACACTCGAGGCACGAATAGGGTTTCTCCCCTGTGTGGACTCTTTGATGCGTTTGCAGGTTTGAGCTCTGACTAAAACCCTTCCCACATTCATGACACCAATAGCGTTTCTTTCTTGCGTGAACATATTGTTGAACAGGAATGGCTGAGCTGAAACTGGTATCCTCATGTGTACTATAGGTAAGGGACTGCTTTCCCAAGTGTACCTGCTGATGAACTTCAAGACTGGAACTGTCATTGAATGATTTTTCACACTGATTACACTGGTAAGTTTTCTGTCCTGTGTTGATTATACTCAGCTGGGCAAGAGGTGGCATCTTTGAGATGTCTTCACCATAATCTTTGTTGCTGGGAGCTTTTTCCCCTGTGTGTACTATATCGTCATCATGGTGGTATGAATTACAACTGAAGATGGTAGCACATGGAACAAATATACATAACTTGTTTTTCATTGGCGTCTGCTTACAGCTTCTCTGATAATTCTGTGTCTCATTCAGATATATTTCACTCCAAGAATTCTGGGCTCTCTCTATTGAAAATTCTTGATTTTCATTAATACTGGAATGATTCTGTATAAGATTCATGATACAGCCATCTTCCACATCAGCCGGAATGGATAGTCCTGTCCCCACCTTACCGGGGGGATTATGTTGTTTGGGGAATTGGGAGCTCTTTTCTTGAATATGTAGAATGGAGACTTGACTTTTCATTAATTTACTCACAACATGTCTCCTTACTTGACAGCATGAAAGTTCTCCCAATGAAAGGCACCTTACTCCTGCTTCATAAAGAGTCTCCATCTCATCTTCATTCCTGCCTCCTGAAAGAATTAAGGACAGAGAGTGACATCAGCAAGCAAGAAAGTGGGCCTGAAACCCCCAAGCCCTTATTCCCCCACTGAAATACTCAAAAGCAAAAACAAATACTAGAGACTAGCTAAAATAAGTGTGAGAGTTCTGAAAAACAGTCCAAGGTCTACAATAACCAAGAGAGCACCCTGTTGAGAAAAAGCCACATTAAAAGGTATGATATTTGGGACTATCGCAGATTGAAGGTATAAGGTGTTCTCAGGTCTTTTTAAGGGTGTGTCTTGCTTGGGGCTGTGTGAGTGCGTTTTACCATTCTACTCTGTACGTAACTACTTGTAAATGGTCTTAGGCGACACTTGTGAAAGGGTCATTCGACCCCCAAAGGGCTGATGACTCACAGGTTGAGAACCACTGCTCTAGAACATCTAAGTGCAAGAGAAGCTATGGTGGCACTTTTGGGGAGATTAATGGATTTAAAAGCATCTGTGTATGAGGGACTTGACTTTCCTGGGTCTGTGTGTATGCCTTTTCATTAGTTTAGAAAAAAACCTCAGGAGACCTTAAGCCCTTACGCAGGGCAGATCCCAAGGCTCAGAACACACCTTGCCCATTAGGCTTCCCTGGAAAAGCACCAGTCAGCAAAGACTGGTAGAGGGGGCTTTTTTCTTCAATGCTCAATTTTCAACAATAACAGCATAAAAGAAACAGGAAAAAAGGGCCTATCCAAAACAGAAAATAAAGTAGGTAAAACATCCATAAAGAAACAGGTGTCAGTATCAGACAAATACATTAAAACACTAACCATGGTCTTATACCTGCTTAAAGGACCGAAGGAGAGAGATGTAAGCATGAAGGCAGAGTAGGGAGCTCCAGCTCTTATTCCCACACAGAACACCAAATAAACAAACAAAATGGGAAAAAAATCACTTTGAACAACTTTAAACACCAGTTGAGAAACTGCCAACAACCAAGGGAACATCTAACCAAAAGAACCTGAACTCAAAAACCATCCAATGTCCTAGTTTCTCCATGTGCCTCACCCTTACCGGCACAGTGTGGGGGTTAAGACTGGGAGGAGGCTGCCCTATTCCAGGTTCCCACCTCAGGGTGGAAAGTAAAGAACAGAACTTGCTTATGTGTTCTGGGGGGTGGGGTGGGGGGGTTTGGAGAGTCCCATGGGACTGGTTTCTGTCTCGCTTGACTGAGTGCCAATGGGAATAGGGGCTCAGTTTTTCATATCAGGTTTGACATGAGAACTGCAGGGAATTTGCAGACGTGTGGGCAAGAAAATACAGGCGTAGAACAGAAATCTAAGGCTCCAAAGAAAAGCAGGAGTGAGACTCTCAGGGGAATTAACATGTTGCAAAGTAGCCATATACATGGGGGAACTAGAATTCTGAACACACAGTCCTGGGACGATGCACCTCAGAAATGCTTGAAGGACTGTGGCTTCATGTCATGCTGAACTATAACACTCTTAGAAGAAAACAGGGCAAAATCCTCACAACATTGCATTTGGCAATGCATTCTTAGATATGACACCAAAGGCACAGGCAATAACAAGAAATAAATTCACTTTCATAAAATAAAGAACTTTTGTGCATCAGAAGAGTAAAAAGGCCTATGAACAGAGTAAAAGAGCCACAGACAGGATACTTGCAAATCTTATATCTGATATGGGATATTCAGACCACAAAGAGAACTCCTAAAATTCAACAACATAAAAACACCCTGATTCAAACATGAGCAAAAGATACCAGGGAACTCTGTGAAATGTATGATTGTCTGACCACGATGCTGTACATCTGAAACTAATGCAAAATAATATTGAATGTAAATTGTCATTAAAAAATAAAATGAGCACAAGACTTGACTAGACATTTCTCCAAAGATATACAAATAGTCAACAGGCACATGAAAAGATGCTCAACATCACTAATCATTAGGGAAATGCAAAACAAAACACTGAGATACCTCTTCACACCCATTAAGATGGCTATTATTTTTTTTAAAGGTAGAGGGGGCAAGTATTGGTGAGGATGGGGCAAACTGGAACCCTTGTGTATTGCTGGTGGGGATGTAAGTGATATACCTACTATGAAAAACAGTATGGGGGTTCCTGAAAAATTAAAAATAGAATTTTAATTATGATCCAGCAATACTACTCTGGGTATATACACAAAGAAATGGATAGCAGGGATTTGAGCAGATATCTGTACACCCTTATTCACAGCAGCATTATTCATAACAACCAGAAGAAAATTAAGAAAACAATTTCATTTACAATAGCATCAAAAAGAATAAAATACTTGGGAATTGAGTATTAGGCAAACAACCAGAATGTCCATCAATGGATGAAAAGAAATGAGAAACATGCATACAATGCAACATTATGTAGCCTTAAAAAAGAAATTTTGACACATGCTATAATACAGATGAACCTTGAAGAAGTTATGCTAAATGAAACAAACCAGACACAAAAGTAGTACAAATACTAGCCCTGGCCAGGTAGCTCAGTTGGTTACAGCATCACCCGATATTCCAAGGTTGCGGGTTCAATCCCTGGACAGGGCATCAAGAAACAACTGACGAATGCATAAATAAGTGGAACAACAAACTGATCTCTCTCTCTCTAAAAACACAAGAATAAAATAAGAAGTAAAAATACTGTATGATTTCACTTATAATGAGGTCCATGGAGTAGTCAAATTCAGAGAGACAGAGACAGAAAGTAGACCAGTGGTTACTGGGACTAGGGAGAGGGAAGATGGGGAGTCATTGTTTAATGACTACAGAGGTTCGGTTTGGGGAAAAGTTCTGGAGATGAATAGCACTGATGGTTGCACAACAATATTAATGTACTTAATACCAGACTGTACATTAAGAAGGTTAGAATGATAAATTTTATTTTATGTATATTTTATCACAATTAAAAAATACACACAGACAGACATACACACTATTAAGTCTGTTGGTGTAGTGCTTAAACACAAATTAATGCAAGTTATGGATGTAGAGAGTGAAGGAAAGACATTTTTTTTTTTTTCATTCCTCACCCGAGGACATTTTTCCATTTATCTTCAGATAGAGTGGGAAGGAGGCAGAGAAACATCAACGTGAGAGGGACACATCGACTGGTTGCCTCCCACACGGCCCCAACCAGGGCCGGGGACAAATTGCATCCGAGATGCCTGCCCTTGACCGGAATTGAACCTGCGATTCATTGGTCTGCGGGCTGATGCTCTAACCACTGAGAAAAACAGGCCAGGGCAATATTTTAAATGGAGCAGACACAGAAGGACTTGGATGAAATGACTTCTGAGCAGAGACTAGAGTGAATAAGAGTGGTTGGGGATTCGTGGGAAAGCAGCAATCCAACCAGAGAAAAGAAAGTAAAAGATCCTGACGCAGAAGCATCATCGCCAGATGTCAGGAACAGTTAACGCTGGCAGGGTCAAAGGGAGGAGAATGACAGGAGAAAAATATAGAGTGGTACAGCCAGGTGAATGAGCAAACATGACAGGGTCTTCCAGGCCCCTAAATACTTTGGGGTTTGTTGTTGTTGTTTTTTTTAATCCTCACCCGAGGACACCTTTCCATATTTTGTTCAGATTGAGTGGGAGGGAGGGAGATAAACATCGACATGAAAGGGACACATCGAGTGGTTGCCACCCGCACGACCCAACCAGGGCCGAGGACAAACTGCAACCGAGGTATGTGCCCTTAGCGGGAACTGAACCCAGGTCTCTCTGGACCGCAGGCTGACGCTCCAACTGCTGAGCCAAACCTGCCAGGGCGGGTTTTCTTCTGAGTGAAATGAAAAGCCAGTGGAGGGTGTCGAAGCAGAGAGACATAACGTGATTGATGTTCTTTTTTAATTTATTTATTGATTTGAAAGAGGAAGGAAGAGGGAAGGAGGGAGAGAGAGAAAGGAAGAGAGAGAGAAAGACAATGCAGTCATTGGCTGATTTTTGTATGGGACCTGATCAAGGACAGAACCCGCAACTTTAGTGTATCCAGAAGACACTCTAACCAACTGAGCTCCCCAACCAGGGCTTGTGACTGATGTTTTCAAAGGGTCTCTCGGGTCTCTGTGGAAAACTGATCACCCAGAAGAGAAACAGAGTAACGAGCTGTTACCTTCAAGGACTCCAGCTGCCCAGTTCCCTCCTGAATGCCCACCTCTTTGAGTTTGGATCTGCGTAATACAAAGATGTTCCTCTCTCTCCAACTGGGATATCACATCTGGTTTAGAGGACAGATGTCCTGTGAAAAGACAAGATTTAAGTAAAAAAATTAAAGGTAAAAAGTACTGAAAAAAATTTCGGTTCCAATCCCATGATGTAAGGCTCTGCCTCTCCCCCAAAGCAGTGTTTATCAAATATTTCGATGTAACTTACTAATTTCATGACCTACAAGTTTAATAAAAAATATATGAGCCCTAGCCAATGTGGCTAGGTTGGTTGGAGTGTCATCCTGTACACTGAAAGGTCATGGGTTTAATTCCCAGTCAGGGCACATACCCAGGCTGAGCATATGGGAAACAAGTGATCAACGTTCCTCTCTCTTTAAAATCAGTAAAAAGGTATTCTTAAGTAATGATTTAAAAAAAAACAAAAAAACGTGAAATAAGGAGCCAGGTACAGCCAAGCTCAACTGTTCATTTATAATTAATTTACAAAAGACAAAATGTTTACCTTGAAACAAAGACTAGCAATGTCTTGTCTCTATGTTCCAAATAGACTGGAAAACTCTGGTCTCTATGGGGTCCAGAAGTTTTAAAGTAGTGGACAGAGGCCAGGATGCTACCAAACATCCTAAAATGCTCACAACATTTTATGTGAGGATAGTACTTGTGGGAGACTTTTTGCATGGCATCAATTTTGATAAAATCTGCTCTGCCATCGCCTGCCCCAAGGCAGGATATCTCTGCATTCTGCATTTCTTTATCTCTGCATTTTGCATTTCTTTAAGTAACCATTTACTCATCAAGCCAGTCTTTACTGACCTTTTGTTCCTTTTGTAGTATTTCCTGGAATTGCTTCGGGCAAGCTTGGTGCTTGGCAAAAGGTGCTTCTTGCCCTATATATTGTGTGAATTACCCCTGAATAAATGAGACTTGATCAGAGCCCTGTCTTGTCTCCATTTCCCGTGTCTCTTGTCCCTCCTCATCCTCACTCCCCCTCGTTGCTGGACCTGCGGGACGGGTCGGGTCAAGTACTTACAACAATTATCTGGCCTGGTCAGCAACAGTGCCGAATGGGAAACCCTGATCAATGGATGAAGTTACGTTATGAAGGCGCCTATACTCACCCAATGAGACCAGGTTCTGAAAGTTCTCTAGCATCACGTCTCGGTACAGCTTCCATTGGACAGGGTCCAGCAGCCCCAGCTCCTCCTCGGTAAAGACCACAGCCACATCCTTGAATGTCACCCCTTCCTACACCAAACACAGGTAACCTCAATCTCAGAACTGGGAAGAGAGCAGCACTGAGCAGGTGGAGAAGATATATAGGAAGTTGTTCCAGACTCTAAGGACCCTAACAACTCTTTTTTTGTTGGTACCTGCCCCTAGAGGGAACTGAACCTGGGACTCTCTGGTCCGCAGGCTGACGCTCCAACCGCTGAGCCAAACCGGCCAGGGCCTAAAAACCCTTTTTAATAGATTTTCTCCTCTTCTGCTTCCATAATCACACCATAAATGGAGGGAGAGGAAGGAACCAAGAGATACATAAAAAAATCTTGTGTACATTTAACGTGGTACCCTTTATGTAGTTAAATAAAGCATCTAGAGCCCTGGCTGGGTAGCTTAATTTGTAAGAGCATCATCCCAATAAACCAGGTTTGATCCCTGGTCAAGGCACACACAAGAATAAATCAATGAATGCATAAATAAGTGGAACAACAAATAGATGTCTCTCCTTCTCTCTCAAATCAATAAACAAAAATTTAAAAATACATAAATAAAGCCAACCTATAGAAGAGTCTGTTAAATCATGGCATACAGTCCAGCTAGTGTGGCTCAGTGGTTGAGCATCGACCCATGCACCACAAGGATGCCAGTCCAATTCCCGGTCAGGGCACATGCCCAGGTTGTGGGCCAAATCCCTAGTCAGGGGGAATGCAAGAGGTGGCCAATCGATGTTCTCTCTCATCAATGTTTCTGTCTCTCTCCCTCTCCTTTCCTCTCTATCTAAAGATCAATAAAGAAAAAAAAAAATTAAAAAGCCTGCTCGATTTGGCTCAGTGGATTGAGTGGCGTCCCATGGACTGAGAAGTCCTGGTTCGACTCCCGGTCAGGGCACATGGCTGGATTGTGGGCTTGGTCCCCAGGAGCATGCAGGAGGCAGTCAATGTATGTATCTCTCACATCAACGTTTCTATCTATCCCTCTCTCTAAGAAATCAACGCAAAAAAATTTTTTTTAATTGAATCATGGCATACACGTTTTACAATTAGTGCCAGATGTTAAGAAATTGAGTTAATTTAGATTCAACAGTATTTAACAGTGCCTATCTCCTTCTCTCCCTGGATAGTACCACTATTTCTTCAATGTTGGCCAATCGAACAAGTCTTCAAGACCCTTCTGGGGCCGGTATACATTCATTCTCTGTTCTCAGGAACTGCTATATCTGTCAATTGCAGTGGCACTCAGTGTTAAAGTTAAGAGTACAGGCTCTCAGGCTCTGGAGACAGATGGCCTCAGTTCATACTCTAAGGCTTTGTCACCTTGGACAAGTCACTTAACTCCTCAATATCTCAATTTCTTCATCTGTATAACTACATCACAGCATACTTGAAGGGATTAAATGAGAATATGTACAGGATTTAGGACAGTATCTGACATGTTAAGCACTCAATAAATGCCAGCCATCACTATTATAACTATCATTATTCATGGCTGCAAGGTGTTTCATAAAAGTGATGATCTGTAATATATTTAACCATACCAAAAAATTAAATAATGCAATTAACTTAAATTATTTAAATTGTTGATATTGATGCACAAAACATTTTTATGTAAATCTCAGCCAAGAAGTGGCAATTTCACTGCCAAAAAATATGCACCTTTGTTTTGCTAGTATTATAGCAATTTTCACAATTAAGTTTTCCTTTAAGAGAGCAGAAGTGTCTCTGATTCTCCATACTCCGCCCAAAACTTGACATTATCTTATTTTTTAAACGTTGGGTAATTGGTAAATGATAAAAAGAGCTCTTTTTAAAAGCTTCCACTTATTTAACTATTTTATTTTATTTTTTATGTTTTTATTGATTTTTTAGACAGGAACAGAAAAACTGATGTGAGGGAGGGGGATCAAGCCTGCAACCCAGGCATGTGCCCTGACTGGGAATCGAACCAGGACCTCTCACTTCATGGGATAACACTCAACCCACCGAACCACACTGGTCAGGCTATTTAACTTTTTAAAAAGATCATCTTTGGCCCTGGCTGGTTTGGCTCACCAAAGCGTTGTAGGTTCCAATGTTGGTCAAGGGCACATACCTGGATCCCTGGCCCTGGTGGGGGTCATGTAGGAGGCAACCAATCGATGTTTCTCTCTCACATCGATATATCTCTCTCTGTTCCTCCCTTCCTCCCTCCCTCCACTCTATCTAAAAATCAATGGAAAAATATCCTTGGGTGAGGATCTACAACACCAAAAATCATCTTTGAAAATTTTGCCTGATCATTTCACTTGCTCATAATCTCATGCATCAGGACCATTCCTATTGAGAATATTAAGCCTTTTTCTAAGCTGTGATTACAAACATATAAATTCCCAGCCCCAACCCCCGACTCCTATTTCCTATTTGTCTCATTACTTCGTCTATGAAGTTTTTTTTAAAGGGAATTAAAATTATTTACAGACTTTGCTCATCTCTGCATTATATCTGGCTGGAGTTCTGAGCATCTATGTACTGAACAACTAGTTGACATGTGTCAAAGAAACAAGCACTAAGAAAGCTGCCCCAGGGAAATAGCAATGTTATTTTTGGAGTCCTTCACCCACTAGACATGCCCACTAGACATGCCAGGTATACACATGGTGTAGCCTCGGACACCGCATTCACGTAGTATCATTTCTTCTGGGTCTCTCCATTTATCCTAATTGGATACCTGAAACACCTGGCTCAGCTAATTGCCCCATTAGTGTGTATAAAATAATATAAACAGATCCACTTCAAAATGGAATCAGAGCTGTCATCCTAGAGGGACTGCCTCACAAGTTTTACTCCTCAACCCTTTGGAATGTTAAAACTGAGCAAAATAACCTTTGGACTGTGCCTAAAGCAGCACTGTATCCCAAACAACAGTTTGCAAAGCTAACAGGAAAACAGACATTATGACTGAAAATTAGACATTCTTTTATTTTCATATTTGTTGTTCCACTTTTTATGCATTCATTGGTTGTTCCTTGTATGTGCCCTGACCAGGGATGGAACCCAAAACTTTGGAGTATCAGGACTATGCTCTAATCAACTGAGCTATCTGGCCAGGGCCAAAGACATTCTTTAGAATTAGCATCCTTATGCTAACTTATCTGCACCCACAGAAATTCCACCCTTAGCTTACTAACACCCAAAGAAATCCCTTTCTTCTATTCATGTAATTATTTCCCTTCCTTCTCATAAATACTCCTTCCCTTTGTCTCTTAATGGGAACACTATTTGGGTTTCTCCCTGAATCTCTGCTTCCCTAATAGCTATTCCTTTTGGATCTCAAATGAAAGCCTGTTGCCTCTAACGTTGGCCTTTTATTTTTAGGTTGAGAAGTGTCAGCTGGGTAAAACAACAATGCGGTATCACCTCACACCTATCAGAATGGCTGCCATCAACAAACTATCAAACAGGTGCTGGCAAGACTATGGAGAAAAGGGGACTCTAGTACACTGCTGGTGGGAATGCAGATGGGTACAGCCACTATAGAAGACAATACGGTGTTACCTCAAAAAGTTAAAAACTGAACTGCCATTTGAACCAGTGATCGCACTTTTAGGAATATACCTTAAGAAGCCTGAAACACCAATCAGAGAGAATATATGTACCTCCGCCCTGGCTGGTTTGGCTTAGCAGTTAGAGCGTCAGCCCGTGGACCAGAGAGTCCCAGGTTCAGTTCCTGCTGAGGGCATGTACCTCGGTTGCAGTTTGTCCCGGGCCCCAGATGGGGTTGTGTGGGTGGCAACCACTCAATGTGTCTCTTTCACATCAATGTTTCTCTCTCTCTCTTCCTCCCTCTATCCCTCCTGCTCTGTCTAAAAATAAATGCAAACGTGTCCTTGGGTGAAGAAAATAAATAAATAAATAAATAAATAAATAAATAAATAAATAAGAATATATGTCCCCCTATGTCCACAGCAGCACTATTTCCAATCACTAAGATCTGGAAACGGCCCAAGTGTCCATCAGTAGATGAGTGGATAAAAAAGCTGTGGTACATATACACAATGGAATACTATGCAGCTGTAAGAAAGAGATCGCTTATCCTTTGAGACGACATGGAGGGACCTGGAGAGTATTATCCTAAGCAAAAGAAGCCCATAAGAGAAAGACAAATATCACATGATCTCACTTATTTGTGGAATATAATGAATAAAACAAGCTGATCAAGCTGATGAACAAAAAAGACCCAGACACATAGAAGTAGGGTACAGACTGACAAAACTCAGAATAGGGGGTCAGAAGGGAGGGAAGAGATAAACCACAGAACTTATATGCATGTATGCATAACCATGGACAGAGACAACAATGCTGAGGACAGGGTGGGGTGGGAGGGGATCATGAGGAGGGTGAAAAAGGAGAAACATCTGTAAAAAAAATAAATTATAAAATTAAAAAAAAAAGAAGTGTCAGCTGGGGACTGACTGGACTTCAAGTAGAAATGTGGAAGTTCACAAATCTGTTTATGTTAAAATATGAACAAGCCCTGGTGGGGTAGATTTGTTGGTGAGAGTGTCATCCCAATACGCCAACTTTGCGGGTTTGATCCCCAGTAAGGACACATATAAGAATCAACCAATGAATGCATAAAGAAGTGGAACAACAAATCAATATTTTTCTCTCTCTCCCCCCCCCCCCTCTAAAATCAATAATAATAATCAAACAAGACCATCTATATCCTCACAAGGCTGTTCTATGGAATAAAGGCCTGGCAAGTCCCTGGTGCTACTAGACCAAGGATGTACTTCTTTAAAATATACTAACATGTTGCCATGTTTGGCTCAGCGGTTAGAGTGTTGGTCTGTGGTTTGGAGAGATCCAGGTTCAGTTCCCGCTAAGGGCACGTACCTTGGTTGCAGTTTGTCCCCGGCCCTGGTTGGGTCGTGCGAGTGGCAGCCACTCGATGTGTCTCTTTCACATCAATGTTTTTTTCTCTCTCTCTCTCTTCCTCTCTCCCTCCCACTCTATCTGAACAAAAAACAAAAAAATGTCCTTGGGTGAGGATAAAAAAAAAAATCTGCCCTGGCCGGTTTGGCTCAGCGGTTAGAGCGTCCGCCCGCGGTCCGGAGAGACCCGGGTTCGGTTCCCGCTAAGGGCATGTACCTCGGTTGCAGTTTGTCCCCGGCCCTGGTTGGTCGTGCAGGTGGCAGCCACTCGATGTGTCCCTTTCACATCGATGTTTCCCTCTCTCTCTCTTCCTCTCTCTCCCTCCCACACTGTCTGTACAAAAAATTGAAAAATGTCCTCAGATGAGGATTAAAAAAAAAAAAAAAAATCTATATATCTATATATGTATATATAGATATGTATATCTCTATATATATACACACATACCTACATGTCAATGAATAAAACAGAAACTTAACTATGATACATACATGGTTAAACTCAAAATTAAAGAAAGAATCTAGCTCTTCTTGTTTGAAAACAACTAAAATTATTTTCTCTGAGTTCAGTATCAACTGGACTCGGTTGCACCAAGCCATACTTTGGATGTTTTTTCCACAAGATGTTCAGGAAACTGAGTCCCTATTACTCTAAGGAGAGGGAAAAAAAAGGTAGAATTCTCAGAAATCCTGTTTGGGTAGAAAGGTTTCAGAAAATTGTCACTGCAAACATCTTTAAAATTGTGAAATTCATATGCCACATAAATAAGGGAGAAATATTACGTACACTGTGAAAAATGATGTGGCCATTTAAGTTGTAGGTGATGTAAAATTACACTTCAAAAATCCAAAATGGGCCCTGGCTGGTTTTGCTCAGAGGTTAGAGTGTCGGCCAGCGAACCAGAGAGTCCTGGGTTCAGTTCCCGCTAAGAGCACGTACCTCAATTGCAGGTTGTCCCCAGCCCCGGTTGGGGTCATGTCGGTGGCAACCAGTCGATGTGTCTCTCTCTATTCCTCCCTCTCTCCCTTCCACTCTATCTGAAGATGAATGCAAAAATGTCCTCAGGTGAGGATAAAAAAAAAAAATCCAAAATGATAAGCTGTGATTACAAACATATACTTGTAAATGCAAATAAAAAGAAATTTGAGAAAATAAACAGCAAATTTGTAAACATGTTTATAAAGTGGGAGTTATTTTCTTTTTCTTTTTAAAAAATACCCGTTGCCCTGACCAGTTTGGCTCAGCAGTTAGAGCATCAGCCCACAGACTAAAGGGTTGAGGGTTTTCAATTCCCAGTCAGAGAGACATCCCTGGGTTGCAAGTTTGATCCCTAGCCCAAACTTGGGGTCCTGTGGGAGGCAGCAAATGAATGTATCTCTCTTGCATTGATCTTTCTCTCTCTCCCTCTTTGTCTTCCTCCCTTCCACTCTATCTAAAATACAATGGAAAAATATTCTCAAGTGAGGATTAAAAACAAAACAAAACACCTGTTAATTTTCACACTACAATTAGGAAATAAACACAAAGCAAGAGCCTGGCATAAAATAATTTTTCTTATCCTCACCCGAGGACATTTTTCGATATTTTGTTCAGATAGAGTGGGAGGGAGAGAGAGGGAGAGAAATATTGACGTGAAAGGGACACATCGAGTGGTCGCCACCCACATGACCCAACCAGGGCCGGGGCAGGTGGACACTCTAACTGCTGGGCCAAACCGGCCAGGGCCTGGCATACAATAATTTGTCAAGTGCCTCTGGTCCCCTTTTACCCTTTCCAAGCAGGAGAAATGTGTGTCCAACCTCTGTAAAATGAGACGTCATTTTAAGAAACAGAAAGGCAAACCCAACTTACCTGGAACTTGGTCATTTTTCTCTTCCTTTTGGGGAAAGGCAGTTCTCGGAAGGCAAAACTGGGGAAGGGAAAGCCATCATGAGAGAGATGCTAGGGACGCTGCCAGTCCACATGGCACTTCATGGGAGCACAAAGCAGTCAGGGCCCCTTTCTCTAGGCGGAGGCAGTGGCAACAACGCCTAGTGAGAACAGGGGCTGGACTCCAGCTTCCTCTGGGCCCCCAGCCAGCTGCCATTGTTAATGAATATTCCTTAAAACAGCCCTAAGCCGAGTGTGTCTTGTAGCTTCCAGAATATTCCTTAGCCCGAGTATTAGAGGAGATGAAAGGCAAGCAGGCAGGCAGTATAACTTAACAGGGGCAAAATGTCTGGGTTCAAATTCTGCCATGTCTACTTCTTATTTTCTACTTAGCAGCAGTGTAAACCTTCTGCAAGTCATTTATCTCTCTGTACCTCACTCCAGTCACCTGTATGTGGGGATAATAATGCCGGCACTCCCTATCGCCTGCAGCTGAAGCCAAGCAGTAGTTTAGGTGTCATAAAACTGCCCTTGTAAATGTGATATTCCAGAAAATCACTCTTTCAAGAAACCCAGAATTCAGAGATGATTGTTCTGTAGCAAGAGTTATCTTTACCCTTGCAAAAACATAATTCTGACTGGTTGTCTCACAGGCCATTTCTTCCGTTGGTAATGATAGTTAAATTGCCACGGATTTTCTTCTCTTAAAAGGTGTAATTATTTTAAAATGTTATTAAGCAAGAAGAGTCTCGACGATTCTTGTCCCATATGCAAAAGGGTAAACAATGACTAATAAAAACCTAACCTGCCCTGGCCAGTTTTGCTCAGCGGTTAGAGTGTCCGCCTGCGGTCCAGAGAGACCCGGATTGGGTTCCCGCTAAGGGCGCCTACCTCGGTTGCAGTTTGTCCGCGGCCCTGGTTGGTCATGTAGGTGGCAGCCACTAGATGTGTCCTTTTCACTTCGATGTTTCTCTCTGTCTCTTCCTCTCTCTCCCTCCCACTCTATCTGAACAATAAATGGAAAAACGTCCTCGGGTGAGGATTTAAAAAACCCCAAAACCTAAGCCTAATAAATCTTGTTGCATTTACATCAACAACACGGGTTTATCACACAATATTGCACACTTATTAAGGCCTCACTATACGTGTAGTCAGGCATTCTGCAAAGCCCATATCACGATTCTTTCTGGGTCCGGAAAAATCCACACAGGACTTTCTCCAGGACCCGGCTGAAGTTCACTCTCCTTACTAAACCAGAGGCTAAAAAGAGTCCACGTGCAGAAACAAGTGCCCACACCCCATCCCAGGCTCACAGGAGCTTCCAAATAACAGGGCGCCTTTCTGAGTTTGCAACATAACTAATGGTTAACGGCCAACATTTAATATGCACTGGCACTATTTTTAAGCTTCTTCTGGACCACCTCACTTAATTCTCACAAGAACACCTTTGGGAAGAAGTAACCTTTTGCCATGAGGAAACTGAGGCAGGGAGAAATCAAGGAACTCGCCCAGTATTTTACCGAAAGAGGCAGAGCTGGCTGCCGGGTCCTACGGGGAGGACCCGGGGGAGCGGAGATAGCGGGAGACCCTAAACTCCAAGTACCAGCAAGCCGGCCCCGACTCGGAGGCTCAGCCAGGCGGATGCTCACCGCCGCCGCCTCCACGTCCGCGCTCTGCCGCTGGCCGCGGCTTCCCTCACACTGGAGGGAGGACCAAGTCACTGCTCACCCCAGGCCGAGGCAAAGGTTTAAAGGTATCGCTAGGACACGGGGTTAACTCACCAAACTGCGAGGAATCTCAAACCCAACCTCGCCTTCTGAGAGCGGAAGTGCCTCAGCTTAGACACTGTTCCTGAACTACACTTCCCAGAACGCCCAACAGGAAGCGCCTAGTTTTCTCGCGCACCTGTACTACATGTCCCAGAATGCAGTTCGAAGGACCGAGCTTCCCGCCAGTTGCTGCGCGAATTGAGGCTCTTCTCTGGCATAACTGTCAGATTCCCTTTTGCTTTATTCATTTCTTAAAGCTTATGAAAAAATAATTGCGAGTTTTTGAAAATGCGGCCGCATAGGAGAGAAAAGCCAAGGTTGTACTTTGAAACTAATTTTAAAACCACAAGTTTTAGGGAAGCAGAGTAAAATGGGAAACATAAAAGTAACCTTGTCTGCGTTGCCTAAACAGAATTTAAGGAACACTGGATCTCAAACTTGTTTGAAATGCCGGCTCCCCAAATATCACCAATACACCTGTTGATAAGATAAAAACGGAGTTTATTTGCTCATTGTGGTGAGAGAGAACACCACTTCCACAGAAATTTGACACCTTGACAGCAAAGCCTCAGCCAGGAAGGCAAGGTTACAATTGATTGAGAATTGTGAATTTAGTTTAAGGGACTTCTTTCAATGCAAGGGACTTGGTAAAGGCCATGGTGCTACAAGTCCAGGATTATTGGGAACAATAAGGATTTTTGTAGGCAAGGACTCTTCAAAGGCAAATTTTTGATACTTTCTTTGGAAGAGATTTCAGAGTTGATGGGTGTCAGTGTAAGTTCCTAAAATAAACAATTTAGCTATTTGCTTGGGCAGGAATCCCTTGGAATAAAGACATGGTAATGACAACTGAATACTTATGTTAATGTAGACAGTAAATTGTGAGAGGGTAGGTAAGTATGAAGTCTTGTCTTCAGTGTTCAAGCCATGCAAGCCCTTGACCGAAATCGAACCCACGACTCATTGGTCTGCAGATCAAGCTCTAACCACTGAGCAACCGGCAACGGCTCAGGTTGTCTACTTCTTGAATATGCTTTAGTAATTTGTGTCTTTTAAAAAGTCTTTAAATAATCTGTATATTTTGTTTAAATTATCAAATTTATCAGCATAATTGTGTTCCTAATCTTCCAATAAAGATGTCTCTAATATTTATGGGGACCTCAGAAACTAAAAACAAAGCAGTGGGGCGACATTCTGGGACTGTTGCTCCTGGTGGTAGGCAACATGTACCACTTGCTCAATCCAGTTTAACTCCATTTGTTTTTTGTTTTTTTATCCTCACCCGAGGATATCTTTTCCATCCTTTGCTCAGAGTGGGAGGGAGAGAGAGAGAAACATCGACATGAAAGGGACACATCGAGTGGCTGCCACCCGCACGACCCAACCAGGGCCGGGGACAAACTGCAACCAAGGTACACACACTTAGCGGGAAACAAACCCAGGTCTCTCGGGACCACAGACCAACACTCTAACCGCTGAGCCAAACCGGCCAGGGCTAGTTTAACTCCATTTGAATCAGAGATTATATTTTGCATGACTTTACTTCTTTTAAACTTGGTATGATTTGTTGTGTGGTCCAAAACATGTGTTATCTTGGTGAATGTTCCAAATCCAGCTGAAAGGAATGTGATTCAACCACTGGTCGATGAAGCATTCTCTAAAAGTCAGGTTGAGTGGCCCTGTTGTTTAAGTCTTTTATAAACTTACTAATTTTCTGTCATCTTGATTTATCAGTTACTAAGAGAACTACTGAGTTATCCAACTATAATTGTCGTTTTCTATCAGATTTTACTTAATGACTCTTGAAACTCTGTTAAGTGTATACATTTAGGATTATGTTCTCCTGGCACATCTCTGGTAATATCCTTGCATGAATTTTTGTTGATATTAATATAGATAGTCCACCTTTCTTTTGACTAGTTTTAGCATGGCATACCTTTTTCCATCTTTAGTTTTTGAATCTACTAACCCTTTATATTTAAAATGGGTTTCTTGTGGAACACATAGCACAGTTGAGGCTTGCTTTCTTATCCAATATGACAATCTGTTTTAAGTGGTGTATATAAAGCATTTACATTTAATGTGATTATTGATATCACTGGATTTGAAGCTATCATCATGCTAATTGCTTCCCATTTGTACCATGTGTTATTTGTTCAAATTTCTTGTCTGCCTTTGGATTGAGTATTTTTTTGATTCCATTTTATCTCCACTACTGGATTATAATCTATATACTACTTTAAATTTTTCTTAATGGTTGCTCTAGGGATTGTAATATGCATTTATAATTTTTCAGTCTAGCTCCTAAAAATATTATGCCATTTTGTATAGTTTAAAACAGCATACTTCTGATTTCTCTGTTGTTTTGTGGTAGTGTTGTTACATTTTACTATTTCTTGTACTGCAGATATGCTCATAGTGAATTCTCTTAGCTTTTGTCTGAAAATATTTTTGTACTCCTTTTAAAAATACATTTTTTCAGCCCTGGCTGGTTTGGCTCAGCGGTTAGAGTGTCGTCAGTGTGCGGTCCGGAGAGACCCAGGTTCAGTTCCCGCTAAGGGCATGTACCTTGGTTGCAGTTTGTCCCCGGCCCTGGTTGGGTCGTGCGGGTGGTGGCCACTTGACGTGCTCCTTTCACATCGACGTTTCTCTCTCTTCCTCTCTTTCCCTTCCACTCTGTCTGAACAAAAAAATGTCGTCAGGTGAGGATGAAAAAAAAATCAAATACATTTTTTCCATTGGACTTGAAATTTTTCATTAGCAGTATTTTGTTTCAGGAAGTTAAGGATGTAATTCCTTGCCCTGGCCAATTTGGCTCAGTGACTGAGTGTCGGCCTGCGGACCAGAGAGTCCCGGTTTCAGTTCCTGATAGAGGCACGTATCACAAAAAGAAAAGGGAAAAAAATGTAATTCCATTGTCTTCTGGCTTGCATAGTTTTGGTTGAGAAGTCTACTTTATTTCTCACCTTTGTTCCAGGCATGCAATGTGTCCTTTTTCTGCCTGCCTTCAGTATTTCCCTCTGGATTGTTCATTTTCAGCAGTTGGCCAATAATGTGTCATTTTTTTCATTTTAAAATCCTGCTGGGGTACTCTGTGGTTCTTGATTTGGGTGGGTCTTTTATTATTTTTGGAAAATTCTCAGCCATTATCTCTTCAATTAGTTTTCTTTGTATTCTCTCTCTCCTCTCCCATGTATTTCCAATTACATATATATCAGACCATAAATAGTTTTCCCATGTCCTGACCAGTTGGCTCAGCAGTTACGTTGGCCTGCAGACCAGAGTCTTAGGTTCGATTTTGGTCAAGGGCATGTACCTTGGTTGTGGTTCATCCCTGGCCCTGGTAAGGGTTGTGTGGGAGGCAACCAATCAATATGTCTCTCTCACATCAATGTTTCTCTCTCCTCCCCCTTCAACTCTATCTGAAGATATATGGAAAATTATCATCAGGTGAGGATTTAAAAAAAAAATTTTTCCCCATAGTTCTTGGATACTCTTTTCTTCACACATTTTGTGTTTTAATTTGGATGGTTTCCACTGACCTATATTCAAGTTCTCTTACACTTTTCTCAGTTGTATTGAGCCTTTGCAAATCCTTCAATAGCATCCTTTTGTGATAAATTTTCTTTTCCAGCATTTCCATTTGATTAATCTCCACTGACATTTCCCCATCTGTTCAGGTATATTGTTCATATTTTTCAGGATAACATTCAACACATCAACTAGTTACATAAGATTCTGTCTGACCTTTCAAAAGTATAAACATCTCTAAAGTGTGGTTTTATTGATTAGTCTAATGTCTCATTTGTTCTTTACCTTGTAATTTTATACTAAATGCCAAATAACATGTATCATAGGGCAGAGACTAAAGTAAATATTATTGTTGCCTGGAACTGGGCATGCTTGTTGTGCTAGGATGTTAGGGGGAGGTGTTGAATCAATCTGGTCCGGAATAAGTTTGGAATTGGATTCTATTGTTGCAATAGTTACCTTCGGAACATCACTTGAATTTTTTCTAATGTCACTTTGTGCTTAGCATGGGGACTGGGTACTATAATTTTTTTCTCAATGTTTCTGCTCTACTCTCAGCTTTCCGCAGTCCTGAGCACCTTGCCACAGAATTCTCTGCTCATATTCTTGCTTTTTCCCACTGCAACCTGCTATTGCTTGTCACTAGGAGCAAAAGAGCCTATTTAAGAGGACTAGGTATATTCTTTATTGTCGTTTTAGTCTCAGTCTTGAGTGGGGATTAGAGGTCAGAGATTTTATGCAGTCTGGGAAGTTAGGACTATATAACACTAAAAATGAGGCAGAAGCTCTCTTTCCTTAGCTATGAACAAAAAGCAAGTAATATGAAGACAAAAGGTCATACCAAAGAACAGAGGTGAGAAAATTAAAGAAAAGTAATATAAAGCCCTGTTGACTAACCCAGAACCAAGTTTTAACCTACTTGTACCTTTTCATTTATATGAACTGAGAAAGATTTTTGGTGTAAGCAACCCTGAGTTATGTTTTCTGTGACTTACAACTAAAAGCCCTCTAACTGATAAAAACACCATGAGCTCTCATGATCTTCCCTTGGAAATAATGATAGTAAAGAAATGCATTAGAAGCCCTGAATTTCTGATATTGTGTGACTTGAACTAGCACCTTGGAAGCTAGGTTAAGCCAGGGCTTTGGTCACCATATTCATCTAATGGAGGTTAATCTGACACATAAACTATGATGCACCAATTTATAATACTAGTGAATTGCACCAGGATCTAGGCTTCATGGGCTTTCAGACCTAAAACATTTTCACAGAAAGATAATGTTGCTGACACCTAATTAAACTGTCAAAAATCTAGAAAATTTAGAAAATTACCTTTAGAGGTTTTCTTCTTTAATTTTGGCCATAATGCTATCTAATAAAACAGAGAAGTCACAGTATGAGTTCATAATTTTTAAATGAAATAAACACACAGAAAAATAGACTAAGCCATACTTTTGCTTGCCAGAGAAAACCACTGTATACATGATGGTGGATAATCTTTCATATATTATCTATTAAGCATGTGTCTGAATATATATGTATACAGACTTAAATTAACTGGATATTATGAAGTTCAATCTACATTTTCACTAAACAACGTGCATGATCCCTTCCTGTCATTTTAGATCTTTTTGGTATTTTCTGAAGTTCCATATTACAGGAACATAAAAAAATTTATCCAAACTCCTATGTATTTACACTTTAAAAAAATCACCCTCAATGTACACATCCTTTCTATATTATCATAAATTTTATGATTTCCAGATGGGTATGCATATTTGACATTTTTAAAAGTTTTTTAAAATTAATTTTTTATTGATTGATTTTAGAGAGAGATGAAGGGAGAAAGAAAAAAATATTGATTTGTTGTTCCACTTATGCATTCATTGGTTGCTGCTTTTTAAAAAAAATGTTCACCTGAGGATATTTTTTCCATTGATTTTTAGAGAGTGTGGAAGGGAAGGAGGGAGGAAGGCAGGGAGAGAGAAACATCAATTGGTTGCCTTCTGCACGCACCTGACAGTGATGGGGATTGAACCTGCAACTGAGGTACATGCCCGGACCAGGAATCTAACCAGTGACCTTCTGGTACATGAGATGATACTTTAACCCACTGAACCACACCAGCCGGGCCATTGGTTGCTTCTTGTATGTGCCCTGACCAGGGTTTGAACCCACAACCTTGGTGGATAGGGACAATGCTCTAACCAATTGAGCTGCTTGGCCAGGTTACACGATTGACATTTTAATATATATTGTATGACTAACTGTTCTCTAAAAAGCTTATATTTTTCACTCCCACCAACAACATACATTGTTCTTGAAGAAAGAGACCATGAAATAAAGGCTATTATATCCTCATAATCAATATGTTTGACATAATGTTTTTAAAATGTCAATATTTTCCCTTTCTTTGTGTGAGTGGGAAAAGTATGGGAATGGAAAACTTGACAAAATTAAAGACCTCCAAACACATCACAGATCCTGCCTAAGGAAGTTGAATTGGATAAAGGTTATAACTCTTAGAACTCAGTCAGACCAAAGAGCTTTGATGGAAAGATAGAGACTGAAAACAAGAATTGTAATTTATTAAGAAAGTATTTTTCATTAGTACCCATTTCTGACACTCGTCAAATATTACAGTAAAATTCTGCCTTAACACACAGGCAAGACTAAAAATTCAATGATGTAAAATGCGGTGTTCCATTTTTTAAAAGTTAACCAGAAACATTATCAGTTTGCACTGTCATTTAAAGTGCACATACATACACACTGACACAGACACAGACACAGACACAGAGCTAAATTTAAACTGATAGTATACAGAAAGAGACCAAATGGTAAATTTACCTCATCCCTGCTTAAGATGGCATACAGGACAGGATGCAATACTGCTTGATGTTCCATGTTCCCAATAATAGTTATCTACTTGAAGTGAATATATTAAGGTTACTTGCAGTCTTCCAAATACATATGATTGTGGGGGGGTGGGGGGGTGAAGCTTAATAAAAATTTCAATATACACTTTGTCCTTTAGCAAAAAGAACTGAGCATGTACATTTCGTTAGGCAATGTCATGGCTTTATAGACTTAGCAATGAATGAAGCTCCTCCCCTTAAGCTTATATTCTAGTGGATATTGATTTATGTATGCTCATCATTATACTTTTATTAAACTGCTGACCATACTCTTTATCTTTTATAAGCCCTATGAAACTAGCTAAAGTCATGTGTAATGACTGATGCCATATTTGTTACAAAATCTCTTATGAAAATCTCTTGTTAGATGTCTGCTGTGTGGTCTCTTATTGTGAATGTTGAGGTTGGGTTGAAACATCACATTTTCATTAAAGAAAAGTCTTTTTCTACTTTTAAGAACTTCAAAACAAAAGAAAATACCATTTTATAGGATTTCATTTCGGTATGGATTCCCTGATGAAGGATAATCCTTACCATACTTCTCACTTTTATAAAATGTATCGCTATGGACTCTTTGATGAATTAGAAGACCTGAGCTCCAACGGAAACCCTTACCACATGCATCACACTTGTATGGTTTCTCTCCTGTGTGGACTCTCTGGTGAGCCTGAAGATTTGATCTCTGACTGAAGCCCTTCGCACACACCTCACATTTATATGGTTTTTCCCCAGTGTGGACTCTGTGATGGGCTTGAAGACTTGAAAACCCACTGAAACCCTTGCCGCACTGTTCACATTTATAGGGCCTCCCTTCTGTGTGGACCCTCTGATGAGCTTGAAGGCGTGAACTCTCACTGAAGCGCTTTGTGCACACCTCACATTTGTATGGCTTCCCTCCTGTGTGGACCCTCCGATGTGCTTCAAAGCGTGAACTCTGACTAAAGCCCTTTCCACACATCTCACATTTATATGGTTTCACTCTCGTGTGGACTCTCTGATGACCTTGAAGGTATGCTCTCTGACTGAAGCCCTTGCCACACACCTCACATATATATGGTCTCTCTCCAGTGTGGACACTCTGATGGCTTTGCAGGTATGACCTCTGACTGAAACTCTTACCACACTCATCACACTGGTAGGGTTTCTCTCCTGTGTGAACTCTCTGATGGGCCAGAAGAGTTGAGGCCTTACTAAAGCCCTTATCACATTCTCCACATTTATAAGGTTTCTCACCTGTGTGAACTCTCTGATGAATCTGAAGATTAAAACTCCAACTGAATCCCTTTCCACACTCCTCACATGTGTAGGGTTTTTCTCCGGTGTGTACTCTCTGATGGCCTTGAAGGTGTGAACTCCGACTGAAGCCCTTCCCACACTCCTCACACTTATATGGTTTCTCTCCAGTATGAATTCTCTGATGGCCTTGAAGGTATGAACTGCGACTGAAGCCCCTCCCACACTCTTCACATTTGTATGGTTTTTCTCCAGTGTGGACCCTCTGATGGGCTTGAAGGTATGAACTCCGACTAAATCCCTTATCACACTCTTCACATTTATAAGGTTTCTCTCCTGTGTGGACTCTCTGATGGACATTAAAAACTGATCGATGACTGAAGCCTTTACCACAAGCATTGCATTTGTACAGCTTCTCTCCAGTGTGGACTCTCGGATGATCTTTAAGTCTTGAACTCCAATTGAAGCCATTCCCACACTCCTTATAGGGTTTCTCTCCAATGTGAGTTTTCTGATGGCCTTGAAGATATGAATTTTGGCTGAGTCTGTTACCACATGAATAATGTTTATATGGTTGTTCCCTAGGGTGGACTATTTGAAGGTCCTGAAAAGGTGAGGGCAGACTGAAGCCATTAGCACACTCCTCAGAATTATAGGGAATCTCTTCCATATGAACTCTATGCTGAATGTTAAGATTTGAGCTACAAATGAAACTTTTTTCACAGTCCACATCTGTGTATAGTTTCTCTTCAGTGTGGATTTTCTGATGGACTTGCAGACAAGAACTCTGATTAAGGACATTCCCATTCTCCTTATATTTATGGGGTTCTTCCCCAGTACTAACCCTAAAAGTACCACTGAGGTCTAAGCTATCACCTAAGGCTTTCTCATAACTATAGGATGTTTTTCCTGTTTGAATAAGTCCATACATGTTAAGAGAGGAGCACCGACTCAAGTTCTCACCATATTCACATTTGCATGGCTTCTCTTCTGTATGTTCTCTCCGGTGAGATTGTAGATGTGAACTTTGAAAAACACAATCATCTCCTCTATGAACATACTGATGAATATGAAGAACTGAATTATAACTACAGCCCTTTCCTTGTGGGCTGTATGTACGGGGCTCCCCTTCTGAGTCTAATTGCTGATGAACCTCAGAGCTGAAGTCATCACTGATGGCTTTTCTGTACTCATTACAGGGGTAGGGCTTTTGTCCTGTTTGAATTAAATCTTGATTATGCAGTGACATCTTCATAATGTCTTCTCCACAGTCATGGCAGCTGTGTTTTTTTTCTGTTCTGTGTACTCTCAGATTATCATTATCATGTGCAATCCAACTGACCCCCTCACACTTACAGAAATTATTTTTCATGGAAATTTGTTGACATCTACACTGATAATTATGTGACCCTATCAGATACATTTTCCTCCAAGAATGCTGGGTTTTCCAAGATGAAAATTCTTGTTTTTTTATGTAATCAGAACCATCCCCTCCAGGAGTCAATATATAGTTCCCATCTTCAGAAATCTGAACTGGCATTCCTGCCCAAATCTGGCAGGGAGAATCACCTAGTTTTTGCAACTTAGAAATATTCCTTCGAAAATTTTTCATGGAATCTTGACACCTGGTTAACCCACCTGCACTTTGTTGCCAGGTTTGCCAGAAGGAAAGCTCTTTGGGAGAAAAGTAGCTTAATCCCACTTCTTGAATACTTTCCATATTATGTTGGTTCTTGGTGCCTATAAGGAAAAAGAGAATTTAGACATGTACACTGTGAATGCTTTTATTCAGAGATTTCAAGATTTTGCACTTAGTTTATGACATGAAACTTCAATGAATTAAAGGAATATTTATTTGACTACCTCTAAGAATACTAAGAAAGTGGCTCTTCTTTGGCTACATTCATATAACTGGGGCTATCAGCAAGCTTCAAAATCAGGGCTTTGCAACATAAGCTGGACATTAAAGAT
This sequence comes from Molossus molossus, assembly GCF_014108415.1. NCBI lineage: Eukaryota > Metazoa > Chordata > Mammalia > Chiroptera > Molossidae > Molossus > Molossus molossus. The sequence continues at coordinate 14,440,466 of NW_023425357.1, read as the reverse complement.
GGTGGCATGTTTAGTAAAAGCATACACATTTTCAGAGGTTTCCTGGAGATGCCAAGGAGAAAATAGAAGGGGAAAGTCTCAAATTGAAAGAATATTGTTTCATGTGGACAAATGCTTTTCATTTTGATAATAACTTTTTCTTTTTTCTCTGGCACATGGGCATGGTAATGTTTGGTAAACTTAAACCTTAAAAATATGTTTGAGGCATCATCTGGTCTATCTCTCAGAGCTTTTCTTTCTTTCTTTTTTTTTTTTTTTTTTTTTGCATTTATCTTCAGATAGAGCAGGAGGGAGAAAGGGAGAGGGAGGGAGAGAGAGAAACATCGACTGGTTGCCACCCATACGACCCCAACTGGGGCTGGGGACGAACTGCAACCTTGGTATATGCCCTTAGTGGAACCCGGGACTCTCTGGTCCACAGGCCAATGATCTAACCGCTGAGCCAAACCAGTCTACGATCTCATGAGCTATTTTTATTTTCATAAGAATAATAAGTTCTTTTAAGTCGTTGTATGGAATGAGGCTCCAACCAACTGAGCCACCCAGATGAGCAAATCTTTTTAATTTTTTTTAATCCTCACCCAAGGACATTTTTGCATTTATCTTGAGATAGAGCGGGAGGGAGACAGGGAGGAAGAGAGAGAGAGAGAAACATTGATGTGAGAGGGACACATCGAGTGGGTGCCACCCACATGACCCCAACCGGGGCCCGGGACAAACTGCAAGCGAGGTACGTGCCCTTAGTGGGAACCAAACCCAGGACTCTCTGGTCCTCGGAACGACACTCTAACCACTGAACCAAACTGGCCAGGGGAAATCTTTTTAATTTTTAAAATAACCTTTAGGCCTGGCCGTGTGTGGCTCAGTGGTTGAGCATTGACCCATGCACCAAGAGGTTGCCAGTTCGATTCCCAGTCAGGGCATAGGCCCAGGTTGTGGGCCAAATTCCCAGCTGGGGGCAGATAGAAGGTGGCCAATCAATGGATGTTCTCTCTCAATGATGTTTCTGTCTCTCTCTAGTAGTCTCTCCCTTCCTCTCTCTCTAAAATCAACAAAGAAAGAGAATTTTTTAATTAAAATAAAAAATAAAATAATCTTTGGTTTGCTGTTTGTTTTTCCTCACACAAAATCTTACCTGTAGCAGTTCCCTATCTTCAACTTAAAAAAGAAAAATAAAAGTTAAAAGCCACACCGATGATTGTGTGATGTTATACTCGAATACTACCCTGCATTGATAGCAAGGTAACACTCAGGGCACATTCATAAGATCTTAGTACTTAAAAAAAATTCTTAGTGATGTCTCTAGCTTCTGAAAAGTAAATCTTCAGTTGTTACATTAATATTTTATCACCTAAAGGTGAAATGAGGCATACTATAAGAGGCATGTCAGAAAAAGTAAATAGCATATATGAAAAAAGTTTGGACTTTCACCTAGAGTTCATTTTAATTGTTATAGTTTTGTTTTGGTATCATCAAAAACACTCAATATTCATCCATAAAGATCCAGTTTAACATGTTGTATCTGTGGGACTGACATGATGGCTTTAGGACCTGAAAGAAGCTTGCCAGGGAAAGCCCAATTTCTTACAAATTTCAATACAAATTCATACAAAATTTAAGACATAAGAATCTCTCAAATATATAAAAGAGATTAAAGTTTCTTTCTGACCAGTGGTATTAATGTTAAAGGCATAGAGGGGGGAAATATCATTTCACTTAGTTTCAACCTCTTGTGGAAAAGATCACATATTTAAGATTAACTTTAATTTCCGTTAGTCAGTGGTGAATACTGACACTCCTTGTCATTTCCTTTCTATATCTCTACAATTAAGTTCTATTTTAATATCAACAGTAGAGTGTTGATAAGAAATTATGTTAAGTCAAATTTATGTATCAACTTTTTTTGATGGAGAAAATACACACTGCAAAAAAACACTGAAAGCCCCGGCCGGTTTGGCTCGGCGGTTAGAGCGTCGGCCCATGGACTAGTCATGTGTTCGATTCCGGCCAAGGGCACGTACCTTAATTGCGGTTTGTCCCTGACCCTGGTCAGAGTCATGTGGGAGGCAGCCAATCAACATGTCTCTCTCACAGTGATGTTTTTCTCTCTCTCCCCCAATCCTTTCCACTCTTTCTAAAAAAAAAAAATCAATGGAAAAAATATCCTCAGGTGAGAATTTTTAAAAAAGTGTAGTTAGGTAAAAAAGAAGTATAGGGTTAGAGAGTGGGAGGGGGTGAGGAGGACAGAATGGGAAGATAAAGACCTGGGCATATGAATATGGAAGTTATCGCCAATGTAAAAGTGTCTCACTTGAAATTACTGCATGGGAAGGTCAATTATAATGTTGGCTCTGATCATGTTTGATACTTCCTCTAGTTGATTAGCGATTCTTAATCTTTTAGGAGTAATTGCTACACATATATGAATAATCAAAGACACCTACACAGAATTAGGACAAGCATTCATCAGATGACAAAAAAACAATTCTGGAGTATCCTTTGATTTCACTTATTTGTTCTATACCTACTAGCTAGCTATCTCAGGGAGGATTGATTAACCAATTCATTCACTGAAGGCAGAGAAAATCAAGCCAAAGAACCTAAAGTGGAAGCATAAATGACAGGTCTGATAAGCATCAATGGGGCAGTGCAGCTGAGAAAGAATGAATGAGCAAACAAACAATAGTAGGAAAATACGGAAAGCTAGAGGATGCGGAGGGCACAGAAACCGTAAGGCCTAATAGCCACTTTACGTACTTTAGGTTTTACCATGTGTGAGATGGAAAGCCTTCAGAATTGAAACAGAGACATGATATGTTCTGACTTGTTCTAGGAAGGGTGCTTTGGCCGCTGGGTTATTGCTGGACAGGTCTCACCTGAACACCCATCTCTCTGGGTTTCTGTCTCCATCATCAAATGCTTTTCTTCTCTTTCCAGCTGAAATATAAGGTCTGGTTTGAAAGGCTGATTCCCTATAAAAAGGCAAGGAAAGCAAAATTTGTAAATTTGGAAGTCCAACTTATCATTTTCTGAATCATGCTTTTGGTGTCCTAAGAATGCTTTGGAGGCCATAAAGATCTTTTCCCTATGTTTCCTTCTAAAAGAAATTTCATACTTTTAGATTTACATTAGATCTCTTGTCTAATTTGAGTTAATTTTTTGTGAGGTTTAAGACATGCAAATAGACGCATATCGACACCCAAGGTTTCTGTTCCAAATGTTGAAAAGACTGTACCTCTCCAATGAACTGCCTTGGCACCTACAATACATCTAAAAGAGTTTCAGCCCTAGCCAGATAGCTCAGTTGGTTAGAGTGTCATCCTCAAGGTTGCAGGTTTGATCCCTGGTCAGGACACATAAAAGAATTAACCAATAAATAAGTAGAACAACAAATCTCTCTCCCTCCCTTCTTCTCTCTCTAAATAAATAAAAATAAAATAGTTTCAGAATTGCTTCTTCCATATATCACTATAAAAACAAACCCATTGAGCCCAGCTGATGTGGCTCAGTGGTTGAGTGTCAACCCATGCACTAAGAAGTCGTCAATTCGATTCCTGGTCAAGGCACATGCCCAGGTTGGGGACCCAATCCCCAGCAGGGGGCAAGTAGGAGGCAGCCAATAGATGTTCTCTCTCATCAATGTTTCCATCTTCCTCTCCCTGTAAAATTCAATTAAAAAAATAAATAAATAAAATAAAAACAAACCCATTGAAAGTGTTCAGGACTGCAATTCATTCTCTCCTCCCTCTTCCACTGTACCTAAACTAAGGGTATATAGTTATATATACTGGGTATATACTGTGTTCCTTAGCTACTTCTATGAGTTCTTTCTTTTCTCTTCAATGTGGTTATGGTATTAATTTCAAATACAACTGAATTCACTTGTTCCATTTTTCTTTTAGTTTTAGATGATCATCCCTTTGCATTCTAATTTAAATTTACAATGTGTTAAACTAACATATTTTCCAAAGTCCAAACTAGATAAAAAGATATACTCAAAGAGGTGTGACTCTCTTCAACATTCCTTCCAGTTACTTCCACCCCCTATAAAAACTAACTTTGTTATTTTTTATTAATCCTTTTGTGTTTCTTCTAATAAAGATAAGCAGAGATACATGTATTTACTTCTCCTTTCTTACAGAAATTATAGTGTTATTAGTGCTTTTCTGTACTTTGCTATCGTTAGGAAATGTTCCTAGAAGTGAACTGCAAGGAAAGGGTTAGTACATAGTTTGGTTTGTTTTTGGTTAATCCTTACTCGAGGATATTTTTTTCTGTTGATTTTTTTTTAGAGAGAGAGAGAGAAATCGATGAGAGACACATCAATTAGATGCCTCCCATACATGTAAGGCCTGGGATAAACCTGTAACCCTGGCACGTGCCCTTGAAGGGAATTGAACCTGCGAACCTTCGGTGCTCAGGCCAATGAAGCTCTAACCACTTAACTACACCAGTGAAGGTAGGTTAATACACAGTTTTGTTAGATACTGTCAAATGCCCCTCCTTTGGGGTTGTATCATTTTGCATTCCTACTTTCAATGTATGAAAGTGTTTTATTTCCCACAGCTTTGTCCAAAAAATGTTTTAAATTTTTTGCCAATCTCACGGGTCAGAAATGATAGTTCAAGTATAATTTTAATCAACATCTCTCTTATTTTGAATAAAACTGAACATCTATTCATGTGTATATATTCACATGTAGTTGTGTATGTGTATGTATATGAACACATGTATGCGTGCATATACACACATCCCCCTACCTCCTAGCTCTAGTCCCTGAGACCAAGAAACAAAAACACTAATGGCAATGATAATACTTAACATCTAGACCTTGGTGTTAAACACCATTCTCTAATAAAAGAAATGGATAATTCCAGATCTGGGGCAAAATAAAAGATGAACAATAAGGTAAAGAAGTGTTAAAAAAAATTGTTGGGCATATTACAAGGGCACAAAAGTCAGCTTCAAAGGGCCAGATTTGGTACAAGTTTAGCACCAAAATAATTAAAGCCATATTTTAAAAAGATTTCACAAACACCTAAAAATAAAAAAATAAATGAATGGGGGGTGGTCCTGCTTACTGTAGAATGTCAAGTTCTGACTGCTAAATGTGAGGGACATACTAGGCCAGAAAATCATGATTTTGTAACTATAATGGTAAAGACTAAATACAGCAAGAATCATCACTGGATGCTAAATATTTGTGCCACCTTAAAAAGTGTTGCCTTGTGCCCTGGCCAGTTTGGCTCAGTGGTTAGAGCGTCGGCCTGCAGTCCAGAGAGATCCAGGTTTGGTTCCCACTAAGGGAACATGCCTTGGTTGTAGTTTGTCCCTGACCCTGGTTGGGTCGTGCGGGAGGCAGCCACTCGATGTGTACCTTTCATGTCGATGTTTCTCTCTCTCTCTCTTCCTCTCTCTCCTTCCCACTCTATCTGAACAAAAAATGGAAAAATGTCCCCGGGTGAGGATTTAAAAAAAAAGTGTTGCCTTGTGATTGCAAGAGAAAAAACAGCAGTAATTTTATAGTGGAGAAATTGGACAACATCTAATTTCTTGACTGGGTGACCAAAACTGACATCACCTGCATAACCAATGGACATGGACAACAAAGCCGGGGACAGGGCAGGGGGTATGGGGAGGAGGGTGTCAATGAGGTAAAACAAGGAGAAACATCTGTAACAACAACAACAAAAAAAACTGACATCACCCCCGAGACAGATGGTGTGCCTCTCTATAAGTGATACTCTCATTTTGCTTTATTTTTTTTTATCCTCACCCGAGGACATTTTTACATTTTTTGTTCAGATAGAGTGGGAGGGAGAGAGAGAGAGAGAGAAACATTGATGTGAAAGGGACACATTAAGTGGTTGCCACCTGCACTACCCAACCAGGGCCAGGGACAAACTGCAACTGAGGTACATGCCCTTAGTGGGAACTGAACCCGGGTCTTTCTGGACCACAGGCCGACACTCTAACCACTGAGCCAAACCGGCCAGGGCTATAAGTGATACTCTCAAAAGGACACCCCACTACCAATCACAGTGCCAGCCAGAGAGGATCATCTGGACCAATTATGAGGAAATATTAGAAATGTTCTATTAAAATTGGTGAATGGGTAACAGTACTCTTCAAAAATGTCACTATTATAAAAAATAAAGAAATGCTGTGGAAATGTTGCTAATTAAAGGAAGTCAAAGAGACCGGCCAGTGTGGCTGAGTGGACTGAGCATCGTCCCATGGACTGAGAGGTCCAGGTTCAATTTCCGATCAGGACACATGCCTGGGTTGCATGCTCGATACCCAGTGAGAGGCGTGCAGGAGGCAGCCAATCAATGTCTCTCTCACATTGATGTTTCTATCTCTCTTTCCCTCCTCTCTCTCTACAAAAGAATCAATAAAAAATATTTTAAAAATATTTATAAAAATTTTATAAATTGAAAAAAAAAATAATAAAGGAGGTCAAAGGAATATGACAGCTAGACTAGATTCTAGACTAGATCTTGCTCTAGAGGGATAAAAATATGCTGTAAGGAATAGAATGGGCTTTGCTGATAAAATAAGAGCATAAATGACAGAGTGGATGAAAAGTATTTTATCTGCACTGGGGATATGTAAGAAAAGGTACTTACTTCTACAAAATACACTGTTCAGTAAAGAATTAACCTTGCTCAAAGATAGGTATGGTTTTTGCCTTCAGCTCTCAGAAGGTGATGCCTAAGTCCTCAGAATGTCCTACTTAATAAGAATGCCTTTCTTACCCAGAGGCCTTGGGCCAGACCAGATAGTTTAACAATGTGATTTATGGTGGGGACTTTGGTCCATGTGATATCAGCTTGATTTCCAGAGGGGCTGGAAACTAAGGTTAGCCACACAGGTGTCCAACCACATCTACATGACCAAGCCCCATAAAAACTCTGGACACCAAGGCTCGGATGTAACACACCATGTGTACTGTCACACCTCATTGCTGGGAAGAGCTATGCTGTCCACGACTCCACTGAAAGAAGACATCTGGAAACCTGTGCTAGAGACTCTCCTGGGCTCTGCCCCATGTGTCTCCTCCCTTGGCTGATTTTAACCTATTTCATTTCCATGTAATAAAATGTAACCATGAGTATATCACCTTTCAGTGAGTTCTGAGTCTTCCCAGCTAATTATCAAGCCTCAGGGTATTATTGGGGACCCCTGAACTTACAATTGGTGTCTGAGAGAGTACAGTCTTGAGGACTCCCAAACTGTGCATATACACTAAAGTATTTGGAGATATAGGGAGATGGAACATATAAGTTACCCGCAAATGGTTCAGGAAAAAAGTATTATGAATATACATATATTTTCATATATATACATAAATTATATGGAAAGAGAAAGAATATGAGCATAAGTGATAAAGCAAAGGGGTAAAATGTTATTACAGGGGAATCCGGGTAGAAGCTATTTGGGTGTTCTTGTGCTACATTTTTACTTTTTTAAACGTTTTGTAAAGTTTAAAGTTACTTACCAACACATTCTTAAAGCAAGAAACAAAATACCTCTAAAAATTAAGTTAATAAACAGTTACTGACATCCTGAAAAACAAAAAGCTGGAGCAACTCACTAAACTGATTTCATGACAAACCAATGGGGCAAGACCACAAAGTGCTCATTTCTACTTCAAAGGACAGAACTGTCTTGACTTTGTCACACGGGAATTATTAGGACTCTTAGATGCCCAAGCTCAGAGAATAATTTCAGCAGTCCCAGAGCTTCAAACAACTGAGCACACAAAGACACCCAAGAAGCTGACACTGAGTTAACAGAGGGCGCCTGTCCTCACCCACTGAGACGAGGTTCTGGAAGTTCTCCAGCATCACGTCTCGGTACAGCTTCCTCTGGAACGGGTCCAGCAGCCCCAGCTCCTCCTCGGTGAAGACCACAGCCACATCCTTGAACATCACTGGCTCCTACAACACCAAACACACAGATGTTTATGGAAGAGGGACAGCAATGAGAAAATGTAGACCAGCCGGTGTGGCTCAGCATTTGCGTGTCGACCCATGCACCAAGAGGCCACCAGTTCAATTCCCAGTCAGGGCACATGCCCAGGTTGTGGGCCCAGTCCCCAGTGGGGGGCATGCAGGAGGCAGCCAATCGATGTTCTCTCTCATCCATGTTTCTATTTCTCTCTCCCTCTCACTTCCTCTCTCTCTAAAATCAATAAAGGAAATAAATAAATAAATAAAGTAAAATAAAATTGTAGCTATTATTGCAAGTATAGTTATGAATGCACATAAAAATGACCATGGGGGTGGGTGGAGGTGATTTGTAAGCAGTGTAATAGCTTGTGGGTTTTTCTTTTTTTAAATTTCTAGTCTCTCTTACACTATTATTTGTGAAATAAAGTGATTTTAAAAACTAAAAGGAAGCCCTGGCAGGTTTTGCTCAGCAGTCAGAGCATCAGCCTGCAGACCAGAGAGTCCCAGGTTTGGTTCCCACTAAGGGCATATACCTCGGTTGCAGTTTGTCCCCAACCCTGGTTGGGGTTGGTGGGTGGCAACCAGTCAATGTGTCTCTCTCACATTGATGTTTCTCTCTCTCTCTTCCTCCCTCTCTCCCTCCCACTCTATTTGAAGATAAATGCAAATAAACCAAAAAAAACAAAAAAAATTCCTTGGGCGAAGATTAAAAAAAAACAAAAAGGAAAATTTTTTAAAAAGTAAAACAAGAAGCATACCATGTAAGTGGTATTAAATGTCTACTGTCATTCTTTATACTGGCCAAGAAAGAGAAAAAAGGTATCCACTTACTGAGAAATGAAATAGCATTATTAAGTGACAGACATAAAGATCCAACTCACCTGAGACTTGGTCATTTTCTCCTTCTTTTCCTAGGGAAAGGCAGAGACCTGAGAAGGCACAACAAAAAAAGAAAGAAGCCATGAGAGAAAGGGAAACACATCTTTGTGCAAAATGGAAGAGGGTGTCCCTTCCCCTAGACAGATGCTGCCACATACACCTTAGCAAGCAGAGTATTGGCTGGATTCCAGCTACCACTAAGCTCTTCAGGATGCCTGCATGCATGCCACAGCCTCCACGGCTACACCCAGCAGTCCTCACGCACCTCGTGGTTGCTGAAGTGTTCGTTCTAATGCTGGGAAATGTGGGAATGGAGAGGTGGTGGAATGTGCTGGTTAAAATTGGACTCTGGTGACATTGTTATATATTGGCTGCACATTTACATTATATTGGCATTGCTATATATGTTTAAATACATGGTTAAATTAATAAACCTCTCTGTGCTTCATTTCTGTGATCCTCAACACTAGGATACTAGCACCAACATTATAAGATTGTTGTTAGAATTATATGGGTGAGTAGTGGAAAACATGCCAATGTTTTCTATTATCTTGTAGCTGCAGAAAAACAGATACTACTCTACATCATAAAACTGTCCTTACAAGTGTGTCTTGTAAGACATCTAGGTGGCAAGCATTATGTCTTTTTTTTTTTTTAATTTTTTCTTTATTGATTTCAGAGAGAGGGAGAAAGAGGGAGGGAGAGAGAGAGACAGAAAGATCGATGAGAGAAAACATTGATTGGCCACCTCCTGCATGCCCCGCACTGGGGATCGGGCCCAAACCTAGGCATGTGCTCTGACTGGTATCAAACCGCTGACCTCTTGGTGCATGGGTCAACGCTCAACCACTGAGCCACATCAGCCAGGTGGCATTATGTGGGTTTTTTTGTGTGTGTGTGTGTGTTTTAATTTATTTTTTAACTTTATTTTTGTTACAGATGTTTCCCCTTTTTTACCCCATTGACACCCTCCTTCCCTCCCCCCCCACCCTGTCCCCAGCTTTGTTGTCCATGTCCATTGGTTATGCATACATGCATATAAGTTCTGCATGTATCTTTATCTCTTCCTTCCCCCTACCACCCTCTCTTCTGAGGGCTGTCAGTCTGTACCCTACTTCCATGTTTCTGGGTCTACCCTATTCCTCAGACTGTTATGTTCATTATATTCCACAAATAAGTGAGATCATGTGGTATTTGTCTTTTTCTGCTTGGCTTGTTTCACTTAGGATAATACTTTCCAGGTCCCTACATGTCGTCTCAAAGGATAAGAGATCTTTCTTTCTTACAGTTGCATAGTACTCCATTGTGTGGCATTATGTCTTTTTATTGAATTTGTGGCCTGGGTAATAATATATGTTTATTATATATATTGAGACCACCCTTCTGAAAGGTTTAATGGCTGGTGAATATTCTTCCTAAAACTGGAGGAGATTCAAATGATACACCCTCTTCCCACAGGGATATAATGAAAGGTTTAAAAAGCCCATGATGATGTCCAGCTGGTGTGGTTCAGTGGCTGAGCATTGACCCATGCACCAAGAGGTCACTGATTCAATTCCCTGTTGGAACACATGCCCAGGTGGTGGGCCTGATCCCCAGTGAGGGGCATGCAGGAGGCGGCCAATCAATGTTCTCTCTCATCGATGTTTCTGTCTCTCTCTCCCTCTCCCTTCCTCTCTGTAAAATCAATTAAGGGAAAACAAAAAATTTAAAAGCCCATGATGCTACTACATTTGTCATCTGTGAAAAGTGCTCAGTGCTTGACCTTTGGAAGGATTAGGAAACCAGGAATTTAATTTCTTGAGTTCTTCCTCAAGATTATTCACTGTTCTCAACAGATATTTACTGTTATTGACCTTATTTACTGTTCCTAGGCAATGTCAAGGTCATCTGTGAAAAAGAACTCAAAAAAGGGCTAATCCTGGGCTATGAGTTAGGCACCACCCTATAGAGAGGTTTTCTGCTTCTCTAGTATAGTACCCACCCCCTCCCAAGTCCCACAAGGCCACTGCTGTAGAATCCACAGCATGTATGCATAACTACCAAGAATAAGTATTAACTTGGCCACATAATCAGCAGTGAAAGAGTTGAGTTTTCTTTCACTTACCCAACATTTATGGATCACCTTCTAAAAGGGATATAAATCCCAGATCTGTACTTGCTCAGAGCCTAGTATGAGAGAACAATGAGATAATCAGCAAGTATAACACACACTGATAGATGCCAGAGTAGAGTTTGAGCAGGTCCCTTTGGGAGAACATGGAAGGGGTTCCGAAACCCAGACTGGATAAGGGAAGGCGCTGGATGGGCTCAATGGAGAAAATGTGGCCTAATTTTAGCCCTGGAGAATGACAGACCTGTATTAGCCCTAAGAGCTAATCAGAGTGCTCCAACAGAAAGCAGGTCAGAGGGTACCTGGGCAAATGAGGAAACAGAAAGGTGGTGAGAAGTCAAGAGCCAAATTCTGTGCTTTAGAGGAAATGCCTCATTTAATCCTCACTACAACCTGAGAGACTGGGACAGTTTTTACAGCTGAGAATATTGGCAAAAAAAAAAAAAAAAAAAAAAAAAGCTGAAGAGAAGATATATTTGATGACCATCATTAGTTATTAGGGAAATGTACATTATAATAAGATACCAATACACACCTATTAATTAGAATGTCTAGAATTAAAAAAGACAATAATTAGCGTTGACAAGGATGTGGAGCAACTAGAACTCTCAAACATCATTAAACTGTTAGGCTCTTTCTTATAAAGTTAAACATTCACTTTCCATATTACCCAGCAATCCCATTCCTGATTATGTATTCTAGAGATAACTTGTACACAAAAACTTGTACACAAATGTTTATAGCAGCCTATTCATAATTGCCCAAACTGGAAACAACCCAAATATCTTTCAATGGGCGAATGGATACTATGATATGTCCATAAATACAATATTAACCAACAACAAAAACAAATGAAATACTAATACAACAACTTGGATGAATGCCAAAGACATTATGCTGAAATAATGCAGCCTCAACAGGTTCTATCTGATATGAGTCCATTTACAAGACATTCTCAAAAAGACAAAACAATAGGGTTATAGTGGTTACTGGTGGCTGGTTACAGATATGGTAAGGAGTGATTATAAAGGGAAAATAGGAGCGGAGTTTTGAGGGGTAATGGAACTGTTATGTAGCCGATGATGGTGGTAATTACATAAATCTACACCTGTGTTAAAATTAATAAAATTTTACCCCTTAAAGAAAAAAAAGGGTCAATTTTGCTATATGATACTTGTCTCTTAAAAAAAAACCCAGCCCTGGCCGGTTTGGCTCAGCGGTTAGAACGTCAGCCTGCGGTCCACAGAGACCCGGGTTCGGTTCCCGCTAAGGGCATGTGCCTTGGCTGCAGTTTGTCCCCGGCCCTGGTTGGGTCGTGTGGGTGGCGGCTACTTGATGTGTCCCTTTCACATCGATGTTTCTCTCTCTTCCTCTCTCTCCTTCCCACTCTATCTGAGTGAAAAATGGAAAAATGTCCTCGGGTGAGGATTAAAAAACAAACAAACAAACAAAAAAAACCTGTTTCCTCATCTGTAGAATGAAAGTAATAACAGGTTTGTTAGGAGAAGGAAATTAATATCTATAAACCATTGGAAACACTGCCTCACTCATAAAACACAATATTATTGTTAGCTATCATCATTTCTACCAATGTGGTTCTTAGAACATTTGTTCTAAATCATCAAATTACCTTAGCCCTGGCTGGTTTTGCTCAGTGGTTAGAGCATCAGCCTGCGGTCCAGAGAGACCTGGGTTTGGTTCCCACTAAGGGCACGTACCTCGGTTGCAGTTTGTCCCCGGCCCTGGTTGGGTCGTGCATGTGGCAACCACTCGATGTGTCCCTTTCATGTCCATGTTTCTCTCTCTCTCTCTCTCTCTCCCTCCCGCTCTGTCTGAACAAAAAATGGAAAAATGTCCTCGGGTGAGGATTAAAAAAAACAAAAACAAAACATAAATAATCAAATTACATTAAAATAATTACTCATTAACTTTTCAATACTCTGAAATAGTTGGTGAATTCTATAGCTCACCAATATTATAGGAGATTAAGAAATATCCCCAAGGGTCGTTTCTATTCCATTTTGCTATCTAATTCAAATTTCAGAAACTCTGAACTGCAAACCCCTGATGCCAGCTATCTTTTGAGTAGCTACTCTAACTACAAACCCTTGCCAATCTTGTACACAGAGGAAAATATGACATGGACTCAGCAACGAAAGAACTTTCAGGGTATGGAAAGAAAGAAATAAGCAACAAAGAGCCCCAAGATGCAAGTAAGTAAAACTAGATATGAGAAAACAAAATTCATCATCATCACTCTCCACAGTGCAACAACACTCTTGTGTCCCTTAGCTGTCTCAGTAAGTTCCAGACTCCAGTCTACAAAGACTAAACACCTTAGAGTAGCTAATAACCTCTCTGTTTCTTGGTCTTGGATAAAAACAATATATGATGATCCATATTTGGCAATTATGAAAAAAATAAATCAATCACTGTTATAATGACTCAATTGTGGGGATTTGCTTTGAAATACTGGAACATGAAAATTTGGAGGGGTAGGGATTGATACAAGACCGACATGTTAACAAGGGTTAAATCTGGGTGATGGTTTCACAGGGGTTCATTATTTATTATTACATTTGACTATTATTATAAATTTCCACATTAAAAACTTAAAAGGAAATTAAAACCTATGATACCTATTTTGTAAAACTTTAGGTAAAAACCCAAAAATAAATCTATGGAACAGGAAAGCATTAAAATACTATGATCTCTGTATCCTGTGGTCACGGGTAATTGAATCTTTTCCTTTATACTTCGTGCATTTTCTTAATTCTTTACAATGTGCAATCATTTCTATAATCAGAATTGAACTATAAATATTATTTCAAATAAATTACAATTAAGTTGCAGATGCCTTTTAAAAATCTTATAAAAAACTCAAGGCTTGCCCTGGCCGGTTGCTCAGCGGTTAGAGCGTGGGCTTGTGGTCCAGAGAGACCGGGGTTTGGTTCCTGCTAAGGGTGCATACCTCGGATGCAGTTTGTCCCCAGCCCTGGTTGGGTCGTGCGGGTGGCAGCCACTCGATGTGTCCCTTTCACGTCGATGTTTCTCTCTCTCTCTCTTCCTCTCTCTCTCCCTCCCACTCTATCTGAACAAAAAATTGAAAGTGTCCCCCAGTGAGGATTAAAAAAAAAAAACACCTCAAAGCTCAATGACATAGCTTTCATGGCCTTCTACAAAAATTCAAAATATGCCTTCTCAAACAGATACTAAACAAATTAAGAACTAAGATAATAGATTGAAACTGCCTAAATTCAAATCCCAGCTCAGTGTCTTACTAGCTATGTGATTTAGGATAAACAACTTTCGCTCTCGGGTCTCCATTCCCTCATCTTTAACATGAGACTAGCAGTAACCCTGACCTCCACTGGGCTCTTGTGAGGATTAAGTGCTAATTTACATAAAATTTCTATAATAATATTTAGCACCCAATGTTTAAACATTATCGTTATTACTCATGCCCAAGTACTCCCCATCCCTCCCTGCATTATTCAATAAATATCATTGCATCGTCGAAGTAGAATTTGCGGATGAGTGACGGAAATATCGTCTCCCCAAAGAGATAGAGAAGGAAGAAATATACTAAATCCTCAGGTGAGGCTCTGCTCCTCCCTGCAGCCTTCTTTAAGGAGTCAAGGCTGGGAAGAAAAGGAGGCTGAGAAAAATTAGAATTTCATCAACTCCCGCATACATTACAGTGGATATCCCAGACAACAGCCAAGAGTGACCCTCTCCAAAAATTAAAGTTAAAAGCATTATTAGAAATTCAGATACAGCCTCGCTTTCTTCAAAGATCAGAGAAGGACCAAGGTGCTCTGACCCCATCCCGGGTTCACAGAAGTTTTCAGGGAACTACGCGCTTCTCCGGAAATTACAAAGTGCCGGTAACAACAAACGTATGTGTATCAAAAGCCAGGTTCTCCGTCTTTTACTTCTACACTCTCAAAATACCTTTATTAGGTAGACACACCAACACCAACTTAACGAAGAGGAAACAGAGACAGAGACATTAAGATGCTTTCCGAATATTACATTGCCAGAAAGCAGCAGCGCTGGCCGGTGATCGGGAAACCGGTTGGGAAAGTACAGAGCTAAAGAGACCCTGAATCCCAGCGCTATACGACCCGGGTCAGGGCCTTAAGTCGGGGATGCATCAACCGCCCCACAGCTCCACAGGCTCATTTAAAGGGATCACAAGCCCGCCCTTCGCCGCAGGCGGACTCTCTTCCTCCAGGTGGACCGGCCCTGCTCACCACTGGCCCACAGCAAAGCAAAGACAGGTCAATGTGAGCGTGGGGAGAGGGACACAAGGAAGTGAGAGCTCACCTTTCCGGGAGGAATGAAGGCCGCAGCTGCGAGCACCTGGAGCGGAAGTGACTCTGCCTACAGAGACCTCCTGGACTACGCTTCCCAGAATTCCCGACGGGAGCAGGAACGCAGCCTCCGCCTCCTGGAGCGGAAGTTATCCTACCAGTAGTGTTCTAGGACTATACTTCCCAGAGTTCCCAGGCCATTTTGTCGCCTTTCTGGGACGGAAGTTCTGGCTGCTGCAACGAGGGTGAATTGTATTTCAGTTTAAGAATCCTGAAGGAAGGCGGGGGCCTTCCTGGATGCTAAATGCTTCTTAGATGTCTCTATTGTATACTTAAGTATTTTCACTTTACAGGCGGTTTTGGGGAAGTTGAATTGTCTCTCACCCTGTGGATCTTTTGGACTACACTTTCCGAATCTCCTGCGGGCAGCCCTTACCTCAAAGCTGCCTTTTTCCCTTTGGATAGTCGGTATTTGGATAGTAGTTACTCCTTTTAGGAGAGTCAGTTTGAAGTCTATACTGTTAGGCGAGCTTGGTCACCCTCCCTTTTTTCTTGAAAATTTTTTTCTTCAAACGTGACTGGTGGGGTGGTGGTAGGAATAAGTAGGAAGGTTAGATGCAATAAGATTAGCAAATATTGAGGAGGGTTAAAACTTGGTGATCGTTCAATGGGATGTTATCCTATTCTTAGAGCATTTGACCATACTGTGAATTTCCAAAGTAAAATGCAAAGGAGGAGCCCTGGCCTGTTTGGCTCAGGGGTTAGAGTGTCTGCCTGGGGACCACAGAGTCCAGGGTTCGGTTCCCGCTAGGAGCACAAACCTCGGTTGCAGTTTGTCCCCAGCCCCAGTTGGGGTTGCGTGGGTGGCAACCACACGATGTGGCTCTCTCATGTCAATGTTTCTTTCTCTCTCTTCTCCCCCCTCCCTCCCACTCTATCTGAAGATATATGCAAAAAAGAAAAAAAAAAAAAAAAAGGAGGGAAAGAAAAAAAGACCTAAGACACCTCTTTTATAAAATGTAGGTAACTAAATGTAAAAACCTGAAAAGAACATATTAAAATGTTAGTTGTTACCTGTACATCCTGGGAGTATGAATAATTCAAAATGTTCTTCAAATTTCATATAGTCTCTTAATGTATAATACACAACCATTATTTCAATAATCAAAATATCAACTATTACTTGAAATAAAATACAATAATGAAAGATGCCTTAAAAATCTTATTAACATAGTGTTCATATAGTCCTTTACAAACTATCCCTTCCAAACCTGACAACAGATTAAGAAAGTAACGCAGACTTTTATTAAGGTGTAAAGCAGAAGCAGCAAAAACTTTTGGCTCTTCCTCAATGTTAACTGCTCATTACAAAATGTGGCTCGAGAGGCAAATGAAAAGAGCTGCATTAATTGGAGGTATTATTGTAATATAGAGATAAATACTATATAAAATTTTGAAATAGCTTTGTGTCCAACTTCAAGCAACACATAACTTCCATCCTACTCTTGATATCATGAATACAATAAAGTGTCTTAGGAATATGGAAACCAGTGTGACCACGATTTTTCATTTAGGTGAACTGGTGAGGATTGGACTCATCCAGAAAATCCAACAACAAAAAATACACAAAGGTTCTACTTTCCAGATTTCCTTCTGGAAGGGAACTAGCATTTTTATACCTTTATATAATAAAAATTTTCAAACATATATAGAAGTACAGAAGAATGAAAAACACCATAGCCTCATCCCTCATCCCCCAAATTCAAGTTATCAACATTTGCCACATTTCCTTGATCTATTTTTTCTTTTCTTTTGTTACTCTAATACTTCAAAGCAAAACCACGACACTTAACTATTTCCCCCCTAAATATTTCCAACGTCTGGTATAATCACACTACATCGATCACACACACACGTGCACACACACACACACAGAAATTGAAGGTAATTTCTTAGTTTTATTTCATACCTGAAAAAATAACTTCCAATTTTACAATCATCTAAAAAAATTGTCCATTTGTTGCATTTGATTGTTGTCTCTCAATTTAGAAGAGTATCTATACCCTTCCATCCTTTTTTTTTTTTTCATTTATTTAGATAAAGTGGAGGGAAGGGAAGGAGGAAGGGGGAGAAAAGAGAAACATTAATGTACACATCAATTGGTTGCCTCCCGCATGATCCCAACCATGGCCAGGTATTGAACCTGCAACCCAGGTTCATGCCTTTGACCCTTGACCAGGTATCAAACCCAAGACCCTGTGGTCCGAGGGCCGACGCTCTAACCATTGAGCAAACTGGTCAGGGCTAATTTTAAAAATCCAGAGGTCTAAGTCAGGGTAAGATATCTGGGAAGATATGTTCGTCAGGGTGTGAGGCTTCAATACAGGTTATGGAGGGGTTACTGCATTTAAGATCTACAGTATGAACATGAGAATGATTGCACCAGATATAATGTACAAAAAATCACTTGGGCCTGGCCAGTGGGGCTGAAATGGTTGGAGCACCATCCCCTACTCCAAAGAGTGGGAGGTTGATTCCCTGTAAGAGCACATACCCAGGTTGTGGGGTTCCATCCCCAGTTAAGGCGCATACAGGAGGCAACCAATCCGTGTTTCTCACTTACCAGAACTCCCAGTCGCACCTATGCTGCGCCGCGGACTCCTGAGGAGGAAGTGTTGTTGAGGGCATAGAACTTCCAGACTAGGATCCCCAGAACCCCAAAGCTGCAGAGCTACAATTGGGCTTACCTGGGGTGGAAAAGCTTCTGACTACATCTACCAGAACCCTCTGTGTGATACAGCTTCCACCGTCCAGCCACTCTTTTGGTTGAATTCAACTTGAGTACCTGCGCGCGTGTGCACACACACACACACACACACACACACACACACACACACCCGCCCGCGCCCACCAGCAATTAGCTGTTGGCATTTTCTTTCTGTAATTATTTTCTCAAGAAAAAACTAGCACTAGGGAATTTTAATGAAACGTGGATGGATACTTAGGGAAAACTGTTTTTCATATCAAAACACAATTTACCAGAAAAGTGACATGACAAAAGACAAGATTCAAAACGGGACTTTTTTAGTCTGTGCAGCACTGGACTTCCATCTTAAGGAATGTGGGATCTCAGACTTGGTTTGACTCAGTTCCTGCTTTATATGTGCCTATATTCACCTACCTCTGGGCTATCTGGCATGAACTACCAAGATGCCAAGACTCCACAAGGAGTTCCAAGCACAGACCAGGCCATAAAACAGAAACAGCAATGTTGTTTCTGAAAAATGAATGATGCTACACTGGCAAGGGATTGGAGAAAATATTGTATTTTTTTATCCTCACCTGAGGATATTTTTTTTGTTCAGATAGAGTGGAAGAGAGAGAGAAAAACATCAACTTGAAAGGGATACATCGAGTGGCTGCGACCCGCACGACCCAAACAGGGCCGGGGACAAACTGCAACCGAGGTACATGCCCTCAGCGGGAACCGAACCCGGGTCTCTCCGGACCACAGGCTGAAGCTCTAACCGTTGAGCCAAACCGGCCAGGGTGAGAAAATATTGTAATAGGAAAAAGGGTTCTTGTTTTTGTTTTTTTAGCTCAGACTCAGGTTTCCCTTGACTACTCCTATGAATATTTCTTTTTTACAAATCAGTTTAAACAAGGTGAGGTCATGATTTTTCAGGAGTGGTAATAGGCTGAGTTAGGAAATGGAGTCAAGTGAAACTACAGAAGTATATATTTACCACTTTCCTTCTGAGCAGAAAATACTTTTAAAAAATGAAACTTATACCCCTGGCAGGTTTGGCTCAGCAGTTGAGCATCAGCCCAGGGACCAAAGAGTTATGGATTTGATTCCAGCCAAGGGCACGTACCTCGGTCACAATTCATCCGCAACCCTGGTCGGGGTCCATGGGAGGCAATCAGTCGATGTGTCCCTCTCACATTGATGTTTCTCTCTCTCCACCCCTCCCCCCACACTCTATCTGTAGATATTTGAGAAAATATCCTTGGGTGAGGACTTAATAAAAGTAAATGAAACATAAGAATAATACAAACTATTGAGAATAGTAACATGAAACACCAAATGCATATACAGTAAGTTCTCCCTTATTGCAGTGGTATGTTCCAAGACCCCCAGTGGATGCCTGGAACTGGGGGTGGTAGCAAACCCTATATATACTATGTTTTTTCCTATACATACTTACTTATGATAAAGTTTAATTTATAAATTAGGCACAGTTAGAAATTAACAATAAAGTATAACAATTATACTGTAATAAAAGTTATGTGAATGTGGCATTAAGTAAAATAAGGGTTACACAAACATAACCACTGAGATACCAAGACAGTCAGTTTGATGACTGAGATGGCTAGAAAGTGACTAATGGGTGGCTTGCTTATACACAGCGAACATACTGGACAAAGACATGATTCATGTCCTGGTGGGACAGAGCTGGAGGGTGGGAGATTTCATCTACTCAGAATGGTACACAATTAAAAACTTACAAATTGTTTATTTCTGGAATCTTTTATTTACTATGTTTGAACCATGGTTAATTATGGGTAACCAAAACCACAGAAAGTGAAACCTGAAATAAGGGAAGACAATTGTACCTTAAATTCAACACTTATCGACATTTTCCCACTTCTCACCTTTTAATTTTGTTACTGAACAAAATTATTTTAAAGCAACTCCTTGACACTGTCATTTCCTTCTAAATATTGTCACATAAGAATATTTTCTCATGTAACCAAAAAATCATTACCTTATGAAATAAAATGAACAATCCTTAGTGTCATCAACTCTGTATCCGAATTTTAATTCCTGTTTATTGAAAAAGAGCCTTTTGCAGCTGCTTTATTACAATCAATATTCAAACAGATAAATTCATTGTATTTGATTATCTTACCAAAGCTCATTTTTTTCTACATCTATATCCCACCACCACAACTACCGCTACATTTTATGTCCTTGAACTACTGGAGAAATCAAAATGTCAAATTATGTGTCCAAATTATGCATTTGTCTAGTGGCTTCCTCATACTTTCTCCCCCAATATTATAAATTTCTTGTAAAGTAAAATTTTGACTTAAAGGCTGGGGTAGATACAGGCTCATTTTGGGGGACAAGGACACTTCCTAGAAAGGACTGAAAATATTTGAACAAGAAACCATATTCCTTTAACTAAAGCCAATATAAATTCTGGGGAAATTTCCCGCCAAAGGAAAAAAAATAGCAAATATGTAGAAAAAGACAGGTTAAAACAAGGAAACCATTATCACAAATGAGACTGTCATCTCCTAATAACAGATTCTATATCTATGATAGGAAAAAGAGTATTTAGTAATCTCAGTTTTGAAGTTTCACATATATTAGGATAAAATAAAAGCAAAGATTTTTTTCAGAAGAATTTTTTTAAAAATCCTCACTCGAGGATATTTTTCCTTTTTTTTTTTCAGACAGAGTGGGATGGGAAGAGAGAGAGAGAGAGAGAGAGAGAGACATAATGATTGGTTGCCTCCCACACGACTCCGGCCAGGGCTAGAAGAAAAAAATTTTTTCAATGCAGTGTTAGGCAGTAAAGGGTCTATTATAGTCTGGCTGGTGTGGCTTAACGGACTGAGCATCATCCCAGGACTGAGAGGTCCCAGTTAGATTCCTGGCCAGGGCACATGCCTGGGTTGCAGGCTCAATCCACAGTGGGGAGCGTGCAGTAGGCAAGTGGTCGATGTATCTCTCTCACATCAATGCATTTTTTTTTATCCTCACCCAAGGACATTTTTCCATTTTTTGTTCAGACAGAGTGAGAGGGAGGGAGAGAAAGAGAGAGAGAGAGAAACATCAATGTGAAAGGGACACATTGAGTGGTTGTCTCCTACACAACCAACCAGGGCCGGGGACAAACTGCAACCTAGGTACCTGCCCTTAGCGGGAACTGAACCCAGGCCTCTCAGGACCACAGGCCGACGCTCTAACCGCTGAACCAAACTGGTCAGGGCTCACATCATTATTTCTATCTCTCTATCCCTTCACCTCTCTAAAAAACAACAACAAAAAAAACCCCACAAAACGTATTATAAAAATAAAGTCTGTTGTAGCCATCCAACCCAGTGTTTAGTTAATAAAGAATTTAAGTAATTTGAAGCCATCTCTCTCTCTCTCTCTTTTATAATCTTCACCTAAGGATATTTTTCCATTGATTCTCAGATAGAGTGAGAGGGAGGGAGGGAGGAAGAGGGAAAGAGAGAATCATCAATGTGAGACTCATCAATTTGTTACCTCTCACACAACCCCGACTATGGCCAAGGATCAACCCTGCAACCCAGGTATGTGACCACTGAGCTCTGCAGGTTAGATAATTAACATCTTCAATGACATTTAATTAGCATTAAATCCCATCTGTTATATTCTTTATAAAATATATATATAAATATATTTATATATTTTAAATTCTCACCACAGGGTATGTTTATTAATTTTTAGACAGAGGAAAGAAGAGAAATATCAATGTGAGAGAAAAAGAGATTGCTACCCTCCCAAATGCACCTTGACCAGGGATCAAACCCACAAACTAGGTATGTGGCTGATGGAATCAAATCTGCAATCTTTTGGTATATGGGATGCAGCTCCAAGCAGCCGAGCAACCCAGCTAGAAGTATATTACATTCTTGATGAGTTACTGTATTTATGAAACCCAGCACTATGTGATTCCTTTCAACAGTTCTCTGGTAGAATCCTCCATATTTTCATGAACAATAATAGAAGCTGTTTAAAAATCCACCTTTGGGCTCTGGCCAATTTGGCTCAGGCGTTAGTGTCAGCCCTCAGACCGCAGTTTCCAGTTCGATTCCCCAGTCAAGGGCATGTACCTTGGTTGTGGGTTTGCTCCCAAACCCTGGTTGGGATGCAAACAGTCCATGTGTCTCTCTCACATAGATGTTTCTCTCTCTCCCTCCCTCCCTCTCTTCCACTTTATCAAAACAATCAATGGAAAAGCATCCTCCAGTGAGGATTAAAAAAAAAGAAAAAAACAGTTTTTAAAATAATTAGGCCTATTTAACATGCTTGAAATTACATGGGAAACTTTGCCAAATAAAAAGTAATTTAAAAATTTCAGTATCTGGACCAACTGGTGGTCAGTTTCATCGTCTTTCTCTTTGTGCTGGGACAATCTTTCTTTTTCCTTGAAACACTAATTAATTTTGGTTTTAAATTTAGACACGGTGTTTAAGAATATGTGGAGACGCTGTATATCTTGATCCACAGAGAATTTCTTCTGGTGAGCAAGAATACCAGGAGGCCCTTTTTAGCTAGTCAAGACTACATATCCATAACGTAGGAGGGTGGACGAATTGAGCAGTTTCATGTACTTTTTGAAGACAGCTGCACAGTATACACCAAATCTCAAATGATTATTCTCTGATAAACTAACTCTAGAAATTTCTCCCAAGAAATTCAGTATGAAGATGGATGTTACTGGACTCAGTTTTTCATTGAACTATTGAGTTGTTCAGAAAACACAAACTGAGTATTCATCAGCAGAAAATTGGCTAAACCATAACAGAATCCTGGGCAATTAAATGACTATAGATCATTATTCATAGAAAATATTTGCAATATATGAATGAGCAAAGAAAATCAAGTGACAACATAGTACAATATCCTAGTTTTCCAAGACTAAATACATCAGTATCTATTTGCTGATATAAAAGAAATGTCCAATGAAATGCTATTGCCCTGACCTAGTAATTCAGTTTATTGGAGTGTCATCCCAATACATGGCTGCTGGTTTGGTCTCTGGTCAGGACATATGCAAGAATCAACCAATGAATGTTAAAGATGGGTGGGAACAACAAATCGATCTCTATGTCTCTCTCTAGAAAGGTCAATAAATTAAAAATACTTAAAAGTAAACTATTGTTTAAGGGTGTCAGTGGTACTACTTGTATTAACACTTTATTTTTTATATATACATAGTTTTAATCCTCACCCAAGGATATTTTTCTGTTTATCTTCAGATAGAGTGGGAGGGAGAGAAAGAGAAACATCGATGTGAGAGGGACACATCAACTGGTTGCTTCCCACATGACCTGACCAGGGCCGGGGATGAACACAACCAAGGTATGTGCCCTGACAAGAATCAAACCTGTGACTCATTGGTCTGAAGGCCAATGCTCTAACCACTGAGAAAACTGGCCAGGGCTGTATTAGCGCTTTAAATTATTTTGCTTGTTTAAAATCTCAGAAATTATATATAATTAAAAAAAATTTTTTTCCTTTATTGATTTTAAAGAGAGAAGAAGGGAGAGGGAGAGATAGAAACATTGATGAGAGAGAACATTGATTGGCTGCCTCCTGCATGCCCCCTACTGGGGATCAAGCCCACAATATGGGCATGTGTCCTGACCAGGAATCAAACTGGTGGCCTCCTGGTGCATGGGTCAATGCTCACCCATTGAGCCACACCGGCCGGACTCAGACATTTTATCTATATATTTTTTAATCCTCACCTGAGGACATTTTTTGCATTTATCTTGAGAGAGGAGGAAGAGAGACAGAAACATCGATGTGAGAGAGAGACTTTGGCTGCCACCCACACGACCCCAACCAGGGTCAGGGACAAACTGCAACCAAGGTATGTGCCCTAAGTGGGAACTGAACCCAGGCCTCTGTGGTCCATGGGCCAATGCTCTAACTGCTGAGCCAAACTGGCTAGGGCAGACATTTTATCTTTAAAGTCTATATTCTGAAAAAAAATTTTTTTTTGGTACGTGCCCCTAGTGGGAACCGAACCTGGGACTCTCTGGTCCACAGGCCAACGCTCCAACCACTGAGCCAAAATGGCCAGGGTTGAAAATTAATTTTTTAAAGAACCTCCAAAATGCTGGTAAATGATTAAAATGGCAAATCATAACCCACAGTAAATATAAAAATATTTATGTTTGGATATGGTATACTTCAGGAAAATGTCAAGTCTGTACATGACTGAGATGGAGAAAGAAGGTTCAGAAACAAATGCTTTAGAAGTATTTAGATAGGGCTATGATCTAAGGTTAACAGAACATTGATTCTTTTTTTAAAATATGTTTTTATTGGTTTTTTGTTTTTTAGAGAGATAGAATCATTGATGTGAAAGAAAAACATCGACTGGCTACCTCCCACATGCTCTCTACTGGGGATTGAGGCTGAAAACCCAGGCATGTGCCCTGACTGGGAATCAAACTGGGACTTCTCAATCCATGAGATGACAATCCAATGAGCTACACCAGCCAGGTAGAGTATTGCTTCTTTAAATAAACATCCTATGAATGAGTGGGAATGAGCAAATGTGGAAGTCAACTCAACCAGAGGGCAGAGGTGAGAGAATCACAAAAGAATTAATCCAGATTCATTTTCAACTAGGCCTACATTCTGACCCACCTGTATTCTTTTCAATTAGGCACACCAAAAAATGCTTTTTCTTGTCTCTCCTCCTTTGACTTGGTTTTCTACTTCTTACACCTGAGGTATAACAAAAACTCTTACCAACGACACGACATTTATAGGGTTTCTCTCCTGTGCAGATTCTCTAACAAACATAAAGGAATGAGATGTCTTTACCACACAAAGCACATTTGTAGGATTTCTCTCCAGTGCTGACTCGTTGAAGTTTTGAAGATGTGAACTATGACTGAAGCCATTACCTCATATCTCACATTTTTATGACTTTAATCCTGAGTGGACTCAATGATAAGCTTGAAGATGTGAGGATGACTAAAGACCTTACCCCCACACAACATTTATAGAATTTCTCTCCAGTGTGGATACTATGATGAACATGAAGATATGAGCTTCACATAAACCCTTTCCAAAACTCGATACTACTGTAGCTCTTACCACACACAACACATTTATAGGGTTTCTCACCTGTGTGGACCCTCTGATGAACATAAAGGCCAGAGTAGGCTGTGAAGACTTTCCCACATTCTTCACATTTATAGGGTTTCTCTCCAGTGTGGATTCGCTGATGGTTTTAAAGACCTGAGGTCTGACTGAAGCTCTTACCACACACAGCACATTTGAAGGGTTTCTCCCCTGTATGGACACGCTGATGGGTCTGAAGTTTTGAACTCCAACTGAAACTCTTACCACACACAGCACATTTGTAGGGTTTCTCTTCAGTGTGGACATGCTGATGGGCTTGAAGATATGAATTCTGACTAAAGCTCTTTCCACACATGTCACATTTGTATGGTTTTTCACCTGAGTGGATTCGCTGATGAGTTTGAAGATTTGATTTCCACCTGAAGTTCTTCCCACACACAGCACAATTGCATGGTCTCTCTCCAGTGTGGATCCTATAATGAACATGAAGGTTTGAGCTGCACATGAAGCCTTTCCCACAATCTTCACATGTGTAAGGTTTCTCTCCTGTATTGACACTTTGAGGAACTTGGAGAGGTGAGATTTGACTGAATTCCTCCCCAAATTCACTACACATATGCACTTTTGCTCCTAGGTGCAACTGCTGATGATGTTCAACATTGGAGCCAACGCTGAAGCTTTTCCCATTCTCATTAGAGGTTTGCTCTCCTGAGTGGATTACACTATGCTGCAATGATTTCTTCATGAAGTCTTTTCCACAATTCTTGTGACTATAAGAGTTCTCAACTTTGTGTACTTCCAGATCAGCATCATGGTCATGAGAGTACCTTCTCTTAACACAGTGATCACACTTTCACAGTTTACATCTTTTGTCAATCTGCTGATACTTACTCTGATAATTCTGTGACTCTCTCAAATACATGTTCTTCCAAATATCACAGGTGCCCTTCATTGGCAATTGTTGACTTTTTATATTATAGGAATTTTGAATTTCCTCTTGAAGGTTTATTACATAGTTCTCACCTTCAGAAACATGAGCAGATTCTCCTGCCAACAACTGACAGGAAGAAACACCTTGTTTTCCCAAATCAGACTTCTTTCCTTGAAGACTTATTACCAATTCTTGATCTCTGATTAACTTCCGTGTGAGTTGTTCCCATATTTGCCAGCATACGAGGTCTTCATGAAAAAGAAAACTTAATCCAACTTCTTTAAGAGTTTCTATCTCATTTTGATTCCAATATCCTGGAAGGATAAGGAGAATTCAGAGATGAAAATGAGTACAAATGAATGTCTGTTCAGAGATAAAAATATATCACAGATTAAACACATGGGAAGACCGTATTTAATCAGCTTGACTTTGTCTTTGGCTTTTTAATGCCTATGGAAACAAAGAGTTTATGATTAGGCTCCTATTCACTAAATGTTAACGAGACTCTTTTGTAACTAGACCAAGACTTACTTATGAGGTCAAAATTAGAAATATAAGAAGTTACAGAGGAGAGGATGTTCTCACAAAAGTGAAAGGAATTATATAATATTTAACCAGTGAACATTATAACTGGAAAGAAAATAGAAAACTCATTCCCATAAATGACACAACTTATGAGAGTAAAAACCCTATGATAATTGTTGCCACCTAATTAGGCTGAAATTTCTGATGAATGTGAATGGCTAGTGTTAGCTTCATGGTTTTGTACATATGTATTTGTACATATGAAAAGCTGCTGGGGTAGCCGACACACATGATGGACCCCAATTATCTTGCCTCCAGCTGCCCATATCCTATCAAATCCCTTTCCACAATATATCCGCATTGGTCAATCAAGCCAATAGAATATGGCAGAAGTGACCATACATCACTTTCAAGCTTAGGTCACAAAAGACATTCAGGTTTTTGCCTTCCACTCCCTTAATTGAAAAAGCTGTGGGAAACCAGCTGCCATGTTTAGAGGACACTGAGGAAGCCCAAGGAAGATAATCACAGGCAAGGAACTGAGGCCTTTGGACAATAACCATGTGACTGAGTCCATCTGGAAGCCAATCCTTCAGTCCCATTAGGACTTGAAGCTCTGCTGGACTCCTTCACAGCAATTATATGAGATCCTGATCCACATCACCCAGCCAAGCTGCATCCATATTCCTGACTCACAGAACTATAAATAAATGCTTGTTTTTGTAAGCTGCTGTCTCCAGGAGGAGTAAAGACAGTGAGATCCATTTAGCACCACTCTCTGTGAACTTTTGTTTATAAGAATCCTTAAGGGACAAGAAACCCTTTAGTCTGTGCATCTGTTCAGTGAAAATAGGATTCAAGGATATTCTTTTTTTTTTTAAATCCTCATCCGAGGACATTTTTCCATTGTTTGTACAGACAGAGTGGGAGGGAGAGAGAGGAAGAGAGAGAGAGGGAAACATCGATGTGAAAGGGACACATCGAGTGGTCGCCACCCGCACGACCAACCAGGGCCGGGGACAAACTGCAACCGAGGTACATGCCCTTAGCAGGAACCGAACCCGGGTCTCTCCGGACCGCAGGCCGATGCTCTAACCGCTGAGCCAAACCGGCCAGGGCGGATTCAAGGATATTCTTCATAGATGGGACAGGGCAACTAGATGGACAGATACAATGCAAAATACATAGATGTACCAATGTTGCGAAAAACAACTTTCAATGAAGGAGATGTGGGTAGAATATACCATAAGATTTGATTAGCTCTCTGAAGGGTGCAAGTTACAGAGGTACATTAATTTGTCAAACCTCATCAAATTGCATGCTTAGAATATGCACATGTAAATGTAACCTCAAAAAAAAAAAAAAAAAGAACCTAAACAAGGAATAATTTTACTACCTGAAATTTCATGGAGGCGTACATTTATAATGTATGCATTTATATATATATATATTTCAATAAAATGTTGGCTCAAATTTTTAAAATAAAAGTAAAGATTTGTTCAAGAGCCCTGGCTGGTTTGGCTTAGAGGTGAGACATCAGCCCACGGACCAGTGAGGTCCGGGTTTGGTTCCTGCTAAGGGCATGTACCTCGGTTGCAGTTTGTCCATGGCCCCTGTTGGAGTCGTGTGGGTGGCAACTAGTGATGTGTCTCTCTCAGACCATCTCTCTCACCCTGTTTCTCTCTTCCTCCTTCTCTCCCTCCTGCTCTATCTCAAGAAAAATGCAAAAAAAAATGTCCTCGGGTGAGGATAAAAAAAAAAAGATTTGTTCAAGAAGGCAAAGCGTCCCTGGACAGGGAGCTCAGTTAGTTAGACCATTGTGCAATACACCATAGTTGTGGGTTTGAATCCCAGTCAGGGCACATAGAATCAACCAATGAATACTTAAATAAGTGAAATAACAAATTGATTTCTCTCTCTCTCTCTCTCTCTCTCTCTCTCTCTCTTCCTCTCTCTCTCCCTCCCTCCCTCCCTCCCCACCCTTCCTCTCTTTTTAACATCAATCAATCAATAAAAAATAAAACAGAATTTCCTTTCTTTAAAAAAAAAAAAGCAAAGCTTTTGGAAAGCTATCAAGTAAGAAAAGTACAGACAAGTATAAATGAGATGGTAAATCTCAAGGCAGGTATGTACAGAAAAATAAGGGAGACAAATGGAGGCAGCATCCAAACTTTCCGATGGTTAAAAAACTTCATGCATCATGAAGACACAAGAACAGAAATTATAAAAAGACTGAGAAGACTTTCCCTCACTACTCATGACAAACAGGTTCTCAGCTATCAGATTAGCAGCTAGATTTTCCTGATTTTTGTTTGTATGATTTAATTTTTTAAAAAATATTTTTATTGCTTTTTAGAGAGAGAGGAAGGGAGAAGGAGAGAGATAAAAATATTGATGTGAGAGAGAACCATCAATCAGCTGCCTTTTATGCATCCCTTATGGGGATTGAGCCCCCAATCCAGGCATGTGCCCTGACCAGGAATCAAACCAGTGACCTCTTGCTGCATGAGTTGACTCTCAATCACTGAGCCCCAAAGGCTGGGCTGATTTTTTTTAAATTTTGGGTTTATATATAAAAGAGATGACTCTAATTACTATATTTTAGGCTAGATTAATCTGAACAATACACATAGTAAAGGTAAATGAAGAAAGAAGGGATTGAAGAAAAGGGAAAAAGAAAGGGAAGGAAGGGAAGAGAAAGGAAGGTAGGCAGGAAGCATGTCCTCATGCACTGTAAGTAGTATTCTCCAAATTCTGATAGTGACGTGTTGTGATAAATACAACAGGTGATCAAATAATCATCTTTTCCAGACTTACTCACAATTTTGCTTACACTGTATGCAGTTCTGACAATGAGTTATGCTATCTTTATTCTATTTCATTCAATACAAGATGTAACTCACCAACTGATTTTGAACCTCACCTCAAGATGTAGCAATGCAATTTGCAAAAAATAAGAAAGGTATAGATAAGACACACCACAGAACTTATGAAATTTAGATCTCCAGCTTTGGGTATATGTAAAAGTCCAAAAGTCTTAAACATTTGAAATCAAAATACTCCTGGGAGCTGACATTCAGTTATAGAGGGCCCCTGTCCTCACCCACTGAGACCAGGTTGTGCAAGTTCTCCAGCATCACGTCTCGGTACAGCTTCCTCTGGGACAGGTCCAGCAGCCCCAGGTCCTCCTCAGTAAAGACCACAGCCACATCCTTAAATGTCACTGTCTCCTACAACACCAAACACATGCAACC
Organism: Molossus molossus; assembly: GCF_014108415.1. Lineage (NCBI taxonomy): Eukaryota > Metazoa > Chordata > Mammalia > Chiroptera > Molossidae > Molossus > Molossus molossus. The sequence continues at coordinate 14,410,625 of NW_023425357.1, read as the reverse complement.
TCAATCTTATGACCAACGGCCACTGGTAGAGGGGCAGCATTGAGTGGGGAGAGAGAATGGGTGGGAAGTTGTTCTGGTTCTGAGGACCTTGAGTTCACTTTATGTAGTTTCCTCCTCTTCACAATCCAGCATGTCAATCTCATACACTAATTTTCCATGGTCCCATCAAAAGTATGTGCAATTAAATAATAATCCTGCTTATTTCATTTGGTGTCATTTTTAAGGATTCATCCACCAAGAGCCCTGGAATTCTAACTCTTGATGATGGAGTATATACATGTTATAAGTTGATCAACACTACCATACTGTTCCAGAAAGGTTAGGTCAGTTTATTCAAAGGATGGTCTACTCACAAATTCAATAAGCCTGGATATTGTCACTTTGTTAAAATTTGACGAACCAACTAGTCACACCTCCTTAGGAGCTATAAAATTGGTCCTCTTTGTTCTCAAGGCACATACAACCTATCTGTGACAGTATTTATGACCAACTGGTCTACCACCTAGGCAGGACCAACTGGTCTACCACCTAGGCAGGACCAACTGGTCTACCACCTACGTAGGGCCAACTGGTCTACCACCTACGTAGGGCCAACTGGTCTACCACCTAGGTTGGACCAACTGGTCTACCAACTACTCAGGGCCAACTGGTCTACCAACTAGGTAGGACCAACTGGTCTACCAACTACTCAGGGCCAACTGGTCTACCAACTACTCAGGGCCAACTGGTCTACCACCTACGTAGGGCCAACTGGTCTACCAACTACTCAGGGCCAACTGGTCTACCACCTACGTAGGGCCAACTGGTCTACCTCCTAGGTTGGGCCAACTGGTCTACCACCTAGGTTGGGCCAACTGGTCTACCACCTACGTAGGGCCACCTGGTCTACCACCTACGTAGGGCCAACTGGTCTACCAAGTACTCAGGGCCAACTGGTCTACCACCTAGGTTGGACCAACTGGTCTACCACCTACGTAGGGCCAACTGGTCTACCACCTACGTAGGGCCAACTGGTCTACTACCTAGGTTGGACCAACTGGTCTACCACCTACGTAGGGCCAACTGGTCTACCACCTACTCAGTTTGAATCTGTCTCTCACACACACACACTCACACAAGGCATGTGACTCAGTGTTGCCTGTGGGCTGAGTCTGAGGGCTGAGATACCACTGCCCATCCCAACATGTGGAGGGGAAACTGCTTTTAACGTTCCCCTTGATTCCTGATTCCCTCCCTGCTGTGATGACATCAGGGCCCTTCTCCTGTCCACACAGAGGGGGAGAACTCCACACGGATGACCCCGGTCTATACCCAGGAACCACTGGCCACTCAACTCTGACCTCTCCTGTTTGTATAGGTTCCGTCTCCATTTGGGGTATTTCACTTCCTTTTTGTGCATTGTGCATGGTCCCATACTTCAGAAATATTTTTTTTACTTGTTTAGTATATATATATGTCAGTCTTACAAAGATATTTGAAATAATGTGAAAACCTGTTTCTCCTATACTTGAAGCAAAGAGTACAAAACATGGTTGAGCAAAACACACCAAAAGGAGCGGATCTATTCAAGAATATTATGACAGAAAGCAAACTGTCAAGTATTTGGAAGACAGATTTCCAGCTAGTGTTCTGAAGGCATTCTAGCTAGGTGGAGTACCTATTCTAATAAACATGTGCATCACTCAGAATACTCTGCAGCTCACTTTTGTGTGGCAAAATGACAGCTGGTAAAGGAAGTATGGACAGACCCAAATTCTAGATAAAGTTCTTTGTACAGAAGATCCACAGAAGCAAGTGCTGTCAGAAGTATACCAACCTTCCCCTTCCTCTCCCCTCAACAACCACCACCAAATTCCTTCATAGGACTTCACAGATACCTAAGATCAGACTGAAATATTCTGATCTACATGCTTAATCTGAATCATTTAGGTGGAAAAAAACAACTTAAGGGTTGAATTGACTTCTGTCTTCAAATCTTGACTGTACCTTTTCTACAATGGCATCAATTAACACCTAAGGATTTTTGAAAAGAAAATTCCATTATTTATTTTCTTTCTGGAGAGCTGTTTTTTCCCTCCTCGTTTGGAAGATTTGCAGTATTTTGCTTCCATCTGAGCCAGAAAAGTTGTCCATTTCCTTTGGCCAATCCTTTTGCCTGCTTTGAATGAGTGCTTTCAAGTTATCTTCTTCAAGCCCCAACTCCTTCCTGCTCAATTCTGCTTCTTTAGCCTCTTCCTGAGCCCTCCTTGTCCTTGCATTCATCTTTTACTTCGATTCTTTGACAAAGATATTATAGGATGGGACCGCTCCAGCATCAATGGCTTGCTGAATAATGTTCCTTATCCTGGGTTCCTCTGTGTACTGCACACACAGCACACACTCCAGGATCTGATTCATGTCCCCTTTAAAGTTCATATAGGCCTGGTTAGTATCAGCCAGCTCTTTTTCAGAACCTTTGTATGTCTTTTCAAAAGCTTGAATGTCTTCTAGAGATTTTTTTTTTTTTTTTGCAGTTTAAAAGGTCTCACATTTATTACTGAACCAATCTACTGCAGGAAAAAAAAATCATGCCTCCAAAAATTTCCCAATTAAAATGCCCAACTGTCAAGACAGTAGTGATAATTTCAGTGATTATGGTAAGATGCAGACAAGCTAGATACAGCATAAATGTGTCAGCCATCTCTCATGTGTGATTCCTTATAGACCCAGTATGGTTCTCCAATGTCTCCTCTTGGAGATGTACCTGATTTTATTACCAGTTTTCATCCAAATCCATTGGGGAATGGGCCTATTCTGCTTTTGTTTCTTGGCCAGGAACCTCTTGATCCTGAAAGTCTTATGAGAAGACATGGCGAAAGAGAATCAACCGCACGCACCACGATGGCGGATTTTGTTTACTAGGCAAAGAACTTTATAACCTGTTTCAAACTTTAACCCCAGGCCTCTTCAGCTTAATTAGTTGCAAAGAATGATTTATGTATAAGCAAAAACTGAAAAAAGCTTCAATGTCCAGCAGGGTTGGGCTAAAAAATATTAGAGATCTAGATTTTATCAGATCCATAAACAAAATTTGAAAAAAAGCAGTCATAATATAAAATAGCAGTTCCCAGTAACTTCTTCAAGATTATCTTCTTCAGAAGTTGACTCAATTCAGTTTGCCTCATTCTTGGAAGCCTCATCAAAATTCTCCACAAGATCTGGAACTTCGTCATCATCATCCTCTCCAGTAGTAAGTGGTGCTTTTCCATCCACAGATTGTTTGGGCAGAGCTTCAGCCAGTCTCCTTAAACTAGTCAGACTGTCTGCACCAAGCTGGTTTAAGATGCTGGGTAGCATTGCTGTCAGCTGCTTAGTCTCAGCATGGCCTGTAATGGCGAAAGTGTTCACTGCCAGAGATGCCTGAACTTTAGGATTGTTAAAGTAGATCACTGTTCCTTGGTTTGTGAACATATTTACCTCCTCAATACCAGAAATATTATTTACCCCTAACTTCTTTAGGGAGAACTGAAGTTTTTTTTATCATCTGCTGTAGCTGTTCTGTGAACCACCTTCTTCTTTCTATGAGCAGTTTCTTTCCCACCAAAGCGCACTTTTGCCTGCAGTTTGGCGAGTTTCTCCTGGTTCATGATCATTTCTTTCATCTTGTTGGAGACTAAACAGGGCCGCGCGGGGGACTAGGGTTGGCGCCTCTTGGTCACTCAGAACGGAATAGACTTCCCCGAGGACCTGGAAGGGGCGGGTGGCATCCTCCTTGTCGTCCTCACCCACGCCGTCCGGGTGCACTTGCAGGGACACCTTGTGGTACCCGCGTCGCACCTCGCCACCCGAGGCCTTTCGCTGCACACCCAACACCCGGTCAATGTCAGGGGTCCCGAACACTTCCTCGCACTGCTCCAGCAGCCCCATGGCCAGCGAAAGTATGGAGTTGGCAGCAGCTTCCTCGAAAACAGTGAGACCGGCGGCACTTAAGTTCCGAACTGCTTCCATTTCCCGCACAAAACGCCCAGGGCGCCGGCATCACAAGAGGCGCCCAAAGGGGCGTGGCCACGACACCGCACTTTACGGCTGCTGCAGAGGAGCCTGGAAGGGCTAGCGTCCAACACCGCACTTTACGGCTGCTGCAGAGGAGCCTGGAAGGGCTAGCGTCGACGAGCTTGGAAGCGAAGTCACTTTACTGCGGCTGCAAAGAGGAGCCTGGAAGGGCTAGCGTCGACGAGCTTGGAAGCGGAGCAGAGCGGAAGTCCTGATTTCTCCTACCACGGGAGCCACCTGACTCAGCGGAAGCAGAAGTAGCCTTATAGAAGCCACGCCCCTTCCCCCATGCGCTCCTCCCCTTACTCCAGAAATCTGGTGCCTATCTTCTCCCATTGCGGAATCTTCAATACGTGCAAGTCCATATTAGGTTGTTTGTTTCTTAGCAAAAAAAAAAAAAAAACAGCATGACATCAAATTTGGCAGTTCACACGGTTCATATACATGTTGTTTTTTCCAAAGAATAAGAATTAAATAGATTTGTTCTTTTTCAAAGATGATCCTGACAAGACGATATGGAGCTCCATGGCCAGAATAATTTTGCAACCTGTAGGGTGGGGCTGCTGGGTGGGTACTTCCCTTGAGCTCTGGTTCATGCGACTGTGCTCACTGAAGTCAGCTTGCTTTTGTTTCTGCAGCCTTTGCATCTGTCTTCTGAGATGCGAAGAGGATTTCACGTGCCCGTTTCCGTCGCAGCCTCTCAGCTTTTGTTTCTGCAGCCTTTGCATCTGTCTTCTGAGATGCGAAGAGGATTTCACGTGCCCGTTTCCGTCGCAGCCTCTCAGCATTTGTGATCAGCACGGAAGGCAGAGGGAAAAAGCCAGAAAGATCCAGAAGCTTTTCCACAAGTTTGGAGAGAAGGACCCCACAGCCGATCCAGTGCCGGATCCGGTCCAAGTTGAGAGCAACGAGCTTCTCTCCATGACTGTTGAGCAGTGGATCATAGGAGCCTCGCTGCTCCACAGAACGGCCATCGCTGGGATACTTGTTGGGAGCCGCCACGATGTGGTAGAAAGGCCGGTTGGTGCAACTACCCAGGGAAAGAAGGATGGTTAAGCGGCCTCCACGGTAGGCCTTGTGGAGCAGAGCAGGGAGCTGGACCATGGTGCAGCCGGTGTGCGCCAGTGGCAGTCCCTCCCGGCGTCCCGCCACCCGCAAGGCCCAACTCTACCGCCTAAAGTGGCGGTGGAGGGTCGCGCAGGGTCAACGCTGTGAAACCGCGGGCATAACCGCGCCGAGCCCCCCACACCTATTTCAGAAAGACTGTACAGAGCCTTTCTCAGACGAGGAGCAGGTGAGGGTTCCTAAGTGGGTCTAGCAATCATCCCATGTTTTGTGGATTTTCAACAACACCTCTCATGTCTCACCTCACGTCTTAGGCAGGTGTGGAAATGAACAAGGACGGCTCCCTCCATGTCCCCGGGGGCAAGGACTCCAAAACCACTCTAAGGCCCTGGGTTACTGACAACCTGCTGCAGGTGGGGACACAGAGACTCAAGAAACTGCACGTTGCAAGGGGCAGTTCTCACCTGCAAGGGGCTTAAGGTCACACAAGAAATGGGCCACGGAGGAATCAATCAATAAGCATGTTTTATTCCCCAAATCAGAGCAATGACACACGTACTGTCCACTAAACCTGAAGACAAGGTCACAGGACAAGGAGGAGAGACCTTCCCAAGGGGCAAGGATGCTGAGGAGCAGGAATGACTCACAAGCTTCTTCCCACGTTGATGGGATGCAGGGGTGCCTGAAACACCAATCAGAAAGAATATATGTACCCCCATGTTTGTAGCAGCACTATTTACAATTGCTAAGATCTGGAAACAGCCCAGGTGTCCATCAGTAGACAAATGGATAAAAAAGCCGTGGTACATGTACACAATGGAGTACTATGCAGCTGTAAGAAAGAAAAATCTATTATCCTTTGAGATGATATGGAGGGACCTGGAAAGTATTCTCCTAAGCGAAACAAGCCAAACAGAGAAAGACAAGTATCACATGATCTCACTTATTTATGGAATATAATGAACATAACAGTCTGAGGAATTGGGTAGACCCAGAGACATGGAAGTAGGGTACAGACTGACAACCCTCAGAAGAAGGGGTGGTGGGGGGAGGGAAGAGATAAACCACAGAACTTATATGCATGTACGCAGAACCGATGGACACAGACAACAAAGCCGGGTATGGGGTGGGGGTGGGGGCTGGCGAGGAGGGTGTCAATGGGGAAAAAAGGGAGAAACATTCGAAACAAACATAAATTAATAAAAAATAAAAACAAATAGTTTCTTTTAAATTTTCCAGCCTGCTTCGAACTGATTGAGATTTATTTGTTTAATATAATTTCATCAAACAATTTGGAGGTTATATATTCATTTCAAATTTGCGTAGTACAGTAACAACATTGTTAGTATTGGTATTTATATTTAAAATTCTGAACCATTTTATATTATCTTTTTTAGGTAAGAAAAGGTCATTACACATTAGCTGAACTCCTTGGGCCTAATTTGAAAATCTCTGTGTTTATGGGACTCACACATACATACACTCGCACCAAATATTTTCTAACCTTCCTTGAATTTAAATGTATATGTGAATATATGCACAAATATACTTTTCCTAAGCTTATTTGTTTTGCCGTTACTTTTCTCACTTTTGCAACTCACTGTCTCTATTTTTGTCTATAATATTGTTGGGTTAATTACTATTTTCGTGTGCTTTTAGTGAGTGTGTAAACAATAAAATATTTGAGACCATGTATGTCTGCAAATGATTTATTTCCAATTAGATACTGGAAATTTTTCTTATATCTAATAGACGATATAATTCCAATACAAAGAAGTAGAAATTCTCTGAAGCTAAGGATCGACCACCAAAACCCTCCTCATTGTCCTGAAGATGGAACCTGGTGTGTGAATTTCACACATGAGACATGAGTTTCTGGATGTCAGATGGGCCCCCATCTTCTCATTCTAACAGACTTCCCTCAGACTCTTTCACTATGGCCTTTTAATAAAAATGTGGATGAGTCTAGAATTCTTCATTTACAATTCCGTATTTGAATGGACTTCCCCCTTAACTTTTGACATTATATTTCTGCTTGAATGTGACTTCCCATCAATTTTCACCTCTTGTCATGAATATCAAGACACACATTTCATGTTTACATTCATGCACCCTGGCCCTGCATGTTCCCTACACTTCTCTGGCCCTGCATGTTCCCTACACTTCTCTGTAAAATACCCAACCATTGGCCTCTAGGACTGTAGCAGACGTCATCCTCACTGCTTTCCTCCTGAATCTCACACTACCCTTTGGCCTCTCTCTCTCTATTCCCCTGGGTCTTAACTTTCTCATTCCAGTCTCTCTGTATTGCAGTCTACAAAATCTCCCCAATGTTGACTTCCAATTTCATAATTGTATCTTCATCTGTATCTGCTCCCTGATGGAAAGAATATTTTGAGTGTGCTAAATCAAATTATTTTCGTTTGGGGCATTTTTACCCCTAAGATATTTGCACAATTCATTACTAAAATGTCACGTTCTTTTTTCATATAACCCCGATTGTTGTTGTGCAAGAATTCAAATTTTCTTATGTTATCAGACATTTGAATGTTCTTCCATTAAAATGACTTCCACGTGTTTCTAGAGGTCTGTTTTCTTGGACATAATGACTCCCACTGTGACTCTGTGCACAGCCTTCCATAGCATCGTGTCTTCACTACAACTGCACATTTGCAGGAATCTCCAACCTTTTATGTTCCCATGCCCACAGGTAGTTCTGACACACACTGAAAATCTCCTTTGTGTTCAAGAAGTATATTATACAGTTGATCTAGGACAGGAGAACTCTTCATGCTTCTGAATCTCAGATTTTTAAGGTGCAATAGTCAGTTCTATAACTTCCTGCTCCTGATCCCCTCCCTGCCTGTGATGACATCAGGGTCCCTCTTCTGTCCCCACAGACAGAGAAAACTCCACACTGATGATCTTCGCTATGCCCAGGTACCAGTGGCCACTCAACTCTGACCTCCCCGTCTGTACATGTTCTCTCTCCATTCGGGGGAATTTCACTTCCTTGTTGTGCTTTGAGCATGAACGCATATTTCAGAAATACTGTACAGAGCCTTTCTCAGACGAGGAGCAGGTGAAGGTTCCTAAGTGGGTCTAGCATCGTCCATGTTGTGTGGATTTTCAAGAACACCTCTCATGCCTCACCTCACGTGCCTTAGGCAGGTGTGGAAATGAACAAGGACGGCTCCCTCCATGTCCCGGGGGCGAGGACTCCACAACCACTCTCAGGCCCTGGGTTCCTGACAACCTGCACGTTGATGCTTAAGGTCACCAGAAATGGGCCACGGAGGAACCATTCCATAAGCATGTTTTATTCCCCAAATCAGAGCAATGACACACGTACTGTCCACTAAACTTGAAGACAAGGTCACAGGATAAGGAGGAAGAGATCTTCCCAAGGGGCAAGGGTGCTGAGGGGCAGGAATGACTCACAGGCTTCTTCCCACGCTGATCAGATGGGTGCTGTGGTCAGAAGGGGAAGCTCACCAGGGGCTGAGAGAGAAAGAGGACCCACACTCTGGGGCCAGGAGAAGAACCCATTTTTCTTGTCTCCTTTCCCTGCATTTCTCCTCTGTGCTCATTGTCACAGTGATACTCACCCGAACGGCACAGTTGATGGTGAGCGTGTCTCTGTGGATCAGAGCTCTGCAGACCACAGGAACCCACGTCTTCCTGAAGCATCTCCAAGACCCGGTGACCACTGTCCATGGTGAGGGCCCCACAGGGAGATGCTGATGGATGACGTGAAGATAAAGGAGGACCCCACGTGGGAGGCTCTGATAGGGAAGGATGTGCCCTGGGTCCCCTCACCTGCAAGGGGCATCTCAGGAGGCTCCAATCTACTTCCTGATCCACCAGGAACAGGTGCTAGGCTTCTGGGGATGGAAGGTTCCCCTTCCCCAGGGGCTGGTGACATGATAACCCAGAGACAGCGAGGGCCAGCCCTTGAGTGACCACACCCTGGGGTCCATCTGTCCCTTCCTGCTAAAGCCATTACACACAGAATCTGTGTAATACGTACCCCCCAGAAGACTGAAACATATCGAAAAGTAAATAAATAATGGTGAATGTGTTCTCTTGTAAATAATAATAACAATAATAATAAAGACGAGGGGACATCCAATGGAGATATTACTGCTCAGTTCACACAGGCAGGAGGTGGTACACATATATTTAAATAAAGATGAATTTCCCTCGACAATCAAAGCTCCAGACCAAATCACTGAACCTTAATTTTTAGGAAAAAGCCATGAAACTGGGGACAGTTCTGCCTAAGGAGCAGGGGCACTGAGGAGGATCAGGACCCAGAGGCTGGTTCCCAGGGAGGAGGGGCTGGAGGCTGTCGCTAAGGAAAAGGAGAAGTTCATGAAAACATGAGATAGGAAGCCCAAACTCTGGGGCCACAGGGGGATGTGTTTCTTTCCCTCATTTCCCTGCATTTCTCCTCTTTGATCATTGTCACAGGGACACGCGCCTGCCCTGCTCAGTTACAGGGTGAACGTGTCTCTGCTGATCTAAGCCCCACGGGAACCCACGTCTTCCTGAAGCATCTCCAGGACCTGACAACGTCCAAGGTGAGGACCCCAGGGAGGTGCTGACAGATGGGCTGAGGATGATGGAGACCCCACGGGGAGGCTCTGACAGGGAAGGATGTGCCCTGGGTCACCTCACCTGTTACCTGCTTCGTGATGAAAGTGAGTCAGGCTGCTAGAAAGAGGCTCCCCTATAGGCTGCAGATGTGACATCCTGGTGACCAGCAGGCTCGGACTCCAAGGGACCACCGCCTGTTGTCTCTCTCTCCGTCCTGCATGTCTGTCTGTCCATCTTTCTGGCACCGTGGTCCCTTCCATCTGCTCAGCTGACCCCAGAGGGACAGGACGTCATGACCCCCACACTCACCGCCCTCCTCTGCCTGGGTGAGATGCGATGGGGGGAGGGGAAGCCCTGCTCTGTCAGAAGTTCCTGAAACTCAGCAGGCTCACAGGAAGGAGGGTTCTTGTCAGGGGTCAGGGCGAACTTCTCACAGGGACTCTCTTCCAGGGCTGAGTGTGGGCCTGAGGACCAGAGTGCAGGCAGGTGAGTCTGTCCCCAGGTCTCCCAGGTCTCACTCCCTCTGGACACAAGGACACCCCCAGGGAGATGGGGAAGGAGGAGAGCAGACCTGTCTGACAGTCGAGGGACATCGGGGACGGGGAGCTGGGGACTGGGGTGGGAATGTCTTAGGACCCAGCCTCTGATTCCTTCCAGGGACCCTCCCCAAACCTACCCTGCAGGCTGAGCCAGGATCTCTGATCCCCCTGGGGAGCCCCGTGAACATCACATGTCAGGGGACTCTGGGGGATGAGCAGTACCGTCTGGATAAAGAGGGAAACACACCTCCATGGAAAACACAGAAGCCACCGAACCCCGGAGACAAGGCCACGTTCTCCATCACACGGACGACAGACCATGATGCAGGGAGATATCGCTGTTACTATCGCAGCCCCTCTGGCGAGTCAGAGCACAGTGACCCCCTGGAGCTGGTGGTGACAGGTGAGGGGACACTCAGGGTCCCAGCTTCAGGCTCTGCCCTCAGGAAGGGGCTGCTCTCAGGACCTCTGCCCTCTCACATCCCAGCCCACGAGGGAGGTGTGACCCCATTTAACATGCTGTCTCCTCCCCTCCTAGGATCCTACAGCAAACCCAGCCTCTCAGCCCTGCCCAGCCCTGTCGTGACCTCAGGAGGGAACGTGACCCTGCTGTGTCAGTCAAAGTACCCGACGAACACTTTTCTTCTGTCCAAGGAGGGGGCAGCCGATCCCCCCCGCGTCTTCCATCAGAGCACCAAGCTCAGCAGTACCAGGCAGAGTTCTCCATGAGTCCTGTGACCTCCACCCACGGGGGCACCTACAGGTGCTACAGCTCACTCAGCACTGCCCCCTACCTGCTGTCACCGCCCAGTGAGCCTTGGAGCTGCGGGTCTCAGGTGAGGGGCCCCTGGCCTGTCCTTCAGTGCTGTCTGCTCAGGGTCCTGTCCCCAGAAGAACGATGAGCTGAAAGAGAGGGAGGGAGGTCTGTAGGGATGGACACCCAGAAGACATCTGCCCCTCAGAGACCCTCCTACCCACGGGTACCCCTTCCGCTCACCTCGGTGGAGAAGATGCCACGTGGGCCATGGGAGGGGCTCTAGGGTGCTCCGGGCAGGTGGAGGAGGAGTCTGAGTGAGGTGCGGTCTCCAGGGTCAGCCCCAGACTCTCACCCTCTTCTATCCTCTTCCAGGACCCTCTGTTCCCCCAGCCCCCCACCCACAGGGCCCATCTCCACAGCTGGTGAGTCATGGAGCGTGTTTGCTCAGAGGGAGCACAGATCACCCCGGATGCTTCTGATTCCCTCAGAGGGTCTCATGCCCCAGACATTAAGGACAGACTGTGTCCCAGGGGCTGGGAGCAGGGGATACATTGTTGGTGAATCCAGGGGGTTCAGGGCTCTGAGGATTCACCCCACAATGGATAGGCCTGTAGAGGGTTAAGTGAAGCAAGTGACAGTTGGGGTGGTGATGGCCCAGGGAGATGTTGGGGCCCGGGATGGGGGAGGAGGACCCAGGCTCAAGTGAGGACAAGACAGACCCCCCACCACCACCAATCCTGATCCCAGGAGGAGCTGAGGATGGGTCCCTTCCCCACACGGAGTCAGGCCTACAGCGGGGTAACTGACGGTCTCTGTGGGGAGGTGGTGGGGGTGTTCATGAAGGACAGGGGCTGAGTCATGAGGGGTTCAGGCCCCTCTGCAGACACTGACTTGGATGCTCCCTTCCCCTGCCTGGGCCACAGGGTCCCCAAGTGTAAAAGGACAGATTCATGGCCCAGAGCTTAGATTTCCGTTCAGTTCTGGCTCTGACCTCCTGGGGGAGGGGGCCTCACAGGAACACCCAGGACGTGGTGTGGGGACCGTCCCCTCTGTAGCAGTGATGGTGACATGCACAGGGAGGGGCAGGCAGGACAAGGGGCTGGGGCATCCAGGTCCTTTCACTCAGCCCAGGCTCAGCTCAGAGGAGAGAGGGCTGGAGTCAGACCTGGTTCAGTTCCCAGCTCTGCTGCTCCTGCTGTGGGGTCAGGTGGTCCCTTCTCTTCCCTGAGTGTTGGGTCATGTCTCTCCATCCCGGGTCCCCTCCTGCTCACAGGCTGCTGTCAGATAAGGTGACATAAGGGGCCCCACAGAGCTCAGGAAGGCAGAGGCACAGCCCACCCGACCTTCCTAGGGGGCCTCTGCAGGGTGGAGATGGATCCAGGGGAGACAAAGAGGCCACCCCACACCCCTGCTCTTCCCGTGTCTCTGCTGTGCTGAGAGTGGGGAATAAGGAAGGACCCTCAGCTCACATGAGACATGGACAGGCCCCTGCAGATGAGGAGCCCAGAGCACGAAGCTGAGGTCCCTCTGTGTGGGAGACCATTTGCATGGTATCCATCTTGTTAAAGTCTGCTCTGCTGTCTCCGGCCCCAGGGCCGTGCCTCTCCGCGGGCCGTGCCTCTCCGCGGGCCGGGCCTCTCCGCGGGCCGGGCCTCTCCACGTGCCGGGCCTGCATTCCTCTAGATAATTGTTTGCTCCGTTCTTTGCTTATCATTTGTTCCACCTGGGGTGTTTGCTGGGGTTGGCTTCAGGTGGGATGCTCATTGGCTGTTTCACGTGTTTTCCCCCCTATATATTGCGTGAACTCCCCCTGAATAAACGAGACTTGATCAGAATCCTGTCTTGTCTCCATTTCTCGTGTCTCTTGTCCCACCTCATCCTCACTCCCCATCTAGAGTCCTCGTAAGTGGCGCCCAACGTGGGGCTCGAGCACGGGGGATCCAGTGAAGGACGCCGTTCGAGTGGCCGGCAGAAAGGAAAAGAAAAGAGGGAACGACGTGGGAACCTGCTGCGTCTGCACCCCTCGGGTAAGTGAACGGCGATTCTGGGTCAAGCACTGAGCCAAGATAAGACATTCGTTGAAGGACTAGGAAAGGCTATAAAGGCACGAGGAGTAAAGGTGAAAATCAAGCATTTATGTCAGTATTTTGATTATGTTAAGAAAGTTTGTCCTTGGTTTCCTACAGAGGGATCTATAGATCAAAAACAGTGGAAAATAGTTGGTGACGCTCTTAGAGATTATTATAAGACTTATGGACCCGAGAAGGTCCCGGTAACTGCTTTTTCTTATTGGTATTTAATAGATGAGGTTTTATCTCAGAGACATTCTGATCCTCTCGTTGCCAATGTAGTAGAAAATGGCGAGGGTATATTACAGAAAGAAAAAAAGGGGAATTAAAATGAAAGTAAAGAATGTGAGGACTTCATGTCATTCGATGGTGATAATGAGGAAGAAGAAACCGAGCCCACTTGGAATAAAATTATGCCTAAGGGCTCTCATATGGGGAGACAAGAAAAACTAACAGAGAGGGTGGAGAAATCAAAAGAACAAAAACTAGTGTTGCCCCAGAGGAAATAATCAAATCCAAGACAAAAATTTATCCCGAACTATCCGAATATTTGGAGACTGTTCCTGACGGAGGGGAGGTTGATTGGGATGAATTGGCGGATGAAGCGGCCAGATATCGTAACTCTGATTGTCCGCCTGTTTCTCAACGCCCTCCGCCTTATAATAATAATCCCAGTGCTCCCCCGCTGGCATGTCCAGTTCTTGACCCTAGAAAAGAACTTAGAGATAAAATTGAACACCTCAAAGAACAAATAAAACTGGAAAAAGAGCACCAAGATCTCATAGCCCAATTAGAAGGACTAAAAATAGGAAAATCTAAAAGGGAGAGTGAAGTAAAACCAGAAACCCTTGGGAATCAAAAACCACCCATGAGGGGAGCCGTCCCAAAGATCCCTCCCCACTTGCAACTTGCACAGGAGCTAGATGATATAGAGGCTTTTCCAGTAACAGAAACAGTGGACGCACAAGGACAGCCTTGGCGCCACCATAGCGGGTTTGATTTTAAATAAATAAAGGAGTTAAAGACCGCTGTAGCACAATACGGAGCCACAGCCCCGTATACTATGGCAATTTTAGAATCAGTAGCCGAGAATTGGCTTACGCCTGGGGATTGGCAGAAGTTAGCCCGAGCGACACTTGCTGGAGGAGACTATCTCCTATGGAAATCAGAATATGTAGAGAACTGTAGGGACATTGCTAAACGCAACGTACAGGTTGGTAATGGATGGAATTTGGATATGCTAATAGGAGAAGGAAATCATGCTAATAGTGATGCCCAAATGCAATATGATGCAGGTCTTTTTGCGCAAGTTCAGACAGCAGGCACTAGAGCATGGAGGAAGCTGCCCACCAAGGGCGACATGAGCTCCTCCCTTACTAACATTAAACAAGGACCTGATGAGGCTTTTGCAGATTTTGTTCACCGCTTAATTACTGCAGCAGGCAGAATTTTCGGTAATGCAGACGCCGGCACGGATTTTGTTAAACAATTGGCTTTTGAAAACGCTAATGCCGCCTGTCAAGCCGCTATTAGACCTTATAAGAAAAAGACTGATTTAACTGGCTATATTCGCCTATGCTCTGATATTGGGGCTGCCTATCAACAGGGCCTTGCCATGGCTGCCGCCTTGAAAGGGCATACAGTTAGACAATTCTTGGAAAGATCCGCTAACCAGCTCTTGGCATGGCCCAGACCCAGTCCTCATCTGGGGCCGAGGTTCTGTATGCATTTACTCTAAGAAAATGAAATCTGCCAGATGGCTACCAGAGCGTCTGGTTAAACAGATTGATCAAGTTAAAGGAATAGCAGATAACCATATAGATAACTCCAGGGACGAAAATTCGCCCTGAGAGGCTTTTCCTGTTTTTTTTTTTTATTTCAGGAATGGACTGGAAGGCTGAAATCTTACTGCTAGGAAAACTACTGCATCTTTGCCCGCTTATGAAAAGAGGTTTTGGGCCTCCTCCAAACCCTGACGAGCTCCTGAGGGCCCTATTTGGCCCCCCATGCAACTGCCTTGCAGGAACGCTGCTGCTTAAAAGAACTTTTCGATAACCCCCTTTGGAGCGGGCTAAATGGGGTGCTGCCTTATCTTCTCCCTCTGTTGGGCCCCTTACTTGGCCTTTTACTGATTGTGTCACTAGGACCTTTCCTCTTCAATGAGGTGATGGCTTTCAAGCAGCAGATGGATGCCATTAAGATGCAATCTATACAGGTCCACTATCATAAACTTGAAATGGCCGACAGAGAAGCTCACTCTAGCTGTGAGTCAATAAGCTATGACTATGCCCGAGATGGCAAATAGTCTTAAAAACCTCGTCACCTTGGTGAGCTGGACTGGATAGCCAGAGACGGGCAACTGGAACTCACACGTGTCACCAACCACCACCTAAGACAGGAACAAGGCCTTATGCTGCCTTGCTATTCCAATGACGGGTTCGGACAGGTTGGAACCGTGTGCAAGATTCCTGACCTAAGACAGGCACAGTCCCCTCAAGGTATTATTTCGGCCTTAAAATTTAATAAAAAAGGGGGACCTGTGGGAGACCATTTGCATGGTATCCATCTTGTTAAAGTCTGCTCTGCTGTCTCCGGCCCCAGGGCCGTGCCCCTCCGCGTGCCGTGCCCCTCCGCGTGCCGTGCCCCTCCGCGTGCCGTGCCCCTCCGCGTGCCGTGCCCCTCCGCGTGCCGTGCCCCTCCGCGTGCCGTGCCCCTCCGCGTGCCGTGCCCCTCCGCGTGCCGTGCCCCTCCGCGTGCCGTGCCTCTCCGCGTGCCGTGCCCCTCCGCGTGCCGTGCCTGCATTCCTCTAGATAATTGTTTGCTCTGTTCTTTGCTTATTTGTTCCACCTGGGGTGTTTGCTGGGGTTGGCTTCGGGTGGGATGCTCATTGGCTGTTTCACGTGTTTTCCCCCCTATATATTGCGTGAACTCCCCCTGAATAAACGAGACTTGATCAGAATCCTGTCTTGTCTCCATTTCTCGTGTCTCTTGTCCCACCTCATCCTCAATCTCCCTCTAGAGTCCTCGTTGATCGACCTGCGGGCCGGGTCACCTCTGGGGCAGCATGAGGAGAGCACAGGGCACCCACAGTCCCGGGTTCCAGTCCCCGCCCTGCACCGTCCAGGCTGGGTGACCTGGGGAAGGTGACTGACCCCTCTGAGCCCCTTGACCTGGGTGGTGGGGCACCGTCCCTGGTGCATGACTGTGTGAGGGGAGAGGGATGAATGACAGACCCCAGCAGGTGCCTCACATAGTGGGTGCTCATTAAATGACATCATAGGCTTATTCATGACATCATAAGGGAGAGAAGAGCTCCCCTGATATATTGGAACTGATTCCTTTCCAGAAGGTGTCCCCAAACCCTCCATCTGGGTGGATCCTGGCCCCTTGGTCACCACGGGGAGCCCTGTGACCATCTGGTGTCAAGCATCTCTGCAGGCTACTGCCTACGTTCTATATAAAGAGAGGGGCTCTGAGCCCTGGGATACGAAGACCCCACAGAACTTCAGCAACAAGACCGGTTTCCTCATTGAATCCTCCAGCTCACAGCATGCAGGGCCCTACGAGTGTGCGTATTACACCACTGAGCGCAAACTCTCAGAGCGGAGTGACCCCCTGCTCCTGGTGGTGACAGGTAAGCGGAACCCGGGTGCCCTCCCCACTGTGGCTTCCCTCACACTCAGGAAATAAAATGGGGGCTCATGGGGACCTCACCCCACAGTCCACACTGGGAACATGTGGGTGATGGTCCCTTTAACACAGATCGCCCTTCTCCCTCAGGAGTGGAGAGAGCACCCTCCCTCTCAGCCCAGCCAAGCCCTGTGGTGGCCTCAGGAGGGAGCGTGTCCCTCGTGTGTCGCTCACAGGACACATCGGGCACTTTCCATCTGCTGAAGGAGGGAGGAGCTGACCCGCCCCGACACATGGAACCGCAATCGAAGTCCAGTGCTGGGCGGACCTATGCCCGGGCCACCTTCCCTGTGGGCCCCGTGAACTCCTCCCACGGGGGGACCTACAGATGCTATGGTTCCCCCAGATCCTACCCCAATCTGTGGTCACACTCCAGTGACCCTCTGCGTCTCGAGGTCACAGGTGAGTGGAAACACTGTGCAAACCCATGTGTTTCCTGAACCCAAAATGACTGACCTAGGCTTGTTCCCAGTGGAGCCCTGGGGCCCGGGGGTCAGTGACACTGGCCTCTGGGGGACAGAACCTCAGGCGGGAGGTTAGGATGGGACAGGAGAGGACTCTTCCTGCAGCCCCAGTGGGCAATGGGGTGTGTGCCCCCTGATGCCACGTCCCCTTCTCCCAGGTGTGCACAGGGAGCCCTCCCTCTCGGCCCAGCCGGGCTCCCTGGTGCTGCCTGGAGACAGCCTGACCCTGCAGTGTGGCTCGGAGGCTGGCTTTGACAGATTCGCTCTGACCAAGGACCAGGGGCTCACACCCCCCAGCGCCTTGATGGGCAGCACAGCCCCGACTTCCTGCTGGGCCGTGTGGACCACACCCACGGGGGCCGGTACAGATGCTACAGTGGACACAGCCTCTCCTATGCGTGGTCAGCACCCAGCGCCCCCCTGGACATCCTGGTCACAGGTGAGGAGCCCAGCCCTGGCGCTGTCCTGAGTGTCTGCTCAGGGAGCTGGGGACAGGGTCCCCTGGTGGTGCTGGGGGCAGGAGAGGGTCCTGGGCAGAGGCTGAGAAGGGGCAGAGGTGCAGAGGGAGGGAGTGACAAAGGCGGAGTGAGGGGCTCAGACATAGAGACACCTCCCCGGGGGCACTGAGAGGAGCTGAGAAGGATCACAGACAGCGTCCCTGGGGAAGGACATGGTCCCTCAGCTCAGGGTCAAGGGTATATGGGAGGGGGCAGCTCTCTACACATCACACCTTCCCTCCCCAGGAATGCACACGAAACCCTCCCTCTCCATCCTGCCGGGCCCCTCAGTACCCTGGGGAGCGAACGTGACCCTGCAGTGTGGATCTGAGATCTGGTTTGACACTTTCCACCTGCACAGGGAGGGGTCTCTGGATCCCCCCCAGCACCTTCCTGTGCAGAAGACGACTGCACCCTCTCAGGCCAACTTCACCATCAGTCCTGTGACCTCAGCCCACAGGGGCACCTACAGGTGCTATGGTTCACACAGTGCCTCCCCCTACCTGCTGTCACACCCCAGCGACCCCCTGGAGCTCCTGGTCTCAGGTGAGGACCCCCAGCCCTGCCCCCTGTGTCCTCATGGTCAGTTCTGGACCCAGTTTCCAGGCCACCATGGGCTGGAATAGCAGTGAGGGGGTCACAGGAGGGGCAGCCAGAGAGGACCTCACCTCCCAGAGGGATGGGAAAAGCCAGAGCAGCCCTGGCCAGTTTGGCTCAGCGGTTAGAGCGTCGGCCTGCGGTCCGGAGAGACCCGGGTTCGGTTCCCGCTAAGGGCACGTACTTCGGTTGCAGTTTGTCCCCGGCCCTGGTTGGTCGTGCGGGTGGCAGCCACTCGATGTGTCCCTTCACGTCGATGTTTCTCTCTCTCTCTGCCTTCCTCTCTCTCCCTCCCGCTCTATCTGAACAAAAAAAATGGAAAAAAAAATATCCTCGGGTGAGGATAAAAAAAAAAAAGAAAGAAAAAGCCAGAGCAAGTCACACCCCTGCCTCATCGTCACCCACATCCCTGAGGCCCAGACATGTTCCCAGGGGCCAGAGGGAGGCTGGAGAGACTCAGACTGACCAAAAAGGGAAAAGGTCAGAGAAACCCATCCCGACCCCCTTCCGTCTCCAGTCCTGTGTCCACACCCTGAGAGACCAAGACAAGAGTGGGGACTAGCAGAGGCCTTGGGCCCCAGAGAGGACAAGACCCCCTGCTGGGGCATGGCTGGTCTCCCAGGGGTGGGGCCTGGCAGACATACTGGGGACCCACAGGGCTCCAGGACTCTGAGGCTGGCAGGTGACAGGTGGGGTGGCCATGCATTGCTCCCACCCTGGGGAGGATCCGCTGTGTGGAAAAGGGGAGAGGGAAGAGCCCCCACCAATCAGCTTCCATTTGATCCCAGGAAGCTCTGAAAAAGGGTGCCCCTGAGTGAGGCCCAGGGAGGGCTCCGTGAGTGTCTGTGGGGAGGGGGTGGGGGAGGAGCTCAGTTTGGTCTTGGCTCAGCCACTTCCTGGTAATGGCCTGAGGTCAGTTCCTTCTTCTCAGAGAACCCATGTCTCCAAAGATGCTTGGACACTGTGTGTATGCCTGTGTGTGCGTGTGTGTGCATGTGTGTGCATGAGTGTGTTGTGTGCGTGCAAACGTGTGTGCATGTCCGTCTGTGCTGGGGACACCGACGGTGTCTGAGCTCTCCTCCACAAGCCTTCAAGGAGCTGCAGTGAAGTCAGGAAAAGAAGCCACAGCCCCGGTTCAAATCCCAGCTCTGCCCCTTCCCCAGTGGGATCTCAGACAATCTGTTCCTCCCGAGTCCTAGGTTCATGGCTGTGGAGCAGGACTCCCGCCACCCCCCTCACAGTGCCCTCAACATGCAGCCTGACCCTGGTTACAGCTCAGGAAGGACACAGCCCTCCCCCTGCCCTTCCCAGACACACACTCCATGTGCACACAGGCCCCACTGCGGTGGGAGGGGTGTCAGTCTGCAGAGTGGGAGGTGGGTGTGGGCTGGACTGGAGAGGGGTGGCTCACCCAGCACCCACCTCTACCTGCTGTCACACCTCAGATTCCCCCGCAGCTCCTGGTCTAGGTGAGGGGACCCTGACCCTGACCTTTCTGTGCTCAGTCAGCTCAGAGCCCTGTCCGTAAGAAAGTCGGGGACACTAAGACATGAGTGTTGGAGGAGATTCCACAAAGTAGGATCCAGCCCCTGAGCGTGCAGAAAGGAACAGGGTCTCCCACTCCGGAACCCCCCTTTCTGAAGCTCAGCAGGGATAAAGGGTAGGGAGGGCGGGGTGAGGTGTGTGGAAATGAGCAGGAAGGTGATCAGACCGAGCAGAGAAGTCAGACCCCCACCGCTCACCTGCTCAGGTCTTCATCCCAGAATCGGATGTGTACACACCTGACACACATTACAGAGGCTTCCTGGTTTCACCCCTTTGGATATTAACCCAACTGAAGACCGCTTATCATCCATGTGTGAGCCAATATTTGGATATTTTGCTTGGATATTTGCAATTAGGATAGGTCAATACTTTTTTTTTTACATCTTGGTTTTTGTATCAAAGTGAGGTCACAGATAGACATAATTTCCTACTTTTGAGGCTCTTTAAATATTTTAATTGGGGAATTCACTCTGTTACTTAATGTTTGAACCAGAGCTGTGGACTTCCTTGGTTATGACCTTTGATAAACAGTACGTTGGGGTTGTCTTTTGCAATAAAAATTGCATAATTAGCCATCCATCCAAGGAATCTTACCAGACTTTCTAACGTTTGTCCAAACTAGAGAGAAGATGATGACACTTTCCCCAGCTGGGCGTCCTACTGAACTAACTCTACTAACCATGACCTCCGAGCTCCTCTTCCCCTCTGCCCCTTCCCTACACCCCACAGACAGGACCTTATTCCTTGTTCAAGACCAGCCTTGACCATCAGGGTCCTGCCTCCTTATCACCTGTTGATTTCAACTCTCAGCCTGTCTGTCTCTCTCTCTCTCTCTACACACACACACACACACACACACACACTACATATTGGTAGAGTAAAAATATATATTGATATACATAATAACGTATAATTTACTATTTATGTAAGAGAAACAGACAAATATACTGTATATATTTTATACTATACTCTATATAATGCATATATATTATATGAATTGTGTGTGTGTGTGTGTATGGCTACGTTTAGTTATACATAGACAAGGTGTGGCAAAAGTAGGATTACAGTTTTTTTAGTAGAGACTAATACATTAATAAATGGAAATACAAGAATAAATTCTGTGTTTCATGGACTCACAACGGTAAACCTACTTTTACCCAACCCTGTATTGACTACTATAATAATACTACATTTATGTATCTACAAGAGTGTCAAGAAATATTCATCCAGATATCCATATTTTTCACCTGGTAAATACATCTAGCATTGTAAGTATTTGTTATTAGATTAAAAATCAATTAATAAATGAATAAATAGAGGAACAATTTCAATTGACGATTGAAATGCAGAACCCCAGAGAGGAGAGATCTGGGTGGGTGGGGTGGAGGACACCCTGAACCTGACTTTCACCCCTTTGTGCTACTGACTTTCAGGAGCCCCTGACAACAAACTCTACCGTGTGGACGTTGTGTCCAGGTTGTTGAAAACGTGGGATCTCCCAGATGGAGGGAAACAAGCTTATGGGGTCTTGACACTCAGACTGAACACAAAACACACAGCTCTTAATCATTTCCGGATTGACATCATTTTTACACTCTGTCTGAGCTTTTGGGCTCAACTAACTCTTACCAACGTGACTCAGATCAGGTTGTGAATTAAGACGTCACAGGGTCACAGGTATCAAGAGGCACTGGGAGCCCTGGGTTGACAACAGAATCCTGGAGATTTGGGTCTGCCCTGACCTCTCTGACCTCTTTACCCACAATTCTTATCTTTCTACCCCCAAGATTACACAGTGGAGAATCTCATCCGGATGGGCGTGGCTGGATTGGTCCTGCTGGTCCTGGGGCTGCTGCTATTTCAGGCTCGGAACAGCCCGGGAAGGATCCACAATGCAGCCAGGACTTAAACACAAGAGAGAACAATGCACCGTTCAGAGTGGGGTGCCTTGGAGCACATCTGATGATCCCAGAACGTGGGAAATGAGCATCTGGACCCGAACTGGGAAACTCTCTGCTGGGAATGTCCAGGGGAGGAGAGGTGCAGATGAGGTTTGGGTGCAGGGGAGCACGTGCCCTGTTCCTGTGGAGGACGCCTCCCCCATCGGACTGTGGTGCTCCCCCTCCCTGTCATCCCTGACTCTCCTCCACTGCCCTCTGTTCTCCCCTGTGACGTGAGGGTCCGTACCACACAGCTGATTTGGATTCACATCTATGTACCCTTCATGCTGGATCACAGTCATACACACACAGTGTGGTGTCATCATAACACCAGGATTGTTTAAGAAACGTAAAGAACACACTCCTTAAACATAAATAAATAAAAGCCCTGATACCTGATACCTGTGCTTGTGGGTTCAGCCTACTGCAGGTCCCCCTTCCTCTTACCTGTGTCATGTGGCTTCTTCCTTATATCCTTGGGACCTCCGTTCACCTAGATTTCAGGCAGTTCTGAATGAGGGTTGTCTTGTAGTTTAGCTGCAACTTTGCTGCGGGTGTGAGAGGATCCAAATGTTGCATCTATCTACTCTGCCACTTTGACCAGAAGTCTTTATGTTTGATAACAAACTATCTTGAATTTTTGACACCATTTTATTTAAGTAATGCATACATTTTATTTCTTTTTTTAAAATATTTTTCTGATCCTCACTCGAGAACATATTTTTATATTTTGTTCTGATAGAGTGGGAGGAAGAGAGAGAGAGAGAGGCGTGGACATGAAAGGGACACATCAAATGGCTGCCTCCCGCACGACCCATCCTGGGCCTGAGACAAATCGCAACTGAGGCATGTGCCCTTATCGAGAACTGAACAGGGTCTCTCTGGACCGCAGGCCGATGCTCTAACCGCTGAGCAAAACCAGCCAAAGATTTTTTTTTAATTTTCACTAATCCTCACCCGAGGACATTTCTCCATTTATCTTCAGATAGATTGGGAGGGAGAGAAAGGGAAAAAGAAAGATACATCGACATAGAGGGACATATCGATTGGTTGCTTACTGCATGACTCCGACCAGGGTCGGTGATGAACTGCAACTGAGGTATGTGTCCTTGACCAGAATTGAACTGCGACTCACTGGTCCGCAGGCTACCCCTCTTCCAATTAGTAAGACCAGCCAGAGCCATACATTTCTTTTTTTATTATTATTGCACATGGTCCTTTATTCTCTACAGCAAAAATGACTCCTTTCTACAGACCCAGAGCCTCGGTCTGTAGAGACCTATCTGTAGACATGAGCATGACAATAAATAGCAATCCTGGGACAATGGTTCTACACAGATCGTGCTGAGGTGCAGGGCTCCATGTAGAAATGTAACATGGGCATTGAGTCACAGGCTGCACCCAAGTGAGTTCCAGATACTGCTGGGTTAGAAGAGATGAGGCTATTTAGAAGTCCCAGGATTCAAATATCCGGGTAGCAGATGGAGAGCTCCTGGTTGGACGGGTACATCAGGGTGTGGGGGAGACGCTTCCCAGTGGAGGCATCCCCTCCCCTCAACTCTTCACACCTCCCAGTGTAAGCTGTGCAAAGGAAGTGGCCAGCTGCAGCGCCTCCTGCAGGCAGCCCACATTCTTGCCTGTGGCCTGAGCGGACACATCTTTGCCACCACCTTTGCCATCCATCAGGCCTGACACGTGCTGCACCAACTCACTGGCTTTCAGGCCCCGGGCGGCTGCATTCTGGGGGACATGACACAAGCACGTGAGCTTGCCAGCCTCATGGTCCACTGTGAAGAGCAGGCCGAGGTCTGCGGGGAATGCGTCTTGAAGAGCTTCAAGTCCTCCCTCAGGGCCTCGGCTGACATGCCGCTCTCCATCTCCAGATGATGAAGGGCGGGGTGGGCTTGCTGTCAATGAGTTGCTTTGTCTTCTCCAACACTCGCTTCTGGACATCAGCTTTGCTAGCCCGGTCTGGGTCATCGAAGATCTTCTTCAGAGATTTAAGATTCTCCCCGAATTCATCCCTCTGACCCTGGGGGACAACAGCAGTGGCCAGGGCCGCACTGAGGTCAGCAATCTGCCTCCGCACGTCCTTGTTTGGTACAGAGTGGGCCTTCACTTTGCTCTCCATGACTGAGAGAGGTTTCTTCAAGCTCTCTGCTTTCCTGAGCGCCATCTGGGCTTCAGCACCTGTGACAGCCACAGTCCTTCGGACGCCCTTGGCAATAGGCCTGCGGGCTGTGTTTGATGAAGTCATACGTTTCATTTTAAATAGTTCCTTTTTCATTGAACTGCCATTTGATCCAGTGATCCCACTTCTAGGAATATACCCTAAGAAGCCTGAAACACCAATCAGAAAGAATATATGTACCCCCATGTTTGTAGCAGCACTATTTACAATTGCTAAGATCTGGAAACAGCCCAAATGTCCATCAGTAGACAAATGGATAAAAAAGCCGTGGTACATGTACACAATGGAGTACTATGCAGCTGTAAGAAAGAAAGATCTATTATCCTTTGAGATGATATAGAGGGACCTGGAAAGTATTCTCCTAAGCAAAACAAGCCAAACAGAGAAAGACAAGTATCACATGATCTCACTTATTTATGGAATATAATGAACATAACAGTCTGAGGAATTGGGTAGACCCAGAGACATGGAAGTAAGGTACAGACTGACAACGCTCAGAAGAAGGGGTGGTGGGGAGAGGGAAGAGATAAACCACAGAACTTATATGCATGTACGCCGAACCGATGGACACAGACAACAAAGCCGGGTATGGGGTGGGGGGGCTGGCGAGGAGGGTGTCAATGGGGAAAAAAGGGAGAAACATTCGAAACAAACATAAATTAATAAAAATAAAAATAAAAACAAATAGTTCCTTTTAAATTTTCCAGCCTGCTTCGAACTGATTGAGATTTATTTGTTTAATATAATTTCATCAAACAATTTGGAGGTTATATATGCATTTCAAATTTGCCTAGTAACAACATTGTGAGTATTGGTATTTATATTTAAAATTCTGAACCATTTTGTATTATCTTCCTTAGGTAAGAAAAGGTCATTACACATTAGCTGAACTCCTTGGGACTAATTTGAAAATCTCATGCACAAATATACTTTTCCTAAGTTTATTTGTTTTGCCGTTACTTTTCTCACTTATGCAACTCACTGTCTCTACTTTTTCTCTATAATATTGTTGGGTTAATTACTATTTTCGTGTGCTTTTAGTGAGTGTGTAAACAATAAAATATTTGAGACCATGTATGTCTGCAAATGATTTATTTCCAATTAGATACTGGAAATTTTTCTTATATCTAATAGACAATATAATTCCAATACAAAGAAGTAGAAATTCTCTGAAGCTAAGGATTGACCACCAAAACCCTCCTCATTCTCCTAAAGATGGAACCTGGTGTGTGAATTTCACACATGAGACATGAGTTTTTGGATGTCAGATGGGCCCCCATCTTCTCATTCTAACAGACTTCTCCCCTCAGACTCTTTCACTATAGCCTTTTAATAAAAATGTGGATGAGTTTAGAATTCTTCATTTACAATTCCGTATTTGAATGGACTTCCCCCTTAACTTTTGACATTATATTTCTGCTTGAATGTGACTTCCCATCAATTTTCACCTCTTGTCATGAATATCAAGACACACATTTCATGTATACATTCATGCACCCTGGCGCTGCATGTTCCCTACACTTCACTGTAAAATACCCAACCATAGACCTCTAGGACTGTAGCAGACATCATCCTCACTGCTTTCCTCCTGAATCTCACACTACCCTTTGGCCTCTCTCTCTCTCGATTCCCCTGGGTCTTAATTTTCTCATTCTAGACTCTCTGTATTGCATTCTACAAAATTTCCCCAACGTTGTCTTCCAATTTCATAATTGTATCTTCATCTGTATCTGCTCCCTGATGGAAAGAATATTTTGTGTGTGCTAAATCAAATTATTTTCGTTTGGGGCATTTTTACCCCTAAGATATTTGCACAATTCATTACTAAAATGTCACGTTCTTTTTTCATATAACCCCGATTGTTGTTGTGCAAGAATTCAAATTTTCTTATGTTATCAGACATTTGAATGTTCTTCCATTAAAATGACTTCCACGTGTTTCTAGAGGTCTGTTTTGTTGGACATAATGACTCCCACCGTGACTCTGTGCACAGCCTTCCATAGCATCGTGTCTTCACTACGACTGCACATTTGCAGGAATCTCCAACCTTTTATGTTCCCATGCCCACAGGTAGTTCTGACACACACCGAAAATCTCCTTTGTGTTCAAGAAGCATATTATACAGTTGATCTAGGACAGGAGAACTCTTCTTGCTTCTGAATCTCAGATTTTCAAGGTGCAATAGTCAGTTCTATAACTTCCTGCTCCTGATCCCCTCCCTGCCTGTGATGACATCAGGGTCCCTCTTCTGTCCCCACAGACAGAGAAAACTCCACACTGATGATCTTCGCTATGCCCAGGCACCAGTGGCCACTCAACTCTGACCTCCCCTGTCTGTACATGTTCTCTCTCCATTCGGGGGAATTTCACTTCCTTTTTGTGCATTGAGCATGGCCCCATATTTCAGAAATACTGTACAGAGCCTTTCTCAGATGAGGAGCAGGTGAAGGTTCCTAAGTGGGTCTAGCATCATCCATGTTTTATGAATTTTCAACAACACCTCTCATGCCTCACCTCACGCGCCTTAGGCAGGTGTGGAAATGAACAAGGAGGGCTCCCTCCATGTCCCGGGGGCGAGGACTCCACAACCACTCTAAGGCTCTGGGTTCCTGACAACCTGCTGCAGGTGGGGACACGGAGACTCAGGAAACTGCACGTTGATGCTTAAGGTCACACCAGAAATGGGCCACGAAGGATTCATCCCATAAGCATGTTTTATTCCCCAAATCAGAGCAATGACACACGTACTGTCCACTAAAGCTGAAGACAAGGTCACAGGACAAGGAGGAGAGACCTTCCCAAGGGGCAAGGGTGCTGAGGGGCAGGAATGACTCACAGGTTTCTTCCCGCGCTGATGCGATGGGTGCTGTGGTCAGAAAGGGAAGCTCACCGGGGGCTGAGAGGGAACGAGGACCCACACTCTGGAGCCAGGAGAAGAACCCATTTCTCTTGCCTCATTTTCCTGCATTTGTCCTCTGTGCTCATTGTCACAGTGATACTCACCGGAACGGCATAGTTGATGGTGAACATGTCTCTGTGGATCTGAGCTCTGCAGACTACAGGAACCCACGTCTTCCTGAAGCATCCACAAGACCCGGTGACCACTGTCCATGGTGAGGCCCCCACAGGGAGATGCTGATGGACGACGTGAAGATAAAGGAGGACCCCACGTGGGAGGCTCTGATAGGGAAGGATGTGCCCTGGGTCCCCTCACCTGCAAGGGGCATCTCAGGAGGCTCCAATCTATTTCCTGATCAACCAGGAACAGGTGCTAGGCTTCTAGGGATGGAATGTTCCCCTTCCCCAGGGGTTGGTGACATGATAACCCAGGGACAGGGAGGGCCAGCCCTTGAGTGACCACACCCTGGGGTCCATCTGTCCCTTCCTGCTAAAGCCATTACACTCAGAATCTGTGTAATGCATACCCCTCAGAAGATTGAAACATATTGAAAAGTAAGTAAATAATGGTGAATGTGTTCTCTTGTAAATAATAATAATAATAATAAAGAGGAGGGGGCATCCAATGGAGATATTACTGCTCATTTCACACAGGCAGGAGGTGGTACACATATATTTAAACAAAGGATCAGGTCCCAGAGGCTCGTGCCCAGGGGGGAGGGGCTGGAGGTTGTCGCTAAGGAAAAGGAGAAGTTCATGAAAACACATGAGATAGAAAGCCCAGCCCCTGGAGCCACAGAGGGATGTGTCTCCTTCCCTTATTTCCCTGCATTTCTCCTCTGTGCTCATTGCCACAGGGACACGCGCCTGCCCTGCTCAGTTACAGGGTGAACGTGTCTCTGCTGATCTGAGCCCCACAGGAACCCACGTCTTCCTGAAGCATCTCCAGGGCCTGACAACGTCCGAGGTGAGGACCCCAGGGAGGTGCTGAGGGATGGGCTGAGGATGATGGAGACCCCACGGGGGACGCTCTGACAGGGAAGGATGTACCCTGGGTCACCTCACCTGTTACCTGCTTCGTGATGAAAGTGAGTCAGGCTGCTAGAAAGAGGCTCCCCTATAGGCTGCAGATGTGACATCCTGGTGACCAGCAGGCTTGGACTCCAAGGGACCACAACCTGTCATCTGTCTCTCCGTCCTGCATATCTGTTTGTCCATCTTTCTGGCACCGTGGTCGCTTCCATCTGCTCAGCTGACCCCAGAGGGACAGGACGTCATGACCCCCACACTCACCGCCCTTCTCTACCTGGGTGAGATGTGACAGGGGGAGAGGAAGCCCTGCTCTGTCAGAAGTTCCTGAATCTCAGCAGGCTCACAGGAAGGAGGGTTCTTGTCAAGGGTCAGGGCGAACCACTCACAGGGACTCTCTTCCAGGGCTGAGCGTGGGTCTGAGGACCAGAGAGCAGGCAGGTGAGTCTGTCCCCAGGTCTCACTGCCTCTGGACACAGGGACACCCCCAGGGAGGTGGGGAAGGAGGAGAGCAGACCTGTCTGACAGACGAGGGACATCGGGGATGGGGAGCTGGGGACTGGGGTGGGAATGTCTTAGGACCCAGCCTCTGATTCCTTCCAGGGACCCTCCCCAATCCTACCCTCCAGGCTGAGCCAGGATCTCTGATCCCCTGGGGGAGCCCCGTGAACATCACATGTCAGGGGACTCTGGGGGATGAGGAGTACCGTCTGGATAAAGAGGGAAACACACCACCATGGAAAACACAGAAGCCACCGAACCCCGGAGACAAGGCCACGTTCTCCATCACACGGACGACAGACCATGATGCAGGGAGATATCGCTGTTACTATCGCAGCCCCTCTGGCGAGTCAGAGCACAGTGACCCCCTGGAGCTGGTGGTGACAGGTGAGGGGACACTCAGGGGTCCCAGCCTCAGGCTCTGCCCTCAGGAAGGGGCTGCTCTCAGGGCCTCTGCCCTCTAACAGCCCAGCCCTGGGGGACACGAGGGAGGTGTGACCCCATTTAACATGCTGTCTCCTCCCCTCCTAGGATCGTACAGCAGACCCAGCCTCAGTCCTTCCCAGCCCTGTTGTGACCTCAGGAGGGAACGTGACCCTCCAGTGTGGCTCATGGCTGGGATTTGACAGGTTCATCCTGACTAAGGATGGAGAACACAGGCTCTGCTGGACCCTGGACTCACAACCACACACCACAGGGCAGTACCAGGCCCTGTTCCCTGTGGGGCCCGTGACCCCAGCCACAGGTGGACGTTCAGATGCTATGGCTGTTACAGGAACAGCCCCCAGCTGTGTTCACACCCCAGTGACCCCCTGGAGCTCCTGGTCCCAGGTGAGTCCCATTTTTATCACTTCCATGGATTGAGTTGCTGGACAGGTTGTTGGCATCTTTGCTGGGAGGGGAGCCCTCAGTGAGAGGTGGGGTCAGGGGAGCACAGGGGCCCCTGGGGCAGAGACACAGAGACAGTGAGACCCGGGCCAGGCCTGGAGAAGGGGTTATGGGATGAGCTGCCCCTATACTCACGTCTGGTCTCTCAGGTGTGTCTGGGACGCCCTCCCTCCTGGCCCAGCAGGACCCCATCGTGGCCTCTGGACAGAGCCTGACCCTCCAGTGTCGCTCTGATGTCGGCTATGACAGATTCGCTCTGTCCAAGGAGGAGGAGCTGGACCCCACACAGAGCCTTGTCCTGCAACCCCAGGCTGGGCTCTCTCAGGCCAACTTCCCCCTGGACCCTGTGCGCAGCTCAGACGGGGGACGGTACAGATACTACGGTGGACACAACCTCTCCTCCAAGTGGTCGGCTCCCAGTGACCCCCTGGACATCCTAGTGGCAGGTGAGGAGTCAGGGGTTCATTCCGGGACCAGACTGTGCACAGGCTGGGGGGTCGCAGGTGGTCATGGCCAGAATGAAAGTGCAGGGCCTAGGGAGGGAGAGTCAGAGAGACAGGGGTGTGAGCGGAGAGGGAAGACTCAGAGAGAATGGAGACAGAGAGAGGAGGGTCCTAGGGGAGAGGCCTGGGACTCTCAGGTCAGAGCAAGGTGGGCAGGCAGCCCCTCACCCACCCATCCTCTCTCTAGGATGGACAATTGACAGACCCTCCTACTCGGTGCAGCCGGGCACCACGGTGACCTCAGGAGAAAATGTGACCCTGCTGTGTCAATTACAGTACCCAAAGGACACTTTCCTTCTGTCCAAGGAGGGGGCAGCCGATCCCCTCTGCGTCTTCCATCAGAGCACCGAGCTCAGCAGTACCAGGCAGAGTTCTCCATGAGTCCTGTGACCTCCACCCACGGGGGCACCTACAGGTGCTACAGCTCACTCAGCGCCGCCCCCTACCTGCTGTCACAGCCCAGTGAGCCCCTGGAGCTGCGGGTCTCAGGTGAGGGGCCCCTGGCCCTGTATTTCTGTGCTGTCGGCTCAGGGTCCTGTGCCCAGAAGAAAGATGAGCTGAAAGGGAGGGAGGGAGGCCTGTAGGGGTGGTCACCCAGAGGACATCTGCCCCTCAGAGACCCTCCTACCCATGTGTACCCCTTCCTCTCACCTCGGTGGAGAAGATGCCACGTGGGCCATGGGAGGGACTCCAGGGTGCTCTGAGCAGATGGAGGTGTCTGAGTGAGGTGGGGCACCAGGGTCAGCCCCAGACTCTCACCCTCTTCTGTCCTCCTTCTCAGGACCCTCTGTTCCCCCAGCCCCCCACCCACAGGGCCCATCTCCACAGCTGGTGAGTCATGGAGCATGTTTGCTCAGAGGGAGCACAGATCACCCTGGATGCTTCTGATTCCCTCATGCCCCCGACACTAAGGACAGGCTGTGTCCCAGGGTCTGGGAACAGCGGATAGATTGTGGGTGAACCCAGGGACTTCAGAGCTCTGAGGATTCACCCCACAATGGAGTAGGCCTGCAGGGTTAAGTGAGGCAAGTGACAGTTGGAGGACCAATTAGTCTACCACCTAGGTAGGACCAACTGGTCTAACAACTACTCGGGACCAACTGGTCTACCAACTACTCGGGACCAACTGGTCTACCAACTAGGTAGGGCCAACTGGTCTACCACCTACGTAGGGCCAACTGGTCTACCAACTAGGTAGGGCCAACTGGTCTACCAACTAGGTAGGGCCAACTGGTCTACCACCTACGTAGGGCCAACTGGTCTACCACCTACGTAGGGCCAACTGGTCTACCACCTAGGTAGGGCCAACTGGTCTACCACCTACGTAGGGCCAACTGGTCTACCAACTAGGTACGGCCAACTGGTCTACCACCTACGTAGGGCCAACTGGTCTACCACCTACGTAGGGCCAACTGGTCTACCACCTAGGTAGGGCCAACTGGTCTACCAACTAGGTAGGGCCAACTGGTCTACCAACTAGGTAGGGCCAACTGGTCTACCACCTACGTAGGGCCAACTGGTCTACCAATTAGGTAGGGCCAACTGGTCTACCACCTACGTAGGACCAACTGGTCTACCACCTACGTAGGGCCAACTGGTCTACCACCTACGTAGGACCAACTGGTCTACCACCTACGTAGGGCCAACTGGTCTACCAACTAGGTAGGGCCAACTGGTCTACCACCTACGTAGGGCCAACTGGTCTACCACCTACGTAGGGCCAACTGGTCTACCACCTACGTAGGGCCAACTGGTCTACCACCTACGTAGGGCCAACTGGTCTACCACCTACTCGGGACCACCTGTTTCTCCTATACTTGAAGCAAAGAATACAAAACATGGTTTTCAAAACACACCAAAAGGAGCGGATCTATTCAGGAATATGACAGAAAGCAAACTGTCAAGTATTTGGAAGACAGATTTCCAGCTAGTGTTCTGAAGGCATTCTAGCTAGGTGGAGTACCTATTCTAATAAACATGTGCATCACTCAGAATACTCTGCAGCTCACTTTTGTGTGGCAAAATGACAGCTGGTAAAGGAAGTATGGACAGACCCAAATTCTAGATAAAGTTCTTTGTACAGAAGATCCACAGAAGCAAGTGCTGTCAGAAGTATACCAACCTTCCCCTTCCTCTCCCCTCAACAACCACCACCAAATTCCTTCATAGGACTTCACAGATACCTAAGATCAGACTGAAATATTCTGATCTACATGCTTAATCTGAATCATTTAGGTGGAAAAAAACAACTTAAGGGTTGAATTGACTTCTGTCTTCAAATCTTGACTGTACCTTTTCTACAATGGCATCAATTAACACCTAAGGATTTTTGAAAAGAAAATTCCATTATTTATTTTCTTTCTTGAGAGCTGTTTTTTCCCTCCTCGTTTGGAAGATTTGCAGTATTTTGCTTCCATCTGAGCCAGAAAAGTTGTCCATTTCCTTTGGCCAATCCTTTTGCCTGCTTTGAATGAGTGCTTTCAAGTTATCTTCTTCAAGCCCCAACTCCTTCCTGCTCAATTCTGCTTCTTTAGCCTCTTCCTGAGCCCTCCTTGTCCTTGCATTCATCTTTTACTTCGATTCTTTGACAAAGATATTATAGGATGGGACCGCTCCAGCATCAATGGCTTGCTGAATAATGTTCCTTATCCTGGGTTCCTCTGTGTACTGCACACACAGCACACACTCCAGCATCTGATTCATGTCCCCTTTAAAGTTCATATAGGCCTGGTTAGTATCAGCCAGCTCTTTTTCAGAACCTTTGTATGTCTTTTCAAAAGCTTGAATGTCTTCTAGAGATTTTTTTTTTTTTTTGCAGTTTAAAAGGTCTCACATTTATTACTGAACCAATCTACTGCAGGAAAAAAAAATCATGCCTCCAAAAATTTCCCAATTAAAATGCCCAACTGTCAAGACAGTAGTGATAATTTCAGTGATTATGGTAAGATGCAGACAAGCTAGATACAGCATAAATGTGTCAGCCATCTCTCATGTGTGATTCCTTATAGACCCAGTATGGTTCTCCAATGTCTCCTCTTGGAGATGTACCTGATTTTATTACCAGTTTTCATCCAAATCCATTGGGGAATGGGCCTATTCTGCTTTTGTTTCTTGGCCAGGAACCTCTTGATCCTGAAAGTCTTATGAGAAGACATGGCGAAAGAGAATCAACCGCACGCACCACGATGGCGGATTTTGTTTACTAGGCAAAGAACTTTATAACCTGTTTCAAACTTTAACCCCAGGCCTCTTCAGCTTAATTAGTTGCAAAGAATGATTTATGTATAAGCAAAAACTGAAAAAAGCTTCAATGTCCAGCAGGGTTGGGCTAAAAAATATTAGAGATCTAGATTTTATCAGATCCATAAACAAAATTTGAAAAAAAGCAGTCATAATATAAAATAGCAGTTCCCAGTAACTTCTTCAAGATTATCTTCTTCAGAAGTTGACTCAATTCAGTTTGCCTCATTCTTGGAAGCCTCATCAAAATTCTCCACAAGATCTGGAACTTCGTCATCATCATCCTCTCCAGTAGTAAGTGGTGCTTTTCCATCCACAGATTGTTTGGGCAGAGCTTCAGCCAGTCTCCTTAAACTAGTCAGACTGTCTGCACCAAGCTGGTTTAAGATGCTGGGTAGCATTGCTGTCAGCTGCTTAGTCTCAGCATGGCCTGTAATGGCGAAAGTGTTCACTGCCAGAGATGCCTGAACTTTAGGATTGTTAAAGTAGATCACTGTTCCTTGGTTTGTGAACATATTTACCTCCTCAATACCAGAAATATTATTTACCCCTAACTTCTTTAGGGAGAACTGAACTTTTTTTTATCATCTGCTGTAGCTGTTCTGTGAACCACCTTCTTCTTTCTATGAGCAGTTTCTTTCCCACCAAAGCGCACTTTTGCCTGCAGTTTGGCGAGTTTCTCCTGGTTCATGATCATTTCTTTCATCTTGTTGGAGACTAAACAGGGCCGCGCGGGGGACTAGGGTTGGCGCCTCTTGGTCACTCAGAACGGAATAGACTTCCCCGAGGACCTGGAAGGGGCGGGTGGCATCCTCCTTGTCGTCCTCACCCACGCCGTCCGGGTGCACTTGCAGGGACACCTTGTGGTACCCGCGTCGCACCTCGCCACCCGAGGCCTTTCGCTGCACACCCAACACCCGGTCAATGTCAGGGGTCCCGAACACTTCCTCGCACTGCTCCAGCAGCCCCATGGCCAGCGAAAGTATGGAGTTGGCAGCAGCTTCCTCGAAAACAGTGAGACCGGCGGCACTTAAGTTCCGAACTGCTTCCATTTCCCGCACAAAACGCCCAGGGCGCCGGCATCACAAGAGGCGCCCAAAG
The DNA here is from genome assembly GCF_014108415.1 of Molossus molossus. NCBI lineage: Eukaryota > Metazoa > Chordata > Mammalia > Chiroptera > Molossidae > Molossus > Molossus molossus. The sequence continues at coordinate 14,376,480 of NW_023425357.1, read as the reverse complement.
GGGCGTGGCCACGACACCGCACTTTACGGCTGCTGCAGAGGAGCCTGGAAGGGCTAGCGTCCAACACCGCACTTTACGGCTGCTGCAGAGGAGCCTGGAAGGGCTAGCGTCCAAGAGCTTGGAAGCGAAGTCACTTTACGGCGGCTGCAAAGAGGAGCCTGGAAGGGCTAGCGTCGACGAGCTTGGAAGCGGAGCAGAGCGGAAGTCCTGATTTCTCCTACCACGGGAGCCACCTGACTCAGCGGAAGCAGAAGTAGCCTTATAGAAGCCACGCCCCTTCCCCCATGCGCTCCTCCCCTTACTCCAGAAATCTGGTGCCTATCTTCTCCCATTGCGGAATCTTCAATACGTGCAAGTCCATATTAGGTTGTTTGTTTCTTAGAAAAAAAAAAAAAAAAACAGCATGACATCAAATTTGGCAGTTCACACGGTTCATATACATGTTGTTTTTTCCAAAGAATAAGAATTAAATAGATTTGTTCTTTTTCAAAGATGATCCTGACAAGACGATATGGAGCTCCATGGCCAGAATAATTTTGCAACCTGTAGGGTGGGGCTGCTGGGTGGGTACTTCCCTTGAGCTCTGGTTCATGCGACTGTGCTCACTGAAGTCAGCTTGCTTTTGTTTCTGCAGCCTTTGCATCTGTCTTCTGAGATGCGAAGAGGATTTCACGTGCCCGTTTCCGTCGCAGCCTCTCAGCTTTTGTTTCTGCAGCCTTTGCATCTGTCTTCTGAGATGCGAAGAGGATTTCACGTGCCCGTTTCCGTCGCAGCCTCTCAGCATTTGTGATCAGCACGGAAGGCAGAGGGAAAAAGCCAGAAAGATCCAGAAGCTTTTCCACAAGTTTGGAGAGAAGGACCCCACAGCCGATCCAGTGCCGGATCCGGTCCAAGTTGAGAGCAACGAGCTTCTCTCCATGACTGTTGAGCAGTGGGTCATAGGAGCCTCGCTGCTCCACAGAACGGCCATCGCTAGGATACTTGTTGGGAGCCGCCATGATGTGGTAGAAAGGCCGGTTGGTGCAACTACCCAGGGAAAGAAGGATGGTTAAGCGGCCTCCACGGTAGGCCTTGTGGAGCAGAGCAGGGAGCTGGACCATGGTGCAGCCGGTGTGCGCCAGTGGCAGTCCCTCCCGGCGTCCCGCCACCCGCAAGGCCCAACTCTACCACCTAAAGTGGCGGTGGAGGGTCGCGCAGGGTCAACGCTGTGAAACCGCGGGCATAACCGCGCCGAGCCCCCCACACCTATTTCAGAAAGACTGTACAGAGCCTTTCTCAGACGAGGAGCAGGTGAGGGTTCCTAAGTGGGTCTAGCAATCATCCCATGTTTTGTGGATTTTCAACAACACCTCTCATGTCTCACCTCACGTCTTAGGCAGGTGTGGAAATGAACAAGGACGGCTCCCTCCATGTCCCCGGGGGCAAGGACTCCAAAACCACTCTAAGGCCCTGGGTTACTGACAACCTGCTGCAGGTGGGGACACAGAGACTCAAGAAACTGCACGTTGCAAGGGGCAGTTCTCACCTGCAAGGGGCTTAAGGTCACACAAGAAATGGGCCACGGAGGAATCAATCAATAAGCATGTTTTATTCCCCAAATCAGAGCAATGACACACGTACTGTCCACTAAACCTGAAGACAAGGTCACAGGACAAGGAGGAGAGACCTTCCCAAGGGGCAAGGATGCTGAGGAGCAGGAATGACTCACAAGCTTCTTCCCACGTTGATGGGATGCAGGGGTGCCTGAAACACCAATCAGAAAGAATATATGTACCCCCATGTTTGTAGCAGCACTATTTAC